>NC_068942.1:70146809-71396809 GCF_026419915.1 Harpia harpyja | reverse complement strand
CAGACACATGTTGTTTTGTGTTTTGCTCCTTGCAAGCCCCCTTCTGCTTGATCCAGACAAATGGTCTGTGGCCCTGCCCTGATCTGTTCATGCTGCTGCTGCAGAGATCACCATCCTCACCATTGCTTTGAGTATGCATCCTTCCCATGCCTCCCTCTTCTCTGTGCCACTGCATCTGACTTGCCTGGCTTCCCTTGCAAGCTCCTTCGTAGCCCTCAAGGGAGGGAAGCTGGTGCCCTTTCTCTTTCAAGGGGTACATCACTGATGCTGACCTCTGTAGCCTTCTCAAAAAACCGTGACTGACCATATCCAAGCGTTATCCCTTCTTACCCTCTCATTTGTGAGGTGCTCAGATAAATGGCCATAAAGAGACATCTTCCTCTTTTGAGATTCTTCTGCAAAGCTGGGCAGTGGGATCCGGGATACTACAATAATGCTGTTACCGTACAATAGTACAGGAAATATAAATAAAGACAAGTCTGTTTTCAGGCAGTTTCAGAAATGGGGATTGTTTCCATGGTGGATTGCTACAATTTGGAAGGAACGGAATTTCAAGAAAAATAGCCTTTCTTTTCTTCTGCTGATTTCTTTCTGCCCTAAACATTTTCTGTATTTTCTGTCTGATTCTGTAAGAACATTTTGCTTCTCTCCAGCCTGATGAATTGTATAGCTGGAAAATCTTACACAAATGGTAGAGGTCAGGTTAGTCTGTCCCAATGTTAAGTAAAATAATTTTATTCCATTTTTATCCCATTTTATCCGTGTATTTAATTGTTCCTTTCTTCAGAATGTGTTCTAAAGCCTTTCATACCTTTTTTCCCACCATCCTGGCATGTATGTGCTACATTTGCTCTTGCCTAGTCAGGTGTGACTGCCCTGACTTCCCTGAGGAGCCTCACTACTAGGACATGCTAGAAGGCTCCAGCAGAGATGATTTGATCTTATTCTCCGTCCATTTGCTTACTCTAACACAACAGCATGTTAGATTTATGCTTTTACTTTAGGTATGGTTTCCATTTTGTTGTCTTTATTCGTATTACCTAGCCCACCTTCCCTGTTATTTTCAGCATCAACATTCTCACTCAAGCAAAGCATTTGCTTGGTTTTGGGGAGATACCTCAGTTATCTTTAATCTACCATGCTCTCACCACATAACAGAACAGCTCTGTCCTTATTCTCCTTTTATTTATGTACCTGAGCAAGATCTATATTGTTATTTCCAGTGCAAGGTTTAACTCAGCCTGATTCTTGGCAGTCCTCGCTGGTTTCTGAGCCATGACAGTCAGAAATATCATCACCAGTTGCACTTACTTTCCAGGCTGCTGCTGGGGCAGTAAAGACTCCCACAGTGATACGACTCTTTCAGCACATCTCTGCCTGGATCATTACAGCAGTATTTGTCCATGACCAGATGAGTTTGCAGTAGGGGCCCAGCACAGTCCCGGTAGACCATCATTCCCTAAAATAACATGACTCAACCAGTTTTTACTCTGTTGCATATTTTGCCTCCTTATTTCTCTACAGTCTTTCACAGCATGACCAGAAGCTGTACCTTCACCTCCTGTAGTTTCACTATTGCATCCCCAGGATAGTGCGTTTCCTTCAATGCCCGTATTGCAGTCAGAACCTCCATTTCTCCATACCCCACAAGCAGGAAATTTTAACTCTGTATTCATACATTTCTATCAAAAGACATCTTGCACACAAGGCATCGGTTTCTTCCCACTCTCTCCTAAGCTCAGCCTTGACTGTGACTGAACACCAGAAGAGGTTGCTCAGGGAGGTTGTGGTGTCTCCGTCCTTGGAGATATTCAAAACCTGACTGGGCACAGCCCTGAGAAACCCTCTTTCGGTGACGCTGCCCTGCACAGGGGCTTGGACAGATGGTCTCCAGATGTCCCTGCCAGCCTCACCCATTCTGTGAGTGGCTCCAAGAAACCCCTGTGCACTGTCTCCAGCCAGCTCTGTGTGAAAACGGTCCCCCTTGCTGCAGCAATCGCCCTGCTGAAGGCATGCTGCCAGCGCTGCGGCTGTTCCTCTGGCTTGTCAGACAGTGAAGATCACAAGCTCTGGGATTTTCTGATGCTAAACAACTTGAGTTTCCACCACCTGTTTTCATAAAGACTGATGGGGTTTATGATGACTGTTGATAAACTACACTTATTTCAGAGTCTTTGGAAATGCCCTGGTGATTTTTTCATGTCCCTGTTAGAAGTGTTTTATTTTCCATTTCTAGGTAAGCAAGAAAAAACATGACTCCCCCAACTCTATTTTCAGATTTGGTATAATCAGGTTAATTACTGACATTCTTTTTGATACTTGGTAATTTCAGCCTAAAGGCATGTTGAACTCAACAACTGTAAATACACAGATATAATGGAAAGGCCGATCCATTCTCAGCTAGACTGAGGTGAAGGCATGGTGACAAAATAAAACTTTAAATATGCCGCTTCATTGAACTACCTCAGCAGCCATCTGTTTACCATGTGGAAAATAATTTGTAAGGTTTCTTAAACGTTTGTCCATTGTTTTGAGCATGTTTCTCTTTCTTTTCATGCTGAATGAAGATCTCATTCTCTCACCTCTTAATCTGATGGAGCTGGAGACGCAGGATAGGTACTTGTATAGTAATTGCACAAGACAACATTTACTGAATAACCTGAAGCACAGAGAGGTAAGTGACTGCAGACATTTCTATCGCCTGCTATTAATTGACACACCTGTTGCACAGACCTGTTGGTACCAAGAGATGTAACACTGAAAAATGAAATCATGGTAATTGCACTCTCCCCGCAAGCTATCATTTAATTTACATTTTAATTAATTTTTATAAGTCTTGTAGTTACGAAATACTGAAGCAATTAAAGGCATGAAGGAAGGAACATGCCAGTGTCAACTGAGGACAAGGAGTCAAAGAGGAGAGTTTGGTTCAAGACAAAGCTCATATGAAAAATAATGCTTTGTAATTTATAGTTCTGTCTATGTGACATTTTCTAAGAAGTTCTTTGGAAACTTGAATAAGATAAGGCATAGTTTTAGAGTCTTAGCCATTTTGAGAGATCACTACTTTCCTTAGTTTTCAAATGGGGAAACTGTGACAGAGAGAGTTTGAACATCAGTTTCCTGAGCTCAAGGAGAAAATCTGCAGTGGAGCTGGGACTCAAATCCTGAGCTGTTGCAATCCAGGTAAGTATCTTCCTTACAAGAGCATCCTTCCAACTGGCACACAAAAAGGAATTATGAAAGACGTGTGTGTTTTTGTGAGTAGGGTGACGCCTTTGTTACACAGATCTCATAACCTGGCCTTTGGCTACCCAACCATTTGGTGTTCTCAGAAAATGGCTGTTACTAATGAAAGCATTGCTAAGTCTTGTGATTCTCATATTTATTGTTTTCTTAAAACCCCAGTTCCTAGATGCAGAAGCTTCACTTCTGTTTAAATGAAAAAGAAGTTTCCAGCTGTCAGAATTGTATAAAATATAAAGCACTGCTCCTAACTACACAGAAACCAAACCATCAAATTAAAAAGAACTTAAATATATTTTTTAATCACACACAGTGTACCATACCTCAAGTTTTTTAAGGCACCTCCATGATTCCGAAGGACAGATTTGGGACTTTTGGTGTTGCTGATGTTGCATGTCAGACAGGAACGAGCCTGGAGGCGCTGAGCTGCTCCGAGCAGTTGTGGTCACACCCACAGTGCATCATCTGGAAGATGCCGAGAAGTGGGTGCCTAAGGCGGAGAACGGGACAGCAGTGCTGATTTCACCTCTTTGGACTGTATATCGGTGCAGGTTTGAATGCCAAACCGGGGAAAGAAGGGAGCTAGGTTTGCTATCATAAGAAACGCAAATGTCTGAGAATTAAGTGGTTTCAAAGCTGCAGCTAACACAGGTTACTGCTTACGCTGGTAAGAGGTCTCAGCCACCAGCAGGTATCAGGCTTAATCTGTGCTGAGGTGCAGCAAAGATATGACAGACGACTTATGGTCTTTTCACAGGGAGTTGTCTGTTCCTATGTTATATTCCTATGAAGCCTATGAGGGATGACACAGAGCAGAAAGCTTTCTGTTTGCTTGGTACAGGCAGGGATGGCACACAGCCTGGCCTTGGAGGTGATGGAGAGAGAGAGAGCTGGTCCCCAGAAAGGGCTGGTCTCTGTGCAGGGAGACATAGCTGCTGGGCTGGGGAAACCCAGGAAGGAAAACCATCTTTGCAGCAGCCGTCTGAATTGCAAGCACCATTTACTTTTATTCTGACTCATTTTGATTCTTCTCTACGCCAAAGGGTTCTTTGTTCTCTTCTGCTCACAAAACCTAGCTCTTGAATTTTGGTTTATCTGGAGAGCTCAGGGTGGGGAAAAGGACCAGGAGGGTCCCTTGAAGATTCGTCTTGACTCGAGGCTGGGCTGCCACAAGAGGCACCAGCACCAGTGGGGACTGGTCTGCTCCAGGTGGCCAGGAGCCCCATGAGCAGCCAGACTGCGAGGGCACTTCTGCCACTGGCGCAGACGTGCTCAGGGCTTGCTCGGACACCCTGTGCACGCTTGCTTGGGCACGGCGTCAGTCCCTTGGGGAGGCAGGATGTTCACACTCTCACGGAGGGGCTTGCAGGGCCATCGGTGTAGGAGCTAACCCACTTTTTCTGGTTTTCCTAAGTGCAATGTGCCTGCAGGGAGCATGTCTCCATCCTTCCCTGCTGCTCCTTGTCCTGGGCAGGCTGCAGGTTGCTTTACCGGTGTTTGCCCTCTGCCTCCTCCCAGAGCCCTAGGGATGCTCTCCCCCTGCCTGGCTGCTGCCTGGATGGGGCTGCTCTTGCTGCTGTGAACCTCGAATTAATCAGTATTTTCACACTATTATACCTGGAGAGATGTGGGATCCTGGACGAGTCCTGGGCTGCGGAGAGACTGTTCTTTACCTTCACAGCACCACGGTGCAGAAAGCTGCTAAAACCAGGCGACTCCTGGATAGCAAGGGATGGGAACAGGCGTGAGCTTCCTGCGGGGTTTCAGGTTGCGTCCCACGGCTGGCTGCCACACTGGAAAACAGGGGCTGTGGTGGCTCTGGCAGCTCTGCTAGCACCCAGGGACGCATGCGTGGCACCAGCTGTCGGGGGGACAGTGAGGGCAACTGCAAGGAGCAGCCAGAGAGACATTTATCTTTGTCCTGGAGGGAGGAGGCCGGGTGGAAAAAAACACGAGAGATGGGATGAAAACCAACCAGGAGAGAAAGGTCCATGGGCCAAATCTGCCGCAGCTGCCAATGTCATCAACGGCAGGCCTGGCGGTGGGGCGGGAGCCACCCTTTCCAAACACGGCAGAGGACGTTGGATGCTCTCCCAGAAGCAGTGCTGCAAACCCACCCAGAAAGCTCCCGACGCAGGCAAAAAGAAATATTATTCTCCTGTTTTAAAAATAAAAAGTCTGATAAGATATCCAGAGAACGGTGCCGGCTGAGCCCTGCTCCTGCTCCCAGGGCATCCAGGGTGTCACCCTGCTTTGGGGACAGGGACACGAATGTTGCGCTGGGTATGGCAGTGCAGGTGCCCAGGGAATGAAGGGATGCTCTCGCGTGCCCAGGGAGCTACCAGGAGAGTGAGGGCAGAGCAGTATGCACGGGGCCTCTTGGATCCTCCATCTGCAGAAACAGAGCTGCAGCTTGGCCTCGCAGAAGTAACCATCAGCTGCGAGCTGCCTGGCTCGCCGCTTAGACATAGGTCTGCATGCAACTCCTCTTGTTAACAAAACACCCTTTTTCGATATTACTCATGTCCTTATCCTGGTTCCATGTAGAAGGGCCCAGGCTGCTGCTGTGAGGGAGGAAGCTGACCTCCCAAGTCAAGCTGGATGCAGGGACTGTAAGTGTCTGCTTGCACGACTCCTCAGTTCCCCCCCTGGATTTTAAGTGATGCAAAGTCATGTACAGCCAGGCCCTGAGCTGCAGGAGGTGTTCCCAGCCTTTCCTCCTCTGCCCCTGTTCCCATGCCATCCTGCCCATCACCTTCCTTGATGTCTATGGAGGGATCCTCACGTCTTCCAAGCTCCAGACACTGCGAGCGCTGACACTTGTTCATACCTAACACTGCAGATCATTAACAAGGGAGAGCAGTTTAGGGAGGAGTGGAGAAAATTTATTAATGTTTTTTTCATGTTGAAATTATACTTCTGCTCCATAGGCTGAGTGATGAAAGAGAACAGCTGTGTCAATAGTCCATAATGGGAGGGGAAAAAAGTTGTTTACAATCATATTGGCTCTTAGGAAAGGTTGAAAGGCTTTGTTTGAAGCTCTGCATGGCGCCAGCATTAAAGGGGGGGGGGGGGGGAGGAGTTGCAGGTGTGCTCAGAACATCCCCCAGCAACTGTAAGGCACATGTAAAACTGAGCAGCAGCAGAGTCCTAAAAGGTGAGACCAAAGTGCCAGTGAAGATCAGAGCTCAGATGGCAACCAAGATTCCCCCTTTGGGACTTGTTATGGAATGTAAAATGTGCTCATCTATGCTGCTGATAAAGTGCTGCTTATGGGGGAAGAGGAGCAGATCAGGGCAGGTGTCACTGAAGGAGGAAAGACAAATGTATGGGGAAATTTCATGCAAGAGGTTTATCCTTGTGACAGCCAGAAGGTTCTGGACCGTATGTACCAGAGGTGAAGAGCGGTGGCTGCTCGGTCCTGCAGGGACTGCAGCCTGCAAAAGGGACCTGAATCCACATCCGCTTCAACTGATTTGTGTAAGCTGAGGATGATTTTGAAAAGAACCAAATCTTTTTTTTTTCTTTCAGATTTTTCAGCTCCTTATGTACCCATTTTTTCCCCTGAACACTTACCCTTGCTGTAGATCTTCCTTGTTTATTTAGTCCTCCTACAATCCCAGGGTAATAAGAATTGCTTACATTAGAGTTCAGGTTGCTTATCCACTGCGTTCTTTAGCAGAGAAAGCCTTAGAAACACTTTTGTAGGTAAAATACTGAAACCGTGTATTTTAGGTAAGTTGGCAGGTGATGCAGAAAGTTTTATTCTGAAATTTAGAGATGTCAAATTAAAAATGGCATCTCTCTGTCATCTAAATGAATGTTTTTCCATGTAATGCCCAAGGTGATTATGCCAGGGAGGGTAGAGAGAAAATATTTCTTTGTTCTTTTCAGTTTTCTTGGAAATCCCTTAAGACCCCCAATGTCACAAGTTTTGCCTGTAGTTTTCTTTGTATCTTATGTCATGAACCTCTTTGCTTCCCTTCATTTAAAACGTCTACTCAAAGGTGAGATGATCTTCCTCTAGAAACCTCTGCTTTTCTCCATTGACTACAAAGGGAATAGCTTGGTGTGTGCAATTTGCTGAAGTTAATGCAGGGGACCTGCCTGCCTTTCTGGACACCTGCCCTCTCTGGGCTCCTCTTTACCTGCTTTCCAAGAGCTTGCTCCATATCTCAACCATCAATTTTACCAAAGTCACTAAAGGGAGGTTGACTCTGCTTTGCTGTGTGTGTGTTTTGGGGCCATCTCTCTTAGGAAATCACTGGGTTTGTGCTTGGAGAAGATAACACCTGAGACCTTCAGTAGCCTATTTCTGTCCCTCCCTAGGCAGCTGCTGAAGCCAAAGCTCACCTCGGTTTGTTATTTCCAGCTTTCTAGCCCGTCGATGCCTGAGCAGCAGGTCCAGCAGCAGCCTGTCTTCCCAGCTGCTGGCACACTGTGCAGCTGCCTGTGAGCACTGCTGGTTCCAGCCTAGCTGGTGGCCAGGTACCAGTGTGCTGCCAAGGCATGGGTCAGGGAGGGAGCAAACAAGGTGTGCAGAGAGAAAGCCCTCCCTGACCACAGTTATGTCTGAAAACTTTGGTTTGTGCGTCCTTTATATTTCTGTCCTGCCATCAGCATGATTTCATGCAGCTCCTTGGAGGCCCTGAGTTATTTATTCTGGTAGTTAAGCTGCTCGCTGCTCCTCTGGGCAAATCCACACCACCTTTCCATGGGCTGGGAGAAAGGCAGGAGCCCTTCAGTGAAGAATGGCAGAAATGAAGAAGATTGTCAAAGATGGCACTTGATTAGCGACGTCCTTCATACCTTATCCTCTGCATTTGATGTGGGCAATCAGGAGAAGGTGTTGCCAAGGCTACGAGATCATGTCAGTCTGCCTTCCAGGTCCTCTGCGGCTTCTCTCTTCCCCCCCTAATTGTGCCCACACTTTCTGTTTAAATACCATCTGCTTCAGCTGCAATTTGCACAAGTGTCCCAAAGGGCTTTGCTCTTGATTCTCTGGTAATCTGCCCTTTGTATGCTAACCCTCTACAAGATGGTCTTGTTACAGAGAAAATACACTTGTCTTTGAAGAATGATAAAATAAGGATGTGAAGCAACAAAAGACAAGCAGGTCAAATCTGAGATCAATACTGCCTGAGTCAGATTCTGCTGTGGATAATTCCTGAAGACAACTTGCGATCAAAGCAGTAAAGCAAAAATTTGTCATAACCACTGAAAGGGTTAATGGAAGATCCAGTCTGTAATGAAGCATCTATCTGCTGCACATTCCTGCTCATATTCTGCAAGCAAAATACCTACTGGTGTCAGCAGGGGTGTCAGGCGGGGAGTAACGACTTTGCCATGGTGATCCACAGCACCGATGTGACTCAAACCAGGTTTAAAACTGGCTGAGTTTCAAAGGTTGGATGCTGATCCCTTTCTGCTTTCACCCTCTCTTCACCAAGCTTTGTCTCTTTTACATAAAAACAAATTTGAGGTAGGCTAGTGGGGTTGTTGCTGGCAAGGAACATCCCTTAAACAGCCAGTCTGATCTCAAAACCATTAGAAACTAATTAAAAAGTAGGACTAGTCCCTTCCCAGCAGGTTCACAGTAAGGTATTTTTCACAGTGTCTGACCAGGACCTGTGTACTTCTTGCAGTATTACAGGAGGAGTAACTATTACCCAAATCAGTAGAATTTATTAATACTTTCAGGTTCCTTCTTTTTGCTGTTTCTCTTGTACTCCTACAGCATGTTGAGGAACACTTTTGCTGACAGTGCTGTCTTTGGAAAGGCCCGTCAGCGTTCTGCTACAGGCTGTCCTGCTAACGCTACCTGTTATTCAAGCTGCTTGCCCGATGCTTCTGGTTATAAGACCCTTTTTTCCCTTCCAGCCTTTTCCTGTTTGGGCTGAAATGTAACATTAAGAGCATTCTGACTGAGCCAGGTACTTTGATATTTACCGTATATGTAAAAATGTTAATCTAAAGTAGCAGTTTCTGAGAATAAAGCAGAAAAAAGCATATTGTTTTCCCCATTTTATGAAATGATTGCAGGAGTGATATGAAATTTGATGGTTGTGTTGTATCAAGGCCGCCTTTCTCTGTGAAAATTCCCCTAAGTGGAGCTATGCATGTGAACCTTCAAAATAATCACAGTTTGCACAGGAAAGGCTTGCGGGAATTTCACAGCTGAATTCCTTGAGAATTTCTCCTTTCCACAAGCCCTGTGCACGGCAGGGAAGGTTGCCTTGAAACTGTCAAAGCAGTGTTGCACTCTCAGTTCCCCGCAGCCACCTCTGCGCATCACCAGAGCTCTGGGTTCAGCCTATGTTGGCCGGAGCTTCCCTCAAGATCCAGCATGAGCAGATGTTTTCTTCAAACATGGCCAGCAAAGAGATTTTTGCTTGATGTCCAGTCTTATATCAGTTTGTATCCTGCAAACCAAGCAATATGCCTTGTGGCAAGTCAAGAAGGGGTGGTTAGGGAAAAGTTGGAGCTGCTTCTCACAAAGCTTCTCTGAGTGTGACTCAGTCAGCCTGGCAGGGTCTTCCCTGCCTCTTGGACTTGCCCACTGGTGGTCCCATGGATCAAGGCAGGAACAGACCCCTAGACAAGGAGCACACGTCGCCTTTTCTCTGGCTATTGCCTGAACTTGCTCCTGATGTCTCTGTTCGTTCAGCTGGCTCCCTGATTTATGAGGTGCCTTCATTCCTGTGTGCCCTGTTTTTTTTTCCTTTCAGCCAAGGAGGTGGAAGAAGGGTGGGAAGGAGTAGTGATGGACAGGAGGCGCTGTGAGAAGGAGTAGAGATGAGCAGGAGGCACCTCTCTCACAGTCACGTGCATGGCTGAGGAGAAGAGGACATGAGACCCATGCAGGAATTTTTTAAATCCTTGCCCTTTGGTATGGGACTGTAGGTTCAGCATGAGACAGAGGATAAAATAGTCCTTGATTAAGGGATGCTTTTAAACCACAGGGCAAACAGAAGAGTTGGAGGGTTGGTTATATAGAAAGAAACTAGTTGCAGGGATCGGTGCTTCATGGGTCTAAGCTTTGACAAACACCTAACACACTTTGCCTCTTCAGGGTTGTTAGGTGTTTATATGTGCATTGGCCAGCAAAGCCCTGAGCAGGATGAAGAAATGCAAACCAGGAAGGGAAAGGGGGCACGCAGGTCAGAAAGCCGGACACCCTGCCTGAGTAGAACTGGGAATGGTCTCCTGGCTTCCATCTGGCATCCAAGACCAGGTCTGCCTCTGTGCGTAGAGGAGGAAACAGTTCAAAAGACATTTACACTTGTGACTGGCTCTGGGTCACCTAAAACGGTCACAGAAATGGGGCAGGTGGTGGCGTACCCTTACAGACTCTTCTCCTGGAAGACCAGACAGTCTTCCCAGGTGGGGCTCACCTCTCTCTCCCCTTCGGCACATGATCCAAGGGGACTGAAAGCAAATGGGAATGGACCCGAGTTTAGTAGAAGTCAAATGGAAGAGATGAGTGGAGGGTGGTTTGCTCTGCACACCCAGAGCAAAGGGATTTCTACGCTGGTGGATTCTGCTGGGTGTGCTGAAAGGTCAGCAATATTTCAAGTCAACCAGCCAATAGCTATTTTTGGCTCCCAGTTTGCAAACACCACATCAGAAACAAAGAGTTATTTTGGTCCATCAGGATTGCTCTGATAACTTTGCTCAGTACAATGTTAAATAATCAAACCCCACAGGAATAACAGCACTGTTTTATAATCCCATATTATCAGATATATAGAGGCACACAGGGGAGTGTGTGTGGAGGGGAGAGCTTAAATCTCTTAACGAGTACAAAGGAATATTTATATTATTCATATCATCTGAGTCCATATATTGCAATGATTGGGAGTATTGTGTAGGTGTGCATAGAGGTGTGGATTTTTAAACAAGGGGGTACTTGTCCCAACAGGAGAAAATCGCAATAGCTATTGTCCTCCACTGCTTTTTAGCAATGCCAGTGAACAATGTGGTTGGTGTGACAAGGAGCAGCTGAGGCGCCTGCAGAGCCCCACTCCTACACACACTGTCACCATGGCTTCCTCCACATCTGTGTTGTGGAAACACCTCCTTTGCCCATCAAAAGCCCGGTGGAAGTGGAGCTTATTGATTTGTGAGTCACTGGTAGCACTGCTACAGCAACAACCATGGAGAGAAAGTCTATGGTTTATGTCACACAGGACCCAAATAGGACCAGAGTTTCCTTTTGCTGTATGGACTGAGGAAAGATAGCCCTTGCCCAGAGACCTTGAAAATGTCCCTGGAGAAGATAGATAAAGGTAAGAGAAAGGGAGTCTTATAATGTCTGGTTTAGGGCTGGAGAGGTTAAGCACAGAGACCTCGCAGACCATCTGCTCCGCACCTATTGCATCCAGCGTGGTTTTTTTTTAAATTGCTATTTAGGTGTCAAAGAAACACCTGGGTTTTCAAGCATGATCTTCATGGCAGGTGATCACCACATGGAAAAATTCTGCTCCAAAGTGTCCAGATGGTAGCAGTGAGAAACTGACCTCCTCTAGGAACACAGAGGGCCTGTTCCTCCGAGAGCTGGACACTTTGGAGCCACGTTCCTCTCATTACCTGCCAATGATGTCAGGGAGGCTGGTGTTGGAGTGAGTCACTAAGCCAAGACGTCCTGAGCACCAGGCCTGAGTCAATGGTTCATCTTTTTATTAAACCCACCTTTCCAATTCTCAGAAGGCTAAAGAGAGATCTCCTTTCTGTCTTGTCTTGTCTAATCACCAGTGGGTGGTCATGGAGAAGAGGCAAACTCTTCTCAGGTGTGCACAGTGAAAGCGCAGAAGGTGACAGTCGCATATTGTAGCAAGGGATAGGACATAAGGAAAAAAACTTCTCCAAGAGGGTGGTCAAGCAGGACAGCAGGAGCCCGGAGAGGATGTGGTGATTCCATCCTTGAAGGTGTTCAAGATTCAATGGGACATAGCCATGAGCAGCCTGCTCTACCACCAAAGGTAGCCATGCTTTGAGCAGGGGTTGGACCAAAAAAACTCTATAGATCTCTCCCAGTCTAAATTATTCTGCAGTTTTTCCGAGTTGAAGAAGGTCACTGGCATGCTCGCCATCCTGTCCAAGTGGTTCAGTGTTTTCCCCAGGAGGCAGCATCAGGATGAAGCCATCACTTTCACATCTGGGGGCTCAGCTGTCTGGTGCACACCGTGGGATGTGAGGAAGCCTCAGAGTTTTCACGTCTGCCTGGGGGATTTGACCACATTTCCCGCCTCAGAGGTGATTGCTCTGTAAAGCACTAGGGAGTTGTGAGGCTGCAGTCTATTTTCAACACCTTAAAAGCAAAAAACCCTACTGCACTTCGCATGCAACATCGAACAGCTGTTCACCTGAGAAGGGAAGAGAAAGACCCTGTAGACTGCTGCTTAGGGCAGTCAGCTGGAAGATAAGTGTGAATTAAAAAATATTTTGGAGTGAGGATTCACTAGAGCAAGGGTTGAAATCCTCGAGTCTCTCCCTTGTCCCCAAATCTCCCCAGATACCAGCCCCTGAGTTGTGCTCTTTCCAGCTGACCTGGTGCAGAGGAGGCCCTGAAATGCCTTTCCCTGCCGGCGGGGGCTGCCCCTCTGTCGTGCTGGGAGGAGGAGAAGCTTGGGGTGGCCCCAAGTCTCATGGCTGCAAGCACTGAGCAGAGGCAAACACCCCTCAACACCAGTGTGTAAGTCGCTGGGAGAGGTGGAACTCGAACCACCTCTTTCCTCAGGATTTCCTGCAGCATAACTTGGGCTTCCCCACGCATATCAGGCTGGCTGTAATGAGTCCAGTTTCCCAGGCACTACATCTTCCCATGTACCTCCTAGGGAGCCTCCGTGACTCCGGTGAGTCTACTGGTTTGCAGGATGCACAGGAGTCTGGCCCTGGGGCTGATGTCCTTGTGTGGGATTAGCACAGAGGGACCCAGCGACCAGCCCAGCATCACAGAGTAGGCTTGAAATCGTGGGGGAACGTGGGTTTCCAAGGCAGTATCACTAACTTAGGGTTTATTGCTCACTAGATCACATTGTCTCATTCTCTCTCTGGGAATCCAGTACTTGCAGTCATGAGACTATCAGAGATTCTTGGTTTGGGGATTTTCTAAAGGATGTTCTCAGCCCTTTGTGCTGCAGAGAAACTATTGAAAATGCAGTACCTCTCCTCTTCCCCTGCTGCAAAAAGCAATTGGGGAGCCCAGATCCACTCATTTTAAATCTTGTAATTTTAAGCCAGTCATAGAACTTTTGAACACCTGCAGCTGACAATCCTATAGCCCAGAGGTCCTTGTGCCTAGACCACCCAGCCTCTGCAAATATCTGCACAGATACATGTGTCTTCCATTTGTAATGTATTTTGCAAAAGCTGTTTCAATTTCTTGGAACAGGCACTTGATACCTTGAACATTCACATTCCTAAGCACTGGCTTCTTGGAGTATTCATGTGCTTTTTGTCTGTGTGATGGAGAGGCTGCTGTCACTCGGTCAGAAGGAAGATAATATATGCAGTTGCATATTTGGGTTGCTCATCTTCTGGAGTGTTGAACAGAATGATGCTTCAGTCCTTTGTTCAACTTTCAAAATGAATGTCCCAGAGAGGTCTGCATTTTCTGGCTCAGAAAGACTTTCAAGAATAATGAATCAAAAAGGGGATGATTTTTGAAGCACTTGTATGGGAAATTTATGGCTTTGCTTCTTCCAAGATGAAAAACCTGATGTAGGCTATAAATTTACTTAAAGGTTTGCCTTTAAAACTCAGCTTGTGACTTCTCATGGGAAACAGAGGACAGGTAGGTATAAATCAACCTGCACTAAATGGAATGGCTAAGAATTCAGAAAGAGAAATCTGGTCCAAAGGACATGCTCTTTGTTGTGGAGTTAAGCTGAGCTTGTACCTAGTGTTACCATTTCACTCATCTGTGCACCCAAGACCCGCTGGCACGAGTTTGGTGGCACTTCCAGCCAGGTGAGCTGGCTTGAGTAGGAGTAGAGTCAGCTTGCAGAGAGGATGCAGGCTAAAAAGCCCTGCTTGGAGCACTCCTATAATTTTCCACCTGTGCCAAGAAAGAGAGAGAGACTTTCCCAGTACTGACCAGGGGAAAGAGCAGGATAAATTGGTTTGGGGCAGCACAAGATCCTGGTTACCCCATGACTCACACCCAGCCTCAGCTATGCCACAGCCAGTGATGGTCATCCAGCGTAGTTGATGTGAATGCAAATCCTGAACTGCTCTGCTGGGACAGAGAGCAAAAAAAAGTTGAACTACTATAGAGAAACAATCCCCTGTTTATTCCTGATTACCTTATATTGAAACATGGCTTCTGACAGGTTATTTTGGTAAAAAAGGTGAGAGCTCATTGTGTGCCTCATTCTGCTGCCTACTCTGCATGGGTGGAGTTTCACTGAACTCAGCTGGAGCCCTTCCACATACAGCAAACGGCAGGATTAGCAGCGATGTTTTGCAAATATCCCTCTTACTCAAATAACCTATTAACTAAAATGCTCCATTGAGCTGCAATCACTAGTAGGGTTGTTTTAGTTTATAGTTTCTATGGTGAGTAGTGTGTTTCTGGAAGCTGGGTAGGTATTTCTTTTTCCTCCACTTGGAAACATTGTGTTGAAGAAAGTGGAGATTGTTAGATGTTTTGAAACATGTTCTTCTGCAAAAAAGTTCCCTTTTGAATGTTTGATAATAAAAATTCATTTGCATGATGCTACAGGCTGTGGGCTGAATTGCATGGCTGGATATTATTTAGCAAGATAGAGAGTTGCCACAAAACTAGACGTAAGTTCAGAAAACGACCAGGCATTGCCTGAGTTTGCAGCTCCGGTGAATTGTCACAGAGCAGAAGGATGGACAGCTCGTGGCATCACGCAGGGTGCTGGGCAGTGCTGGGGCTGAATGCCGCATGAAGCGAATCTCAGCATTAAAGCACAGGGCACAGCGATGAGAGGCAGGTCCCACTGATAGCACTGGCAAAAAGTTTGCCGTCTGTCCCTCTGCTCTGTAATCTGGAGCAATGGCTCAAGCCAACCCCAGAGGGGTCCCAGGTATCACAAGCATCTGCTGATGACTGGTGGTGGGTGGCTGCCGTTGTGTCAGCCCCTTCAGCAGATGGGGATGGAGAGGAGGCAGTGCAGAAAGGCGTTAGGTACATGTGGGCTGCAAAAGGGCAACAATTCGGTTTGTAGGTGTTGGTTTGGTGGCACTCGGGGAGGGCTGAGCACGGGCACCTGCTCAGGGCAGGCAGCAAGGTCACTGCCAGCGGCAGGGTTTGGCTGACCATCGCTACAGCCGCAGGTTTGGCTCCTCGGCTCTCTCTTGGCTGTTCGTGTCCAATGGAGGCAGCTGCGTCCTGGAGAGGAGAGATGGGTGTGTAGCAACATCAGGCGACTGCTGATAGGAATGTAGAATATTTGAGCTATTTCAGTTTTTGTGTATAAAGCTCAGCGTCAACACCAGAAATGCAGCATGAAAGCAAATGTCAAAAAGGAGAAGAGTCAAGAACTGAAGAGTAGCAACTTCTGGTAACTACATGTATGTTTCTACCCATTAGTTTGAAGATGTAATCCCTAAATCATACCAGCCTCACCACTATGTTTTATACAAACTGTTACTGTCTTCAGGAGCTGCAAGTAAAAACACTGTTGTTATACTCATGCTCTTATATCACGTATAATGATTCTTGTCCAATTTGCTAAGCAGCAGTGTTCAGTGTCACATTGTGTGGGCATTAGAAGTATTATTTGGTAGTCTTTTTTAATTTTAAACATTTCTGAAATGCTAGGCATATAAATTGCTGCTTTTAAGTTTGGGGTGAAAAGGGAAAAAAATAAGAGTGTCACTGCTTTTAATCGGTGTATCATCTCGATGCCATGCTCTTAGTGCGGAGCACTTAACAGCTGCTCAGCAACCTTCCTCCTGCCCTGAGAAGAGGCAGCCAAAATCTGTCCTGTGGGGACACTGTCTCCTGGACTGGACCCTACCGATGAGAAAGTTTGTGAGTCCCACAGGTGTATGCAACTGTGGATGTCAGATGTAAAAATGCAGAGCGCTTTACTGAGGAAAGGTAGATACTCCCAGAAGAGTAAAGATGGAGGGGTTGAAAATCTGGGGACTGAACGTATAAATCTCCTTGTGTGACTTCAGCTCAGATAGATGAAGTGGCTACGCCTAGGTTTGTGGTGAAACAAGAACCAGAACAGAGGTCTAGGGACTCCTACAACACAGCAAGTGACACTTCTCCCCCCTGGTTAATCCATCTTCTTCTGAATCATTTATTTATGTTTTGAGGCTGCTTATGAAGTTCAGAGGCATTAGGCTGGAGAAGAAAGTGCGGAGAGGCGTTGCATGTGCTGTCAGCCCCCCGGCGGTGTGTCCATCTGCTCTCATGCGCTAACGAAGACCTGCTGCGCGATGCCTTTCAGGAAGCTCCACTCTTCAGGGCCTTTTGCATTAATCTTTAATATGCTCTTAGTGTGCTTGTCATGTAGGAATTCAAAGACAGAAAATAAGCTGCTTAGCAAAGATGGGGCGTATTAGCTGAGTTCTACTCCAGGCTGTGGGACAAATCCACCAGCCTCTGGTACAGAAGAGACTAGCTCGGGCTAACATGCCCTTTTGCAAAATTTTTCCGAAAAGGAGAGGGAAACACATCAGCACCATAATGGATCCCATCCTGTGTTTTTTAAGCCTTTCTTTGTTTGAGCTACCTGATCTCTCCAAGAAGACAGATGAGGAAAGTTCTCAATGGACACCCAGCAAAGCTGCCAAGAAATGCACACCAGATGAACGGGGTCACAACCACTTCAAAAGTTACCTCCGGTAACAGTCCAAATGCCCAAATTCAGTGTATTACCCATCTAGAAGCAGGTCCACAAAGTCAAAGGAATTACCTCTGTACATACCTGCTTTCAGAGGAACATTGGGTTGGAAGTTTGTGAGCACAACTTCACTAGACCTAGCCTAGTGGCATGGACACAGCTGGGCTTGGTTTATGCCTTTGTGATAAAAGCTGAGTATCTGCGTTAGCTGTTTTCACATTAGACATCGGAGATTCCTGCTCTTTCATGTATATTGTGTCCAGAGCATTTTGCTTTGAGTTGGGAGCAAACCATTACTCAGAAGGTAATGGTATCATTCTAGGTAAAAAAATAAATCCACAAAGAGAAGATCTAGCTTAACTGTGGACTAATTCAGTGTACAGAGTGTTACGTGTTCCTGGTAGCCTGTAGAAAGACCAGTATATGCAAATTTTCTGAGTTAGTGCTGGCATATACAGTCCTGATAAAATTCAACTTATGAATTCTAGTCATGATCTTAAAGTTTATTAAAATGCACTGAAAAGGAAGGTGACATTGTAAACCGGAATAAATAGTGGTGGCTTGTAAAGCCTGAAATATCAACATGGGTATCTTGAGTGCAGTGCTAATCACAGTAAATTTGGAGTGGAAATGAGCTCTTCCAGTTTCTTCTGAAATCTTTCTCTGGTACAGAGCTGATGGTCACTCTAGGAATGTTTAATATTTGATGTTTGGCATCGTATGCTCTGTGCCAGTATGTCTCATTCAGTTTGTGTGTGTTTAACTTGTGTAAATTAACTACTCTGCAGTGGTACAGTACTTAAGAACCTACCTACTGCGATGCATCGCCTATAGCATATGTTGCTACAGAAGCTCTGTTGTTTATGAACACGGCAGGCGTGATCGCATTACAGTGATAGCTGTATTCTGCTCTGGTGTAAAGCATGGGCCTTATCCTGCCATCTGCAGCCATGCTTCTGCCAAGAGCTTGCATCCTCTTGTGTTCAAGGCACAAAAAATTGTTTTCTGTGGAATTTTCCTTCTAAGTAGGAATAGTTCCACAGGCAGGAAGATTTAGCTAAAATGTAGCAGCATCTGCTTCTCATTTTGGGAATCAGTCATTTATCCAATTTTCTAAGACTGAGATACAAGAGGTCGAATGACTTCAGTTCAGGCACCAAGTTGGTGGATCAGGTTGATTTACATCTCAAGATGCTCTTAGTTCTCTACTTTGGCCAGCAGATTTTACAAACCGATACAAAAGATAGTTTCCAGCATTAACGCAGCATTGCCTGTCTCTTCTCCTGTAACCTATGCACAGCCATATATTAAGACTCTGTAAGATCACATCACAGTGTTTTCCCAAGCCTTTATAAGTTTCCTGATTAGATATGTGTGCTGGATTTAGCCGAATCCTCACTTAAGTGCTGTATTCTATGTATCTAGGTCATTTGCACAACAATTTTTATTGTAAATCTGGAATAACAAGCACAGCTCTTGGCAGAGTTCTGCATGGCAGAAAAACTTTATGTCTTCATATAAATGCATGTGAGATTTTCTGGACGGGGGGGGAAAAAACCCACCAAACAAAAAAACCAAAAGAACAAATTAGTTAATTTGTCTGTGTTTTTTCTGGCAACTCAAGAGTAACCAGGAAAGATAACCAGAGAGACTCAGAGCTGCTGCTTTTATTCTTAGGCAAATGTGTTGGGCAGCTCTTGGACCATTTCACCTGCCTCCTTTGGTCTCAGCCCACTCTCAGTTTGGCCCCGGGCACCTGCAGCAGGGAATGCAGCAAAAACCTGCTGGTTTTATCTTCCCCAGGAGGGCTGCAGGGGGGAGCAGGGCTTGCAGTAGCGGGGAGAGGGGCAATATGCCAAAAGCTGCCCCAGAGCGGGGAAGGCACAGCTTGAGCCTTGGGCAGGGTATGGACCAGGCATCTCTGTGTGGGTACAGGCACCGCAGGCATCTCCTGCCGGCTTCTTCCCACCACAGGGGACTCTCCTGCTCACAGAGCGGAGCCCGCTGCCATAGGTGCTGTGCAGGTATTTCCAATACAAAGCAACAAAAAGGCAGTTGCTACCCTAAAGAGTTTAAAATCGAATCACTTGGAAGGAAAGCTTTGGCTCGGTTACATTAGTGGTTATCACAACCGGAGCCAGATGCTAGGTTGTGACAAAATCACCTATTGCAAAAACAAGGTAATTACACGTCTGGGTTATTTGTGAGTTGAATCAGTTCTTTCCTATTTGCTGAAATGAAATGCAAGCACCTAAGCAATGCGGTTTGCTGCGTTATTCGAACAGTGAAGCACCTCCAGCAGCACTGCTACCCAAACACACTGTAGCTCTACATGGTGAGAAAGCTGTACATGTCTGTCAGAAACCAGAAAAATTTTGAAGAATGCAGTAAAATCTGTACTGACTCAGAGAGCTGGCCTTGCTTGGGACAGCAGCTTAGCATGATAAGCACCATCTCTTGCTCTGCTTATTTCAATATATTACTAAACATTTCTGTAAAGCAGGGATTTAAAATACCCTCATTTTATTCCTTTTTTCTTCTCCTCAGTACCAAAACTCATCCCTCAGCTGCAGTGGACCCAAAGCAATGCCAGCAAATTTAGAGGATTTCTATCAGTGGCTCTGCAAGCAGGGTTTGTACCCACATGTTGAAACTTTGTATTATTTTAATAGCTTCTTTTTCTCAGAATGCATATGAAAATCATACAGATGATTTCTAGCAGGACAGTGGTTCATGCTGAGCCAGCAAATAATTTTCTAGTCTTATTTTGAATCACTCTTGGAACAAGTCTTAGCTCTGCATGTACAAACTAGACTAAAAAAAAAAAAAAAGGGGTGGGGAAAAAGACACAAGGCCCTTTGTCCTCTCTGGAATTTGTTTAAAACCTCAGGGATGAATAAGGCACTTTATTTAACCCAGCGTGGCTATAAATAGGAAGGAGCACCTTAGCCTCTATGTGAACTAGGGAATTCAGATGTGTCTCCTCAGTTACAATCATGCTTGGGAGGCACAGCTTCAATCTGAGATGTGTCCCTTTGCTGAAGGGTCATTAAAGGTAACCAAGGGCTCTGGGTTTGGTCCAAAGAGAGACCTTGAGCTAGAAGAAAGGTGCTGGTGCCAGCAGGAGTCAAATGGCTGCTTTGCCTTTGCTCATGTTTTCTGGTTGTGCTTTAAGCACCAAGCCCTCCTAGTGTTTAGCATCCCAAACCCCATCTTAATTTTTTTTCTTGTTCCTACTGGAGCAAAATTGGGTTCAGCATGGTGGGAGTGACTGTTCATCCCTGTGGTACCTCGAGGGCTTCATGATGGAAAATTCACCAGGAGCTGCTCTTCTCTCTCTGCAGAGACCCTTCGCAGGAGTGGGGTTAGCTCCTGTCCCCCCGCAAGGGACACCGTCCCAGCACCTCTGGGCCACATCACTGGGCCAAATTAACCAAAACCAAGATGGACAGGAACACCTGAGATTTAGAGAAACCCCTTCTGCAGCAGGGCTCATGAGGAGGGGGAGGATGAGCTACCCCAGCCACATGTGTGTCCTGCTAGGGAACAGCAGGGCTAGTGGCTGGACGTGGCCATTAAGAATTAGAAAACCAGCCATGCTGCTTCCAGAGCCAGTGCCCTCCACAGCTACGTGGAGACCATTTTTGTGTCCAATTCACTTTGTTCTGCCTCAGTTGTAAATTTGGGGAAAAAAAGCTAGTTGCTTCCCCCTGCACACCCAAGCTGGGAGTTAACCACTGAGTTGCTGGTTTTCATCCCACGTTCAGTTTATTTTGTTCTGCCCCTGTGTTTTCAGTTGCAGTTCTGTAGTTGCAAGACCTCACCAGCCTGAAGAGCTAACCCAGGAGGACGTACGAGGCTGCCAAGGGAAGGCTGGATTGATGGGATAGGTGCCTGTGCTAGTTCTTCCTGCCCGAATCACCATCAGTGAATAGTTAACAGCAACAATAAATTATTCCTGGTTTCCAGTGCTGTGGTATCTGGAGCTTTCCCCAGCCCCTGGGTCTGGCTGTATATCCCAGCAGCATCCCAGTCCCAGGGGTTTTCATGGCTTCATCGCCTACTGCATAGTAATGTGTGGGGGGTACAGTTGTCAGGGGTATGGAGGACATGTGGATATGTGACAATACCCAACCTATGTTTCATATATTAAATGACTAATTCATAACGAGAATTTGTCACGCTCCAGGAACCATGCCGAAGCTGAATGCTGGCTTGATTGCAAACATCCATTTAATGGATGGACTCACTGCAATCACAGGCATTTTAAACAGATTTCCTTTGGTGTGTAGGCATGAATTGTCAGGTAGGATGAAAAGATTCTTGTCCTTCATAGTGTAAGATCTGGGGTCTGAAAGCTGAGTGTGAGGAGAATAGCTCCTGGTCCATGTCCCCACCTCCCTGGAGGCCCCTGCTTCTCTGCTCCTGCCCACCCTCCTACCTGCGCTCAGGGAGCATCTCCAGAAGGGAAGTCTGCTAAGGTTAGATGTGAAGTTTTTGGACTCTTCATGGCAGAAATGTTGGAGAAAATGGAGGAAAATGTTTTACCAGTGTTCTTAGAGGAAAATTACAACTTTTTAATGTTTCAAGTTTATTTTTTTCAATTTTTTTTTTTTCTTAAGAGAGAAAACCAGAAACTTTGTTAAAAACCTAGTTTTCCAGAAATGAATGAATTTAAACTTTGGAGAGTTACTGTCTCTGAAATGAAAGCCACAATATGCTTTCAAAGACAAAGGGAAGAAGGGTGCCCTGCTCTAATTTGTGGTGGAAGCAGTGCTATATGAGTAACAGCTTTTATAACATGAATGTGAGGGATGTGCTGTTTGTTATGGGAGTCATGGCTCCCCATAGCTGCCAGGGATCACCTTTCTCCACAAAAGAATTCACACAAATATTGGATTTGGAAAAAAAAAAAGAAAAAAGATGGTAAAAACACAAATTGGGATTGATTTGATTTAGACATGACATTTTTCAGTTTAACATCATAAAAGCCAGTTTCCATCTCTTACTAGCGGTTTAAATAAAGGCTAATTCCACTGAAAATGTTATTTGCTCCTTTAGACAGGAGTGTCAAGCAGAATACATCTAAAAGAAAGAACTACTAAGCAGATGTCTGATTAAAGATAAATGAAAATGTCTCATAATATGTCAATGGGATAACATTAAATGAACCTGAGGATCCAGTGGATTTAAGTTTAAAATATAAATGTTAGGAGCAAGACAACAGTGTTCCCATGCTCATCCTATATAATTAATTACAGATAAACTCCCCCGCCTTCAGACTCAAGGAAAGAGAACAGCCAGGATTCAGCACAGCCTCACAGTGACATAAAATTGGCACCAGTTGAAATTGCATCCCCTGGAGCCATCAGGTAGCACCTGTTGCATCCTTATGTGGCTGAACACCACGTAGGAAAACCCCAGAAGGAAGGGACAGCTTCTAGGTAGGTGAGAAGGAGGCAGTGTCAGTCGCTCTACCACCCCCCCCAGGGTAATATATGCCTGGACATGAGATTTTCCATGCATGGTGCATGGAAACTCCAGTACTGAGTGACATTAAGCATCAGGTTTGCAAGTGCTGCAGGGCCAAAGCTGGGGTCATTGCCTCCAGCCTGGGATACAGAAAATTTCCCTAACCATGCCACCACTGCCCACCAGGCACAGCTCTGCAGCGGCAGGTCCCCAGCCCGGCTGTGGAGAAACTGGCTTTGCCCCCAAGCAATGCTTTTTGCCATAGTGATACACCCATCTCGGCAAGTAGCAGCTACTTTTGAACTGGGAAATAAGAGGGACTCTCACCCTCCAGTTATCTGATCCTTTGCTTTTTGGCAACTTGACGTTCTGGGAAAAAAATTGGTTGTTCAGTGGCAGACTATCTCTGCCTCTGATCTTCTCTGCCACATGACCCCGCTCTCCTTGCACAGGGTATAGGTTTCTAGTAATGTGAGTTCCTGCTGGGCTCCACAATAGCCTTTCCAGAAAATGTTAAAAAATGTGCATTGCATTAAAAGGTGAATGAAGATGAGCCAACTGGCTCGCTGCTAGCGCAGCACGCAAGGCAGCGTACCACCCAGGGCGAAGGGGCCACACCAAGCAGGGCAGCAAGAAAATCCCAAGACAGAAGCAGTGGGCGTTGAGCTGCCTGGTCTAGGAAAGGGCTCAAAGGAATGAGACAGAGATGGCAACTGCCATTGGTGTAAATGTGAATATATCTGTGTAGGAGCATGTGGGATGGAGTGCCAGTGCGAGTATTTGCACACCACGGGGCAAAGGCAGGCTTAGAGCGAGCTTCGTTCCCCTGTATTAGCTTTATTAGTGGTAGGACAGGAGCTACACACCACCACAAATAACCCTTTGCATTTTTAAACCAAGACACTGTAGGTACACCACTTGTTCCAATCGGTCCAGTATAGGCATTTAATAGGCTAAATGGTGTAATACATCTACAGGACATACATTAGTCAAGTATTATGTACAGGTGGCATTTTACAAAATTAGAAAGAACTGAAATAGAGCAAAATCCAACAATGTCTTACTCCATAAAACTTCCTTTCTGCACTACATGAAATATTCTACAAGCTAGACTAGAAAAATATGACTGAATGTCTTTTTTTTTCCTTTTTAGTTTCTACAAAGCTTTTAATCCAGAAAAAAATACAAAACAACTATTGAGTTTATTAGAGAGACAACACTTGCACACAGACAAAGTAAGTAGACATTCATAGACCTGCAAGTTGAATAAATAGGGCTTGTTTGTATGAAACAATTTTCTCTCTGTCTTGCTCTCCTATTTTAGGGCCTCTGGCCCATGTTCAGAAAAATAAAAATGGGAGGAGGAGTTGGCTTTGCATGGTTGTTAAACTGAGGCCACACTGCTTTAGAAGAAAGCTTTAGTTTCAAGCATCCATTTGCTTCAGGTAAAATACTTCAAGGGAGCAGCACAAAAGAGGAAAAAGAAAAGAGAGGAGTAATTAGGCTGAAAGGAGGAAATCTGGCATTTCTATATGGGCTGTAGCTCTATGTACTAGGATGAAAAAAGTAGTGCTCCATGGCATTTTTTCAGGGTGTATGTAGAATTTTGTTGTTTCTTTGGGAAACTTATTTAGGGAAGTGCCATTGACCTCAGGTGGAAATAGGATAAGGGCCATCCAGAGCAGGAAGGGAGGGAGCGTCTGAAAGCAGATAGAGAGCACATAAAATTGGGGGAAGTGTTTCAAACAACTGTTTTTCCTTTTATAAAGCGAAAAGCAAATTAAGTGATATGTCTAACGTCATTCCTCACGGAGCTGGGCAGATGCAGATTGAAAGGAAATCACACAGCTAAAAATATGTCGTCACCATCGTTGTTTTCCCCCCAGAGCTTTGTAAAACTTCTTGACGGTCGATGCAAAAGCAGCATTTAAAGAGCACCTCGCATCCACCCGGCCACCTCCCCAGTGCGGCTCTCCTCCCGCCACGACAGCTGCAGACGGGTCCGAGCCGGGGACCTTCTCTCGCTGCTTCTGTGCTACCCAAACACGTAGCTTGAGCTTGTTCTTGCTTCGTTGGCTTTACCAGAAAACTGTCACCAGTGAAGGGGGTGATGGCGACAGCAGCCAGATTTAGGAGGTGCTCTTGAAGTCTTCAGTTACTCTGGTGAAATTTGGTGCTCTGACCAGAATCCCACTCATCCAACAAAATAATTCTGTGACAGTGTAGGTAAGAAAGTCTACATCAAGAAGGTAAAACAGATTGTTATATAGGTTGAGAGAGCAGAGTTTAACTTAAGTGTCACATTATACTATACTACACTGCTTATAAAAAGGGTCCTAGATCCCAAACACCCCAAATAATGAGCTATATAGTTTTGTACATAAATTAATGTTGCTTTGAAGTAAAATAGTCTCTTTCCTTTGTATTAAACATTCATTGCACAGAATTCTTTGTAAGTAAATATATTAAATTTGGTTGCTAAGAAGGTATAAACTTATCTTATTAATACATCTGGCCAATAAATTTTATCCACCATCACACAATTAACAGTTGCCGTTCGAGAAAATTATTATTGGAGAAAAGAAAGCACTTGGAAGTCAACTTAGGAGTTAACGCTGGAAGAAATCCTGTTATTTCGTTCCACCTACAGCGAGCGGCTTCTTCCGGCTGCAACATTAATTGGAAGTACAGACCCCATCCAGCCCTGCAGAGACGGAGAAAGCCAACTTCGTAGCTTATGGGACACTCGTCACTGACACAGTCAAACCCTTTTGAGTACATGCATTATCTATCTCCACCAACACTGTCCGAAGGGTAGCGTTTTGGGCCCAGATCGGTGCTTCTCCTGGGACGGTGGGAGGGAGTCTCCGGGAGGTCCCCATGCAGGAAGGGGTTCACCCCTGTCAAAATGGTCCCCAAATCCCCCTGGAAAATCCACTGGAGGCCCAAGGTGTCCAGAGACAGCCTGTCCCACCGCGAGCTCTGGTCTCCAGGAGGTGGCCGTGCAACCAAAGCCGAGGGGGCCGCGCCGCGGTGAGGGCACCCCCCGCCGCACGCGCTCCCACCGGCATTGCCGCTTGGGCAGGAGGCAGGCGGGTGTGCGTCCCGCCACCTCGGCCCTCCTCCGCCCCCTCCTATGGCGGGTGGCTCGGGGGGGACCTGGCGTCAGGCAAAATGGAGGGCAGGTTTGGGCCATGCTATGCAGCTCCTATCACCCACCCCCAACCACCACCCGGCTCGGGTCGAGGGAGGAACGGCTGGGCCTCTGCACCTACGTTATACACAAAACATACCAAAAGAGGAATTGTCACAACGATTTCTATTAACAAGGTGGGACAAATCCAGCCCTGGCGGAAGCGAGAGCCATCTCGTTGGCTTCAAGGGAGAGGAGCGTGCGCCACGCCACAGCTGGACCTGGGCCTCAAGAGTGCACGAACAGCACGATCCACCCGACCAAGCCTACAACAGACAGCCTCACTCCACAAACACCAGCGACTAGTTAATCTGCTTCATCAATGTACAGCGAGAAAGCATTTCCGAAAGGCGTGAGCCTTATTGAAAAGGCGGCTAAGAAAAGGCTGGTTCATCCAAATTTGCACAGGTTAGCCAAAGGGAGAGAACTGCTCTGGGCCGCCCCGGGACAGCAGCCTGGAGGCAAATCTTACACTTGCGTCTCTATACAAAAGTTACAAAATCAAATGGTGACATTATATTACATCTATTGTCCATAATATCACAGTGCTAGTTTTAAATGGCTAAAAACAAGAAAGGTTTTAGATTTAAGACATCCCTCCTGTAGAAATGTAACCCCTTTGTCCTGCTGTTGATACCTGAAAGCAGCCTTGCTCGAAAAAGGTAAAACCAATGAAATGTGCTAATTGAAATTAGGAGCATTTTTTCCTTGATAATCTCATATTTCCTAACACGTCCCATTGTTTCCCAAGGAAAAATTAAATAATATGAATCCCAGCCTGAAAATCAAAAAGTTGAAAAGAACAGTTCTAAAGCCCAGACGCTTCTTACCAGGTACTAACTAAATAAAACCCTTGCAGATTTAAATACAGATTACTTTGACATGTCTTCAGAGTGTGTTAGCTTTCCAACAACATTCACAATGAAGTTTCACTTCTGAGGCCATGGAGTCCCTACTCGTCCTCTTCAGTTCTGCTTTCCAGAGTATCTGTACTGTCTTCCACTTCGTGAGCTGGGTGCACTAAAGTATCTGCAAAGAAATGGCTCGTCAGTATTTATTTCCCCATACAGGTACAACAGCCTTCATCTGATTCTCTGCTCCACCAGGCACTTGATCGGTTAGGGTGATCAGACCTGACATAAGCAATTTGCTCTACTTGCAAACCAGTAGTTAAACCTGGAGTAGAGAACTCTGAGTGCATCACAGTCTGACTTTACAGGGGACTTGAGACCTCAGGACAGATATTAGTGAGATGAGGTGATGATCCCTATGCACAGCCACTGTAGCAGGAGGGCTACCTGCTGTCTTAGTGAAATCTGCACAAACTCTCCGTCCTGAAGACATAATGAGTCCTAATATGCACAAAAAACAACACAGAGACCATAATGTGCAACCTGGAGGTCAGGCCATAGATTTGGCTCATATTTCTTCTTGAATGATCAAACCCTGTGGTTGCCACCACCCAGAAATGCCAACTGGAATAGCAGGAGATTTGACACTTCAAGATCAGACCATTTGTCATCGCCCCTTTGAAGGTAAAGGAAGGTGCATCTTGCACCCCATCCTGGCTGCTGTCTCTGGACATTTGGGTGGCAAATGTTGGTGCACTGAAATGGAAACCATGTCACTCCTTAAGAGAAAAAGAGAGCACCAACATGAAAAAAACCAGAAATAAATAGACCAGTTCCACACTGGAGCATTCCCTGTGCAAGCTACACTCCAACAAGCTCTCACCTTTAGCCATGTTTACCCCACAATGACACTACTAGCCATATCTACATATTTGTGAGCTCCTGCTACACTAATGCACTCCTGGGACACCACGATGCTTTGAAAATGTGCAGCTGTTAAACACTTCGCTTCTAGGCTAGGAGATAGGGAGGTAGATCTATGCTATTGAACAGGATTACCATTTCCTAGAGTGAACTGCTAATGTGCAGTAATCTGCTTGTTGGCCATGTGAGTGGCCAGCACTGAGCCTGATGCAGATGAAAACACCATGTACTCAAAAGCTACAAGGAAACTTTCAGGCCACAGGACTCCCTCTCCAGTGCAGGTGTTTCTGGGCACCTTCAAGCACCTACTGCTCTTTGGTACGCTATTAACTTCAGTGCATGGCATGGACTGAAACTGCTATTTTCCTATGGGGAACAAGGACAAAATTACTCATTCAAACCTTCCAGATCCATCTGCTGCTGCTGCTGCTGGACACAGACTCTTTGGTCACCATGAAGACCCTTGTCCTCTGCTGATTTCAGGTCATCAGGAGGCCAGCGCAGCTCTCCACTCTCCACCTCCCCAGACTCGGTCGGCTCCACCACAATTGACGGCAGTCTTTTGGACAGCTTGGGGTACTTCTCACGTGAGTCTGGGAAGGCCTGGTGAGACATTTGGGGACACGTCCGTCAAAGCCTTGCCCAGGGATGCATATTCAGAGCAAGCAAAGTACATGCTCTGTCTTAGCATCCTTTCTACATTTGACATGCACTCCCAAGTCCATTAAAAACCCCCTTCAAACTGGTGCAGGGCAACAGTTCTGCACAGGGAGGATCTCAAAAGTAGCTAAATCCAGCTCCTTGCCGGCGCGGATGCAGAGGGGCTATAGGTCTCAGCACATTCTCCTCTGCACATATTGTCCCTTCCTGGGCAAAGAACCGACTTTGCTCGCCAGTGTGACGAGCAGACAATCGCCTTGACTTGCGTGATCGGACATGCGTAGTAAAAATGGAGACTTAGGCAACAAAATTCATTATGTTGCCGAACACTGGTGTTTCAGTTCTGGTGGATTTTTAGGACACAAAGGTCGTTGCTGTAACACTAAGCTAAATGGCTGCTGCAGCCCTTCTAGCTGTTGTCCTTTTACTCTGATATGATATTCATGTTTTCTTGTGGTGACAGTTTATTAAGAAGCCACCATTCTGCAGAGCTATTTTCTGTAATGTGAAACACTATATTTTATGATGCATTCATGCAAAACAGGTAGTCGCAGAGATCATCTTTACACAGAGGATGGTGCCAGCTATTATTTTCATTTGTCACATTGAAGCCGCAGGTCAAACACTATGCAGCGATTAAAGCTTGAAGCTGAACTAGGTCTTTTTAGTGAAGGATATTGTAACATATAAAAATGCTTTCTTGTTTTCAACATTGCTGGTTCATTTAAATCTCTCAGGGTACTTTGTTTTGGATTGGGGTTTCTCCTGGGTTTTTTTGAGGAACAGTAATTCCAGCTCCTGCAGGATGTTAACGTAAGACAAACTGTTGTTGCTTCACTGAAACCTTATCTCCTGGCTTCTAAAACTTCGGTATACCTGCACTAATGGGTTGTAAATTTCTCCATGCTAGCCGAGTTTTGTTTTGTTTTGTTTTGTTTGTAACAATAAAATCAAGGTGCAGACTAGGGGACTGAACTAGGGGTTGAGAGCAAGAACCATCCCAGTTTAACTCCAGGCACTGCCACAGATTTACTGTGCGCTGGTGGGAACCTCCCCCCACATCTGCAATACATTCACCACTGAATCGGGGTCTCTGGTTAGACTGAGCACTGGTGGTTATGTGGGCCAGTCTCAGCACAGCTCCTGCACAGGCAGAAACACACAGATATGCCCTAACCACCATAAAAGTGGGCATATCTCCCAGGGCACTGCCAGGGACCTGGGGGTGTCATAACCCACTGGAGGTGTTTGCTCCATGGCTTTTGCAACCTTCCTTCATCCCAGTAGCTGCTCTCTCTGAGCTTAGTGTTTAGTTGTCCCACTTGGTATCAGAGCTGGCATGGGGAGGCAAGCCCTTGGGAAGGGCAATTCTCTTCCTACGTGTCTGGGAAGCAGCAAGCACATTTTTATCATTGCTGCGATGCCTGTATCTGACTTCTGGAGATGAGGACGGACAATAATTCTCATCCTCACACCCCTGCTCCCCATGGTAGTGTTGCAGGGAATCATTACTCTTTGCAAATCTACACAAAGGTGAAAAATGTTGTATATCATTGTTAGTGTTGCAAAGTGAGACACAATTAAGAAGAAACTTCTTTAGTGAGAAAGCCCCTTCAGTGCACCTAGACCAGTGAATCACTGAAGGTAAACCTTTCTAATGCCACCCTAAGCTGCACCCACATGGGCATAACTTGTCCTGATCAAGCAATGCTGCTCATGCTGCCTTATCGGAAAAGTTACCCCCAACTTCCCATTACACAGCCTCCTCCTGTTTATAATTTGGAAAGACATTTCCATGGTAGCTGTCTTGACTGGAAGGAATTTTTAAGAGGCTGCTAATACAATCTTGCTATTTTCAAATATAAGACAAGGCAAAATCTCCTTGGCCAGGACAGGTCCAGAGACACCCCTGAGCTCTTCTTCAGACCCATGGCGGAGCCCAGCTCCCTGAGCCTCACCGCCTCAGCTGGCAGAAAAGAGCCATAAAATTGTGGGCAAATTGCCTTATTTCCTCCCAGGGCTGCACGTGCAGGTGACAGTGACCTCTTCCCCTGGCTGCTGCTCAGCCTACTTGGGTGGCAGGAGGCTGCGTGACAGCCACCCCATCCCCAAGCCTGCTGGCAACCCTGGCTGGGGGATCCAATACAAGAAAATTTCTGCTTTTTCATCTGCTTTCTGGAGCCCTAGGAAATGACACACACTGATCTAAAAATGTGCTAAGAGCCGACTATTATGGCTGCAACAAAATTTAGGAAAGGCACCTGTGCGGCCTCAAGTTGGCTATTTTTGCTTGTGTCATTCTCATATGGTCTTTTCTCACACCGATCACATAATGTTTTTTTCCACCAGAGCCCAGTATTTACCACATCCCTCCAGGAATGAGTCAGGACTGGCAGGAAGCAGAGCTGCCTGTCGGGCCTTGCTGTGTTTTTCTGCGGAAGCTGGAGTGTGTGACGAGTGGGCAGGAGACTGCAGGAAGAGAAGGACCGGTCTCCTGGCCAGAGTGCTTGGAAGTTGCTGGAAGAAACCTAGTTTTCCCACTGAGTCACTGATTTTGTGCTACCTCTCTTTTCTTTTTGCTTTTTTGCCTCAGGTGGCCATCACTAAAATGTGGATGGTACCACCTTCTCCCAGAGAGGAAGGGTAAAGGAGCTGGGGGAAAACCTCTGGAGCATATGATCAGGGACACCACAGAACAGCCCTAAATGCATAGGTGGAATCGGAGCTGGCACAGAGTTTGGGCAGCGTACACTAACACAATAATGAAAACCTGGGACTCAGTGAAAAAGAGGAAAGAGAATATTGAAAATGTGCTCTTTGAGTGAGCAGCATCTATCCTGTGCAGTCAATGAGGCATGGGAAAGCCTATGGTACACTCTTTCACTGCACACAGCCTTTCATTACATGCACAAGTGATCTGAAAGGAATTTGCAAAATTTCAGCTCTGACTTCCCTGGCTTCCAAATGCTTGGTTTTAACCTGCAATAGGCTGCTCCTAGAGTAGTTTTCTGAGTCTAGTCACAATAATACACCTTATGTTGAGAAGCAACTCAGGTCCACCAGGACACGTTTAGGTGGTTTGTCCCTGGCAGTGACACTGAGAGTCATGAGCACAACCACAGAGCACAAACGGGGGTGCGGGGGTTGTCACAAGGGGGGCTCGGGACATCGTGATCCCTCCTGCTGGAATTAGCACCGCAGGCGGGTATGAGAGTGGGTGTGTGAGGCGGCCTGGGGACAGAAAATGCTCTTGCACCTGCCAGCAAATGGCCCTGACCAGTGCTGCTGCTACGATGGCACAGCCATTTATGTGAATTACACAACCGTTTCAAATGGTCTCTTTTCTAAAAAGGGAGCTCCCTCTGAGCCTGAGGAAACTTAGCTCATTACAAGGGTGGCTGTATAAAAGCTGCGGTACAGTATTGGCTGGATGTATTCCATCACACGATGGTTGCTCGATCTGAACTCTTGGTGACAAACAGCCTCTTTGCTTGCATCCCTGCAGGGGCCGGGCATCGTTGTCACTGTGCCCCAGAGACCTGGCACCTGACAAAACCCTCCTGCCAGAACTCTTACCTTTTAAAAATAAAACCTAAGTAGGATCAAACAGGTATTTCAGGGCTTGTTCTTCTGGCAGCTGTGCTCTGCAATTCGACGTCTAACATGTATGACAGCTATTGGTTGCATTAAATTGCTTTCGAAAAGCAACTCAGGATACTTTCCAGTTTTTCTCAAGTTACCTGGCTTGAAGGGCCTCCTTCTTCCTCAGGAGTCTGGCTGAGCGCAAATTCCTCCATCACCGGTTCCCGTGTGTTCATCACCTCTGTCATGCTGCGAATATTAAAGCAGAATGGGAAAACTCAGCTCTGAGCTTTGGCCCAACACTTAATTTAAAAAAAGACATTAGCTTTTCATATTTGTTAAAATAATTGCGTTACAGACCGTGCTTTCTAAACAGCCCACCGAGAAGCGTTTCCATGGCCCTCCAAGCCAACTGCTACTGCTGTGTGCCGTGATGCAGAGCAGGGCATCAACCCCAGCTGCCCCCCTGGGACAGCAGAGAGGACCCCCATAGAGTCCCAGAGTCGTCAGCAGGAAAATGGGAGTCCTCCAATGTTATCAGCAAACAGTTTATTACTGATATATGAGCTCAGAAATTGCATCTGTTGACCAAAAAAAGTTACTCATGGAAATATCAGCCTTGAATTAAATTCTCATTCTGATTCCTTGTAATGTTTTCAGTATTTGCTCTTCCCAGATGTCTCTTCCATTTAGTCATGAGCCAGCACTTCTTTTTAAACTATTAATTCAGACACACCAGCTGTATCGGTGTCTAAGGGCCAGATTTTCAGTAGTCTTTACTTGCCTGAGAGGTGTTGAGTGGGATTTCCAAATGCATCAGGGAAGGTCTGGCACCTAAATTTCATTTAAATCAGGGACTTCGGAACCTAATCTGCTTATGTGCCCATTAAGCATCCCCCTGTGCTGTTTGGCACCCAAAGCACTACAGCACTGGCCCTTGCGCTCTCCTCGTTCCGCTGGGCACTTCAGCACCCTGGAGCAGAGGGATGAGAGCCAGCTGCAGTCCCCGCTGCAGGGAGCTCAGCCCAGCCCATGGCTGGGTAGCTGCACATCTCTATGGCGTTAGGATTTTCCTCACATTTGAGATTTATAGATACAGTGTTCTACTGAAAAATTTGAGGATGCCTGAAAACTTCATAATGCATATTAAGCGCGTAGGAGCAAACAGAGCCTGAACCACTCTGACCTACAGACTGAAGGGGACACATTCATTTTGGACGGGAATACATCAGCCCTCGATGGGTCTGGCCCCGGGCATTTCACTCTCTCTAGCTGGCATTTGTCAGGTACAGCAGCTACTGGCTGCCGGAGCCTCCTGCAGCACGCAGAACGTAGGCATCCTCAATTACACCGCCCTGCCACCTGCCACAGCAAGCACCCCTTTAGGCACGACTAAATGCTGCCATTAATTCTGGTCCTGCTTCGCTCACAAAAGCCTTCTTTGTAAAGGCTGCTCCTACTGAGAAATGCAAACTAAAACATCTTAAGGATAACTTGTTTCAGGCTTACATTACCAATTATCCCACAAAGCTAAATTTTACAGTATCTGCAATTACTACAAAACCCTTCACAATGACTTTAATTAGCTGTAGCACAGAGCAGCGTGATATCACAGAGACTTTCACTCCCACTGCATCATATTTAAAAAAGAGCACGGCAGACCCAGGAGACACTTGAGCTCAGCTGTGGGCCAGGACCCGACCCCATAGGAATCCATCAGCTTAGGGAAAAGCCCTGAAGCGCCAGCCTTGGACCCAACAAACGCCGAATTAAACAGCACGCTTCCTGGTACGCACACACGAGGAGAGCAGAAGCAGGCTCTGAAACTCGGCAAGAGGCTGAACCAAACCCCTGACCTGGGCATCCCCCAGCTTACACAGCCTGAATCCTCCCAGAGCCACGGCACAGTAGAAGAGGGACAGATTCTGCCTGTTTGGAAGAGAGTTTTGAGCTCCCTGCCCTTGCTTGGACCTGTACCCCTCTCCAGGGACACCACAAACCACCTAATCGGTAAAATACATTTATTTTCTGGACACATGCTTTTATTCCTGCAGCATCCAGTGGGCCATACCACTGGACACCCACGGACAACAGCACTGAGGGAGCGGTGATCTGGAAATGGAAGACCCTTTCCCGGAGCAGTGACCGTGGGCCCAGCTGTGCCAGCTGTTCCTGCCACCTGAGACAGTGCTTAAAAGGACAGAGTCGTGCCCTTGGACCCTTCCTTGCCCAAAAGGAAAGCAGCACTCCCTCCGTTGCCTCCTCCCTCTGATCACCGCTGGTGCTCATGCGGTTCTTGCCTTTTTTCCCCGTCCTGGTCCTGGTCTCTCCCTTGGTCCCAGAGGGACCCTTTTGCATCCCTCCTGCTGCCCCACCAGCGCTGCCTCTGCAGATGACCACAGTGGGCCATAGCAGGACGCCTCTCTCCCACCCCAACTCTTCGGGAAGAATTGGTTTGGGGAGCTTTCACACTGCCTGTTAGCCAGACCCAGCCATGAGCCTGGAGGAGCACAGGGCCCACTGCTCTGATCATGTCCAAGATGAACGTCTTTCTTTTCAGATCCTTTTTGGGGTTCAGTGCCCCATCCCCAGCTGTCCTGGACTGCAGGGAAAGGGAAATGAGAATGTGTGTGTCTGGATGGAAATAATCTTGGTGGCTTTGTGGGGGGCTGGGATTTATGAAGTCTTGGGCTTGGCTACCACGGAGAAGACGTGTCCCACTGCTGTGTGTCCTGGGGGTTGGTCCCAGCTAGCCAGATGCAGATTCCTGCAGTCGCCCACAGCTGGCTGGTTTATTTTAGCAGCCTTTCAATATGTACCAAGTGTTTAAAACACTTCTCTGTCCTTGTTCCATGGGACATTAGAGATATACATCCACACATGCACTGTCAAATGTGTCATATGAGCTCAAAGATGTTGTTAAGACCTCATGAAATTCTATTATTGAGCAATAATGGGCTCCGTGCTTCCCTAAGACCACATTACACCCCGCAGATTATTTCTAAATGACAAAGACAAATGATTCTGGCTAGGAAAATGGTGACAGTCCTGCCAGTGTTACAGCAGATGCCTCAGTGAATCAGCTCCCAAGCTGTTGAAGCCCAGGCCATTTCACAAAATCTGTGCAACTTAAGGCTTTGATTGAATAGGATGGCAGAAGTGATTGTATTTGATGTGTTTCAGAAAAGAACATGGGGCCATGCAATTGGCAAAAGAATTAGGCTTTAACTGGAATAGATTAATTGTTCTCAGTCTCCTCTTAAAAACAGTAAAGGAAAGCAGAAGAATCTATATGGGCTGTGAAAGCAGTGAAGCTTCCAACAAGCTTAACTAGGTATTTAACACTAAAAATAACTAGAGGTAAAATAATTGAGAATGCCGCTGCAAATCAGTTCACCTGAAACTTCGAAATCACCTGTAGGACATCACTGAATTGTTTATAAAGCCACAGAATATGAAAAAGGGGTTTGGTGGCTGCTTAGGGCTTTTTTAGCTATGATATGATTCATGTGCAGAAGGATTTTTTACTTTTCAGCCAGTTTTGATGGAAGAATATTGAGCCACTTTTAGTGCTGCTTTTATGTGAGATGTACTAACATATGACAGAAAAGTGGCTGATACAAGCAAATTATTATAAGAACGATATCTTTTTAAAATTTGGTCTTGCATTCATTTTATGTACAGTAGATGCTGATACCACCAATGACATACAGTAGCCATAGTGATGCAAAACAAGGCAATAAATAGCATTTACAAACAAAGAATAAATTCTGTTCTGGTGGATGAGTCACCTACTCCGAACCTTAAAATTCTTGTGGCAGTGAATTAAGGGATGCATTTACTTCCCCTAGGTTTCATTAAGCGCAAATATACCAATTATGAAAAGAAAAAGCAAAATCTGTTCTTGCTTTTCTGTGAGAAAACTGCATTTGGAGAAGATTATCTTACATGCAACTGTTACAGTTGCAGGACCACGCTATGCTGATCGTTTTCCAGGGGCATGGAGCAAATGTACAGCTTGCTTTCTGCTGTTTGTGATGGCACTAACAAGGTCAGTAACATACAGCAATATATAGGCTGACAAGTGCTAAACCACCTACCATAAGAAAGTGCTCAGAAACAATGCACACATTTTTATTTTAGGTTTTGAACAGAGGGTGAAACTGACCTGTGAAATTCCTGGTGGCAAAACAGTATTTGAATGAAGACCAGCTTCAGGATTCAAGAACGTGAAGCATTTATGTGGCTACGGAAAAGAGGCAGCTTGTGTGATGCAAGCAAAGATTTCCTTAAGAAGAGGGGCAAAACCACATTTTATGGGACAGGCTGAGCCACAGTTAGGAAGAGCTTTTTACCTGAAGCAAGGATCAGCCTGGAGGATGCTCAGACATGCACCACACTGTGGCCTGATCCTGCTCTCACCTCACCAACCAGGACAGGCAGCAAAAGTGGACACCCAGCCAGGGCATGGGGCTCCGTGGGAGTAAGTGGCGAGTACAGGGCAATGACAGAAGAGAGCGTGTTACCTTCAATCACATCAACGGATGTCGCTTCCAAAAACTGTCCTTGCTGCAGGCGTTCACGTTGTTGATGAAGTGTCGTGCAAACTCTGTCAAATCCTAGAAGTGCCTGAAAGAGACAATAAAACAGAGTCAGAGCGTGCAACCAAAGCGAGAACGCTGGCAGTAACTGGTGTGAAAGAGTACTACTGAAAACTTGCTGCAGAAACTCCTACTGTATAATCTTCTATGCCAGATGGTATTTGATCTCACTAAGGACGCAGCTCGTAGCATACCTTGTGTATTACCGAGGCAATTAATGTTCCAAAACCACCCAAAGCTCTTAGCTGAAATACCTTGCAATCTGACTCTTTTTGTGATGCTAAACTTTATTCCTTAGTGTAAGCTACACAAAACCTGCTGAAACTGGGACAGTCTGAAATTCTCCCATACAGGAATTTTGATGATAGTTGGAAAACCAGAAAATAAAAATCTACACCCCTATTTGGCAAGATCAGCGTGCTTAATGAGACACGGTTCAAACCATCAAAGAATGAGATTCCTGCTCAAGAAGCTACTGGTCAAGGCACAAAGAAGAGAAAATACGCTGAAAGAAGGATACCTTAGGATTACATTACTGCGCATTTCTTTCAGATATCACAGGAGAAGTGATTTTTGCAAAGGTCTGTTCCAAACTGAAGGTAATACTTTGACGGCTATCAGGACAGGGAGCCTGGTGAGCAGAGGTGAGGATCGCACCATTTCAAAGCGTGAATCACTGATTTCTGATGTCTTCTCTGTCAGAACATCTTAGCTGAAGAGCTTGAGGAATTACAGTGCTGAATATAGTCAGTATCTTGGCCAAAGATGATTTTCTGAGAAATTTGTTTAGCCCTACAGCTTGCCAAATATATATTCATGCCAGCCACAGCTATTTCCTTGGATGGGAAAAAGGTGTTTTCAGTGAAGTGAATGGCACTAGTGTATATATTTTATATCCTCCAGTGGTTTGGATTCCAGCCCAAGTGATTAAACAAATCAACCTGCTCTGGAAGCCTTCCTACCAAGATTTATAACACTGGATTAACTGCACACTGATTTTATTCAAAAACAGTGACAGAGGAAAAATTGTGCATTGCATTCTGGAGTTTCTTCTCATGCCACAGGCCATGCGTATTGCAAATTAGGGAAGCAGGAAATCACATCTCCATCCCCAGGATTCAATTCAGAAGGTTTAATTCTTGTCTGGCAATTTTCCTTCCTAACCAATGATCAAACCAACTTCAGAGAGGCTAATGTTTTTTCCCTTAAAAATTTACAACTACGCTCAGTGCTTGTCTCTTGTATGGAAACCAGGGAGCATCCAACACCATGTTATCCAACACTCCGGGAAGATTTTTATCCCACTACCCATTACAAAACCGCTGCTATTAAACCCATGAAAATTCAGCATGAATTTGTCTACCTTCAACGTCTCCTTTAGAAAAGACTGGATGTAATAAGAACAGTTACTACACTGAGTCATCTGTCAATGACAGACAAAATGGTGTAAGAGAGAACGAACTAGGTACCACATGGCCACTGGTTGGAATCCAAGCCAGGCCACTTGCTGTTTAGAGGTATCTTCAGATGCCTGGTTAGCTGTATACAAGGATCCACACAGTACTAAATTAATTAAACCCACATCCATTGCTTTTCCAGTCTCAGCAAAGGACCTCTGGATTTGAACTGACCCAAGACCAATCTCTTCTCCAATGTTTTGGGCAACTCTGTCCTATGGTGCATGCAATGTTTGAGAGGGGATGTCAGGACCTGGGGCTCAGCTACTTGACTGCTGGAATAAAAAGAAAATCACTTAAGGACTGCAGTGTGGAAGAATTCCCTTCTCCCAGCCCCACAGCCATATTTTAAAACAGGAAAACTTCTTCCCAGTCAAGATTGTTGAAGAGTTCAGTGTTTCCAGTGTATAAAACTACCAGAATGCATTTATTCTCTAAAGAGGAAATGCTCACTTTATCTACCTAATAGATGTGATTATCTTCTTTGGCTGACACTAGAGAAAACTAATACTCTTCCTTCTACAATACTGCTTTATCTTTTAAAAACAAGGCACGGCTACTGAGACCACGCGACAAGCCTTTACTGCAGTGGAAGCAGTCTGGAATTTACTCAAGTAAAGCCTTTCTCTGCTTATCTGTTCTTGTCCCTTCTTACTTTTACCCACCTTTTCTGCTTTGCTGATTAGTCCAGCCTGGAGCCCGTTTGCTCAATGCACCCTCTCCCAACCTACCCCTCTTCCGCCCCCAAAATGCCTTGCCCTCCTTTGCCTCAGCTTGATAACCAGCTTCTTCTCTGGCTCCAGGAGTACCAACATAGCTGTGCTGCTATTAACAGCGACCAAGAAGTCTCAAGTCTCAGAGCCCAGTGACACTGCCTGGCCACCCATCCTCTGCGCTTGGAGAGCCCTGCTACACCTCCCAGTAAAGAACAGTTGATTTAGGGACTACTCCAATGAGCTGGTCACATCCTGCCTCTTTAGGAGCCATAGCACCAAGCAAAGTGTGAGGAGATACGACCAAGGTATGGTAAGAATGATAAGAATGATAAGAGAGCTGATTCCACCAGTGAGACGATGCAACACTTCAGTGGTGGCCCCTTTGCCTAGATCAAGGGCCTTCAGCCTCCCACCCCACACAACGGGATGGATTTTGGCACGGACCAAAAGCCCAGGCACCAAAAGGTGCTCTCTGGGCTTCTCTCCCACTTTGGAAAGCATCTGGGACACATTGTGTGTTTGGAGTTTCTATAGCACAAGGACACGGTCTGTCCCGGTGGCGTGGTCTCACCACCTACGGGAGGACAACCAGCACCAGGGAGCAGAAGCAGGATGTCATGCAGCAATTCTGACCAGCTGGGGTGTGTGGGAAGCCCAGCCTGGCTGTCTCTCCTGGGCTGCGCCTGGCCTTGCTGTGCAGGGATAGGACTCCACCATGCACAGCAGAGGAGGCCTTTCCTTGAGATAAATCCACTGTGAATTGCAAAGTAGATGTTTTTAAGGTGAGTGCACTTCACTGGGCAAAACAGAAACAGGAACCGGCCACAGGTTGCAATCCTAGCAGCCTGCAGATTGGCCGCTCGATAAAGGCGCCCCGCATTTCAGAGGTGCCGAGCCCCAACACTTCCCCGGTAGGCAGCAGCACCTCCGACATCAGGTCACTTATTTAGAGATGCCTCCTACTCTGAAAGCATCACCCCTCCTCTCCCAGCTGCCCCAGTGTTGGAGACATCTGGGTGGCAGAGGGAGACCTGACCCCAGGGTGCCAGGGCTGCTGGTATAGATTAGCAGGGGCTGCGGGACAGCCTCCTCCCCTCCCAGGCTTCCGGAGTTAATCATTCCCTCACTGAGCACTCATGGAAATATTATGATAACAGCCTAACAATACCACATTGAAGGTGCACCTCCTAAAAAATAAGTGTAGATAGGCGGCAGAAATTGGCCTTGAACCACTGCTCTGCGTGCAAATTTACCATTTTTCTGGCACCGCAGAAACTGGAGCCCTCCCCTTCTTATTTCAATGGGACAATCCCAGGGGCTTTACCAGCCCCGTATTTAAATTGTGCTGGAGAGACGTCCCCCACATGGCTCTGCGGGCTCAGCTTCACGTGCGGGAGGACTGTAAAGACCGAGTTCTGGGAGCTCGCCCATGCAATCGCAGCGCACACACGGTTCCCACTGATTTCAGATAGTGCCTCAAACAAACCAGGAGTTCAGCCTTGGGCGTCCGGTCCCCCCTGCTTCACCCCACTAAAGCCTCTGGATAAATGCAAACTTTTCTTCATTCAAGGCGTCTAGTCTTTGTGTGCTACAAAAAGAAACCCCTGCTGTTGATTACAAGGAAAATTGGGACAGGGCATGCATAAGAATGGTGTTACGCAGGAGAAGCAATGGGCTACTGCTTGATTTTTGCAAAGTGGAAAATTTCGACGGGCCACAGTAAACCCTGCTCAGCAGTTCCCAATAAACAAACACATCCAAGGAGGTTTTTCCACTCAGAAGGAGTGCCTTATTTGGGCCACTTTGCTGCAGCAGATCGGGCTGTCAGTTCAGCCAGGGTGGATGAGTGGGCGATCTAGGACAGAGTTACGCTTGTTGTGGCTGATGAAGCCATGAAGGAGCTACTCACACTGTACCAGAAGGTGCACGTCCCTGCAAGGAAATGTCAGTTGGTGTTTTCTAGGTCCAGGTGCCTCTGTGGATCCAACTCTTCTATGCCTCAGTCTTACGTTAGTGTCCTAGGAGGATGCAGCTACGGCTTATGCCCTGCAGTGCTTCAGGCCACACAGGTGGCCTGGGCCATCCATAGGTAGGACCATGCCCAGTACCTCTGCCGAGGGTGGGATACTAACTTCAGCATCTTGGCACAACCCAAAATAAGCACTTACCTCAGTGACACCCTGCAGCCTCCAATTTCCGTGACTGCCTACTGAGCTCAGCTTTTGGACACTGTGGATAGGAACTTGGACAGCTTCTTTGTTTCCCCTGGTTGCACATTTGTAATGGATGCACTTTATGAAGTGTTGTGGATTCCATGGGACTAGCGAAATGTAAATTACCGTATGGATCACGGAAGATAAACGCGCGTGTGTATGAACTCCTATTTAAACCTCCCACTTCTTTTTGGATGCAAATCTCTTTCCTAAGCAACAGAGAAAAGTGCGATATGTGTCAGAGTCTGGAGATTAGAGATCTGTTCTGTTCCCTCATTTCAGAAGCTCTTGTCTTCGGCCACCCACACAGTACTTGAGTTCTGCTCTCCGCAGGCCAAAGCTGCCTTCCTCTCCTCGGCAGCGTGTGCTCTGCAGAGGATGTCGATCTCTCTCAGGAAGCAGCAAGATGAAATGACTCTCGATGTGGAGGAGCAGGCATTTCAGCATGAGACACAGCACGTAGTTTGGGAGAGCGAAAATGGGTAGGAGGCTGCTATTTCCAGACCATGCTGCCTCTCACCGCTAACTTCACAGCGAGCTGCAGTTTTTACTGTTTCTGCTCCAAAGAAGCTACTGGGGTAAATATCATCCTGGGGAATTTCTCAAACACTCATCTGCGGACTACCAACACTAGAAAACACAGGCTCGCAAAGGGCATGGTCCTGGCAGATCACTCTAACTCAGCCTTCTCGACTCCTGGTGTTGCACAGTGAGGCATCAGGGAGCCGTTGATCTTCTTGCATTCCCAGCTCCTGGAGTGCCATGACTACACGCAAACCTCAACTTCCAGTTTGTTGTAGTTGTCCAAGTTCCTACTGGCCCTGTTTGCAAAAAGGAGCTAGAAACTCGACTCATAAGTAGCCAAAGAAGGAAAAGAACTAAAATGTACCTGTGTTTAATTATCACAATTTTCAAAGCAATCTCATGATTTGGGGGTGATTTAACTCAAGGTTTTTTGCAAATGATGTCTGCGACGCTGCTTGCTATGGGTGCTTCCTTGGTAGGTTTTTCTTTTTTCTTTTTCTTTTGCCTGGCTGCTTTAGAGAAGCTCATTTATTTCAGCTCTTTGATCTCAGCACTAAACTACCTGAGCTTCCTCGCGGAAGATGCCACAAGGGATAGGTACGGCAAGGGAGGAGAGCAGGGCAGCCAGCCAGGATTCTCCGAGATAAGGATGAGGAGCAGACAGCCAGGAAGCATGTGCAGAGCAGTGGAGGGAGGAAGAAGCAGAGCAGATGGGAAGAATGACTAAGCCAGCTCCTCTGAATGCTGGTAGACCTCGGTATCGTGGAAATCTCCACAGAGTCCTCATGGAACTGTGTGCCAAGAGAAAGTTTGGATTTATTTTTTTTAACATCAGATTCAGCAGCTAATTGATGTGAGAGGACCTCATTAAGAAAACAGCCCCATCAAAATTAGAGATAAGCCTCAACAAGCTGTTAAATGTTTTTAGAGGTATCTCTTCTGGTACTTGCTGTGCAAATACTCTCTCATCCGAGAAGTTGCTTTTGGGATCAGAAATGCCTGTGCCGAGCAGAGTGTTTCTGAGCTCCTCTCACACAGCAAACCTTGCATCGGCTTCAATTTCTCAAAACAACCTTATGAAGCCAACACCTTACAAATAAGTATATTATTCCTTCTAATTCAGAGCAACCGTTACTAAAGGGTCTCAGGAAGAAATGGTTTTGTTTCTGGGATCTTCCCTGGAAGATGACAATTCTCTCATCCCTCATATTTCATGCCACGATTGTCCCTCACCTCACAAGCACCCGTGGGAATTGGTGACAGTTGAAAATTGGCTTCATGTGCTTCTTTCTACTATTCCCTAGGTATTTCTGGCTGGTCCTGAATTCAGGCCACAGTCCCACAAGCAGAAGATGAGTGGGAAAAAAACATCATAGAGCATCAACACAGAGCAGGTGATTCTTAGATGGAAATGTCAGGGGAAATGGATTGCGAAATGTCTGATGTCTTTCTGGCACTGTGAAAGAATACTCTGGATAGTCTATCGCTAGGCTCATTTCTAGGTAACAGAATAGGATAAGAGGTTAGGTACAGTCAGGTAGAACAGTATTTACTTAAAAGATAAACTAGTTCTTTCTCTGTAAATTTGGGGAAATTAGAATATGATGCTATTAGTGCTGTAATATGATGCAATATTGAGCATTTAGTAGCGAATTCAGTAAAGCCAATGCAGTAAAAGTGTTAGATTTAAATACCAAGCAAACAAAAAGCCACCAGACACTCCTAAGAGAACAATGACAACAAAGAGACTTTTAATGTTCCCTCTTGGTAATTAACAGCACAACCGCAGGTGTCACGACATCACAACCTAACACCAGAGATGCAGCTGGTTTTGTCTATGAATTAAAACTCCATCGCCTTAATTGAATTTCCAAGTATGGGAAGTTGCCCCAGCCTGAGATGGAGGATATGAGAACACTGTGTGCTATCGCAGTAGGGGTGGGCACGATGGAGGGTGAGGACAACACACAGCTGAAAATAAAGAAATTATTAAAAAAATTAAAATGCAGTATTTTTTTTTTGAGTCATTAACGCTGAAAGCAGATATGCATTAATAGGAGTGTGAGTCTTCCTGCCGACCAATTAACATGCACCTTCCGGATCTAGAGGTCTCCTAAATATTTGCACAGAGGCAGTTTATGTGCGTGCATGTCAGAGATAGAACTCAGCTGAAAATTCAGGCTGCATCTTACAGAAGTTGCAGTGGTCTCAACAGAGAAGCTAGACTTGGACTATCTTCTCCTAGTCCTATGGGGATACGGGTACTATGGGGCAAACCACTGTGGGTTCAGTCAATGCACCCTGATGAGAGCAGGGGATCGTCCTGCTGGACCACAGCTTCTTCCAGCACTGGTATCTGCTCTGCACAGGACAGTACTGGTCATGCTCTCTCCAAACCATGAAGGAGAGGTGATCCCAGCCCCTACGGACTTACGATGAAGGAGGGACAAAGGCTGAAACAGGGGGCTGAGACAAGGTTTTAAGGACCTGTTGGTATCAACCAGTCTCTTTCATTCTACCTGCTTGTTATTGGTTGGCAGTTTTCCTGGGGTTTGCAATAAAGCCTTCCTTTGAAGATGGAAAATGCAGGAAATTGATTCATTTACAGATTTTTCCAGAGAACGTACACATGTCTGAGGAGCACAGCGAAGGGCTGTGGCTGAGGCAGATGCTGGTCTCCTTGAAGTCCTAGCAGGGCTCCTGCTGCCTTACATGACACAGGATCTGCCCCGGATCAAGGCTTCTCTGACCGACCCTCCAAAATCGACAGATGTGGTTAAATAGGCTCAAACGCAGGGGAATAATTTCAGAAATGAGGGAGAAGGAGCAATTTCAGCCTGTGACACGGTGGGGTTGATACCTGATCTATGCAAAAGCCTGTTGCTTAATACAAAGAGATCATTGTGAGAAGGGAGGGAAAGTAGCGACTATATTTGCACATTCATTTCTTCTGCTAAAGTAATGTACCAGAGACGTTAGAGGAAATTCCACTTGATTGACAAATTGTCAGGCTAGATGGGGAAAGCAAGGAAACCAGGTCAAGTCATTCCCTGTTTGCTTGTTTTCTCTCTGTAATCATAATGTTGACTCTGAAAACATGTTTTTTAAGTGGAATATTAATTATCAAAATCCTGAGCTGTGAGCTGGATTCTTTTCTGGGCACAAAAATTTGTTGCTCATTAAATCTAAGAGAAGGAAAACACTGGCTCGAGCCTGGTTGCGTGCAGGCAGATTTCCCCGCTTCACCTTCATTTTCAGGCTACTCATAAGGAGGCATTGTGCAGAGAACCAGGCTACAGGACAGGTGTGAACAGCAACTTCTGGGTCCGTCAGTAAGATTTGAGCCTATAGCCGGGAGGGCTTCCTTCGCTGTACTGACTATACAACTGCAGTAAAGATCTCAGTCAGGAAAAGACTAATGGAAACAAATTTCTCTCTGTGTATTGCTTATTGTGGCTTGAGGGGTTAATGCTACATCCAGGCTAACCTAACTCCCCTCCGCGACTGTAGCCATATTCAGAGATCTACAAACACTGCTCTGTCCCAGATGAAAAGAAAATTTTTGTGGTATGTTCATTTGGCAGCAGGAAAATATTCACACCCCTTGCTCAGAGTGAAACATAGTCCTCATTTACAGAGCAAAGTAGGTTCTTTCTTTCTCTACAAGTAATCGTATGTGTGGTATTTGCTACCTGATGGGAAAAGCAGGATTTCAGTGTTCTTTTACCCAGTTCAGCTAGGCTGCAAGCAAAAGCATCATTGTCTTAAACTTGCGCTTTGTTACGCGCTTCCTCACCTCAAAAGTTGCCTTGGGAAAAAAAAAAAAAAAAAGGGGGGGAATAAACGAACAGCTGAGGCGATCACAGACCACAAACAAACAACTCCCTCAGTGCTACGCTCATTCATCAGGATTCCTTCACACAGCCCCTTCGGCTGCCGAACAAGTTGGATGGTTCTTTTTTAAAGGAGAACCCGTTTTTCAGTGAATTCTCCTTAACGTCCTTTCCTCCTCCAAAAAAAAAAAAAAAAAAAAAGCATCTGGAGAAACAACCCACCGCGGAGCCGCACTTTCTGCCTTTCCTTCCCCCGTAACTCCCCGCAGCCAGGCGTGGAAGCGAGACACTTTTCCCGGACGGCGCTCGGACGGCTCCCGCGCCCCGCTCCCCGCCCGACCCGACCCGCCCCGCCCCGACCGGCACCGAGCCGCACCGCCGCCCCAGCGCCCGGCTCCGGCTGCCGGCTCCGCCACGGGCGCGCTGCCCCACGGCGGCAGGGAGCAGCCTCCCGGGCTCCGGGCCGCCGCCGCGCGGGGCTGCAGGCGGAGGACTCACAGGTGGCGGCTCGTCCCCGGGGGCTGCCGCCGGACCCCGCAGGCGAGCCCGGGACGGCCGCCCCCCGCTCCCCGCCACCCGCGCCTCCCCCGAGCCCGGCGGAGACCCCCCCCGCGCCCCCCGGCCCGGCTCACCGGCGGGGCAGGCGAGGCGAGGCGAGGCGGCAGCCGCCCGCCGCCCATGCACGGCGGCAGAGGGGAGCCGGCAGCTCCGTCAGCGCGTCCGCATCCTCCCGGGCCGGGCGCTGGCACCGCCGCCGCTGCCGCGGCACCTCCCCGCCCGCAGACCGGCCCCGCCGCTGCCAGAGCGGGGAAACCACTCCCCCGGCAGCGCCGGCGGGGCGGCGCGCAGCCACGGCCCCCCCGGCACGGCACGGCACGGCACGGCACGGCCCCCCGCCGCGCCCCGCGTCGCCCCGCGGGAGGAGGGGGGGGAGTGGGGGCGGCAGCCCTCGCGGGGCCGGCACTTTCTGGGGACACGCGTGGAACCGCAGGGCCCCCACCCAGCCCCGGCCCCCGCACGGTCCCGGCCCACGCAGCGCCCCATGCGCGGGACAGAGGGGCCCCGGGAGCGGACACTGTCCCGGAGCGGTTCCCCCCCTTGCCCTGCTCACGGGTGTGGGGCTGACCCGACCCCTCCCCGCAGCGGTCCCTGCTGAGAAAACGCTGAATTCAGGAGGCACAAACTTTTTCTGGTTCTTTTTGGGGGTTTCTCTCGAGGGGGGAGCGGGTGCTTCACCCCAGGGCGAGTTTCCCAGCTGCACCCCCTGCCCGCGGCAGGGACACGCTCTCCTGGGGGCAGCATCCCATCACCACCACCTCGTCCAGAGGGGCCACAGAGCTGGGGCTGGCAGGCACACGATGCCAGGGCTGTGATAAGGGGCTCCCCCCTGCCAGGGGGCTATCAGGAGCCCACCTCAAACCCACTGGAGAGAGGCTGTCAGGGGAGCGTTTGCAGCTCTGCTTCTATTTGTGATGCTGGGGAAAGAGGCAGAAAACACCCGCAGTGGGGTGAGGCACTCTCGTGGCAGGAGCCTGCGGAGCAGCGGTGGAGGGCTGTGGCCCCGGAGGGCTGTACAAAGGAGCATGGTCCCCCCCCCCCCCGCACTGCTGTGCATCCCCCAGGGAAGCAGCTCGAGCGCAGGCGCTGAGGGGTGTGAGGGGGGCCGAGACATGCCTTCCTCCTGCTGCACATCCAGCAATTGGAGCTGTGGGTTCGGCCGGCAGAGATGCAGCCCCTGGGGTCCCCTCTTCGCTTGGCCCCGGGAGCAGGGGGGCTCCAGGGAGGGACATGCACCACAGCTGCCAGAACAGGCCCTGCCTTTGATGCCTTTCCCAAGACTGGCGATTCCAGCACGAGCACTGGAGAGCACGATGGAGCAGTGTGAGCACTGAAGGGGAGATGGATGTCAACCGGGGAGGCCCTTCCAGAATTTGGTTCGTGTGAGGTCCTGTGAAACCAGTGCCAGCACGCACGGAGGGCATGGGGCACATGGAGGATCGGGGGAGGCATGGCTGCAGGCGCTGGAGCCTCTGCCCAGCCAGCAGCAGGCAGGGCAAGAGGAGACCATGTGTAACCTCCTCTTCGATCTCCTCTGCTCGGGCTAACATTGAGTTGTCAGGAAACAAGGAGCTCGGCCTCCATTTCAGGGTGATTCATGCTTGGCTGGTGGGGAGAAAAATGTCAGCTGCTGCTGATTTAAGAGAAGACACCCGCCTGTTTCTGTGGGCAGTGGTAAAAGGTAATTGAATTAGGGCAGTGGGGCAGTGCTAGCACAGCTGTGTTCAGCTCTTCGTGCACCCAGACAGTGGACAGGAGGGACAGTGGACAGACTGTGCCCATGCCCAGTGAACCCATTTGGGAGTGAAGGCAGCTCCTTCCCAAAGGATATATGGTAGATATATGTACACTCTCTGTACAGAGAGTATATCTACCAGGACATTTTCCAGTGCCAGGGTTATGGGCATGGACAGCCACTCAAGAACTGGTTGTGTCAGCTCTCCTTTGGGAGCTGCTCCTGAGCTGTGAGCTTTTACACACTGCGTGCTTTTTACACACTCCTTTTGCAACTGTGTGTAAAATGTAGCTATCGGTTTAAACCTATATATGCAATATATAGCTTCAGTACTTAAAGACGCGGTGTGCTGAGGATGAACTCTGCTGTGGCAATGGGCTGGCCATTTGTTTCTGGCAGTTTTGTTCCCAGACTTGTAATCGTGAGTTTTTCTTGTCTGAGGACAAAACAGCTGTAAGGGGAGATTTATAGGGTGGATGTTAAAACCAACTTCCCAATAACATTAGGAATTGCAGGAAATCTTTAGGAAGAAGGCATCCCTGTGACTAGAACCCCAGGATGTTATTAGGGAGCTGGCCAAGCTGCTCCAGTGGGTGAAACAGAGAAACTGCTGCTGCCCTCCGTGGGCATCTCCATCCCATCTAATGGCACCAGAATCTTGCAGGGAGGTCAGTGGAGACAGTGCGGTGCCACTGAGGGACCTTTGCCTCTGCTTCCACTTCTACTCTCCACTCCCCACAAGCAGGTTTCTGCTTGCACTTTTTCCTGAGTTGCTTCACCAGGAGCTGCAACAGGCAAGGTGGAGAGCAGGGACAGGGGGTGACTGCTGTCAGAAAAAAGATGTTTTAAAGCTGTTTTGAGTTTTGTGTAAACAACTATTTCTTTTGGTTTAGTGGCCACAAGGAAGAAAAGAACAAGCTTCTGTCTCCACCACAGGATCTGTGTAGTCCTGGGTGGCAGGTGTGCCTCGGTGGCACACAGGGGCTGCACCCAGCCCTGTGAGTACTGTGGGACATGATGTCTGCCTTCAGCCCCCACGGTGCCCTGCAGAGTGTGGTGGGGCTTTGCTCCTGCTCCTCACAGAGATCATGGTGGGGAAGTGGGCGGTTGTGCCTCTTCTTGAGGGGCTTTCAGGTAACAGGTACAGCTCAGACCCTCTCTGTCCTTCCTCCCCACCAGCATGTTGGGGCCTTCGAGGGCTGGGCACTGGTCGAGGGCTCTCTTCCCTTCTTTGGATGTCACTGGGCAATGGGCAACCGCTAGCTGAGACTGATTTAAGAGCAGCTGGCTGGGACACTACCCAGACAGAGCAGTAGGGATAATAAGGAACAATGTGGACAACCAGATGGGATGGTTGAGGTCCCTTTGGATCAAAGAAATCCCCAGATGCTGTTTGATGGTCCTCTTGTAGCAATACCTCGACTGGGTGTTTACCATGTATCTAGTGAGGAAATGTGACCCTTCATTTCTCACACGAACACTTGTGATACGGTCCATGCCTCTGTCAGCTCAAGATGTGTCCGTGGCAGCTAGTGAAAACATTCAGATGAAGCAACCAGCATCTGCCTGGTGCTCTCCAGGAGGGCTTTGGAGTTGCGTTTGCAACCTTTGAGGCCCCGAGTGGGGAATTCACTTCCCTCCATGGGCAAGTTGATCAGACACCAGTTGGGTAAGCAGAGGATGTGGAGGGGATATGCTCCATGTAGGCTCCTGGAAGCCCCATACTGGTGGTTTCTGAAGCCCACTGCAGTTACTAAAATAGGCTGGACAGCAAAGGCTCTCTAGATGATGAACAGGGTAAGTGCCAGTCAGCCAGTGTTATTCCCGCAGAATTGATTTGAACACTGCACAAATTGAATTTAATTTCATGATTGATTATGCCAGGACACCCCAAGTATTGGATAGGTGCCTTTATTAAATAATATCATAGAAATAATTCTTGGCTCCAAGAGAAGGAGCTTGCATTTTCGGATCTGGAGTAAGACTGGTTGGGGGAAGGCCATTCATCCTGCACACTAAATCAAGATGAAAACCTGTGGTCCGGAGGCTCGGTAAGACGTGCTGGTGCTGAGGCCCTGGGTGACGCCAGCTGCATGTGCTGTCTCCGGTTTCTCAGGAGGGGACCATGTGCAAGCCCCCAGTGCAGCACTGCTGCATCAGAGAAGCCCCTGTCTTGAGCCTCTGCCAAGATCTGACTTGTTATTATGGCCAAAGGCACCCAGGTTAGACATGCAATTTCCACAGGGTGGATGTCTACAGTGACGCTTGCACACGTATGTGTCCATCTTCTGTATCTGCCTGTAGAGCTGTGTGCAAGAGATGCAGCTATCACCTTGCTTCTTCATGGTGTGTATGCTGCTTTTTTTCACGTGCCTTAACAAGTCAGTGCATCAGCTGAGAGGTGGCAACTGTCCATCTTACTGTGTGTCTTACCATAAACCTTTTTGCCATAGATTAAAAGAAACCAATTTCTTTTGCCTCTGTTGCAGGGTAACATCAGAAGCAGGGACAGCCGTGCCGGCTCAGCCAAAGTGAAGGAATCAGATAAACATGCATGATGCTAAGGCATTATTAACCTTGTGAATTTAGTGTTGTAAGTTTGACCTTTCTTCTCCCATCTCTCTCCTCTCTATGGATCACTGCTGTCCCTCCTGGACACACCTCTCGTCGTGAATCGTGAGATGTCATACCTTGTTGTTTGCCATGCAGGTCACCTTGTGAGTGCTCCGAGACAATTAATCACCCCAGTCCTGATTGAAAATTCTCAGTCCTTCAATTTTCTGGTTGCATTTGACTGAGTAATGTCTTTGCAGAGACAGGGGAGAGAAGAGTTTCCAATTCATTTGCAGATACATGATTATTTTAAAAGGTGTTTTTGTGAAGCATCTCGTAATACATAAAGTCCCATGGCTACATATCCTGAAGGAAAACCCAGGCAGCACAGCTCCTCGGTCCAAGCGGGCATGGGCTAGCTGGCAACAGCAGGCTCAGCTCTCACACAAATCAGGCAGCAGCAAAAGGGATCAATTCCCACCTAGTACAAGGGCTTTTGGGTCAGAAAATCTGGTCACGCCGTGGTGCTGCTTGAACTGGAGAAGGTAAGGTGTATTAACATGCACTGAGCATGAGAATCACAGGAGCTTCAAATGCCAGGGCTACGGGCTGGGAAAATAATAAAGAATCACACAGAGCTTTCTGATGTTAAATATAAAAAACTTACTGGAAGGAGGAGAGTAACTTTTTATTAAAACACCTGTCTTTCCTTGGCTGCAGAGCTCCTACTTACACCCTTTCCCCATCCCTTCAGGCTTCACTCCCTGACATGCTTTCAAGGCCACACATTTTCGTCCCTTGCTGCTGTGCAGGGAACGTGGCCCTGCATACTCCACCCGTGGGTGTGCAACGCTGCAGGAGTTGTTCACGGGATAAGACCTGCAGGGATTGCCGTAATGGGGGCCTCCTTGTATAATACCAAAGGTTCGTTTAAATTATTATGCTTAATGTTGGCTATGATAACACGTTACTATGGATGACAGTACTGGCTTCATTTCCTTCTCCAAATTTGGTCCCTTCAGGCATTGGAGCAAGGTTTTATCCATCTGGATCACTGCATCATCATCAGATGTGTTCTATAGGCACAGGACTGTCCTCCAACAGCCTGTCTCCCCTCCTGGAGGCTGTGGTTGAGAGTATGGTTGCCATGGTGGTAGCGAGACAATTAAAATGGCTTTATAACCAGCTGAAGGTACCGACTGTTTCCAGGATACCATATATCCTAATCAATCTCAGCACTGACAGACCTTGGAGCGAAGCCAGGTCCAATGACAGCAGTTGGTGGCGTTTGATTTTTTTTCTTCCTTTTTCAGCCCTCTAGGGTTAGCTTTCCTGCATGGGTTTGAAGCTGCAGTTCAAGGTAGAAAAACCCTCCATCCTTTCTGGATGTGGTATCTTTCATTCTGCATCCTTTAATTTGGGCCACGCAGCACAAAAAATGTGTAAAGTTATCACCACTCTTCTGAACTCTTGACCCGCAAGAAGCTGAACTGGCTTCCTTGCATTGACTGATGTGGGTGCTGCCCTTTGGCTGAGTGCAGGGAATAAGGGATCTCTTTGTTAGAGGCTCCTCCTAACAGGCTGCGCTGCTCCCCCTGCCAGGCCATTCCCCGTGGGTGGTGGGGGCTGGAAGCAATATGTTGGAAGTCACACTGTATCCCAACAGCTTGGGATTCAGAGCTGTCAAGCAGTGGCTCATTGTTAGTACAACTTCTTCCAGAACGTCAGAAAAAGAAAAGGCGACTTAAAACTTTTTATGACCTGCTGACACATGAGTCTGGTAGGAATCTGACTGTCTGTGAATCCAGAGGAATAGTGGAGGGGTTTGGAGATCTGCTGCTGCTGCTGGTACTTACAGAGTTATTTTTCCCTACAGGTAGCAATGTGAGCCAGAGGGCTGCTCCAATTTGCATCTGGTTCTTCCAGCTGGCTCACATGGATCTACTTTGTGGTGTAGGTGCTGCCCTGTGCTGGGTCAGCACTTCAGATGGACATATAGTATTTTTCTGAGGGCTTCTTCTGTCTTTGCCATGATTCATGAACAGTTGAATTCCCATTTTAGAGAGTTTCTGACTTATACGAGCCCTGAGGTGACTATGTAGTTAGTCCCAGATAGGCAGCTGGGCCAGCTGTGTCCTGCAAGTCTGGATGAATTTGCAGGGTGAGGCTACAGGATGGCACAAAATGGCACTCCTGATTGCTACTACTTTTCCCCACATTTCTAGAGAACTTAGCTCAGGGCTGCTCTGTGTGGCACTGGACACTTCACCGATGCAGGTGCTACAGTGGTTTCAAATTCAGGGCTCTTCTGCATTTCGTGGTGGCACTGTCTAGCTCAATGGTCTCAACTTTTCTTTTCCTTGAATCCTCACTTATAGACAGAATGCTTAAAACAACCACAGTTGTCAGCATTAAAACAAAATTAACCTGAATCTAACTTAGGTTTATGGCCCTGCTTAAACCTTCTAGGGTTGTGAAGCCTGTTTTAGAAGCTGCTAGTCTATGTCTTTGCATGCCATCAATCACTGTATATCATTTGCTTTAGAGTATCAGACCTTGCACAAGTCTCCTGAATTTCTAGCATGCCCGTAGATTTGCTGTCTCTTCACTCTGTCTGGATTTACCTGATCCCTCCAGCTGTAAGAGTCTGCAAACAGCCTCCACTTCACAGACGGGGCACTCCACCTGGGCAAACACTCCTGGCATCCGCTGAAACAACAGATCTAGAAGCATTAGCCTGCGCCATTAGTCTCCAGGTTAGAGGGTCATTAAAAGTCCCCAAAGTAAACCAAAAACCTTGTCTGGAGGCTTTTTCTCCCTTAGGAACCAGCTACCTTCAACACTTCCTCAGTGACCAAAGAGAACAGCTTGAAAAAGCCCTAATTTTCCAAAGATAAGCAATTTAGCTATGTAAATGGGAAGTTATGGGTTTCTTTGAAGGCTCTGTTTGAACATATTTTTTCCCTGACTCCCCCTTGACACCATTAGGTCTTCCTGGCTGCTCATTTTGGATGATTTTGTTTCAAAATATGTTTAGAAGCTTAGGTTCTAAGAAAGGACAATAATTACCCAACTAACAATGAACTTAACCAACCACCCGAGGAGTCGGAATGATTTACAGCTTTCAAAGGAGCTGATGCTAGCTTGCCTTTTGTCTTTCTGCTTAATGTCTCTCTAATATTCTTCTCTGGACACAATGACTTTCTGAACTGTTTTTTCTCCTCCCTTTTTTTTTTTCTTAAATAGAATGCTAAGTCCCTCCACCACCTAATTCTCTGCATACAAAAGAAGATTTAATATCCTCTAAATGACTATAAAGAACAAACCTACCAGATGGCAGACTTCGTTGCTCAAGGGGGATGCAGGCTGCGTTTCTTGGAGAAGCATTTCAATGTGGTTTTGAAAGAGAGAGTCACTCGATGTATTAATCTTTTCCTTAGTGGGGTGCTGTGATATAACTCAGGAGAGGTGCAAGAAGAGGGAAATACAGTTTGTGATGCAACAGAAGAAACAAACAGAGCTGCATGAGGAACCTTTTTTGCTAATTTCTTAAATCTCTTTGAGAAACGTATTAACTATGACCTTGGGCATCTCTGCCGAAGTTTTGAGATGTAGTGCCTGGACTAGGCATAACTTTACAAACTTGAAGAAAGATTTAAGGAAGTTACTAGCATTCGGAGACTACTTCTCCAGATTTAAAACAAGGATGTTGCTGACATATAATCAATGCTCTTCAGGAAGAAACTGTTCTGCTTCATCCTCTTTCCATTTTTCCTATGTTAGAAGCCAACTTGCTAACAAGATTAGCTGATTAAAAGGAGGACTTCTTTAAGAGCAGAAGTTTTGCATCTCACTTATTTTCCAAGTATTCAGTTGAATAATTCACCTGACACATAGCTAAATAATTTCTCTTCATAGATTATCTGAGAAAAGATCACAATATTTACATATGGACCTATTGTTCAGAGTTATTTGCTAAATAATTTATTGGAACAATCTGTGCTCTGTGTCTCATTTGTGGCCAGTTCCTTGGGAGATGTTGATATTCTGATGATGTGATATGTTTCTGTTCCCAAGTGGGTGAGTGTAACTTTCTGGAATTATTTTGTGATGTAAGTGGTTGTTATGAGTTTGAAATGTGTTTTCACGCTAAATTCACACTTGGTGAGTATTCCTACCAGAAAATGTGTTCCCTAGGATAACTGTGGAAAGCAAACATGAAAAAGGAAGGAACATAGTCAAAGCAAATCCATAAAAAGATTCAGATGAAAAGAAATGTGTTTGCAGGACACACTTATCTCTGTTGTGAAGCAACGTGATAAAGGAGGAGACCTTGGATTTACAAGGTAGAAATCGCTATATGCCAACCGGCTACATATCCTGTATGGACAACTTGGAAGACAATCAGCTGCCAGACCTGCTACCAAACAAATATGACCCACAGTCACTTGTGTTCTTTTTGGGATATAGGTTACACAGCAAAGTGTCAAGCAAAGCAAAGTGTGAAGTTACATATCAAATGAGGAAAAGCGAGAAAAGATAAGAAGGGCATATTAATGGTATGGCAACAATCTCAGTATTAGGGATGAAGAAAATAGGGTATTTCATATGTTTCCAAACTAACACAATGGTCTGTAGTAATGGCCACTACCTGATAACTTGAAAGCAAGAGAATAATTTCCATCATGATCTAGTGATCATCTTTCACCCTGAGTTTGGAGATCTGATCCCCTTATCTTTGCAAGTGCTACTGGGAGACCTGCTTGGTAACAAGAAAAGAATTCAACCTAACAACAGCCCATTCATCCTGGTGCTGCATCAGGCAAAAAACAAACGTTTATCTGGAACATTAATTCTCAGCAGGCCTTTGCTTTAAATCATGTTTGCTGTACGCCAGTATGTATATTAATATAGCCAGAGAGAGGCCTTACTCTCACAGAAAGTCAGTTGAACTATGTTTCTCCACACTGTGAAAAAGTAGATTCAAATGGCATACCTGTCACAATATAGTCATATAGCTCAATGGGGAAAAACAACTATTCTGGATTTAATCTCAGCTATCAGTTGGAAAGACAGGTTGCAGTTTCTCCCTCTCTAGTATTCACATCTTTCTCTAAATTTTGAAGGATGTCTTTGGGCCAACTAGAAGAGACATTGACTTTTTTAGATCTTTGGCCATGTCTATAGAGGGAAGGTATTTTTCTGTATATCTATATGTACATTGTACACACTGTATCAAACTCCCTGGCCCACCCTCCTTGTTAACGATAGTCTAAGATGCTTCTCCTGACAATCCTTGTGCATACACTGTTTGCTCAGTACTTGGGAGATGTCCTGAGGTCCAGTGGTCCCTTGCTCTATTCTGCACTCTACAAATTTACTGGCAGTACATTGTGGGATGCTTTCTGAAACTGCAGGAATACTGGTCTGGAGGGGTAAATGTATTAAACTGCCAAACTCCCGTGATTCACGTCTTTTCCTGCCATCCATTAATGTTTCTGGCACCATTTTCAAATTACTATTGGGCAGCAGATGGAGGACATGCTGCTAAGTGCTATGATTATGAGATTCATTAATATGGATGGCATTATGCACATGCATTTGTAGTTGGGCAAGCAGAAGAATTTGCATCTGGGCTTTCCTAAGACATTGGATACTGAGGTGATACAGCTGTAGGAAATGATGTAGGAAGATGAGATCAAATTTTGTGGAGTGCTTATATGAAGCAGTTTTACGTGATGAAATTTTTGTTTCAGGGCTCACATAGGCAGCAACGACTGGTGGGATGCAGGTAGTGGTGCAGAACTGGATGGCCACTGCCAGTGGCAAAGCTTTTGGATGACAAAGACCAATTAGAGATATGAGCAGAGCCCAGAGCTACACAAGAAGAGCATAGCCATGAATGTGCCCATCCAAGTGGGCAACCGTGCCACCATTACCTCTGGCATCCTACTGCTGATCAGGAGCTCACCAGCTGGGCTTGGGAGATCAGCTACAGAGCAAATGTTCTCACGGGGATTTGAAATGGGGAGGTTTCTGCTCCATCATGTCATAAGCCTGGAAATGTGTAAGACTTGGTGCTGGCTTTAAAGGGTTGTAAATGATAGATATGCATGCCTAGTCTTTGCTAGCAGGAGAAGGTATTTTCCATGGGTTTGGAGAGGCTGACTGATCACTATAAAATATTCACTGACAGTAATGTGAAGTGGAAAGGTCTGTAATGCTGTGTTATCGCAAAAATTGGGTCTGGGGGCTGGAATGGAGAGGGACTATTTGCTTCTAGAGAGGCTATGAACATTACGGTTCCTCTTCTTGTTCTGGGCATCTGGATTCAGTGTACGCTCTGTTTCCTTGGCCAAGGAAGCTCTTTGTTGGTGGTTTCGGCATGAAGGAAGAATTATTTAGCTTTGTGCAGAGTGGTTGCAGATGATCGCTGGCATGTACTTCAGGAAAATGGATAGGAGGGAGGTGGTACTTCATGAGAAGGGTGGGTGTTGCTCATCATGATGTGCCTCATGTGATAAGTGCCTGCAGTTTTTTGCACATCCATAAGAAGAGAGACATCCTGAAGGAAATATTGGAGCAGGAATGTGAGTGGGAGCAGGAGGCAGAAATTTAATATTTTAGGCAGATGGGGAAAGCATCTCTGCAAAATGACCAAAATAGTCATGACCACAACATAATGGATGTTTGGTGTGCTGAGGACAGAGAGTGATTTTTGGCCTACGAATGCATTGTAACCAAGGAAATGTCTTCCTGTTTGATGTATTGATGGTGTGTGGGCATTATCTGTCATTTAGGGGTTGAGCTGGATCTACATGACCTTTTCCAATCAACTGCACCAAAATTAATTTGAGTGAGGAAAGTCATACATGACGTGTTGAATAAAACCCCAAAGACTACAGTGAGGAAACACACAAACATAACAGCTGTGAAAGAGATGCCTGGTTGGACTAAGGATGTATAGGACCACAGAAAGGTGCCAAAGTGGGGCTGGCAGTAATGAGAGCCCCAGAATGGTATGTTCCCTGGGTTGCACGGGGCTCTCTGTGCCAAATCCAGTCTCCCCAGATGTTTGTCTCTGTGCTGCCCATACAATCCCTCCTTCCAGGGTGCCCCATTCCCATTCTTCGGGAGCACCTCAGGGAGTGCTGTCTCCCTGCTGTCTCTGTCGGCCCTGGAACAGATTCTCTCACACATTTTTTCCCATTCAGGTATCTGTCAGCCTCCCTGTGCATGATAATGCTCCTCTTCACTCAGGTTGTGTGCTACAGGTGCTAAGGGAAATGATAAAACCTCTAAGTGCTTATTGTCCATTCTCAGTTTCCATGGCAACCAAGATAAAATGTTTCTTTTCCCACATTTCAGGAATGCCATTCACCTCCTTCCTTCCCACTCTTCAGTTCCCTTCAGGAGGAGGCGATGCTCACCCAGCTGCTTCCCCAGGGACAGACCCCTAAGGCAAAGGCTCAGTGCTGCTCGCACCCCCAGGGCAGATGTTAGAGCGAATGGGCAGCACTGGGTAGCTGGAGGACATCACCTTGGTACAAACTCCCCAGACCCCAAACAGGTCTTGTCTGAAGAGGCAATGGTCATGCCAGGATCACACCGGGAGCCGGTGTCTGCCTGGCTGGCTCTCCTTGCGCCTGCAGGAGTGGAAGGGGAGAGCCAGCTCTCTCCCAGCAGAGCATCTTTGCCTTGCAGGGGTGTGCTATGCCATATGGGCTCTGATTTCCCTTACACAGGACCCACAGATCAGCACAAGCACACTATAAATGAACTGAGTTTCCCAGCGGTCTTCCTAAGCGCTTCACAGCACCCTAAATTCTGCATGCACCTTGGTCAGCCTCGGTAGCTCGGCTGCAGGAGCCCACCGCTGATAGCTTACCTTCTTAATCAGCTGAGCAAAATAATGAGCTAGAGAACCTTTTCTAGAGAGTTTTTCTGCCCGGGATGTATCACTATTATACACATACTGGGTTCGCAGTGTGCTTGATTATTTAACCAATGTGTTGCTGGTGCACTGAACGCTACATTGTGTGAGCTGCTGCGGGTGTACAGGGCTGAGCAAACTGTCAGTAACGCAGGCATGGGATGTGAGGGCTGTGAGTCTGGCTAATGGCTGCGGGGTGGACATGGTAGGCAGCAAACCTGTAAGTCTCAGATGACTTCATTTTGGGTTGTGTGATGCATGTAAACACATTGGAAAGAGGGATGAATGCTAAGCAAATAAAGAGCCAGTACCTGGAGAACAGGTTTATATATTGTCTAAATATTTAAATATATATTATATAATTTGTATGTGTTTATACGTATCTACTACTGGAGGCTGTCTCTGCACTGTGTTCAGTGAAGCTCTTCTCAAGGCATTTGAGTGCATTACTCAAATCTGCTAGGTCTCTGCCCATCACTGGCTGCATTTGCTAATGTCTACTTTAGCAGACCCTGGGGCACTTCTGAGGTAAAAAAAAGATGCTGGGCATTACTTTTGTCTTGCTTCCTACTGCCAACAGGGTGGTTCTGTGAAAACAGTCTATCCCACCACTGTCCTATCTGGCAGCATAATCTGTACAGCACACCTGTAATATCAGGGATGTTATCTCTAGAAATATAGTCCAGCTCTTCCTAAGCTGAACAAAGAGTGGGATCACTGTCTGCCTGCAAACCCTTCTGCCAGAGTGGTCTTGCCTTCCCGCAGCGCTGGACTGGCTCCAGGAGGGCCACCCCTTTCCCATGGCTCTCCTTGTCCTGGCAGTGCTTCTCCAGATGGAGACCAAATGTGCAGCTCTGGAGAGGCAGCCCCGTCGGGCCCCTGCAGGTTCTGTAGAGGAGCTGTGCAGTGCCGCTAAATGAACACGCTCCTCTCAAGCACTGGGAAACGATAGCACTGGAGAGCTGGCATCTAGTCAAGACGTCACTGAAGCTGTGGCACTGGAGAGCTGGCATCTAGTCAGGATGTTGCTGGAGCTGTGGTGGGCACACAGGGGTACCAAGGAGGTCAGTCACAATAAGGAGCAGTATCACTTCGTTAATGTTTGGAAATCTACCAGAAGTGGCAATGTTGGTATCAGAGCTGGCTGAAGATCAGGAGTTCAGGTTCTCCAAAAATAACATTTTTCTTGCCTTTTTTCCCACTCCCCCCCCCCCAGAATCTCAGCAAATTGGGGTCAAAGGCCCATAACCTGAGGGCTTCTTAGCCCAGGAAAAGACTTTCCAAATACATCTTTCTGACTTCACAGTTTGCAGTACCCCCAGCCTGGGGATGTTAGGGATCCAGAAGAAGGCGCCCCACAGCCCGGCCTCAGATTTTGTCAGCTGAACCTAACATGTTATACATGAGACATTCATGACCTGAAGAAAGCAGCTGTTGGCCTGAAACTTTGCTGGAAAGTTTCCAGCCAACCATAGTTTGAAACGAGCCTTCATGAACTCTAGAGACCAAACAGCCTCACTGGGAAGTCAACCAGCACCTATTCATGGAGGTTTCTTATGGGTCCATCGGTATGAGCAAATGAAAGGCCCTAGGTGTGGGCCGTCATCCATGCTGTTTAATCGTCGTCTTGCTCCCTGGCCTGGCACTGGCTGGTGCCAGCTAGTGCTCTGCTGGCCAGTGCCCTGGGTGGCGTGGAGGGCAGCAGGTACCAAGGACCATTCCCAAATGAGCAGTGGGGGCCAGGCTGCACCAGCTTCAGCACCATCCTCCCCACACAGTCCTCCATCAGTCCCACACTTTTTCCATACCCCCATTTTCATAGAAATAAAACATCACCCTGCTCAACTGCAACACTAGCTCAGAAGCTTTGAACTGGGAAAAAAAAAAAAAAGATAATACTAGAAATACCATATTAGGGCCACAGGGGCAGCACATGGGGACCAGATGAGACCCAGAGTCAGATGTGTTATGGACTGGAAGTGGCTAATCTGTGCCAGTTGATGTCAGGGCCAGAGAATGGTCCCTGAGCTGATTTTATTTATTATTTCAGACCTAGACTAGCCAGTAAATTTGGTATGGAAGTGAGCAGCATGAGGACATCAGGAACTTCTTATGCAAATTAATTTAGTTCCTCTGGTGTAACGTCTCCTTAATGAAGGTTTTGTGGAAGCACCTTGAGGTACAGGTGTATTGTTTTGCCTGCATAATAGGTTCATAAGGGTGCTCAGGATGAAGTATGCTACACTAGAGCTTCTTCAAATTGCCAAGGTGACCAAAATCCTCAGAGCTGCCCAGCTTTTCTGTATGTATTGATTGTCATTTTGGTGGTGGTGTTATAGACTGCCCATAATTTGCCAAATTCTTCACAGACTCATTATGGGACAGTTTCTACATGGACTTACCCCCTAGATGGTCAGTGTACAGCATGGGGAGCGGGGGTGATCCAAGGTTGAAGGATCTTAACTAATATTATGTTACCATTATAACATTATGTTAACATTATAAATATTAATGGCTTTAAACTGAAAGAGGGTAGATTTAGATTAGATGTAAGGAAGAAATTCTTCATTGTGAGGGTGGTGAGGCACTGGAATGGGTTGCCCAGAGAGGCTGTGGATGCCCCATCCCTGGAAGTGTCCAAGGCCAGGCTGGATGGGGCTTTGAGCAACCTGGTCTAGTGGAAGGTGTCCCTGCCCATGGCAGGGGGGTTGGAACTAGATGATCTTTGAGGTCCCTTCCAACCCAAAACATTCTATGATTCTATGATTATTTCAGATTTTCACTCCTCTAGTTTACAAGTAGTTCTTTGGAAGTCAGCCTGGGATTCCTAGGTCTCTTGAAAGAAAGGTATTTGAAGAAGGACTTGAAGAAGAGGGCTAAAGAAGGGATTGGCTGCACAGCTAATTCCACAGCGTAGCCGTGAGCATCTCGTCTATCTCCCAGCCATTCCCATTACATCTAAACAGACCTGTTGTAATGAAGCACTGAGAAGTGAAAGAGGGGGTTAATATACTAGTTTGTTACTGCTGGAGGTATCATTTCCAATTTGATGGAAGTCACAGGAAAATAAGCGTGGTTGTCTCAGCTGATTCTTCAGGGGATATCTGGTGGCTAATTTTCCTGAAATCTCCTGGTTTTGCATTAGTTAAGAATCTGCATAAGTGACTTTGAAAGAGGAGATTGTGTTTATATCGTCTTGGTTTTATTTAACATTGTATTCTTATTACCTGGGATTTACTCTTCTGGTGTGATGCATTTTTCCCCTCTCAGATGAAGCAAAGTAATAGCTACCCAGAGGCCTGCAAAGCATACAAATGGGGCTGAGTTGGAAAGGTCAGCCCTACAGATACGTTGGACCATGCCAAAGAGCAAGGTGAACAGATTAAGCTATATAAATATTTGAAGAGCTGTAATTAGGACTAATGTGGCCTCACTCCCAAGGTTCATTATTATACATGCACATGGCAGAAAAGTAACTAATCATGACCTTTTCCCACTTGCTTCTCCTTATGTTTTTGACAGTGTTTTTTACTCACTCCCTAAGATGTTCCTGGCTCACACTGCCTCCCTCGGAGGTGACAGGAGATTTGTCATGGCATTCTGTGAAGCCAGGAAAAATCCCTGAGAGGTTTCAGAAGCAAGTAAGGGGGAGATTTTGGCTTTCACCCAGGCATCACCCTGTGCTGCTGGGATCTGGGGCAAGGAGGCAGAGGTTTCCCAGCATGGTGGAAGCTCTCGTCCAAAGCCCAGCAGGACTTGAGGAGCCCTTGCTAAGGACACCAAGTATCCCAGTGTCACAGACACACAAACACCCTCCTCCTGGCGGGACGACTCCTGCTCATCCTTAGCCTGAAGACCATGTACTTGCGACTCCTAGACTCAGCTGTTACAACTCTTCTTGAGGCATGCAATCTCACAAGCTAAAAACACTCTAGTTGGTACAAAGCACAATATCCCCTTTGCTTAGCAACACACGTTTCCATGAACACCTCACGCCATGAGGCTCGCTGTTGTCTCATCGCTCATCAACTGAGCCTGATGCAAGGTCTCCATCCTTGGATGGAGGTAAGAGGTGGCACAGCTCCCCCCACCCCTGCTGTCATGTCCTGCAGCAGCAGCCACCTTCCTGTGACAGAAGAACCAGTGGCACAGCCCAGGGGCTGGGCCACCATGGCAGCCGTCCTGGGTTTTATGGTCCTCGAAGTGCAGCAGGTGGTGCCACCACCTCCAGGCAGGGAGAACACAGGGGACCGGTCGCTGAAGGAGAGTTGCCTACTCCTTCACAAGGTCTGAGCTGTCTTCCTTAGAAGAAGAGAGTGAATGAGGATCAGAGACTTTTTCCACATTGCTCACAGACAGACCCTGGTGCTGGGTGGGGAACAGACCCATAAATGCTCTCTGCAGCATCCCACAGGGGATGCTCTCAGTGGGAACCAGCCCCTTCAGGCCTGCTGGTGTGGGCCAGGGCTCAAGGCATACACCCACATCACATTTTTAGACCTCCTGCTTTTCCAAACATAGTATTTTAAGTCTCTACCTGTGCCCCTTGCCACCACGCTCACGGCTCAGGAGGAAGCACCAGAATTACCAGCTCTAAAGCATAACAGGCATGCCTGTTTTAAACCAAACATGGTGGTGTTGGACATCATCAGCTGGACCAAAGGAAAACTTTCTATGGCTGTGAACCAGTTTTGATGACATTTCCATTGAGAAAGACTAATTGGTCATCTGACCAAAATGAAAGAAAGAAAGAAAGAGGCAGAGTAAGGGAGGACATGTCTCCAGAGAGCCTGGAAGCTTGCAAGCACACCTGTGCTGCACTGGCCAGCAGCCTGCACCCAGACACATGTCTCTGAAAGTGCCGACAGAACAAGAAAATTCACATACATGCACAGGAAAAAAAAAAAAAAAAAAAAAGAAAGAAAAAAAGCTTGTTTGCTGCCCTTCTCTTCCCTGCGGCTAAATTAATTGGGTCTTACTCCTGCTGTCTGTACGCCGGCAGTACTCCCACAGCACTGACTTTAATAGGAGTGCAGATTGCAGGATCAGGCCCACGGTGTCTTGGAAAAGATGAATAATAATCACTATGTGGAGAAATACTGCAGTTTGCAACTCAAAGAACACTTTAAATCTGCTTAGCAATTTGTAACGCCCACAGTAGCACACTGTGTAAAGCTGCAGTTATGAGACAAATCACTTCTCCATTAACTGCAGCTCCAGGATGTGCCTTATGGCAGCACGCACGGGGAGTGGGGAGGGGGACACCGCACGCAGGGCGGTGCAAGAAGCTGAGAGGTTTGCTTTTTACAGCAGCAGCTGTGTTATCCCTTTACACTTATTTTCTGGGCTTGCAGCAATCCCCATACAGCCTGACTCCAATGTCCATCCATCTGTGGACGGTTGTGCCACCTCTCAGATCTAACCATCTCTCAGTACTGATGACTTTCCTTCAAAAGCAAATTATGCGAATTTTTCCAAATGATGGTATTTTTCCCGAGTGCATATCTCAGTGTTGTTTGATGAAGCCTTTCCTGGCCAGCCCGTCGGTGTTCCCTCGACCACCCAGTGTGCTGCTGGCTGTTATCTGACCTCACGTACACCTGAAACATCCCTCTGCCATGCCGAAGTGCAACAGCGGAGCTATAAAAGCTTATTTTAAGGGCCTTCCTCTTTCTTATTTAAGCCTTTGACATCCTGCTGATCTTCTGGAGGCAGAAAACATCCCCAGATGCAATATGCCCTTGGTTGACTCGGGGCTGTTTCACACTAGCAGGAGGCACTGAGCTGCTCGGGGCAGGAGTAAGCAAGTAGCAGGTCCCAGCCTCAGCCACCACAAACTGGTGTAATCAAACGGTGTTTGATCTGCACCCGCTGCCAACCTCGCCTGGACCATGTCGAGAGCCAGCAGCCTGGGCAAGCGTTGGGAGCCTGTGGGGAGAGAAGCCCAGGGAGCCCATGGCGGGGAGCGAGGAGTGTTGTTGTCAGAGCTAATCCTCCCCATTGTCGTGGGAGGGCTGGTTCTGGGGAGCATTGTGATGGCTTGCAGGTGAGAAAAGTCTCAGGAAAGAGCCAAAATTGAAGAGGTCACACTGAAATAAGCCAAGAGAAGCCAAAGGGAGACTTACTCTGATGTTCAGCCTCCAAAGCAGGTAAAGGCAGTGTGTCACAGCAAAACAACCCTGATCGGCAGGACTGAAGCCTGAACCCATTCTCCCCAAATGTCCAGCTGGCATCTCAGGGGTCCTCTCAGATTTGGGGGGGCAGGGAGGGCAGCAGTAAAGGGAGATCTTCCCTTCTAGCTTACAGGGAGGGAGCAAAGCTGCTAATTCTAGAGCCAGCAAGCCCTGCAGCTGAACACCCATCATTGCCACGGTAGTGTTAAAGGGTGGATTTAACCCACCCTTGCCAGCTCTGAACCTCTTGTCCCCAAACTCCCCCACATGCCACCTGCAACAATCCTTCACCACCCTCCGGTTATAATTTGATGGGTACGAGATGATGACAAAAAGCACTGGCAGAGACACTGCCTGAACCACAGCCATCAGTGGTAGAAGGCCATTTACAACAAATTCTGCACTGAAGGCTTGGCCAGGGTGACCTGGCTCTGAAGTGCCACCAGAGCAGAGTGGGCTGCTGAGCACAGCACTCTACCGAGAAAAGGAAAGACCTTGGACACGCTGGAAATAAAAGTGCGGTTCGAAACACAGGGAGAGGGAGGACAGTGAGCTATCTTGAAGCATCTACATGAACCGTATGATGACATTTAAGCCTGACAAGGCCGGTGAGGAGATCCAGGCAGACTGGGGAATTAGACAAAAGGGCCAGGGCCTCAGTGCAAGCTTTTATCTCATTCCTAGGGAAGGTGTTCAGAGACCTTGAATGAGAAGAAAAGGTAGCAAGATAAACAGAGCAGGCAGCTGAATCCCCTCAAGATTTTGAAACACTGATCAAAGGAAAATGCAAGAGAGGAACATGCCCTCAGAAAGTCAGGAAAAAGATTCATAGCTCAGCAGTGGGGATCAGGTATTAGAGGAGGTATTTCAGCTCCTCCAGGGAATCCAGCCTGTCCCACACCAGGAAAGCACACGCTCGTGCTGCAGGGAGAGCATGGGCAGGGCTGAGCAGAAAGGCCAATTTTCCTCCTGCCTAGATTATGGGAAATGCCGCAGATAATATATGTAAAGGAAAAAATTTTCACAGCAAGGGTGGTCAAATGCTGGAAGAGGTCACATACAGAGGTTGTACAATCTCCATCCTTAGAGATTTTCAAAGCTTGACTAGGAAAGGCCCTGGGTAACCTGATTTAATCTTGAAGTTAGTCTTGCTTTGAACTGAGGATTGAATCAAATGATCTCTGGCAGTTCCTTCCAACCTAAATTGCTCCTTGATTCTGTAACTCTATGATCTGAAATTATCTCGGGGTAATATTTTAAAGTTTTAAGATGTTTGCCTGCTGTACTGGAAACCCAAGCACTGCAATACTTGGACTTAGAAAGCTGGAAGGGAGCTTACAAGAAAATGCAGGCCATCTGCCAGCTCAGCAAAACCTAAGCCATTCCTAGAATGACTCTGACAACCAAAGTCAATCTTCCCCAGTTTGCTCACAGACTGGGGCAGATTACATGTCTGTGCTCCCATTGTGAATGTGAGGGATTTTACCAGCCAGCATTTCCACTGGGCAATGCATCTCCGCTTGCAAAGCAGCAAAAGAGCATCTCTACTGCTTGCAAGCATCTTGCATTTACTTTACAACCCATCTTAAGACAAGTTTTAATGCTGAGCTTGGGTAGTGCTGTGCTGATGGGGGAGAAGCAGGAACATTTCATACACTCGAGGTCTCCCTGCAGACTTCATCCTGCCAGCCTCAGGAGACAGTGTTTGGCCACAACGTGTTTCAATCAGCCTGCTGGAAGAGTAAGCCCCAGGTCATGAACCCTGTAGCCCTGACTCAGAGCAGGAGCTAGAGAAATAAAAATTAAAATAAACCTGAAAAACAAAAGTGGAAAAAAAAATTATCCCATGACACAGGCTAGTCTTCTGTGACGCCAATGGCAACATTTGATTTCAAGCTGGTCATGCCTTGCATATTGAGGCACGGCCAGGATGACTTACCTTGCAGTTCTCAGTCACCCAGGACTGAATACCCCCAAAAGATCACATTTGATCATTATTTCTTCACTAGTACCTTGAGGCTTCACTATAGGACAAGCACCCTACAGAGCCAGATATCATGTGCACAAAATATACCCCCTCTGCTCCATCATCATAGAGAAATTTGCAGTCTGTTTTCTCCCTTGACCCACATTTTTGTAGCAGGTGCTTTTAAACGGAGGAAAGAAAATGAGAAGCAGCTGTTTGATGGCTACCGAAAGGCCTGGGATGGCGGCAGCAGCAGCCCGGGCTGAGAAGGATTAATAGGCAGTGCGCACGTGAGGAGGTCAGACATGGCAAATAAATGCAATTTATCAGAGAGTTACGGAAATAAAGGAATGAATCACATTGCTCTCATCACCACAGATGAGGTATAAATAGAGTTAATCAGCACTGAATGAAAGCATATTAACTCAAGGAGAATTATTCATGCACTGCAGGTGTTTTCCCAATCCCTGTCCATGGAAGTAATGAGTGAGAGCAGTAATTGGTGTCCAGCCCATCTCTAGCCAGCAGCTATTGCCCCTTCTGGACTGAATTAATCTTCCAAATTGCTATGCTGCTTTACAACACATATTTCAATGTAATGATCTTTTACTTATTATTTTTGGTAGCTAGTGAGTTATCGAGATTGATAGCATCCTTTGCAAGAGAAATAAAGAACCCGAGGGGAACTGATAATTCATTGAACTTTTGAACTACCTCCAAGTTGCCTCTCTGGGACTTGAAAATTATGATGTATTATTTATCCAGCCCTGGCTGTGCCTCTCCCAGTGTGGTAGGAAGCTTCAGGAGAGTAATAACAACACGGGCCCTGTATGCTTTCCCTGAACACTCGCTGGAGAGAGCCTGCTACTAATTTGCCTTTCAATAAAGGGCTGTATTTTTCCTTTGTAGCCACTTTTCAAACCAGCCATTTCCACATGTCAGGTTACCAGCGCAGCCTCAAGAGTTTCCTTCGCTCTGGTCAGCTGAGCTGCTCCCTCCCCGCAGCGGCACAGGCAGTGTTTTGTAGCCCTCTCAGGGAGGTGCACAGGGACTGATGACCTCCCTGCTCTCTGGGCCAACACCGCATCTCCCACAGACCTCGGCAACACAAGGCTGATCCCCAAAGAAGTGGACGTAGCTCCTCTGGGTCCAGATCTCCCCCTGCGAGGCACTGAGCTCTGTAGCCCACATTCAGAAAATTGCTTAAACAGAGGCTCAACACAAGCATGTGCTCACCTTCCTCACGAGCTTAGAGCCCAGAGGATCATCCCCGGGCAAGTCCAAACCCCATTTAGCTCCCAAGCGAAGCGAAAAGGTGAAGACTCCTGCGGGTGCCGAGAAAGCATATTTCGTCCGTACCGGCAACGCTGAGTTTTCTCACACTCACCTCCTCACCCTCCCTTCGCCATGCCAGGCAGGGGGAAGCTGCTGGCTTAAGAAGGGCGGCTGGCAGGGCCACCCCAGCCCGCCGGCCCCTGCGCTGGGAGCGGGGCCGAGACCGCACCGCGCTGCGATGCCCAAGTCCCGTCTCTCTGAAGACCTGAAGCAGTGCAGCAGGAGGAAGCAGGGCGACCGCGAGAGCCGTCCCCTTTGCCATTTGCATCAGGTTTAGCCTTTGACAGCAAAGGTTACGTACTAAATTCATTCCGTGGGTATTCACGGGGATGTCGCCGAGCCCGCCTGCAGCGTTTATCTCGTGCTTAAAGCCCCAAACGCTGTCTAAATACGTTATTTGGCGGCCAAACCCCAGCTGTGCGGGTCGTGCGTGGGGCCGGCGGGGTGCGAGGCCTCCCGGGCCCCGCCCGCGGAGCCCCCGCAGCCGCCGGGCGGGGGGGGCACGGGGGCTCCGGGGGCCGCGGCGGAGGCAGCAGCCGCCTTTCCTTTACTCCTGGCTCCCTCTCGTGGGCCTCTCCAAAAGCACAACTTCGGCGGCCCCGCGGCCGGTACCCCCCCGGCCCGGGGAGCCCGGCAGCCCCCCGCCACTCCGTCTCCCGGCCGCCATTCAGCCCAGGGAGCTGCGGGGGTGGGTAGGAAACGACACTGCAGTTTGGGCTGCGGTACCCAGCCAGGTGCCTCGTTCTGCTTGCAAGGTAAAATACAGTAATTTGAGTTTTCCAGGGTGTGTTCGGCTTCGCAGCTACGCTCATGCCCCCAGCTATGGGGAGGTGCTCATTTAATGCTCTTCCTTTCATGCCTTATGACCAGTTTTAGGGACAGAACTGCTTTCTCCCAAGCAAAAAGACCATCCATGGTTGTCACTCCCCTGTCCTTTCCTGCACTCCCTCAAGCTAAAGTCTGCAGTGGCTGTGTCCCTGGCAGTGTCGCTGCATTTCCTTCCCCTGCTGCCTCCCTCTGTCCCACGGGGTTGGGCCTTCCTGTCTCTATAGCATCCTCCATCTACCCCACAACCTGGCTTAAATCTTCATCTAAGTCTTCAGCTTGCAGCGCTTTCAGAGAGCTGTCACCTTCCTCCTCATTCCCAGCCTGTCTGCCAGCTCCTCTGCCCCTTCTCAATCCACTTCTCCCCGGCTCTCACCTCCCTTTTCACTAGCCGTGGCCCCGCACCTGCTTGGCGGCTCTTTCACCCCTCTTCCTTCTCTCTCGGCACCTTCTACGCTGTTGTCTGCCAGGGCACTGTCAGCACTGCTGTCTGCCTCTGTTGCCTGACCCCTTCCTTTCATCCCTGTGACCCCAAACCACCTGAAAATGTTCTTATCCTCCTTCACTCCTTCCTTTTATTCTTTTCCCTCTCATGTTTTCGTGTTTCAGTCCCAGCTGTATCCCTTATTCCAGCTGTAACTCATTCTGAGACGCAAACAAAGAGAGACAAGCCATGCCACCGAAAGCTCTACTGGGGACATGGAGCTGGCACGAGGCTCAGGACGTGCCTGCAGCTGCGAGGCTGTGAATTAGGTTCTGCTGCTTTGCTGCATGAACTCAGGTAGGTAACTGAACCTTCCCATACCCTTCTTTCCCTCCTTCATCCGTTCTCTATATTTCAAACTTAAGCTGCTGAGTGCAGGACAATTTCTTATTCTCTTGTGGTAAGGTGTCAGATTCAGAGAGGTCCTATTTTCTGTGCAAATCTAAGGCCTGATAACAACACAAATAATAACAGCAGTGTATAGAGCTTGTAAAATAAACCTTTGGCAAATAGATATCTTGTAAGTGAAGTGATGCTTGCTAGACTTTTACACATTAAACACCCATGAGCCTGCAGCTCCGTCCAGGACAATTTATTTCAATTCCACCTCATTTTCCACTTGTGAGATACTCCATAAGACTTAGTGACAGTATGTGAAAAAGGAGCTAGAAAGCGTTTTGGTGTAGAACAGCCACTGAGCCATCCAATATGCTTGATGTGCTTTATTCAGAAACATAAATCACTGTGTACTGAAAATTTATGGAGAACGATACCATTTGGTGATGCTTCTGCCTTGCCCTTCTCACCAGATAGGTTTCTTTGGGCTCCCCGCTGCATTTAGCAAGGAGGAGCGTGACTGGCCACAGCTGGGTCTTCTATGCCCCAGATCCATCCAAGAGCTCCTTTGCATCACGGTACAAAGGGTGTAAGTGAAATGGAAAACACACGTTCTTTTTCTGCAAGAATTACTATTTACATCTCACTCGCTTGGAAAATTTAGCAAGGATTGCGTGTGTTAGAAATGTCTGAAGTCTTTGGAAAACAAAGCAAGGCTATTTCATAATGGTATCATTCGGACTGGTGGTTTCCCCATCGAGATGGAACTTGGCTATTAGGTAGCAAGATAGTGCACAGCTGACAGAGCAAATCGGTTTTGCTTTGACTGGTTCAGTGTCTCTTCGGTCTCATCATCCAGATCTCAGCAACATCAACTGCACATGAGCTGTCGTGGAACTAGAAATGCTTTTGTGTTGACCTCACTCACTAACCGTTGAAAAGATGTCGGAAGAAGCCCCAGCCCCGTTCTGCTCCAGCACACCAGGCATACAGTGAGAGGCAGGATTTCCTCTGGGGAGAGCTTGCAGGGGGGAAACAAAGTCCTCATGCAGAAAATGTCAGCAGGCAAACATCGCTGGCTCAGCAGGAAAGCTTACAAAGTTGCTGCCCCTACACAGCTCAGCATGCCTGGGGACACCTTGTCCCCTCCGAGTCCAGGTGCCCTCGGCTTTGCGCTTTCAGGCCCAGCTGTGCTAGAGACCACGGCCCAACCCTGTACAAGGTGGTGCAGAGATGCCTAGCCCTAACCCAAATTTCTAAGCCCATGTAATAGATGTCAAGGGCTCTATGTGCCTTTACAGTCTTGTGCACCCTGTGGGATCAGCCAAAAGCTGAGACAAAATTTTATTAAAATACAGGATAGAGTGCTGGGCAGCTTATGGGGTGTCCACCTGATGGACCCTGTGATGTCCTCCCACAGCACAAGCTGGTACTTGCATACAAAGGTACATATGCGTGAGGACCAGAAAGACCATGTGGCTATCCCCACCACATACATTATTTAGAGAAGTGGCATTGCCAGGATGTGAAAGAAGTAGCCTGCAACAAAATGGAGAGCAAGACAGAAGACCTGAACTGGGCTGTGAAAGGAGCAGCTGATTGCCTTAAGACTTGCCTGAAAAAGAGCAAAAGCAGAAGGGGCAGGAGACCCCATAGCCTTTGGAAGAGGAGAAAGAGGAAAGGGTGATGGGAGTGAGCTGAGCAGCCCGCCCAGAGCAAGAGGCGGACGAGCTAGCTGGGCCGCAGCAAGCAGGGTCCACATGGGGCAAAGCACAGGCAAGAAGCATCTCCCTGGCTTGCCATCACTCCGATGAGGGTGATGTGTTTTGTTTATGCAGCCCCTGGGCACTCCACCGCCCTGCAAGGCCAACCTCGCTGGCCAGAGCCACCGGTGGCCCTGAGGGCTCTATGCATTGTGGGCAACAAGAGCAGCCAGCTGGAGGAGAAGACAAGTCAGAGGGCAAAGGAGGAAGGTCAGGCGGTTATTTAAAGCATGTCCAGCACCATGAGTGAGTAGCAAGATGGGTTTAAATCTTTGGAAGTCAAAGCAATATAAATATCTATCTGCTGCAGGTCTCTTTCTTAGTCTTTCTTTGTTTTGTCTGTTCCCACAACTCCAACTTCTCCTCCTTCTTCTCTTTCTTCTGGCAGTCCTCTCTCTCTCCTGTTTCTGGGGTTCTGTCTTCTTGTTCTCAGACTGTCTTCTGCCTTCCTTTCCTCTTGAGCCCCATGCTCCCTCTTGGCAGAAAGCTGCCATCTTTTAGCAAGACACCTCACACCCAGCCTTGGCCCCCTGCTCTGCCTGTTGAAAGGAGACAAGATGCAAGGTGCTGGGCTGAAGCCAGAATAAGCCTTTCCAACCACCCCAATGAACAATCAAAGCCTAAGATAAGAGAGGTGAATAGAAAGACTCAGGTTTTTTTTTTCCTTGCTTGGTGCTAGCCCTTTTCTCCAGCAGATCCTTCCAAAATGACCACCAGCACCACCAGTGGAGACCTGACCTCTGGCAGCACAGCACCAGTCACTGCCCACTGACCAGCCACTGCTGTGAGAGTGCAAACTCTTTCCTCTTTAAGCAGAAATGGGATGCCTCTCATCTCTCATGAGATGCCATCATGAGATGGGAAAGAGGAGCCGGCTCCTGCTCTCACTGCCATCAGTGTGGGGCTTGTTTTCAGTGCTGATGGCATGGGCTCCAGCTCAGAGCTGGCCATGTCAGAGGGACCCAGGCTACTAGCTTAAAGCGTCAGCTTGGCTCCCACTGAGTCCAGCCACCAGATTCCCACTGCAGCCTGCAGACACTGGGTTTGACCCTTGCCAGAGCGAATGCACTGCAAGGCCAGCAGCCGGCAAACCTCTTTCCTTGCCCTCGCTCCTGCTGCTGACCAACCCCTACTGCAGCACCCTGTGCAGCTTGGGCACAGGGGAAGGTGTGTGACATTCATGTCCCAGTGTTTGCCAGAGAGGGTAGCCACTCATGTCGCTGCCGTCTCCATCCTGGCAGCCTGCAACCCATTTCCCAACACATTCTTTTATCGGAGGGATGAATGCTGGCCAGTGGCTTGGCCGCTCGGTGCGTTACAAGCAGGGAATGTGCTGCTAAACGAAGCAGCATGTGCTCTCCATCTGCCTCTCCCTGTCTCCTTTGTCTTCAGCAGGAATTATTTATTGCCCAGGAGCAGCAGTGAGGGGCTGGGTGTTGGTCTCCCAGTTGGAGAAAGGCCGCGGCCAGAGCTGGGCTCTGCCTTTTGATTCCTTTGCTGTTGGATCCATTTTTATCTCAGAGGACCAGATGCTGTCTTGATGTATACTAGAAATGAGTGAAGACATAGCTCTTACCTCAGGATCAGCCTCTTTGAATTCAGATGTTTGATCAGCGACTGAAGGGGCAGAGAGCAGGGGAAGGAGGGGAGATCTCAGGATCATAAGCGTCCTGAGGAAGCCTTGACGTCTTTGTGCTGTTTCCATCAACGTGGGAAGTCTGGAGATTTTGATTCTGCACATCAAAGTCAAAGGTGAAGGCAAGCAAATGGAGTTTATTCACTTCTCATTTGGGCAGCAAGAGCTTACTTGTTCCTCACCAGGTGCCTAGAGCCCCAAGCAGGGACTATTGCTTACTTTTATTCACCACCGTAGCACTGATCCTGTTTCAAGGGCAGGTTATTTTTATTTTTCTCTATTTATTTTTCAAATTAATGTTACACAAAATGGCTGAACAAAGTCCTCTCTAGGCTGTGCCCTGGAAAGGCAACCAGCAGGTACTTAGGGGAGACACAAGCACGCACTTTCCTCGCCCCACAGCTGTGGGACTTTGTCAACAGTTGTGCCCAGACCTCTGTGCTGAATCCCACTTGATGGTCCCTCTTAACCTGCTGGGTGTGCATGCCACCCACCCTCGTTGTACCTTGGTGGGCTCCTTGGTGGGTCATGCAGGGTGAGGTGCTGTGCAAACACACCCTCAGGGACAGTCCCCTTCTCCCCCAGGATCTTCATGCCGAAGGATGGGACAAGGGGCTTCAATATGTCCATAAAGCAGAGGGCAGCAGTAAAACCAGCCCCTTTGCTGCCTGTGGTTTGCAGCTCCACTTGTCCTGGTTCACCACACAACTTCTGTTAGAAAATTTTGGAGATGACTTAAGAGAGATCGCTGCAGTCGGCAGGTGGATTTGGGGAGGGCTTTCTAGCAGCTGCTGAAGGGGGGAGACAGAAGCATAACCACAAATCAGGCATCAATACTGCCTACATGGGGGAAGCAAAGTGGCTGAGGGGGGAGACAGCAGGGTGCATGATTTCAAGACGGAGCCTGGGGTCTGGCTGGAGTAAGGCTTCTGAGCCGAGAGGCAAAATGGCATAGCCTTGGTCTTACGGCGATCTTATGATGCAGCACAAAAGTTACCTCTCCTTCATTTTTATAATTACTGGACTGTTGAATCTGTAAATTCAGGGCTCCATAGAAGAGCTGGTGGCTGTGAGCTGGATGCCCTGCTTGTCCCCATGCCCAGGCTTGTGCTTACACGTCGACTTGCACAAAACCAGGAGTGGCACCGTGGCTTCGTCTGCAGTGATCCTGAGTGCTGGAAACTCTGACTAATCCCCCAGGGACTCGCGGGCCGCTGACTTAGGAGAGCATTTGCAGTTAGTCAGGCTGGAGAAGTCCAGTCACAGGCAGCAATGTGGCATCTTATTGCTCGATTCATTCATCTTATTTGATAACCATTACACAGGGAGAAACATCCTGGAAAGACATAGCATCTGACAGGCAGAAAGCGGCCAGAAGCCTTGCCGACGTCGTTCCTGCTCCCGCTGCAGTTACAACACAGGGCTGCGGTTACGAAACCCGTCACGGTTAGAGGGCACGGTTATGGTTTCCCGCTGCAGCGAGCAGGGTCTGCAGCAGACAAGGGGAATCCTGTGCCACCTTGGCTTGCGCTGAGCAAGACACTGTAAAGGCCACTGGATTGGATTGGGATTTAAGAGTGGGGAAAATGGCCCTTTGGAAAGAGGGTTCTGGCTGGAAATGACAGATAATTATTATCACAAGCTCCTGTCCTCTCCCTGGGCTGCTGCTGGGGTGATTTACGAGCCAGTTTATGGATGCAGACGTGCAGTAGCGATTGCCCGTTCCTCTCTGCAGTGCAACGCAGGCTGCAGCTGGCAGTAGCTGAAGGGTGGAAAGCACTGCTGTGCCGTCTCCACGGCTGGGAAGAGACAGGCCTGCCGCTCCTGACCCCGGAGAGACCCACCCTGGGGTCCTCCTCCAGGATAACACCGAGCCCAGCGGTCACAGCAGTCACATCCTGGCCTCTCACAGGCAGTCAGGGCTTGAAAAATCGTATTCGAAGGGTCAGAGCTGCAAGGATGCTCCTTTATAAATCAAGTGCATCTACTGGCTACATCTTCCCAATCAGAGTTCCCAGGGCAAAAAAAAAAAGGCTTTTTTGTCTGGAATTCACGTTCAGGGATTCGCTTTATGGTTCCAAGTCAATATGTTTAAATGCTTTGCAAAAGAGCAACAGAAAAGAAAAAGCTTTGCAAACTGGCCATGCATATTAAAAGCCTCATCCTTCAGCAGACTAAAGCCAAGTAATAATCCACTTGGCTCTCGCTTATTTTACGCTCGTTTTTAAAACAAAATGTGGAAAACCATCAGAATACTTGGAGTGCATTAGACAACCCAGTATCTCTGACTGAACACGTCGCAACCTGCAAACTTTCCTGAGGAGCTGTGTGGCTAGTTTGAATGTCCCCATCCTTCTGCTGCTGTGCAGGACTGCTCTGTTGGGACTGCAGCCCGCTTAGGCCAAGGATGGTTTACAAGATCAGCTCAGCAGCGTTTCGTTCTTGTCTTGCTTTGCTGTAATAAATGCAATAATTACAATCAGCATTATCACCCTAGCTCTTTATTATTGCTATTTGACTTATGATGATAATTTGCATTATCGCATGAGAGCCTCTCTCTATTCCAAGCAACGACATTGGACTGGGAAGATATATTGGCAGTCAAGCTGCCCATTTTAATTGCCCTCATTTTAGCAATGGCAACGCCGGTCCAGCCTGCATGCAGAGTGAGGGCCTGCCAGCTGAGGACGCCGGCAATTTACTCAGCTGTTCATCTCCTCACTTGACTTATTCCAGTAAATGGATTTCCACCAGGAAGCCAAGGAACAGGTAGGCTCCTACCGGAGCCCACCGCAGGAAACGTTGCAATAAGGCGAATGGAGAGACACACCAAAATCCCAACAAAAACTAGGGAGTTGCCTGGGACAGATACAGTCCCCACGCAGGGGACAGCTGGAAGAACAGACATTTCTTCGCCCTCGCTGTGTGCAGGGCTGCACAGAGGGAGGGGAGAGATGCCCGTGCCTGCCAGCGCCCGGCTCGAAGCCCTGAGGCTGCAGAGGCGAGGGGAGCAGGCTGAGGTAAGGTACTGCCGGCCGCCTCTCTTGCCTTATTTGTTTGAAAGGGCAGCTGGTGACAGAACTGCGAGGAACATTTGTCTGTGACTTTATCACTGGTTTCCATGGAAAATATTGTGTCACAGGGGAGCGTGAATTCAAGGCAGGAAAAAGCTGAAGAATTGGAGAAGCTGGATAACAGGGCTGCTGCCGCTGGGCCAGGGCAGCTGGGAAAAGGCAGGCCAGGGCCGGCACCGGTATCTTACTGGTGGGCTTTCTGGGTGGTCAGCTTGCACGTACAGGCTGCACGGCTGCTGCAGACAGCCGGGGTTTCCAGCAGGCTGCAGTGGCAAGGCCACAGCTTATTTTTATCAGTCCTCACCCTTGCAAAGGCCTCTCCCCCAAATCACCGCCTCGAGGCCTGCCTGGGCTCCCACCACCCCTGCTCAGCCAGACCTCCGCACCCCAAATCCACCGATCCCCCCCCCGGAGCCCCGGCACAGCTCGGATCTCGTGTCACTAGAGGGCACTCGGGTTATTTTTTCCACCAAGCCTTCAGTATTAATATTCATAACATGCACCGCGCTCTTGGGGCGGGTTGGCAATATTCTCTTAGAGGAGTGGAGATTTTTTTTCCAGCTGGTTTGCAGGGAGTGGGAGCGATCGCAAAGGCAGTGCCTGTTTTCAGAGGGGATGCCGCAGGGGCTGACGGCAGCGCCAGAAATGGTGCGTGCACGGCGTGTGCTGCGCAGGCTGCTGCGCCCGCCATACCTGGGACCCCTTCTTGCTGCACCTCGAAGCAGTGTCGGAGAAAGAGATGGGTCCTGGCCTTGCAGGGCTCTCAATAAAGCGCTAATCGCAGTAAACTCCCAGCCTCCTGGAGCTTCAAATAAAATAAGAGTACGGACACATCCGAAGCTTGATGACTGGTGAAGTGTGAACTAGCTGTGCGGGCTTTTGTTTACTGCCTCTGAAGCAGATTACTAACACAGCAATGAAGTAATATACTTCTATAGGGACGTGGAAAAGATCCTGTAGAAAGAGGAGATGTGAGTGATGAACTGCCTGCATCAAGGTGTTGCACTGCAGGCCTCAGGTGGAGGGTTTTTTACCCCTATTTTGACCTGACACTAAGGCTCCTGGTGTCCTGCCCCGGCTCTGGTGTCCCCGCTGGAGCAGGGTCCAGCTGCTGCCCACGCGCCATCCCGAGCCGGAGCAGCACCGCTGCCTGCGTGGGCCAGCCTCCCCGGCTCAGCGCCATGCTCTGCGCTTTCCCAGCTGCAGGACGCCCCATGCCAGGTCCTCCCCGTGTCCTGCCCACAGATGCATGTGCAGACACACACACACACGTATCAGCACACGGGGTACCATTGGCACATGCCCCAGGAGCAGCCAGCAGCTGGCACAGGGTGCAGCTCCGAGGAGCAAGGCTGTGTCGGGCACTTAGGGTTACAGTTCCCGGGTTCCCTCAACTGATTGGGGCCAGCCCTGGCCCAGGGGGTAGGTGACCTGTGGCAAATTCACCGATGCCTCCTCCACTGACTGCTGAGCACTCGGCTGGGGGCGAAACCTTCGCCCTTCCACGGGACACTGGAGCTCGCACACTGCAGTCTCAGGAGGGTCAGTCTCACCACGACCCTCGAGCCTTCGCCAGCAGCAAAGTGCGTGTCTCTCTCCACTGATGAAGCACATTTCCCTCTCAGAAACCACGTCTCATTAGCAGTAATGCTTTCTAAGCTGTAACTGGTATTCAAATCAAAGAGAAGTAGCATATTTTCCCTTATTTATTGCCACTTTATTTGCACTGGAGTAGCAGCTAGAGGCTCTGATTGGGACCCCCTTGTGCAAGACATAATGAGAAGATGGTCCCTGCCCCAAAGAGCTTCCGGTTTAATTACAGAACAAGCGACAACAGATGGATGCCCCATACAGACAGGGAGGAGCACAAGGTAACAGGGAGACAATTATGATTAGCTTAATAAGCCGTGGTCACAGTACAACAGCTGCCTGCCATTGTCACTAATTGTCGCTCCAATTGCTATGAAAGAATTCTTTCAGTTTAATCATGAAATGTTTTCCATCACCCAGGGGAAGAAAACCCAGATATTTTCCTATGCCCCATGCCTCACTTCTCTATGAAACCATCCTGCCAAGTCTGGGGATCCAGGAAGAGTTGCCTCTGGCAGCGGTGCTTCTGCAGGTATCTCCCTGCCCCTGCTCGCTTCCCGCCTGGCCCTGAGACACGACAGCAGTTTCTGCCCCCTCTGCTCCTTTCCCTGCCTGGTCTCACCATGAAGTGGATGGAGGAGCTACAAATAACCATGCTAGCAGGAGTGCAGGGACAGAGCATCATGCACCCAGCCCCACAAAGGAGCGAGCAGCAGGAGGAGGTCTTGCTGCTGGAGGTCTGGAACTATTCAACCACAACCTGAGGGTTAAATCCATCTTTCTCTTTTTCTCTCTCTTTCTCCATGACTCAGCTGCATCGTGTGTGCTCACTCCCCGCATCTCTCATGTGCTCTGACACTGTGACTGTTGCAGCATAAGACCAACCCTTTTGTGGTTAAAGTAACCATCACACTTTTAAGTGGTATTTAATTCAAAACTGCTCCCATATGTAGCTTTCTCGACTAGTTATTTTCTATGTATTTCTGTATTTTTTTATATATTTCTGTGTCTACTTCCAGATTTTGACCACTCAGATTAATGCTTCAAATGTTTCTGAGCATCTATTGAGACTGGCTTACCTGTGTTACACACTCATATGCATGCACGCTTGGAAGAAGTGGGATTCCTCAAGACCCACAGAGGAGGAGAAACAGAAGGCACATCTGGCCATCCAAATTGGATTTCTGCTCCGACGGAGCCCCAGAGGAGCCTGTCTCTCTCCAGCAAGCAGAGAGAGTCTCAGGAGACTGAGGCTGCAGCTTGGGCTTAAGCCCAGGCTCCACCAGGCACAGCTGCCCTCCACTCCTCCATTTCTACAGCCACTGGCCATTGTCCCTTCCCTTGCACAGGCATGAGTCCTTGCAGGGTGAGTTGGCTGTGGGGTGACTCAGACCATCCCATCTCCCTTCTCCACAGATGCCCATCTTACCTCAGACTGGAAAAAATGACCTACTGCCTGCTGAGTTACACCCTGCCTCTCCAGGATCTCCACTGGCGTGAAGCCATGAGCTCATTTGGCCGTGCCAGCTCTCGGTAGCGTCTCCCCTAGGAAGGAGCAGAGCTGTGAGCATTGCCCTTGCTGGTGCAGCAGTCACTATGTTACAGGGACCTCAGCCCACCCTCTGTCCCTTCCAGGGGCTTGTATTGGCTTTGGTTTCCTTTGCTGCTCTCCTCAAGCTGAAGTAAAAGACACCTGTGTAGAAAGCATGGGGTAGGGAAGGAGGATGCACTAGTCTGCACCAGTGAGGACATGGCCCCGAGCTCTCCAGGGCTCAGGTTGTTACCTGCAGCACCAAACCTGCTGTTGCAGTGTGGCAAGTGACAGCCAGCAATGAGGAGCAGCAGCTGGGCTGGCATCCCCTGCTCGCGCTTGGAGATGCTTCTCCAAAGCAGGACCACAAGGCTCCTTCAGCCACCACAGCCCATGGGGAGGCAGGAGAGGCTCCGGTGGCTGGGCTAGTCCGGGCTCAGCCGGGTGGGCAGTGGGCTGCAGCCCTCCTCTGCGCGCCAGCACGGTGTGCCAGCCACGCACACCAAAAGTGCTAGCTGTCGGCGCTGTGCCGTGTGGCATGCTGTGTCAGCATCCTGGAGAGAAGGGGATTGCCGGTTTACTGGCTACGATGGAGCCCGGCCAGCTTTGAGTGAACTCAGTGGGAGTGCTCATACCGAAGCGAAGGATGAGCCCATGTGCCCTGCACGCCTGCCAAGTGCCACGGGCGGCTGCTGGGCAGGCCTGGCTGTGTCCTGCGTGTAAAAGCCGTTTCAGGGCACTTTGTTCGCTTTGTAGTGTCCTAAAAGCAAGAATTAAGTTGCTTTCGCCTTGCAGCTTAGATCACTCTGCATCTTTGGATACTTGCATCAGGTCAAGTGTGAATTAACTGTACTTGCTGCTTTCCTAGATATATTGCTTTTGTTGGAACAGTAAACTGCCAGGTTTATTAGCAAGCTGAAAAAATCTCTGGGTTTTGTTTTGTTTTTTTTTCTGAGCGTTAATAACACTATTTATTCCACTATCACAAAAAAAAAAAAATCAAAGATTTTATGGCAGCTGCTACTGAATCATTGCAAAGTGGAAAAACTTCTTCAGTAAAAATTAGCCCATCACATGTTTATTTGCTGGGTTATCTGGGGTTGCATTTCTTTCCTTTCCCTACCTGGTAACTATCGACATGACAGGTACAAGCAAGATACAAGATAAAGGGCAAATGTGATTTTAAAATAAAACCTTCTGTGTTGAAAAGCGGTAACTATATTGCAATCAATCTGCTGCTACTGTTTTCCTTCTGCTCAAGTGGATATAAGTCAGGGAAAAGGAGGATGCCACAGGACATAGCAATGTGCTTGCCACAGCCTAGGCTGCCGAACGAGATATCTCGGGGCCTTAAAGACCATGACAGTTGGAAATGATTTGCCGGCACATATTTTGCACCATATGTCCTAGCAGTTGAAGTACCTATAAAGCATGCTTAAGGAATGATATGCTGCCAGGGCGAAGGCTGGTGTTCCTCAGCCTTTCAGCAACTCTGCTGAGGGGAATGATTACAGAAGCTGCAGAAATATGTTGGGTTTTTCTCTACCTTGGGAATGCAGAGCTGGTTGAACTTGCCAGCCAGCCCAGCAAAAAGGTGAAAGACATCAGAAGCAATTAAAGGCGAGTCATCATAGAATTTGCAGAGTTTAAAAATACTTGAACCGATCCTATCAGAGTGAGAAAATATTCCCAAAAGAAAAATGCAGTCAAATATGGGGGGGGAAACCCAACACAAACATGTATTAGGAAGAAAATACTGTTATTTCTGAAGGATGCAGTAATCTGTTTGAGACAGGTCTTGGTAAATCAGCGCTTCAGTGCCTTATTTACAATGATGAGACAGGCGATGTGAAATGATGAGAAGTCTTGCATAACTAATTCACTGCAATGTTTCAAAGCTGTTAGTGGGATGATAGTAAAAGAAAATAGAGAGGATATTTTGTGCCAAGATTTTTAAAAAGCACTTCATAAAGAGAAAAGTTAAAGATTAATTAAGTATTGGCTGTGGTATGATAATGCAGTAAAGCATCTAGTTAGATAGACAACTGGCTTAAAAACAGCTTATGAGGGAAGGCTAGGACATAAGCAAACCAGCAAGCATTTGATTTTAAGATTTTAATTATCTGTAATGCCTTGTATTTTTAAATGACTAGGTTGGGATATGAAATATTAGTTACCAAAATTTGCAGGTTAAGACAACAGTCGAATTTAATAAGCAGGAAGGGAGCTGGTCTGTGTGCAATACAGCTCTACTCTGAAAGGTGACTGTGAAAATTACATACTGGAATTTTTTTACACGGTTATATTTCATGTACAAGCAAATGACAGTTTCATAACCACCTGCTCTGCAAACTGAACCGGAGATCCTTGAACGTCAGTGGGAATATTTGTAAAGTTGGGTGCTTCTCAAAGTGAATCAGGGCATCAGTCTCTGACCCGAAGCCAATAAAGGAGAGATGGGCTTTAATGTTGATGACTAATGTGAAACAATAAATCAGGGAGAAGTGCCAAGCTGCAAATAGCACTGTCATGCAATACACTGCCAAGTATTTGGGAGTCCTATTCAGAAAAGTTTCGAGCTCGTCAGCATTGTATGTAGCTGCAATAAAACTGGGAGGAATAACGCCGTCACTGGTGGTACTGAATGCAGAATCTGCACCATATGGCCTGTGGTAGGTGCATTTTGCTGAGATTACAGCACAAAACAAAAGCAGTAGTTCCATAAATGCTGGTTTAGGACTGGGTTAAATCTCATGAGCTAGAGCTATGGTAGGTTTCTATGCTGCTCTTCCATTTAAGGGATCTTTAAGACTCAGTAAACATATGTTTCATAAAGGGGAGGCTGCTCAGGAATTCCACTGTTCTGGATAGCATGGTTTTGTCTGGGTAGTGTTTGGAGCTGAGCGACAAGGGTTGAGAGACAGAGAAGAAACTCAGAGGCCATCCAGAAACAGACAGAAGGAGATACATTAAAAACACAGCCCCAGCAGTCGGGGGGAACGTGTGGGGCTTGTTGTCCCTGGGTCTGCCGTGCCTGAACCCAGAGAGCTGCTCATTCGGATCAGGGCAGGGGCTGAAAGGCCTCCAGCCAGAGCTGTCAGCAGCAAAACCATCTCGGACTGTCTTGAGTCCTGTGTTTGGGAAAGCCTGACTAGCTCCCTGGAGCAAGGGGTCTGCCTCTCCCGGGTGTCACAGTTCCATTTTACAGGCCTTGAAGAGCAGTTTCTGACATTCTCACACTCTCATTTTCCTCCTTTCCTGAAACTGGGCATGCAATTTAGGTCACGGTCAACCCTTCCATTATTGTTTCAAACCTCCAAGCCAATAAAAATAGCTTGTAATGGCTTTCATCTTATCTCCACCACCCATTTTTTAGTAATTCAGCAGGAACACTCTGTGCCCTGATGCCTTGTTGGTCCTGAGCTTCCCAAGCATCTTTTGCATCTTTTTTTCAAAATTTCTGCTGCAAACAGCTCAGCTGTCTGGAAAACGGCCACTTACTCTTCACCTTTGCCCACCTCTCTGTTAAGGAGCTCATTAAAGTGTTCCTCTGCCTTTCTGCAATTGAATTCTTTAGAACTAAAAGCTCCCATTTTTGTTCTTTATTGGACTCACTCCCACTTGCTATCTTCCCTTCACTGCCACTTTTGTAAAATGCTCACATGCTGTTAGGACTTCCACTCTGCCCCATCGTGTCCGGCAAGCCACAAAAGAAATATCTTTTGCTTCATCCTATCAGCTTTTTGTACCCACTTTCAGCAATATCATAACCCTCTGCAAGAGACTGAGTTGGATTATGAATGCAAACAGTCCATCACACTGCATGTTAATCCTCAGCTGCTTTTGTGTCATCTTCCTCGTGTTATCTTGTAGATACCAACATCTTTCATAACTCTCATGCAACACTCAGTCAAAACCTCAAACTCTTAGCATTTCTGTGACGTCCCTATCTAGATTTGGGTTCCTCAAAGCCTCTAGGGTATTTCTATGGCTGTTCTTCATCTGCTGCTTCATCATGCAGGTATTTCTGCTATCGGCATTCTTACAAGTCACAGTCAGAGCTCCTCAGGCGCCTGGTGTTCTGGTCGTTTCTGATTTACTTAGCAGCCTGTCTTCTGGTTATGTGTCTGGTGTTCTCCCTGCACCAGTAACTACTGAACCCGATTTCTACCAAATTTGGCAAAAGCACAGAAATAGCAAAGACGCTGTCTTCTTGCAAGTTCTGTGCAAATGGATGATTTAATAGAGGAGAGAGATGCTGCATTTGTACCCTCCCAGAGAGAAAGGCAAGACTGCCTCCAGCCCTTACCTACCAGGTCTGGCAACAAACACAGCCAGGATGCTCGCGGCACTTGGTTGAGAGCCCACAAGAGGTGGGTGGGAAACAAGAGGGAAACTGGAAATACTGTGATTAGCCAGAAGGAAGTTGTAAACACTTTGGCATGCTGCAGGGCTGGAGGACAGGGACACGGGAAGCATGAGCGGGAAAGGTGGGAACGGGACTGGAGAGCTGGATGCAGAGCAGATCTGAGGATGCTGCTGTCGAAATGATACAGAGGACGAGTGGAGGAACAAGCGTTAGTGCACAGGGCACAGATCCACTGGAAAAAGGTTCCTTAGTTCAGCCGCTCATGTGCCCTCTCCATCCTGGATCAATACTGACTAACTGATTGACATGATTAACAGTGACCTGATCTCCAGAGTTCTGCACAGCCGTATCTTTAAATGTGGCACAGTTAGCTGATCTCCTTCCCTTATAACTATTCATAGCCCAAGGACGGTTTTACCATGTGATTGGTTTCTTCCTCTGTTTTAGCACTGTAGTTCTCTTGCCCATTTCTTACGTCAAACTTGAGAAAACCAGCATGCATCAGTACAGTCCTTCATGGACTGTTCCTATTATTTCATCATTCACTTCTGCAGTGACTACTGACGAAGCAGATACCGTGCTCTCTTCTTTATCCTGAAACAGCAAATTTATTCACTGACGGCTTCCAAACCGGTGACTGCTAATAACCAAGGCTCATCATAATACATGCTTACACTGCATATCTAGCTGGCTTGCTTCTGCTACAAAACAGTGGGTTTGCTCATTTTTAAAAGACAGTCTTCCAGCTCTCTCAACTTTTGCATGGCTGTGACACTCCTCTGGTTGCAATGCCGTATTTTGGAGGTGGCCTGAACTGCATAAGATCAAAACATTCCATGTTCCAAGTTTCTAGTCCTTTTCCATCGTAAGTCATTTGCACATATTATAGATGGTGCTTTCCCAAAGTGTATTTGAGTTTCTTGCAAACCAGGGCTTTTATAGGAAAGAGATATTAAGCATATGCCCAGCCTGCAGTCTAAAGGACCAGGCTTCTTAATCTGGCCACTCTCCTTCAGCGTGATGGGGGAAGGAGTCTGCAAGCAAAACTACTAGAGGTTTAGCTGTGTGCCCATGGGAATACAAAAGCCCTTCTGCATGGTCATACGCTAACTAGAAAGGGCCATTAAAACACCATTAGAGCTCATACTTTGTCATGAATGAGGCCCACAGCCCTGCCTCAAGGTAGTGAAAATGAAGCAAACCTTCACTGGGGCCTCAGGAGTTATTCTCAAGGGGAAATGCAGTAGGCAGGAGGAGGTGCAGGCAGAACAGGACCGGAGACTGCATGCCAACTGCATTAGAATCACAGAATCATAGAATCATAGAATGATTTAGGTTGGAAAAGACCTTTAAGATCGAGTCCAACTGTAAACCTAACACTGCCAAATCCACTGCCAATGTCACGGCCTGTCCCACACAGGCAGGACAGCTACTCACAGCAACACCAGTAAAGCTAGAGGGGCAATGGCCAATCTGACCAGGCTGCATCTCAGCAAGTCGGGGGCTGCTACAAGGCACTTTAGATACATGAGTCTGCCTACATGACATCAGGGTCAAAATCCTGGGATAGGTTTCCACCCAGGACTCAGCGTGGCTCAAACCTTGGGTTGCTGCCCCATGTTCCTGTGTGTGCCACCAGCCAAGGCCATCCTCGTGCTTCGCTAAGGGTCCAGCAGGATCCCACAATGGGAACTGCACATCAGCCTGTTCAGTGGTGGCTGCTCCTCAAGGAGGCTTTCTCAGTAGTAACACACCAGATAGTTTTGCGGCAAGATAGATGCGTGGACATGACTAGTGAGGACCTGACAAGGTAGGTCCATTTGTTAGCTTAGAGCAGTCTTTGTTATGTTCAGAGGAGAGACTGTATCAGCCCTGCTGAGCAGTGTCTCAGGAGGTTCTCTGTGAGGCTTGGCTTGAGGGGTGATACCCTCTCTACTCCTGCACAAAGCCTGTTTTCCCCAGAAAAGATGGCAGTTAGATGAGCCAGCAATGTGTCCTTGTGACAAAGAAGGCCAAAGGTACCCTGGGCTGTGGTAGGAGGAATGTTGCCGGGAGGTTGAGAGTGATCCTTCCCCTCTACTCAACACAGGTGAGGCCATATCTGGAGCACTGTGTCCAGTTCTGGGCTCCCCAGTACAAGGCAGACATGGACATAGTGGAGAGAGACCAGTGAAGGGCCACTAAGATAATTAAGGGACTAGAGCATCTCTGTTATGAGGAAAGGCTCAGAGAGCTGGGACTGTTCAGCCTGGAGAAGAGAAGGCTCTGGGGGGATCTTATCAACATACATAAATACCTGAAGGGGGAGTGCAAAGAGGATGGAGCCAGGCTCTTTTCAGTGGTGCCCAGTGACAGGAGAAGAGGCAGTGGGCACAAACTGAAACCTGGGAGTTTCCATCTGAACATCAAGAAACACTTTTTCTCTGTGAGGGTGACCAAGCACTGGTACAGATTACCCAGGGAGGTTGTGGAGTCTCTATCCCTGGAAATATTGGGAGCTTTGAGCAACCTGGTCTAGTGGAAGGTGTCTCTGCCCATGGCAGAGGGCTTGGAACTAGATGATCTTTAAGGTCCCTTCCAACCCAAACCATTCTATGATTCTATGATTCTCTCATCCCTGGAGATACTGCCCATGGACCCGGGCAACTGGCTCTAGGTGACCCTGCTTGAGCAGGGGGGTTGGACCAGATGACCTACAGAGACCCCTTCCAACCCCAACCATTCTGTGATCTGTGATTCTGTAATACAAGCAGTGAGGATCATGTGTAACACCTGGACTCCCAGCACTTTTAAAAAGGTGACCTCAACTTTCTACTATGACAATGAGTGATTACATTTGGAAGCTGTCCCTGAGATTCTGCTTGAGCTGAAGCCTGCTGTGAGTACTTTGCATTTAGTCTTAGAAACTACACCCAGCTGGATGGTTCAGAGAACAAATGTATTTAAATTAGGCATGTGGATTTGCATCCTAATCATGTTATCATGATTAAGTAGTACCTCGGTGTTACCTGAGGCAACCATAGGCTACACACCTAAATGAAACCTGAAATAGTCAAACCCCTTCTGCTTTACATATATTATGTCAGTGCAGATTTTCACATCTGCAGGGCAAATCATAGATTGGCAAGCAGCATTTCAATGATTGAAAGACACAGCCTTACCCAGGACAGGCACCAATTAATTGCAGTAATGATGGATGCTTTGAAATAATGTATCCTGTTCCCAGACCATCACAAAATTAAATTTAGGTCTTGACCTACTCCCAGCATAATCAATAGCAAAACCTCAGGGTCAGCTGGCCATCAGTGGATTTCAATGAAGTTATGACCATTTCTACCAGCTGAAGATCAGCCCTGGGGAGTTCAGTTATTGACAGTGAGTCTCTGCAATTTGCTATTGACTTCAATGAAGTCATGACAATTTACTGTATCTGAGGATCTACCCCTCTCCTGCTTAATGTCAGGAACAGAAGCAGTATCCATTTAGAATAGAATAGAACAGAATAGAACAGAACAGAATAGAATATTTCAGTTGAAAGGGACCTACAACAATCAGCTAGACCAACTGCCTGACCACTTAAGGGCTGACCAAGTTAAAGCATTTTATTAAGGGCATTGTCCAAATGCTGCTTAAAGACTGACAGGCTTGGGGCATGGACCACCTCTCTAGGAAGCCTGTTCCAGTGTTTGACCACCCACTCGGTAAAGAAATGCTTCCTAATCTCCAGCCTAAACTTCCCTGGTGCAGCTTTGAGTCATTCTCATGCATCCCATCACTGGATAGCAGGGAGAAGAGATCAGTACCTCCCTCTCCACTTCCCCTCCTCAGGAAGCTGTAGAATACAATAAGGTTGCCCCTCAGCCTCCTTTTCTCCAAATGAGACAAGCCCAATGTCCTTAGCCGCTCCTCATACGGCATTCCTTCCAGCCCTTTCACCAGCTTTGTTGCCTTCCTCTGGATGCGTTCAAGGACCTTAACATCCTTCTTAAATTGTGAGGCCCAGAACTACACACAGTATTCGAGGTGATCCTCTCAGAAAGAGCAATCACATCTTCATGCTATTCTGGGTTGTCCAGCCTGAGAGATTCTTCATTTCTGCACTCAGAAAAGTCCCCATTTCCCCATCACAGCTAACAGACTCAGAACAACAAGTCATAATCACAGCAGCTGCTTCCTCTTACACCATACATCTGCCCTTACATCTCATGGTGGGGAAGCAGCTCTCTGAACCCAAGCCTACTTGGGGAATCCCTCCTTGCTGCTCCTCCCTTGGTGCTTGCTGGTTGGAGGACCTCCTCTCCTGGGTCTACGGCCTCTTGGCACCATGTGGTAACTACTTCCTGGTCTTTTGTCACTGAAAACAGGGCTTTGATAAAACATGTGTGATGCCATAAAGTGTATGTTTGACACTGTCTCACGCACTAGCAGATGCAGTCTCTACCCCCCATGTTAGTAGGAATTGCACCCACACCTGTAATGTCGTGGTTCATCTTGTCTGCAAAGTTGAAATCCCAACTGAAGCAGTTCACCGCAGATTCGATTTTCAAAACTTCAAGTTGTTCTGAAATGTGTGGATCATTTCAACATTGTATGGAGACAACTATACAGAGCTAAAAAGAAAACAAGATAAAAGAGTGGGGACTGCAGATAACTTTTTATTGCCAGGAGTGGTTGAGGGCTGGCAACTATGGAGCCAGCTGGAGACCTGTGCAGGGCCAGCAGTTGTCCTTTCCTTCTTCACTGAAGGTGGAAGAGTGAGGCTTGCTGCTACTCCTTCCGAGAGCAGGTGAATGCCCTCCCAGGAGCATCGCCAGCCACCATTCGGCCCCCAACCCCAAATCAGCAGGTACATATCCAGCTCTTCAGGGTCCTCCCTGGCTTTTTGTCTGCCCTTCCCCTTGATTCCTGCAGACTGCATGATCTCCCCAGACCTCTGAAGAGTCCAGCTGGGTGCCACCACCCACTCCTGCAGCATCCGCTACCAGATGATGAGTGGCTCATTGCTAGTCCCGAAGAGAAGGGGGTCGACATGAGGGATGACAGGGAGCCAGCCCCCAGCAGGAAGGTGGGAAGGGGGGGATCAAGTATTTCCCATGGGGTGGGGGACTGGCAGTGGCTGGGAGAAGGGGAGTCAGGCAGGGGTAGCATTCACACTTGCCTGCAGTGCTGTGAAGTTCAGGTCTCTTCTGAATTGCTGTCAGTGTTGTTACAAATCTTGGTAATTGCTGGCATAACATGTAAGATGGAGTGCTTCTGCGCAGGTCTGCTGAGATGGGGTAAGGCGGAAGCCAAAGATAGTAGCGTTTGTGTAAATCCAGACTGAGTGCCTCTGGATGTGTAATGGTGCAGCCAAGATCAACCTGAAGCTTGGGTACAATCTTTGTTCGGAGCAAATGAATAGGAGCAAAATGTCTTTTTTGCACATTGTCAGAAAAATCACTTTGTTTTTGGAAGAGGTTCTGTCGAACAGAAAAGTGAGAATTATCAGGAGCAGCCTTCCAGGATATTTGATGCTGAAGTTGGTACAGTTATTTTTTCACTGTCCCAGGATACTGTGAATAAATTGAAGCCATTTTGGTCTCACCTCTGCCTTTCTGAACAGTGCTTGGAAATTTATAATAAAGAACCATCAGCTGAGAATGGTTTGCCAGGTCATCATTACTGAAGAAGTAAAATTATTTTCTGCACAATATCTCCTGCTGCTTTTAGGGCAGTGTACAGCTGTATTTTTCCCGAATGTATCTTAGAAATAGATTGGAATATTTTCTGATTTCAACTTCTCATTGCCACACAATTATTATCTATGGATTGTCCATTGTGGAGAGGGAACCAGGGAAGAGAATACAATAGAACTTGCTTTTTATTTTGATTATACAGTTTCTGAAAATCAAAGAGCACTTTGTCATAGAAGAAAGAAGTGTGTATTAAAGTAACATCACTTAAAATGCAAAAATATTTCATTCAAAGCAGATTATTTCTTTTCCTTGTAGGTAGACTTAGTTGTGCTTATCTCCATGGGAACACTCCTATTAAAGTCAGTGACAGATTTTTAAAGGTTCAAGAGAGAAGACTGGAGAAGTTTTATTTTTCATCTCCAGTCATTCCTCTCAAGACATAAAAAAATTAATAAAATGCAGTATTAATATAAAATATAATATGAATAACACTGCTACTCTCAGCAACCCAAGAGAACTAATCCTACAGATTAGCTAAGAAAAAGGAACACATTTCCTATCTATTTTTTGCACGTATCACCTAAAACTCGTCTTATTCTCTGCAACGAACAGTACTACTGTCAGCTTGGCTGAACCAGAGTGCCAGAGTATCTAGCAAAAAATAAAAAAGCCCACAAAACAAAATCGGATAATCTTAGTCTAGCATTAACTCAAGCGAAAAAATTGCCTCTAGCAACATGATGCTTTTCACACTTTGTACGAAGATTGATCTGACTGAGTCTGGCAGATGTGAAGTTGCAGTAACACAACACTATTAAATGACAAAATGGCAGCTGCACAGAGAGCAAGACGTGGTACTGCTACTTGCAAGATGCCATAATTTTAGAAGAGTATTTGGGTTCTTTAATATCAACTCTGTACCACTGCTTCCATCTCCTTTAAGATCCCTGAAGTAGCATGAGCCTAAGGGGGGGAGGTATGTTTTGTTTTGTCACTCTTTCAACACTGCCGTGTGCCTGAACAGACTGGATCATTGAGCCAATACTTTCCTTAGGATATTGTGGACTTGAAGTCAGAACTGAAATAAAAATGAGCTCTTGTGTTGTCTAAATGTGGTGATGACATTCTGTTCCAGTTGTCCATGACAATGACCTCATCTAAACCCCTATTTCCTACACTTCAATCATTTTCCAGACAAATTCTGGAAAAAAAAAGAACAAGTGGCCTCGTAATGATTTTGATGGAAGCAGCTGCCCACTTCAGTTAATGTGGCTCTCAAAGCGTGAATGGAATGGGAAGCCCGTTAATTTGATGTGATCCATTTCAGGCTCCTTGTGTTAAACTGACTGTAATCAGGAAACATACTGATCAATAAGACTGACGGTTTCCTGAAACAGCAGCAGGGAGGCAAGTTGCCTTCTTTCAGGTGAACTTTCAATAGGCATAAATTATTGAGTAAGAAAACTATAGGAGTAAGAAAAAATACTGAAGTAAAAACCCATGTGTTTGGGAACCTGCTGCATCTAGACTGGAAGAAGTGAGGGATTAGCATGGTTTCTTTGCCTATGATGGCACTCCACTTGCTAAATCCTGCAAAGCAAATGAGTCAGAAGTGATAATATCCCTAAACGTCTCTATTAATACACCTAAAGATTTTTTGCTTCTTTAGGTTTTTTTTTCTTTAAGGAAGCATGCACCAAGTGCAAAATCTTTTCATATCCCAGTTTGCCTCACCTTCAGTTCAAAATGTTGGGTTATACCACCACCAAAATCTAGATACTTACAAAAGCAAAACAGAAGAACTGTCAACAAATGCACTTAATGGCAGAATGCACTTAACAGAAGGTAGCCTGCCAAATGGCTTTGCTGCTCTTTTTTTTTATTATTGTTATGAGAAAGCATTTGGAAAATGAAAATTGTAAATGACTAGACTCTTAGCCCTTCCCAGCATTTCTCCATGAACAACTGCCCCTTCTTTCCTCCCACTTCACTCATCATCATGTGCAAAGACAAGAGCATTTGTGAAACTTCCTTGCTCAGCTAGCGCATTACCAGTGAGCTGAGGCAGACAGAGCTCCCTGGAAGCTGAAGCAGAGTTCTAGCATTCATCACCAAAAGAGAAGAGACCTTGTCTTCTTTGAGAAATTTTCCGTGTACTTCCCACCATGGCTAACATCACACCAATGGTGACTTAGCTGCTCTTGTTTTTAATACTGAGTACATTAGCTCAATGCTCAAACTTACATGATGCAAGGTCATCAAAGACAGCCCCCACTGATAGACTATTTTTGGCTCCCAGTATGGATGACAGCTGTAGATTTACACTGCTTTTGGCAAGAAGGAATTTTTTAGAATATTGCCAAATACAAACAGAGCTGGAAAGGTGACAGTTTCCTAAAAAATAATTCCAGGAAGGAAAGTCTATGATAACAACAAGATATAAACCAGTCATGTTGCTTTTAAGCATGTTTAACTCTTTCTTATATTCTACCTTTGGAACTCATTACTGTGAGCTTTCTCTGATTTCAATTTAATTATATTTTGCATTCTGAATCCTTAGAAAACTCCTCCCTTGCTGCACATTAGTCAGCTCCTCTCTCAGTTAGTTAGAAATTTCAGCTCATTTCCTTAATGAGTAGAATATATTTAGGCCTTCTAGCTAGGTTTTCTAGCTGTTCAGAGTCTCCCCTTGCTTATTAATGTAAAAACAATTAAACCAAAAAGCAAATAAAAGATTGGAACTTGATGCTTTTTTCTCTTTTTCTAGAATTATCTGAATGTGACAAAGTAAATATTTGCCACATCTTCGCTTTTTTTTTTTTGGGGGTCTTCATTGTCAATGAGCTATGTTTGCAATTTCTGTCCATACTCTTCATATTTCTTCATTCTTCTCAATTCCAAAATGATCTGTGGGTGGATTTTCCTGAAGTCATAAAGTGGTGACACAGCTATTTCCTGTTGCCATCAAAATTCTGTAACAGAATTTCTCCCTCTACTAGTTACTAAGTTACTTGGAGTACAGCCAAAAAAAAAAACCAAAAAAAAAAAAAGGAGACCTAAGTTGATTGGATCTGAAAAAACTTTCCAGTAGCCATATGGACTTTGTGCCTTCAGTTCTGTGGCTCTACAATGATTCCAGAAAATATATAAGTGAGAACCCATTCACTTACTTACTTTTTTTTCTCACAAAAAAGAGAGGATTTTTAAAATCAGATCAGTCCCAGAAAAAGGGGCTGTATTTTTCCACTGAAATATGCCACAGGAAAAGGGAACTGTTAAGATGGATCATTTAATTCGTTTTAGCCAGACCACATTTATTGTTAGTATATGGAATTGGCACAGATGAGTAACAGAAGCAGAATACCTTCAGCTACATTTTCAAGCTTACATACATTTTTTTAGTATGTATACCAAATGTCACTTTTCAGCTAGGTAGGTTTTTTGTAACTGAAAACGTTGCTGTGAAAACCCAGCATTATTCACAATACGCAAGGCTTTTAACTCTTTGCAAGAGTTTTTGAAATCTTTGAACTAATTCTGGAATACCTACAGTATCGCTCATAAATAATCCTGCATGTGCTGGTCTGATATACTAAACCTTCCATAGTTGTTAAAGCAGGCTTCAATATCATCTGTCACCCATCTGTCGTTTTCCCAGCGCAGGACCTGATTCTTCCCTGTGACTGGTGTAAGTCAGGAATCGCTCTTGAAATCCCTGTATTCTACTAATGTAAAACAGACTGAGGAAACTGGAAACATTAGAGCGACTGGTAGGCAGAAAATGGCTATTTCTTCATCCAGCTGCAGTTTCCTTTATAATCTCTTCCTTGCTGAAGGAGGTGGTGATAATCACCATCTGCAGGAACAGATAAGAAGGGGAAAGATAGATATTGTAACAGGATCTTTAAAACTCTGTTCTCCCTAGCCATTACTCTGGTCAGCTGCCCAAAAATGAGTCTCCAAAGTGGTAATAAGTGGAAAATGTTAAACTCTCCTTTAAAATAAAGCAACAGCACCAGAAAAACAATTGGGATTGTTAAAATGCTAAGGATCCTGCAAATGAATGTATCTGTGATATTAAACAGTTTGAGGTCAGATGAAACAACTGTAACCAGGGAGGAACACAGAGAAACAAGGAAAACTTCAAGATACACTGTGAAATATTTTTTTCAAGTGGATGTTTGCAGAAGGAAGTACAAAGAGATAGAAGTAATTTAGGAAAAAGAAAACAAAACAAAACTATTTTAGTCCACCGTGGGTTTTCTTTGTTTTGAAATTATAGGTTCTCGGTATAAAAGTATGATTCATGGGATCTTCTATCGAATTGCACTTTTTAGAATTAACAGGTCCCAACACAGCCATACCTCTTGATCCAGGTAGCAGGTCCAAATGCACAGCACAGTATTATTACAACCTGAATAGCTCTCATATATAACAGGTATTTGGTGTCAAAGAGATACCTATCAGACATGCTTGAGGGGCAAGGGCTCCCAGAAACAAGTATTTCTGTTTGCTGGACCTCTCTGTCATGTTGGGAGCAATACTTTCTGCTACGCAATACTCCATCTAGCTCTGTCTGGTTATGCTCTTGCCCTTTTGAAAAGGGCAGCTCCCTGTATGCAGCACTGGTCGGGTTTGGCATAGCCACTGGCCCTGAAGGTGATGGTTGAGAACATTCAGGTCTTTCAATGACGACTGACATGTCATGTCTGACTGTGGAGGACCCCTGGCAACTGCAGCTACCATGGTGCAAACCCCTGTCTAGCTCCAGCTCCTGGGGGCAGGGGTTTTCCCAGCTCTACAGAACCAGCACCCAGCTGGCTCTCTTTCCGGTGTGATGATTTTCAGCACACAGCGCTCCATCTACTCTCCAGGGGAGACGAGCAAGGAAAAGGCATCTTTCCCAGTTCAGCTTTGCATCAGGACCTGACTGGCTGCATTCCTAGAGATGTAAACTCCCATCTCAAGCTACTCAGCATCTTGCCTTAAGGTGCTGCAGCCTCCAGAGAGAACAGTTCTCAGACTAAGTTGTAATGCAAAAATAAAAAAAAAAGCACAGCAGAAAGTTTGAGTGCCTTACACCCAGCTCCCTTCTCCTTCAAGGGAGCGCGAACAGCAGCTGTTAACGCACAGGGCTCTATTTGCCCAGGCTAGCTGCTGCTGCCGCTGCTTTGAAATAAAGCCCTATCACCAGGTAGGTTTTGAAAAGCGCAGAAAGCCACAGCTTCCAGATGCCATGTCCTGCTGTGGCGCCTTGCCTACCCTACCAGCCCCGAGCCTGTTGCCAGGGGCTCCACCGAGGCAAGTCTGGCCAGAGAGCAGGGAACTGCGGCCGAGGCAGGGAAAGGGGAGGCCCTGCTCCAGCCGCGGCCGGAGAAGCCTCCCGAGCCCGACCTGGGCGCTGAGCAGGCAGCAGCCCGCAAAGGCCTGTGGGGATGGCGGCCCCCGAGGTCACCCCTGTCCTTCGAGGGAAGCCACGGCCTGGCACAGCCTGCTACGGGCCGGGGTGGCTCGGGGCAGGCTACCCAGCCTCCAGAGCGCCGCGGTCCCGAGACCTCGTCCCCGAAACCCTGTCGGGGTGGCACAGGCTGGGGGACGAAAGTGCGGATGGGAAGGCACAGCCCGCGCTGCCTCCGCCCCTCACGCCCTCCGCGGCGAATCTGTCGAGGCGCTGCACGGAGCGGGCAGGCCCAGGCCCGTCCCCGTCCCGCCTCCCGCCCGCCGCCGCCGCTACGGCGCGGCGCTCGTCCCAATCTTCCTGCGCGGCTTCGCGCGGCCCTGCCCACGTCGGAGCGCGCGGACGCTGCGTGGTGGGCGTGGCCGGGCGCCGCCGGGGCTGCTCCGTGGGACGCGCCGGGCCGCGCTCGCCGGGGCCGCCGCTGCCGGGGGAGGAGGAGGAGGAGGAGGAGCGGGAGCAGCCTTTCCCCGCCGCCGGGGAGAGGCCGGAGCGGGGAGGGGGGGGTGGTCGGGTGCGGCCCATGGACCGTCCGGGCCTGAGGCGGAGCCCGTGGAAGGAGCCGCTCGGCCCCGGCGCGGCCGTGAGGGGCGGGAGGCGGCGCGGGGCGCGGGCGGTGCGGCGCGGCTGAGCGCGGCGCCCCGAGCCTTTGCGCGCCGCCGTCCGCCGGCTTCGCCGCTGCCCGAGCGGCTCGGCTTGGCTCGGCCCGGCCCGGCCCGGCCCTGCCCTGCCCTGCCCTGCGCTCGCCGCCGCGGCACCATGTCGGCCAAGGTGCGGCTGAAGCGGCTGGAGCAGCTGGTGCTGGACGGGCCGCAGCGGCACGACAGCGTGCTGAGCGTGGAGACCCTGCTCGACCTCCTGGTCAGCGTTTACGCCGAGTGCAGCCGCGACTCGCCGCTCCGCCGCGACCGATACGTCTCCGACTTCCTCGAGTGGGGTGAGGACGGGGACGAGCCGCGGGGATGAGGGGGGACGGACGGGGGACGACGTTGCCGGGCCGGGGCCGTGAGGGGGAGGGACGGGGCCCCGATAGCGGGGGTGTGTGTCGGGGGGGGGGTGGGGTGGGATCCCCGCCGCCCTGATCCCCGGGCGAGGGGCGGCGAGCTGGCCCAGGAGAGCGGCCCGGCCCGGCCCCGGGAGTCCGCTCCCCGCCGCCGCTCCCGTCTGCGGCCGGGCCGGGCCGGGCCGGGGTGGAGAGACGCCGCCCCTGGATGCGGAGCCTCCCTGGGGAACACCCCCGCCGCCAGCCGGGCCTTGACCCCTCGCAGGTCTCCTCCCAGCTCCGCTCGGTCCCCAGCGAACCGCTTGGCAGCCGGCAGCAGGAACAGCACCGGAGTGTCCTTGGCCTGCAACCCTGCTCGGCTTAACCCGAAATGTCAGGCTAATCCCGTGCTCCTCGGAGGGTTTCCTACCTGGGGGAGGGGGAGAGCAGCAGGCTCAGGCTTTGAAACGCTGCTCTTGTGCCGGATTCGTTGCTGCTAGAGAGGGCGTGTGTGTGTGTGTCTTGAAGGAACAACAGTTACCGTTCATCATGCAGTCTTTTTAATTTGGGCATGCCCCCGAAGGAGAGAGCAATTCTAGGCAGCCTTTATAACAGCTTTGTTTAATGGTTTCCTACTGGTAAGCAGCCTGATAATGAGAACCTCCAGTAATCCAGAGTGTGCTGACAAAAGAAAACGTGGATACTTGTGATAACGCCTAGGATAAGTTTTCTGTCCAGTGTTGTTTAGCTAAGACTATTGACTACAGGTATGTGGATAGTAGAGATCCTTCCCTGCTGCATGCTTAAATGAAATTATGTTAAAATGGCCATGGTGGCTGACTGGTTTATTCAGCTGAGTAAGTTATGAATAATAATGTATGATGGAGGTGACTTAACTTCTCCATGGAATAAGAATCGGAGGGGTGGGAGGAGGGATCATTGCTCACGAGTATATTGTCCCGTTTATCAGCTGTTCCATGCATGTACAGTTAATTAGGCTTTTAAAGAGCCCTCTTAAAAAAAAAAAAAAAAGAAACAAAACAAAGGATTTCCTAAGGGAGAGGGAGGGCCCGATTTACTTCAGTAAATGCAAATGTGTGTCTTTAGCACTACAGACCAGAGCACTAACATGTAGGGACAGCTGGTTTTCCTTAATTTCTGTGGGGACCACCACTCTTTGTCATACACTAACAAACTAAGAGGATTCACTTCCTGGACTCTTCTACTGACGTCAGTAATGCGATTGCCAACTGAATAATTAACCGCTTTATCACATCTGCCCCGCAAGGCTGCAGCCTGGGGAGCATTGATTATTTGTTTTGTGGTGGGAGCTTTGTACGTCTTCTGCAAAGTGCAGTCTGGTTTTATATTCTTGTTTTCAAGCTGATGGCTTGAACGAGTGAGCACCTACAAACTGTTAAATGTGATAGATCAGACTACAACGGTACTTTGAGCACTGAAGTTGAGGAAAGGATTTGGGGCAGGCCAAAGAATGATATGCTTTTTCTATAGCACTGCTGGTGGTTGTGTCTTACTGATTGATCCCTGCGTTGTCATTTTCTGTGTGATGGAGAGGCCGATTATCCAATTGTTTATAAAATTGCTTCTTTTAATTCTATTTATTGTGTTCACTGAATGTGAAAAGGTTACTGACTTGATGAAAAGTATAGCTTGCAATAAAAACAGTGTGTAGTTCTTACTGCAGTGTGGGATTACCCTAGTATAACAAAGTGCCTATTCAATAAATAATTGAAATGTATGTGAGCTACCATCTGGTGCTGTGGAGTGGGGATAAAAGTTTATAATCCAGGCCCTTGACGGTAAGGGGATGGCCTAAATCTGGACTGCTGTATATTTGTGTTCCATCAACAAGGAATACCCTTAAAACCAATTACAGTTGATACTGTGTGTTCCTCCTTTTCCTTCAAGCTGTTAAAAACAAATAAATGCCAACAACGAGACACCTTTTATCTGTGTCCTAATGCCCTCACAGTATGTTTCCACTGACAAGGAACTTGTTTCTGCCTCCAGCTAATAAGGAGAATATCATGCCAAACACACTAATCTTCCTCATGTCATGATGTGCAGTCTTAATTACAGCCTGATTCTCTGTTAGAAGATATTCTGGATTGATGTACGTAAGTTTTGTGTGCTGTTATATGTCTGCAAAAGCATGAGAGTGTAGTTAAATATTTGGGATATACTTTGAAGATCAGTGTTTCTTTATCAGCTGGAGACAGAAGGAATTTCCTTTTGACAAAATGGAGACTTATCACTGACAATGGAAATAAGCTGCATAGGTATTAAGGTTAAATTAAACCGAACTATATAACAAGCATTTCTTTACTATTTTGGATTTAAAACTGGGTGTGAGGTATCACACATGTAAAATTCCCTTAAAATGATTCAGCGTGGCTAATGGACTTGCTTGCATTTTTAATTGCCAAGAGAAAACAGAGTTCAGGCGTGGTAGTTGAGGCAGAGTTGTTTCCTGGCTTTGGGGTGCAGAGGAGATGCTGAGTTGTGTGGTATAGCTGCTGGATGTGGACATCTCTGCTCTCTGACAGCTGGTATTCTGGAGCTTGTGACTGTGGGAGAAGGGAAGTGGGGAGTCCAAAAAACTTAAGTCCCACATTTATCCTGTGAGACTTAAGCCACCTTCTCTCTATTCAACATCTGTAGAAGCCTTGCACTTCACCTGCAGAGGCTAGTGAGCCCCAAATGGTGTATCTCGTTGCCTCTGTCCTATAAATCCTGCTGCTGCTTCCTTGCAGTCCTGCCGCAGGCTTATTTCTTCAAAATCTTCTTCCTATTTGCTAACCATAGAAGAGCGTAGGGTGTGGCTCTTCGCCTTGAGGCAACTTGTGGCTTCCATCGCTTTAGAAATGTTGTAAGAATCTACCATTTTAACCTTGGCGATTGTAGCTTTCCCATGGTGAATGGAGCTTTCAAACAGCCTATATTTTTTCCCTGTACTGGAAGTGTAATACACGTATCTTTATGCCAAGTGTCTTTGGAGAAGAGCTAGCTGAGCTGCCAGGAGTTCAAAAGTCTTCTAGTTATTTTTATTTATAACTCCTGTTGCATAGTGTCTCGCCCAATTGGTTATCACTGTATTGTTTATGTAATAGATATTGAAATAATGCTCAGTATTCTTAGTGGGAATTGAATCCAAGTCTGTTAGATAGCAGACCTATGTCTACATGTTCCGAAAGAATTTTCCAAATTTGTGCTTAGTGTCTTTTAAACTGTTGCTACATCTGCTGCTCCTAGAGTGAGAAATAGTGAGGAATCCTAAGAGTGAGGAGTCCTGTTTATTCTAGTTATACTTGCTCATTCCTCTCTGAATATACTTGCTCATTCCTCTCTGAAAGTCATCAGTGAGACTGGGCTGCTACAGCCCTTGTGCCTCTGAGGCCAAATTGCTTGACCATCTCTGCTCGTCCTTGCAGTTGTCAGGAGAGCAACCTGGCTGGTATCTGGGGAGATGCTGGAACTGGACAGTCCTGGGTCCTAGAAAGCCTGTAAAACAGTCTGCATAGCTCTGTAAGTCTATGGACGTGCTTCCCTTGGTAAAGCTGACCTAGGCCACTAGTGAAGACTACCTAAAGCTCTCAGCAAGCACAGAGGAGGCTGCGTGGCCTTTCGACTTAGATTATGGTGCATGCCAGTGCTTGGGTGCTGTGGGGTGGTATTGTCCATGCACTGCAGAGGGACCTCCTAAGAGACTCTTCCTGCAAAAAATGTGTGCTGTCCCGTGTTTCATGTGACAAGGAGAGAAGTACAGGAGTGCTGGAGCAGTATGGCTGCAGCTTAGGTGTCCGTGCATCACCTATCCTTTGGCTTTCAGGTACAGTGTGTTCCTCCCTATGGAGCCCTTTGTTCTGTCATACTGAGGGATCTGAATCTTTCATAATCCTGTGCTAGAATGGCTGCTTGCAGGGCACCTTGCTGGCTGGCATCACATTCATGCTTGTCTGACATCACCTTGTTTTTCAGGAGTTATCTTAGTTGGCTGTGGCTGGTGCTTACTGCCCCTTACTTCCACTCAGCAGGGACTGGCGCAACCGGCCGCTCCGTTTTTGAACAGCTACTTGGCACAGTTTGCAGCCTGTAGGCAAGCATGTTCAGAGAAGAGTCTAACAGGAATGGGCCTTATTTGTATTCCAAATGCTCTTGGTGCTGCATAGACTCTCTTGCTCCAGCCTTTGTTTCCTCTGACCCTGTTTTGTACCGCTGGCATGCTACAGAGGGCAAGATGGCACATGTCCCCACATAGTTCATTCAGTGTTGTCTCACTCCTGGACTATGTACTGGCTAGTCCTCTCTGTGAGAACACCTCAAAACTAATGTCAGAGTAGTTTAGACTCATCTGAAATGTGGGTTTTTTTTCCTTGAAGCAGGTGCGCAGGATACTTCTATGGACTATTTCTCCTGGTGTGTTATGAGCTGTCTGAATGCTGACTTACCTTCTGTGTTCTTAGTTTGTGCAAAGTTTGCTACCCAGCTAGACTGGTGTTCTGCTTTTGGATGGTGGTTGTGGGTTTTTTTGCTTGGGTGTTTGTTTTTATTTTTCCTGAGAGGGACTTTAAGGGGGCTGAAGCTGTGGGGAAAAGAAAGAAGATTGCAGAAGATTAGCACAAGTTGGCTGACTGGGCACCTGCTGCTGAGCCCTTGAAGACAGCCTGGCATAATAGGCAGTGGATGATGGTGTAGTAACAGCAATATATTCCCAGTCTGGGCTACAGGAGGGGAAAACATGCATGCAGAGCACTCAAAGCAACCTCTCTAGCCTAGACTTGAGCTGCCACTTTTGTGTATATATCTGTTACACTTGAGGTTGGACCATAGATGGAAAAATCATGCACAGAAAGTTCACCGGAAAGGGTTGCTGTCATGCTGGTGCAGCGATTCACAACTTTGGGTCACTGTCAGGACTGGTGCTTCAAATTTGGATCTTGCTGTTGGGGGGGCTCTGTGGACTTTGAAAGTCTACTCCCAGACCTACTTTCTTCTCTTTCCAGTTCTGCTTAAAGAGGCACCTTAACCTTTCAAATAAAAAAAAAAAATCTAATGAGGGAAGGGAGAACCTTGCAGGGTGGCCTTTCTGTCAGAAGAGTGTAGAGCCTGTTCTCTCAGCCTGAAAGCAGTTGTATTCAGAAGCGTAGATGTGGACCTGCGAAAAGTTCTTCCCAGCCTGCATTAGAGCATCTCGAAAACTAGCTGCAGGGTAGACCTAGTCCTCTGACTGCCACAGGCACTGATGTACTGGAAAAAGTGCTAGGTAAAGGAGGGGGCACGATGTGTGGCTGAGTGGGCTGGTAGTATAGGAGGCAGAAACTATCCCTGAGTATTTCTGAGACGACTTTAGAGTTGTCAGACTTTGAGGGTTCCTTATGAGGATCTTTTCTTTGGCCTTTTTGGGTTACACCAGGAGAAACTGTCTCTTGATAACATGACGTATCTCTTGAGGGCTTAAATTCCTCTCTTTTTTCCCTTTAGCACTCCTCCCCCTTCCCCTGCTTGCAGAAACACACATAGAAAGCCAGGAAGGGACCTCAGGCTCTGCTAGCTTGTATAATGTCCTTCTCTGTGCAGGCAAAAGCTGTGCAGTGAGCGATAAGCCTGTTGGGCACATGTGTGAAGTGAGTGTGGTTGGATAATGAAGACAGATGATGAACAAGAAAACTGAATTTCAGATTCTGGCCTAAGTTCCTCTACTTCCATCCTCTATCTACCAAAGCCTATTACAATCCCTTATACTAGAGCTAGCGGCAGGAGGGTGTGGATGAGGGCCCACTGGGGCAGGGTGAAGCTACAGGTGCCTTGCAGAGGTTCTGGAAAGGCCAGTGGTGGTGATGGCCATGGTTTCTTTGTGCACAGTGCAGTGTGGATGCAGCTGGAACCCTTTCCTGCTCCCTGAAGGCTTTCCTGTGGTCAGAGATGGGGCAGGGTAGCTTGCATCGCCTTTGCTAATGAAGTCTTTTATGGTCATCTGGCAGAATAGTGTGAGCATGACTGCTGAATCCCGGTTTCCTGCGTTCGCTTTGAGTAGACTAGTTTTGTTCTTTCTAAAAATATGTGTTAGGATTAATTCATGTTAAGTAGCCCAAACTGCCATGTTAGCTTTGATGGCATTGTAGTCAGGGCTGGTGAGTGATCTGAAGGCATGAGGTTCAAAGTCTGCTGCTGTATGTGTGATGGACACTTTACAGTACATCTGTTCTAATCTGTTATTTTTAGAATGGGGCAATATCTTTTAATGACTTTTTCTGTAAAACTTTATGATGTGAAACATTGGCACTGAATGCCACAGTGGTGTTTTGAGAGTGGGAAAGTAATGTGGTCTGGAGGATGAGAGATACACTGGCATGTGCTGTTAAAATGACAGACATCCTGAGTGAAGCTTGTCTTTTGTTCCATAGAAGGAAGTTGGTATCTCTTCTCCTGTGGATAAAGTTGCTAATAAATAGCAACTGTCTTTAGTGAGGGCTTGAGGAATTATGCAGTATGTTAAAGGCTGTGACCTGTATTTTGTATTTTAATTTTGTTTATATATGAAAACTCAGAAAGGGGTAAATAAGTCATTGATAAATTTGTCTTCATATAGAAAAAAATGTGTGCAGCTAGTAGTTTTTCACTCATGGTACATGATAAGGTATAGATAGAATGCAGAAGTAAGGTTTCATAAGCATCCATAAATCTAACGTTTTTTCTGACTTGTTTCACTTAGAAATCTAAATTATTTTCATATTGCTTTTTCACAGGTAATATTAAAATATAGTATTTTGAAAAAAAAAAAGTAATTTACATCCTTAAAACTTCTGTGGTTGGCACAGTTATGCATTATCCGTGGAAATGACTTGGATGTTGGTTTAGTCAGCAGATTCAGTGCAATGAACTTTTTTAACAAATGAAGTTGAACTAACATTTTTTTGCAAATAATTCACATGTGGGAGTGAGTCAGTTTCTTCTACACCTACTAGAAACAAATGATTTTAACTGTGTGAGTCAACTGAAAAGACTTGTTTCATTAGCTTTTTTTACCAAGTTGCTTTTACTTCATGTTTATATGTTAATGTTTTGAGTTTTAGAAATGTTGATTTGTAGCTGAGATTAGTTGGGAATGTTAAACTACTACAGATTCTTCAAATTTATGAAACTTGCATTTTATCCATTGCTTGTAATTTGAGGCAATTCATGCAAGCTGTTTTAGATGTGTATTACAAAAAGGAAGAATTATAATACTTACCTAAACAATCGCAAATTTATTTCAGCCATTAACAGAATATAGTGCCTAAGATTAGGAAAAATTTTACAGATTCATCCTTTTCATTATCCATGTCTGAAAAGATGAATAGGATGATGGACCACACGCAAATCTGTTTAGGAAAACAGAAGGACTTGTTAAAGCTTTTTACTGTATTTTTGCCTTTGATAATGCTTTAAACAGAGTTGAGATTTCTAAGTGTTTCATAAGGTACACTTAAGAATTCCAATATATTCTTGATGTAGTTACCAAAGAGCTTGTATCATGCTCACTGATGTATCCCACTGAAGCTCTAGGGTTGGTTTTTTGGGGGGTTTTGTTTTTGTTTTTAAGAAAAGGGATTTAATTTTAAAAAGCTTTGCCCCATCTAAAAATTTCTAAGTACATTTGGTCTGTGGTTCAATGTGATGTGTTCATTTTAGCTGTCTCCTAATACTGAAATACTCCACTCTGTTTTTCTCATCAGCGTATGCAGATTTCCAGAACGCAAACTTTCATTTATAAAGATCTTCATTCACTATAATGAATGTAGCTCTCTTCAATAGGAGACTGCACACTGTTTTCTTAAGCCTTGATTTTGCATAGACCTCAGTAATCATGTCTGTAGATACACTTAGAGTGCATTCAGATTAAGTGTGTGCATCCATCATTGCCAGCTGAGGCCTTAGGCATCCTGAAGTGCCTGAGATCTTAATTTCTGTCATTCATGTCATCAGGGTCTTAACACTGAAACCTGTTATTACTTAACCATGGCCTGAAGCTTCAAATGTGACTAGTACCTCTGAATGCCCAACATGAGACCTCTATAAAGGAGTCTGAGCTTTGGAAAATGGTGGAAAAGTCTTCACCAAATATTGAATTATTGAAAATGTATGGAGTTTATTAATCAGGTGTGCATTAATGAAGGCTGAGGTATAGTTCTTAATTTGCTTAAGTGTAGTGCTGTTGAGGGCTGAATATGTATAGCTGTCTTTCCTAAAAAGGCCAAGAAGAGAAAAGATCAGAAGCAGCATCAATTCCAGATATATCCCAAATTCTTTTCACCATTTATAATTGTTCTCCAACATAAAAATAAACATGGATAATTGCTTTGTGAAGTCCTACTTGAAATGTGTTTGTGCTAGTTTAGTGAGACATGCATGTTCAGAATTTTAGAAAAGTCTATACAAAATTCTGTCTGGACTTTTAATTCAGCTTAAACCTAGGTTATATTGTTCTAATTTTCATCAAAAAGTTCAGCGAAAGATGAAGTAAGAAATAAGATGAAACCAGTTTTAAACTCACTTAAGTAGATATGTGGAAGTCAGTCTTAAAGGAGTGTTCTGGCAATATTGTACTTTTATTTGGGACTGTGTAGTTCATGGGATGTAGATCCTCTCTATTTATAGATGGTGTAACTTTACCCAAAAATACAGCAACCCCTATAGAAGTATGTGGGTTTTTAGTATATTGTGATTTTCCTGCTAGTAATGGTCCCTTAGCCTAAGAACTAAACTGTATGCCTTCCCTGGATAGATGAGACTTAAGGAAAAGCTTTGGGTCACTAGAAGTTCTCCAAAGGTACATAAAAATAGATCATGCCCTAAATTGGTTTAAACCCTGTGATACTGGGAAAAAAGACAACAAATACCCTCTCCCAGCAAAGAACCCATTTTTTTAATTGAAGGCATTAAAAACTTGAATCCCTTTTAGAGTTGTGCCAAGTGAGGTGTGGGAAATCTCTGTCCTCATCTGAGGAAGGACGAGGTTTCTAGTAATACTTCTGGGGCATCTGAAATCTTTTTCCCACTCTTGAGGAACTCCTCTGTCCCTGGTTCCCCCCCTCTCCCAGAGATCCGTGTGTACCTTGGGGGTGGGTGGGGGTCGTCTCCATTGCCTTGCATGCCTTTGGATTTCTGCTGTTGTTACAGCATGACTTCTATGATCTTCATTTTGCACATCCTTCCTCAAAAGTTGGCTTCTTCACGGAGCTTTTCTGTGTGCTGCCAGCTTTATTGCTGCCCATGTGACTTGGATTATCAATACTGAAAGCTGGACTGTTCTGAGTGTCTTTTATTTTACTGTAATTAAAGCAGAGTAGAAACAGCAGGAGGGTGACTTTAGGCATGAAGATCCTATTATCATTTTGAAATATGTTCCCAAGGGTTTGCTTTTTAAGATGCATGTTTAGTCTTTAAATTTAGCTCTTTTTCTGATAGGATTAGTTAGGTTATCATGTGTCGTCGTTCCCTCCACCCCCGTTTCTGTGTATGGTGGCTATGTGGCTATGGTCTCCTTGTCTCTTGTTAGCGCTGAGAGATGGATGCCTGGTGTGCATGCTCTGCAGGCTTTGTTCTGCAGGCTTCTGGCTATTCTTGGATGGTGGATCCAAAGACGAGTAGCAAATGTATTTTTTGTACGCAAGGTACAAAAGGTATGCTTGAGTAAGAAGTTTGTATTGCAAATTTTAAATTAAGGAATTTGGTTTCCGTTATTTAGTCTGTGATCATTTGCACTGCGTCTGAGTAAATTGGGAACGTAATATCTGTCCACATTTTCTTTCTTTTTAGTTTGTATGTTCTTTAAGGCAAGGAGGGGATCTCACTGCATACTTGCTATTAGTGGTTCCTTGTAGGATGGCTTTGTTGCCCTGCAACCCTCTCAAGTTACTCACCTAAAAAAAGGAAACTACATTTTTGTGATTCAGAACCTCACCCTATATGACTTACTACAGGAGGCTGGGAGAATAAAATTTTTACATGTACAAATGGCTAAAAGTGATGTAAAGGTCTTAATGGAATAACCGGTAGCTAGTAACTGCTAGATGTTGGGTTATAAATGCAGAGTGAAGGCTGGAGTCTGTGGTATTTAATTTTTCTGCCTTTTATGGGTAATATGGTATTTTTCCTAAACTCACAACAGTTCATCTTTCAGAGCAGACTTTCTGAGAAGTTGCAGATGAGTTAGCCTGTTGTGTCACAGGGAAGAAGCACATTTTCCTTCCAGACCAGCTTTAACTAGTTGTAGCAAAATGCCTTAGTCATGTGGCATGGTGTCACTGCACAGAGGAATTAAGTTTGACTGTGTTAACTTACTCTGTTATGTAACTGAAGATGTCCCTTACCAGTAAGTTCAGCCTTTGGTTTCCTGGGCAGTTAATATTTAAGTTGGGAATAATGACAATATCAAACAGCTGTTTTTAAAATGTGGTTCTGCTGGCCTAGTACTCCAGATAACATAATACAGGACAACATCCAGTGGGGACACCTAACTGGAGGCTGTATCAGGCCCACAGACTGTCTTTATCTTGCCCTTAGAAGTATTTACTGGTTACTAAGGCAACTGAACTGTGGTTATCGCTCTGTGTATGTTATTGCAGGCCAGCAGGATTTACTGGATGGGATGTAGTGCTGTACCAACCAACAGGGCTATACTGGTCAGGCTTGACCCAGGCATGCAAGACCCAGGCAAGTCTACATCTGTGGCTAGAAATAATCAATCCTTGTGCATCCTGAAGTTGACTGTGTCTGATGTGAATTGTAAAGACAAAAGACCTGACACTTTGAGAATGAGGGAAGGGAGGGATTTTTCATTTTAAAAATAAATCAGTGATGCAGAAGCTTTTACTGCACTTAGGAAAGGGCTTTGCAGTAATTATCCTCGATGTTAAAGGTATGCATGCATTTGAGTGGCTCAAACCAGGAGCAGAAGTGCCCTGGTTAATTTTGACAGAATCAGAGCTACAGGTAGTTTAGTTATAAACTTCCTGTTCTTGTGGGTAGTATTAAACATTGTAAAGGTTTTGTTTAATGTTTCAGGCACTTTTTCAGGGCAGGGATAGCAGAGATTACATTCTATACTGTACCTTTTGCATACTAGCATTATATTTCCTTCACGCTGTAAAACCTCACAAAGTTCAGCATGACTAAGTGCGAAGTCTTGCACTGTGGAGCTGTAAAAGTTGGGGAACGACCAACTAGAAAGCAGCCTCGCAGAAAAAGATTTGGGGATCCTGGTAAACAATTAGTTGGAAAAGTCAGTAGTGCATCATCGTAGAAATGGAAGCTGCCTGTGTACTGGACTGCATCAGCAAGAGTGTAGCCAGCAGGTTAAGGAAAGTGGTTATTCTGCTCTTTACAGCACTTGTGAGGCCATTTCTGGGCTTCCCAGTACAGAAGAAACACTGGGAAACTGAAGTGAGTCCAGCAGATAACCACTGATGGTTGGAGGCCTGAAGTGTGTGATGTGCAAGAAAAGCCTGAGATACCTGGGTTTGGTGAGCCTGGAGAAGGGGAATCTGATCATGATCCTCAACTGCCAGGTGTGTGGTTAGGGAGGACACAGAGGCAGACTCTTCTCAGGTGTACTGCCAAGAAGGAGAGGCAATGGACATAGGCTATGGCAAGGAGGATTCTGACTATGTGTAAGAGGAAAAAAAATATTCCTCCTGAGGCTGGTCAGGCACTGGAAGAGGCACTCAAGAGAGGTGGTAGTCTCTCCATTCTAGGAGATAAACCTCAGCTGGACAAGGCTTTGAGCAATCTGATTGAACTTTGACTTTGTATCAGCTTTGAGTAGGAGGTTGGACTCTGATCTCCTGAGGTCCCTTCCAGCCTAAAATTATTCTGTCATTCAGTATCATGTTTGTTGGGGGATTTTTCTCCTGTGTTAGCAAATTTATTTAACATCATGGCTGTTCTAATAGAAAACAGTTGTTCTTCATACTTCTCAGAATGAAAAGAAATATGTGAAATAGAATCTTCTTGTTGTAGATAAAGTAGTTGACACAACTTGTATAAATTTACGATTCATTTTTTGGTAATCTTAGATGTTTACCCTGATTGGTTGGCATTTTTTACCACATAGTCTGAACGTAAGTGTTGACAAGCTTTTAACTAAATTTTAGGCTTGTAAATGATGGGAAACTAAATTTTTTTCATGTTGTTCTGCCATATATTTAACAAAAGCACCAGTTTCCATGTTCCTGGAAGAGAATTTCCAGAACAGGTTTCAAGAACTTTGAACCTGTGTTTTATGTCTACTGCTTTTTCCCAAGTGTGACTTCCTTATGTCTAGTTGTTAGCCTTGATAGCATTTGAAGTATTTTAAAGCGTTGTTCCATGGAGCTGTCAGAAGAGCATGCAGTCCCTGCATGACTGTGAGCCTGAATCATCCTTTATAAAAAATACAGGTTCAGCTGTTCTGCTAGATATGCTCTCGTATCACAAAGGGATCTGTAATAGTGTTCCTAATATCCTTATATCGGACATTATAAGGAGTCTGACTAAGCAGTTGCTAATAACAGGGTGAAGCAAATCTTCCTCAGAGTTGTAAAGATCTAATGGAAGGTATTTGCTGTTTTTTGGTTTCCTCTTTAAAATAAGAACTTGTATGACTTGCATGAAGTTGGACTTGCTATGTCATTTTAATGCTGACACTCTTTCTTGATGATAGTGCACTTAACAAACCAAAACACACAACAAATACAGTGTTTCAAAATCATATTGATATATGGAAAATAGCACGGGAAGTGCTATCAATGATGAGGGTAACAATGTACAAATAGGACAAAACCAAAGAACTGAATCCTTTTAGTGGTGTGTTGTAATTATTAATGGGGTATCTTAAGTGACACTTGGCTTTCCATACAATTAATTCGTATCTGTGTTTTTGAGTACATTGCTTGCAGCAAATTCCTAGGAAAATAATAAGATTTTTCAAAATTCTCATGACTCCTAAGTGCCCACAAGTTTGGTAGACATCCTTGCCGGAGAACATAGGCTGTCGGCTCTGTCATGAAGGCATTCATTGACAGTACTGTATAATGTAATGGTCCATTACCCTTCTGGGGCAAGGACTGTATGTGAGGAATTTATAATATGTGTTAATTTTTCAGAAGAAACTTTATTCCAAGTGTTGTATAGTTGTTTCAGATGCTGGGGTTGTGAGCCCTCAGCAGATTGTGAAGTAATGGCAATAACTTCTTTATTGAACTGAGTCTTGCTGACTAAAACTACTGAGAAATATCATCCCCCTCCTCTCATGTCCTTAATTTCCTCTTTTGTTTCATTGTTCAGACTTTTTACTTCTTATTTCCTATTTGTGTTTAGAGAAGGCACTTTGCAGTGTTGTCTTTAAAACAGCAATGCATGTTTGTACACATAGTGCTGCAATGATCTTTTGCGTCAGTGGCTGTAATAGGTCATTATGCATGTTGGTAATAATAGCTCTTACTTCAAGTATATGCTTGATAGCTACAGAATAAATAATACAGAGACTTTACTGGAAAATGTGCTCCAGTAATTTACCTCCAGAGCTCTGTGGGGAGCTCTGAAATGGGTGACAGCTGGTGAAAGATAATGGATAATCTTTCTGCAGGAGAGAGGCATGGGCAAGACCTACTTCTTACTTCAATCTCCTTGCCCTCATCTCTCCCTCCCCCCTCATGTGCCATACAACACTTAAGAACCTGTCCTCTCCGTTTTCTGAGGGACTTGGTGGAGACTGTTAGTTATCACTTTTGTGTTTAAAAAAAAAATTAAAAAAAATAATTGGCAAGGAAATAAATTCAGCTGTGCATAACAATTTGTGGAAGAGGAAGTCAACACTGTCTACTTGTAATCTTTTAACACTTGTCCAGAAATAGGTTATTGAGGATTCATGGTATTTGAATTAAAATTTGCAGTATTGGAATAAAAAATAAGCAGGTACATGAATTAGAAAAGGACTGGGCAAAGCATCACTTAAAGTTCTAAATATTGATCTACAGTACTACTACAAACTGTGGTTAGGCCAGACATCTTTACCTGGTACTTCCAGCAGTGATAGCCTGTATTTTAAGGAAAACTTCTAAGTTGAGTTTATGTACTAAAATGTCTGTTAAATAAGATTTTGAAGGAGAGAGATGGAACCGATGATACTCGAAGAAAAATTTTTCATATGTGATAACTGAAAGATTCTTACTAGACATTTGGGGGTTTTGATATGTTAAAATATGTTCACATAAGAAAGATGAGACTCCAGATTGACTTCTTGGTTCTTTGAAAATGTGTTTCTTATAGAGTAGCTCTTCAGAAAAGGACAACTTCTTAAATTTTGATTTCATATAATACAGCTGTAAACACTCCTGGCTTCTTTCCTTCCTTTAAAATACAGCTGAACAGTCAGTCAGGGGTGAAGTTTTGCAGGCAACTGCCCAAACTACTTAGCTATTGTAAAATTTCTTAAAATAATTAGGTACATTTTTGTCCTGTGTAAGAGTAACTACTGGTGCAGTCTGAGCACCGTATTAGAAATTGTGACAAAGTGACACTTGCTGCTCATGCAAATAATACAGTGGAATAGTTCAACACATAGCTGTTCCTGATACTTCTTTTCAAAGATTTTGTGGACCTAGATTTTTTTTTTTAATGATGCTGCTATGTACTTAGTTTTAAAATTCAAACTATATAGAAAATGAGTTAAGCGTCAAGAAATTATGATAATAGAAATTGCTGGTCTGTTAGGATATAAACATTAAGATGGTTGCCAGAAGAACAGTCTTCAAGACTTGAACTCCTTTACAGAAGATTTGAAAAACAAAAATGCAAGCTTTATAAGCACAGCCTTCTTTCCCCTCAGTGCTGCATGGTTGTCTCTGTCTTGGAGACCATTGACAAAGACTTGTGTTGTGTGTGTACCTGCCCATAAGGATCAGATCAAATCTTGCGTGTTACTTTAAAGGCCACGAAACTACCAAGAAATTAAAAACATTTTTGGTAATATTCATGTCCTTGCTGGATTCACAGTGGCAACCCAGAGATGGAATGATGTGTTACTAAACAAGCAGTCCTGAGCACCTTTTTCATGTAGGTTGAAAAAAAGATGTAAGTGGCATAAATATTGAGAATCTTAAGAGATGAAAAAGTAAAGGAAAAAAAGGAAAGATTACATCTCTTCCAGACTTTTCCATTAGAAAATTCCAAAGAAGTTTATGGAACAAAAGGATTACATAGCCTCAGCTTCACAATACTAGCATAAAAAATGAAACTAGCATGTCTGAACTACAGTATCAAGGATGAAGAGCTTGACAGCCTTTAAAAGATTGTGGTTTGGGACTGAATGGTTTTTTTAAAGTGAGTCAATTCAAGTGGAAAATATTACTTAAGAGCTAAAACAATCACTGAATGGGCAAAGTAGCTAAGGTTTACTTAGATGACACTGGAGATAAATTGGTAAAGGAAAATATATTCTGCATGGAAAAAGAGAAGGGAATGGGGTATAGCTAAAATGATGTGTAAGGAAGTAGGAAGGCAACCATTCGGCTTTTCTCTGTGTAAATGGTTGACTCAATGTTTATACTAGTTTGCGGTTACATTGCAACCGCTTGAAGTATTTTGAAGAGTGGCAGAAATTCCTCCTCCTTCTGCTTGTGGTCTCATCTTTTCCTTGTGGCCTCCTCAGAGGCCATGTAGTATGTCAGAAGATTTCTGGAAGGAAGTTAATGCATCTTCACTGGCTCCTACTCTGGAAATGGAAAGTTGTAAAAGCACATCTACACTGGTGGGGTTTTCCAACTGCATCTGTACTGGAATTCAGGTGCTCACCCCGGTGTCGCATTGGAGCATCTAAACATTTGGTTGTTATTTTCAAGTATGAGTAAAGGAAAAGGTTGGGAGCCAACAGAATGGATCCTGAGGTATAGGTGAAGATTTGAGATTGCCAGCCTACTACAAGCTTGTTCTGTATGTCCTGGTACTTGATTTTCTGTTTTCAAATCAACACACCTGTCTAGATAGGCTGTAAATGAGGAAGGAAAAGGAATTCTCTACTTAAATGCATGGAAATAAATCTTAGGGCAAAAGGATTATGGATGTAGTGCTTATTAAAAAAAAAAAAAGGCATGCGGATAATCTTACTCTTAAATTCAAGTGAAGAGGAGTGTACGAAACTGAGAAGTTGTGTTTAAAATGATGATTTTTAAAAGCAGAATGTTGTATCAGATACTGCATCTGATATAAAAACTTGCTGGGATGATCCTCACATCCTCACTTGATATGCTTACCTTGAAAAGCTGAGGAGCAAGATGTAAAGGTGCCATGTGGTATTTACAACTGTGAGTGTAATGATTGAAATACTTTTCATATTTTAATGGCAGTAATTTTGGTATGAGCTAAGGACAATGAGGAGATTTTTGTTTCCTGCTGGCTTTAAGCATATGCAAAAAAGAGGGAGAAGCTAGAACCCAGGGAGCTTGGGCTGCTGTTGATCATGCTGGGGTGTGCAGTAACAGGAGGTATGTTCTGGTTTGGAATGGTGGTGTGGAGATACAAGCTTCCAGGAGCCTACAAGAGGTTTGGGAATGCCTAGAAGCATGTCCATTAAACAGTGTGTCATGTGGGCTGGCAGTCTGTTGAGAGCTCGCTGTCTAAAATCATGATCCAGAAACTGGATTTAAGAATTTCTGAAAGACATCAGGGCAAAGGTGTTAGGAAAAGATGGGCTAAAAATACTAAACAAAAGCAAAAGTGTGTTCTTTGATACACAAAATACTGAGATAAGGGGAAAGAGCTTATTCAGTGTACTGTACATACATTAGGAAGAAGTTGGATAAGAAGGGATGAAAAAAATGCAGAATGAGGGGAAGAGAAGAAGGAAGAACTCTATCCCAACTGTACTAGAGAAAGCTGAATTTATAATGCTCAGAGACTTGGAAATGTCTCTAGGAAAAGGCATGGTGTTCTGTTTTTAGATTCTTGTTGCGTATGCTTTGCATATACATGCAATGTTAAAGCTCCTTAGTCGTGCTCTAAATCAGTTGGATTTTAAAAATTTACTCTTAACTGTTCCAGGGTTTGACTTCCTTAAGGATGACTATTTGACTTAAAGGAGAGTTTAAAAATTTGAACATGTATAAACTGTCATGTGTCTAATATTCTAAATTATCATTTATCCAAAATGTTTTATTTCAGGGCTATTCAGTGTGTATTAACTCCCCCCCCCCCCCCCCCCGCAAGCTTTAGATAGATTTTTATTCTTATTTAATAGCAGGTGTTATGATTTTGGTCAGTTTGAAACTTCAGAACAATTAGTTGATGCTATTTAGCAAACTGATAACTAAATTATAAGCCAGAATTCTGCAGGCTTCTTGGTTTATTTCTTAATAATGACAATTTTTGGCTTTTTTTTCTTTGATCCATGAGCACTTTTAAAAAATCTGTACTGCTAATGATCCATGTACCACACAGTTTGACTGCATTTCTAGAAATCTACATCTAAGGCCAGGTTTAGGATCTCCTCATAGATTTCCAGCAGATTTTTTTTTGTCCCCCTGCAAAAGCTAGACTTCCCTTTTTCAATTTAAATTTTAACTGTAGTATATGGAAAGTGTGGGGATAGATATAGACATATTTTGAAGTGTTCTGAGTCAGTGTTGGACATTAAGGAAGAGTTGCATAGTGAAATTAGAAGCATGTTGCTTTATCTGGATAAAGTTTTCATCACACCTTGGAAGGCTGAGAGATGTATTTCTCTTCCCTTTCTACTCTCTACATCCTTTCTGAGCAAGTAAGTGTCAGGAAGCATCCTGCCCTCTGGAGATGTGCTTGCCTTCTGAACACCCCAAAACCCAGGGATTTTTCTGTTACAGGTGGCTGACCATGCTCCTAATGCCCTGCTTGCCTTGTGTTTTGTTGGTAGTGACTTTCAGCACTTTGAGTCATTGAAAATAGTGCTGCTGTAAATGGTCTTCCTCTTCGTCGCTCCCAGCCAGTGGCATTGGAAGGAGCAGGGCTAGAATTCCTCATCCAGAGAGGGAGCTGAAGAAATGAAAGTACTTATAATAATAATAAAAAAGCCACTCTGAGCCTTCCACTATCATGTGTAGCAAATCTTAGTACAGGACTTGTTCGTATTCTCTGCAGATTTAAAGACAGTCCTCCTCTGCTTCTGAGTAGCTTGAGCTGCTCCAAATATTCTAGTGCCTGGTTACAGTAATTGCTTGTCTCCTGCCTTTGTGGCCTTTTCCTATGGCAAAATCTGACTTTCATTGACCTTTTAATTAGATCTGGAGCTCCAGGGAGGTTCTGAAACAGGGTGAGTAATGTCTGAGAAAATGTCCTCCTGCCTGCTGCCATTTAAAAGGAAGTGGAATGAAGAGAAAGATGTGCCACACTTGTGCTTAAAGTAGCTGTTGCTATCTGAACTCTTGAAATTGAAAAACAGTTCAGGGTGTTTATATGCATAGTGTTACAGCCTTGAGCCATCAAAAAAAAAAAAAAAAAAAATCAGGTGCAGTTCTGTAGAACTGTAGGCTGATGGAATGCCCCATCCCCTTAATCTTATATTTCCTATTTCCACCATAGTGGTGTTGATCTGGCTGAGAACTGAAGTATCAGGAAGAAGGTAATTGTCATTTGACTCTGCTCCCTTACCCAACTTGCCATGCAGCTGCCTGGGTGTTAGCACCAAGGCAGGCCACCTCTGCAGCAGCTAGACGGCTGTGAAGGCCATTGCGTGGGCAGTTCATCTCACCGTGGTCTGTGCTACTTAAGATGACGGCCTCTGAAAAAGAGCTGCGCTCCTTTACCCTTCTTGCTGGCTTGCGCTGGTGTAGCAGCCTCTTCCGAGCCTTCAGTGATGATGATTCAGTTTGTTGGGCCACAGGATGATAGTTGCATTATGTGTCTTGGTAGGTTGGGTTTCTGCTGGTTTAGTGAGCAGAATCGGGTCAGTGAGGTGAGGCCAGCCAAATTTGTTACAGCTGATGTAAGGAAGAGAGCAGATCTGTGTAACTACCCCTCTGGTCGCAGTGATCCATTTCAATTGTGTCATTGAACTACATCTTTACTTCACTCTAAATTTATAAGCAGAGAAAAGGGATGCCTCCTAAGTGGATTTCTCTCCTGTCACTGTAAGTGCATTTGTGTAGGGTGCTTTGTCAAGAAAAGCTTTATTAATAGAAACCTCTAACCTTTAAAATAAAGGAGGTGACGTGGTAAATGTACCAATGTAAAGTATGAATTGTTCTGTTACATAATGCATGTATTAAGTTTTTAGTGACTTTAGAGAACATCTTCCATATATCTTCCATATATCTGGAGAAAACAAAAGTTATGCGTTTACTGTAAATAATTGATAAAACAGTTGTGCTGCTTGTCTTGCTAAGTTTTACTTTCAAGATGAAATGAAGCAGGCAGTCAGAAAACCAGAACTTTGCTTATGTGTTGATGATGTAAGTGGTGGCTTCTTAATTAATGTAAGTGTATGTAAGCTTATATCAGCACAGTGTGGTCATCAGATTGGAATTGTTTTATTTCTTAGCAGAGTGTGCAAAAGGTGCCGAGTCTGATGAAATTTACATTCATTCATACGTTGTTACTGAAGTTTGGGTGAGCTCAAATTTGAGATTTTCTTAATCATAGAATCATAGAATCATTTCGGTTGGAAAAGACCTTCAAGATCATCGAGTCCAACCATTAACTATGCCCCCTAAACCATGCCCTGGAGTACCCTGTCCAGTCGCTTTTTGAATACCTCCAGGGATGGTCTCTAGTTTGAAACTATCTGAAAAAATAAGTGACAATATCAAAGGTTTTTTCTGAGCAGTCCTAATTCTCAAACTATTCTACAAAAAAAATTAACTCTGCTTTTTAGATTATTCATCATGCAGTAAAATAAGTGGATTTTAGCAATATTTACAACTTCATTATGGAATGAAAGAAATTGAATCATTGAAATTTTACTGTTTGGAACTAGTGATTCATGTAGAAGCCTGAAACAAGTTTTCCATTACTGATGTGCTTCAATATGTGATTGCCATTTGATGTGGCTTAAATGACCTCTCCGACACCTGCAAAATCTGGCCCTGGACTAGGAGTACAGAAAAATTCAGGTACAAATAAAGCTGTATTAAACAGAGATTGTACTCTGTGATGTTTGTCATCATCCATTTCTTACAATGTTTTGACATATATCTTGGAAGATCCTGTCCTAATGTGCTGTAAGTTGGCTAGAAACAGCGTAGTACTCCCATGCTCACTGCAGTCTGAGGCAGATCCACATCAATTCCAAAAAAGGCCATTTTGCCCTTCTCCAGCCTCATCCTGCTGCCCGCCTGGGCTGCGGCTCCAGTGTCACAGCTGTATGTGAGTCACATTGGGTGAATGGTTCGGTGGGAGGGGATGGGATAGACAAGTTAACTTTCACCTGGAAATGTTTCCTGATTTGACATACCACGTGAACACTAATGATGGTCCAGGCAATGGAGTGGTGGAGTGTGGTGGGAAGGAACGAGGAGCTCTTTCAGCAGCAGAATGGATTTCCTGGATTAAAGTGGTTGTGTAGCTCCCCATTCAGCTGTCTCAAATGTCTGGGATGTCAGACAGTCCCAGGGAAAATCTGTAATTCAAGAGCTTGTATATGACTTGATGTGCATGTGTCTTCTGGGCTGGGTATGATCGTCTTGAGGAAAATAAAAGGCCTGAAGATGAAGCTTAAGAAGGCATTGGATATTGACAGTTATTCAAGAGCAGAAAAGATTCTTCTTGTGGAACAGTAATCTTTACATTCTTTTAGCAAGGCTTAAGAGGAAGGAAAGAACCATGTTTGAAAACCTTAGGAAGTTCAAGTAGAAGATCTGGTATTTCAGTCTCTTCAGAAAGTGACAACTTGCAGACGTTACTGAGCTTCTGCACAATAGATTAGTCAGTGAAGTCTTTAAAGCTGAAGAGGCTGATAGACCACCAGGGATTCCATCCTTGGTGTATAGTCTGCTGAAAGAGCTGGGAACCTTAGGAAAAGGTTAGAGAGGCTGGCAGCTTTCCCTCTCCCAAACAAATGTGACAAGTTGGAAAGAGTTATGAAAAACTGGACTACAAACTGCAGTCAGGAACACAGTTTCTCTAGGAGCTTTCTTAATTCTCCCATGAGTTGGGCTAGAAGCTGCTGAGTGTTTTTTGAAATGCCCTGGTTAGTACTAATAAAGGTGCAGGTTTTCTTGTTCAGAATGTGTCATCCTTCTTAAAAAAGTCTGTCTGTGTCCTGACAGCTCTATGCTAAAATGTTATGTATTGTGAGGCTGCACCAAGCTTGTGTGGATGGTGAGTCACTTCTGGGTTTCCCAAACTAAATGCTATTCACAGTCACATTTTTTTTCAGTCCTGGTACTAATAGTTCTGCCTTCCAAGGTCCACTTGAGTATTTAGAAAAAAAAAAAAAAAAGACAAACCCCGCCTGAATTGGTTCTAGAGACCAAGTTGTACTTTCCTGAATTATGGATCATTCCATGACAGTTACACAACATGAAGAGGAGAAATTGGGCAGTGAGCTTCCTTCTCTGTTAGATCTCAGATACAAGCTTCGTCTTCCTTGGACTTGCATCCATTGTAGCATTAGTGTATACCATTACCTTTGGGTGTGGTTTTTATTTTACCTGACCATTATTTTTCTGTAGGTAAGCTACTGTCTTTTTTATATCTATATAAAAAAAATGTAAGCTACTGTCTTTTTTTTTTATATATACTCATATATATATGAGTACAGAGAATAGTAATTTGTTGTTTGTTCTTGGATATGTAAGCCAACACTTACTTCCTCTCACCTGCTAGAACTCTGTTGTTGTCTAGCTCTCAAAGAGAGGCACGGTGGCTTTGACAGCAGTTAAACTGGCAACATGTTTTGTTGCTTGGACTACTAGGAACCATCTGCATGTTCCTCAGTACTTGTCTGTACAAATCTTGCGTATTATCTTTGGTGTCCTTTCATTGTAAGCGTGAAAGGCAGTGAATGGGCTAGTCAGGCGTATAGCCAGCTATTAAGTGTTTGTGGTAACATTCATCAACGAGCTGGCAAATGGTAGCATATTGCTGCGGATTTAGTCCTATGTGGTACTTGCTTTTGGGGCTTGCCACACAAAAAGAATAACAGTGAACATGGATGATATTTCAAGGTAAGTGCCTTGCTCTTCTGCTGGCAAATTTAGCGATGCTAATAGGTTCAGCACCAGAACTACTACTCAATATTTTTCTTCAAAACATTTCCCGATGCCATTACCCTTTAGCACAGAGATAAATTTTTCATGCAGTTATCTCAAACTAGCATACAAATTCTAAATGCCAGGATCAGTTTTTCTGTAACTGATAAAGATGCTCGTGGAGCAAAATGGAGAAGCTATGAGCACTCAGTCTTGGTTTATGCCTAAAAGTAATGACAGTTTCATCCTTTTAAACCTTTGAGGATTTCACATGTAATTATCTAATCCAAATCTTGTCCAAACTCATACCAGCAAGGTATCCTATTGAAAGTGGTCAGGCACTCTATTTTGCATATGTCAGAAGGCTTTCATAAATTGAAGCAAAATCCATAATCATGGCTGCAAATGGCTATCTTTGTGTGCTACTTCTTCAGAAAAGTTTGAGGTTTCTTTAAATCATTTGTATACCAGATTAAGTATCACAATACAATATTTAATTTAATAATAGTTACCACTTTCTTGAAAAATGCTGGCAATCAGCCTCAAGAAGATTCAGACTTTCTTGGTGTTGTATTAGTGTATATATCTGTTTCTGCTGGCATTTCAGTCCAGATAAATACTGTTAGACGAGAACATCTTAAAATTGGGAAGTACTAACTAGGCAGGCACTGGCTAGATGGAGAGGGGACTCTGACAGTGCGTGAAGCAGTGTCCCCGTATCAAGAGGCTGTTCTGCAAGGGCTGTAAGCACTTTGTAAAAGGTAACCAGGTGTGCTCCTCGGGTTTTTACCCAGTGGAGCTTGTGTCATTTTAATGATAATCAAAGTCTTGCACCACTGAATTTATTTGTCTAATGGATGTTGATGAATGATGAAGAATCGGATCATTGAGCAGGAGGCAGAGTAAGTGAACCGTGTGTATGTATGTTATAAAAACGGGAGGGAGGGCATGGCAGAAGTCAAAGGCCCGGCAGAAAATGTGTCAGAGAACACAGAACATGTCACCTTTTGCTTGTAAACAGCAGAACTTGGTGAAGTTTGGCTTCCTGCAGAACTGGGATCTGCCTCCTTTATGAGGTGCAGTGGAATAAACTCCTGCCCTTCCCACTGTACTACCTTCCCTTTTCTGCTGTACGCTTCTTTTCTTCCCTCTTCTGTGTCAGTATTGCTCTACTGTCCTTCCATGACTATGGACAGCAAGGTATGTCTGCTTTGCACCTTAGTATGTGCTGGTTGTCCAGCTAAGCAGGTGATTGCTCTATTCCTGCTGCAGCCTTTCCCTTAGTGGAGATGATACTGTGGGTGGCTTTCCTATTCACTGCCTTTTTTTTTAATAAAACTTGTAGCAACTTGGTGTCTTTGGACAACTTCAGTGACGTTTTGTAAAGGGGATGTTAAGGGTCTTCACTGGGATCAAAAGGTAGCAGGCAGGAGGAATGGACTCAGACTGCCAAACAGTATGATCACACATACCTTACTTCCTTAGGAAACCAGACTGAAAAAAAACATTCACAGGGGTAGACAGTAAGAGGAAACAGGCCAGCACAGGAAAAGGGAGGCAAGGATCTATTGGCAAAATTTATATTGGAAAAACTACAACTGGAGTCAACAAAGGATGGAAGAATTAACAAAAATTTACATTTCTAAAATACAGGGAAAATTTCACAATCAGGTTGCAAGAGGATTGTACTTCTTTAAAACTCAAGTGTGGGTTGTAACTGGTATTTATCACTCTAGTAAGCAGGTTGGGGCTACCTGGGTGTGGGTATCTCCCAAGACATGTATACAAGCACTAACTTGTTAAACCTGTCAGGCTACTGTTTTAGTAGCAATATCGCAGGAATGCTGTTTCTTTGAAAAGGGTGCACAAAGGGCAAACAAGTTACTTGATTTCTAGAATGTAAGTTAAGAGGAATGGTTGAGGGAAATGGTAAAACTTGCTGCTCTTTCATGTTCTTCCTCCAAAGAAAACATCTTAAATAAAATAAAATATTGCATCTGCCTGGTGGGAGTATGGCTCCACAGACAATTATCTGCGTCATTTTGTTGTTTCCCTGACATTAATATTTTGCAATTCGCATAGTTTCCTACCACAGTGTTTTGTAAAGGGGATGAGTAGATAAAGGGAGTGTGGTGGCAGATGAATTTCTGTATGACCAGACAGTTTGGACGTACTTTCTGGGTAGATATACCTGAATGTTATCATCATGTTATATAATGACTTAAACCCCAAATCACTTACACGATCAGTTCCAAACTGTGAAACTATCTGGTGCAGGGCAGTCCAGTATATGAATAGGTTGTCCAGAGAGGCCATGGAGTCTCCATCCTTGGAAGTTTTTGAGACCTGACCAGGCAAAACTCTGAGTAACCTGGTCTGAAATCAATATTGATTGTGATTTGAGGAGGAGGTTGGACTAGAGACCTCCTGAGGTCCCTTTCAACCTGAATTGTTGAGAGACACCTGTAAGTCTGTGTATTATTTTCCTGCAGTTGTCACATTCATTTAAAACTTGAAGCTGCCAATGATACAAAACCAGATATTCTTGAACATTTGGCAGCTTCGACTCAGTGATTTTTGTGACTCTGAATTTCTGGAAACTTGCACTGCCTGACAAAATTCTCAGGAGTCCTCAAATTAGAGCCATTGGGTTCTCCACCACTGAAGCAGTAGTTATCATAATCCCAGTGGGTAGTCTTTTGTCCACTTTAATATAAAGGTAGCTAGCTTTTGTGATTCCAGATAGTATATTATTGACATAAATTGAATGGTTCAGAATCCGAACAGAAAGTAAAAATCCAAAACATACCTCAACACTTCTCATTTTTAACCACATTCTAGCTTGGGAAAAGTTGTCCTATTATTTTTTGAGGGTGATGTTGACAATACTACCATCCTTCCCTGACCTGCTTTCAGAAATCAGAGCAAGTTTGACATATGCTTCTGACCTTGACAGAGGCCAGCACGCACCCATTCCTGGGGTAGCAGTGCAGAGTGCCCGATCTGATGCGTTAGATCATCTCCGCTGGCATTTCCTGCACCTTTTAGTCATTCCAAAACAGTCTTCAAATATCTTTTATCAGGTGGCACAATACTAATTGACTTCAGTGTAGATGCACCAGCTTACAAACCTAAATCACAAACCTATTTATGTATGACTGTGCTTCAAATTATGTTTTCAAATTATTCAAATTGATGTTTTCTTTTTGTGCAAACAAAATATCCTAGTCCCATCTATCGGGGAAGAGGAGAATGTGATCGGAATAGAATTTGTTTGTGGGTGGAGAATTATGTCTTTAATACATAACCTGGTTTTCAGTGAAGAAATAAATGCTGGCATTTCACTTCCCGTTATGAATATTGATCAAAACATTGACTGTTACTGCTTTGTATTATATTCTTGAGAGCATGCATTTATTGGCTCCTTAAAAATAGTTGAGGTTTTTTTTCTTGTGTGGCCTTACGGAGAATACCCTTCTTCCAAACAAGTGTAAGTATAATAATGCAAAATCAGCTTGAGAGAAAAGGCAGTGGTGCATACAAATATATTGCACATAGAAGGCCTATCCCAAATTCTGATTACAGCCTCACAGTCACGAATAAACAAACTCTTGCAATTACTCTCAGCTAATGTTACCCTGACAACAGTGTATATATAACAAAATTCAGTAATCACTGCCAACACAACCCCCAGTACAGCTAATGCTTCTGTTTGCCAGGATGAAATACTTTCATTAAGTATTAAATCAACTCCATAAGTCCTGCTTTTAGTATTGGGATCAAAACGAAACAGTAAAGTGTAATTATCCATTCCACTATATGGAGAGAAGTTTGCTTTGAGTTCCCTATTTGTAAAATAGTGGTATGTAAAAGGAGAAGCTGGAGCTTTTTACCAGCTATGTAGTGGTGGGTATATCACTTGGCATCGTTCTGGCAAGCACAGTGAACACAGCTCTCTGATACTTTTTGGTGCAAGTTTCTGCTCACTCAATTGTGCCAGTTCTGTACATGCTACTGATCTGGATATGAGTGTTGAGGAACAGCAACCTCCTGAGGGGGGAGCAGGAAAGCAAATTGGAAATATTTTTTGATTTAACTTACTAAGAGGTAAAAATTGTGCAATCCAGTGCTTGAAAGCAGCAGGTCAGATCGTGGTGTAAACAAGGTTCTACTCCAAAAATGCCAATAAGGTGAATATCAGTTTAAATGAATTAATGGTGTCTTGCCTCCTCTGAGCTCTGATCTGCTGCGTGAGCTCTGATGCAGTCTCTGTGATGATGAGATTCTGTGGATATTAGGTTTTATTTTCAAATTTTATTTACTTTTAAGGAATCTTAGATACCTTGACAAAGACTCGAATTTTTGCATTTCAGTGGAAGTCCTATCCAATTTAAAGTTTTTCTGTACATTCAAATATTCATGTTTGGTGCTTAGCTTTCCAAGAGAGAGACCACTGAAGCTGCAGTGGTTCTGAACACCCAACACACCTGCTAAATACTAAAAGCCAACATGAGTTAAGTGCACAAATAGCTTGTAAAAATAGTAACTTCCTTTTAGGAGGGAATACTTTTTTTCATTTACATGTATTAAACTAATTCATTTTAATATGTAGTACTTCAGTTGACCAATTGAGTTGGAAAAAGCAGGACCAGTCTAGGACTCTTGCAGTTTTCCAACTGAAATAGTGGTAAAGAGAATGAGGTCTGCTAATCCTTCCTTCCTGAAGGATACAATTCCTAGAAATATAGCATTAATGCTTTTCTCTGCAGACACTATTTCTTCTGTTTACTCAAATTTAAGTACATGCTCTGCTTGATACATAATATTTATTATCTTTTAAAATAGAAAACTAATTGGATTCACTCGCTTTAATACAACTTAATGCATTTCTAAACCGAATCCCAATTTTAGCGAGGTGAAGTTTGATACACTTCAAAGCAAGGAAGACTGTAGACAATAAAATATTTTGTCACCAGTTGACAAAACAAGAAAAATGTAAGAAATAAGGGTGATTTTTTTTTAAGTGTACAAGACAGCTTACACTTGCGTAGGTTTGTGTCTTCCTGCTTTGAAAGTTGCTTGTGATCAGTTTACTTCAGCAGGGTTTTTTACAAATACTTAAAACAATTATTTTGGTATTCTGTTTATTGACCAGAATTATTACTAAAATTGGTTATTTCTTTAAAAAAAAAAAAAATTATTGCTTTAGTATCCCCCAGAAGTAAAATTACTAGATTTTGTTTCCCTTCCGCTTGAATTTTAATAACAGAAGCTGGTGTTCTGCAAAATTAGTCTAATGACCTGCATTCTGTCATAGCGATCCATAACTTGATAATAGAACTTTCATATTTATCTCTTATCTGTAGCTGTGTTTCCTCAGTCTGTCCTGATTTGATGGGAAGGGAAGAAGGCAAGAGAACCTGGCAAAATAATGGATATATATCACAGCCATCGGCAGTGGTATTTAGTTGTATAGATATCTGATTGGACTAGTATAGGTCTCTAACTGGTTTGAGTTGGTGTTGCTGGGTAAGTTTGTTAGAAACAGTTTGGGGTTTTGGGATGGTAGTCTCAATGGCCTTGTGGTGGGGCAGAATGTGGTAGGCGTTTCTGCCCAGCTGAAATGAGAAATCTAGCAGAAAATCTAGTAGAGTCTCATTCTTAAATTTCGTACTTCAGATACAAAAGAAACATCCAGTGAAAGGGGTATTACTTGTGGGGGAAACCTTTTCAATAACACCTCTCCTAAGTACAAAGAAGCAGCATGGCTGTTCTTCAGTACAGCTATTTCTTCATTTTATTAGCTGTTATATGAATTTTTGCTGAGAGGTTTTCAGGCTTTCTTGGTTAGACTTAGTATGAAGTCTGTAATCTCCAGTTCAGACTTACGTATCTTCTGTGTGTTTGTAAGGTTTTGTTTGTTTGTGTTAGTGTCTGAAATACATCAACAAGCAGCGACCCCTCTTGCAGGAATTCTGTTTGGCTTATAACTCATTAGCTTAATCATAACGTAAGGTGAGGTAAAACGGGAGTCTGAGCTGAATTACAAGTAGTAGTTCTGTGATGTTTTATTCAGTTGCAAATGGGAAAAATACATGTGTTTAAAAACTTCAATCTCTTTAGTCTAATGATGTTTGTGATGAGGTGAAGAAGAGCAATCTTTTTTGTGGTTAGTTAGAAGTGTAAGCTGCTGCTTTGTAGATACCATACTTGCTGTTGAGGAGTTTAGCTTGCACCACTGTTTTTCCTTATTGATTTGGTCTTCATAATCAGAGTAGTGAATTGTAACAAATGTTTTATCTAAACAGTAATCCTTATCCTGTGATATGCTAGAAATAAATAAAATATTCTGTATGGGAGCTGGAGAGGAGAAAATTGATAGGATCTGCAGGTACAGTGGAATTTTATCAACCAGGTATTTTGAGAAATGTCTTGAATCCAGTGGGACCACAATAAAGTAAGTGTAGGTTAGTTTAATTGCTGGACATCTTTTAGGCTGCAACCCTTCAATACTTGGTCTAATTGAGATGTGGTGAATGTTGCTTAACAGGAAAGATAGTTCAAAGTAAAGAATCTTAAATTAGCCACAGATCTTGTAGAAAATGGTTTCATTGCTATTGAGTAGATACAGCTATCTCTTGAGAGTGGGTTGTTAAAGCTTTAGCTGGTACTAGCTGAAATAATAAAAAGTAAAGCTGAACTCTGCTTAAGATGAGAATTATTCTAGTGACTGAAGGATAGGACAGATTTTCTCTAGGGTTTACCAATAAGGAATCAGCTCTCTTCCTTTCACATGGTCCTTCACTGATTCACAAAACCCTAAAGAAAGGAGGTGGTGGGAAATCATTCTGAAAGACTACTTTGCTCTTTACTCACTGGCAGCAAGGCAGAACCAATCATAGGATTGAATGTTTTAAAAAATTCTAAGTGTTAATTAAATAGCGTAATTAATATTTTTTACTTCTATAGTTCTAATAGTAGTTGAAAAAATATTATTGCACTGGCTATGCAACGAGTACTTTTGACCTCTGGTTTATGGATTATTTTGGCTTACAATATTTCTCTTCATAATTGATTCTTTTTTTTCTTAAACAGCAAGACCATTTACTAAATTGGTAAAGGAAATGCAACTGCATCGAGATGACTTTGAAATTATAAAAGTGATTGGAAGAGGTGCATTTGGTGAGGTAAGAGATTTTTAATGTTGTAGTAATGTAACTTTCATTGTCTGTGCATCTGATTTCTTGCTACAGTTGAGCTGTACTTGTCCTAAAGACAAAAGATTCACACAGATGTGTTAAAATACTACCAAATGTGGGATGTAGCTAGGTACTAGTGAAAGGTCCCTTTGAAGCAGCATATTTAGTGTCCAGTTCTGCCATTTCTGTGACTGGCTCATTCTGACCTCAGTGTAGCAAAACAAGTGTCTCTTCAATGTGTGTATGAACAGGGTGGTCCCACCTAGCAGCTGCACAGCTGAATTTGGGATCTCTTCTCCCACGTGCCATATGTACTCTTCTGTGCTGCTATAATTTAACACAGAACTGGGCTGCTTCTATGGTAGGAACGTGGAGGCTGCTCCACCCATCTGCCTGTCTCTGTAGCAATCTGGTAATGCAGAAAGACGCATTTGGCTGCCTCAAAGGCTGTTCCCTGTCATCTTTGAAGATCAAAGGCTGCTGGATCTGTTTTTTGGACAGCAAGTTGAATCATGCTGGGATGATAGGAACGCCTTGTGTTTTGAGGACTTGCCAGTCCCAGGACCCTGGACTGAAGCTTTACTTCTTAATATACTTGATGAAAGTCTCACCAGTCACAGAAGTCTGATAGGGCTTGCCACTGGCAAAAGCGTTCATGAGTAAGTCCCCTCCAGTAGGCATAGGATACCTGAGACTTCTGGAGAACCTCAAAGACAACCCTTTCAGCATTTAAGTATGTGTAACTAAAGCCATAGCTGTCAGCAAAATAGTTTATTAACTAGAGAATTTCTGTAAGTAGAAAACCCCTTAGATTTCTTTCAGGAAGCTTCTTTTAAGTAGTCCCACACTAAAGTCAAATGTAGTGACAGCCATTAGCAGCTCACTTCAGCCCATTAGCACTTTGTTACAACTTTTGCTGCCAATGGCTAAGGCTAGGCTTCCTTATCTTCATCTCCCATTTTCTCCACAGAGAGCAGGACTGTGTGCTGTGCAGTGCTCTCCTTTCAGGCATGGTGTGCCCTGGACAGGTCAAACTCTTTCTCATAGGGTTTGATTGTGGGACAGAGGTGTCAGGGGCAGACCAGAAACTAAGCTAGAAAAATGCCAGGACCCTACCTGGGCTAGGTTCAGAAAGCAATGAGGTTTCTATGTGATATGCGCTTGGTAGTGCGTGAAGTAATAGCTTCATATCCACATAATTTTAAGCTACCTTAGAGACTGCTTTGGAGGAAGATGGACACCCAAGACAGAAATTAGTGTTTCGAGAACATCTTTTCATCTGTGCCATCATCTAATGATGTGATGGGTAACATGTAGTTCACATGTAATCATTGTGAGCATAGCTGCTGAAGGAACTTGAGCATTTTAAGTAAAATGTCCAGATAAATAGTAACATCTTGACCTATAAGACAAAAGTTCACTTTCTAGTGAACTTGATGAGTTGCAACATTTGTTACAAAAAAGAAAGCGTTATCTTAGGGTAGTAGAAATACTGCATGAAAATCAGTTGGTTCTTTCACTTGAGTGATTTTAGCTGGCATGTATTATTTGAACATGGCTGTTAGAGAGAAAAGTTACTACAAAGAGTTGGACAGGAAAAAGCAGAAATGGGAAGAAAATTAGATAAGTCTAAGGAAGGGCTGAAAGCTACAAATTCAGTCCACAAAAGAGGTCTGAGCGAAGAGGTTTATAAATAGATAAAAGGCCTAGAGAATCAAGACAGTAGTAGGTAACTGTCTATCTCTCCATTAGGGTTTTAATTCAAAGCAGTAGCACGGTTTTGAAGAGATTGCCCCCACTTACTGCGGAATGATTTTGCTATGCATGAGCTGGATTTCTTTTGGAGGAAACTAAGCCAGAACCTCTGTACCAGGTGTGCACCAAATGTGCTTCTGGCCCCAAGGAGTACATAAGAATCAATCACTGGGTTTGACTCTCCTAACAGCTTCAAAGCATGTTTGGTCCAGGAGACTAGGCTAGATACAGTCTGAAGCAAAATTCCTGAACTGCATACAGTATAGATGGGAAGGCACAGCACAGGCTGCTTTCATCAGTTGTTCTGGTCTTGCTGTGCCAAATTACTTGCTATAGTGGCTGTGACCACTGATATCTAAAGAATTTTAGATTAGTGTTTTGGCAGTTTGTCTTTTTGTGGGATTAGAAGTGGTTTCTGGATCTTTTCAGAGCGAGACTTGTGAATGCTATAGCTATCAAAAATGCTTTCAGGTCAAGGGAACCCTTTATAGTGACTCGCAGATGGAGTCAGTGTTGGGAATGCCTTCACACAGTGTAACTTTAAGGAAGGGCTGTTTTCCATAGCACTTGCTCTGTTCTTTTTCAAAAAGATGCTCTTTTCCACTTAAGGGATTGACCAACTGGAAATCTCGGTACAACAGCAGATGAAGTATTTATATGAACTTCAGGAGACTTCAGTTTATACTTGCTAGGGCGTTTAGGATTACCTTTCTTAGCTTTGGATCAAGAGTCTTAAGGTGTATAAAAGATACAAATTCTGGGTGGAAACTTATATTAATAGTGTTTGGAGTGCCTGAATCAACAATGTCTTACATATTCTTTCATTTGGAAAAGCATGGAACTTAACTAAAGCAATTTGTACATCCCATCCCCCCCAGTGGAAATGAAATTTCACAGAAGTGAAATGAGAAAGTATCTGAATTTCATCCTTCTGGTAGAGCTGTGAGTGCTCACAAAGTCAGTGGTGTTAGTTATCTGTCAATATCACCTTGTCTTGTTCATCTTTTAATTATAAAAGTTTTAGTTTACAGTTGTAGCAGCTTGAAACTTTTTTATCAGGTTAAATTATGCAGGAGTCATTGATTTTAAGTTCATTATACTTTAATCCCACTTGCCAGAGAATATTTCGTGGGTTTTGCTTATGAATGAATCCTTTGACCGTTGTGTATAGTACACTGCTATAACTGCCAAATATTGTAGGCATTATAAGATAGTAATTATAAAAAGGTTGGCATTCCATAATAAGAAAATAAAATCTAGTTTCTTGAGAGGGACTTCTGGCATCTGAGTGGTATAAGGCAACACTTTGAGAAAACTGAATGGAGGAGCTGTAATTTTTCCATAGTATCTTCACCCATACATAGGAGCTATGTTAGAAATTAGTTGATGAGATTGTAGTGGTTATAAAGTTACTCATTAGTTCTTCTTTAAAAAAAACCAACCCAAACACAACTATCTGCTAGAAATACATTTTAAAAATACCTATAAAATATTTGTTAGAATGCATAAAGAAATTGATCAGAATTAAACTAAACATACTCCTATTAGAATTAAGTAGTTTAAATTAAATGCTGAACAGCTAAACAAGGCAGACTTCAAAAAGGATGAAAGCTACATTCCGTTCTTCCCAGTTTAGCTACTTTGGACTTTTTGGAGAATGCCAGGGGCTTTAGTCTTACCAAAGAACTTTTGCGTAAATCAGTAGCTTTTGAAGAAAGATAGCTTAAACAAAATAAAGGCATGATATTAGTTATTAGTCAGGATCAGTGGTCAATTTTTGCCACACAATATGTAAGCCAAGGAAACATGGTCTTTGACTGGAGAGAGGATTGAGACCACATGTGAGCTTGTCCCTGTGAACACAACTGCAAAATTGGTATCTAATGTAAGGCAAATTAATATAATCACCAGTACATATCTGTACTGGCATGTCAGTGCCTTCTTTCTTTTTCCTTTTCAAACCAGGAGAACTCAGCCTGGTTCTTTACACTTTCTCCAGCAATATGAGAACAAAACCTACCTGGTAAGCCAAACCCACCTGAGTGAAAGTTCTCATAGCACAGGAGATCTGAGAAAGCAAGAGAAAAAAATGTTCCTTAAAGTTCTCATTATTATGCTAGCACACAAATAGCCTAGCTCAGAACATAGAGATTTCTTCTCTAGCCACCTGCCAAAACACGCCGTTCTCCTTTTCTCATAAACTAAGCCAGCCACTTTGCATGCTGGGTAAACTGAAAGTCTGAATATCCTTTACAGCAACTGTGGCGGGTTGACCCTGGCTGGATGCCAGGTGCCCACCAAAGCCACATCTATCACTCCCCCTCCTAAGCTGGACAGGGGAGAGAAAATATAACGAAAGGCTCGTGGGTCGAGATAAGGACAGGGAGAGATCACTGACCAATTACCATCACAGGCAAAACAGACTCAACTTGGGGAAATTTAATTTATTACCTATCAAATCAGAGTAGGGTAAAGAGAAATAAAACCAAATCTTAAAAACACCTTCCCCCACCCGTCCCTTCTTCCCGGGCACAGCTTCACTCTCCAATTCTCTATCTCCTCCCCCTGAGTGGCGCAGGGGGACAGGGAATGGGGGTTGGGGTCAGTTCATTACACGTTATCTCTGCCGCTCCTTCCTCCTTGGGGGGACTCCTCGCATTCTTCCCCTGCTCCAGTGTGGGGTCCCTCCCACAGGAGACAGTCCTCCATGAACTTCTCCAATGTGGGTCCTTCCCACAGGCTGCAGTTCTTCACAAACTGCTGCAGCGTGGGTCCCTTCCACGGGGTACAGTCCTTCAGGCACAGACTGCTCCAGTGTGGGTCCCCTGTGGGGTCACAAGTCCTGCCAGAAAACCTGCTCCAGCGTGGGCTCCTCTCTCCACGGGGCCACAGGTCCTGCCAGGAGCCTGCTCCAGTGTGGGCTTCCCATGGGGTCACAGCCTCCTTCGGGCATCCACCTGCTCCTGTGTGGGGTCCTCCCCGGGCTGCAGGTGGATATCTGCTTCCCCATGGACCTCCATGGGCTGCAGGGGGACAGCCTGCCTCACCATGGTCTTCCTCACACACTGCAGGGGAATCTCTGCTCCAGGACCTGGAGCACCTCCTCCCCTCCTTCTTCACTCACCTGGGGGTCTGCAGGGTTGTTTATCTCACATATTCTCACTCCTCCCTCCAGCTGCAGTTTCTTGTTGCGCACCAACTTTTTTTTTTCCCCTTCTTAAATGTGTTATCACAAAGGTGCTACCACCATCGCTGATGGGCTCGGCCTTGGCCAGCAGCGGGTCTGTCTCAGAGCCAGCTGGCATTGGCTCTGTCAGACATACGGGAAGCTTCTAGCAGCTTCTCACAGAAGCCACCCCTGTAGCCCGCCCCGCTACCAAAACCTTGCCATGCAAACCCAATACCCAATTTAAGGCTCTTGACTCCTGGAGTTACTGGCTTGAGAACATAATTTAATATTTTCAGAAGTTTCATAGTTACGAAGAAAAGTTTGAAGTGTTCTTTGAGTGCATGACACGTAGAATAGCATATAATTTGAAATGCTAGCTGTAAGAAGGATAAACTACTCCTGACTCTTCCCTGTCTCCTATGTTGTATTCGCCTGGGTATACACCCAGCTGGGTGGAACATTTTCATGAGTGCCCCAATATTACTTTCAGTCTTTCTTTTTTGTGGGTCAGATAGGCAGATAGCTCATGTACAGGGGGGCAACCTCTATGAGGAATAAAACTAATAAGAATTAAAAATCCCCCTGAAATAAAATCAGAACTAAAATGGTTTTCTGTAATCTTAATTCTGGTTTCTATTAATAAATTTAATGTAGAAGTCTGTAGACAAGAATGAGTATGTTGTGTAGGGTGAAGGTTTTTGTTAACTAGTGAAAATACACATTCTTTAGGAGAAGATTTAAATAATATGAGCATGGAATGGAAAACTCCTCCAGCTTTTAGATGTTTAAAAAACCACACCAAAACAAAGAACCCAAACCACCTGTGGCTTGAAGTTTGCAAGTGCCTGACTATCCCTTCCATCTGGAAGTACTGTGGACCATTATTTGAAATGAAATAATGTCCTGAGAACCTGGGCTGGGTGAGATTGTGCTTGCCTGAGAAACTTATGCCAGCCTAAGAAGTGCCTTCTGTGTGCTTGGTGTTTGCCTCTGCTTGTCAAAGGAACTGGGAGTACTAGTGCTACAGTATGGTGAGAGGGATGGGAGGAGGATCCTGGGTATGGGGGCTGTCTGGCTCTAAATACTTGCGCTTGCTTTTTTGCAAGCTTTATCTGACCTCTTAGTAATGTACTTGTAAGTCTTTAAGATCACTTTTCCTCATTTTGTTTAAAGGACAATTTAGGCACGCTGCTGTAGATTGACGCATTTCAATGAAGAGCAGTTGTTGAAGGAAGAACCGGGTCACAATGTACCTTGTTTGAGAACTTGGATTGTATAACGTGGCTGACACCTCCTGGAAATTTGGCAGCATGGGACTGAAACAATTGTTTTCCTTCCCTTGTTTGTTAGCAAGGATTTCTTGAATGAGCAACGCTTACTGTGGTTCCAGCGGAAGGGTGGAACTGCTTGGTCTTGCTTAGCACAAAATAACTAAAACTCCTAATGTGCCCCACCTAAGTATTACTGCTCTGGATGGATTAGAAATACCTTTTCATATAAATGCTGTTGTGTACAGACTTGATCTCTGTAGTGTTCAGCAATAGGATGTGTTACCTTGACTAAGGTTGCTTAGTCAGAGTCTGAGCTGGAATCAACAGACAAAAAAAAAAGTGTTTCCAGAAGACAAAAAATAATGGTTGAGAGAACAAGATGATCCCCTGTGTACCACCGGTTTCTGATAAATTATGTGGTTCCTAATGAGAGATATACTGGCTAAGGGTGCAGTGAGACTCAAAAGTGAATATGCAAAACCTAAGCTTCCTGTGGACAGTTGTGCTTGGCAGTGAGATGCAGAGCTGTTTGTGCCTTTTCCCGCAGCTGTAGGGTACTGAGTTTAATGTTTTTATGTACTTCTAGAAATTAACCTGGGGTACAGTGAGCCTACGGACTGCAATTAAGGCTGTCTCACCTATTCAGAAGCTTTGGTGATTGGTATTAGTTACCCAGCAGGGACTATACCCTCCTACATTGTAGATTAACTGAATTCCTAAGTATCGCACACAACATATGACACTTTTCATCCAGCTATTCAAAGAGTCAGAGCATTCAGAATAAGATGCAGAAGAAATATTTTATTAGCTTTGCTTTTCTACAGTGTGGTCTTCACAAAAAAATACCAAAACAAGCTATTTTCTGCTGTGGAAATGGACAAAGAAAGAAGCTGCTTTGTTTTGAAAATGCTTCAAAAGAGCTGGTTGCAATCTTAGTCCTCCCCAGCTCAGTGTCTGTTTGTATGGCAGCACCAAGTTACTATGGTGACAGGCAGGTTGCAAGGAGCTGGAGAGACACAGTTCATTGTAGTGCTGCTGCGAGACCAGCCATTTGTCTCTGCAATCCCCTGATTGCTGAGGAAGAGCTTAGGTGTTATTCGGGGCCTTTATTCTTCTTTTGCAGAACCTTTCTGGCTGGCACTTGTAAGTGATTTCTTATTTGCACAACATGAAGATCCACACTGTGTGTTCAAAAATATGATTTTGCTTTGGGAATGTGCACTGTGGCATATGAACCCTACCAAAAGACACTCTGGTTGCTCATTTTAAATGTAAAATAGACATGAAAAAACTGATAAAGCAGTCCAGACCAGTTTTTCCTCAAAGATGCAGTATTAAAACTGTTAACTAATGAGCTATATATCAAAGACTTTTCATATCCAAAGTATCAGGAGGGTAAAGCAGTTCCTGCAGTGTTTTTTCAGTAGCTAGTGACCAAGGTATCAATAGCGTGAGACAGAAATAGTAGAGTAAAAGTGGCATATACAAGCTTTAACTGAGGGAAGTGGCTGTAATATTCAATTATGAATCTGGTAATAAGACATTATGGATAAATTTTTTACATCTGAAATGACATTTCAACTCTTCTTCCAGCTGAAAGGCTTGTCTAAAAATCTCTGCTCAAATGTCTAGAACCATTCCAAGTTCCTGCCAAAGGTTAATTCATGGTAATTTTACACTATTTTATCCATGTAATTTTATTGTCCATTAGCCTAAACAGATCTTTTATCTTTTATCATCCTTATTACTGATGTCCTTCCTTTCAATTTTATTTGTAGGCAGCAATCATATCCACTTTTCTTTTTTAACAAGTAAAGCTTTTTCTATTCCCACAGTAGTGTGAGAGGCTCTTTAGTTCCTTGATCATCTCAATAGCCCTCCTTGACATCTGCTCCAGATAAACTTTATTTCTCTGAGGTATGGCTGTGTGTGGAGTTTCCGGTGAGTTTGTATTTCTACAAGGCAGTAATGTTTACCCATCTCTAGTGGTGTGTATCTGCCTATGAATTCCAGAGTTGTGTTTGTCTTAACTACCTTCTGTTATAAGCTGATTGCATGAGGGTTATCACCTGTCTGTGTTCCTCTTCTCAGCTGAGAACTTTTTGCATTTGTGTTTCACCTTATTCCTGAAAGTCGGGTCCTTGAGGATAAGTTTTACTTGCAACATAAGTTTAACATGCCATGAGCATGAATAGTGTCCTACTTAGCTTTTTTATCTTTGCTTTGAAATTAATGCCAGCATGGTTTCCAAGAAGTCTTTTTGTTAACTATCTTAACTGTTTTCTGGAAATCCAGTCTTGCATTTAAATGATTTCTGCACTTTCTTATGCCATACTTATCATTTACATAAAAGATAATTTGTAACTTGATGCTGCTTACTAATGCTGATCATGTCACTCAAAGGGCAGAGTACAGTGGTGGGAAGTTCTGTCATGTTTGTAGAGGCTGATTTGGCTCAGATTTCCACCCTGTAGGTTTCATCGGGGCAAGAAGAAAAGCGGAACTTGGCCTAGGATGGCTTTGTACATTACTGCCCTGAATGTCAATATGAAGTGGGTTTTGAAGATCAAAACACAGCAAAATAATTCTATAAAACAATTCAAGAAGCAAAATACTAGCTCTTGCCAAAGTCTAAAAATGTTATTTTAGCTATATTGGTTCTTTTTTTATTTTATTGCAGTACAGGTGAAACAGAGCTTTGAGGCAAAAAGCATGACAAGAAAATGGATAGCAGAAGTAATACAAATCTGATAGGGTGTTGTGGTATGTAATTACCACAGCTGGCTCTCACTTATGCTTTAGCCCCAGTTCTCCTACATTTTTTTGATGTAAATATGTCTAAAGTTGGTTGAACTGTAGACACTAGGATTCATTAGGCTTTCTGAGGTCCTTGAGGAAACATACTTGATTTTTATTGCAGTGTCCCTCCCTGTTGCCGTGAATCTTGAGCGTGACCAGTCACAGTGATGGTAATCAAATCGGCTGGTGACAGATTAGACCCATATGGGCTTGCCTGGAAGGGGAGTTGCAGTGGTGGGGGAGCCCCTGCATGTGGAATTTTTCCTTGTCAGTGTTTTAAGACTTGGTAAAACAGAATCACTTAAATCTCTCTACTGAACCACTCTGTGATTGTTGAGTGTTCGGAACCCCTGATTCTCCATTCCAGCCTAGCATAATGAGATGCAAGTTGAGTAAGTTTTAATTACCTTAATTTGACACAGGTATCAAAGATAGTTATTCTGGGTCAAAGGTGTGTGGACTAGTTAGCCCACATCCCATCCCTTTGGCCAGGTAGAGAGGTGTGTAGGAAAAGACTCCAAGGACGGAGCAGAGCTGAACCCTCCCAGCTCCCAGTGGCTGAGGGTTCAGGGACTCCCTAACCACACCTGTAACTCCGTGGTCAGTAGTCACTGAGACTTCTACTATGTGTGTTACTCGGGTATGTACTTAGATACTCTCTGAATACTTAAGGTGTCCACAGCAGCCTGTGGCCGAGTTCCAGAACTGTTGTGTGACAATAATACTTCCTTAATCTTGCTACCTTTTTATTTTATTTGATGCTTTTCAATTTCTGTGCTAGAAACAGCAAATAATTGTTCTCTGTTCATCTTCTCTGCAACATCCGTGGTTTTGTATGCCTATCATAGCTGTTATCTCTTCCAGGCCTGGAATGTTTTAGGTTATTAAATCTTCTTCAGAAGCTATTTTATACCTCTGCTTGTGCCTTTTTTTCATTTCATTATTCTTAACATACTTTTTTTTTTTTTTAACTCCTGTTACAGTGTAAGTTGTAATAGTCTTGGAAGTGAAGAGTGAGCGTCAAAATTAAATCCTGGTCTTTTACAGTCTGTGCATAACATGAGCACTTGTTCAGCCAGTAGACTTTTAAACTTTGAAAATAGAAGCAATGCTTTTGTTCTTAAAGTAGGCATTTGCAGCAGTGTACAAATCTGCATCCTTTGGAATTTTGGAATACCTCTGAACACTGAGTATTTTTTCTTAAGTTAGTAGATGTGGTGGATTGGTATGTAGTATAGGAGCCATCATATTTAAAACCTGACATCTTGCATGGTTAGCACAATTGCAATATAAGAGGTTTCTGTTTGATCTCGCAAAGTGGTCAGTGTGGTTATTGTAATTGAATTTGAGGTATGCCAGAGAAAGAGGAATTAATACAAAAGTAAGAAAAAACAGCTATACCGTGGCATCTCAGAAGCAGCCAAAGCATTATATGACAAATGTAAACTTAAAAATACTGCCACCTGACAAAGAAAGTGAAAGAAAGCTAACTCAAGGAAACACTGAGGTGTTTTATGGAACAGAGGGTGTAGGACTTTTTGCAGTACTGCAAAAATAATCTTTCTTATAATAGTACTGAGTTTATCAAGGCATAATTTAGTTTGTACTTCCCTGTTTCAGTTCAGGCATCAGTGAGGTTTAGGTTGTGCATGTCTGTTTGTTTGTTTTCTTAAAAAAAAAAAAAAAAATTCTAATGATTAGAATGGGTTGAGGAGTCAGGTCCAGTGAGGCCAAAATTCTGTTCCTTCTGTGAGGCATCATCTGCACTTTTCAGGTTTCTTTTCAGAGGTAAAATTCTTGGGGAATTACCTGTTTTGCTGTATGGTTGCATGAATTTTTCTATTGGCACAAGAATCTATCCCACTGTCACCCTTACAACTAAAGCAGCAGTGTGTTTACTGGTGCCATAACTTGACATCCCCTTAATGTGAAAATGAGTCAACTTTCCTTTTATTAATTCTACTTTTCTTCCACAGAAGACAATTATCTTCCTCCAGAAAGTTTAAATTGGGCTTTTTTAAGCAGTCCTTTCAGTTCAAAATAAATAGCACTAATATAGATAGCAACTGGGGAATTGCTAAATAGGTCCTACAGATTTGGCTTCCTTCTTTTCTTTTTTTCTCCTTCCAGGCCTGTTCTCATTTACTACTTTGTTCTAACGTTTGCACAGCTCCTCAGCTGTGCGTGTGCTGGGCGATGCCAGGCTCACATCGTTCCTCAGCAGTTGAGCACGCTTCAAACTTCCGCCATCCTGCAGTGCTTTCAGACAGTGATGGCCTTAGATAAAGTGCAGTAGATGCATATCTGGGTTCTGATTTGTGCACTATATTTGTACTTAAATGGCTGAGCAGTTCTACTGCTGTGGTGTAATGAAACTTGAATGTTGCTACTTCAGGGCTTGCAGGGCTATGCTTGCAAATTGCTTCTGCCCCAGAGCTTTTGTTCGTCTGCAGCAGGTAATTGCGCTCAATTCTGGTCTGTCCCTTCAGTGGAAATGGGGTTATTTCCTGAGTCATCATGTTCTGTATGGAACAGAGTTTAAAATGTATAGCGGGTAATGTCAGCATCTTGCAGTTTCTCAAAGCTTTTAATCTGCAGTTTGACTTAGTGTGCCTTCAGCTGTATCAGGGTAATGATTTAATTAAGTGTATGGAGAGAGGTTGTTACAATGGCTTTTAACTGCAAGGCCGTGATGAGGCTAGGAGCAAGGCTCAACATTTTAGGCCATTACTGAAAGTCATGTGCCAAGGAACCTCATGTGTTTGGTTGAGACTTTCTTGTCTTACTCATCCTTCCCCCACAGCACGAGCAGTGTCTGCGGGAGGTGTTTGTAGGCCAGGAGACACTGGGATGTAATGTAGCCGTGGATATTCTGCATTGCTTACAGAAGCTGCTTCTTAGTGTCTTTCCCGGCTGCGTTTAAGGACAGGTTGCCTCCTCTTTCCTGTGATGAGTGCCTGCTAGTCCTTTTCTTAAGCTGTTTCCATTACATGACTCTGTGCAGGAGTGTACTAGGTGTCGCTCATCTGTGACGTGACCTGGTGAGTGGAGCTTCACACACTGAGGGGTGGAAGGCTTAGGTATGCATCTGCAGAGTGAGGTGTCTGTCCGAATGTGAAAATCCCATTCTTGTGTTACTGGAGAAGCAGTTGTCTCCCTGCCCCTCATCTGGAAGTTCTTTACTGATAAGGTGCAGGGAGGTGGTGTATTTCCCTCTTCCCTCCTCAGAACTTCTGACTTTGTATAGTATTGTTCTGCTTGACGCACTATTCCAACCTTGTTTTATAGTCAGTGTCTTCTTAGAGCTGCTGTAGTTCCTGAATCCCTTATAGACAAGAGTTTTTAAGCAACAGAAGGGGCAAGTTGTTACTTTTCCCACTGCTACTCAGAGCCCTGTTGAAAGCAATGAAAGCTGGTTGGTTTTCTACTTCTGAAATAGAGATGAGCTGAGAAGCAGCAGAAATATTCAAGCAGTCCATGTATAGTCCTGTGAAAGTGTTGCTGTCTTAGTCGTGATGCCTGCTTTTCTTTTGCCAGCTGGAAGAATTTTGTGGAAATGATGGCTTTACCACAAGAAGAATTAGTTTTGGTCTTGAAGAATACAAGTCTTGGTCAAAATAAAGTCTTTGCATTCCTATGCCTTGAAGTTTTTGTAGTCTTCTGTTTTTTTCTTTCACTGTAGAACTATGTGCATGGCTCCTGTTTGTAATAGACCAGTCCAAGCAAGTCTGATACACAGGATGCATAGTAAAATGCTTCAAGCAAAATGATGAATAAGTAAATGAATACTGTTTTTGCTTCTTTTTAAATATCTGCGTACAGTACACAAAAGCATGTTAATTTGCAAATGTCTTTCAAGTTTTTGAAACCTGAAATGTGAAAACAAATTAGTCAAATGGCAGTGTATTTCTGTTGACAGCAGTCTTTCTTGTTTTCTCAGGCTGCCCTTTTAAATGTTGCCTCATTGGCTGAAGGCATGACGTACAAGCATCACTTGTTCTTGGCAAACAATGCAGCTTTACTGTGCATCTTCATATGAAAAGCTTCATGCTCCTCCTGTATCATCCCCAGTGTACTTAATCATAGCACTTGACCACACATGGTGTGCTGTGCATCAAGCACATAGTAATAATGTAGGAGGAATATAGAAGGAGCAAAGACTCAAGCTGTAGTTTATCAATGTGTGAGTTGATCGCTGATGACTCCTTAGTAACTTATTTTATTAATTTGTGACCAATAAGCTGTTTGAAAATCGTATTTCTCTGACCATGCTTTTGTTAAATAAAGATATCTTCTTATTTCAGGTTGCAGTTGTTAAAATGAAGTGTACAGAGCGCATTTATGCAATGAAAATTCTAAATAAGTGGGAAATGCTTAAAAGGGCAGAGGTAAGTAATATGGTTCTTTAATGCAGAGAATTTTTGAAATGGTATTAAAAAAATTACATTGAAGCTCTTCCAGATTAGGAAGAATTATTTCATGAACATAGGAGCTTCATTCTTTTTTCTTTTTTTCTTAAGCTGTTTTAATGCAATCAGGTCTGACAGTCCCTTCCAGGCATCTGTTCTCAGCACTACTGTGTATTCGTTTACCAGACAGTCTGCCCTAGTTCTTACCCTGAATTTATTGGCCAAATTTTTGTTTACAATAAAGGCAAGTTAAAGACTACGTGAAAGCTGAGATTGGTGCTGCTATGACATTCACAGCTGTATACAAAAACGTTATGAAAAGGTCTTGTTTGCCTTGCATTCAGAAAGCACACATTAAGGAGCTTTGCATCCTACAGTTTGTAACAGGATTTATATCACTGGTGAAACTATAACTAAGTATTTTGGAATCACAGATTCAGACTGTAAAACAAAATGTGTTAAGAAGGTAAATCTGTTTCAGAAGGGTATTTTTGATTAAAGGATATGTACATTGTCGCAACAAATTATGTAAATGTGAATGGGTACTTCACAGATTAGGAAAAGACCTACTAAGAATATGCCATGGGAAGTGGCATATTCTTAGGATACCTACTCTTGCATGGTAGAGGAAAATGTTATGCCAAATGTAATATTACATAAGTCAGCAGGTAAATGAGCAGTAGATTTGAGGGGAAAATACATGTAGTGCATCAATACTTGCAGCAGTTCTGTTAAGGGGCGAAGGCTAGCTGCTTGCTGAGGACTGAGCCTGCTGACCCTTCCTTCTCCCATTCTTCTGTCCCCTTCCTGACACCTCCTCCCCCCAGCCTACCCTTCCTAGTCCCTCCCTTCGTTTCAGTGAATCAGTGCCAGCTCTTTTCCTGTGAATAAATCTTCTCCCTCTTGTTAAGTTTAATTTAGTCACACTCTGTCCATCGGTCCATGCTCTTCTTTACAAACGGCGGCAGCCACTGCCACTCGGCTGTTCTTTGAGCTGTCAGGAGTGTTCACACTCTTGGCTGTGCTGCATCAGTGGTTCTGCATTAAGCCTTCCCCTGTACAGGGGAAATTTGGTGCCCTTTCTACACAGATTTCAGTTGGGTTAATTCATTGGTCAGTATAGAATTGTTTTAAACCCAAATGCTTGTAGGGGGCTCCCAAACTCTAATGGAAATACAGCTACACTAGCTTACTTCAGTCATTTTTAAAGTGACTTAATTAAATGGCCTACCTAAGTAGCTGAAACATGTAGAGATGTCCTGAGAAGACAGCTGTTTACAAGTTGTCTTCAAATTATGTGACTAACTCCTCTTACCCTCTCAGGCAGGTGAGAGGTGGAAGAGGGTTATCCACCAAGAAAGATGTATAATGAGCAATAGTTTTCCCAGTACACACTTAGGACAGGTAACAGTCCAGCTAAGTTCTCTTTCCACTGATTTTCCCCATCTACAAAGGGCAATAAAGGAACTGTCTTCTCTGCTGTGCCCCTTTGTCTTTTCCAGTAAAGTTTGCTACTTGATTTGGCTTTTGTGGATAAGCAAGACTTTATAACCTGCATATCAAGTTCATAAAACATCTGTGTGTTAAAATTTCCCAAATGTGGTAAAACTTGTTAGTTTTTAAAATGAAGCCTGCAAGAATACAGTAGCCTCCTAAGTGGGCAGTTCCACTGAAAAGCAGACTTCAAGTGGTTTCTTATCCACTGTATGAGTGGTCTAAGAAGCACATTGTTGTACTGGTTTGTTTGTTTTGTATGACATTAAAAATAGCAAAAAGTTATCTAAATACTGCTTATTTGTGCACTAGCTGCAGGAAAAAAACATATGGTCGGAAGCCACTAAAATACAGGAAAGATTAGTGAATATCAGCTGACATCCTTAAACGGGTTGCAAGCAAAAATAGGCATGCCATTTATGTTGATAAGGTGGACCATTTGTATTCGTTGTTCTGACAGCAAAATACATAGTCATTAGCATATTACTGTTGACAGCTCCAAATAAGTCTTGACTGTCTGATTAGGTAGCCTGTCATGCTTTTTCAAGGCACATTTCAAGGCCTTTTAAGATAGTGTAAGCAGAGAAAGAGAGTTTTATACTTCGAAGTCATGGTGCAAAGTGTTCAGCAGCATTACTGGTTTTGGAGGGTTCATAACATTCCCTCGCTATTTGAGGTTGCACAGTGAACTGGATCAAGGAACTGATGTATTCGAAAATAAACAAACTAGTTTTCTGTGTTGGCAGCCTCCTCACATTGTGGTGCCAGAAAAACTGCGAAGTCCTGTGCTCTGGTCCTGCAGGCAGGCGATAGGATTACTTGGAGCTGCTGTTGCTGCCAAACTTTTTGTAGAGTGATACTTTGCCCTTGCATTCATAAACGGTTAAACCACTCTCAGTTAACATTTAATTACAGTTTACATCTCTTTGCACCAATAATTGCTGACTTTACAATGTGGCCACAGTATGGTCGTCTTCAGTAGAACTGTAGATTGACTTTTGCTTCCTTAGGGGGAAAAATGGTTGAGATACCTTTATAAGGTGCAATCAGTATATGGTAAGGCTTGGGCTTCCTAGGCATGTGTCTTCCATAGTGCATTTTCTAAGACATCTGGACAAGTGGCAATGACAAAAAAACCCAACAATTATTATCTAGAACCCAAACACTTGAATCTGCAGCTACAGAATATCCTAATAATGGCTCTCTGAATTGAGAGTAGTGTAAGAGTCCCAAGGTCTGCATCTTGATGGTTCTGATCCAATAAAAACGTTAATATATTTTTATTAAGGAGGACTCACTTGAAGTTTATGAAAGTTGGTTTTATGTAAAGATGCTGAGAAAACCTGTTGTTATACAGAGCTTGCTTCTCTGAAGTGTTGCAGTGTGCTGTTTGAAGTAGAGGAAAGATTATTGAAAATGAAAATGTATTATACTGCACAAAGATAAGACAGTAATAGTAAAATCTGCTTATTTCCTGTAGTGTGTTGGCAGTGTCTGGAACTGTAATGTAAGAAAAGTATACATGAAACTCTGTTTTCACAAAGGTCTTTTTCAGAACCACCAGACTTACTTTCCTAGAGCCAGTATCTTTCTGCTACAGATTGCAGTGACAAGTTACCATTTTTCTGGCTTTTAAAAATACATTATGGAACAAAGATTCAGTGTTGACTCAAATTGGTTTGTGGGCTTTTTGGTGTTTTGGTGGGTGCGTGTTGTGTGTTGGTTGGGTTGTTTTGTTTCAGTTTTTTTAAGGTCACAGTCAGCATTAGAGTGACTGAATGCCTGACTACAAGCCTGCACAGATTCCCTAGCTTGTCACTTGTGCAGACTGAATTCCAATGAATAGAGACCTCTGTTCAGTAATTTTAAATAATCCCATAAGACATCCATATATATTCATCCTGTGAAAACTACTTGTTGATGTTGACAATGGCTTTTTCCTCTCTCTTCCTTTAGACAGCTTGCTTCCGAGAGGAGAGAAATGTCCTCGTGAATGGAGATTGTCAGTGGATTACTACGTTGCACTATGCCTTTCAAGATGAGAACTATTTGGTATGTTTGATTCATCAGCAAATAAAAGCTTTAGGTTATGAAAAAACTTTTTTTTTGGTACATTTAAGGATATTTGTGCAATAAATCAGTCCACCTCATGCCTCAAAAGTGTTTCAACATTCTTGTTTTCTCCTTGAAGAGAAACTTCAAAGGGACTGACTGTAATTCCAGGAGAGTGAGAAAGTCGTGTAGTACTGTGGTATATAGAGGTTTAGTTAAGCACTTTAAATTAACTATCTACCCTTGCATTAAATATGTCATGCTTAAGTTTAATGTTTTGGATAACACTGCAGTTAAATAATTTGAGAGGAGTTAACCCTGTGAAAGTAACGAATATTTTTATTTTATTTTAAACTTTCAGAATGTCTTTTGAAGCAAGAGTTTGTTTAAAAATGGCAAAAGTAATTTAAAATTTTATTTAAAAAAATATTAAACTGGTATTTTAAAGGCTTCAGGAAAAAAAAATAGCCTATTTCTTAAAAGTATTTAAATATGTTTATAAAGTAAGTCATTACTCCTGTTATGCTTTTTTAATGGTGGGTTACTAGAACTATAACATATAAGCTATGTCACTGTAGTCACAGAAATCAGGAGAGTACTGGTCAGGAGCAAAGTCAGTAAAGCCCCGACATACTGCAATATACTGAACCATACAGTAACAAGTGGTTACTTGAGGCTGCATTTGCAAACCTGCTATTTCTGTAACAACTGCCATAGTTGTAATGTGAAAGTTTTCACCTTCTTAATGCTTTTTAGAGAGTACCACAGTAGCAAGTCATGGTTATAAATAAGAAAAAAATGTGTTGATAAAAGGCTGTCAGTGAGTTCAGGAACTGAGTATGTGAAAGAGTTAGGAGATACTCAAACGTTTTCACAGGTGCTGAAACAAAACAAATTATTTTGACTGTCATGTTAAAAGTATTTTCAGAATAACAAGCACATTGTAAGCAAATAAGTAGTTGGGTCTTACCCTCATTTGCAAGCTATTTCTATTGAATGCTTTGTGATAGATCCAGATTTTCAACCTCTCAAAATTTAGTCATCTCTGGCACTGCCTCATGAAGATAGCTCATAATTTCAAATTCCCTCGGAACCAAACAGCCTTCAGACTTGCATAAAAATAACCTAAGACATCCTGTAATGTATTTCCAAGTAGCTTGTAAGAATGGAGCTACCTAACAAAAAATTGTTAACTGTGCAAGATAGCAAGCAGTAGCAATGACAGTATAGAGATGGATCTAGCGTTGCTAATACTGTTTTATACAAATCTGTTCCAAGAAGCTATAGCAGTATAATACATTTCTTGTCCTCAGGTTCCCAAAGACATTTAGATGTTGAAGTTTCACTTGACAGCAGAATTTAGACATCTAGCATCTAATTTAAGATCCAGTATCTCAGAAAGCAACAACTCTGCCTAGCAGCCAAAGTCAGCAGATTCCCAGCTTGCCTGAGGTCTGGCTCTGTGTGTGCTGAGATGCTGCCTTCCAATTTGGTCTGTTTGTTACTCAGCATCCTTCTCATGTAAATGTCTGGTGCTCACAGATGGAGTGTGTCTGCATCTCAGTCACTCTATTGTAAATGATGCGTGAAGAAAAGGTGAAACACGTTAGGAAGTGACTTTCATCCAAGAACCTGGCCAGAAGGTTCTCTTCCGTAACATCTTAGTGGTTCACTTGTCCAGGGGCTAAAAGATCTCTGCTCATCTTGAAGAAGTTTATAGCCATGTTTTTGCACATCTTGGGAGAGTGCTGCCATGTTACAGAACCTGGGCAGATTGGGTTTATTTTTCAGTTGTGCTGTGCATCCTTGATCATTGTAGAATGGAATGTAAAGCTGAGAACAAAACAGGAACAGGCAACAGAGCTTGGTTCTCCAACCTAGAGTGGACATCGGTCCTCTGAAAGAGAAAGCTCTAGGTTCTGGTATCTGCTCCCAGTGATGTTTGTGCATTATAGCTAGTGATTCTTAAGTGCAAAACCACATAAGCTAACCCTGAAGCAGAGAGAGTACCTTGGTGTCTTCCCACACCTAGGGCTTTGCCATCCTCCTCTGGCTGCATGATAAAGGGTTCTGAACAAGACAAATAAAAAGAAGGTAAGATGTTAAGGCAGAAAAGTAGTAGCTGCCCTTGAGAGTCTATAATTAATTGAGGTTTCATTCCCTCTATTTAATATTAGTAGAATATGTGATGATGCAGAACTTAAGTATAAGCAAGAAACACAAAATTCTGTGAAATGTATATGTTCTGGGGTTCATTTTCTGGTTCTGCTCCTGTAGTTTTAAAATGTTTGAGAGGCAAATACACCATGTGGTACTGTTTTCTAAACAGCCAACTCTTAAATGACATTACATCGAAATGCTAGCATGGCTTTTTTCTGGTTCTTAGAAAGCTTTCGTAGAGACAGTTTGAGTCAAGATGAGTTAAGTAAACCTTTTGTGATTTTGCTGAAGCAGATATGGTGTAGGTGAAACACAGTCCATGAATATTAGAAACAAGTATGGGACCTGAAGTTCTTAATCTCTTCCAGATTCAAATCTTTTAGTTTTCTTGTGACTTACCAGAAAAATTTTCTTTTAGTCTTATTCATGAAGAAGGGCATATGTGTGTTTGTCTGCTGTCAGCTTCTTAAAGGCATCTAAGTATTCATAAGAGTATTACAATGTATTTTTTTCCTTTGATTTCCAACTACTGTCCCTATTTGATGTAGTCACTTCCCTAGAAGAAATGCAATACCGCTAGATTTCAGCATCAGAATAGCCTTTATTTTAACCCCATGTGAAGGGAGAAGTGCCTCCTGGCAAGAAGATCGTTGTGAATTGGAAGATGAATAAAATTTGACTTTCTTACAGAAGAGGTCTCACAACATTCCTCTGATCCAAGTGCCTCATTTCATGGGTCAGCTGAGTTCTTGCTGAGTTATGAACGCTGTGGGAGCTGAGGGAAGTGCATTACCTTGTCTCTGACAGGCAGGATATTTCAGCTCCCACAGAAGCCTCTATAAGCTCTCTTAGCCTTGAATTTGAGAGAATATACTTTAATACAATATCCCTTTTAAAACATTGCTGGTTCCTGTCTGTGGCTTTTTGTTTTCAAATGTAATTGTTGCATGTCTACAGTGTTCCAACACATGTTTAAAATTCCTTGATGGGTTGTGCAATATGAACGGATTGATTTCAACATAAGTGATGAAACTTGCCTATCAGATTAAGCTATAATTTGAATAAGATGGAGAAAAATATCACAACCTGTGCCTTTCGGAGTCGCTTTTTTAAGCCAAAAGATAGTGAGATAGTATTCCACATTATGTTCCTTTGGGTTCCTGTCTTCTTTAATTTGCTTCCCTTGTGGAAGATGAATCTGTGGCAGGGACAGTGGACTGTAGGTTGCTTTACCTTGAGGAGAAAAATAAGATGACTGCTTTGGGAAGTTAATTCCAGAATAAGCAAAGTTATTCCTAAAACCACTTATCAAATCGTCTTGGGAAGCATGGAACAAAATGGCTCAAGACTGGTAGTACTAGATAAAGTCATTATACCTGAAGTGATGGTCTGGATTTAGGTGGATATTGCTAGGAAATAAATATAATGCAATCCTCATTTTGTGGTATAAGAAACAAATAGCAAGTCTGAGTCCTTTTCTTTCATGTTACCCTATCTGTGTTGGTCCTTTCCATGGAGAGGATAATGGCTGATTGGCCTAGGAGGCTGTTTACTTTTTCATTTAAATATATTCAAAAGAACATTAATGTTTGACTTTTTTTTTTTTTTTTTTTTTTTTTTATTTCTCACTGTAGTGCCTTTGGCTTGACAGTGCTTCTGGCTTGTCATGGGCATCCCTAATGTATCATGTCATCAAGCTCTTGCCAGCTATGTTATGCATCCATGATGTGGCATGTGCCAAGATGAATATTTGAAGATGTTGATGTGATAAGTTCCACTTTTGGAACCACTAGTAGTATTGAAATGGTACCAAAACTAAAAAGAGTAATGAAATGTATATTTTATACTAAGCTGCATCAAGTACTGTTTTTAAATATAGTTTTTTCTTCCTGCATCCTCTGGAAGTTCTCACTTTAAGGGTTGATAACCTACAGTAGTTTTGGTGATGCTAGATCATTTTCTTTGTGTGACACTGTAGTTAAGACAAATAAACTCACCCCAATTTACTTGTTTGTTGCTGCTCTATCTTGGGTGTTTGTTTTTTTTTTTTAATGGTGAGAACTGAATGCTGATGTGTCATCCTTACTGTTATTATTAAAGGAATATGATATCTTTTTAAACCAAATAAGCAAATAAAAGTAATGCAAAAGATTACTAATTTTGACTACTTTCCCCAGGTACAGAAAAAAATTAGTGAAAGGGTTTTTTTCAGGGGTTAACTGATAAACTTTAATTTTTTTTCTTACCAGCTGTCTCTCAGTACTTGACTGCTTTATTTCTCCCTTTTCAGTATCTAGTGATGGACTACTATGTTGGTGGTGACTTACTGACACTTCTCAGTAAGTTTGAAGACAAGCTTCCTGAAGATATGGCTAGGTTCTACATTGGTGAAATGGTGCTTGCTATACATTCCATACATGAGCTGCATTATGTGCACAGGTAAAATACCGTCTCACTTGGCAAAAAATACATGCACAGTTATATGAAGCTAATTGTAAAGATACTGCTGTGTATACAGATGGACACAGTAGCCACAGGCAAACTACTGTGGGTACTTGCTTACTATATACTGTAAAATACCTGTATAAGCTATTACATTTTAAATATCAAGTTTTGATGGATTGATATTAGAAGCAGTGACATTTATCTGACTAAGCTTTTACTAAAGCTTTTATTTTTAATCAGGCTTCTTGACTTATTCTCAATTCACTTCATGAATATATCTGCCTTTGTCCAAGCCAGCCTAGAAGTTTGAAGCAGTTTGAATTCTCTGCAAAAGTTTAGACATTCTGCAAAATTTACCCACAGTAAGCCCATGATAACATTAATGCATCTATTTACCTGAGGTCATCCTCAAACGGTTTTTGTAATGGGTGGCATGTGCTGGTCTAATTGTTTCTGTGCACAGGTTTTATATTCCGGATCAGTGCCTACCATCATGTTAACTTAGGTTGTGTTCTGTAGTAGTTAAGAGTATATAATATTCCTCATTCTCTGTCAGAGGAAACAGGTCAGGAACGTAGAGTACACTTTGTGTGATGCTTTTTTGGCGGCTTCTTGGAACAGCTGTTTTAGAAGAGCTGTGAGTAGTGCAAGGGAGGCATTTGATAAATATTTTTTCATCATTGTAAGAGTCTTGATCAGGGGACAATTTCTATCCTTTGTTTGCTTTTCAGATTTAAGAACTGTGTATGAGATGTCAGTTAGAAAGCAAAATTATACTAATTCTGGAAACCTTTGCAGTTTTCTCTTTATATGCTGACTTTATAGCTTGATTTCAATAAATAGAGAAGTTAGAAAATACAGAGTGTGAGAGCAGTGAGGTTTTTCAGTTAACTGAATACTGCTTATGGCCGTATGTGTAGGTTCACGGTAGGTCACTGAAAGTCCCAGCTCAGGAGAAGTGGACTTCATACTAGCATTGTATCTGACTTGGCAGGTCCCTCTTGGCCAGGTCCCTTTACATCTTTATGCCTTTATTTCTTAGACTGTGAAATAAGGACAGTTTTACTGTCTCTTTTATGAAATTTATGGGTGAAAACCATTAGGTAATTGAGGTGATTTTTATTTACAATCATTGTTTAAAAGACACAGGGAATTCTCAGACTATAACACTTTGAATTCTTCTGTTCAGACTTCGATCACTGTTTCAAAAATTAAAAAAAGAAAAGATGCATGAACTCTAATACACCTGTGAGTGAATGTGGACAATATGTGGGGATATAAAAATGTTACAGACTCAGAGAAGTTCACCAGAGGCACCATTGCACCCATTTCCGAGGAAAGTGGCCTGACTAACTGACCAGCTACATCTTTGCATGAGACTGAATGAATGTCTCTTGCGGCAATAGGAATGAATGGCTCTGAGGCCAAAACATACGCTTTGAATAGGAGACATATGAATGCCCAAGAAATCACTGCTTGGCAACTGGAATGGATTAGGAGGAAGCATGATTGCTCTGGAGAGGATTTCAAGGACCCTTTAAAGGCTTATATGACCTGTTAGCTGTAGATAGGAAACAGTGGAGCTCAGAGATGAGGCATTAAGCTTTTCTGAACAAAACAGTGTTCCCTTAGGCAAGCGAGATCTGCATGCAAAGCAGAAAAGAGGAGATGTGTTGGATGAGATGGGCTCAAACAAACAAATTGGTGTATAGTTGTATATAAGCTTTAACAGTTCTCTGCACCTACTGAGCTTGACTTGTGGTCATGGGCCTGTAAGGAAATGTTGACAGTATCTGGAACTGAAATGTACGGAATAAGTTTAACAGTAGAAAATTACTAAAGAGTTTATTGGGAAAGCATAGTGAGATGGTCTAATTTTCTGTGTTAATGCATATTTTTCTGTATTATAACAAGTAAGTACGCATTTAATTTATGTTGACGGGCATAGACTAGCATTTACTATTTTGTCTTAATACGGCTAATGAGCAACAGTATTAGTGAAGTTTCAGTAATTAATTTCAAAGCATTAGCCCTTGGTTAAAAAGTGTTAATCCAAGTTTGTGTTTGAAAAATTTATCAGATTGGCAGGATTTTTACACATATGAGGACCCTTTGTTAAACCTATCATGGTTTTTCTCATAAGTCTCCTCAGGTGTGAAACTGTAATTCAGCATCTTAAAAATCAGGCATTGTCAGCTTAAACATCTATGTAGCAAGGTGTATTACAGCACTTTTTTTTTCTTTGTTCCTAGTAATTCTAGTCTCTCAAAAATTAAGCTGAAGCTATTGTACAATTTTTAAGTTTTTGAGCATTTGAAAAGAAATACAGGATTTTATGGTGCAAAAAGACTGGTGGGTTTAAGGTAAAGCACATGTGGTTTTATTTATTACTAATAGATAGTATTATTTAAGTAAATATGATATCTAAAAAACCCCACCAAATCAACACATTTATAGGCTTGGTTATCCTTTTTGGCTATCTCAAATAATAATATTTCAGAATGGCATGATGATATGCTGCCATGTTGGGAGCTGATCCTGGATAGTGTTGGGTAAAGAAAGGGAAGGAGGCTGGTATATGTTACCTTGGAAGACATGGATGTTCTCCTTTTTAGCCTGCAGAATTGGTGCATAACTGAGTTGGTTTTGTTTTCTGCACTTGCTCTTCTCTCTTCCTTTCTTGTCACCTTTCCAACATCTTGGCTAGGTGCTCTTAAAATCATTTGGGATATTTTGAAGCTATTAATAAAAAAAAAACCCAAACAGCATAATATGTATTGGGACTGTCTTATTAAGTTGTCCGGATGATTGATCTTTTACTGATACTTTACTTTGTGTGAATTTGAGTACAAAGTGGTGAAATAAAATGTGGTTAATCGGTAGACTAAATTCAATTAACATGCTCTTTAGTAAATCCTTTTTGCCTACCTTCCTGATATCAAAAAGAATATCACGTAATGAGCTAGAATGAAATTGGAGTCTTAGTTCCATGTCATTTAGTAGCCTTAGCATGCTGTATATCATTTTATAACCTGCTATATATGTGTAAGAATAGGAAAAAAACTGTTTGATATTGGAGACTTTCTAATGTTACTGTGTTCTGTTGAAATGGTATTGCCCTGATCCCAGAGCTGGGGGAATTCAGTGGCTTGTAGAGTAACTGCTGCATGTATATGGGATGCAAAAGTCTTTAGGTATCCGTAGAACCAAATGTGCTGTGCAGTAGTGTATAGAAAGTCTTGAATAGCAAATGAAAAATACTGGCCAACAGAAATGCTGGACAAAATTTAGAGAATCAGTAAAAAAAAAAAAAAAATCTTCCTAGATAAGAAGCTAGGAGTTAGTTATTAAGTCTTGGTAAAAAACATGAGATTAAAAGATTGCCTTTTCTCTTTTATCTATCTTGCCTGTAAACAGTATATTGTGATACATATAATCTTGAAATTATGTTGGTGAAGTAAACTGCCTATCTTTTACAGTCAGTATGACTCACTGTAATTATTCTGCTTGGTTATTTGACCATTCAGAGTTCAACTTTGATGAGCTTGAAAAACTGATGTAATCTAAAGCTTCAATATTGCAGGCAAAGTTTTAATTTGGGCAGGAGGAGACGGTTGTAAGTAGTGCAGTAAAAAGAGTTTGCATCAGTGGATATCCAACATAAAATTCTTTGTTCTTCTGATGCAAGATTAATCTTTACAAGCAGAACTAATACTATATATTTAAATCTTTTCACTTCTTTCTATTGTAACAGGGACATAAAGCCTGATAATGTTCTTTTGGACATGAATGGTCACATACGACTGGCAGACTTTGGGTCCTGTCTGAAAATGAGTGAAGATGGCACAGTATGTATGAAGCAAAATTTAATCAGGTCACTGGTAGTAGGACCTTGTGAGTGAGTTCCTGGTCTTAAAGCTATTAGACGTTGTCAGCATGCATCAGGGAGGTGTTAGATTGTAAGCTTATTGACATGCTAAAAATTATGGGAAGAGTATAATTCAACATACTTCTAAAAATGTTTTTGACATCTTCGTCTCCTTGTTTTACAGGTTGCTACTGTTTAAAGTTATCCTTTGCTATGTTTTTCTGTCTTTCATGTTTTCTTCTACTGGCCATTTCAGTTCTCATGAGATTATTATGAACTGTCCAAAGACCCTTTGTTCAAAAAGGATAGAAATTTGATACTAATTATGTATTGGAATCACAGGTGACCAGGAACCTAGAAGCCATGACAGACTTTAAGTATAAGTCATCCAAAATGAGGACATAACTAAGCACAACAGGAACTTAATCTGGCTACTGCTGTAAAAGACAATAAAAAACATTTCTATAAATACATTAGCAACAAAAAGAGGTCTAAGGAGTATCTCCATCCCTCATTGGATGCAGTGGGAAACAGGGTGACAAAGGATGAGGAAAAGGCTGAGGTACTTAATGCCTACTTTGTCTCAGTCTTTAATGGTAAGACCAGTTGTTCCTCAGGTGCCCAGCACCCTGAGCTGGAAGACAGGGACGGGGAGCAGAATGAAGCCCCCATAATCCCAGGGGAAATGGTTAGCAACCAGCTACACCACTTAAGACACACACAAGTCTATGGGGCCAGATGGGATCCACCCAAGGGTACTGAGGGAGCTGGTGGAAGTGCTCACCAAGCCACTTTCAATCACTTATCAGCAGTCCTGGCTAACCAGGGAGGTCCCAGTTGACTGGAGGCTAGCAAATGTGATGCCCATCTACAAGAAGGGCCGGAAGGAGGATCCAGGGAACTACAGGCCTGTCAGTCTGACCTCGGTGCCAGGGAAGGTAATGGAGCAGATCATTTTGAGTGCCATCAACATGGCATGTACAGTACAACAAGGCGATCGGGCCCAGGCAGCATGGGTTTATGAAAGGCAGGTCCTGCTTGACTAACCTGATCTCCTTCCATGACAAGGTGACCCGCTTAGAGGATGAGGGAAAGGCTGTGGATGTCGTCTACCTAGACTTTAATAAAGCCTTTGACACCGTTTCCCACAGCATTCTTCTGGAGAAACTGGCTGCTCATGGCTTGGACGGGTGTACTCTTTGCTGGGTAAAAAACCGGCTGGGCGCCCGGGCCCAAAGAGTGGTGGTGAATGGAGTTAAATCCAGTTGGCAGCTGGTCATAAGTGGTGTTCCCCAGGGCTCCGTATTGGGGCCAGTTTAATATCTTCATCAACAATCTGGATGAGGGAATTGAGTGCGCCCTCAGTAAGTTTGCAGGTGACACCAAGTTGGGCGGGAGCATTGATCTGCTTGAGGGTAGGAAGGTTCTACGGAGGGATCTGTACAGGCTGGATCGATGGGCTGAGGCCAACAGTATGAGGTTCAACAAGGCTAAATGTCGGGCCCTGCACTTGGGTCACAACAACCCCATGCAGCGCTACAGGCTTGGGGAAGAATGGCTGGAAAGCTGCCTGGTGGAAAAGGACCTGGGGGTGTCGGTCAACAGCCGGCCGAGTATGAGCCAGCAGTGTGCCCAGGTGGCCAAGAAGGCCAACAGCATCCTGGTCTGTATCAGAAATAGTGTGGCCAGCAGGAGCATGGAAGTGATTGTCCCCCTGTACTCGGCACTGGTGAGGCCGCACCTCAAACAGTGTGTTCAGTTTTGGGCCCCTCACTACAAGAAAGACATTGAGGTGCTGGAGCGTGTCCAAAGAAGGGTGACGAAGCTGGTGAAGGGGTCTAGAGCACAAGCCTTATGAGGAGCGGCTGAGGGAACTGGGGTTGTTCAGCCTGGAGAAAAGGAGGCTGAAAGGAGGTTGTAGTGAGGTGGGTGTTGGTCTCTTCTCCCAAGTAACAAGCGATAGGATGAGAGGATATGGCCTCAAGTTGCGCCAGGGGAGGTTCAGATTGGATATCAGGAAAAATTTCTTCACCGAAAGGGTTGTCAAGCATTGGAACAGGCTGCCCAGGGAAGCGGTGGAGTCACTATCCCTGGAGGTATTTAAAAGACGTGTAGATGTGGTGCTTAGGGACATGGTTTAGTGGTGGACTTGGCAGTGTTAGGTTAACAGTTGGACTTGATGATCTTAAAGGTCCTTTCCAACCTAAATGATTCTATGATTCTATAATTAAAAAAACCGGTTTGTTTTATATGCTTTTTACAAATGGAACAGCAACATTATGGTAAGTGGCCATCTTGTCCACCAGATTGGATACACCCCTAAAAGCTAAATCACTCGTGATGGGTTTTGTTTGTTTTGCCTATTTTTGGGTGCTTCTAGGGGTTCCAGTCCTGCCAAGATATGGCATGCAACATCATTCACCAATTTTGGCACAAACTCAGGTCTTGGTGACATTCTTTAGCCATAAAATGCCTGCCAAGGATTTACCACATAACACAAAATAATTTGGAAGGAGCCATTGTAACTCTGTGAGAAACCTGAGAACACGTTCCTAGAGGTTAGAGCTGCTCTGCCACTGCCCTGATGGTCCAGGCTTCCCTAGTACTTGGGTGCACGACAATTCCCCACCTTACCCCTGTATTGCAACCAGTTGCACATTATGCAATAAGCATTAAACCAATTTCTGTCATACTAAAAATAGGGGACTACTTGCCCGAGCACCTTGTTTTGTGATCTTCAAATGAAACTGTAAAATTTGGGCATATGACTTGAACTTCCTACTTACTAATTTTTCAGTTCAACTTCTGGCAGCCAATTGCAATTTTGAAGTGTAGACAGACACAAAGGCAAAACATATTCTTCTCTTGTCTTTCTGCTTTCACAGTAGCTGTGATTATTTTGGGTTTCTACTGTGTTCAGAATAAAACATATCAACTGATTTTATGTAGAAGTAGATCCGAACTTAATCTTTGCAGTCTTTGCTACTTTCTTAATATTTTCTTTATGTTGTTGCAGTGATTTTATAAATCTCTTCCTTTTCCAAAATCATGTTGTGGTGTCTCTGTTTGTCAGAAATACTAGTGTGTGAGTGAGGAAGTTGCTGAGAGAATCTGAAATCTTACAAGAATTATTGTTTGCCTTATTTTTAAGGTACAGTCATCAGTAGCAGTGGGTACACCTGACTACATCTCCCCTGAGATACTGCAAGCAATGGAAGATGGAATGGGAAAATATGGGCCTGAATGTGACTGGTGGTCATTGGGTGTCTGCATGTATGAAATGCTGTATGGTGAAACACCCTTTTATGCAGAGTCGTTAGTGGAAACCTATGGGAAGATTATGAATCATGAAGTAAGAGCTATATTAAATCTCTGTGTACTCACTGAGTTTATAATGTTTACAGAGAAACTTATCACTGAAAGATACTGAAGTGATATTAGGTCTTTGCTTTTTCACAGTGTTTTAGAACCATATTGTGTAGGTTTATTGGTTCAGGTTTATAGGAACATTTGCTTCTCTGAACTGCAGAAATTAAATTCTTTGTCAAATTGAAATTTTTCTCTAAATGCTGACATTGTTCTTGTTGGAAAACCTAAGCAGTCATTACAAAATCGAAATTGAAAACAACTGTCATGTTGGGCCCATTGAAAGTTTCCTCTGGACTGTGAAGGAGAAATGAAGTAATGCATTATTTACACAGCTGTGCACGTTTTCTGTCACGCTGGTAACAGTACAAAAAAGGGAAAAGGCAAGTCAACCAGTGTAGACATGAGCTGCATGAAGAACATGAGGTGGGGGGGGTTGTCCAGGGTCAAAGTGGTAGACAAGCGTTGGAACTTCTGGGTGCATTTTGAACATCAGAGAAGTAAGAACACCAGTTCATGGTGTCCTTTAAAGAGCTGTATTAGGAGGATGTGTTTATGTGCATACTCATCCTAGGTAGCCAGAAGCTATTGCATAGGGTGTGTTGTTGCATTTTCTTCTCCCCAGGATGAGTGCATTTTACTGGTGTTTACAAAGCTGTGCTCTCATAGTGAAGCAGTGATGGATAAGATGTGAATTCCTTGCCAGAGCTGACACCCTTGCTGTGATGAATATTAATCTCTCTCTTGCTTTAATTTCTTCAACGAACTAACTGGTTGCAAATGTAACCAGTGTAAACTCTGGCTACCTGGCTCTTAAGCTATTTGGGAGGAAGTTTGAAGCTGTTGTCCTGCAGTCTTAATGTTTTAATCTCATTTGGACACACAATCAATATGATTGTGTGGTTTTCAGTGGAAGTTTTAAACTTTAATTTCAATTATGCTGGTTTGGTCCCTAATGATCTCATTTTAAACTTGGAAAGTTGGGGGTTTTATATATATATATATAAAAATATATATATGTGTGTGTGTGTGTGTGTATATATGTGCATGCTATTGTCCTTTATTGAAAAAAAAACAAACCAAAAAGCCCTTTTTGACTATGCAGTGGTAGTAGTAGCAAGCTAAAATACAGAAAAAGTTTTCCCAATTTTTATCTAAAGTAATTTCAGATGTTAGTGGTAACTACAATTTTTAGGTCTTCTGTTTGTTTATGATAATATAAATTTTCGCTAAATGTAGGTTATATTTTGGTAAGAAAACCAGGTATTTAACCTATAAATTAGAAAAACACATCCTTGAATAGAACAATGTTTTATAAAGAATTTACTACCATCATGGGTTTTTAAGAATTGAAATTAATAAAATCTCAAGGAGTACATCTTCAGGAGAACAGTGGATCTGTGACTAAGAACACCACTGAGAGTCTGCCTTTATTGTATGATCATTAATATATTGTAGTGTGTCAAAATTCCTGTATGTCTTAAAAAAAGAAGTTTGCTTTTCCAAATAGAGTTACTGTAATTGCAGTTAGTTTCAAACAGATCTGTGTTAAACAAATTAAGAAATGATTACTTGTCCTCGAAATCCATTTTAAGACAAGTCTAAGACTGAATGTATTGCATTGTGCTTTGCCGCTGCTTGCTGGAACAAGAGCAATGTTTGACTATTCATTTCCAGTTTTATTGGTGTAACTTAGCATGTTCTTTTTGAAACTACTGTTGAAAGTTATGGAATGGATTCTTCTTCTAAAAATTTCTTTATTTGTTTTGTTTTCTAGGAACGATTTCAGTTTCCATCCCATGTTACAGATGTATCTGAAGAAGCAAAAGATCTTATTCAGCGACTTATCTGCAGTAGGGAGCGTAGACTGGGACAGAATGGAATAGAAGATTTTAAGTCTCATGCATTTTTTGAAGGACTTAATTGGGATAACATCCGAAACCTAGAAGCACCTTACATTCCAGATGTTAGCAGTCCTTCTGACACCTCAAACTTTGATGTAGATGATGATGTATTAAGAAATCCAGTGAGTCTGGTTTTAAATATTACTAATGCAAATATGCAACCTTGCTGCACTGTAAGGTAGTAGTGAGAACTTATTTCAAAATAAGTAATGTAAGAAATGAAAAATAAGTCATTTCAAATGTGAAAAATTCAAGTTTTTCATCTCTTTGGCATTTTGGGTTATCAGAAATTGTGAGCTGCTCTTGTAAATTGTAGCACTTGCCAAAATGGACTACTGTTACACAGTCAGTCAAAGTTAAAACATATTTAGGTGGGGGAAAAAACCCTTAGTTGCCATTTTAGTTTACCTTTACAAGGAGCTAGTATTTGGATTTATTCCTTTTCAAAGGTGGAAAAAAAAAAATCTGTCTTCAGAAATACACATATATTCTCCATGCAGCTTGCAGTCAGAGCTGTCCAGGTGAGAGCACTCACACTGCTATTTCTCCACTTGCATAAGAACCAGGAGGTTGGTTTTTGGAGTGGGGACATTGGTGTTCCCCTCCTCCATTTCTGTTGTGTAGCAGTTTACAAATTTGGGTCAGGAGAAGCAGAGGGCTTATGTGGTAATTTGTTCATCAGCTTGTATTCCAAGAAATGAAGAGCTTTTGGCATGTTTTTTTGATTACGTATCTAACAGTAACTAGCATACTAAAACTAACAGCATGCATTTTGGTGCCAGGTCACCTTTAATTAGGAACTTGAAATTTCAGGTTTTCTTTTGTTGGTTGCATTGTGCTTTGAACTTGTTGAAATGCTGCCCTTCCAAGTGCCAGTTCAAGAGGCTCCTAAATTCTGGTCATTATATTAAGTGACCTAATCTGAAATAAAGTTCATCCAGGGACAATAGAAAGCTATACAATGAAGCATAACTGCCAATTGTCAATTGGTATGCGCTAAGAAAAGTCTTTCCATTAGCTGTCTCTCTTTAACTGTTGAGGCTAGATCAAATGCCTTTAGCTCTGTATGGGTTCTCTTTCGGGTTTTCATGCACATTGTTTTCATGCAGGAAGTGGTGCCACCAAGTTCTCATACAGGGTTTTCTGGATTGCATTTGCCATTCGTTGGGTTTACATACACAACTGATAGGTAAGTAAAGGATATGTTGTTCATTAAACTTGTTTCCCAAATGCAGCTAATTCTAGGAAATTCTCATTTTTATAAACATGTAGAAAGGCTGAGGTCCATAGGTGTACCTATGACAAACCTTTATCCCTTTTTTTTCCCCAGGTTTCTGAACATATTTTGATCATGCTTGTCAAGATTAGATGCTTTTGTATTTAATATTTTATCTATTTGAAATAAATGAAAGTTAAGGGACTAGACATGTCACTTGCAATTGGGTAGAAACTTGCTGTTCCTGCATTGAGAGGCTGAGAGCAAGTCTTGTCCACATTGCACATCTCCCAGGAACAGTTCAGGATTAGCTCATTGCTCCGAAGTCCTGCTGGTAGTCTAAGTTAACATAGATGGTTCTGAGCATGGTCAAAGTGGCTCACTTTGCACATCTTTGAAATGGCCTCCATCTGACTTCAGAGATCCCTCAAACATATACTTGTCTCTGATCTTAAGGTTATTCTGCCCTGTTTGTTACTCCATTATTTCCCTTTGCTGGGGTTTGTTACCCCATGCAATACTATTTCAGAAAGAACCCCCTACACTCATCCTTTTCAGAGTGAGATCGTGTGGCTTAACTTAAATCCATCTTTGTCACACTTTAAACTAAACTTTTGGGTTTGTTTCTCAGCTCTTGGTGCAGGTACATTTACCTGCTTACTTCGCTGTCAGGTAGTAGTAACCTTTGGCATAGGAGAGTTAACATTTTCAATTATTTAGGCAGTTTGTAAACTGAATGTACGCCCACATCATTGAAGTCCTGAATGCAGGTATCTTCATTCTACAGCAGCGTACACAGTAGCTAGGGAATAATAACTTTATCTACCCTGACAGTAGTCTCAACAGTAACAATTACTGCACTAATTGTTCATGTAAATTTAAGGTGCGTATTTGGTGGAATCACAGCATGTCACTGCTATAGACTGCTGTGAGTATTTATTAAAATGTTCTAACTTACGTATTTGTTTTCAGCTCTTTATCTGATAGAGGCACTTTAAAGAGTGCGATGCAGTCTGACACTGTAACCAAAGATATGGATGTACAGCGTGACTTAAAGAACACTTCACAAATAGAAGGCTATGAAAAGAAAATACGGAAATTAGAGCAAGAAAAGCAGGATTTGAACAGAAAACTGCAAGGTTAGTGATTTATATTTGTTTGGATTCTTAGTTCTGTTCATTAGGAGGAATTGGAGTGTATTTTATTGAAAACCTTTTCCTTCCTCTTCTGATTTTAAGAATCTACACAGACAATGCAGAACCTCCAAGGTCCAGTGTGTGTTACAGTAAATACAAGCCGTGATAAGGAGATTAAAAAATTAAATGAAGAAATCGAACGGCTGAAGAATAAATTAACAGGTAAACCTCTGGCGTGGTAATTATAGTAATGCAATTTATTTTGCTACTCCTGGTAACATTAGGTATTGTGTTTTTGCAATAAGAAAAATTAATGTTCTTGAGGTGCTAAAAAAACAAAGGGTTTTTAAAGTCTCATTCAATATTAAGAGGCATTTCAGTTTTTCCAGATGAGCACTTAACTTTTTCTTCCACTTGCTTGGCCTGATAGCATATACTAGCATGGGGAGTCTAGAGTGCGATGAATTGTATGGATGGATTCAGTTAAATATTTTGTGTGGTGTTTATTTCCCTAAAAATCTGAGGAGATCCTGTTCTCTTCTTTTTGGGGGGAGTATTGTTTTGGAGGGGTTTTACTTGGAGGCAGGTGTAAGAGGCAGTGGGGAGAGAAGACTAGTTGCTCTTTAGTAACATAAGGGGATAGGTGGGGAGGATGTATAATAATAGTTCACATTTAAATGTTTCTGAGCTCCTGCTCCCTTTGTGTTTCTGTCTGGTGATGCATTAATTAGGAAACACTGAGCATTGCAGAAAAACAAATACTGGCATCTGTCCTGAGAGAAGACTGACTCATCCATATCACTAAAAATCTGTTGCTTGACAATGCTATTAGTTTATCCATACAAACCTGTTAGCGTCTAATTTTTAAGTGGGAATCAGTGATGAAATTGTAGTTTTGAATCCTGATGACTTGGCTGAGAGGTTTATAGGGGCCTGTAGTATAGCATAAGTGAGTTCAGATGCCGAGTTGCTGATGCAACTGCAGTTTGGCAATATACTCCCTTTGTAGGTGCATGCATTGCAAAAATCAGCTCAGCTCTCCTACGTAGATTATCTTTCCAAAAAAAGCTTTTCTTGTGTTTTCTGGAATTAGGTTTGAGTCAAAATAGTTAGATTAAGGTGCTACTTCTGCAAATGGTTCATGTTTATCCGGCTCTTCAGCCAATGGTGTCCTGTTAAATATAAAAACTAGCAGTATGGACTGATTTTTAGAAAGAAGTAGTATTGGTTGATGTAGGGTGGGAGGACATTTGTGCTGAAGTGATGAAAGGAATAACACTTTAATCATTACAGCAGTGCTTGGGATCCCTGAATACATAGGTCTAATTTTCCTGTTCTGCCACAGACATCAATGGAACTTGAGAAAGTTATTCCCTGTGCAATTTCTTATTTATTTGATTAAAAGAAGTAGTAATTAAAACCAAATGGAGAATGGCAGTTCATTTTCTTACCAGCTCTAAGATTGAGCAGAAATATATAAAGGTGGTTAGTTTGTTGTGCTTAAAGATGATAATTTCAAATCAAATTTCTTTAATTATCTTTGAGAGTAAAGAGAGGACTACCAGGAGAACATGCTGCCAGGAATATGGGCAGTTGGGTCTCCAGCCTGCCTCATGCAGGATGGTATTTCCTTCCCAGATTGTTAGTTCTTGTCTATTCTAGGAAATAAATAGTCCTTTCATGTCTTGCTAGATGCACTAATGATTGACTGTAGCCTTGCTTGTCATATAATGAAAACTATTTAGGAGAAAAATTACTAGAACTAGAATTAGAACAACTCAAGTTTATATCAATTTTTTAAAGGGCTAGAAGTTGCATTCCTCAAACCAAAGCCCTGTGCTAAGGCTTTTTCACTTAGAGATCACAGTCCTTGGGAGGATTTCTTTAATAGGCTGAGAAAATTAAAATTATTTGGGGGTGGCAGTGCCCCAATATTACCTTAAACGGTCTAAAATCATAGGAAAGGGAAAGAAGTTGATTTTCCAAGCAAAGTGATGCCAGTTTGCTTGAGTAATGTTGCTTGCTTTATTGGTGTAAATTTGGGACCAGTTACCTTTAATATGTATTAATCTACAGATATAAGTAAACTGGAAGGACAGCTTGCAGATGCAGTGGCTTTTCGACAAGAACATGAAGACTCTATACACAAATTGAAAGGACTAGAAAAACAGTGCAGAGTACTGCGGCAAGAAAAGGAGGACCTTCATAAGGTATTGATCCAAAGACAGATATGTTTAAAAATGATCATGTAAAGTAGTTATAGAACAGTTCTGTTGTGATTGCAATTTTAGTGTTTTAAATGCTTTTTAAAACTATACTGAGATGTTAGCGAACCTGTTAATTTCATTAGCAATAGAGTAGTTTTCCAAAGCAGCACACTTTGGTTTTTTTGGAAATTGATAGGCATCTCATTTATTTCAAATGTGTTCTGTAGATGGAACAAACACTTAAAGAATGGGTTTAGTTTACCTGTTTAATTATTCTCAACTGTTTCAGTAAAAGTCTGAGGGCAATCAAGAGAGACTTCAGGGCCTTGGGATGACTGGTTAAGGGATCAGGAGTACAAGTAGTCTTCTCTTCTATCCTTCCAGTTGCAGGGAATGATATGGGAAGAAACAGGAAGAGCCAGCAGATCAATACCTGGCTCCAAGGCTGGTGTCACCAGCAGAATTTGGGGGTTTTTGATCATGGGTCGGTTTACATGACACCAGGCCTGCTGGCAACAGACAGGGGTACACCTGTCTCAAAGGGGGAAAGGATCTTTGCACAGGAGTTAGCAGGGCTCATTGAAAGAGCTTTAAACTAGATTTGAAGGGGGAAAGGGATAAAACCTGCTTGCTAGAGATAAGCCTGTGGTTGGCACACCAGTGTTTGAGGGATGGTGTGCTAGTGAGGTCTTGCGGTCTGCCATCACAGTGGAGGTATGGGATGGCGAGCCATGTGACAGCAAAGATGCAAGGGTTATTGATGTGTTAGAAACCACAGAAGTACCTGAGGATGGTCACATAGGAATTAGGGCTTCTCCCCCAAAAACGGTGGCAGGATCAATAGCCCAACTGAAGTGCATCTACACCAATGCATGCAGCATGGGCAACAGGAGGAGCTGGAAGCCATTGTGCAGCAGGAAAACTATGATATAGTTGCTGTTACAGAAACATGGTGGGATGACTCCTGTAACTGGAGTGCTGCCATGGATGGCTATAAACTCTTCAGAAGGGGTTAAGCAAGGAAGGAGAGGTGGTGGGGTAGCCCTGTCAGGGAGTGTTTTGACTGTCCAGAGCTTGACAATGATGATGATAGGGTTGAGTGTTTATGGGTAAGAAGCAGGGGGATGGCCAACAAGGCAGGTATCATGGTGGGAGTCTGTTATAGACTGCCCAACCAGAATGAAGAGGCAGACAAAATAATCTATAAGCAGCTGGGAGAAGTCTCACAATCACTAGCCCTTGTTCTCGTGGGGGACTTCAACTTACCAGATGTCTGCTGGAAATACAATACAGCAGAGAGGAAACAGTCCAAGAGGTTCCTGGAGTGGTTGGAAGGTAATTTCCTGACACAGCTGGTGAGTGAGCCAACTAGGGAAGGTGCTCTGCTGGACCTGTTGTTTGCAAACAGAGGAGGACTTGCGAGTGATGTGATGGTTGGAGGCTGTCTCGGGCACAGCCATCACAAAGAGTTTTTGATTCTCGGAGAAGTAAGGAGGGGGGTCAGCAGAACTGCTACCTTGGACTTCCAATGGGCAGATTTGGCCTGTTTAGGAGACTGATTGACAGAGTCCCTTGGGAGGTAGTCCTGAAGGGCAAAGGGGTCCAGGAAGGCTGGACATTCTTCAAGAGGAAATCTGAAAGGCGCAGGAGCAGGCCACCCCCATGTGCTGAAAGACAAGCCAGCAGGGAAGACCAGCCTGGCTGAACAGAGAGCTTTGGCTGGAACTCTGGAAAATAGGGAGAGTTTATGACCTTTGGAAGAAGGGGCAGGCAACTCAGGGGGACTACAAAGATGTCGTGAGGTTATGCAGGGAGAAAATTAGAAGGGCTAAAGTCCAGCTAGAACTTAATCTGGCTACTGCTGTAAAAGACAATAAAAAACATTTCTATAAATACATTAGCAACAAAAATAGGTCTAAGGAGTATCTCCATCCTTCATTGGATGCAGTGGGAAACAGGGTGACAAAGGATGAGGAAAAGGCTGAGGTACTTAATGCCTACTTTGTCTCAGTCTTTAATGGTAAGACCAGTTGTTCCTCAGGTGCCCAGCGCCCAACTTAAATGATTCTATGATAACATACACAGGAGTTAAACTCGGATCTATGGCTAGTCATCAGTCCTGTAGGTACCAAAAAGCATATATATATATGAAAGAGTTAATAGAGCTAGGTCAATGCTCTAGCTTGAGCCCACTTACTCTTTGTAATACCAAAGGGTTAATTATTGCTTAAGGCTGAGGTTGACTTTTATGTAATTGCTGGATTTATTTACTCTTATGTAAATTACACATTTGTTTGCTTCCTAAAGTGTAACAGTATCTTAGTTTGTCAGCAAAATATTTTGCAGTAAAGTAAATATGGGTTTGCATATACTACATACCACTTCCAATAATATTGAGAAAACTATATCTATTCAAAGAGCTAGTTTTGGAAAAGTCTAGCAGCCGTATTGTTCACGTGGCATTTAGATGGACCCAAAAGTAATCCATGGGCCAAAATCTCTGGGGTTTTTGTCCACTAGAATTTAACAGCCTCTCTTCTGTCTGTTAACCACTGGTAAGGGTTATTTACCAGAGCGTATGAGTAGCAGAGAAGGCAAATCTGCTCCTTCTGGTTTGAACACATGCCTTTTGGGAAGTTAATGAATGCTCCTGCAATACTCCTACTAACGGCAGAGATTTTTAGAAGTCCCTTGGCCAGTATACATTTATTCTGTTGTCTAGTTCTGCTCTTTTTCTTATTTTTTTTTCTCCCACTCTCAAATGATTTTATGTAGAACATTCAATTTTTATTTTAATCTTGTTAATTTTTGTTAACTACTTGCTGTAAAAGAAACAGCTTTTATATTTTCAGTTGAAGTATTAGAGCTTCACAGTTTGTTCTAAGGAATCTTCCTCAGTTTTCTGAAGAATTTCACAAGATTTGCTGCAGCATCTCAGTATCTCTGATATCAGTATATCTAATATGTCCCTTGAATGTGCTGTCTGCTAAAACATTCCTTTAAAAAAGGTTACTGTTATGCAGGTACATGGTGGTAATCTAAAATTAAGTTATTTAGAAGTGGGGTGGCCTTGTGTAGTCAGATTTATTAGAAAAACTTCTGGAACACCAAAGACGCTTTTGGAGCTGCCACATTAGAAGCAGAATAACTGCTGTCTTGGTATGTTACTGTAGCTGCTTAGCCAGGAAAAAAAAAATATGTGTAAATTAAGAATTAGAAATAATATTTAGAAGTTATGTGAGGTGGTTGAGCTTTCAAGTCATGCTTATGTACATGCAGTTCCTTTGTTCTTGGAAAGAATATATGAAGTTCAAATGACTCTTTTTATTACATTTTTTTATTTAAACCAGCAACTTGTAGAAGCCTCAGAGAGATTAAAGATGCAATCCAAAGAATTGAGGGATGCCCACCAACAAAGAAAGCTAGCTGTGCAGGAGTTCTCTGAGCTCAGTGAGAGGATGGGAGACTTGCGGTCTCAAAAGCAGAAGCTGTCCCGGCAACTTCGCGACAAAGAAGAAGAGGTGGAAGTGAGCATGCAGAAAATTGATGCTATGCGACAGGACATCCGTAAATCAGAGAAGATCAGAAAAGAGGTAGCTTGATAAAAGAGCTAGCAACATGTTTCAGCTGCTGCTTATCCAGTATCTCATATGTGATTGTATTGAAAAATTGGGACTGTTAATGATAATTTACTTTGTCCATCTGTAAGAAATTGCCCCAGTAACTCTTCCATATGACTTTGCTACAGGTCACAAAATAGATCTTGAATTTGTTTCTAAATGTTTTACTGATGTAGCAGGAAACTAACTGAGTCTTCTTTTTTTATTTGTACTCAGGCTGATTTTAGTCTGGAGGAAACTATTCTTGCTATATGCCCAGCTGCTTAGTTCTTGTGTTTTGATTCTTGTAGACTCTGACTCATAGTCAGCTTGAAACCTAGAAAGCTTAATGTCTTCATGTGTTTTAAGGTTGGAGTATTCTGAGTTCGTGTTTGTTTTTTTTTAACTGAATTTTTCTCTTCAGCTGGAGGGAGGAATAGTGATGCAGACTAAATACATGGTTTTCCTTCCTCTGTAGTTAGTCATTGTAGAGAATGTCTGTAATATCTTTAAGCAAATTTATCTCCAATTAGTATTCTAGGTAATTTATAGTTTTACATGAGATGAAGTAGATAACCAGAAGAGGGCAGAAGAAACAGCTGTTGTAGTTAACCTGGAGTGTTTTAATTACTGAAAAATATTACATTTTATATATTCTTTGGGTGAAGTGTAGAAGAGAAATTCAAGAGCTTTATAAACATTGCTACAAAACTTCTAGCAAATTGAAGGGCAGTCTATGAAAATGTAGTAAGAGATGAAGTTTCTTGGACTTTTATCCATGAATAAGTAGTAGTTAATTGGGAAAGGTGAAGGGCTGTGGCACCTCATCTCTACAGTAGAGTGCAGCAGGTATTCAAGTATTGTTGCTTATTCAGTTAAATATCTCCATGCAGGGCTTTATAATCTCCTGTCTTTGTTCTCCCAAATTCCTCTGTTCTCCCTTTCCTAACAGCTGTATCACTCTCTTTATTCAGAACGTAGTCTACAAGTTCATTATCTTGGCCCACAATTGTAAATACGGTCCTTTTAAAAACAACTTTGCTAGTTGGATTTGAATGCAGAAAAACAAATCTTACTCTTCCTGTCATGTTTTAAAACTGTGCCACTATTGGTTGAATTGCAACAGTTACTTCTAAATATAAATTGTCTTTCTGATAAGCTTTCTGAAGTCAATAAATGGATGATCAAGCTTATTTTGTTCCATAACTGCAAGGTAAAAGTGTTCAGTGTTCAAATTTGAAGTATTTTGCAATAGTTTGGCTCAAAGGTTGGGATTTTTAAGCTGCCTTAGTAGATACTGAGGCATGGAGCTGACCTGTAAATGTATGAGACTTTCTTCTTTCACAACTGGAATGACTTCCTAGTGTCATTTCCTTCTCTTAGCATTAACAGAAGCTGAGCAGTTTCCCTGCATATACTTGGTGTAGTTCATATCAGTACAAAAGTCATATAGTAATAGTTCTACTGCATGAGACAGATGCCTGGATCACTGAAGGCAAAACAATTATCATGACATTCTCAGATGATTGTTATAGTGGTGTAACGTAAAATAGAAATAAGGAAGACTTGCTGCTCGTCCATGTGGAGGAAAGGAAGTAATACACTATCTTATGTTGAAATGACTTAAAATTAATTCTGTTACAGCTGGAAGCCCAACTTGAAGAAGTTGTAGCAGAAGCATCAAAAGAACGCAAGCTTCGGGAGCACAGTGAGGTCTTCTCCAAACAACTGGAAAATGAACTGGAAGCTTTAAAGGTTACATGTTTTTTGATAAATGTTTACTCATGGCACAGGAGCTGCAATAGTTTTGCTTGCACAACTGTTGATACCTGTGGGAAACTTAAAAACTACAGCATTACTAGAAACCTGACCTAACCTGTTCAGATTTATTTGCTTTTTTGCTTGAAAGACTTTAATATCTCATTGGACGTGAACGTCTTGAAAATGTCCAGTTTATATAAATTCTAAGCAGATACTACACCAATGTGGTCCAAATCTGTTATGTCTGCAACCCATTTGAACCCCTTATTAGGGTCATGTAAGCACAGCAGTCACTTACGGGTCTTAAAGGTTGGAGACGGGCACCTTTTAAATCACTTGGGGCCCAAATAAAATTTTCCCAGGTGCCACCAGTTGGACAATTCTAATTTTAAATAATATTCCCAAAATATAAAGATCATAGTCTCTTCCTGATGGTTTCTCCTCTTCTACAGCTGAAGCAGGGAGGCCGGGCAGCAGGTGCCACACTAGAACATCAGCAGGAGCTTTCCAAAATTAAGTCTGAGCTGGAAAAGAAAATCTTATTTTATGAAGAGGAGCTGGTCCGACGAGAAGCATCACATGTTTTGGAAGTAAAAAATGTGAAAAAGGAAGTACATGATTCAGAGAGCCATCAGCTTGCACTGCAGAAAGAGATCATGATATTAAAGGATAAATTAGAGAAAACAAAGCGAGAGAGGTAAGCTTTGGGGCATGATTCATTAACCACGGATTTCTTTTTTTTGTGTATTGCATTGCATAGGTATCTGTGCAGGTTGGTATTTCACCTTAACTCTGTTTATTCCTTTTTGAAAATCCAGTCTACAGGTTCAGCAATGTTACAGTATAAGTGTTTCTATTTCTTGTCCTTCTCCTTAGGCACAGTGAAATGGAGGAAGCAGTAGGAACAATGAAAGAGAAATACGAGCGCGAAAGATCTATGCTCTTGGAAGATAACAAAAAGCTGACAACAGAAAACGAGAGGGTAATTATTTCAGGAAACGTTTTTAAGCAAAATATATTCTTACTTCATTACTTTCTTTTGTTGAAGTAGTGTACTCATTGGTCAGAACAAGATCTGTGAATGTTCAGGCAGTATCGGAATAAAACAAATGTAATTTTTGCCATGTAAATGTCAGAGATCTAGCTAAATAGTAACTTAAGCATCTCAGTACTGCTCTTTGTGGGTTTGATTCCCACAACTCAGAGGGCACCACCTTCTGATTTCTTAATGAAGGCCACACAGAGAGGGAAGCATTTACAAAGACTGCCTGCCTTCCTGATGGTTTACAGTTAAACCTCATTCCTCTCGATGACCGCTACATTTACTTTTCCTTTGTTTTGGATTGTTTTGTGTGAACTAGCGATGTGTTCTTCTAAGCTCAGGAGCTAGTCTCCAGTTCCACAAAAAAAGGACCCCTTCCAGTTCTTTGGTCTGTGTTAGAACTTCCAGATAGCCCAGGGTGGTCTTGTTTGTTCAGATTCTGTAGGTGTGTAGACCTACACATATGTAAAAAGTCTGAAACTGACATAAGTCACAGATGAAATTAATCTTTTGTTTCAGCTCTGCTCCTTTGTGGACAAATTAACAGCACAGAACAGACAGCTAGAAGATGAGCTCCAAGACCTAGCAGCAAAGAAGGAGTCTGTTGCTCACTGGGAAGCTCAGATTGCAGAAATTATTCAATGGTATGTGCTGTTTAGAGATCCAGATGGCTACTTTCAACTTTTGAAATATTGATTGGCTTTTTTTTTTTTCTTTCAGTGTATAGCTAGGCCCTTTCTCTTTGTCTGGGATCAACAAAAGCATGGTACTTCTGAGTGCTGATTAGCTGTTTCTCTTCTGCTTTCTAGTATTGCTGAGTAGTAATGACAAGTGAAATTGCCAGATGCTATTAAGTACGAAGGAGAGGGTTTTGGTGTCAGCTTGCTTCAGTCTCTAAAGTGATCATTAAATCACCCAATTTGGAATATTTTGATAAATTCATTCAGGAAGATCCATGTTAACATATAGAAGAACCTCACTAGCTGTACTAGACAAGCACTTGAACTTAATTCACAGGTCAGTTCTTCCCTCTGTTATTTGCTGTTTTAGCAAGCTGTGTGCAAGTATTTTCAGCATGCGAGACAAGAAGGACTTGAAGGTAGCACTTATAAAAATTGAGCAAGCAATATGCAGATCATGTTCCAAACAATAATAGTGAATCTCTGCAGAACTCTTGCTGATGGCAGAAGGGAAACTTCGTTTCCTTAGCAACAGCCACAATCAAGAGGATTAGATAAAAGAAAAATCTAAAGCAGACAAACTAAGATGTATTCAGTTTTGTGTTGTTGGGAGTTTTCCCTGCTTTGTCCATTTCTGTTATATCCCTAAATCCAGTGCAGACACTCTGATTATTTGGTGGTACAGTATTTGGTGCTATGAGCCATGAAACTTAAGTAACAGGTTTTTGTAATTGCACAACAGGGTAAGTGATGAGAAGGATGCTCGTGGCTATCTCCAAGCATTAGCTTCCAAGATGACAGAAGAACTAGAATCATTGAGAAGTTCTAGTCTGGGGTCACGAACACTGGTAAGAAAATAGCAAGCATTCAGGCTGTCCTGGGGATGTCTAAGACGATACATTTTTAGTTTCAGCTATCTGTTCACAATCAGAATTCTTTTCTAATAAATCCTCTGCTCTGCTGTCTAGTTTTTATCTATTGCTTGTGAAATCCATCTAGGTAATCTGATCAGAATTTGATAATTACAGGGGGCGGTTGTTTCATACTAATCTGCCATCATAAACTGCTTCAAACAGTACAGAGGAGAGAAGAAACAGTAACTTAAACCATTAAAGGGGAGTACAGAAATGTACCTCACCACAATAGAAGCAAGTGAATAATTTTAATTGCTGTTACAGTGAGATAACAAAGTTAGTTTTCTTTTGTGAACAAGTATTAGCTGGTTGATATTGTTACAAACTAGTGACATGCTGAGAGCATGTAGCTTTATTTACATGCAGAACAATGAGACCTTATGCCATAAGTTTCCCATAAAGTAGAAACATGAATTCCCCGAAAAAATCTGCAAAATAGAACAGCTCTCACAAAGGAGCATGGTTTCAAAGACAAAAACACTGTTTTGCCTTGGCAGGTACTAAATACCTGCTGTAAGGAGAGGGAGAGCCATTTGCAGCTAGGCATGGAAGCTCACATCCCTAGCAATGCCAGTCAGCACAGTCTGCCATGCAAGGAGTCATCTGCTGCTGGTTTATACAGATAAGAAGTTACTTGCCCCTTCCAAACCTATGAATAGGAGAGAATAAGAGAAAGTTATGACTTCCTATCAACTAACATTTGCCTACGTCATCAAGAGACAGTTATAATATTGAGAGGTTTAATAGGAAGAAATATCGGATCAAATGTAGTTGGCATTTTCCTCTTAGCTACTGCCAGAATAAAGAACGCTGTCTGTTCTTTATATTACAACTGGTTTTGTAACTTCAGCAGAACCTGATCTAAGGCAATTATTTCTCAACATAAAAAATTCCTTTCATTTTCATGACTGTTACTTGCAAGTTCATGTGTGACTAGAGAGGTATCCATTAGGGAATATAAAAAATGTAGTCGACACTGAAAAATGCCTGAACAGCTCGGAATATTAGCTTTTGAGGGTAGTAGGGTAGAATTGCATGGTGTATGAAGAAGTATAGTGTATACTACTTAGCAAGCATAAGAGTTGTTTAGGCAAACTTTCTAGATATCTTGGGTATCTCAAGACCTGAATTATTTCATTTTTTCATGGTTTTGTTACTCTTGGTATGTTTTAGATTGGTATGTTTTACATTAAATATTACATTTATCTCATGATTGGAAGTCTAGTGTGTCACTGTGCAAGTTTTATACTCTTTTCTAGATTGGACAATGAACACTAGGCATTTTCAATGTGTTATCTCAGTTTGAATTCCATGCTCAGTGATCCAGCATTTTGGTTTCAAGCATATTGTGTTAGTGGTTTAACCAATATAAAAATTGCTCATTACTTCATTTTTGTGTAACAAAGTCTGACTATTGACTGATTTCTATGCCGCAGGTATGCTGTCCATAACTAATTAAAAGAGCATTCTCTGAACCATTGTGAAAGCTAATTTATGTCTTTGAACAAGAGCAGAAATATCTTTAGACAGTTGATATTAATATTCAGTAACTTACTACGACAGGATCCACTTTGGAAAGTGCGACGCAGTCAGAAGTTGGATATGTCAGCTAGGCTGGAATTACAATCTGCCCTTGATGCAGAAATTCGTGCCAAACAACTAGTTCAAGAAGAACTACGAAAAGTTAAAGATGCAAACATATCTTTTGAAAGGTAATAAGGGCTTTGGCTCTGTTTGTGTTTTAATGTACTGCTCTAAAATGCTGATTAGAATAGTAACAACTTTCTTAAAATGGCCCCTTGTGCCTGGGATATTTGACTTTGCCAGAAAGATGCCATTCTACAGACTACACATTTCTTACGTAGTCAAATGAGAACTGTAAAATTTTTTCAAGTAAACATTTCACTGCTGTGAATAGTTTGGTAATAAGATACAGATCTCAGGCACCTGAGGAGAAAAAAAACATAAGAGCAAATTCAAAGCAAATTCAATACCTTTTCTTAGACAAACTGGAGAGTAGACATATTGGGAATTAAAAGCCAAACTACTATTAGAATAATTTTGTTTGGCAGATATCTGCAATGATAGCAGGAGTCTCAAGTACAGTTTTCACTATCTAGTCAAGTAGTGAGGTGCCTATGCAGGGGAAAAATAAAATTAATCAGCTTAAAAAAATATATATCTTTTAAAATACCACCACTGCTCAAAAAAAAAAAAAAAAAAGGCATTTTCCAAACATCTGAGATGTAGGACCAGAAATGAACAACCCTGTGCGCTGGCATTGCTGCCTTTGGGATATTTCAGGTTGCATTTTGATCATATTTTGTTGCTTTAGTAAATTAAAGGAATCAGAAGCGAAAAATAGGGAACTGTTGGAAGAGGTGGAAGGTTTGAAGAAAAAACTGGAAGAAAAATACAGAACAGATTCAGGTAATTAAAGTTACTGTGTTTTAACAGAGTTCTAACACCACCTGCAATGTTGCCTTTTAGCTAAGCATGTTCTGCTTTGGGTTTTAGGTCTCAAACTTCCAGACTTTCAAGATTCCATTTTTGAATATTTCAACACCTCTCCTCTTGCACGTGATCTGACTTTCAGAGTGAGTTATTACATAAAGTAACTATAAAAATATGGTAACAGAATTATATTTTTATTACATAAAAGTAATACTTGGGCACTATATGGCACGTTTGGATCTGGCATACTAACGAAATTAGTGTGACACAGAATTGGATGCCCAGTAGATGTCAGATTGCTTGGTGTTTTGTAGAGAAGCTGTCACCTTTGGGAAATATTCCCAGAGGTTCACATTAATTATTACCCGTTCTAACTTCTTTGTTTAGGTTAATCTCAAATGTTTGGCTAAATAATATATATTCAGGGTTTTTTGGAAGGGCTGGCACACCCTGTTACAAATAAGGGATTAAATGCTTTGCAGTTGGAAGATGCTGGTTAATACAAGGAAAAGTGTTCACACAGTTCAAGGAGCGTTTAAACAGATAAGTAAAATTGTTGGCTCCAGATCTTAATGGAGTGGTTAGAGTAGAAGGAACTGGGAAGAGAATCAGAGGAGGCACAGATGTTGGTATAACAAGTTTATCGTGACACACCCTCTGATCCTTAGAAAACTAACCATACAAATCACAGCTCCAAGTGGGCGTTTCACTTTAAAGGTTTGTGCATTCCCCAAGGAAGCAACTGTTAAATGCAACGTTGAATCACATTTCCTTACTTTGTGAACTCTTGATCTGTGACGATTTTTCTGGGATTTTTTTGCAAAACATACAGACAGTTTAGGATAAAACCAAGAGCTTGAACTGGAAAGAATAATCTGTTATGTTTATGGAGCTGATTTAAAGGGGCTCAGGTTAAAACCTCATCAATCTGGTTCGATTTTTATATCTGAAATGTGTACACCCCCCCCCAATTGTCACTGTGGCTAAAAAGAAAGCCTATGGACATGCTGTGATATTTGCATACACTTTGTGTATGTGCTATTCCCAGTCACAAAATGTCGACGCTGCCTTTCTTGGTGAAGCAGTAAGATGTGCTATATGGATGAGGTGGAGGGAGGAGAGAGAAACATGATATATGCTACTATCTGAATAATAATTTTTATCTACCGACCTTGATATTTTAAAATATGCTTTAAAAAGTACCAGATATACTTTAGCATGTAGAATATCAAGCCCATAACTAATCAAGATTCCGTTCTACGGATCCTGCAATAAATATGTAGTCTCTATGGAAATGCAGGTGGCATTTTCTGACGAATTACATTAAAATTGCTGATACTGTACTTAATGATTTCCATTAACAATTTTTTTCATGTGTACTTATAGTCCATGTCATCTGCTCTGGGTTAATTTAGTTTGAATAAATATCATTTGGCCATATAAAACATTTTATTTAGCTAGGCTACTAATACTCTAGCTGAAGTTTTCCTGTGGGTGATAAGTGATCATTTTTATCCCTCATATCTGTTACAACAAAGGATTCTGTTTCTTCTTCGTCTACAACTTCTCTGCTAGCCTTTTGGGAAGAAGTAAGTTTTTGCTAGTAGTTTTGTCTCTTTACTTTATTGTGACCTGTCATAGTAAAAATGGCCTTCTAAAACTAGATATTTTACTTCCTTAACTTCTCTGTAACTTAATCCACTAAATAGAGCTAGTTTAATTTTCTTTTAATACCTCTTCACAGGCTTACTATTATATATTTTGACTATCTATATGGCTAAAGCTGAATCACACTTAGCATTTTTAAATAGTTCATCTTACATAATGGTACAATTTGATCTTAAGTGGCCCAGCCCTACCAATCAATTCGTAACAAAAAAAACCCCAAATATCTGAACATATTTAATGAGCTAACTGAACTTGAGCCATCTTCCTGTCTAAGCTGGCTGGGAAGTGAGTGATTCATTACTGTTGCCTTTAGTGCTAATTACATCATTGATGTGAAGTCTAATCTGATGTTTGTTAATCATGATTTTCATGACGTCCTCAGAGTACAGTAATACAGTATCCTACTTCCACACCCAGCTGCTTTAGCTCTGGAATTGTAGCATACTTCCCCCTTGTGCTGGCAATTAGTAGTTGCTAATTTAAGTGTGAAATTAATAGAAGGCTTGTAATGGATGCTAGTCTTAAATTTTAGTGAAATAAAAGACAATGTGATTAAGTAGACATGATTCTTCTAATGACAGAGGCCAACCATTTTTAAACAACTTTTTGAAAGATTGTGTAGTACTACTTTAAGAATTTTTCTTGTGGCAGAATTGCTGGATGCTGTGTGCTAGAAAAATCCTAGTGTAGTACCATGAGAAATAAGCTATTTTATGGATGATCACCAAGCTTCACAAACATCATTCCATACCTGCATGCAAGAGATTAGACACAGCCTTGCTGGGAGAAGGCAGCTGTTACAGCATTTATGCTACCTACTATGAGGTTTTGCATTTCAGTACTTCCAGCTTTACAGCTTTTCCGTCAGGTGGCAGGGTTTGTTTTGAGGAAAGATTTTTTTTTTTTTTTTTTTTCCCCAGAGTGGGAAGTTGTTAGATGTATGTGTACTGCATATAGAAATCACCATTGGTTTTTGTTTCCATTTTGTTGACATGAGAACACTTCATCAGATCTGAGGTATCTAATCTAACATGTTTGCTGTCACTTTTGCAGACCAGTTCTATTAGTGAGCAGGAAACACAGGGTCCCAAGTCAGAAGTTTCACCATCTACTTCAGTTGTAACTGCAGAGCAACAACAAGAAGTAAGAGAGCCATTATTTTACCCTGAAGAGTAATTCACTAGAAAGTCTCTCTGTCTTGTTCATGATAAATACATATTGCAGCATTCATTATGAAGAAGCAGTATTGAATGTTGCTTATTTGCAATGTGTCAGTATTATTGCACCTGCTTTGAGGACAGTTGCAAATGAAACCTTTTTGCTGGCTCTGTGTATGTTGATGTACCTCATTTTCATACGTTTTTTGTATTGCTGCTTGTTTGTTAGTGTGCAGGCTTTCCTGTGAGTGCTTTAAAACACAATCTGTTTCTATTAAATCAGAATGATGATGTTTATGACAATTACATTTTTTATAATTTAAAAAAAAGAAAAAAATAATCAGAAAACAATAAGTTTTGCCACCCCAATCTTAAAACAAATTCTTGAAGCCTCATTTTGCTCAACTACAGTTTTTTGTGATTCAGGAACCAATTCGGCTTCAGAGGATGCCTGCTGCTCCTTCCCCCACCATTCAATCCATTTCTCTAGCTGTACCAAAGGTAGGGGGACTGTGCTAACCTTATTCTAAAGAACAAAGGAAAAAATACCACTTATAAATTAGCCCTCCATGTTTGTTCTTGTCCTGTTTGGGTTTGTCATGTGTTTGTTTAGGTCTGTGTTTTTAATCAAATGTTTCCAAATGCAAGTTGATGGGTTTTGATTTGTCAGAAGGAATGACAAAAAATAGTTGGTTGTAGGTTTGGGTTTGAGTGTCTTGTGCAGTTGGAAATAAAACTCTTACTATTGTCTTGCAGCACCTTTTTCAAGCTGCACTTACTTAAAAGAAGCCCAGGTTTCATAATGTAAACTCTGATATACTGGAGGGTGGTGAAGGGAGATGCTTGCATTACCTAAGTACAGAAAGTGAAAAGTTATTTTTTTATCCTGAATGTATCTTTCAGCCTAAAGCTCACCAGCTCAATATCAAGTCATTCACGAGCCCTACTCAGTGTAGTCATTGCACCTCTCTTATGGTGGGATTAGTTCGACAAGGTTATGCCTGTGACGGTGAGTCAGTTAAACTTTTTATATTTTCAGCAAGACCCTGAAAAAGTCATCCCAAAACACTCATGTATTTTAAGGCAACCATTTCTTTGGGGAGGGCATGACAGAGAGGGGTGGCTGCCACTGAATGATTCTCCTTTCTTTTGCATCATCATCAGACTTCTAAAGTCAAAGAATTAATGTAAGCCCTCATGGTTCCCTTTCATATTATTAATTAATTCTGCTACCATTAGTGCTGTTACAGTGTGAGTTGGGAGGGGGAGGTGGAGAAGGCAGGACTGTTTTCTGTTTCCATAGTGGAGCAGACTATGGGAATGCTCTAGTAACATGAATCTGAGTCTGTCTGTTTTATGCTATCCTGATCATAAACCCTGTATGTTGGAAGGACCATTTGCTAGGTTTTTGGGCCTGTAGCCTGTCTTGCTGTCCATTAGTTTTATTTAAAATGCTTTCTCTGATGCATGTGTCACTACTGAATTTCATGTTTGAGTATATGGGGGTATTTTTATTTGAAAATACTTTTCTGTATCTTGATTAGACACATGAACTCAGTAAATAGTCCACAAATCTGTTGAAGACACTACAGTATATATAGCCTTATTGCATTTCTGTGCCTAGCTTAGTTCATGCTAGTGACACCCTCTCCAGTGACACCTTCAGTATCATATTCAGATTGCCTCATCTGCCCTTCAGGGCTTTTTTCGTGGCAGATCTGGTGGCAGTTCTTCCCCAGGAGCACCTATTGCTCCCCCAGCACTTGCCCTGGGGCTGCCTTTTGTCTCCCATTGCTGGCAGTTCTGAACTCTTGTTTTTGCATCTCTTTCTGCAAGTTTGAAACGGTCTTTTTCCTTTAGTGTAGCTATCAACTTAGGTCTTTTTTTTTCCTCATGTATTTTGATTAAGCTCTGCATCATTAGTTTTCCAGTTTGCCTCTTCTACTCCAGATCTTGACAGCTACAGAAAAAACTAGAATCACATTGACATAAGAACAGAGATGACTCCAGTAGAACAAAACTTTGCCATGTTCCACTCCCAATGACTTGCTTTTCCCAGTTCCTCCTCTTTTTAATGCTGGAGACTATGTTAAAATACAGCTGCATTTCCAGAGGCCTGTAAAACTGGCTATATCCTTTGGATTTCCCCTGTTCTGCAATGCGTGTGCCTTGATATGCATGGTCCCAAATAATTATGATGCCTCCTGAAAGAGCTGAATTTATTATCTGGTCTTGGGGAGCACCTACAGTACTTTGCACGCATGACTTTTTGGTAACCCCGGTTCTTGTGGGAGCAGCTGTAGCTCAAAGAACAAGCCAGGCAGCCTGCTCTGGGCTGCCCTCTCTCCTGGCTGTTCCCTTGGGCATTGTGAGGGGTTGGTTTGCAGCCCAGTCTGTGGCTCTAGCAGAAGCAGACTGTTTCCAGATTTTCTGGAATCCTTTGACCCTTTGTAAGAATGGGACTATATGTGCAAAGGGTATCTGCCAGATGCTCACTTCCAAGAATATGGTTAGGAGGACGCACAGGATAGGTCACAGTGCCATGCCACTCTCCCACTGCCTTCCCAAGCCTACTGGTAGAAACAGGGTAGCTGGGACAAACCAGGCAAAATCTCTGTGGAAAGATCTGGTCCATAAACTGTGGGTCAGATTCCTCGATATAACATGTCAGTTCGTTCTGCAGTTCTAGGTAGTCTGTCTCGTGAAGTAGCGTACATTCTGAGTTTTTTCTGGTAGTGCTTCTGTGTGAAGTGCTGTATAGATAAGGGACTTAGAGATGTCTGTCCCTTGCTGGTGTAGCACAAAGTGGTACAAAGTGGTGTAAATGGTAAGAAAGAATGCAACGATTAGTATAGATGTTTGCTCCTTATTTGAACTCTGAGGTAGATAGATAGATAGATATACCCGTTTCACCACACAGCGTTTCAGTCCTTGTCCCTTGGCTTCTACTTTATTATGCTTTCAAGTCTATTGCCTGTGTTTATTAGTTGAACCCTTTCTAATTTTTTGGTCAATTTAGTGTTACTTTGTCTTTGCAGTATTCTTGCATACTTGGATCAAATTAAACACCTACTATATTTATCTTGTTCCCTATCACTGCCCCGTAATTTTTATTCCACCTTTATTAATACTTTTTCTCTTCTGTGACTGGGTTAGTTTCTGCTTAACACCAGTGAGGCTGACCAATTCCTTTTCCTTCTGGACAGTGCTTTCATAAGTTGCCTTGAAATGTGGACTCAGTTCCTGCCCTTTATGGAAGTAATAGGCTTAAAAGAGAAAATAAAAGCACTTTGGAGGGTCTCATACAATATCTAGGTCCTACTCCTTTAGCATAGTGGGCTATTGCAATATTTGACTGCCTATTTTAGTGTGATTAATTAATTTGCTGAGCATAAGGGTAGACTGCGTTAATCTCCTGTTATGATTGACTCATACACGCATTTCACTGTGAATTTTCTCTTTTGTACTTAGTGTGTTCATTTGCATGCCATGTTTCCTGCAAGGATAGCGCACCTCAGGTCTGCCCCATACCCCCTGAGCAAGCCAAAAGGCCCCTTGGAGTAGATGTGCAAAGAGGAATAGGAACCGCCTATAAAGGTTATGTCAAGGTAATAGTCTTTTGTTCTTGGACAAGAGAAGAATACTGAACTTCACTTACAGCTATGCAGCTTGGAACCTCCAAGTATGTTTAAACAGATCTCCTGAATTGTGCTAAAGCTGTAAGGCTTTGTGTGCTATCTTATGTAACTTATTTAACCTTCGTTGCTTTAGATGTGGGAGAAACAGTTGGTTTTACTACAAGAGCTAAAGGTTAGTAGATTAGTAGCTACAATGTTCATAAGCAGCAGGAGAGGGGGGAGAAGCATGCTTTAAGGAAGAATTTCTGTCAGTGTTGATGTAAGCATAATATAAAAGGTAAACTCTTACCATTTTGGCATTTGTGGAATATACAAGCCCCATTGTTTGTCCTAGTGCTGCCTAATATACTTATTAAATTGTAACAGGGAATGGTTGAACTTAAGGGAGGAAAACTGATTGCTTGATTACTTGACATTTTTCACTCCGTTTTGAAGGGCAAGTAGAACGTGTTCTAATTCCGTTGATCTAAGTATAAGCTTTTCTAAATGTCCCTGCTTTTTGTGTCTCCTACATGTGCTTACATTTAATAAGCAATCAGTTATTTATACACAGGTCCCAAAGCCTACAGGAGTTAAGAAAGGGTGGCAGAGGGCTTATGCAGTTGTCTGTGACTGTAAACTGTTCTTATATGATGTGCCTGAAGGAAAATCCACCCAGCCTGGAGTTGTTGCAAGTCAAGTCTTGGATCTCAGGTTTGTATTATTATGACAGAGTAGATATCCTCTGTATTTTTTTCCTAACAGGAATATATATTTATAGTACACAGGAAACTTGAAGATCATGAGAGCTCTGGTCTGAGAAGACCTGTCTTCTGTATATAGACTGCAGCTAAGTTTAGGCTGAACAAGTTGGCTCAACAACAAGTCATTTAAGTGACTTTATAGTCACTTATATTACAATCACTAATATTTACAGTATTAGCATGCTTCTTCCTAGAATTCCATATGCACACATGGAAAACAAATAGAATTTGGTAGATTGTTTTTTCCCCTGCACTCTGACCTCAACATCGAGTCACAGATCATCCCATAGCCAGTAATTTCAGGAACATTAGAAAAACTGAAGTAGTCTTCAGAAAAGCACCAAGTAATTTGCAATGCCAGTGGCTCTGACCCTGCCTTCTCACAGGAGTTTTTTCATGGTGAAACATTTGAACCACTGAACGCTGTCTACAAAAGTTCTGAGACTTACATTGATCAGAGTAACCAAGAAGTTTTTTTAATTTCAATTTATGGAATTATCAAGAAAGTGTAATACCTTTTCATGTTACAGCACTTTTTATCTCTGTTGAATATAAAGTTTGCATTCACAAGCACCTTGATATATATTTTTTCCAGACAGTAGTACCGTGGGGTTGCATCAGTACTGCTGTTCTGTTCTCATATTTATTCTCTGAGAACCATCAGTGTTAGCTCTCTCTGACATTTTGGCAGCAGGAGCAGAAGCGTGCAAGTATTGCAAATAACAGCATTCACATCAGTACATTGCTTGAAGCAACTCAGCCAGATATTATACCAACTGTCCCATTCTTTATCTGCTTATTGTAGCTGCCTCTTTGAGTCTGTCTTCTGAGGATTCTTAGATGTTTTAATAGATGTTAACCACCACAGCTATGAATTCTAGCATGAGCAAGTTTCAGGCATTAGTGTCATCTTTACACTAAAATTGGCAATTATGGTGATCAACTTGGTCAAATTCAGTTTTAAAAGTCTTGTGTAGACAAGCCCTCTGGGGTGGAGCACTGAAATGCAGAAGTTCTGGTGTCTGTTTATTTTACTGTAATAGAGAATAAAATCTAGGTGTTTTGAAAACCCGTATTTGAATCCCACAAACTATAATTATGTTGCCAAGAGCTTTTTATGTGATTTTTCTTTTTTTCCAAAGGCCCCTCTCTTGCTACACATTGAGGTATGAATTATTCATTTCTAATGTGTCTGCTGGGCTGGAAGAGCAATATTCTTGCTGCTAATTGTAGAGTAGGTGTGGTCGGTAAACCAAAACTACACAAAGCCACCCCACTTAACTTCAGGTGGACTGAGTTACATGTACTGACTGCTGTAGAAACATAACTAAAGCTTGTGAGTTGTTTGGGTCAAGGATGGTTAGAGCATAATAAAGCAGTGATGGCAGTTGTGACCTCTGTGCGGTGTTAGGAGATTGCAGGCTATTGAAACAGTTGTGATATCAATTAGATTTTGCTGAATAATGTTAGTGTGTGCATGTATGTGATTCTCTTGCTCTCTTTCTTACTAGAGATGAAGATTTTTGTGTGAGCTCTGTCCTAGCATCGGATGTAATACATGCAACTCGTAAAGACGTCCCTTGTATATTCAGGGTATGGTTACCAATTTGCTCTTAAAGAAAATACAAGTTAAATACCCATGTTTTGTTTTGATAGTGAAGTATGTTATCCATATTAAATGTTCATTAAGCTATGCAGAAGTATAAGAATTTACAAGGGGTGCTGAAATGTGTAGAAGAATAAATAATATGATACTTCTCTTATAACTGAATTGTAAAGAGCAAAGTTCTCCTTTTGCTGCTTCCTTGTATATCAAGTTTGGCTTTTTTTATTTTCTTGATTATAATTCAGTATATTTTTGTCTCCACTTCCATGGGTATTACCAGATCCTGGTTTTTCTTTCTTAGCTTTGGAGGACTCTAGCTTTAGGAACTGATGCTGTAACAGAGTAGGTTGAAGCCAGGTTGTGCTCACTGATTCTAGTTTGCCATGTATTGTCTTGTATTAAAAAATACATTTGAAATTTTAGTTTCCTTAATTTCATATTTAAGTATAGTAGAAAAAAATTAAGAGAAAATAATTATCTTAGAACATACATCAAAGAGAATATTATATCTGAATGCTGTATTTAGTTTTTAACAACAGGAACTTCTTTCTTGGGTTTTATGTGAATTATATTTAATCTGGAGTTATAAAATACAGAGAAGAGTATGTTAGTAGCCAATATCTATAATCCCTTGCATTTGAATACAGAAACTCACTGTTTTCAGCATCTCTGATCCTCAGTCATTTAAAATCAAGTCAATGGAACATGGAAGCCAAAGAGCTGACAGTCACATGCAGTGCCAATCATTTGGTCCTTTAGGCTTTTACTTAGGTAATGTCTTGGGTGTTTGAATGCTTCTGTGGCTTTGCTTTTTTGCTTTTTCATAGAAATATTTTCTGCAGTGGATTTTCATCCTTTGGTTTACTACTGCTTTTACCTTAATTTTCCTCTTACTTGTTTCTAAATGTATTTTTAATTTTTTTTTTTATTCTCATCTGCCTGCTCTCTTCTCAAATTAGCAAATGTGGAATACTATGGGAAGGGACTTCTGAGGAGAGAAAATGAACTATGCAGAATGGTGGTTGATTTGCTTAAGAAAAAAGCATCCATACAGTTTAGCCTGCCTGACTTGCTGCTCTAATTTCTGCCTGCAGTTTTTAACTGAAGGGGTATCTAAGAAAAAAACTTTTGTCAGATATCCCCATGTAAGAATATTTGTGTGGCTAGATATGACAAAATGTCTCCACGGTTTGATCAGATTATCCCCTACTAAAGGGATCTGATGAATTAACTGGAAGCCTGGTGTGTGAGTATATCCATTTAGATACCCTGTTGACAGGGACCAGAGAAGGTGCTGCCAAAGTCCATCTCTTTTCTCAGTTTTATGCCCCCCTTCAAAAGAAGGAATTTCTAAAACTGGAAACCACTAATATCTAATGCAAGAGAGTCTATTTTCTCAATTTCATTTAGTTCTAGGTTTGTATCTTGCTGACATAATGACATAGAGTGGCTTCTACACAACAATTAAAACTGTTACTTTATGTCATCTGTGTAAAAATGTGGTCCTTCTTTCATATCTGTTATTTCACGTAACACGGGATGATATTGGTGGCCAACCAAAGACAGATTCTAATTTCTTTTGGATCTTCCACCAGCAGAAAGCAATATCAGAATGCTGCCAAGCACTAAAATATTGCCACTTCAGACCCCCCATGAAATCAGGAAGAGGAAGAACTTGTCTCAGACTCCAACATTCTCTCCTTGGTAACCAGTTTTTAAAGCTGGATGTTAGGCCATCCTGGCATCCAGACACTACAGTCTAAGTGCTGCCATCAATACATTTTTGATAATAGCGTAAGAGTGTCTGTAGTGGAGTCCTTCCACAGCTTAGCAGTTTCGTTTAAGAAGCCTTGAGTTTCATAGTAAATACTGGATTTTTGTATGATGAATAATGCTAGGTATATTATGACCAACTTCTCCCACGTTTTCTGCATTTGACTGCATGTAAGATGCCACCTTCAAAAGACTGAGAAGTAATACATGGTGGTACTTCAAAGGGAAAACCATAGCTGAAGTCTGGTTTGGTTTGGTTTTCAAATTCAGAAATATTATCCATTATGCCTCCATCCATCTTTAAAATATTAATGCTTAGTTACAGTTTAGACATGAACAAAGCTTGATGCAGAGTGATAAGAGCTTTGAGCAATTGTAGGCTACTCAGTTCTTTTCCTATTGCTCTTCACTTTTCTCTTACTTCTGGAGTTCTGTCTTTCACATCCTATTGTCCCAAGTTTATTTTCAGATATATTTTATCTTTTAAGATGAATGTTATTGCTTAATTCACTCTTTAAGAAAGTGTATGTTGCATAACCACATCATCCATCTTTACCATGATTTTCTTATAAAGGCCTATAGGCTGAAGGTGTGTTATTACATGTATGAATAGTTACAGCTTTCAGGTTTGCACTTTTGCACCTTCTGCTGCTTTTTTTCTCTTTAACTGTTGTTATTCTAAAAGTCTGTTGTGAGGGCTGATACTGGCTGATGGCCTGTTTGTCTGTGACTGAAAGCCACAGTTCCCATGATCTCATAAACCCTTTGATCTCTTCGTACAGGACACAAAACTAATATTAAGAATTAGTAAGTGCATACTTTGGGCAACAGAAAGTTCCTGGATAGTTTTTCTATTCAGGATACATTCTGCTTTGAGATGTAAAGGATGATTTACCTGAAAATTAAGTGAAGCCATAGTGATTTTCTTTTAACACGGGGAAGTGGGAGAATGCAGTACTTCAGTCTCAAAACATTGCTTTCCTCCAGAGCTTTTAATGCAGACATGATGTGCTCTTCCCCCTGGACAAATATTTTGAAAATTAAGCAGGAAAATCAAAATCTAGAACTGATCATAGCAATGCCATTGTGTTTAAATGCATCTGACTCGGAAAACATGTATGTCATTTTCAGTAAGTTATTAGATGATGGTGGGAGGAGGGATCAGGACAAATTATGGCATGCTACTGAAATTCCAGAGCAGGAAGGAGCCTTTTACTGCCATGTATTGATTATTGTAGTAAAGGAATTATCCTGGTTTCGGCTGGGATAGAGTTTATTTTCTTCCTAGTAGCTGGTATAGTGTTATGTCTTGGATTCAGTATGGGAAGAATGTTGATAACACACTGATGTTTTCAGTTGTTGCTAAGTAATGTTTAGACTAAGTCAAGGATTTTTCAGCTTCTCATGCCCAGCCAGCAAGAAGGCTGGAGGGGCACAAGAAGTTGGGAGGGGACACAGCCAGGACAGCTGACCCAAACTGGCCAAAGGGGTATTCCATACCATGTGATGTCATGCCCAGTATATAAATTGGGGGGAGTGGGCCTGGGGGGATCACTGCTCAGGAACTAACTGGGCATCAGTCAGCAAGTGGTGAGCAATTGCGTTGTACATCACTTGTTTTGTATATTCCAACCCTTTTATTATGATTGTCATGTTACTATTATTATTATCACTATTAGTTTCTTCCTTTCTGTTCTATTAAACTGTTTTTATCTCAACCCACGAGTTTTACCTTCTTCCTTCCAATTCTTTCCCCCATCCCGCTGCGGGGGGGAGTGAGTGAGCAGCTGCATGGTGCTTAGTTGCTGCCTGGGGTTAAACCACAACAGAATGTAGCATTTCTTGCCCATATTTTAGGATTCAGAATGATTAAGCAAAACTGACAAAACCACTGTGGCTTGTGCAGGTTTTTTTCGAAGCACTGTGGTCATATTAGCTGTGTGCTGTGTTGCATACCCCTCAGGTACACCATCACATTGTTATGAAAAAGTGTATTTTACTTTCACAGTTCTGAAGTATATAATACTGACAAAAAGGGCTTTTATTACTCTTATTAATGTCACTTTCTCTATCTGTTAAAAGGTGACAGCTTCTCTCTTAGGTTTGCCTTCAAAGTCTTGTTCTCTACTCATCCTGACGGAAAATGAGAATGAGAAGAGAAAGTGGGTTGGAATCCTAGAAGGGTTGCAGTCTATCCTGCACAAAAACAGACTGAAAAACCAGGTTGTGCATATTCCACAAGAAGCCTATGACAGTACGCTGCCTCTTATTAAAGCAAGTTTAGCTGCTGCTATTGTAGGTATGTTTGGTTTAACTTTTTAAGTGTGTGAGGGTTGTTGGAGCTTTTACATGGGCTTCTGTAATGAGAGCACTGACACCTTGAAATAAATTCCTCAGCTGAATTCCTTCATAGGAATTTAATAATGGGGGGGGGAAATGCTAATCTTGCATCAATATTCAAATTTCTTCATCCACTTGGAGTAAATAATACTGTTTAGTTGTTTAACAGGTTGTTTTAGCAATATGGTATATAGCATGCTTTTGGCAGACTGTGTGAACTTAAGCAAAATTGATTTGCTGTTGAAAATCTGTTTGTCCAGAAATTTTTCCAGCTGTTCAAAGCAAACAGTCTGTTTTAGAGACAAGATTAAGTGTAGCTGAATTAATAGCCTTTTTTCTCCCTCCTGGTTTAGATCGAGATAGAATAGCAATTGGTTCAGAAGAAGGACTGTATGTGATAGAGGTGACCCGTGACGGTAAGTTAGGCCATAATGCATGCAGTAATTACATACAGAATAATGAGCTCCATAACTTCTAGTGGTGTTATAATATAGGTTACACAACAGCCCTTCATGTATAGTAAGTATTAAGCACTCAGTTAATTGATGAGAAGGAAAAGTGAATGTGAGATACAAGCACTAATTTGGTCATTATCATTACATTCAGTTGAAATTTCAGTTTGAAATTAAAGAGATGAGTTACTGGGCATATTCTGACACATTCTCACCTTAACTGTGTTCCCACAGCAGGTAGCAAAATGCTTCAGCACACAGAGCACGCACAGCACACACAGCAGCAGTTGATGCACAGCAAATTGTCAGGCACTCACTAAATAGAACTTGAACTGAGTGAGAAAAACTTGACATGGAAACAGACTTGTTCTGACCTGCACCATCAGAGGACTTAAACTGCCATGAATTCAAAGTTAGACAGCCAGTGCAAGCAACACAAGAGTTTGTAGACTTTCCATTAAAGCCACCACATATTGTTGTCTGTTTCTTCCAGAAATTTGACAACCACTCACATTCTGTTTCAGACCAATGATGGCCAAAGCAAATGCCTTGCTTTCCCCTTTCTATTATCTCTTTATTTCCTGATCCTATGTTTCCTCCTGAAACCTGCTTTTTCCTTCCTGTTCTTAATACACTCTGCCCTCTGCTTTGGGAAAAATGGGATCAGTTTAGCCTAGTCTTTCTGAAGACTTACCGTGTCCCTTCCAGAAGTTCACACAGAGTGTGCTCCAGGTACCACAGCAAAGTGTGTGCTGTGTAGTCACTGGGCAGCACAGTCATATCCCTCTATTGTTGAATTATTAGGCATCGCAGCTAGGGAGTAAGGGAAGCATTTTTCCCTTTAACCTGATATACTGAGCACAAACAGAAATAACAATGGGAGATGTGCCTTGGTATGGTGGGGAAAGCATGGAGGCCCAAAGGATTACTAGGACATGAGCATGGGGATCGTTTGGGGTCAATACCTACAAAATGCAATTTTAAACATAGAAAAGCGAAGAACAAGTCTGGTTCATTTTTCAATCTGCTTCCAAAATAAGGTATTCTTATTTTGAACACACAAATGAAAAAAAAAAACAAAAAAAAAACCTAGTTGACTTAAACTGAATTTGTAGAAGTAATATACTTCTGAGAAGCAACCAAGATTTAAAATACAATAATCTACTACTATTTATATCCTTTTCCAAGTTACCATAGGAAATATTAGTTATTTCTTTCTCTCTGACTTTAAAAGCACCAAGCATACCTTGTGAAATCCGTGCTTTCTTATAAATCCTGAGGCACTCTAAATTTAGACAACACTCTAAATCCATACTTTTTGTAGTACAAGAGCTAACAGTCTTGGCACTCTGATAGGATTGTTTCTAACAAAATACCTAATGCTTTCTTCACCTATATTTATAACCTCTGAGCTTATGTTCTTCAGGTGTCCTTAACTATCTGGGTGTTGAGGATGTTGAGGTCAGTGATACAGATTTGTAAAATTAAAAGGTGTCTTTTCCAACTTTGGCAAAATCACTGAGATGCTCCTGAAATATCCCTTTGATTGTTTTTAGTCATTGTCACTCAAATATCAAAAAGGATATTTCTTCAATTTTAGCCTTGATGGAAGAGTTTGAATTTCCTTTTTCAATGCAATTTAGTTTGTGGCTATTTGAAAGTTGGATTGCAGTTACGCTAAAACTTGGATTTCAATGTAAAATAAAGCAGTGAATACAGATTTTTAAAGACTTAATTGACTTTCAAAATCGAATGAAGTCAGGGATGTGGGTTTTGGGCAAAAAGCAAAATATTATTGCTTCCTCTTGCTTAGAATAAGCCATTGCCCAATTCCAGGAGAAACTGCTTTATACATGGAGACAGCAGATACTTGAAATTCTTTTTAGCAGTAATAAATGCCATTCCTTCGAGTAAACTTCCAGTGGTCACAATTCTGTAAGTACTTAGATATAAACATAACTTTAGATGCAGATAATTCCAGAGATTCCAGTACAGCTTCTTGCATAAAAGAAAATTGTACATTTAATTCGAAAGGTCATTTCATAAAGGAATGATTATCTGCATCACCATGTCATATGTAAATGTGAAAATAAATTATCAATTTTGGTTTTAAGTTAAAGGATGTTTTGCAGGAGTTTTCTGTGGGTGGTTCCTGTGTGTTAATACCATTTTTATAAATTGTAATCTCTTTTTCATTTTATGGCAGTTGTAATTTTCAGTGTTAATTAACTGCCAGCTGCTTATATCAAAGGTCTTTGGTCTGGATATCACTTAGTTCTTGACAAACTAAACTGTAAGCTGGAGTTGGAGTTAGGGAAAAAAAATCTTGTCTCTGCGGCAAAGTTCCAACAGCTGGTTATTTCATAGAACATTTCTTCAGACATATCATCTATTTGTGCAAGTGGGGGGATGCCACAAAAGCACTTGACTTTGTGATCTAAACAGCTAAAGTCTTGTTACAAAGTTTACAGAATTTGCTAACTTGGCTAGGTTACTCAACTATTACTGAAAAAACGCATATAATCTCCAGTTAATATTTCTTTTTTTTTTTTAATTATCATTTACAAATATTTTGAATGCATTCAGCTAACAGAAAGGTGAAAGTGATGTTTTAGTATAATTGGCTTATGTGTATTATATTTCCTAGTTTGGAATTGCTTAATCTCTTCTATTTGTACCCCATGAAATACTAACTGCTTTCTTGAAAGTGCCTGTATACCCATGATCCTAAAAGCAGAACACATTGTACCTAACCCCTTTAGCTGCCTCTAACCCATTTTTAAAAAACCCTTCAAACAGTGAAACTCCTCAGCTTCCATGGGAACAGTGAAACTCCCCAGCTTCCATGGGTAGCCTGACTAGTCCTTAGTGTGAGAAAGCTTTTCCTGGTGCCTGTCCTAAACCTCTCTTCCTACAGCTTAAGCCCATTCCTTCTTATCCTTTCCCCATCACACACAGAATTTTTTGCCTTTCCATGTAAATGTTTAACACCCACTTACTGTACTGCTTTTTTATTGGCTGAGACATTTGCCAACAGTACAGCATTGTATCCTCAGTTATCGGCATTAAATACTTTATATTTCTTCTCTCTGTGTTCTGCTAATTTGGTCTTCCTCCGTAATTTACTGAAGATACTGATATTTTCCTGAAGGTGGGACCCATTTCAGAAGGTACAGCATCTTACAGTGTATAGATAGTACAGATCATCTTATATAAAAAATTATTTCTGTTTATCCCAGATGTTAAGCAGCCTTTTCCTGAAAAGTGTTGCTGAGACTTTGTATCCATCCATAGAGAGAGTTACAGGAATGCTTTGTTTCATTGTTTGTTCTGAAAATTAATAACAGAGCATCAAATGTGTAATAAGTGCTCTTTCTTATCTGGTATGTGTTTAGAGTCACTTTCAGACATCAGTATGTAACACTGCAGTGTTTCCAGGCCTGATGGTTTTCTTGTTTAACTTATGGCAGCTGTTATTTCCTTTGCAGTGATAGTCCGAGCTGCTGACTGCAAGAAGGTATACCAGATAGAGCTTGCTCCCAAAGAGAAAATTATCATCCTCATCTGCGGTCGGAACCACCATGTTCACCTTTACCCCTGGGCCTCTCTGGATGGGTCGGAAGGAAACTTTGACATTAAGCTTACAGAAACTAAAGGCTGCCAATTGATTACAACTGGAACACTAAAGAAGAGTTCTTCAACTTGTTTGTTTGTGGCTGTCAAACGACAGGTTTTTTGCTATGAAATTCACAGAACTAAACCTTTCCACAAAAAATTTGGTGAAATTCAGGCTCCAGGAACTGTACAGTGGATGGCAGTGTTCAAGGACAAGCTCTGTGTTGGCTACCAGTCTGGGTTCTCTCTGTTGACCATCCAGGGAGATGGACAATCTATAAACCTGGTAAATCCTAATGACCCCTCGCTTATCTTCCTCTCACAGCAGTCTTTTGATGCCCTTTGTGCTGTGGAGCTCAGTAATGAGGAATACCTGCTTTGCTTCAGCCATATGGGAGTATACGTCGATTCGCAAGGTCGAAGGTCACGCATGCAGGAACTAATGTGGCCTGCAACTCCTGTTGCCTGTAGTATGTATATGTTTTTCTGTTGCCATATCCCTGTTGCTGCTTTACTTGTCTAAAAATAATCAGCACTGTATTCTATTTTGCTTCGGTTTGTCTTTCAATATCTACAGTTCAAGTTTTGATGAGTTAACAGCATACATAGTTCTTCCTGATGGTAGTTTTGGACTTGGCGATCTCCTGGGCTGAGATCCTGGATGCTGCAAGAAAAGAAGCTCTGTCTTGTTACAGGACACAGAAGAACAAATAATGGAATGCAAAATAACTTTTACAGAGAGTAGTCCTGGATGCAGGACAGTGCAAGACTACCGGTCTGTGAAATTCTGTAAAGATTTTTGCTCCCCTAGAGAGTGTAAATGTCTAGTTGTCTGTAGGATGTCTTCTGTATCCTGTACTCAAAGTACAATAGAAAGTTGAAGAAATGGTGTAGCTGTGACTCTAAAGGTTCATAAAGATAACAAAGTAACAGGTAAAAATACTGCTTTTGGCAGAACTGGTAGCAATTTTTCACCTTTTGGTTTTATTTTTAGGGGGAGAATTTCCAAAAATAATATAGGCAGGTGGAGGGTGACTTTTCAACTGCTCTGCTCATTTTGGGAGCATTGGTTTATCAGCTAGTTAGGATAGAAGCACATGCAGAGCATTTTTCAGTATTCAGTAGTCAAAGGCAGTTCATGATAAAACGGGGATTTCTGTTTGGACCTCAAATAGCAATTAAAATGTTTTGAATGATTGAAGGCAAGAAATAGCTTTTTGTTTAAATAGTACAGCAAACAGTTAGGTGCGTGTTGGTTTGATCAGGCCAGGCTCTAATAGCAGTTTGTTTAATTTTAATTGTCTTGAACTGAAATTGTTTGCTTGCTTTACTCTGACCTAATTCTGTACAGGAGTCTGAAGCAAAGGCCCAAGGAAACAATGCAGTTGCAAATTTACTTTAAAACGCCATTAGCCAAAGCTAATGTTTCCTTTTCCTTTATCAGCTTTACAGTATTTTGCATTTCAGCAAACTAGGCTTGCTAGTTAATGGTTTTGTCTGTTATTATTAGAAGCTGTTCTTACTGTAAACGATTTTATAGCATTCTTGTATGTGCAATCCTGAGTGGTGTTGGCCTAGGGCTGTTTTGAAAAGAGCAACTTGTTCCGCTACCAAAGGAAAACTGGATTGCTTCCTTTTTCATTAGCCTTGTCCTCCCTCCTTAGTCCTGGTATCTGTCACTAGTGATGGTGACTTTTTTTAACTGTCCCATCAGGACATCATTGAAGTGGAAATGGTTCTCCCCCATTGCAGTTTCTGCTGTGGTAAAGGACCATGTTGTAGAGAGGTTTTAGGATACGGTGGAGAGTTTGTCTCTAGGGCATTCAGTCCCCTCATGCTAGGAGAGGCCGAGGTCTGCACTAAGACAGCCAACTCTCTTACATTGGGTGGCCTGTCTAGGTTGCAGTTAAACCAGCTTAATGTGCTAATTCTGTTCTGAGTCGGTGTAGGCATTGTGGGGCTGCTTAGCTTGAGTACAGTGGAGTGCAAAGACTTGGAGCCAGCGGGTCTCAAAGCTGTAGCGTGGGCAAGCCCAGTGCAGACACTGACGTGTCTGTCTGGGAATCGTTGAGATCTGATCAAGCTCATCAGCTCTGACTGGTAAGTGCTGGCCTTGGCTACAAGCTGGCTAGGCAGAAGCAGTTGGTGTTTCTGTCTGATGCTCAGTGGTCTCCCTTGATTTGGACATCCAAGCCAACTGTGACCCCGTGTAATAAATACTTGACTATAAATCACTGCTGGGATGCATATTTATGATAGCTGTCCAAGACTTTCTGTGAATGAATTTTAAAAATAGCACCACAACCTTACTTCAGATCTTACAAGAAGATTCTGTGATGTGTTTAGTATCCTACTGGGTTATTTTCCCTTTGTTTATTGAAGCAGTTCTTTATTAAATGACATAAATTTCTAGTAACTGCTCTTTACATCAGGACACAGTCTTTACATGAGCAGAAGTGTGTTGATATGAAGCTCCAGGGATCTCTGCTTTTAGTTTGACCTAAAATGAACTTGTCTGCTGATGCCTTTTATGCTTTTAAAAAAAAAGTTGAAAAGAGAAAATGGGTTGTGGGCTTTAAGCATTGACATTTTTCTGTTAACCTGATGAAAGCAACCCATACATGAATATCTAAAGCTGGATAATTGTTCGCAAAAGAGGAAGGAAATTGAGAACAGATCCGCATCATGACTTCATGACCCACCTCACAGATGGTGGCCCTCTCTTTTCCCCTGCATGCAGCAGATGTATAGTTAGTTTGCTGCTTCCGAAATGAAGTAATCTGCATCTGTAGAAAAGCTAGCTGCTCAGTTCCTACCAAGTAGCAAATTTGTATGCATCTGAAAACTTCAGATGCCATTTTGCAATTTCATGAAATCATAATTTGAAGTTTAAAAATACTGAAAGGGTCAAAATCAAATATTTCATGATGCTGGCAGTTGTTAGCAAATCTATTATCACAAAAGTATCTGTTTGAAAGTGAGGCTGGGGAAAATTCTTTTAAAATGTATCTTGCATGTAGTAGAAAACATGTAACTATTGAAATTTGCTCACGTATATATAGTTCTGGACTACCAAAACCATATTAGGGTTTTCTGTTTTTTTAATCTGTGCAGGTTGCAATTCTTCGTATGTAACAGTGTATAGCGAGTATGGTGTTGATGTATTTGATGTTAACACTATGGAATGGGTCCAGACTATTGGCCTGCGAAGGGTAAGTAATTTTCTTTGAATATAGAACTTAACTGGGTTAATTCCAAATGAGATGTTTCTTCAGTGTGTATGCTAGGCTTGAGTTAATTCTCTGTCTCCTTCCTCAAAACAGATCAGACCATTAAACATGGACGGCACGCTGAATCTCCTTAACTGCGAGCCACCAAGACTAATATATTTCAAGAACAAGTTTGCAGGTGAGTACTGAGCAAGGGGAGATACAGGAAAATGATACAAAGCTAACTGGGTAATTTTAAGCAATGTTACCTTTGCATGAGATGAAACTTGTATTGAATGCATCTGGGTCAACATGTACCTATGTATGTAAAATTCCATTGTGATATTGCAGCAGGAGCTGTCCTCAGTGTACCAGAAACATCTGACAATAGCAAGAAGCAAATGCTTCGAACTAGGAGCAAAAGAAGATTTGTATTTAAGGTTCCCGAGGAAGAGCGATTACAACAAAGGCGGTAAGAATTTAATTGTGCTATGTAACTTAATATACATGATGACATGCAGACACTGAGAATGCTAATAGTAAAAATCACTCTGTTCTTTTAGGGAAATGCTTAGAGACCCTGAGCTAAGGTCAAAGATGATTTCTAACCCAACAAATTTCAACCATGTGGCTCATATGGGACCAGGAGATGGAATGCAGGTTCTCATGGATCTCCCACTGGTAAAATACATTTAAAAGGGAGGGAGATATATGTGCATTTGTTTGTGCTCAGAAAAACTGTGAAGCTGAGCTGTATGGGGTTCAAGTATTCTCTCTGTACCAAATTCTTCTTTTAATCATTTTGAGAAAGGTGAGCCTTCCTGATGTGCAATGCTTCTAAATCCTGTGCAAGGAAATACTGCTGACTTATAGCTGACTTATGAATGAGACACTGAAAGAAATAGATATCACTGCCAACAGCTTGTTAGTAGTTTTGTAAATAATCAGTCTCTCCTCCTTCCTTTTTCTTGTTTGTCTTCTTAAAATAACAGAATGAATTTCCTTCCCCCTCATCCTCTCAACATTCTGCTCTGATATCACCTCCAACAGGCTTTGAGCACGTCTATCACACTTCTCCAGAGTGACCATTCCTCACTGCAAGGCTCCCCTCTGCTTTCTTCCTCTTCCTGTCCCTCTTCTGCTTCCCTAGCAAGGGTAGGAGTAGCTGCAGACTGTTAGGAACTGGAATGGTGTGCTTGTGGCACTTCGCCAATTCTAGAGCAGAAACAAAGGGGAAAAAACTAATGCTGTGGAGGTAACTAAGATGCATGTAAGTTGCAGTGCTTTATAGCATTATTTTTGTTTTGTATTTTAAAAATACAGCATTTTGTTGAGCTATTTTAGTGTTAAATCCATGAGAGGAAGGTGTGAAGATACACTTTTATGTTTTGTACCCTCCATTTTATAGCTGCTAGTCAGGTTTTCTTTTGTCCTTCTCAGCTAGCCCAGATGAGGGTAATGTATTTGTCCTTTCAGCAGGAGGAGGAAGGAAAGCAGCACGGTTGGTACTGTCCCTGCCCCTTCATAGAGGGTTTGCTGGCTGACAGGTTCCAGTGGCTGCTATGGGGCTTAGTTCTTTCTCTGTCTTTCTCAGGGTTTGTGTCTGTTACTGAAAATATGTGGATGTGGTCAAGTAAGTTCAGAGTTTTTCTACCAACACTGGGTTGTAATAGCTTCAAAAGCACAGTAAAGTTTTCATGAGTTACAACTCCTAGTTGGATAGCTTTTGTTGCTGGCTAACAAGGTGTTTCATTTCAACTGTAGAGTGTCCTACCTGCTGCACAGGATGAAAAACCATGTCCACCTACAGCTAACCTCTCGCGGCAGCAGCAGCAGCAGCAGAGAAACAAAACCTATATTTCATGGCCCTCGTCAAGTAAGGCTGGAAGCAAGCTTGTCAGTTCTGAGCTGTAATTTATGGCTTCAACAAGAGGTGTAAACCTGCCTTTTTTCCCTCTTTCTCTATAGGTGGCAGTGATGTGGGAGGAGCCATGCCTTCCCGAAGTATGTCCGATCCTGACCAGGAGTTTGACAAAGAGGTAAAGTAGCTTTTATTAAATGGAGACTGACGATGTCTGGTTGCCATAGATGGTTTTTTTTTTTTCCAATAAATTAAATTTCTGAGGAAATACTTCATAAAGACCATGATTTTGATGATGTTTTCCTTCCACAAATATTTCCCCCAGCCTGTAATACATGTTTGCAAGTTAGATATGCCAGCAAAAAAGCAAAGCTGTGAAAAGATCTTTTTATGGTGATATTTTAAGAAGTGTATTATGTCTTGGATTAAGCTTTGTAGACAAGGGAAATGTGACTAATTGATGAAATGTCCTCAAAGCTCCTAAAAATGTTCTCTGGGCTATTAGCGTAGAATAGCAAAGTAATACGACTAGTTAAGTAATTTTCTGTGCTGCCTTAAGGAAGACTTTTTGTCATGTAACTTGAGAAGAAATCATATTTTAAAACACGTAAAGCTGCTTTTAGCAAGAGTAAAAGTATGTGCCAGTAGTCACCAAACTGAAAGTGTCCTGGCTGTACAAAACTGGTGTCCCTGAATCTAAGGGGAGAAGATGTATGATTTTTGCTTCCTTGATTTATCATGGGTGTAGCTTCTTCCAAGCTTTGCTCAAGCACTGCCTGTGCAAGGAAAGTGTTAGGAATCATTCCTGGGAAGCAAACTCCTAGATCAAGATCTTTGCATCTTTTTAGTGCTTTTTCGTACCCAACTATAGGCCCATGTAATGTTCTGGATTTTGAAGGGTGTTTTCCTGAAGCCAGACCTTTGCAGGATGCCTTAGTACACCCCAACTCAAAGCATTTGTCCAGAGTTCTGATCACAGCTGTGCTCTGACTTCCTTTGTCACCTTGAGTAAGCCATTAAAAGCATGTGAAAATAGGGATCTCTAAACACAGGTATTTTTAAAACTGTCTTGATTTTCAAAGGTGCTGGTGATGGACTATGTCAGTTGACTTATTCTGCAGCATCCTTCCCAAATTCCATTACATTCCATGCTGTAATGATAATTGCTGTTTGTAGGCACAAGTAGTGGTGGATTCTGAGGTTTTTACATTTTCTTTTTTGGTAGATCTTAGAATTTCTTATGACTTCTTAAATTAAAAAAAGGAGGCTCTAATAACACCTTTTGGCTTTATACTATTTTTCCCATGGCTTATGGCTTTATCACAGAATGAACAGGATCATGTTAGGATAATCCTGTTATTGATGATCTTATTATTGTTTGAGCCATGCAAAACCTTGTGAACAGCATTCTTGAAGGATGTTACCTTTCAAGCTATTCATTAAATATATATTCCCTTTCTTGAAAATAACTTGCTGCGATGGTACCAGTTTTTCCTGTGCAGTATTTCATTAGCTGTGAATGTGTGCAGTGCTCAGAGTTGTAACTCACCAAAATAGTGGGAAACTTGCCAGCCATCCTGTTGAAGTGAGAGGAGTCTGTGAAGGCAAATATCCAACAACCAGTCTAACGCTGGGGAAACAACTGTAGATAGACTGTCTTTATTAGATATTGACGTAGGGAGTCTCCAGTAAGTATATTCTGTTTCCAGATCTCCAGCCTGATACTTGGCAACCTTCACTCTTTTGTCAGGCACTTCATATGCTTGCCACTGTTGCTGTTTTGTAAACAGTTCATATGCTTGTTTCCTTCCTTCTCACCAAAGTGAAGATGATTTGACCGTAATTGTTTACATGTTTATATGGGCGGATAAATCTACTCCTGGGCTATAAAAATTGCTTAAAAAACACAGGCGGGTAAACCCAGAACAACAGTGGACAGACAGATGTGTTCCATCAGGAAAGCTTTGCAACGGCTAAAGGAGAGGAGACTGAGATGTAGCAATTTCCACATACTTTGCCATAATCCCTGTGAAGTCAGAAGGTCACCTTCAGGACTGCACTACAGCCTGTTGACGATAATGGAAGTATTTGCATGAATATTTAGCTATGAAATGAATCTAATACACGCTGCTGCGTAGGTGTTGCTCACCCTAATTTTTGAGTGCCTTTGAAAGCTTTTGAGTGTAAAGAATTGATTTTAAGTAAGCATAATTTTTTTTTTTTATGTTTCTTGTTAACAGCCTGATTCAGACTCCACGAAACACTCTACTCCATCCAACAGCTCAAATCCAAGTGGTCCCCCAAGTCCCAACTCTCCTCATAGGAATCAGCTTACACTAGATGGACTGGACCAGTCAACCTGTGACGCATAACACTACCACTTTCACCGTTCTGGCTTCAATCATCCACTACTCCGTGGAGTATTCAAGAGCAGGGCAAAGCTGTCTCAGATGCTAGTGCCAAGACTGACACTGAATCTCTAGTGTTGTACAAGAATAATTATATATCCAGATTGTAGATACAACTATTGAAGAAAATTCTTTACTAAATAGCGATTGAGCTTTTTATGCAGAATTGTTCACTGCTCAGTTACGGTTGATTCCTTTCTGCACAGCTGTGACAGTTTTATTGCATAGGAGCATTTAAGGCCACCAGTAAATAGTCTTATTCTTATGCTGAAGAAGAAATAGAGAGAGATACTGATAATGTTGCTACAATATCAGGAATATTATTTTTCTATAGAATGATGTAATGTCTCATTAGCAGGAAATCCTTTTAGACACAATTTGGACCTCTAAATAGGAAATGCGAGCAGGTCTAGTTACATCCTCAGATGAATACACTTCTCCCTTTTTCCCATAACTGTTTGTTTCCTAAATCTTAAGGAGAATGCTAGGAAGCTGTAGGTTGTTTCCAACATCAATAGAATCACCAGGAAGTAAAAAAAAAAAAAGTTGGTTATAGTTTTGTGGCCTTTTAATTCATTTAGCCATTACATATACAGCTGCATAACTGTCTTTCTATCTTTCTACCAACTTTTTAGTCTTGTACATAGGACTACTGCCAGTTATCTTTTACCCATACCCTGCTTTTTAGTCCTCATCAATCAGTCATTAGTCAGGGCTTTCAAAATATTGGTAACTACTGCTGTGAAAAAAATTTTACTCCTAGTTCCTGCCTATCTCCTTCTGAGAAGCTGTTTCTCCTGGGTTTTTTGGTGTAAGGACACACTACATTGTTTAGCTAGCAAGCCTTCCCATGGACGCATTGCCCTCGAAGTCTGCTTGATCTAAGGGACTATATCGCACTAAAACATCAGTCTGTTGTATTGGTTACCAAAGTGGAACGTGAAGGATGTGTAACTGGGGGTGCTGCTTTTCTCATTACTTGTATCCTCACCTGCATGAAGACCCCATGATTATTAATCAAGTATTGATCATGTAGAAAAATGCACAACACACTCCTGTATATTTTGCTATGGCCCACGTGCAGTGGTGATGTTTTGCGTGTATATTTAATCTCATGCTTCCATGTATTATACATTTAGTAATCAAAGATTTGTGACCATGTTTCATTAAAAGCTTGTAATTAATTCAGTGGCTGGCATATCCAGTTTGTCATTGTCACACTAGTGTGCCTTCTGTGCCAATTTTATGACAGTTGGATGTCACTTATTTAAAATTTGGTTTAAATGGGCTAATGATATACCAACGGCTAATGTTCTTTTCTGAAACACTGTATAGGATGTGCACTTATCTTTAGTTTAAACTGAGTGTTCTAGTCAACATTTAATCCTGTTATGTTAAGTGTTCGACAGTACTTGCTCTTTTTCTCAGATTCTTGATAAAGGGGCTCAGTTAGAGCTGGACACTACTGCTTTGGGGGTTTTCTGGTTTTTACTTTTTTAATGTAAGTCTAAGTCTTTGTAATTATTGAATTGTGAGAACATTTTTGAACAATTTACCTGTCAATAAAGCAGAAGAGGGAGGTTTTAAAGTTCATAGTCGTCTGTCTTGACATGTGAAAACAGTCCACCGCTGACACTTGCTTTAGTTTCATGGTAGGTTCACTTTGTTCACATGGACAGTTTACATAAACCGAAAGATACTTTGAAGCTCCGTACCTGAACGCTATGAGAAAGGTGTGTGTTTCTGCACGTAAATGCATGTTCAGGAGTGATGGAAGTCCTTTTGGTGGAATACAGTGTTGAAATTTTGTGCCCTCGGTTTGTGTTAGAGTTGTCATTTCATCGAGTCGCTGGCCCCATTAATTCATTTTTAAATTATTTATGTGACTATTTCCTTATGGCCAAAGCATAGTAAGGAGGCTGCAGGATCTATTCCAGCAACTTAAGTGTGATAAAACAATAAAGACTTTTGACTTCTTGTCAAAGCAGTAGTCGCAAAGAAACACTTGGGAACATTTCAAGGACGAGTGTGTGAATGGTGCAGCCCCTGATAGAGGGGATTTTTTTAAAGCTCCCCTCATACTCCAGTATTTGAGCACCACAGAGCTCACTGTACCAGAACAGAGCCAACATCTCTAGTGTGCCCTGGGTAAGCGTCCCTCATGCCTTATGGAGTGCCTAAGTGCTCCTGGATTACTTCTTGCTTTGTCTTGCCCATCCTACTCCAGGTTATTTAAATGGGGAAGGCCTAGGTGCATGTTGAAAGGCATGGATGCTGTTGTTCCTCGCTTGACCAAACCCACCTGGGCAAGGCCAGCAGGCTGAAGTGGGGCTGGTTGGGAAAGTGCACCTGCACTCTGCCCTGGGGATAGGGGTGATAGCTGACAGGAGGTTTGAGGGCTGTGTGCTGGAAGCCTTCTCAAGTATTCGTGCTAATCAGCCTTTGACTTTTAAAAAACATTTCTACTGCTCTTGAGCTGATTTTTCTCTGTGCAGTGAGGACTTCGTATGACAACAAAGTTTTTAATTATGGGGGTATTAAATCATAGCACTCAGCAGTGCCAGGGCTAGGTTATAATTTAAGCAGGAGAACATTTCTAGAAAAATAAATTAATTGCTTAGTATGAATACATTATTCTTTTCTTTTTTTTTTTTTTTTTTTCCCCCCTCGAGTCTGGCCAAGCAGAATTCCTCCTCAAGTCCTGTACCACAGCCCTTTGCAAACCTCTTCCCTTAAGGCTTCCGATTCCGGTTACCTAAAGAGTCCTCCTAAGCCCTTAGGAGAACTTTCAGAAATGCAGAAATTCAAGACTCGATGTGAAATATTCTTCTGACGGTGCACTTTCTTCTCCCTGGAGGCTACCAGTCTAGTATCACAAGTGAGGAATTGAGTTTTGCAAGGAACAAGGATAATTTGGTCTCTGTGTTCCTCTGCCCATTCCATTTTCATGGAGGCATTACATCAGGTCCCAAAGCTGGGGCGATGGGTGTACTCACCAGAACTTGGTCACTTCTAGCACAGATCTTTGCCCCAAACGGCTGCGTATTTTGGAATACATCCTGGTGTCACTTGCTATGCAAGAACTAAATGTATCTGCCAACACCTCTGCCCACAGCACATGTGCTGAAAATAAACAGCTTCCTAAATGGGTGCGATCTGCTGGGGGGGGTGCGTAAACACTCACTTTGTGTTTGCTGGGTAAGTGCTTAACACAGCTCAGTCACAGGGAGGGGTCTTCAGCGTGGACATGCTGAAGGTCCAGGCACCCTCGTTCTGCACAGCACCAGATTAGCAGCCCTGGGAGAAAGCAGATGCATACACATCTTAAAAGCTGGCACGGTAGTCTAAAGCACTGAGAAGCAGGGAAGCCTTTGAGGGAGATGTGACTGTGGGAACTGAACTGCACTGTTAGGGGCAGTTAAGCAAAGTAACAGTCAAAGGAAGGTGTCACATCATGACCACAAACCTTGTCTTGCTGCTGAGTTTAGCCTATTTTAAAAGGAAAAGGGAAAAAAAAGAGATGGTATTCTTGCACGCTGGGCTGCTGGAGCAACTCATGTTCCAGTCTACGCTCTGCCTGCTCTGTATGAAGCAGCTCCGGCAGGCAGAAGTGAGGGGGACATACCAAAAAGTAGCGTTCACCTGCCCAGCCCTTGCCTTCTGTTATGGTGGGAGCAGGTCTGGACCGCCTTCTCCTGTCTGCTTGCACTCCTGTCGCTGTGGGTCCCCTCTCTATTTCCCCTTAACATCCCTCCTCGGCAGCCTTGGGCTTGAGAGCTGCTGGCCCGTGGCCTGGGCTCAGCGCCCCGTCGGCAGGGCACTGCAGCAGCGTGGGGTCGGAGGGGCTCTGGTTCAGGGGAAGGGGTGCCATGGGCGCAGGAACTGCACCGGGGAGGCAGGAGGGAAGGCACGGTGGTTGGAAAGAGCCAGCGCGATCTCGGTGCTCCCTTGCAAAGCCCTCCTAAACGTGTTTCTGGGGTCGTGAGGTGATGAGCCTCTTGCGGGACGCCAGGGAAAGCCAAACGTTGGCAGAGCATGTCCCAGTGGCGAATGATGCTCAGACTGGCGTTGCCGGCAGGGTTAGCCGAGGACAGGAGCAGAAGACAGCAGGACGTGCTCAGCAAGCGAGAGCTGCAATGCCGCGCTCCAGCCAGAGGAGGAACATGAACTCAGGAATCAGCCGGTTCCCCGTCCTTGCAGCAAATATTTTCCCTGCTCCCCGGTAAGCTGCAGCACTTTTTTGTCACCTGACTACGCAGCTTTATTGGTTGTTTTCTCATAGATAAAACCCTCAGACTTTTTGCAGCATCGCCTGCTTTCCAGTTTCTTACGCAGTCCCTGCTCTGCGGTCCCATGAGGAAGAGCAGTGCGGAGCCCTGCGTGCTGATGGAGGAGATGGCCACAGCTCCGCTGCCATCCCGCAGCATCTCGGCCACCTCCCGCACTCCAGTGGTGCCAGTCCCTGCCAAATCTCCTCCCTTTCGCTGCTGCTACCTCCTGCTAAAAAGAAACAAAACAAAACAAAAAAATTTAAAAATGCAGTGGGCCAAGTGTCTGTAGGCTCAGAGGTATTTTGAGCCCTGCTGCCTGCTGCATTGTCTGAATCTGGCTTTGCACAACTTCTGTGGGCGGCTGTCACATGTGGAGGGAAGGCACAATGACACGAGTTGGTGTCCATTAATAGTGTGCAGGTTGCCTTTTCTTTTAAGACCCTGGGAAGCAATGACTCCTAAGATCTTGCCATTAACACTAATGCATTTTGCATTAGTCTGCCACAGCGGGGGACCCTTGACTCTCAGGACCAAGAGCAAAACAAAGCCATCAGGTGCCCAGCCGTGCTGCGCACAGCCTCAGTGGTATAAACCACCCATCTAATGCACTGCTTACCAAAGATGTCTGCGAATTAAAGTCCTTGGTTAGGCAGGATCCCAGGAGAGACCCTTACGTACCGAAACCCATTGCGTTACCCTGCCTGCACCGCGGGCTGTCTGCGTGCGCCGGTGCGCAGGGTAGTGATACAGCTGTTTTTCCAGCAGCTGTTGGCCCCCGACGTCGCAAACTGACTCTGGTGCTTCAGTTTTTTCTGCAGAGCTCCCCCCTCTCTGCAATGCTTTCTGTACGAGCAAGCGAACGTGGCTCCTGAAGGAAAAGTACAGAATGTGCTCTGCTAGCACGCTGACAAAAATTGATCTCTACTTTAATTAAAGCCTCTATTGTAAGTGACCTCGAGCTGCTAATGCATTTTAAAAATGAAGCCTCGCCAGCAGCAAATCCATACACCCCAATACGGAGGGGTGACCAGGCAGTGAGCTGTGCTGCAGGGCGGCCTGCCTCCCTCCGTGCCGGCTATGCAGCCAGCTGCATGTCCCTGGAGGATGTCCCACCACACGGGCACACGCCTGAAATCCGCCCATGCCCAGGCGGGACACAGAGCTGAGGTCCTCGGCTGCTCGCAGGGGAAGGAGACCATCCTGCCACCGTCTTGTGCAATGGTGCTTGTTGCCAGTGGGCTGTCTTTTCCCTCCCCTAGCATGTGGCCGCAGGATGCTCTTGCCTCTCACCTTTAGCACACATCACAGGGTTGCAGCCACCGAGACCCCTCGTGATCCTGGAGCATGGAGCCCAAAAATAGCACAGGGAGGGAAGCGATTCGCTCCGGGATGAGCAGCAAGGGTGTCGTTAGGGGATGGCCCTGAGCCCTCCTCTTGTGTGGGGCAGCTCTGGGGTGATGGGCTGCCTGGTGCAATGGCCTCCAGCATGCAGCACCGCATTGGCCTCAGCCATGGAAAAATAAATCATGTGTATATGTGTATTCAAAGGCTTGTAAGCTAGAGGAGATTCAGTCACTTGCGATGAACTGATCTGAAGGAGGAAAAGAGCAAAAAACACTCTCACAGGCAGCAAGTACAACACCTGTACAGATATGAACGCCTCCCCCTCCGCAGCGAGACCCAGCTGCGGTGCAGGGCTGGCGGATGCCGCGGCTGCTCTCACAGGCACCATGGTAACATCCCTGCGCCAGCACCTCACCGGCAAGCAACGCACGGGCTGACTGTGCTCCTCCGTGTCCGCACCAACCCCCCCAGCTGTAGGGTATTGTCCGGCCTGACACCGGTGCCTGACAGCCACAGCAGAAGCTCCTGCCCGGACAAGTGGCTTTTCATCCCAGTCCTGCCGGAGGGACACCCTCAGGAGAGATGCGAGTGGTGAAATCCCAGCGGTGCGTCCCCGAGCACGGACCTCCTCCCAGCCCCGGCTCTGTCCCGCTTGCAAAGCGATGGCAGCAACCAGGGCCATGGAGATGGTCTTGTTCCCTGCCTGGCTCGTGTTTTGTGTCCTGCCTGCTTGCACTGCCTGATCCCCGAGGTCTCTTTGAGGGCAGGGGGGTAGCAGGGCCGGACTCACTGCCGCATGCTGGCCGTCACCCTTCATCAGGGCTCTGATGCACCTAATGATGAATTCCCAGGCCTTTGAGAAGGGATTATGTCTTCCAGAGACTAGAACAAAATATAATAAACTTAAAATAGCTGCTTCCTTATGGAATATGCCAACAAGCCCTACTGGAAACCCAGTAGAGTGTAAATTTGCATAAATTTGCATACATCTCCATAATTTCAGCCTCACCCATCAGACCTGCTCCCATAATGAAGCGCTGCCTGACATTGCGGGCAGCTGATGGTATTTGACACACGCCAGGCCACAAATGCCACTGCTAACAAGGCCCCTCGGTGCTGCTGCCCCAACTCTCGTTAGAGGCGGGCCAGCATGACTGTCCCCAGCCGTCGGGTTCCTGCCTGCATCCCTCCCCGGGGACCCCTGCCACCAGCACCAGACCTCTTTCCCCTTGTACCACGAGAAGATGCGCTCTCTCGCCATGGGGAATAACGTGATAAATCCCCAGGTAGGTCCAAGAGGGTGTTGTAACTCTCAGCCAGGGCGCAGAGGGAAGGAGCAAGCTCAGGCGGCTCAGCGGAGGGGATGGGGAGGGAAGTGTTTGCTCAGGACTGCGCCTCGTGCTGGTGCCCAGGGGACAGGAGTGAGGTCCCCAAGAGAAGGAACAGGGGACCCTGAGCAGAGATCCTCTGGCACCGAGCACACTGCTGGAAAGCAAAATAACTCCTTTTAAACCCAACTAATGGGTCCAAGCCCTGAAGGTTCCAGGACATATTTTGAAATGTGTTTGAGCACTGAATTTCCATCCTGCATCCAGGAATGCATCCTTCTACATGCTGCATGCCCTGGGCAAATCCAGCATGGTGCTGGCTAAAGCACGGGGTGCTGAGTTAGACCCCAACTACCCCAGCTATCACCTGAGACCCAAATCTCAATGTTGAACTGTCTAAAAACAACATACAGTTTAAAACCCAGAAGCGACACCAGGGAGGCTGTGTCTGTGTGGCTGAGCCCTAATGGTGAAGGTTTGCTGTGGTTTCCTTCACCACGCGGACACTTTTATTCAGGAGGAATCTGCTTGTTCTTTAGATCCCACCAGGAGTGATGAGAGGGGCTGTGAGGGCTGGAGAGGCGGCAGTGTTCCCAGGGAGGTGGTGGCTGCCCCCAGCATGAGGCCACGCCGTCAGGTCTCCGTCTCGCTTGCATCGTACAGAGGGTTGAGGTAGAAGACCTGGTGGTCTTTGGGAGCCATCTCCTGCAGTGTCTCCTCTCCACAGTCAGTGCTGGGTGGCTCCTGCAGTGGCTAATGAGGGAAAATCAACTGATGGGGAAGGGAAGCAAAACCCTCGCCAAAACCCACCCAGTGCTGACTCCCTACAGCAGCCGAGGAGCTGGTGACCCATGGGAGGACGGGACGATCCCAAAAACCCCTCCTGGTCTGGAGAAAGGAAGAGCCCTGCCGGGCGCATTGCACCTCCACCAGCACTTGAGAGGGTCCTGGCTGGGGCCCTGCCACCTCCTGCCCATGTCCCCCAGCATCCCCGTGTCCCCGGGCAGCGGCAACTCACCACACCAAACGTGGGGTTGTCGAAGCCTTTGTCACTGGCTGGGTCAGGGGACGCCATCTCCTCTGCTCTGTCCCAGGGCCGGGGGACGCGCAGGGTGGGCAATCTGGGGAGAGACCCAGGCATCACCCATCTGTACCCCTCCCATGCCAGCAGCTCCCCCAGCTGAAACACTGCATCTTCAAGAGGTGGATGGGAAAATATGGGGGCAAAGTTTCAGGCTGTCTGAAGCGGGATGTTTGTACCCTTTCACAGGGAAAACCAGCCCTATCCAGCAGAAACCATTAAACCTGGAGGGCTGGGACCTGCATCCTGGAGGGCAGTTTGTCAGAGGCAGACAACCCCAGCACAGGCTTCGTTTTGGAGCCATCACTCTCCCCCTGTGGCCTAAAATGAATTGCCACAGAGCTGACACCTGTTCCCACTGCAGTCTCAACAAGCACTAATTAATTTTATCATTATTTTTATCATGTTATCATATTATCATCTTTTAATCACCATCACTACTTCTATTATTTTTCTTCATTACTCTTATCCTAAGGGTCCCAGTCACTGAGCATCACACCCTGCACCATGCACCTGGTGTGGGTGGGCTCAGCAGTGGGTCCGCACATGTCACCACAGGTCCTGAGAGCCCACCGATACTTAAACACTGTGACCACAGGCTCTATGTACGTGATCGGAGGTGCTGTGCTATCTGCAGGGAGGCTGTGCCAGGCCCTTTCTGGTGGAAACGAGCTACACTCACTGGTTCGCTGCTGGTCAGAATGGCTCTGCTGCATGGAGGCAGACTGTTTGCAAGCTCCCAGAGCCTCCTGCCTAATTTGCAGTATCCCTGTTGGTGTCGGATGCCTCCATGACGCTCAGCAGCGCTGCCCGTAAGGGCCCTGCCCTGAAGCCACCTGGGGACACGCAGCAGGAACAGGTCAGCTGGGGACATGGCCTGGGCTTGGGTTCAGTTCTGTCTCCTGTAGCTACGTGAACTTCCCTCTTGCTGCTGACGGAGCCGGTTTCAAAGGCCTGTCCAGCATCCAAAGAAGTGTCAGTGGAAGATAAATCATCAAGTAGCAATTATGGGGCTGGGAGTTTTATTTAGAAATTAAACGAAGGCACGGGTTTATTGCTAGGAAATGTCACGTCAGCACGTGCTGAGTGGCACAGCAAGCATCCCTGGCCACAGCTGCTGCTCTGTGGCGAGAAAACCCCAGCGGAGGAACCAGGAGGGAAGAAACAACCTGACTTGTGAGCCTGCAACATGGCTGGCATGCCCTGGCAGTCATCAGTGCACCTTGCATGCATAAATTAAAGCAGTTCCCCCCCCCCCGGTTATAGAAAGCACAGGGTCCATCCTGTTTGCCCATGGTCAAGTAGGTGAGGTGAGCCACAGCGGCTCAGCGGACAGCCCCCCACACAAATACATCTGCCAATAAATCCTGCAAAACCCTCCTTGGGAGACACAGGGCCCCACGTGAAGGTGGGCGCATGAGCGAGGAGCAGAGGTGGGTGACCCAAGCGCCTGCTGTGGGTGCTGCTGGGATGCCCTATTCACTGCTGGAGCCTGTCTCCAAGCTGTGAGGAGAAAAGGTGATGGAGAAGGTATTTCTGACCAGCTCCCAGCTGCGGTGAGGTCAGGTGCCACGCACCCCACTGTCCCTCCCCCGGGACCCGCACACCACTCTCCACGCAGCGTGAGCAACTACTGCGCCAGAAGCTGCATTTGCTTCTGGATGCTGTCACTCCCTTTCATGGCTACAAAGCTGCGGGATGAGCACTTTGAATTATTTTGATGCATATCTATTTAGCAGCTGGAAGTTTCAGTCCTCCATCCCCCAGCAGGACTACAAACTAACAGTTACAAGGAAAAGGAGATGTCCCCAGGCAGCACAACCAGGCTGTGCAGAGCTCCAGCCGAGCCACCCACTCCCACCAGAGTACACCGTGCACCATGGCACCAAGAAGCAAGTACTCCCAGCCACGTACCAGTCCAAGAGTACAAAGTGCCTTTCAGCCACCTCACTGCCAATAAACTGTGAGGAACAACGAGGGCAATAATTTTAAACTAGAAGAGGGTAAATTTAGGCTAGATATGAGGAAGAAATTCTTTAGTATGAGGGTGGCGAGGCACTGTAAGAGGTTGCCCAGAGAAGCTGTGGCTGCCCCATCATTGGAAGCATCCAAGGCCAGGTTGGATGGGGTTTTGAGCAACCTGGTCTAGTGGAAAATGTCCCAGCCCATGGCAGGGGGGGTTGGAACTAGATGATCTTCAAAGATCCCTCCCAACCCAAACCATTCTGTGATGCTATGAACTAGTAATGTTGGGTATAGCAGACCACCCAGCCATGCCCACCACCATGGGAGCTCTGGGCAGCCCTGCATGCCTCCTGCCACCAGCCTGGCTGGAAGGACAGCCTGGGGATGATAGCTGCCCCCAGGCAGGAGAAGCCTGGCAACATGCTGCCAGGAGAAGCCTCACCCATACCTTAGCTTTCCCTTTCTGTAGAGAAAGAGGATCCCTCCAAGCAATAGGAGACTGAAGAGTAGCCCCGAGACCGTCCCCGCTATGATCCTGTTCAATGCATGGCTGCCTGCTTGCCTGCTGAAAGCGCTGCCAGTGGCCGCCTCCATTTTGCCACTTGAAATGCCAAGTGTTTCACCTGGGAAAGGGCAGGAAGAAACAGGGGTGAGGAGTGGACAGGGCAACACATCCCCACACCAACTCACACACAGGGCAGAGGGAGCCTGCAGTTGGGTCTGGAACTTCTTGCCTGGTTGATCACCTTCCCCCGGGACAGGGGGTGGGTACACAGCTGGGTGGACTCTGCTGGGACAAGGCCATGTGGGGCTGCTACCCACGCAAACACCAGGTCCCCTGGCTGTGACCTACATGCTCATCAGCATCTGCCAACTTACATGGCTGCCTCTACATGCAGTGTTCTGGCTGGAAAGCAGCTCTGCAGAGGGAGACCTGGGGGTCCTGGTGGGCACCGAGCTGACCATAGCCAGACGTGGCATGGAAGGACAATGGTATCCTGGGCTGCATGAGGAGGAGGGTTGCCAGCAGGTCAAGGGAGGTGACCCTTCCCTTCTGCTCTGCCCTGGTAAGACACAGCTGGAGTGCTGGGCCAGGGTCTTCTCAGTGATGCCCAGGGACAGGGCAAGAGGCAATGGGCACAAATGGAAATACAGTAAATTCCAGTTAAATATAAGAAAAACTGTTTTGCTGCAAAGGTGGTCAATCGCAAGGACAGGTTGCCTGGAGATGTTGTGGATCTCCATCCTTGGAGACATTCAAAACCCAACTGGACACGTGGGCTGCTGGCGGAGGACAAGGAGCTCCGGACAGCAGTGGGTTTAGGTGCACCCGCGGGGGACCCGCCGAGGACAGCGGCATTACCGTGCTGTGCTACGTCCTCCATGATGTCTGCTGCCAGCTGCTCCGCAGTGCTGCCCGTCTGCGCTCCTGCTCCATCATCGATCAGCACGATTTGGATGAGAGGAGTGGAGCTTCGGGGTATGACTCCCAGGAAGGTCTGCGCTTTGTGCACCTTGGATATGGCCATCCGCACGCTGGCGTACTTGGGCTTTTCAAAGCACAAGTTGACACGTAAAACCCATGAAAGTGGCAGGCAGAAATCAGTCCCCTCTACAGACAGCCACGATGGATGCACCAGCAAGGCCCACCTATAAATCTTCACATGATCCCCATCACAGAGCTGCCATCCCTGTTACTGCAGTGCCATTGCGTCTCCCAAACGAGAGGTTCATACCTCCCCTCCCTTTCAAGCTGTGACCAGCACCCGGCATGCAGCATCCCCCTGCAGAGGTAAGCATGCCAAGAAAGCAATTTCGTGTAGCGCACCCATTAAACGCTGTATTAAGACATGTGCGGCTGTAAGGAGGGCAGGCAGCAGGCTTTCAGCTCGGGATCAATAGAGCAATACTCTGATATCGATCCTCCCAGTGTAACTCGGAGCACGCCTCCTCCCCTGGCAGCTCCCAGCCAGGAGGAGGGATATCATGCTGTGTCTGACAAGCAGCAGCGTGGAGTGATGCCTTGTAGAACATGCATCCAAGTGCTGGCCAGTGCCGGTTACCCACCTAGTGCTGGACTACTGGAGAATCAAAAAGCAACCCAGCATTGGGAGCCATCTCCCAGAGGTCACGGGATCCCCTGCTGCAGGTTTGCATGATCCCAGCTGCATGGGCTGACCTCCCACGTTATCTAGAGCTGACCTCCTGTGTTTTCTAGACCAGGGTTTCCAGCAAGCCCCCCTGCATCCTTCCCCATCTGCATGCCAGCAGCTGTTCCTGCCCCGCGTTGAGAGGGGCACTGGGGCTGTGGTGGGGAGCAAGGGAGGCTGTGGCAGCCCCCATGGCAAGTTGGCTCATCCAAGAGGCCAAATGAGGGAGGTGAGCCCTGCGGGCTAGTGGGGGGTGAGGCTGAACGCCCTGCATCGCTGGGACCGCGTGCTCCCCCCAGACAGCCCCACCAGCATCGGGTCACCGGCAGACATGGCCAGTGGCTTGTGGTTTCGTTAGTCCCTCCCAGTCCAGCGGGTTCGTGTACCTGGCTCAGCAAGCCTTGGACCAGTCTGTCCCGGTACTTCTGCAGGTCAAAATCAGGAGTGAAATCCAGGTTAATGGTGGCTCCTGCAACCCGAAAACAGACAGACATGACACTGTCACCGAGCCCGGGCAGACAGCTGCCACGGCAGCACAGCTCCAACTGCCACGAAAGGCACTGGGGACCCTCCAGTATATCTGTGCAACTGGTCTGGCTGGGCTCAGGAGAGGCGGCTCCACAGCCCTGCCTGAGCAGTGCTGCCCCAAGAAACCTCTCCCTCCCTCACTGGTCTTTTTATTAACTGGGTTTGATGAAAGGCTTTTGGTTTCCACCATATTCTGGAGAGAAGCTTTCCCTGGAAAGCTTTCCCCCATGTGTCCCTCCAGGAAGCTTTGCATGTACCTGGTTTTGGGGCTGCAAGGCTGTGATTCAGCAACGCTACCCTGGCTTTGGGGAGAAGGCGGAGAGTGGGGGACACCTGCGCTCCCCATACCGCTGCACTGCAGTCATTGAGTCAAATATTTTCCTTGGAAAAAATGCAAGTAAGCATTTGTTGAAATATGAAATTCTCCTAAAGGCTTTAAGGAGCTCTGCTTTTAGGAGCACATCAGAGAAGCATATGGTGCCATTTTAATGAATTTGGTACGATATACCAAATATGATATACCAAATATGTAGGTACAATTGTGCATGAAAAATTCCCCTTAGCAACCTTCCAGGCAGATTAATGGAGAAGTGCCCATTGCAGAGGGAACGCTGTCAATCTGCATGTTTTTATTTTAAATGAAATGAAACAAACTTGCTGTTGGAAAGCTAACGTTATGGTGAAAAAGGTGCATTTTCTCTGAGTGTTTTCCACTGCATAAACTCAGCACAGCCCTATTAGCTTGACGAGCTGTGACATCCTGACAAGATAAACCAGAGGCAGGGACAAAGGGCTGCAACTCAGAACAGGCTCCCAAAAGACAGGCTGATGCTTCGGAGAGATGCCCTGGGAGGGTGGCACCTAGGATGCAGATGGGAACTGCGGATGGGACCCGCAGATAGGACCTGTGGGAGCAGTGATACAGCAAAAATTGAGCCCATGACCAGCAGCACCCCCTGCACCCAGCTTTCCCTTACGGAGCCAGGGGAAGGGAGCTGGGCCAGCCAGCACAGCGGGGAGGAGGAATAGGGCCATGCCTCCCACTCACCACAGACCCTGCAGCAGTGGCCAAGGGGCTGCAATGGGCTCTGGCACGCTGGCGCTGGGCACTGCCTCCCCGACGCCCCGAGCAGGGCCGCGCAGATGCGGTGGCCATCCTAAAGGAGAGCAGGGCAGCGTCAGTCCCTCGCCCCGCCAATTGCAATGGCAGCCCCCCTAAATTGCAATGGGCAGACTCACCGGGGCGTTCCCGCAGGCACAGCCGGACTTGTCGGGACAGCCGGTGCCCGTCACCTGGAGAGTGCCATTGCCGTGAAACTGCAGCGGGGCAGAGGGACCCCGCAGGTACCCAGCCCAGGCCCCGGGGCTGCTGAGCTCCTGCACAGGGAAGAGCAGCAAAGCAGATGAGTATCCCCAGCCAGGTCCCCGTGCTGTCCCCAGGCACCCGGCCGTGTCACCTGGACGCCTGGTGCCACATCTGACGGCCAGCTTGGAGCAGCCCCATCACAGGCAGAGAGTGCAGCAGGAAAATCCTGCCAATACATCCATTCAGGCTTTTCCACGGGGCCAACAGAAAAAAAACCTTTCTAATTTAAAACCAGAAAAAAGGACCACAAATAAATCATGAGATGGTTGGGCTTCTTTTTCTTCTTGCTTTCCTTCTTTCTGCTGGCCCAGAGAATTCGAGTTATCAGCTTTTAATTACTGGGAGGAAGGGGTTGGATCTGAGGTATTTTCCTTCAATCTGGGAAGCGTTTCAGCGGGCTTGGCATTAGCAAAGGCTGAGCTGGACTGACCAGCCTTGTCCTGCCAAGCCGCCGGTAATTCCCTCACCCTCTGTCTTCCACAGGAGGCTCCTCCGTGCCCTGGCACAACAGAAGAATTTTTCAGGCCCTGGGGTGAAAATACACCACACAGAGCAAGGAGTGGGCTGGCTACAAAGTGACAAATTAGCTTACAAGGTCAGTGTTTAGGAAATACGCTACAATCACAAAAATAAAAAGCACCTTCTCCTTCCACCTCATTGCTCAGCAGCAGCCTCTGCCCTGGGGCACAGCCAGCTGCAGTCCCTGGGGGGGTGGATGATGTGCCGTGGGGTAGTCCCCAGGTATCAGTGGGACTGGCATCACTCCAAGCACCCAGGACCATCCACCTCTGCATCCCTGGGGCTACGTGTCCCCGAGGTGAGCTCCATTGGGGTGCTGCCTTGTCCAGACTCGCCTGCACCCGCCTGGACACCGACTGAGTTTATTACTCAAAAAGCACTTACCTAATGCCTGGTCCTGAAATGGCAGATCCCAGGCAGTGCAGCAGTAGAAATAATAAATAATGTGTAAAATGTCTGCCACATCTCCCACTCCTGGAAGGAGCCTGTGTTTACTGCTGCAGCGCCTGTGATCTTTCACTCCTCCGACCGGCGAGGGATGGGGCTCGTTGTGCGCCTGATTCCCGGGCTGAAGCACAGCAGGCTGCCAGCATTTCCATAATTATCCCTCCAATCAATTAAAGAACAGTACTGAAGCAAAGCTGGGAGGCGATCACCGAGCCACGGGCCATGTTAAGGTCGGGGGCGGGAGCGAGGTGTCCCCAAGAGTCCCCGAGCAGCGCGGTTGCGGACACGTGCCTGGGAAAGGGGCAGCCCTGGGTGCCAGAGAAGATGCCATCTGCAGGTGGTTTGACCCGTGCATATTGGCCTTTTTTTTTTTTTTAACGCGAATAGTGAGATGGCCTGTGCTCCCACACCGCAGGGAGGGAGGCGGTAACAAAACAGTAGAAGGAAAAAAAATCGTCGAGACCATCCACAGCAGCAGCAGCAGCCCATGAAGCTGCAGCACCGTGGGAGTGCCCCATCTCCCCGCGCAGCCCCACTCCTCCACCCCCGGCTGGTCCTTCCTCTCCTGACCTACTTTGGGGCCATGGCGAGGAGGCGTTGAGCTGGTTTCTCCTCGTCCCCTCGTTACCTGGCCCATGAGAGAGATGCTGCGGAGATGAATCACTTGCTGCGATGAGTCGACGTTTACCCGGAAGGAGGTTTCGGGCTGGAAAATAACATCGTCGTAGCGGCACGGGACGCGTTCCTCATCCACAGAAAAGATGCGCCCGCCTGGCTCCAGCTCCCCATCGGGGGACACGGCCTGCCACAGCGTGGGATCGAACCAGGCGTGGTGCTCAGCATCAGCGAACCTCACTGTCGCACCTGGAAAAGCAACAGGAAAGGCTGAGCATGACCCGTACCCAAATCCGCAGCCCCAGCAGATGCATCTGGGGTGGTAAAACCAGGCACTGCTTGGCCCGAAGCGGAGGAGCTCGCCCTGTGGGCAGGGAGCGAGGAGCTGGCCCCGGCATCACCCTGGCTGCCGCAGGCACCTCCCGGAGCTCTGCGAAGCATTCTAGTGCTCAGGGCTGGGGTCTCAGCAGCTCAGCCCGGACCCCACTTCTGGCTGCAGGCCTCTGGCCCCAGATCCCACAGGACATTTTTCCCCCTTCTTTAAAGCTTACCCTCACGGTTAGGGAGTAAACCAGCTGCCTAAATGCTGAATAACAGCTAAACTCGATAAAAATGGGTATGATAATTCACATCCCAGTTCCCAAGCAGCCTGGCAGGCCTGCAGAAACGTGACCGGCCCTGTTCCCTGCAGTGGGTAACCCCAAAACCAGTGGCCCATTTAACCATTAATTACTTATTAACCATTTCCCTGCTGGCCACAGTTAGTATCATCACGCAGTGCCCTGCTTCCTTCTCACCCTTCCCCAACAGCTGAATCTTTACCGATTCAACCAGCGTGCGGGCGTTTATTGACTGAATTATTGGCATTTGTTTTAAAATCATGCTTTAAAAAAAATCCATTTGTGAAAGTTGCCCCAGAAATGCCTGTTGGTTTCAGGGGAGCAGCACATGGTCAGCAGGAAAAGCCCAGTGCAAAGCGCAGCTGCCAGAGCGTCCCTGATGGGGGGCAAACAGCTCCAAAGCAGAAAAATGATAGGGATGAAGGATTTTGGAGTGGCTCCAGAGAGTCTGATGCTACAGCCCTTCCTCTGGGCAGGCCCATTTGGGCTTTTTCTTTCTTTTTTCTCTTTTTTTGCTAGTCAGAATGCAGGCACACACACTCCACTTTTTGACTCTTCCTTTCCTGCAGCCGAACTAAAAAATTACTTGCCACTGAAAGCATTAGGTAGCTCTTAAATACCCAAAATACATCTCCCTAGCAAACAGCTTTCAGGCTAATAACAGGCACCAATGAAACAAACCTGCCGTCTCAGTCACAGCAAACCTGGGCTGGAGGCTAAGAGAGGAGGGAAGGATGCGCTCACACCGAAATGCCTGTGCGCATTGGGCCAAAGGCCAGCTCGCTGCGATGGTTGCGGTTCAGCTCACTGGCGTGTAATTCCTAAACGGTTTTCTTTAGAAATACCATGGCAAAGAAAATAAAAGGGTTTTGATGTGGCTACATGCTTAATAGGCAGGGTAAAATACAAACAATATTTGCCTCTCTGCTACAACTTCAAAGGCTTCCCTACTACAATTACTTTTTTAGAAGACAGGTGATCTAGCAGGAAAAAAAGATCTGATGTGAGGGAGGTCATCAAAGAAAAGGCAGGTATTAAAAGAGGAGTGATTCACTTTGCTCTGAGGTGGGACAGGAAAGACCTTTGTAGAAGCGTTTGGGCTGAATTTGCATGATTAATCAGGGGCTGATGGGGTGACTGGTCTGGGCACAAAATACCTGAGTCACAGCCTGGATCCCAGCTGCCATCAAAAGCTGCAAATCCTGCACCAGATGCCAGCACGAATTCTCCATTCAGGGGCAGGTACTAGACGAAGGGATTCAGAGTATTACTGTGCGATCCCGCTGCCAGCCACCCAGGCTTGTAATCAAATAACAGTGCTAATTATTAGGCTGCCTATTACACTTGCTGTCTCCAAGGCACTTTACAGTCATTAGGAGTTACCCTCGCCGTGCCCCAAGTTAATGTGGAAGTATCAGCTCCTGTTTTTACAGATGGGGACGCTGCGATGTGGAGAGGCAGTTTGACATTATCTTCCGGTAACACAGAAAAACATGAAGCATTCAGGGAAGCAAGAACAAGGTAAAACAAGGTAAAATGCAAAATAAGCTCTTCTGACAGCTCCTTCCTCCTCTTGCACACACTCCCAGCAGCTCAGGAATGGCTTTATACATTGGCATGCCATAAAAAACCCAACCTTACTCCGCAAGTGCCCAGAGGTCCCCTCACTTAATGGGTTCCCACCTCCGGGGGCTGCACTTGCCCCACAAAAAATACCTCAGGGGCCCAAGCAATGCTTGGTGAGGTGTCAGCTAGTAGATTCGCACTCAGCACAAGCTAAGGAAAACACACAGCAGCATTTGGGACAAGTTGCCATAGCTAGACCCTCTTCTTGTTGGGTAGGACATCACTGGCAGGTAGTCAGGCTCACCACACTTGCCTGGCTTCAGCTCAGCCAGGCTTCTGCTCGTGGGCACAAGGACAAACATCAACACGTGCAGCTCTGCCATGGGAGCCCTTTCAGCAAGGAGCTGTGGCCTCCCAGGTCACCAGCTGGCACTGCCGACTCCGAGACAGGCCTTGGCAAATGACTGCATCAGGCAACACATTCACAGCACATAGGTTATTCAGCTCAGCCCATCTTATTTTACGTTTAGAAACTGCCAGAGAGAAAGTCTGGTTTTCCCCCAATATTTTCACATATGAAGGAGTGATGTTCAAGGCTCCCTTCTCCTCTAACTCAGTCCATCCAGGGTTTTAGCATCACTCCCCAGAGAGCAGCTGGAAGCCCTCGAGGGCTGCGTTACGCTGATGCACTAGATCCTGTGCTCAGGCAGAAGCACGTTAGATGGGATTTTAAGGTTTCGTCTACTTAATTGGTCTTTAAATATGCATGTAGGTTAGAGAAAGCAAGACTTATGAATGACTGCTGTGGGTGGCTGCGATAGTTCTCTGTCCTTGGAGCGGTCTTGCCTGAGGATGCTCTGTCCCACACAGGGACTGCCTGGGGCGGGGGGGGTGGACATGGCAAAAATGCCCCTCACCCCCAAGCTGTAGGCAGCGGTCTAGACGTGTAGTGCCTTGGTGGTGTGGTGCTTTGAAGGCCATAGCCCAGGTCCCCCTCTTGGTTCAGGAACTGTGAGAAGCCAGGGTGGAGAGCAGAGGGCGGCTGACACCGAGAAGAGCCCTGCAGTGCTCCTGTGCACCATCTGCTTCAGACCCAGCAATGATGTCGTACGTTGGGCTGGACAAGAGGGGATGATGAGGTGAATAGCTGAGGTCTGGGCAACATCTGCCCCAAGGGTATGGAGTCTCCCCACCGGCTAGGAAGAAGCCTTTGCCTATGGACCCTGCTCCAGGAGACCATAGCACGTGTCATGCCTAACTGGAAACCACGCCATCATGTTCTCTGAATTTCTATTACTCTTGAGTAAAGCCAATTTTTCCAATACTGAAGCACTGAAAGAGGCTGAAAGGTCTGCCAGGATACAAATGACAACGTGCCCTTTAGCTGCAGATATAAAAGCCGTGTCTAGTGACGTTTTGAGGCTCAGGACTTGGCCTGCTTTTTGCTGGGCAAGGTCTATGCTACCAACTTCTTTCACAAGGTGCTTCACTTCAGAAGTGCCCTGGCTTGTTTTCCTGTAAGCCCATGCAGGAATTGGGGGGTGGAACACTTTGGAGCAGTCAGCTAACACCTACACCCAGGGCAGACACCAGCAGCACTGCCAGCCAAGTCCCTTCTCCCAAACCCGCTGGGCCATTTCAGGCTGGAGCCCCTCACCGCTGCCTCTTGCCCAGTTTGCAGGTTGCCACCCTGCAGCCTGCTGTGCATGACGGGGCCAAGCAGGGAGGGTGGCCAGCTGGCTGCTGGGGTCCAGCTGAGCTGCTCAGGGTGGGATTTTGGATGGGATGTAGTGGATCGTTTCACCGACGCGGGGTACCAGCTCTTCCCAGCAGTCACCTGTGGGCACTCAGGCCCATAGCTGCAGGGATCTTGGGTGGAGGAAGAAAAATCAGACAGCAGCTGCTGGTGACAGGGATGGGTGACACAGCAGGGCCACGACTGGCTGGCCTCTGCTTGCTTTCCCAGGCTGCAGAAGTCAGTGTTTGTGAGTCATGTGGCTGGATCGAGACCACCAGGTTGGGAAGTCCCTGCTCTCATCCCTGCCTGACTGACAGCTCTTTCCCCTGTAGTTACCAAACACATTGACAACGGCTGTGGGTCAGAGCTTCCCAAACACCCTGCGGTGGCCATGCAGGACACAATGAGCTTTCCTGTCCGTTTGGATCTTCACAAATTAACTAGGGGGGAGAAAAAAGCCAGAGACAACACCTAGACAAATATGTGTCTACATTTGTAAGCTGCATCACTCACGCTGCTCCAGGGAGCGATGCAAGAGCATCGTGTGCACGCATTATGCACAAAGCAGAGCAAGAAAAACGCGGTAAGGATTCACATGGCGTGGCCGAGTTCAGTGTGGCAAGAGCAGGGATGAGGTGGGCTTGCTTAGTTAGAGATACACACATGCATGCGCGCACAGATGCGCAAATGCTGGTCCGGCGAGAAACTGAGGTTGCGTCCTCCTGTGCCTGGGAGGGCCCAGGTGAGTGGGGTCTGGACGGGGTGCGGAGCAGACGCGGGGTCAGCAGTGCACGGCTCCAATCCTGCCCACGGGGAGAGGTGGGAGAAAATGCCTCATGCTAAACCTGCCCCACACCTGCGGTGCCTGTGCAGAGCTCTGGAGACACTGGCCTCTGGGCTCTCTGGAGAGGATGCAGCTTCTCCCGCTAGCACTGGAGAACCCCTCCACCACTGGGGCCAAAACCCCAGGCTGGCTGGACTTCCCAAGCCCAGAGGAAGCTGTCCACGTGAGCGTGAGCGTGGCAGGGAAATGAAAGTCCCACAGCACACACGGTGTCCCACTTCACACTCTGGGACTGCCCAAACGCTGTTAGCCCCAGCCCTGGAATTAAAATGCAACACAACACAATGCAAGCCAGGGGATGGAGTCACCTCATCTCTACAGACATGAAGTGCAAGAAGAGCCCTGTACTTCTGCTTCATAGCAGGAATTTCGGAGGCTGGTCCCCACAGCTACGGCTCCTTGCCCACCAAGGCAGACCTGTTGCCCATCCACTACCAGCCCTCCCCAAGATGCACACCACTGGGCAGCATTTCAGAAGTAGTTCCGTTGTCCAGTGGATCCTAGTTTGTAAATAATTTGTCTTTTCTTTTTTCCTAGCATAAGTAAGTTAAGCATCTTAGCTCACTGCAGAGGACAAATAGAGACTCCGTTTGGGCAGTGGCTTTCTGCATTTGGGAGTTTAGTATAGAAATTGCATATAGGCTGGGCCACTTTCCAAGTACATTTTGAACTGAGCAATGACATGTACCAAAGGAGCAGAGCCAAAAAGCTGGCAGTTTCATCTGCTTTCCCTTGCTCCTGCCAACCTGTACTCCAGGGCCATTAATACAGCAAGCTGAGAGTCCCATTAGTCATTTCCCATCCCTGATACCGGTAAATGACTTATCTCCTCGGTCATCATTATCAAGTGTAATGACAATTGAAACAGTTATCATTTTTCTCGTCAAAAAGTCAGCAAGAAGAGAGAGAAAAGACCCCATGTGGCTCTCGGCCCCGAGTCACGACATTTGCAACTCCAGCGCTGCACCACTCACTGAGAAGACACCCCACTGCCCCAGTGTGTAAGTAAGTGAAAATGACACTAACCTCCAAAATGCAGAAGAAAAAAACAGCAAAGGCCTGAGAGGCAGCTTTTGAAGTGGGTGGCTTTGAACTGGCCTCTGGCACGTCCTGGCTCTGCTCGATTCACGAGCATTGGGCTGAGATGACTGACAGCAGCAGTGTGACTGGCGTGTCACTGTCATCAGCGCAGGAAAAAATGCAGCACTTCTGCTTTGAACTCGGGTGAGCGAGGCTCATGATTGCAGCTGGCTATTCCCCCAGCCTTGTTTTAATTTGCAGCATCAGCACATTTGAACTCCTTGCTCGGGTGAGATGGTGCCACCATCCCTATCACGCAACACCGAGACTGCCTGGGTGCGCTGGACTCCGCAGTGCTGCACCCATGGGTGCACCAGTGAGCAGGTCGGTAGCCATCAGGGCTGCACATGGCTCCCGGGTACATCCCCTCGCCCGGCACCCAGCCCGCGAGCAGCTTCGGGGCTGGTGCTGGTGGCACCTCATCGAAAAACACCACTGGGGTAGGATGTGAGGGGGTTATTTCTCCAACGTGGAGTGCTGTAACACACCGCAGGCATTAATGCACAAGGAAAACAATTTCTGTATCATCTCTCCCAGTCCTGCTTTGCTGGGGCAGCAGCAGCCCGCAGATGGCAGCAGGCAGCCGGGGCAGCAGGCAGGCAGCCCCTGCCCGTTGCTGCCCGCGGGTGGGAATAACGGAGGTTTTCCCAACGCCCACTGGGGCCGGGGGGTCTGAGCGCAGCTGGCCGTGTGGGTGCTTGGGTGGGATCCAGCTGCTGGCTGAAGGCGCCAGGAAGGCACAGGGCCAGATTCGTCTGCAGGTGAATCCCTTTTGACAGCTCTGGAGCATTGCCAAGGGCTTGCTTGCCACAGGGTTTCTTAGGTTCGTTAGCGGGGGTTCATTTACTTGCTTTCCTGCCTGGGTAAAGCTCCCACCTGAATCCTTGGGCTGGCTTCTTTCCCCCCCGGCCGCACACCCCACACCCCCAGCCCACTGGCAGATCTGGCCTGCCCCTGCCATGGCCCCCGATCCCACAGCAGCTATTCCAGACCCCTGGCAAGAGGGGCCAGTGAGGCAGGATGACCTGCGGCCACCCTGAGATCTCTGGGTGAGCCGAGGAGGGTGACCTGCTGCTGGGCTAGGATGTTGCTGCCCAAAGAGCTCCCTGCCCAGGCACATGCCCCCATGAGGAGCGGGGGCTTTAGCATCCCAGGGAAACCAGGCAAGAAATACAGCTTTTATCCCCATGAAACCCACGCTCAGGCAGGCTGGTGCAGTGCAGAGCAGGGCACAGAAGCTAGTGCTCCTCTCCGTGGGACCCATTGGTGGCAGGCAGAAGATGCGCACCAGCCCTCCTCTGCTCCCAGAAATAACTTGCCCCTCTGCTTTTGCCGCCCAGAGCAGGCAGGGGCTCAGGCAAAGGAGCAGTGCGCCAGTGGGACATCACCATTTCAGCATCATCCCCTGCAAGCTAAAGAGGTGCTTGGCTGCTCTCCCTTGCCTGAGTCCCTGCCTCCCCCTCCTGCAAGGCAGGGTCCTTTGGCAGCAGCACGGCCACGCTGTCATTAATGCAGGAGCTGGTTCCCCTGCCGTGTCTGCTCATCACGTTTTACATTGCGTTTCAGGGTGCGGGCTCCCCGCATTGCCTGCCCAAGCTGGCCTTGCCACCATGTCCCCTGGCAGAAGGGTGGCCTGGCACATCGGGTTCCCGAAACATCACGCTCCTGCCCATCCCCACAAAGGAGCCGCAGCTCCTGGCCATCCCACGCAGGTGCTGGCTGGAACACCCCTGCCAAACTACCCCACAGACCCTATTTACTGGGGGGATTAAAAAAAGCAACGGGCCTCAAAAGGCCACTAATTTGACTGCAGCTTCCCAGCGCACACCTCCAGATGCGGAGCCAAACAGGTCCCAGCAGGGTGAGGAAATCGGCTGTCCCGGGGAGACACGGGGACGTTGGGAGCCCTTCAGGGAGCACATTAAGGTAAACCAGCCCAAGACACTTGAGCTATGGATGCAGAAGGCACACAGAGGCTTAAAGCCATTTGCCTCCACAGACAAGGTCAGAGAGAGCTGGAAAGCGGCTTGAGATGCAGGCAGCCGGTCCACGGAGCAGCCGCCCAGCCAGACCTGCCCCAGCATCCACTCCAGCCTGGGATGCTGGCAAGCTGCTCTGGCCACCATAGGCTTTAATAACTCCTCCCGCTAGAAACTAGCCTGCAAGGAGCAAATAAACTTGGGGAGGTGACTGTAAAAGGCTGTTTTACCGCACTCCTTTCCTAGGGCAAACCTTCAGTGGGAACGCTGCCGGAGAAAAGCCTGCAGGATTTGGGCTTGTAATTATGTGCTGGCACACGCGCACTCCCGTGAAATTTTTTACCTTCATCTCAGAAGGAAAAATAATCCCTTCTCTGGGTGTTTAGTTACCCTGCTGTTTGGGAAGCAGGGGGGAGGGAACGCCGGTGCCTGGGATGAGCACAAACTGTGGCAATTCATTAGAGCCGGTACCCCTGGAGAGCAATTGGCATTTCGAGATCAATCTCTGCCAGGAACCGAGCGGGAGCATCCTGCAGCAAAGCTGAGTACATTCTGCTCTCGCAATTAGGCAGCTAAAAATAGAAGGCTGGGCAAGGCGTCCCTGGTTAGACCCCAGTGCCCTGCATGCTCCCAACCCTCACCCAGCCTTTTGTGGCCCCTCACCAGGCGGGCAGGAAAGAGGTACGGGCAGCTGCCGCCACCGTGGCAGGGCTCGGTGATGGGGCAGAGCTGGAAAGGTGACATCGGTGCTGCTGAATAAGCCCGGCCAGTGCCCTGACCCTGCCACCATGGGGGTCGAGCGAGGCTGCTCTGCCCACGTGGCTAAACCCGACTCCTGCCACCCCAAAAATAGCAAGCGGCATCATCCATCCCTGGCCCACGCTGCGGTGCTGGCCAGCTCGGGCACAAACTGCACCAGGGCTGGTGTTATCAGGGCAAATGCCGGGATCGCAGCCACAGCCGTGCCCTGGCCTGGCTCCCTATGGAAGCGCAGCCATAACCAGAGGGTTTAAACCCCCTCCATTGGCAGGGCACCAGCACTGAGCATGCCCCCCTGCACCCGCCGTGGTGGGCACTGTCCTCATGAAAGTCAACGGGAGCCCAGCCCCTTCCCCAGCCGTGCATTTCCTCCTGTGCTACTACAGCAAGCAACGCGCTCTTTTTTTTTTTTGGCCAAAGGCTGTATCGCATCTCCATGGCGACTCTAAAGCTTAATGTATTCCTACTGATTTAAGTGATTAATGCTCCAGCGCAGCACGGCCAGCAGCCCAACAGGTGCAGCCCAGCCTCTCTGCAAAAAGCCTCACGACCAATTCATTTTCTAACCAGCCGGTTGCCAAATTTCACGCCATCCCCACAAGTGGCAGACCAGCTCAGGTGCTGGATTTCATTCTTTTTTCATCCCTAATCTTGGCAGGCCCCGTAACACCTGGTGACAACAGAGCATGGCAGTGGACAGGAGGGAAGTGGCTGAGCTGAAATTACAAAGAAATGTTAACCACCGTGCTAGGAAACTTGCTGGGACAGTTTATCGTGAATCTCTGGGGCAGTGATGCTCTGAAGAAAGGTGTGAGCTGCAGTACGGGTTTATAGCCTGGGATAAGCCTGGCTGCTCACAGGCGGTGCAATTCGGTGCAGCAGTGGGGTGAGCCCCTGGCTGGAGGGGAGCTGTGCTGTGCTCTCACAGCCGGAGCTGCTGCTGCCATGATTTATTCCCTTGTGGGCCCCCCAGCCCTCCTCTCCTCCTGCACAGCGGTGGGGCTAGAATATTCACTGCAACCCTGGAGCCCACGCAGCTGCTTGCCAGCAGCAGGGCCCTGGAGAAACCCTGGGGTAGCAGAGGGTCACCAGGAGCTCCCGCGAGGACCGCTGGATCCTTTGATCGGGATGAGTCGGGGGCCAGTCCAGCATTCGGACCCCATCCCTCAGTTGTGATGGGAAACGTCCACCCGAGCAGCCGTCGGAGGGTCAGCACGGCGGCACAGCCACGGGTGTCATTAGCTGCGCAAAGGTGGTGGTGTGCCTCCCTCTCCTTCAGCCAGCCGCAGGGCTGCTCAACTCGGCTCTTTAGCTTGGTTGGGAAAGGCTCACGCCGTAATGAATAACGCTGCTCTGCAATTATGCACTTTGCAGGCCTCTGATGAAAGTACTTTAGAAATATTATACATTCATCTGTAAGTAAAATAAAATCTACTGGAGTGATATTTTGCTCTTTTCTTCTCTGGGTAAATTCCACATCGTTTATTACATTATATTTGTACGTATTTCCCCAGTACATTCTTTCCTTCTAAAATTCATATTTAAAATGCCATATAAATAAAGTAACTCCTCCAAATATTTGTAGAGGGATTAAATATGGCACATGGCATTATTAAAGCATCAAAACTATTAGTGGCAGAGACAGCCTGAACAAATTACACCACATAAATTTCAAGGGCTTGTTTGGATTTAATGGCTGATAAAAGAGCAATGCTGCCCTAAAACTGAGAGAGAAAACTTGGCCACAAGCTCGTGCTGTCCAGGGGAGGAGGTTTTGCAAACAGAATCCAGGCCATTTCGTGCTGTCCCGGTGCTGGGATGGGGCTTGCCGGTGACCTGTCCCATGCCAGCATGTTGGGGCAGCGGGTTTGCTTTTCCCTTTAATTCCTCCCTCTTAAATTTGACCCTCCAAACTGTAGGGATCGAGACACCATGTGGCCTGCTCCGGGCAGGGCTCCTCTTTTCGGGGACACTGGGTTGTTCAGAAACCCCTCCGAGGCGAGACCCCCCCAGTCTTATCTCACCCAACACATGCATTTCGGCAGGGTGTTGCGCCCGTCCTTCCACAGCCAGGCTAATAAAGCCACAGAAAAAATATAAAACCCAATGGCACTTGAAAGAAAATTTCTTGAGCAACATTTTGGGATTTCCCAGAACGGTTCGTTTTCATTTCAAGATCTTTTGATGTCAGCTTCACTTAGCCTCTGCCCAGGGCTACAGCCTGCTCTGCATCGGCAATGCCGTGCGTTGGTGCTCCTCAGCAAACTACTGCCAAGGCCTCAGTCCCATAGAGGGGGTTTTATCCTTCCTTTGGGGAGGAAAAATTAATTTCTTCCAAATGAAAATGGCTTTTAGGGTTCTTCCCCCTGTAGCCCCCAATGAAAAAAAAAAAATAATCCCAGAAAATGGCTTTTTGGCTCCACAGTGCAGAGACCCCCAAGGCTGCTGTGACTCTCATTCCCTGCCCCAGCTGAGGCATCCTGGGCGAGTCTGGCTGAAACAAAATGTCAAAGTCCCTGCAGAGGGGGGGACAGGGGGATGTGCCACCTGGCTGGCAGTGCTCCCGCGCCAGCCCTGCCCCTGCCCACCCTCCCGGCGCCGCCAGACGCTGCCTTACCATGTCCGTCAGCGCATGGGGAGACCCGACGAAGACTGAGATGACCTATAAGAAAAGGAAAAATAAAAGCAGGCTTTCCCCCGGCAGGTAAAGGGCTTTTCTGAATGCCCAATGGCGTTTTGCAAAAAATTAAAATAAAAATAAAATTAAAATAACATAAAAATGGCCGATACCTTGTTCTTCTCAAAACGAACCACGTCGCTGGCACAGGGGACTCTGCCTTTCTCCCAGTTGGAGGCGGTTTCAAAATTGGTGTTGGGGATCCACTGCTTGTACACGGCAGCTGCAGCAGCTGGGAGGAGCAGGGAAACCAGCATAACCCAGTCCGTGGGAGACACTGGGAGCCCTCTCTGGGATGTGCTACGGGATGGGTTAGTCTTTTCAGGCCAGATTTGGGGATTTTCCACCCAGGAGCAACCCCTGAGTGTTCCCAGTTGAGCAGTCACAGACCTCCTCTCTGTACAAGGGATTTTTTTGGCTGGGTGATGGCTTTTACCCACCCAGGTAGGAAGAGGAGTAAGGGACAAATACTTGGCAGGCAGAGAGAAGGCAGGAAAGTCCTGCAAGAAATGGACAAGAATAACATACACCTGGTACCTAAGCATTCATTGCAGTGGGTTTTGTTGCCACTCGGACTAATCAAACATGCGGAGACCCCTCGACCTTGGTGTTTCCAGTAGGTACGGAGCGGGCATGCAGAGCCAGCAGGACCATGAAGACAGGGTGAGAGGAGAAAAGGCATTTGCTATGGGATGTGTAGCACAAAATATGGGCTGGTTTCATGTGATTGGGACAGGAGGAGGAGGATTCAATGGTATCCTGCAGCCTGAGGCACAGGCAGGTTGGGAAATAGAGGTCTTCCCCATGGGGCTTGCCAGGATGGCGGCAGTCCTGCCCATGGGTCCCTGCAGGGATGAGGCCGCTGGCCAGGGATGGGCCATGGCAGAGGTGGGTTTCCATCCTGACCCCGCTCCGCATAAGCGTGGCAGAGCCGCACGCCTCCCAGCCTGGCATTGCCCAGGCTTGGCTGGGAGATGCACACTCAGCTGAAGATGAATCTCCAGCAGCCTAAAAAAAATGGCTTCATGCAAGTGAGTTATGAGACAGAAAAGAGGAAAAAAAACCCCAAACCCAACCAACCTTTGCTCTTAATATGGATCACCTTTTCTTGAGGGGAAAACCCCACAAAACTACAAAATACATAGAAAGCCAGGGGTGGAGAGGACCAGGCAGGGGAGTGGGACTTGGGAGCTGGAGGTTAGGTGGAGAGGGGGCAGAGGGGTCCCAGGGACCCCCCGACCCAGGGAAGGGAGGGAGGTCTGAAAGACTCCAGCTGATGGAGGGAGGTGCACTGCAGAAAGCCTGGGCCCTGCCGGTCCAAATGATGGGGAGGGATGTGGCCAGTGGTGCTAAATAGGCTCTGCAGAGGCTTTATCAGCAAACAACAATCGTCTTGGAGTGTAATTTACACTGTCTGACTCTGCCAGGGGCACCACTGAGACCATTTGCTGTACGTAGCCACGTCCAGGAGAAGAGGAAATGACGTATTTTTAACCAGAATGGAAGTCCTAATGTAGGAACAGGGGCTGGAACCCGAGTGCAAGGTACAGATGGGCTCCCCCAGCCCCACGCCGGGCTGCAGCCACCGCTTTCAGCTGCCTGAAGGGGCCCTCGGGCAGAGCAAACTCCCCCTCGCCCCATATCCACTTTAAAACCCACTGAGAGGGAAAAAGCCTGTAACGGTGATAAGAACAGGACCCAAGCAGCCGCTTGCAGTGTTGTGGGCACAAACACCTTGCTGGCTTGGAGTCAAAAAGAGCTCAAGAAAGCAAAAAGCCCCCAGATGGTAATTGCAAGTTGTTCTGTCCCTGCTGCGGTTGACTTGCATCCCTCCTGTCCTGGAAAACCAGGGAATGGAAAGGTTAAAGCTCCAGCAGAAAGGCTCAGCTGGTCCCATTGCACACACGCCTCATGCTCCCACAGCTGCGAGGTGTTGTGTCAAGCGAGCTCATGCCACACCACACGCAGGGATGGCTCTCTGTGCTGACCAGGCCGCATCAGCAGCGGCATCTCCTCCGGCCGGGGGCTCTGGGGCCGCGGAGGTTAATCTCCTGATGCAAAGCCTTTTCCCCCATGCAGCTGCGCTGATGCATTCCTGCACCCTCCACAGCCCTGGAAATATCAGCATGCTATTTAATCAGCCTTGTCTCCCGGGAAGCGCAGTCCTTGAACATCAAAGCGACATGCATATTCAACAGAGAATGTGTCCTGCAGTGCAGAGCTGCTGGCTTCAAATAAGAGCAGGAAAACTCAACTTGGGGAGGTGCAGCGGGTATGATACACTAATCCCAGCCTCATTCCCCTGCCTTTGCTCTGTCCGGTTGGTAATACCTTTCCCCATTTGTGTTACAGCTATGCCTTAAGTGACAGAGCCTGCAGCTCTGCTCCGGAACAGAATTGCCAAAAGCACACCCGAAATGGGGAAGTTGTCTGGCGGTCACCCCTGCTCACCATGGCGGTCGGGCCCTGGGCATACTCACCAAGGAGCTGCAGGACACCGAGGAGGAAGAACAGGCGCTTCATTTTGCAGCAGGCTGCCAGCCCTCGCTTCCACAGCCCCTGCCCGGCTGGACCTTGGACCCTCCGCGGGGGCACGTGATGGGCTTAGCCCGGAGGAGGCTCTAGGAGGAAGGGAGTAAACCGGTATGGGAGGCAGGTTTCCCCCAGTACGAACCAGAGCCTTGCTCAGTCCCAGAAGCTGGTTCGCTCTCACAGCTGCTCCTTTCCCAAGGTCCCCGCTTCCTTGGCATCCATGGGGAGCCTGGGAGAGCCACCGGGGAAGGAGGCGGAGAGGGTCCCCAGGTTGGCTCGCCGGACCTCGCCATCCACACTCCCTCCACCCCCCCGGGTCCTGCTAAAGGGCACCGCGTGCACGTCCCATGCCGCCCTCCCCTGCAGAATGCCGGCTACCTTGTAATTACTAATAATGGTCTCAATGTATTTTCAATTAGCTCGCTTGGAAGAGAGCAGCTTCCAGCGACGACTTGTAATTGTACTTTGGCCACCAGCTGATTTGCTCATTACCCGGCGCACGCCGCGGCAGTGCCGGCGCAGCCCCACGCTGCTTTTGTTGAGGCTGCCAGGGGTCGAAGGTGGCAGCCGGCAGCGGCACCAGCGCACGTGACTGCAGGAGGAGGAAGGACTCCACCGTCCTCCTCCTCTGCCCCAGCGCGGAGCGATGCTGCATGCAGGCCCAGGCCTGCGACTTTACAAGAGTGTGTTAGGAGCGGAAAAGGATGGGAGGAGAGCAACGACATCCTGGGAAGGGGACAGCATGGGGATGGTGACAGAGGCCCATGCCGTGGGGAGAGCCGGGGGGCTCAGCACCCCTCCGGCAGGAACCCTTCGGCTGACGCTGGTACAAGCAGGGTGAGGGAGGAAGATTTGTGAATGCAGGGGTTTACAGGAGCCCAGGAGGAGGCTGGAGAAGTGCTTGGAAGGGACATCAGTGGAGGCGTCACCAACCGCAAGAAGCTCTGACCTGACAGTCGCGAGGATTTAGGAGCACAGGAGGGGGAACAGGCCATCCCCATCCCACCCTTCATGCTCCCACTGCTTCCCAGCTTCCAGCTGGGCAGACCGGGGGAAGAGTGGGGACTAGGGACCCATTACTCCTGGATAATCTCTCTGTCTCCCAAAGCCTTAACCCACTTGGTGTTATTTCGCACCTCTGCTGCAAGCACATGACTGAGAAGAGCAGCAGGGCTCCTGCCCCCAGGATGCCCCGGCACAGCCCCGGGCGATGCACCGTGCCTCATGAAGGAACATGGAGGTGTCCCTTCCTGGAGCTCTGACCCCACCAGTGTCATGAGTGTGGCCCACGAATTGCCAAGAGAAAAAGCTCCTGAGCAGCAGCTCTCAGCCTGGGCATCGGCCAAAATGCAGTCAGCGCTTTCTGTGCAGGGAGCTGGATGCCGAGAGATGTCCTCGAGGTGAAAGGCTCCCATGCTCTCATTACCACTCACAAATCTCTCCCAGGGGACTTTCAGGGTGAATGCTGGCTGCAGTGAGGTGTTCTGTATTTTAATAGAGGAGGAAAAAAATATAAATCATGGATAGTCAGCAATAACAGCACACAGAAAGGACTGCAGTGTGCAGAGGGCAGGGTGCATGCTTGTCTGTGGCCTCAGCATTCCACAGCATGGCTGAGGCAGGCAGGAGGGGAGAAACTGTTCACAGGACCCTGTGCAGAGAGCGATGCCATGGGCCCTGAAACCCAGTGTTTCGGGAGGTGCTCCGCACCCTTATTTTTACTTTTTGTGCCCTGCAGCTGCTGCTTCTGGACCCTGCTCCTTTCAGCTGCTCAGCAGCTCCGGTCCCACCAAAGCTGATACCTGTCTGATTTTAAGTGAGCCAGGATTCATCTGACAAGCAGGCAGAGGTCTAAAATAACCCATCTGCCCTGTGTTCATCAAAGGGCCCGCAAAATCCTTCCCTGTGGATGGATAGTCCCTGCTCCCCCCACTCTAGTGTTAGGGCAGGGCAGGGCAATCACAGAAATCCCAGCAAAACCTGTGTTACTGGTGACAGCTGCTCACTGCAGTGTTACTGCTGGGAGTGAGGGGACAGAATAACCCAGCCCTGGCTGCGGGTCTCTCCCCAGGGCCAGAGCACACTCCTCTCCAACCCAGCTTTTGTCACCGCTACCACCCCAAGATGCTGCTGCACCCCAGGACCAGGCAGGCACAACGGAAGGCTGCACGGGAGCGAGACTTGCATCAGGCAGTTACAGGGAGAGAGAAGCAAAGATGAAAGGAAGGAGAAATGAGTCCCCAGAAATGAAAGCAATTGCCCTAATGCTGAGATCAGCACATTTTACTCCTTGTAGCCCAGCCTGCTCCCCCCAATGCCCCTGGGGAGGGCGAGCACATCGCCACCACAGAGGGGGAAAACAGCATACAGCAGATGCTTGACCTTCCCAGCATTGAGTTATAAACTGGTATCAAAGCCAGAAACACCATTCCCCTCAGTCAGTCAGCAAAGCCACCTCCTAAAGACCTTCAGGGACATCCAGTACCTCTCTGAATTCTTCCCTGTTGTACAACTGCATCTCTTCTCGCCGCTTAAAACAGTTGCGGCCTGCAACACAAGGGACATCTCCTCCTACACGAGCCCTCAGTCCCAGCACTTGGTGGCTGGAAAGGGAAACCAGTGCTGAGCCCATCGGTATGAAGCACCGATAGTTGTGAGCACCAGTCCCCGAGGTGGGTGATCGCCCCCAACTCATGCACGCTCCCTGCAGCCCTCCGAACAGCAAAGCTGCAATAGCACTGTCCCCAGAAAGTCATTAAACGCATGGAAAAATTATTCTGTGATAACCATGTTAGGCCCCGTGACCTCAAACAGAGAGAGCAGAGGCATGCCAAAACCAGCTGGCTCCAAACCGAAGCTACCCCACTGGGGGGCATGAGACTGCTTCCAGGGCATGCTGACAGGCCAGGCTGTACCCAAGCACATGTTATTTGCCAGGCACGGTGTGACACTGGCACAGTGTAGCATTGCTTAAGGTTTGGATGTGAAGTTAATCCTAAATAACTGGGGAGAAGTGCCCTGTCTGGTGACAGACCCTCTAGCTGCTGCATCTCATGGCTACCCTGAAAGCAGGCAGCCCCAAGCAGCGATCAGAGGGAGCAAAGTAAGATCCCCCACGGGATTTCCTTTTATTTAAGAAAACGTTAGTGTCTCAGGTGCAACAGCACATTCTATACTGCCACAACTGATCCCCGGTGGCAGAGGAGCTGTGCATGCTGTCAGGAGAGGCACGGCCCCATGCCAGGGCCAGTCGGGAGCTAAAGCTGAATATTCAGTCAACCCATGGAGTTAAACCCTCTTTGGGACTCTGTGCCGATTCAGCAAGAGGAACTCACCCAGTGCTTACAGGCCTCCAGCAGCCACACGGTCACCTTCCCTTGGGAGCAGCAAGGCAGGAGAAGTCACCGGAGGAGATCACATCTGATCTCAGAGCTACCTGGAAGCCATGACTTGCTTCTTATCTCGCAGTCTGAAGCAGGAGAACAAGGGCTTCCTGCTGAGGATGGCTGCAAGAAGCAGCTATGGAGCTACATCCGTGTGGATGGGGGGATCTGAGCCAGCAGGCCTGTTCCCGAAGTCACGAGCCCACACCCTGCCGCACACTTTAACCAGCCCACTTCATCCAGCCCCTGCGCTTGGGTAAGGTTTCTTTTTATCCTCGGAGAACTGAGTGCCACTTACCAGCTACCACTAGCTGCCCCCGGGACATCTGCTACGGGGGCAATGGCTGGGGAGAGGCTCACGCCTCGCCTGCGTTCCCGCTGGCTGATGGCGCAGGGAACACTGAGACAGATGCCATTTCTACCAGCCAGGGCTGATCCAAATTATCTCCTCTGCGGGAGCTTCTGTGTTGGCACAAAGCAGCCATCGAGTGTCCATAGCGATGTCTGCAAACAACTCCTGCCTCTAATCAGCACAGCGATGTTGTCAAAACACACATTTCCACCAGCTGCAACCGGTACTGTGGCCAAACACCGCTTAACCCAATTTGCAGCCTGCAGGGTGGAAGTCAGTCCCCAGGGTCTCTTCTGTGTTTGCCAGCCCAGCCGGTGGGAATTCAGGTCCCAGCTTGGGCCGTTCCCCGTTCTTGGGAGCCTACGGGACACACGAGAGCACGCGTCGGGGTCTGACGTTCACCGCTGCCAGAGGTTACCCCGAATGAACAGAGCTGGGTGGGCTCACCCTCCCCAGGTGCCATGTTCGCCGGGGGGGGGGGGCGGGCAGGGGAAGGCACTCAGGTTATCCCCTCTTTTGACCAAACAACAAGGACAAGCCAGACAGGTTACTTGATGGTGACAGCCTCCCGGGTTCAACCCAGGCGTGAGGGAAGAAACCACACAACTGACTCATGGAAAACCAGCTTTGGGGAAGGACGCGGGAAATCACCTCTTTCGCCACTTGTTTTGACCAGCGGATGTTTCCCCCTTCCTCAAACAATTCCAGGACTTGGTCACATCGAAGCAGGCTGTCCCAGAGAGCAGGAGATCAGTTCATCTGCAGGACCAAGAAGTCAGAGGCTTTGAAAATGCTTCTCCTTACCAGATGGCAAGCAAACCCAAGGCTTGAAACTCTGGAAAACTTCAAAAAAATTTAAAAAATCCCCCTGCAATTCTTGCAAGAGATGGCCCCAGCAGCACGTCCAGGCTCGGGCAATGTACGTGTCTGCGCAGCACCCTCTGTAGACCAGGAAAGCTCCGCACTCTGCTCTCCCAGAGCTGGCACTCTGCTCCCATCACCTTAAGTTACCATATCACCCGCCGGGGGAAAGCATGCTGCAAAGCTGCCAGTCACCTTATGTGACCTGTCGCGGAGAAGAAACCTTCTATAAAGACTCATTCCTGCCAGGAACAGCATCCTGTATCGTTTCAATTGTGATTCATTGGTGGCAGAGGAGGAGCAGGGAGGTGAGGAAAGAATCAGTGTTTGCTTTCATCTTTAAAGCAGTTTCTTTCCTCTCCACCTATCCTGCTGCACTGTAATGACACAAGTGTCACATCTGAGCAGCACCAAGCAAACAAATTTGGAAGGAGGAGCTCCAGGGCTAGCAACAGCTGCTCTTCTTTAAGAGGCCTCTGCTTGAAAGTAACCCACTTCATTAAGACAAAGAAGTTCACCATCTTTTTCCTGCTCCACAGCAAGGAGACGTGAAGAGCTTTAGGCAGCACAGCCCCTCAAGTGACAGCCGTGGGAGTACGAGTGGAAAGTGTGATGAGTGGGCCGGGGATGCCAGAGCATCCAGAAAGTCACTTACCAGTGACTGTTGTCAGCAGCAGAAGGGAACATCCACCTCAGCACATCCTGCGTGCAGCAAGGACAGCATTTCTTCGCCACCCTTCCTTCTTGCCGTGCCCACCTTCCTGTCTTTGCCTTTTGCTGGCATCCCCATTTTATCAAGAAAAGGCATTCAGTGCCACCCAGCACACTTTTAGATTACCTGCTGCAAACGCCAGTATTGGCTGGCTGGGTTGCACTCACATTCGGGTGCTGGCAGCGCAGCGGTGGCTTTTGCCAAGGCACTGTGGTCTTGCCTCTGAGCACAGGCAGGACATTCCCACATTGCTAAACCCAGTATTGCCCCTGCAGTGACGTGAAAGAGGGGAAGTGGGAATTTCAGTAAGAAAGGGGTGGGAGGGAAAAAGAAATGGAAAGACACACAGATCAGCATAGCGCTCGGTAGAAGTGACATGCTTCATACACCACCCCTGGGGATCAGAGTTTTCATTGCTAGGCTGAATCTGAAATGTGGTGGAAATATTATTACTTCACTCATTTCAAAACAGCATGCTGCTTTTACAGACTACACTGTGTTCCGTGATTTCAAACACACACCTGAAATGCATTTCTGAGTTGAGAAATGAAGAGTCACTAATGACAATGGGGAAGAAAAAAAAAAAAATTACGTTTTCAGACATTCAAGCCACACTGTCTCTCCTTTCCTGCATCTCTTTGGGAAAGCCGTGTAACACAAATGCACGAAAAGCCATTTCAATTATTTCTACTCTATTTGCATGAGACTCTTGACACTCACGTTAGGATGAACACCATCACCTAGTTTATTCTACCAGAGCTATCCCATGGAAAATAGGACTCTGATAATACGCTACGTTTCCTATGAAGAGGAAGGGAAATGCCACAACAAAGGTCTACCAGGTGCGTAAGCACAAAGCACTGAACAGCCAACATACAGTGGGTTCAGAGAGGAGAAAGGATGCACCTTGGCCATTTACAAGTCAACAGCAGTCATTCAAATTCAACACACCAGGTTTTTTTTAAAAAATATGATTTCCTACTTAGATTTATTTTTCCTTTAATAACACAGTTTAGCATTTCAGAGTTTGGCATTCTACACTCTTACACACTGTCCTTGTTTATTAGCATTTAAACACAAAAAGACATAGCAAGACCTCCAAACACAAATAAATACAAAAACACAATATACAATAAACTGAAATACAACATATAATAATGCTATTGGGAAATTAAGACATGTTGCTAATTCCTTTTTTTTATTATTATTTTAACAACATGGTTATTGCTGAGCAATAAATTATACATTTTAAAGTTGTTTTCCCCCCTAAAAGAAAAGGACGAGAACCACTGGTTACCAGATCACTTGCACTGTATCCTTACAGCTATTGATAATTAAGACAGGCAGAATATACACAATCAAATGAGGTTGGCCTTCTTTGGTCTTTGTTTTTGATCATAAAACTGAACACAAGTGTACCGTTCACTGAAGAGTATGAGAATAAAGAAATGGATACACAAGTTTCAAACATATTAATTTGTACATTATTCTCGATCACTGATGTCTTTCCCATAGATATTTCTTACAGAATTTCTTGGAAACAAATGTCAGCTTTAGTTTTCCTGATTATTACGTTGTTCCATGCATCTTAAAGGTTATCCTACTTGTCTAAGAGAAATGGACCTATGTTTAGCCCATCATCTCCTAATGGGGTATTTTTCACAGCTCTATAATCACCACTATATCATTGGAGTTTTATACCTTGTAGAAAAAATCCTGAACTTCCCCCGTTCTTTTTTTTTTTTCTATAAAACTGAAAAAAATATATAAACCAAACAACAGCTATAAGAAAAACAAAATAGGTGGATCACATGATGCATCAGCAACGATGGAAGCTTGTACCTTCCCATTCCACAAGTACAGATTATACAACTCTCTGCCAGTGACGCAGGTCATAGTTGGAAGATGTGTCCTTTCATATGTGAGCTATATTCAAATCCAAAGCTCACAACACTATGCAAGAAAATGACCTTTACGAATGATAATGCTGGTTTATCTCAGTAACCCTTAGACAGAGTCAAATTTTATCACTACGCATCACACTGCCAGCAATGGAGCGTGTGAACACCGGCATTGCTAAGAAGTTAAAAAGTCCTTGCAGAACTGGCAACCAAATTAAAAGCTTAGTTCCAAAGGACCAAAAACACAAACACCACATAGAGACAAGAAACCCTCCCCTAAATGGGTAGGTTAGTAAGCCACAGAGTTGGGATCCAGATTTGAATTCCACGTCAAGTCTGGGATGTTTGGATCCAGGATTTTGGTTCAGGTGCTCCTCTGTGAAATTCAGAACTTATTCGAACCCTAAGGAACTAATCCTAACTTGGAGGGAAAAAACCTAAACAAACACAGCCTAGTATCTATACTAAGATCATGAAATGGAAGACAGAAGCTGCAGTCTTGACCACAAATTAGAAGAGAAATAGGAATAGTCAGATCCCTTACACGTTGTATATCTCTACTCTTCTAAATCTTAAGAGGATGTCCCTGAATCAGCAGTCCAAAGTTTTCCACAACCTTCCTAACTGGTGCTACTCAGCAAAAGCCTAGATTAAGAGGCAGGAAAGAACAATTAAGCCCTCCATATTTTGGTTTAAAGAAAACAGGAGAAAGCCCCACAAGAAAGAAATGGTCAGTCATGCTACAGGCTGGTAGAACAAAGATGAACACACTTCAATTTAAAACAGTATTCTCCCTCCTCAGTTAAGAGGAGCATCAAATGAGACTGACTTTGTTGGGTGATTCTGAACAAATAGAGCAGGACACACATTTGCTGCTATTATTTACATCGACACATTGCGCTGGCCTTCCACTCTGCAGGCCGTGCAAAGCACTGCCAAGTAGTGAGCAACGTCTGGGCTACCACACATGTACAACCCCAAATCATGACAGCTTGTATGTTTAATTCTAGCCCTTACTGTCCTGATGTGGGTCTTTAACGTATGTCAACTTGTTTGTTGGTTCCTTTAAGGGACAAATGTATTAAAAGAGCAAAATCTAGTGATTTGAAGATAACACTAGGGAACTGGAACCTCTCATTCAGTCCCGGCTCCAGGAGATTCCTTTGTGACTCTGGGCAAGTCACTTCACATCTCATCCTTGATTTCCTTTTTCCAGAAAATAAAAACAGCACTTGCTAGAAGAAGAACATGTTTGCAGATGTGAAGTGCTTCCTATGCTGTACATAGCACTAAAAACTACTCTGACTGAATTCCCAAACCGATAGCTTTTATTGCAGTAGCTATGATTTCTAGGTCAACCAGAATATAGAGGTATTGACTCAACAGGATAGGAACTCCAGGAAGAGGTCCAGCTGCTTTTTATTATCTTTGTTCCCAAATTAAAGGAAAGCATTTGCAATTAACAAGTTGCCCGTCACTATTTTTGTTTAAAATTCAGGAATCTCCAAATTAGCGGAGTATGAGGAAGGACCTGTGTCCTAGGTGACATTCCAAGGTCTTCAGAAAGGCTAAACAAACTGTTTGTTTGCTATATACAGGTCTTCAAACCTGCAAGATGTGAACCCAAAGTTTGCCCTTAGCCAAGATCCTCCCTTAGCAGCAGCAAGTTATATTTGCACCAACTGATCAAGTATAACTTGGGGGAAAGGGTGTTGTTTCATCACTTCTATGTAAAGAAAAGACTTTGCATATATATGTGCATGCATGTCTGTGCGTATATGTATGTACCTACACATGTACGAGTAATTTACAGAGCAAAACCAAAGAGATTAGGTATGCAACCCAAGAATTTTTCCCCCTCACCTATTTGTATATTTGCATAGTTAAATCATATCAAGGCATCAATACCACAGTCACATTTTTCACTCTTCTGTGGTGCAGGCAACTTTTCTTGTCACTCCCTACATGCTTCTCTGTCTTGGACCAAACAGCACCCGTGTTTTAAAAATAAAACAAAACAACAACAGAAACCCTGCATTATTGGTGAAATGCCTATCCCACGTGATGGAATACAGATACAAATAGGTGGTAGCTTTTAAACTCCATCTCAACAAGCCAGAATCGTGGCAAGCCAAGAAACACAAGCGATACAATCACAACCTAACATTCATGGGTTCAACACTTAAATTACAACTAACACAAATCTCGATTACCTTTGCATTTGAGAAATTCACCAGGCACAGAGACAGGCATATATCTTCAACTTTCCTTTTCCAAGTAGGAAAACCCACAGAAAAAGGAAATAAGACTGTATTTCGTATTTCTAAAGAAAGCTAGCATGTTACCCACAACATTTTTTTTCCATCAAAATTATGCCACCCATCATCCCCTTCTCCTATTGCACATTCTCTTTGTGAAGAACAACATTTACAGTACAAGGCTGAAATCAACATTGCATATTGTAAGTCAGCAGTTGAAGGTGTACCATGTAGACAGTAACTGAAACAAGACCCCTTTAATTAGATCAGAAAAGTAATGCAGACATGGTCATGCATCATAATCACAGGTTGGTCTTTAAACACCCAAATAGTTTCATCCTGTTTAAAATTCAAGACTTTCTAGGTAACAGATGCACTCACCCTGTGCTGAAGAGCGTACAAAAAGGGCAACATCCAGATTGTCACACACTGGAATCTCCCTAGAGAAAGCTGGAAACGGAAGAGGCTTGTACATAACTTGGAGCGTCATCATTAAGAAAGAATACCAGCAAGAGACTTCAGTTGTGTGCTGCTAAGAATTACTAAGCAGAGGAAAAAAAGATTCCATTGAAGAAACTCTGTTCAAAGTAATGCAAATACTCTGGGACCCCCTTGCAATAATGGCATACCACAGGAGTTAGCTGGGATTCAGGAGTATATGTGGGGGCAGACTGTTGCCCTATGAATCACTTTAAACAGACAGTCCCTAGAAAACTTCGGATATCTGGGTCAGGAACATATAGAAAAAAAGGATAAAGGGCATTTCAATGATGAGAGAAAAAGTTAAATTATTTAAGTGTTGAGTAAAGCACCAGCTATCTTTTCCTTTCAATTTAGAGAATATACAGTGGCCTTGTTTTCACAAAATGCTACATACTCCTTGCCGGAAAGCAGAGGAAACCGATTTCTATGTACACAGTAAGAACTCTACAGAGATGGCCTGCGAGTTCTGCGGAGAAAGGTGTGTTACAGTCAAGGCTTCAGGTATTCCACAGCAGGCGGTGTCTACATTTGTGTAGCAAGATCCTGGATTTCACAGTACGCAGGGTTGGCAAACTGGAAATTCTCTGGCAGCTTCATGTATTTTTAAAAAATAAGTGCAGTAGGCCTCCATTTTATTAACTGTGATAAAAAGCATATATGCAAAAATATTTTTATATCGATAGCACATTACTGCATTATAAAAGCTGCCCAAGTGAAGCTGAAGATTCTGGCAGCTGGTGCTTTTGGCACTTGGGAGATGTGGAAAGCAGCATAGAGATCTGTGAAATACAACAGTGACTGATGTTTCTGCTACAGTGATCGGCATTAATATAGTTAGCAGTGTTCATATTTAAACTTCTCTATGAAGTTTCTGAGGCAATATCCCACTAAGAGGAGATATTCAGATCTCTTAAAGCTACTAGTTTAGGCTGTGCGCAGACTCAGGAAGACTTCCCTATTAGTTTACACTTTTCGCGTGTTTCAAAGTTCTCTTTCAATCACAAAGGCTGGAAACACTTTTTTCCTCCTCTTTTAAAGAGCCTGGATTTAGAAGCACAATTCTGTCACAGGAGTTGGAAACTGTAGTCACAAATCTGCAGAATATGCTGGGCCCTGCTTATACTAGAGATCTCCTCCAAGTCCCAGATTGAAACAGGATATAAACTGTTTTGAGATGGCCAAACGGTTTCATTTAAGTTTACAAGACATGCATTGGCAATGGGAGGAGAGTCCTTTGGACATTTCCACTTGGGAATCCTGTTTTCAGTAAAATTCTGTGATGCACAAACACAAAAGCTCAGCTGCCTACATTCACAATTATTAAAATGACACAAGTTGAGCGAACCTTCGCCCTAAAGCATAAGTGATGGGTTTGCTTATGCAGCCTGCATAAAACTGCAAGTGCCATATAATTATATCTAGAGATATAGATGCAGGTATATCTATAGATATTTATCTCTTGTGCAGAACGTCCTCCTTCCATGCTAGAAATTAAATGCTAGCACATGCCTCCATATTTGAGCTTGCACCTGTTGACAGCTATGTACCATAAAGGGAGTACAGTACCTGGACAACGGAAGGCAAGAAAAGGAAGACAAGTTGCTGCTGACAGTTGCGACAGTCAGCAGCAGGCAGTATTCTAGCAGGTGCCTGGAAAACCCATGAAGACCACTTAGCATGCATTGTATATTAATAAATACTTCTTGCAGGCACTGTGTGTGAAGGCACAGCCAAAAAAGACAACGGCAAAGACAAGCTGAAATACAAAGGCATGAATTCAACTGCACCTTAGACAGAAATTGTGACTATGCCTCAAAAAGCAGAAAACGCATTGAACCTGACATTAAAGGCTGAGATGCAACGTTTTCTTTCAAGCCCACAAAGGCTAAAAACACAGTGGTGCAAGTCCACTCTGCTTAAGTGGTTCTTGGATTTTAAAGAGCACCACAGTCAGGCTATCTCTAGACTTGCTTGTCACAGGCTATTAAATTAGAAGCAGATGAACACAGCAGGCTGCAATCAGCACATTTCAGGGCTAGCAAATGCTTTCCACTACAGTTCAGGCTGTTATAAGAAAGAAGCCCGTGCATTCCCTGTTAGGATGCTTGCCTGCTATGAAAAGCTGTCATAAGCATATACATTCGCAGCCCCCCAGAGTTCTCAGATGGGTCCATTTCATGTGATACCACCTTACAACCACAGGCATTAGAGGAAAAATGTCGCCTGCCTTCACAGTGGCCATGGGGACTGTCTAGTCCAAGCTCCATAGGAGCACTGAGCATAACGTTTTGGCACCTGAATAAGATGGATTCTACCATGGCCAAGTCATAGAAGCTCCAGAAGTCAAAGAAATGGGCTTTGGCTTCTATTTTGTACATCGCAAGGTACCTATGCGCTCTGAAGACATGGCTAAACATTATGCCTGAAGTCCTTTTAAACTACCATTTCAGATATCAGAATTAATCTGAATAAAAAGCTATGGTTTATAAGCAGCACGGCACATCTAAGGCACATGTATGCATGCAAGCCACCATCACTGTATTAAGACATTGCTGATTTGTCCTTTAGAAGCAATGGCTGCTAGTACAGAACAAACATATAGGCTTTTTTCAGCACTAATCCTCCTCCCCAATACTGAAAATACTATATACTGCTGACAGCATAATGTGCAACATATATAGCTTGATTGGAAAGCATGGGGCAGAACTTTAAAAAATGTACAGGATTCCGTTTAGAACTCCAAAGTTCAACAAATGCCCTATTTTAGGGTGAAAACAATTATAAATCTGATAATGATGCACAGCATCCATGAGTGATTTTTCCTTAATTTTGAAATAGTGTCATTAACTACGACATATATTGTAGGTTTACATTTCTAAAGAGAAATAACAGAATTGAATAGTTTTTTTTCCTATCACAAGTGATAACCAGTGTTTGATATCTTCTATTTTTCTTCCAAGAAATATCAGTCTATCAACAGTTTTAAAATAAAATGTTTTCTGTAACAATAGAACTTTAAATAAAAATATGATTTTGATTCAGATACTTTTGAGAAGACATGGATACTTTTCCAAGATCTTCCAACAAAGTAATTATTAAAACAGAGACCAGATGAGGCCTTAAAAAGACAATATACTATATTTCAGACAAGATTGCACCTCAGTTTTTCAAATAATATCATAATTGCAACATTACTTCATCATTTCTTCTTTTAACATGCTGACAATTTCCAGCTAGCCCACGTGAAGTTTTTTTTTGTTTTTGTATTCTAGCTTAAAGAAATAAAAGTCAGTAATTTATTCAGCACATACTGTATGTCTTTTCACCTCCAATTGACTAGATCATTAATAAGTTAAAAAAAAATCCTCTCTGACCATAATCATTATCCTCATGAGGGATAAGTGATTCTTCAGAGCTTAAGTGTTGCTAGTTCTATTAAAAAATATACCATGGTATGATTTCTTAATGTGTTGCTACTTCGCAATTGGACCCTATGCAGTTATGCCTTCAAACTCTTCTGTCTGTTCCACAAGGTGGTTCTGTGAGCTTTAGGACCTCTGATTGAAGACAAACTGATATAAAACCCCCAAACGGAGTTGTCTTCTGTTTAATCCGCCTCCCCCATCATATGTCAGGGGTCTGGTAGATCTGATGTATCCACTATGACTTTAATAAAAATAGTATCATCTTTAATATACGTTCCGTTCTCTAGAACAGTTTGAGCCACAAAGACTGGGCAGCCAGATGCAATGTTCATTTCTCCAGTTGGCTTCTTGAAACTGCTGCTGTTTGGATCTGGCTTGAAAGCATCTCCTAAGTGGCGTCGAGATGGTCCCTGATCCATTAGCATGAGAGTCACTTTCTGTTTAAATGGCCAAGGAAGCAACGCATCGTATTCTCCACGCATTATGACAAAAAACAGCGACAAGTGCGTCCCCTTTCCCATGCCATCTCCGTTAAGGTAAACTCTGGCACACATCTTGTAGCCAAAGTATCCAGTATAAAAGGGTTGGCTGTACAAGGACAGAGTCTTCCCCATGACTGCCTCTTGCTTCCGACGTTTATAATCTCGAATTTTCCAAATTAATACTCCGTTGTAACTGGCAGTTTCCAAAACTTGGAATCGGAGGTCCATGTCAGCCAGCCGAATATCATGAACACTCAGCATCTGATCATGTCTGCTCAGCTGTGTCTCTAGCAGGCCTGTGAGAAAACAGAAAGGACAGGGGTGAGAAAAGTGTTTTTTTCTAAAGACTGTAAAAAAAAAAAAAAAGAAGAAAAAGAAAAAAAAATATTGCCAATGCTGCTATTGTATATGAAAACACTTTCCTCCTCGAGAACCAAAGTGCATTTGGCCACTGATGAAGCAACTTCCACAAACGATAGTTTGCCAGCTAGTATCTAGGTTAGCTGGGATTTTTTACAAACATGGGTGTTAATCACACATGCAGTAAAAGTCAAATACTGAAATCATCTAACATAAATTTTGTGGTCACTAAGCAATATAACTACAGAGCCTTCCATTTTTTGAGAGGAGACTTGGCAGCACTATCTGTAGATTGCTATTAGCAGTGAAGACCTTGAAAGTGGTCACACGTCCTACATAATCCCTCTGAAATTCAGAAGCAATCCTGATCTATCAAAATATTCTTCTCAGACACTACTTGTCTCTGAAGTGTAGTGCTGTTAACATGTCTAAAGTTCATTATAAAAGAACAGAAAATTCAGGCTTAGCTCTGCATTATATGGTCACTTACTTAGTTTGGAGGGAGGGCTGTTTTTAATATCCCCTTTCCCTCACATGAAAATGTTACTCTCTGTCTTTGCACACTGGAAAATTGGCCAACAAAGAATGCTAAGAAGTAGATGAATTCATAAGGCAGGTTTCTTTCATACAGATCTATTTAAAAGTTAAGTTCTTTGTCCCAATCATTTAAACAATTACACATGATCTACACTATCTTGCTAAACTCCAGTTTTCGCTTTATTCAGCAAGCACAACAATAACCTTATTCTCAATCAGATCTCACTGTTTCCTTTGGATCAAATACACCTCTGTAACAGATACCAGGACAGGTGGTTTCAGGTACCATCCTGTTGATCCATTCATGGGGGAGAAAAGTAATAAAAGATTACTTGTCAATATACCGAGACTGTAGTTAAGCTGCTGAAAGCTATTAGCTGTCAAAGATCAACTGAGAAATTATTTATAATGAACTAACATTGTAATCAAGACAAGGGTCAAGGAAACAAAATAAAAGACAAGAATCAAGCCTAAGAAACAGCACAGAAGCAATGCCACATCATCAAAGGGATTACGCAGTTTCCTATTCAAAACCCAGTAGAATCAGCATTATTGATGCTTCCACATAAAAATCACAATGGGACTGCCATTCAAAGGACACCATTTTTCTCTTGACAGCACTGCTGAGTACTTCAGTCCATTGTGCTCACACTTACTTGTATTTCGAGCTCCTTGCCCTGCAGTTTTATCAACACTTTCCAGCTCAGTTACTCTGTTCTGGAGGGATTCTACACTGCTCTTCATACTGTCAGCCTCCTCCCAGTTCTGTCGGAAGGGACGGATTTCTTTGTCCAGTTCTTTCAGTTTCTCTGCTTGACTGTCTATCACTCGCTTTATAAAATAGTAAGTTATGAGTTAAAATAACAAAAAGACATTAAATTATGCAAATTAAACAAGGATTGTATATTGATAAGAAGATGCATTTCCAATATAACCAAGTTTCACTTATGTCAAATATTTTAATAACACAAACCTTGAAAATTTAGAGGAATAGCCCAAGTATTTATAAAACACTTACAAAGATCTTTAGTGCTGCATAGGTATTAATATTAGAGCACTATCAGAATTATCAATACAATTATTTAAAAAAAAAAAATGAATTGTTAGTGTGCTCTTGCCTAAATTTTTTTAAAAAACCTTTCAATGCAAGAACAATATTCTGAATGTCTCTATATTGACATTATGGGCTGATATTTGTTGGGTTTCATGTCAGAGTACTTAAGCAACAAAGTACAGGCACAGCAACTTACCATGGTGTGAATCAAGTGGCTGCTCATGTGCATGAGTTTATCATGGGGCAACAGCAAAATAACTTACCCCTCCAGAAAAACATCAGTACTCTTGCACACATGGAGCCTGAGTACGTATATGTGCAGATACAGCGGCATTAGCAAGCTCACATAAATCAGTTATCAATGCCTAAGTTATTATTTGCCCATAACCATAGCAGAAGCCCTCCAGAGTGTAAACAAAACTACCACTTCTGTCCCCTTAAGCACTTTTAAAATTCCCACCCTTACTTCCTAAATTGATTAAGCCATGCATCCTGAAGGTGCTTGCTGTTGAGTCTTTTCAAGAAAACAAAGCAAAAAACCCAGCTGATTTTGGTAAGGCATGAAATATAATACTAAAGAAAAAAAATTACATGGAAAGGCTGGTATTCTCTGAAAGAGGGACGTTGCAAGCACCTCAGTACATTACAAATATAAAGGAGAACATATTTCCCAGTCTACCTCAAATCTGATGCAAGAAATACATAGCAGTTCACGTTATCACAGCTAATTTGGACTAGCAGGAATTTTAGCCAGAACCCCATAATCAGTTGTGAAGTTCAAATGATAACACAAATATTTGAGACAAGAAACTACTTTTGCTACCACCTACAGTTAAAGTCCAAATCTAACTTTATAGTTTATCATCATACAGTGCCAACATGTGTAAAAATGATTTTTCACTTCTTAAAAAAAACTAGTAGTTGAGTACAAAACAAGAAAATAAAGTTATTTTGCATCTGCCTTCTGGTTAGCCATGTGGATTCAATGTTCCTCACTGATGGGGAAAACCCTTCTGCCTCATGCAACCTTCATTTCCCCTTTTACGCATTTGCTTTTAATCATGTGGTTTCAGTTATACTGCAAGTCTGTAATAATTAATTGAAGACTGTCAATTTGATCAGCCAGCTAGCAAAATCATGCTCTAGGAGTGTTTTATTTTGTTGTGTCTCAAAACGACTGAGTAATCTAACATATTTCAAGATTAACTATTTATTTCTATGTTGGTGTTTTAAAACAAGCTTATATATCTCACTTGCAAAATTACAACTTTGTGAAGGAAAGCTGCGTACTGAATCATAAATGCAGGGGTACGGTCTCATTTAAGCAACTTGCCTGGATGTACTAATCATCAGCTACCAACACAGTCACACCCTCTCACCTGGACTAACAGTAATCAGAAAATAACATAGAGAAGGGCTGTTAGCTATATATAAAAGGAAACACACCATGGAATGGCCTGAATGAACATTGTAAAAGCAGAGCCACAAGATTTGACCATTAGTTCACAGTTAACATACAAAAGTAAACTCAAGGTGTGCCCAAGTCCAATCTTTTTCCTCTACTCACACAAAACGAGCTCTCCAAGGCAAGAACAGTAACACGGTTGTGGGTTTGTACAGTGCCTCACGCAGAGATGCTCTAATTTCCAATTGGGACCTCTTGGCACTAACACGGTATCAAACAAAATGAATGAATACATTTTGAGATTAATTGGGAAACTGGTAAAGATGCAGAAGAACTTGTAAACTATTCTTCTTTTGGGAGAAGTTTACTAGAAGTTGTTACTAGGGACCAACTTCTCTCCATCAACCTGCATGCAACATTCTACCTTTGTACATGCACAACCAATTGTTTTTTTTAGCTGCTTCTACTACACATTGGCAAACGTGTAGTATTTTATCTCCTGTAACTCTTCATGAGAATTCAAGAGATACCAAATAATCAGAAGTAGACTTGTATTCTGTTTTTAAAAAGCAGTGGGATCTCTATCTTTTCACCCTACAGTGAGTCAACCTCCCTCATGCTGGGATGTACTAAATCTGAATTTAATGCAGCAGTAGAGAATTTTACTCTAATTATTCCATTAGAAAGCACACAGATGTCTCACACTGTACTCATAAATTTTCAAGTAGATATCAATTTTCTGCATGCACTTTTATTCCAGCAACTGACCTCTCCAGATCATTAATCCAGAGTTATATGCCTGGCAAACCATTGAGGGCTCTTCTGGATGCTGATTTTCATCTAGGTTTTGTTTGGTATTTCTAATAAACAATTCCCAGAATTTTAGCACTATTACTACTAAAAGAATTTAGAGAAAGTCATGAGGAACTGAAGAAAGTTGTATTTGCAGTGCTCTCTCATTCAGATGGTCCTAATGGACCTTTCCATTGCAAGTGATAGAGCAAACTGAAAAGCTAAAGAACACACTAGAAAATGAACCAAAGGTACTACTTAACTGGGAAAACAAATCATACATTCTCCTTCTTTGAAGGAATGTATTACCAGTCAAATGATTTTATATTCATAAGGCCACTGTTTCTTTCGTCTTTAAGTACCTCATGTCCACACTCAGCTCAAGACTTGGCTTACTAATATGCTTCTGTATGCTCATAAGAAAGACTGAATACTGGATGTGAAAGCTCCTTTCTACAAGACAGCAGCCAAAAAAGCATCACATACTCCCTTGGTAAAAGCACTTTCCCTAGAGACCAGTATATAGAAAATTAATCTGAATCAAAACACCTTGAGGTTGAGGTTCCTACCAGTGCCCAGACACCTTAGATGCCTTTACACTAGTGTTAAATGCCTCACAGTGCAAATGGTGCCAGTTGCGCTCAGTGAAACAGCCATTCCCAAGCCAAAGAAGATTACATGACAACTAATACTGAAACTGTACTAGAAATTACTAGCATGCATAGGACTTGGGGGACTAAGCAAATATCGCTTGTCCAGACCTGAATTGGCTAGTTATACACTGGAAATATCTGTGGCTCTTGTATAGACATGGCTGCTCAACACAGCCCAGAAAAAGAATAGCTCACAACAGGTAACTGATTCCTTCAACTCCTAGTAGGTAACCGAAGAAGTCTAATCACATTGCCCAGGGAAAACCAAGTTGAGGTGTGTTTCCGGGATGCTCTTAACAACCTGACTGAACCAGGAAGTTCCAGTAAGTGGAAGGAATCAGGCTGAAATAGCTGTAAGACACAGTTTGGCTTAAACTAACTAAACTAAAATAGCTGGTGAGAAGGGGGGGGGGGGGGAGCAAAACACATCCTCTCCAGTACTTACTACCACCAAAAAGCCAGCTGTTGGAATCTGCCAACCATATTGTTTTGTGGTTTGGTTTTTTTTCTAAACATAAACTGTTTGAAAATTGATTTTGCTAACACTTACAGCTTGAAGAAATCAAAGATATTGCATCTGTCATCAAGACAATCATGAAAAACTCTGCTCTACGTTTTTTCCATTTCCCCTCTCATCGCTGGTTATTGAGATAGCATGTGTAAAAACCCCAGGCTTACAAATTAACTTACCTCCTGGTAGATTCAATCAGCAATATCAATACACACAAAGACTAGCGTCCCAGTGTCAGAATGCAGTATTGTAAGCATGCAGCCATATCCCAGACTATCATCAGACCAAATAACAATGAGTAAGGCAGGCTAAACTGGTTACTAAGTGGGCAGAACATGGAAAGAAGTAAGTGCTATATGGAGAAACGTTGCTGTTGCCAAACTTAAAGGTTTCCTTATAAACCAACATTGAGGGTCTCAAGGCTCTGAGCTCTTGAATGGGCCACCCTTTAAATTGTAGCCATACTCTGGATACGTGTATCTGGCTTGAGTATCAACATTTGCAGTTTAGTATGTGAAGTGAATAGTAAGTGAAAACGATGTTTTTATTTACATTCCTTTAAGCTGGATGCTGAAACAGGTATCTGATATTCTAGCAGCAGACATGCTGAAATAACATGTAAACAACACCTTCACAATAGCTGCTAACTATCTCCTAAGGTTTCCCTAATTGTGGTTAGTATCACGCAAGCTAACACAAATTCCCAGCATCCACATGCCAAGTCAGCTCTGAATGCAAAGCAAAGAATTTCAGCTTGGGCTCAGCACCATGCTAGAGCATTCAGAGGATTTCTAGTTTGACACTGGCTTGTGGCCAGGTGACTCAGACCACAGAATAAGAAACTCAGACCTACTGGCAAAGGAATAATTAGATAAGTTTTCCTCAGAAGAAGGACAACAGAAACATGGATTTTAAAATGTGTATTCAAATGCATTGTACTACGTTTGGATTAATTCCACACCAGACTGATCTCACTCATGATCAGTATTTTTTAAAATAACAGCAAGTAGAAAAGAAATATACATTATACATATGACAGTTTTAAGGTGCTAATCTTGTCCTCCAGTTTGACAGTAGTTCCTCAAGCAGTTACTTTTTGCAGAGAAGAAAAAAATAATTATGATTATTCTTCAGATAAGATTTGTAATTTTATTTTCAATCTTTTCCCTTTTTAAACAGGGGATTTTGTTTTAACATAGGCTAGGCAACTGCAGTGTTATAGTGAAGTGTCTTACTCCAACAAACACAACAAACCAGCTACTGACCAGAAGAAAAAAAAAAAAAAAAAGAATCAGAATAGCTTTATAATAAGGTAAACTCTCTCCCCCCCCTTTTTAATTAGAACACCTCACTTCACAAGTGTAAAGGCACAGAACAGAAGCTACTACCATTTCTGCTTTAATGGGGAGATTCTAAATTTCTTACCTGTAAATGAAGTATTTTAGATTCATTATTCCGCAGCATTTCCTTCTGTCTTTCAATTTCTATTTCAAAGCTACAAATCTGATTATGTAAAGTTTGTATACTCTTGTTCTTTTCCAAACTTTCATTCTGGAGCAAGGCCACCTGGAAAAAATTCTACAATTACTCCTGCCAAAGTTTATTAGAAATACCTATATAACTTTATTAGTTTTAAACTATCTTAAACACATGAAAGGGATGAGATCCTAGTAAAATCTCTCTCCATATCTTGCAAATATATAAATAAACCCCAACCTTTTGACAGCTACTTTTGCACTTCCACAGAATGGTATTGGTACAACTTTGGCTAATGAAAGTGCAGATGGGATACACAAACAGCAAAAGAACTTGTGTCTACGCATAATCCTTTCTTTATTCAGTTTGTTATTTAATGGCTTGGTTTCCTGGTTTCCACTAACTGACTTGGGAGTTGCTTGGAGTTTGGAAGAAACAACCTATTTAGCTCTAGATCAATGTTAAGAACTCAAGCCCTGCACAGAAGGGATACCAGAGAGAAGACGAGCAGCTGAAAAGCTAGTCAGGAAAGCAAACATTAGTCTTCCTCACCTACTCCAATCTATCCTGATCTATAGCAAATTTAAGGAAAAACATCATCTGCATGGGATTGGCTTGGCTTCACAGAATGTGATGGTGATGAAAACTCCTGAAATGAGCGAATACAGAAGGGATCCATGCATTTGAAGGAAAATCCAATGGTGCCTACTAGTAGAAAAGACTAAAGAGCTACAGGCTGTGGATTATATTCTCTCTCTGTATTGACATTTTATGAATTCATTCATTAGTGACTCATTCTGATTTTAAAACATGAGCCTTGTTAGAAGAAGATCATATAATATATCTCCTTGGGGATGAAAGTATACAGTAAATATTCTCCATCACACTATTTTGTGCTCTGTTCATTAATGCGGTTTGGGGAAGGGGGTTCCTTTGTGGTGGTGGGTTGCTTTTTTTTTCTTTAAATCTCATTTTTCCCCAGGCAAGATTATTCAGTGGCAAAAACGTAGAAAACAAACACTTGACACAAAATGAAGTTTGGACATGCCCTGACTAGTTCCACAGATAGATCTTTATATGGATAAGAAGCAGCACCATTTTTGACCCAGGAAAATCTTGATAAACGTTCCACATTAAGACCAATTACTTGGATGCTTCATGTTTCCAAAAAAATCTACACCACCACACTCAATACAGATGCTAGTTTGAAGTCAAGCCATTTTTACCTCTGATGTGGGTACCACTGTAGAATTCCACCACCTGAACTGCCCTCTAATCAGACATAGTAGAATCACTTACATGTCACTGCATTCCTAGACTGAAGAAGCTAGCCTGTTTAAAAAGGTAAATAATTTCAATCTCTATACTAGCCTACACTAGACAAAGGACTGCCAAAGTCCACAGGCATTCAGCAGGTCTGTCAGACAGGGGCCCAAAAATATAGATACCATAATATATGTGTGTATCTACTTTCAAATATAGCATAGCATGTGTGCATATACACACATACATTAGTTCCATGTTTTATATATGGAAAAACCAGCAGAGGAGGCTCCACAGAAATGAGACAAAGCTAATTTTGCCAGTGCAGAGAGAGAAACAATCTCAAGGCTGAAGGAATGCATGCCTAGGTACTAGAGAAAATTTTCAAGAACAAGTTTAAATTTAAACTTGTATCCCTGCCTCCCACGTATTTCAGATCTGCTGGGTAGCCACTTTAATTTTTTGCATCCTCCTTTTCCCTAATGAATCAGAGTTCTTTAGTTAATTGTGATCTTTACATTCCCCTTTTCTCATTGTTTCCTTCCCCAGGCCTCCCAATCATAAGGCAGTTACACTCTGTGTCACTAGCATTACATTTCCATTTTTGTACAAGCTATAAAACGTGGGCCTGTCTTGTACTGAGATTTTCCACACAGTTTTACAGAACACAAGAAAAACAGAATTATGTCCTGAAGACCTTAATCACACAAAACTGTCATTGCTAAGGCAGTAAATGTAGTTTGGTGGTAATTTGTAAATAAGGAATCTTTAACACTAAATATAGTTTCCTAATTGCATTTGGCATAAGTCTTTTTAACTTCAGTTAAAAAACAGTGTAAAGGAAACACAGCATCTATTTACAAACTGCATCAATCAGCTTCCTTTACTTCCTTGTCATATTTGAAATATTCCTAGGATAAGCATGCTCTTATTTGGCAGTTTTTCAAATTAACCTATTGCTTATTATTGCTTACTAAAGAGGAATGGAAGAAACCTTATGCCACAAAGAACTGGATTAAAACAGGTCCCATATTTAAGTCACATATTAAAAAAGAAAAAACAGTTTATACCAGATTTCTTTAAGAATGTGACGAAGCCACAAAATTATGTTTAACTCATTATTTCCAACATCACAAAACCCGTGGGAGTTCAGTCTGCAAGTCTGTCCCATCACAGAGTGAACAAAACACTGAATTTTAATTTGCCCCACAAAGTTTTGATTCAAGAGTTTACATCTGACCTTCTCTTACTACTCTTTGCCAGCAACACCACCATTCAAATACCAAACTCATAACTTAGCGCAATCTTTGCGGCTCTGAAGACTTTCAGTCTGCATACTCCACAAGCACTGTTAAAGAACGTGGTGACTGGGAGAAAGCAACTTCTCCTTTCCCCTCCATACATATCACAGTGAGTACCCCAAATGAAATCTTGGCCCTACAGAAACCAACAAGACTTCCACTGACTTCAGCAGGGCCAAGATTTCTGTGATATTCATCAGCTGATTTAACTTTGCACTGTTGTTCTTCAGTGTATCGATTAATTTTTTCTCAAAGAAGAGAACAACAATGAAGTTACAAATCATTTTGTTATCCTTCTCTAGAATAAAGTCACTGACATATGATATGTGGTTAGCTATTCTGGTAACTTGGCACAGTCTTGGGATTTCCAGTGATTCAACTCTTTATTATGAATAGGAAGAAGTCTACAAAGCAGGAAGTGAAAAGGGAGAAGAAAAAAAAAAAAAAAAAGACAAACAATGATAAGCAGTTATGTCCTAAATGAAAGTTAAAACAAAAATTGAACATAAAAGAGTAGTAAAGTGTATATTCCCTTAGCTCTGTAAGAGACAAACATAGAACTGCTGGGTATTTTTTAAATGACAAAGCACCTCTCAGGACACTGACAAAAGGCAGAACGTGATCTATTTGGGAAGTCACAGGGAACATGGTTTTTCCCTATGATGTAAAATAAATTCTATAGGTTTAACCAGACTAAAGAAAAAAACCCTAAGGATATGAATTTGTATCCATTAAAACTGAAAAATGTACAGTTCCTACATTAACAAAGACATTAAAGTGCACAAGCAAACTTACATATTGTTATTGATCATCAGACTAAGGCCTACACATGTAGTAAAAATTCCATCTAAAAAAACTACACTAGAGCTCTCCCATGTTCAGTGGTTTCCTTATGGGGCTTGAAGTTCAAAAACAAGCAGTCCAGGGACAAATGTGCCGGGGACAAAATAATATTTTGCTGTTCCTGTTAACTTCTGCTTTAAAACTATACTTTCTGGCGGCTGCAGGACCTTGCTGGAAACCCATGCATGAGAGATCACTGTAGGCCAAGAAGGGAATATGCTTTCTAGACAGAGTTCACTAAACTCAAGCTAGCAGTCTGCTGTGAGATGACAGAAGTCACAAGCCACACATATCGTAACTGCCACTGAGCTTACAGTGGCATTGTTACTCTTATTTAACTCATTCTAGAAAAATCTGAAGGGGCTCCTGACTCTTCTGCCTGCATTTGTAGAACAGTTTGGTAATTCTGGGATTTCCCCCCCACCCCCACCCCAAAAAAGCAGAAGCATTATTTTAATGGCTACGTAAAACTTTTTGGAAAAGATTTAAGAAAACAGTGATTTGATCTGAAGTTTTGTATTTTTAAATCAAAGCCTTAAATTTTATTTGCGGAACAGATGGTTAAGTCATTCAAATGATTCACAAGATCATAGCTGATACAGATACAATTTCCAGCAAATCCCAAATCCCAAACAATCTAAAACCAGGAGTCCCAAGGAAGCACTGCAACATGAACTTCATGCACTAAAGCAGAAATCATCATGCCTGTGAGTTACAATATGTTTAATTTAATTAACCTTTGCAGGTTGCTACGTTTGGAGAGCAAGAACAAAAATAAATAAATAACCAGTTTATTACATGGTATTTCTAATAATGTTATCTCTGAAAAATACTGAGGTAGCAAAAACACAGCTCATAGTGCTGCCACAGCTTTCTGAACCCTCCCTTTTGTAAGAAGGCAGCTCAGAGAGGAAATTTAATAGTGGACTGTTTATCTATGTGAAGAAAGTGTTTTAATTAAGTTACCAATGAGGAAAATTGTACATGGGAGTTGCGAAGCCAAGTTTCTCACAGCATTTTATTATAACAAAGGTACCAGATATGCTAAATGGCTTGATTGCTTTTGGAGCCTACTAGTACTTTAGCTGTACTGTTGAACAGCTGTTAAACAGAAAAAAAGTGCTTCTTCTAGTACTTTTATATGATTTAAAGAAATCAATGAAAATTAGAAGTGAGTAGAAGATATACCTTATTTTCTAGAGCATTGCTCCACTCTTTCAATAAGTTAACATGCTGCACTGCTGAGCTGGCTTCATGTGCTTTAATTTGTTGGTTTGTTCCCTGTGACAACAAAGAATTTATACATTTTAGCCAATTCCACTTCTTTTAAACCTACAAAGAAAGATTATATCAAGACATCGAACCAACACTACATATTTTGGTTCACGGATGCATGTTGCAGAACTGTAGAGAGAAGGGAAATCTACTTGGGAATTTACAAAAGTCAGGAATACATTTAATATAGCAAGTGTTTTATACAACTGCCATAGATCTCCATCCAGTGTGCTTGATAGGTCAGAGACAATAAAGATGAACAAGATTTACAAAATGTATTTTGTAATTGTATTTTAGAGCCTTCTGTGTAGCTTTACACTAAACAAAGCACAATAAAACTCGAGTCAAGCAAAACCTAAAATGTCCAATTCCCCAAACTGTAATTTAAAACTTCTGTTGTATTTCATGAACAGCTTCATAAGCACTAAATTTTCCCTCAGTTGATTATTAAAGACAAATATTTAAGATAAATTTATCATCACTGGAAACTGCCAGCTTTAAACTACTTTGAGAGATATTACAATGCCTAGTTTGTCATCCTAAGATGTTACCATGATTGCTCTATGCTATTCAGATATTCTGCCTCTGCACAACCTATAAATGCTGTTACAAATAACCACTATATAAGAAGTTTACAGAACACACATAGATCATATACAGAGTACATAAGATGAAGACCATATTACTTTCTTTGTGTACTGTGTTGCATTACACCTACATCAGTGTTTTGCAATGCAGAGTATATTAGCTTTGATGGTAGATACACTGCAAAGCAACTGAATGGGTTTGAATGATCCTCAAGGTATGTACTCTATATAAAATACTAAAAATATATATGTGGATATATGTACATATATGCACACATATACATACATAAAATGAATGGCAATACATACGACATAACAGTGGGCAGGGTTACAGCACTGATCAGTTCTACCACTAAGAGCATTACTGTTAACACTTAAAATGATGAATGCTCATTATTTAAGAACCTGGAAATACCTGCAGGAAGTAGTTTATTGAGAAGTGTTGCTGCTTATGGTTCTTGTCTCTTTAAGTTATCATGGGCTAACAAATGAATCACACTATCTGATAAACTCCATTTTTTCCTGTCAGCAGTTTCTGAAATTTCCTGACTAATTCATTAGCTAAGCATCCAAATTCCCCAAGATATATGGTAAGGGAAGCAGAATATTGGAAGAGACTGGAATAATACTACTGAAACTAAACTCCAAGGTTTGGCGCTTTTTAAATTTTTTAAAATATTGCAGGGATTGCCAGGATTAAAATCTAAAACTTTTTTTTTTTAAATAAATTTCATGCTATGCTTTGATTATACACCTATGTGCACACAGACGTATGAATGCACATAAAAATACATGTTTTAAGGGCACTAACCTATGTTTAACCTTAATAAAACTATTAAGACACACAAATGAGAGAAAATATAAACATACTTAGCTCAAGAAAATAAACTTTCCATAGAAACAACTGAAGTTACTAGTCTATTTTCTGAAGAACAAAAGTGACTTTCCTCTTATTCTAAGTTAAAGTTCTTCAAATGTATATCTTCCTATTTCAACAAGATGTACCTAATAACTGAACTCCCAAACCACTGCAGGGATGTGTGGGCTTTTTATATTGTTTATCTTTAAAATGCAAAACCAAACATCTGCTGCATAATCACTTGGTGCAACTGGATGACTTTCTTAATCAAGACTAGAGAAGTCCAGAACTTTCACGTCAAAGAGTTAGGTTTTATTTGCAGACTTTCATCAATTGGGAAGTATAATTGTTATATACTGACCTGAAAAGTGCAGCCATAACGCTTAAAACTACAGGTACTTGGGGCATTAATACATTCTGACAAATGTGCATTCAACTGCAATAGGAAAAAAATGTGAGTTTTGGCAAAAGACGTTTGCATGATAATGCTCAAAACATAAAGGGCACAGGTTATCAGGTTTGTATTGTGTGCCATTTGCAGAACATACAATACGTGTGTATATTTTCTCCAGTCTGATCTAAAGTGCAAATACTATATATACACATATGTAAACCACACGCACATGCCAATACAGTATACAGTGTGATACATTTAATATACAGTGAAACTTCTACTAAAGACCATTTCAATAGGCAACCCAATTAAAAAGAACACACTCTACAATTATTTATATGATTTCATTTGACTTTAGTGAATGACTAATCTTCTCCCAACAGGTAATTTTTCACTGGTGTTCTGAGCAAGTCTTAAGATCAGTTTCACTGTAGTAAAGTACATTTTTTCTAATCCTAATTTCATGAGGAACCAATTTTTCAAAACATAACATGCAATTCTCCGTGCCTAAAGTTAACAGTTAAATTACACAAAAAAGACTAAACAAGTACTGCATGAAACAGACAGAGTTTTAGAATAGGTACAGTTGAGTAACTTCAAAAAAAAAATGCAGTACACAGGATTAAAACTGATTAGTAAAATGCCTGCATTTTTCACAGATTGAGATTTATTCCAATATCTTGGATTATTATGAGCACAGACCACTTTTCATTTAAAAATAAATTCACAGAAGCATACACATATATACAGAGAGCAGCCATTGCAGCACAGAGGGCAGCAGCTGGATGCAAACTGCCTAGAAGTTGGAGCAAAGAGCCATTTTTGGAAAGGATAGTGCAACAAACACTCTTCAAAAACAGGATCTGCAGTTTGCATCTCCCACAAAGCAGACAGGGGCTAAAGCCTAGCTCCTCAGCTGGCATCACTCTTTTGGGTTTCAAAATCTCATTTGAAATTCCCACACCATAAGCCCCACATGACTCAGCTCATCCACCTCCACAGAAAGAAGTGGTGAACTAATTCTCCTTTGAACATGTAGCTCTGGAACAGACAGGACAGTCTTTAAAATCTGATACCGAGATGCAATCAGTCACTCATCTTTGACATACACCTATTATGTTCTATACACTATCTGTAGAAATTCACAGTATAGTTTCAAAAGACATGTGGTTCAGAAAAAAAAATAAGACCAAATAAGAAAGAGACATGGTATAACAGGCTTTACAAGAATGCTGCAATTTCAACTTCTCAAAACTAGAAGCCTGCCAAAGAGTTATGGATTAAACATGAAAAATTGCCTTTTATTCTACAGTAAGATATTCACTTGTCATACACTACAGAATTGTCTCAAACCGTTAGGCAGGCATTTTCCCATTTTCTGCATTAGAGTCATTGTCCCTAACCATGCAGCTAAGTAATATATACATTTTCACAGTATCAGAAAAAAATTAAGCAACATACAGCAACAGATGATGCAGGGCAAGATGACTGTTTAAAGTTCTGTTTCTACCAATGGTTTGAGAACCCAATTCTGACAATATATGTAATGACCCCGGCTTTAATGGGTCAATTCTTATTAGCACTCAGATACACCTCTTCTCAAAGTAACTGCTAACATCAAGATTTAAGAATATGCCTAAGTGCTCCAGAACCAGGATCTAAACTCGGAAGTAATCACTGATAGAATTAGCTCAGTATATATATTTTTCTCTTTTCTTAGCAGCTCAATTTCTCTTAATAGGTACAGTATCTATCATGTATTTTATATTTCATTATCCTGGGGGAAAAAACTGCCCGTGTTTGGCAGGTGCTTTATGTGCCTTGTCACTATGACATGATTAATAATTTACAAGTGTAACTGAAAAACAGTACAAATCCAACTCAGGAAGTAAGTATCAGTGAAAAGAAAAGCTTATCCTCAGACCAGAAACTTTAGTGAGTCTTACGGAGTGCTGAAGACTTAAATAAGCTCTTCCCCATCCTTGGTGAGTAAGTTATTATTTTTAGAAAAAAATAACACCTATTGACTTTGAGAGATGCTACTTATATCTTTTAATGTACAAGAACATGGATCTGTTCAAAGATGACAGGTTTTAATTTGGTCTATATATTACTGCAAGCTTCTAGACATTAAGAGAAATTTTTATGCATTGTTGCATCTGGCTGTTAGAATGTTGTACTCATATTACCCTGTTTCTTACACTAATTCTTTAAGTGTCAGTTATTTTTTCCCAAATTTAACAGATTTAATCATAATTTAAGTTTTTCCATGAAATGATTCTACATGTTTATATGATTTTTCTAGTCTTTACTAACTCTTGCCAATGTCCACTAAATTTTAACTCTCTCTTTTTATTTTAATATAAGCCAACTACCCCAAGATGCTGCTCTACTGTACTCAAAAATGCTTCAAATGGGGGAAGGGCAGGGGGAGAGCTAGTAAAAATGAAAGCAGGAAAAGCATGCGCTAATCTTGGGCAAGCCAAGTGTAATAATGACATAAAACTAAGAAATTATTTCTTTTTAAATAGTTTTTCAAGAAATCGTTTAAAATATTTGAGTGTTATCACACTTAACTGTGTGGTAGAAAAAGCTTTTCTTTAGATCTCACATTTTAATAAGGAAGTGGCTTCTGGCAAAATTCTTGCGAGATCTTACTAAAAAAAAAAATATTTAATTTTTCAGCACAACACTGGGCATGACTTCTTACCTCGCTCCTCATGAGTGTTTTAACACTACATTTATGAGGACATGAAACCATGACACAAGGGCAGTCTGTATCTTCATGTTTCTACAGAGGAAAAAGCAAACAAACCACAAATTAACTCTTACTCTGAAATTAAAGAGGACTTACCTGCAAAGAAAAGCATCCTACAATAATTTAAAAAAAAACACACAAGATTTTTTTTTCAATGTTTATCCCACTTGTGCAGAGTTACAAAACTGCAATTGCTCAAACATCAGTTTCTGCATTTGATAGACGTCTTGATATTCTGAAGCAAAAATATGGGTTTTCTTGTGTTTTCCCACACAGAATAAATCTATTTGCTTCCCATTTTATTGTTTTTACTTAGAGCAATGAAACAATAATAAAATTCAGGTTTTCTTCCCCAAGAATTACTCACAAAAATGGGCATCTTTAAGAGCAAGCAGAACCACCACAGATGTCCTTTTTAGTAAGGGCATACAGTGCATGGAAAAGCTCTTCAGAAATGTACATTGCCCACTCTCAGAGAATCTCTCCTTCCTATGTATGGATATTCCCCCTCCAATTCTTTTCTAATTTTGATTCCCAAACATCTGATACTAAGTCTCACTGTTATACACCCAAAGTTCAAAGAGATGTTGAAATTTTATCCTGATGCTGGGCAGGCATTTTGATCTGAACCTAGATGATGACAGAAACTTCAGTACAGCTGTCAAACCGTATCACCATAGGGAGGGAAGACAATCAGGCCCAAGCTAATTGAATTTACATTTCTTCTCCAGTTTTTCTCAACAAAATGAAAAATCTGGAAAAAAAAAATTTTTCGTTTCATGTCAAGTGACGTGTCCCATTCAACTTGAAACAAGCTGTTTCATTTCTGGTACTTAAGAAAAGCAAAGGAAACAAAGGGCTAGATTTATAAGGCTGTTAGAAAAGGAAGAACAAATAGCATGCCCTTTTTGCCCAGTAATGACATCTACTTTTTGAAACAAAACCAAGTCTTAAAGGAGAGCCAAGCTCTGAGATGTGAAAGGCCTTAGTTCAGAACTCTGTCATAAATCTGCAAATATTTGAAAACGTATACCTCCTCACTTTTAAAAACAGATCATCAGGTATGCTGCTCTGAAGCAAGTCTATCCTGCCATCCTTCTTATTCGTGCTCATTCACTTGGTGTAGCACATGTAGACAGTCACAGCAACAGAAAGCAAGGAAGCCTAAGTTGCTCCTTAGCCAGAGAGCTGGGACAGCCTCCCAAAATGAGGAGGTTAGGAGGTAGCTTCAGTCCCTCCCCACCAGGACATGGATACCCAACCAGGAACAATGCTAACAGACTGAGAACACCTCTGTCAGGGTGACTCTGGTACTCTTCTGGTAAGCAATGGCCCATAGGACCATTTCTGCTCAGACTCAAGAACTGGACCTGGGCCCCCCTCATTCTGAACGCATATGTAATCACGTTGAAGAGAGACATCACACACTACCGCGCAGCTTTAGGGGCCTACTGCCCTACAAACTTCTTTAATGGTTTACCAACTACAAAACTAGAAAATTAATACTCCCTTCTAACATCCATTCCCTAATTTTAATTCCCTTACTCTCTCCTCTAACTTACCTAAACTATCTGGCAAAGGCTATGACACTGACTCTCAGTTCATGGTAAAAAGGCAACATGGAACTTCCTCTCAGCCCTCTCTCCAGTTCTCCTCCTCACTCTGCCTCCCAGGGCCCCCCCACTGAAACCAAGGGGAGCCTTCCCAATGACTTCAGGATATACCCGAGTAATCCCACTCCAGTGGCAGAATCCTCTTCCTACTGACCAGCTAAATTCACAGTCGAGCACACAAAACCAAAAGCCAAATGCAGCATAAAACATGGGAGACACCACATGCAGGGCACCTGGCACAGATGAGGGGAAGGCAGGATATTAACACGGCTCCCCAGAGAAGCCAGTGCCACATTACGAACATGCCTGGTCCAGAGCAGCGACAAGGGAGCAAGATGACAACGTCTTGCATCTTCCCTAGTGGCTGTCCCAGTCAGCTCCGTTGTATTTCAGACTACTGAGCAAAGTCCAGATTGCCTTGGCAGGGTCTGCCTGGGACAGCCTTTTTGTGGCCAGAAAGAGCCTACACACTTAGTGATGCTGTCCTGCCAGATCTGTATCATACTACTACTGCCCAAGTATCAATTTTATAGGAGAAGCACTTCCAAGTAGTTTTGTGGATTATCCACAGAAAAATATAATAACTCAGAAGCATTTCAGGCTACTGATTTCTGTTCTAACAATGCACCATCTTTATCTGCCAGAAGTTACAGAATGGAAAAGGTACCTTTGTGACAAAACCCCCCACTTTTTAGATGGTTTAAACAAAAGAAAAGAAATTAAGAAGTTAACTCACCTAGTGACAGTGCAGGCAAGACAAATGCAATCTAAAAAACCATGTACTAACACTGTTAACTAAAGAGTCTGCCTCCAACAACGGGGATTTCCTACCCCAGAGGTCATGGGATTCTATGAAGACATGAACCATATGTACTCCGGTAAAATTATTTTTGTTTCCATTTGCATACCTTTTTTCTCGGTACACTCCCTCTATCTCCATTTTCAGTTCAAGTCACTGAGGCCTGCTTCAGTCATTATTACATTAGAGAAAATTTTAGGCTACAGAAGCTGGAGATTAACTCAGGCTCTGGGTGACAAAACTCAAATGAGAAGTCAAAAGGAGCCCTTCATTCAAATGTACCGTCTCATTAAGTGTCTGATTCTCATTACCAAAGTACAACAAGGTAACATTTTATCAGGCCACAAGAAATAAAACCATCTGCATTTCTATAATCACTGAACATTTAAAAAAATCTAGGCAAAAAAAAAAATTAAAAATAGCAGCCAATTGCTAATCCTCTAATTGCAGAGCTTTCTGCACCCTTAAAGCAGCATGGAAGCAAAACTGTACTGGAACATATAAGCCAAGGTAACATGAGAACATGTAACACTGCTTGGAAACGTTCTGATTTACAAATGTAGATTTGTTTAGAACTTTTAAGAGCAGGTGAATAGTGGTACCAACTTTAATACAATCAGAATAGTGACATCTCAACATAAAACTACATTTTAACAAACCTCTTTGGCTCTCTGGATAAGCCAATTCTATTACCTCTTAGAGCAACTCTTAATTCCACCACTTAAGATGTTGGAGAACAATTACTTTATTTACAAATGCTCTTTTCTGTACTTCAGAGTAATATGCCACTCTTGTTTCCAATGTGAATGTCTAAAATTGGTTTCCCTGTGAATTAAAAATCTGATAGACTAAAACTTGTCTCAGCTTCTGAGTATCTTGAAAGCTACTGCTAGTTCAAAGATTTCGTAAATGTTAAATCCATCACCATCTCATAAAAGAGAAAGCTTTTAAACTAAAACAGAGTTCTATATTCCTCAAAACTTACGGATGATTTCAGACTCTCAAAAATTTAACTACATTGCTCCTATAAAAAGAAACTGCCTACAAGGAACCTGTGAGCATGTTACTTAGATATGGAAATAGAATTTATACAAGACGACATATTTAATACTCACTGATTTTGTCTGTTAAGACACTACACATCTTTTACTGTCACTCTTTGCCTCACATCAATTCCCCACCTGAAGAAAATTCTGGGAGAACAGCATCCATAATCTAACTAAATACAGTTTCACCTCTGTATCAGAATGTGCCAGAATAAACACAGTGTAAACTTAATTTTCTCTGTGTATTTTCATGTCTCAGCCACCTTATGCTTGGTAATGCACAATTACTAAAGTACCAGCCCTTGCAAGTATACACTCAAATAATTAGAAGCCCAATCTAAATCAGAACTCGGTGAGATTCTACCTACGCCTTTGTGTAACACCACCTCTGAGCAAAGAATGCTTCTCATCATTGTGAGATTTCACCTAACAATACACAAGAACACAAATGAAAATCAAATTCTCACCACTCTTACTGTACTAAGAAAGTCCGAAATCTGAGACTGTCCAAACTATGGAAACTATGGAAACAGAGTTTTTAAAAAAAATGTCAAAATTACAGCAAGAGAGATTCAGCATAATACAGTTCAATGCAAAATAACGCTAACACAGTCAAGTTACAATTCTATGTGTAAAGTATGACTTTCTCAACCTCTGCTCTATACTTCTAACTCACAACATGCTGCTTATCCGATAACCTACTCGTATGCCAGGAACAGCAGTAACTCTGCTTAGGCCTGCCATGTACCATTCCTGGTTATGCCAAGACACAGTTTGCTTTTACACTATTTCCTCCTCTCCTCTCGTAACAGATCACACAGTACTGAAGAAGGATTATACAGAAAGATGCTATTTCTCCAGTCAATTGCTATGCTTATGCTCTTCCTGCACAACATTTAATTGTTATCATGGCAGTTGCATTTATTATATCAATTTAAGCAAAATAAAAAAGCATAGCAAAAATTACTTTAGTATCAGTATTATGCAGTGGATCTGAATTTTTTTTTAAATGCAGTATCTGAACATCAGAAAAAAGAAAATGTTTCCTAGTCAATGCAGTGACTGGTGTTTTTGCAGAAAAAAAGTGTTTTGAAAGTCAGCCTATTTTCTTTTTTGACTTACTAATTCTGGCTGAGAGGCCAAGGCTCTATTGGCAGCTACAGAGAAGCACAAGAAGAGTTATTATTTCACACTAATGTACAGAACGTTGTTCTATATACACAAGAAAATACTGCACCTGCAACATAATCATTGGAACTTGGCTTTTACAGTATTTACAGGTTGTCTCCCGGTATTTACAGGTCTTCTCTACGTGGTCTGGCAAATCTTTTCTCAGTATTTTTTCTTTGCAATCAGCACGAGGACACGAGAGCTCTTCAAACTGACAATCAGTTTTCAAATGCATCTGAAAGATCAAAAAAAAGTCAAGCCAACTAAATTTTGTGCATGTCTTCCATACTTTGAAGACATCCCACATTAAGTAACTTCAGAACCAAAGTAAGCAAAGTTATTTTGTGCACTGTATTGTGCAAGAGCAAACACTAACAAATCTACTCAGGAATACATTTCTGACTTTACACTCTCTTTACCGAGACAGCAGATTTCACTGTATTATAGATGTACGTGAGCTACTTTTATACTAAAAGCATTCTAACACAGTCCAAAATTCCACACAGGCTATTAAACAAAAGGTAAGCATTCTTTTCCAAGGTGTATTATTCCACATAAACACAGATGCTGCTTTAAATTGTTTAAGTACCTGAGCTTGCTCATTCAAAGCAAGTACCTATACATCTCACTACAAACTGCTGGGTTAGCCATACCTTACAACTGTTATATTATTGGATTACTGCTATGTTATGCCTTCACAAAACAAAGCTGTAAGTTATTTTGTACAAGTCTGGAGAAGCCAAAGGTTTAACTCCATGCATAAACCACCACTTATATGAGAGGATTAAGACTGGTAAATAAAAACAAAAACACACCAAAAAGGAATTCAAATTTCTCACATTTGTAAAGTACACATTAAGATTTTTCCCAATTTTAGTTCACCCTTGTCATTTGCTTCATGCATTTATATTTCTGAGCTTCAGTGTCACACAATTGCATGATTTGTTACTACAATTCCTTATAGCTCATCAAAAAGCTGAGTTTCAGAACAGTTTAACTCTAATCTGATTTATAAATGTCAGAATAACCTCTAGTGTGAGCAAGTCAAGAAATGGACTGGGGCTTTAATTTGTGAGATTTCTTCTCATTCTTTAACTCAAAAGGAAGCTTATGAGTATGTTAGATTACTTACCAGTAATTGACCCAAAGACAGTTGTTCTTTACAGCCCTTGTTTTCATTTCTGCAGTATATTTGAAGGGCAAGTAGTTCTCTCCTGCAACAATTATCTTTAAATACCTGAAAAATTAAAAAATCACTTCATTTTAGAAATTGAAAACCTGTCAAGAATATGCAAGTTCAAATAAAGTAGAAGCCATGCAATTTGGCTACAGCAGTGTCATTTAATTCTAGCTTTATGTGCCAGAAATAAAACCCTACCATTCAGTTTTTCTTGAATGTGCACATCACTGAGATTCCTCCACTGTGAAGCAGCCCAGTGAGAAAGACTATTTGGACAGATGCTCTACTATTGTTTCACATTTACTATAACTACAATAAAGGGAAAGGTACAAGAAAGGACTAAATTTTTGCTATTTGCTTGCCAGGCTTGACAGGTCTGCATAAGCTAGAATTCTCTACATCGTTTGGGAAGCTGATGCATTAGGCACAATACCCTAAAGACAAAAAAAGAGCCAAAGCACAGTGGTTCAGAGAGGAGGGACTTCATGGAAGACAGTCCCACAATGACTAGACTGGTTAGTTGGAACACCTACTCGCACTTCAGTGGTAACACATTATTAAACACATTTTCTAAGGTCTTAGACTGGAGGAGGTTTATTATTTCACAGATAAGCAGGCTTTAACTATCTCTCCATTTTAATGTTTATAAGCATTTTTTGTCTATAATAGAACTGCAAAAAATTAGAAATACACAGCTTGGGGTTTGGACTTTCCACCTTTTATGGGTGATACCCCATAAAAGATAAAGAGAAAACACAACCGCACTCTCAAGAACCCCATTGCTAAGGGCAGGAACTGGAGATAAGGAGTGAAGACCATTACTACTATTTTGAAGACCAAAACAAAGGGCTAAAAACTTCTAGTTATCTTGCAGCTGCTTTCATGACCATTAAGAAATACCAAAGAAGCAAGCCCAACTTCTCTGACAAATGGAGTTCTGCTATACTGCATGCACTGGAGGATTAGTGTAATTACAGAACGGTTCTGCATGCTAACATTTAACAACAACAACAGAGAATTATGATCAGATCTGTCTACAGTGACTATGAATCTATCCCCAGTATCAGCGAAGAAGGAAACACTGCAACCATTCTCATCCAGTCTCATCTGACACAGGTCACTGATGCATATGTGAAGTTTAATGAATCAACAAATCTCATTTGAATAATCAATTGCCACTACTGTAGTATTTTTTCCAAAGTAATTCACAGGGTTACTAGGCACAGTTTTGCTGACTGAAGTTAAGGTAAGACGACAATTTTTAAACAGTTTTTCCAAGACCATCTAATAGCTCTTCAGTGATTTTGGACATGAGCATTCTAAGGGGAGAGAGAAGTTTCCAGTTTCATGAAAATCACTGACTTACACAGTTAGTCTAACATGTATTTAATATACATTGCCCTTCTTGTCCTCCTCCTGTTTTAGAGATATTTGAAGTTTCATAATAAATGTACATATTTATGTATATTGGGAGGTAGAAAGTTAGCATTAAAAAGACAAATAAAGTAGGCGTCATGATTATTGGTCTGAGCTCCTGGAGACACCATCCATCTCAAAACTGAATTATGCTGAGCACTGTTCAGAGAACTATTCTGAGTTAAGACGAGGAGAGATTCATGTACCCACTAACCTTTTCTTGAAAATAGTTATTGTAACAAGTATTTATTTAGGCAGGAAAGACTACTAACACAAAGAATTTACTAAACACTTTAGAAAAATCTAATGTAAAAACTGCATAAACCATGTACTAAGTCAAAAATAATTTTCTCTACCCTCAACCTTTCAAAGGCAATACAAAGTTTTGCTGTGAAAAACAGTGAAGAGGGTATCAGTGAAATATCCATAGAAGAATCACCTGATTCTATTAGTTACTGTAACTCCACACTGTTCTGGTTCCAGTGTGGTTCACAGAACAACACACCGTAAAAACAGATTAGTGAAACAGTAGACACTGGTCTGGAGCTAAATCAGGAGTAAGATTTGCCTAGATCTGTCACATCTCTGTATCTACAGGAGATGCAGTATTTCTTATCACCCTCCTGGTTGATGGGAGGACAACTGCAATGTGTTGCTGCAGCTCCCAACTATGAAAACAAGATGTGACACCTGGCTGGACCATTAGGGATGAAGCTGACCTGCTGTTTTCTACCATGTGGTTAACAGTAAAAGTGAGCTGTCCTCCTATATAAAATACAAGGTTTAGGTCTTATAACAAAATTATCTTCCTCAGGTAGCTTGTTAGGCTTATGAAATAATTACCACAAAGCAATAACACATCTTATGTACACCACACAATTCAATACTCTTGAATAAAAAATAACTTTAACAATACCTTATCTTTTACTATGCTTTCTTGACACGCTGTACATTTTGGACTAGAAGAACTGGAGAGAAAAGAAAACAGAAAAACTAGTTTAACTCATCTGAATTTTTGTAGTACAAAAATTTCCGTTTATTAGGCACTTTACTTAATTACAATTATTGAATATATTTTAAAATCATTAGAAGTGGATATAGTTCATTATAATGAGATAACACGATGTTATTTCAAAAAATTTGAACACCGAGTTTTCAGTGGACAGTAATCTGGCATTCCCAAGGAAATAAGACCACTACAATGCCTCCAGCCAACTGTGCAGTGGTTTTCTTCAAGGTGGCAAAATTCATTCCTTATTTTACAGTCTGCACCTGATCCGCAATTTTTGTCACTTCTCAATCTAGCTGTGCAAACAGGCAAAATATTTTCTCTTCAATTATCCAGTCCTTTTTCAAACAACACCTAATTAAACTTCACTTCCTCCGACAGTCAATTATATATCCTTTTAGGGTAAAAAAGTATTTATGTCCATCTCCTTCAAGTCTGTTCTGGTTTTAGTAACTGTTACAGATCCTTGCTCCCTCCTTTATCTGAACTATTGCCCTGTAGCTGTTTTGGTCATCTAATTACCAAACTTGTGATCTCTTGGACAACAGGCAGGTTGAGGAGCAGAGCAGTCCGTGAATAGAAACTGAACTGGAGTGCAGGAAATCTTGGTTCCTACAGCTGTTTCTGGCTCTGACCTGCTAGGTGTCATAGTGTAAATCCCTTCATTCCTTTTTAGCTCCTCTTCCCTATGTAAAATGTGGATAGTCATACTGATCTCCCTTGTAAAGCACCAAGATCTATGGATGAAAAGCACTAGGTAAAAGCCAGGTGAATTCTTTTGTAAAGCAACTCACTGACAGGCTGTAAGTTGTGGCTGCTAGGAGCTGTGCAAATCAATGTAAAAGGCTGAATAAGTTTGATTATGTTATATAATCAGTATGGTTATTTCAAATCATCTCACTGGCTTCTGCTTCTTGAACTGACCATTTGTGTCCCATCATATTTCTGAGCATCTTAACTACCTTGCAGCTTCAATATCTGTAATATTTTTGTTAAGTAAAAAAAAAAAAAAAAAAAGGGAAAATAATCAACTTGAGGGCATACAGTGTTTAATACAATGTCATGCTTTCTTTCCTTGCTCTTACTGAATTCACTCAAGCATCCCACCTACTCTTCTAAACTACTGCTGCATACTGAGCAGACATCTTTACTGTGTTATCTACACTGACTCCCAATTCTTTGTCCTCAAATAACACTGGAACAGAAGCTGCTAACATAATCAGTGTGTGTGTATGCAGCAGCATATCAACACTGAATGAAAATTTTTTGTGCCAAATGCAGAAACAACATAAACTTATTTTACTTCCAGTTTTATGGCACTTTTTATTTCTCAAAAAAAGGAGCTGTAAATTTAATTTTAATAAAGGATTTGTTTGCAACAAGCACTTATATATAGTGAAATAACTCGCATGAAAGAGCAGTGTGGTAGATGGTCTTACCCATGTCTCCTTTTCAGTAACACACTAGTTGGAAAGTCAAGAAAGTAAAATTACACATGTTCTAGCTGCACTGTAATAAGCACATGTGCATGTCTCACAGCAGGGAAGGAAAATTGCCCAGATTCCAGGAATGCCACAATTGTTACTGCTTAGATTAAGGATCTGCTCTGTCCATCTGCACGCATCGAGCATGGCAGGTGTTTGCTTTTCTGCAGTCACTGTTATTAACCATGTAAGACTCTTCCAAAAACATATATTCAGAAAGAAATAACTGCATTTCTTAAATGAAAACTACACCTCACCTGAAAATGTGTATTGAAAAAAAAGTTGGCGGGGGTTTTTTGTCGTTGTTTTAAATTTGACATGCTGTAGCACAAAACCTACAGGAGTGGATTAGTGAGCTATGGACCCTTGTATTTGCCCAGTACAGAGGTTACTCTCTATCATGAGACAGAGTAATGTAATATCCTCCAGTTTCTTTTGCCATGCTGCATGTAGTCTTGATTTATATACACCTGAGATTACAGTATTTCCAAGGGAAATATAAGCTAATACCTAGAGTCAGGATGGTCACAAAAAGTAAACGCGAGATCACCAAGACCTTCTAAAGTCAAATCCTCTCTCTTAGTAGTCCAGTGTGCAACATCCAGCGAGCTCAATGTCTTCTATACCTCTGCTTTCCCAGTAGCAAATGGAAGTATTGACTGCTTATTTACCCCAGGAGATTAAAGCTTGCAGAATGGTCTCCAAACATTAGACCAAGTTTTGAAATCACACTGCTGAATACAATCAGTAGCAATGGATCAAAGTTGAGAGGCAAAGAAATATACTTCTACTGATGCACAGATACTTGTTAAAAGCTAGATACTCCTTGAATGGTCACACTTTTATTCTTACCTAGACTAGGAAAGGTTGAATCTCTCAGCATTCATTTTACACCTATAACATTCACTCACCCACCACTTTGCACTCTGGCCCAAACATCTCGGTAAGAGAAGCCAGCCTTCCTGACCCTCCTTGAATCCACAAAACATACAAGCCCCAGGACATACAGCTAGAATGGTTATGGGAAAAGGAAGCTCCACAAGCAGTTAAATTTATCCAAGGGTCCCACCACTCAACTGTAAGGCTGGGTCCACAGCTAGGTTAGGTACCATCACCCCAAGGAGCCTCTGCAGGCTCACTTCCTCACATAGCCACAATTCACTAAGAGCATTCTACGCCAAACTAGCCATATTACCAGTCATGTGAAATAGCTACTCAGTCTAGGCTCCACAGGCAATGAAATTCTTACCTAACGCACATCACTACATGGGATTAAACCACTTTAACAACCATTCCAACAATATTGATGGAAAGCTTAGTTGTCTCATCCTGACCCAGAGCAGAACACAAATGTTTGCACCAGCATATGGATAACAAATAAGCAAGCAAGCAACAAGTGGAAGGCTGCTTCAAGCCAGGGGATTAGCTTAATGTATTCCTAAAACTACAATGGTGTTCATGCTATTTTCAGCGGTTCACAAGACAAAGTTATCAACATGTCTGTCACAACAAAAAACATACCTTAGCAAGGCATTCATGCAGGTCTCACAAAATCTGTGTCCACATTCAGTCTGTTTAGGATTGCATAAGATGAGGTGACATTTTTCACATTTATACTTATCTTCCACAGCATTTACAAATTTCTCTTTGTAGCCACCTTGCTCTGGAACATAAATCGATGCTGAAGGACTGCGATCAGGATTGGCCCTTTGTTGCACCATTTCCACAGATAAAGGGGGTTCTGTCTTCTTACTGGTGTCCATGCTCTAAGATAGTTTCTGTGAAGCAAAAATGAGAAAACTTCTAAGAAATGAAGACCTCTTTTTCCATTTAAATAAAACAAACACAGCATCTCTGAGAGACTATGTAAAACCAGAAAGCACTAAGAACAAATATGTGTCCACACATCATGTGAACGTAATACATAACTGCCTAAGTATATTAAGCATAGCAAACCCATAAAATATTCTATATTTTTCAATGGCTCTAGAAGGTCAAGAATTAAAACCTATTCCTGAAAGCAACGTGTTAGTTAATTATTGGCATCGCTCTAGGAACAAAAAAGAACAGAGCTTGCATTCTTCCACGTCTTTCTCTCTCTCTTTGAAGCAGAGGAAGCAGCAAGGGCTGTGGTGGAGAAGGTGCACTGGTCCAGTACCGTGCACAATACTACTCAGATGCTACTGTGAAAAGCACACAACCACTATACAGGGTATCTGGAGTCTATGCACCTTCACTGCCAACTCTTCCTGTCTATCCCATGCAATAGCAAAATGTAAGACATGCTGCTTTAAGTCTGTTTTAGAACAACACAACAGGTTTTTACTTTTTAAACACTTTCCAAACTTTTCATTGTACATCCCCACATGAAGGGAACAGGTGATACAAGTCTAGTTGACAGAGGAGAAAGGCCTATATAACATGGCCACTTGATTAATTCACCAAGACTAAGCACAACTGACAGGCAGATGAAACAATAATTAACACAGTTGAAGACTGAATTACAGTACCTATTATCTTGGACTATGATTCTTCTAGGTCATCATGCAAAGCATTAGCAGAGCAACAGAGGAAAAATACCCCAGGTTAAATTTTAAGACCCATTTTCAATAATTTCCTTGCTTATCTTGTAGTCAAACAAGTGTTAAGTGGTCTTAAAAAAAACCTCAGCACATGAAGGAGAAAGCACAGTTGGAGGATCCAACACCTATTTACATAAGAGAAATGCCTGGCTATTTACAAGAGAAAGGCATACTCCAATTCTCCCTCCTTGTTAACTGACACTTGAAATATAAACCTATTCCACTGCTCTACAGTTGCCTCAAGCGCTATAATTCAACTTTAAGCAGCAGAATGAAGAAATGAGGCCCAGTTCATTTCTCAAAGTATGTCCAACAATACCACAAAGGGAGTCAAATGCCTCACATCCCAAACACGCAAACCTTCTTGTACATGGTTTTTGTCACCTCTTATCTTCCCTCGCTAAGCCCAAAACAAGTACTTGTAATTGAACGTATTTTCTTGTAAATCATTTCTGCATCTATAGTTTTGGTATAGAATTCTCCATGGAGACTAAACAGCCAAGTAAATTTCTTTCATTTCTGATGCCAACTGTTATTTCTAGAAACAAAAGACAAAATCATTGCATCTCATCGCTGATACCATTTCATGTCTTTACCAACATCAGCTGAGCAAGGATAGAGGTGCTGAATGACAAATCCACACTTCATTGCCCCCCTGCCCCAGGGGGACAGCGTCTCTGTATCTTCATCAAACACAGAGAGAGCACAAGGAAACCATCCTCATAACTCAGTAGATCCAATGATTGGGTCTTATTCAAAACCAGCAAAACAAACAAAAAACCCAAACAAACATTCCCTACCACCACCACCTCCCCCTCCTCCAAAAAAAAAAAAATACCCCACAAAGAAACAAAACAGTTTCTACAGTAACTGAAAGGGAAATATAAATGCTGGTGCATAATCTGAATTAATATCTGCCTGTTCCTTGTCTACTCTTCAAAGACTGCAGAGTCTAATGCCTTGGCAGAACAGTATCTGAAAAAACAGAAAAATCAGTGCTGAACTGTAAGTAACTTGCAGTTCTCATTAATAAGGAAATTCAGGTTATTTCAGACCAGGGAAGTAAGCAAAGCCTGAACTGGATTTTCAGCAGCAACCATTAAAAAAACCAAACAAAAAGCCAGATAATGATGACACTGAAGAGGCAATTCAAAAGACTATAACCAGCATACAAGAAATGAGATGTGATGCTGAGAGACAAGGAGGTTAAGAGAAGTGACATGAGCGAGAAAGGAAAGCAGTTGATGAAAGTAGTCTAGCTTTAGAGATTGCCCAAGACATGACAGCCATTGCTGAACATCTGTGACTGGACAGAGGGGAACCCAGTCATGAGCTTAGGACTTGGCACTTTGTTGCAGTTGTAAAAGAAAAGGAGATTAGCAAGAGAGGAAAAAAAAAAGTGCAACTCCGTAAGCTAAGTTTCACCTGTCTGGATGCTATCTACGGATTTGCTTCTTGTGCACAACTGTGGGAAGAGCTTCATTTGGAGCTAGCAGTTTAGGAATCTGTAAAGGTTTTCAGTTCTCCGATTTATAATTTGTAGGTAGATACTGATGCCTCTTTTCCCACTGCAACTGCATATTTTTTTTAAATCATATTCAAGACCTCTACCATTCTGTCAACTCTTGGAAGTCAAAAGCCAACTTCAAGAATGTTGACTGGTAAGAACAAGACAGGGAATGCGATTTTTCTTAAAATGCCGGAATAAAACAAGGCATGGCCTGATTCTGACCCACAGAAGAAATTCAGAAAAAGAGGCACTAAAAGAGATGCTGACGGGACAATTGGCAAGTCAAGAAAGCACAAAGTTCCTGAACTTGTAAGTCATACAACACAACTATTGAACATCTGTTTCCCCATTAAGTTTCTTCCAAACAAAAAGAAGCTAAAGATTATTAGAGAGGTGAAGTCTTCCAATAGCATGATTTCTTCAGGGAAACTATTCAGTTTATTAATCACAATGAGGCAGGCAGGGGCGAGAAGAATAATATTCAAGATTTAACTGAGAAAGAGTACTGAATGCCAAATAAGCAGCAGGTGAGAGTTTCATAGAGATATGAAACTCCTCTGGGGCTGGACTGTCAGCTGGCAAGAAAGATTTCATACCAAAATAAGCTGCACAGGGCTCCACAGGACTCCACTTTTGGAAGTGACGTATTGGATATCTCGTCACAGAAAACAACCAGAAAGCACGCTGATAAATAAAATTTACTATGCAATATGCCTAAGAATAAGATTTGTGTGCCTCAGCTTATATATTTCTGTTTTATGAAGAAGTATGTCAGACCAGAAAAGCTAAACAAGCGCAGCACCAGGGTGGCCAGCTTGGTGAGGAATTCTCTTCCACAATACTCTGAACCGCCAGCATTATCTTATGCAGCAAAACTAGGAAGCCATTCATGAAGTACTGCAATAAAATACAATAGAGAACTGAGCTTAAAAGAACACCAAAACCTCCCTACTACAACGAAAGAGCTGCACTTAACAAGGGAGTGGGGAGATGTGATGTCTATCAAACTGCACACACAAATCTGCATGCACAGAGCTATGTCCTCATGCATGCGAGTTGCATGCTGTTACACCTGTGTATGAGATCAGTGGTGAACACAAGTGCAGATAATACAAACATTTCAGCTGCCACCCTTTTGCAAACAACTTTCTACTATGGTTTACATACCACTACAGGGTGTCATCTGCAATGTCTTCTTTTCCTTTTCAGGAACCTTTAACAGCAGGACTCAGATTATACCCCCATAATCATGTTTCAAACTGCCAACAAGAAGCAATTTTGAAGTCACACCTCAGTAAGATATCATGCACTTACAGCAGTGAAGATAACATACCTCCAGAAAGCAGGGAGAGGAATCTGGCTAGAACATTCAAGATAGGCTAGTTCTGGTGGGGGCCTCCGATTCCTAAAGGCATGGCAAGCTGCCATCAAGTCAAAGACTCTGGTTCCTGTTCAGCAAGCTAAATCTTAACTCTTAATTCACTACTAGCTATTTCTTGCTCCAATTTCTAATCCCTGGGAAAAATCACCACAATAAAAGAATATGACTTTTAGATGTCCTTTAAAACTGTTAAATCTTGGACAATCACACCTTTCAGGCCGGATAAGAACATAAAAAGAGGCACAGTCACCAAGGTCAGTTTTGTCCACTGTTGATTACATTCCTTCAGCCACCTCTCCTGCAACCAACATGTGCTTATATTCACGCTTCTGCAGAGTAACAGAAGCAGAGATTGTTCTGGTCATCAGATGGGTGACACTGCTCGCTCCAGTCTGTCAGGTCTCACTGAGCTGCATTTTTGTCACTACTCTCGTTCAATATAAGTGCTACTCAAGTATCTGAGGCTAGACCCCAGTTAATATTTCAGGCTGTATATACTGTAATAAAGGTTAGAACAATTTGTTGTTACTTAACTCATACTAACATTAGTACAGAGCATTAGAAACTGGAAACAAAAGTGAATCTACTGACAAAGATGTTCCAAGAATTAGAAAGCATAGGAGTTCCCGAACAAAAAGCATTTTTCTCTTTCCTTGTTTAAGCAAGGATGCTGTTCTCGCCACAGAGAGGGCAAACATCCTAGAAATCTGCATTAATGTTCCATATTATACCACATATATTTTATTTGCTTTTTGGGAATAAAACCAATTTGCAACATAGAAATACAATAAAGCTTCTACAAAAATTCAAAATAAATTTGCATCTAAAAAAACAGGAAAAATATTAACTCTTATGTAATCTAAAACACCCCCCAAAAAATTGATGGCAAAAGGGACCACAGGATTTGGCAGCTAGCAAGCTCTGCATGAAGACAGTTTTCAACATATTGACAATACAAAGCAAATAAGCTTTTGCCAAAGTTTTAAAATTCAAAAAGGTCAAGAAGTTATTTGAAATAAATGTTTTTGTTACACCACCAGAGAAGAGGATAACAGAAGACACAATCTAATTTGGTTATTACTTAGGACAGAAAAGCTTTTCAATCAAATTACAATTTGCACTGAGAACAGAAGTTACCCAAACAGAACAACACTCCATGCACAGTATCTAAATTAAGTTCTGAAAAAGAAAACTGAAGTTGCAAGAGGGACCTAAAGATCACAGCAGAAAAGTGACCAATCAGATGATTCAATCTTTCCTCTTCAAAAAACAGTTTATATATTCTTATCTAAAAAGCATAAAACCACACAAACTTCAGGGCCTTATTCTAACTAGGTAATTTTTTTGGTAGTGTGGGGTATGTTTTTTTAGTCTAGCTTTTAATGAGATAGGGCTTGTGACTGTGCTGTCTCTCCTCCCAGCCTCTCAAAACCACTTGGAAACCAACTGGACAGATAAGTTTCATGAAAATGAGCAGCTATGTGGGGAACAGAAAGAGAAACCTAATGTAGTGTCTCACTGAGCAAGAGGCTGTAGAAGTACAACCTCGGTCATCACCACCTGTGATCTATCAGTTGGGAAGTCAGTACACAATTACACCCAAGCCAGCCAAGACCACCTGCTCCCTCTTGTCCAGGCAAACTTCATGGTCTTAGTCTCCTCCAATATAATAATGGCAGGGTCTTTTTTTTTTTTTTTTTTTTTTTGAGGAAGGGGGAGTAGGGGTTAAAAAAAAGGGATGTAGAGCACAGATTACTAGGAAACCAGACTTCATCAGTTTCACTCTTCACAAATTTTCTTCTGTGCTTTATAGGATAGCCTCAGAGCACCAAATAATCAAGTACCTGGGGTGGTATTTCCAGCTCTTCAGTCTTCACAGCCCATATGCTTTCTATCACCAAGAATTATTGCTTCAAGTTATCACACAGAAATCTTTATCTTAAAATTAAATTATTAAAACAACCTTAACTTTTCCTTTGTCTTACATTTCAGCATTTTATAGCTTCTAATAAATTCCTAGCACATACGTACTGAAAAGAATGTACATCTTTCTTTCAGTATCTTTTAGACAAGTCTTCTGACTCTGTTCTGCTTCTATTTCCAAGCGTGACTACAATATGCAACATATACTGTTGTATCTCGATGACTCGTTAAAACAATAATGCAAACTGAAAGCAGTATATTGGTGACAACATATTATTAATTTACTCAGTGCACACATGTCAAAAAAAAATTAAAGCTGAGCAGGGAGGCTGCCATGGGAATCTTGACTCTAGAGCTCTTAAGCATGAAGGTGTCTTACTGCAGAGAGCCATCCTCACAGCATCCAGCCACCCCTCAGCCTGGCATTCTGGTAAAAGCCCCACCATTGAGTCTGGACAAGGGCACAGAAGAACAACTGCTAAATAAAATGCAAATAGCTTGAATCACTCCACAAAAATACCTAGACAGTGACTGAAGCAGCACCGGAGCGGCAGGTTTGAAAGCAAAGGACCATCCATCGATTTTGCCGTGTGCGAGGTCAGAAGTCTTGGCACTTTCACTCCTCGTTTGTACACAGGAACTACTGATTTTTTTTTTTTTCCTCCATGTACTTGTCATGCTTGAAGCACTATTCACTATTTCTATACAGCATATATAGAATCAGCTAACCAGTGCTGAGGTATTTCCAGCATATGCTTTAAGAGAAAATTCTGAGGGGGTTAGGGGAGGACGGGGAAGGGTTGCTGGTCACCAACACTAGATACAACTTTACACAGTGAAAGAGACAAGACCATTCCTTATCTTCTTTTATGCAAAACATTCAAATACTAAGTCCAATTCCTGTACGAAAATAAAAGCAGCATTGATATTTAAAACTTATTTTTCCTTGTGTTAAAATAAACTGGGTATTTTAACTACTTTAAACTTTGCCCTATACCTCCATAAGCATCCACCTTCCTTGCATAAACTAACATAAACCAACTGTGAAGAAGACCTTGAGATCATACACATAATAGAACAGGTGAGATCAACAGGAAAAATCACTACTTGGATATAAGCAAGTAGGACAGAAGCACTTGAAAACACACAGAAGACACTGAGTATTCTCCACACAAGAAGCTTCTGCCATTTGTAAGCTCTTCACAGCCACTTTTTAGTGCAGTATCCCAGGGACGCTGAGGTTGGAAGGCACTTCTGGAGGCCATCTAGCCCAACCCCCTGTTCAGAGCAAGGCCAACTTCAAAGTTAGATCAGGTTGTCCAAAGCTGAGTTTTCAAAAACTCCAAGGATGAAGATACCGCAACCTCTCCAAGCAACCTCTTCCAGTGCTTAACACTCCTCTGTGAGGAGTTTTTATTATAGCAATTATGGCATGATATTCTTATGTAGAAAAAAGGCCCGTTCCAATGCAGAAACTGCTATGTTCTCAAGCAACTAAACCAGATTTCACCATAATCTTTAAGGGCTCTATTCTGTAAAAATTATTGAACAAATAGCAAAACTATTTTTCACTTGGATGGTACAGGCTAGTCCTTCTTTTCCTATCCAAACTAGAAAATCAGAAGTATAACCAAAAATTGTATCTGATATTCTTGCAAAAGAACAATCATGCATGTCACTTGAATTGCAACCATTGTGCATTTCCCATGTTCTAGTTTGCAAGATGACTGAATAGCAGAAAATGAACCATAAGCTAAGTTTTACATTGCTTTATTCTTTTAACTTTTTATCACTTTCCTTGGCTCTATTTCTTTCAACAATGAGTCTACACATTCATGTGAAGTGTCTTACAGGATTAAACAGAACAGCATCCCAGTACAGGGAACTCAATTTAGCAAGCCTGCTAGACTATGCTTTCATGAAAACAGTTCTAATAGATACTCCCTCCTGCTCAGTGTAACAAATTAGATTCTAAATAGAAAGCATCGGATAGATGTGTAAAGTAATTACATCAGCATTAAGAGATAAGAATGGGAATATTTATAAATAATAATGTAGTATTAATATAGTTTGGAGTATCCAAGAGCCCAGGGACTGACACTTTTAGTAACTACCTAATAATATGTTGAATAGAATTCACATTCAGTCTAACACATACTGCACTGATGGGAGAAAAACAAAACAAAACAAAAAAACCCAACCAAACAAATTAACTTTAAAAGGGATTAAATTTTAACTATTAAAAAAAAAAAAGAGAGAGCAGAAAAGTAATTCAGTGCCATTTAGGAAAGCCGATTTTTATGTGATGCTATGTTCAACTATTACTCTTTTGAAAGTTAACAGCATTCTTTTGAATCATGACATATGGGCTGGCAAAACCGCTTTAAGATTCAGCCTGAGGCAGTAGTAAAAACCAAGTGTTTGTATTTTGACTTACACTTGCTATCTACAGCTTTCAATAATTACTTCTTAATCTCAGCAGGCTACCAAAATACAGTATAAAGTCATTTGAAGTGCAAGAAACCAAAAGCCTCTTTTAGAAATCAAAAGACCTCTTAAGCTTTGAAAGCCTGGGTCACAAGACAACAGATAAGAGACATGCTGTCCAAGCTCGCCCTTCTGCATTTTGAATTCCAGTTTGGGTTCTTGTCTATGGGTGCAGGAGAGAGAAGAGAAAATATACAAGGTTATTGCATTTCACCTATGAAGTTAACCCCCAGCTGGGATCCATATTTCTATACAAGGATTTTCGTAGAAGCATTTAAAGAATAGGAAAGATCAAAAGACGGTTAGATGATCACAGGACAAAGTGTACTTTAATCTCTTCCACTGCTGTTCAGGGGAAGTCCATGACTGAGATAGATATGCCAGTCCCATGTGGAGGAAGTGGATCAACACGCTGTATTTTTTTGTAACTTCTGGCTCTGTTTACAAAGGAAAAGTTCTATCTACCACAAAAGAAAATATTCAGATCAAATATTCTGGGAAATGCCATGATAATCATATTTCAAGTTAAAGGTAGCTTCCTTTTACAAAATTATTTTATATATGCTTTGAAGAGAGAACTAGCAAAACCAGTTTATATTTGCATTCTGAATACTCTGGTTTTATGGAAAGCTACTTCCATCAGTCCAGATTTCCTCTACTTCTCGTTTTACACCAAGCCTAACGCTTCCTTTACTTTTATTGCATGGCATAGAAGTCATTGGTTCACAAGTTACAAGTGGTAATGTCAAATCACATACACCCAAAAGAAGTCATTCACTATGTTTCCCACTAATACTTGCTGTGACTGGGAAACAGTAAATTTGAACTACCTGTGACACATCCTAACAAGGATCAACAAGGGCTAAGGCAGATAGCATGTCCCAATCATTTTGGCCAAAATATACAGTCCTAGAAAAAGCTGTCTCATCGCCTAGTGACCTAAAAAAGTCCCCTTTTCTTGAAGGCATAACTTGGGTTGAAAAATGTGCTGCATGATTTATCAGAAACAACTTGCTTTTAAATTATATCAACTTAAGACACCAAAGTCTCTTCATCTCTGAAATCACCAAGTAGGAATCACAAAATTTTGCTGTCTTAAAAGTTATTGTCAGCCTTTTTTTTCTTTTCTTTTTTTTTAAACCTAGACCTATCAACGGATGCTATTCTTTTCCACTCTCTTAATCAGAGATACTCAGTTTCAAATCTATTGAAATTTCAGAAGTCCAGCAAAATAGCAACAGATATTCTTCAAATCACAGTCTGTCTATCTATCTACTCTGCTAACTGGCAAGTGCATGAAGAATACTTTCTATATTGCCAATTTCTGGCAGAGTGCATCTGTGTTGACTCTTAATGAATCCAGCCTTGAAATCTAAGCAGAGGTACTACCTGTCTTAAAATTCTTTACCTCATCTTCTGCATGCATAAGAAGAAAGCATGTGAAGGCCAAGGTGTCCATGAAAAGCAAATTAAAAAGAAAAAACAAAAACCAAAACAAAGCACTTCAAGAGGTTTATTATAAATAATTACAGGAAAACTGCCTTCTCAAGAATCCCCAAAATATTAGTTAATCTAATTTTAAAATGCAGCTCATCTTTAACAAAATCATCCTCCCAAGAAATTCTGAACACAGCAGAGTATAGAGTAAGCTGGTAAATGACACAGAATGCAACTTCAAGTATGGCTCTGCACTTTTTGAATTAATGTTATAACGAAGTACTGTGGAACTAGAAATGGCTATCCCAGGAAACTGAGATCACAATATCTCACTTCCACAAGAAATTCTTTCCACTCTAACCAAAATAAGTTTTCTCAGCCTACATCCAATGCTCAAAAAAAAAAAAAAAAATCTATCTATCCTGTCTCCTATGGAAACTCACCCACATAAAACATTTCCTGCTCTTCCATTTTATCCAGTCGACCACTGCAAACTATAAACACAGATGAGAAAGAATTACTTTTTCACACTGCCCTAAATACTAACCAAATTCTAGAAACTAATAACAGCAAGCAACATCATCAGAATATTTTATTTAACATTAAATTGCCTGGACGATATTCATTCATGCACAGATTCAAACCTCTCACTAATCTTAAGTGAATTTTTCCACCATTCTAGATGATGTCTTCAGCTTTGTCTAAAATCATTGCTTCTTATTCAGGAAGAAAAAGAAAAAAGGGCATAAGGGCAACTCTCTTGTCATTTGTATTTTATTATTTATCAGAATGTGAGGGAAGACAAAGACATTGTCCACTTGGTTAATGAAGTGATAGCAGGTTTAACTTCAGTGATTTCAGTGCTCATACTGTATACTTCACTGCTTATATTGTATTTTCTATGACTAACATCTTGAAGTTTGGGAAAAGTGACAGGGGGGCACATTGTTGTTAAGATTTTTCTATTAGAGGAAAAAACCTATTGAAACACATTTGTAACTGGAATCTGGCAGAAAAAAAACCACACAGAAAAAAATAATTTAAAAAAACAAACCACCACAACACGTGTGCTAGTATTTCTAGTTATAGTAAAGTGCATTCTAGTTTCCACATCTCTAGTAAAAATGTATTACTGAAGTTGAACTTTTGGGAGGAAAAAACAAGGTTTGGAAAAAGTCATAGACCCTTAATTCAGACTTGTCAGAATGTTCAGAATCAGAACTTCACATTCACTTGCTATCTAAAGTATTTTTTACCTTTACAAAGGTGTTCATGGAAGAAGCTGGGTTTTTTGTAACTGAAGATTTAAATTCTCAAAACATGTTTCCCAGCAATATAAGAAAGGAAGGAACTTGTTGCTTCCTCTTGTAGTAAACGTAGGCTTTGGGAATAAGATATTGAAGGCCAAGTCTATATAGGACACAAATTCCTTCTGGTGTATAATGGTATTTGTTCTTCCAGCTGCAAAGTCTCATTAAAAGATTCTTTTACCTGGAACTTGCATGCAATTGCCTAGTTTCTCTCTCTGATTGTGACTACTTTCCCATACATCAAACTATTTTATTATTTCGCCTTGCCAACCTTAAGTCTTGTATTTGCTGCCTGCAGGTTTTTATCAACTGTTATTCTGGAGGTTTCAGATCAATAAATATTGTTGACATCTTGAAAACAAGCCATCTCTACAGCACCAGTTCAGACAGGATACTACTACGGACAAAAAAACCCCACATCCCTTTGAATGTTTCTCTCTTGCACTGGATTTTGTGAATTAACAAAAGTCGATGAGGATGCTGTCCGTCTACAATATACTTAATGTGAAGATTGTAAGAGTACTTTGCAAACTTTTCTGACCAAATTTCATATCACTACCCAAAAGCAAGTGTTTATCACTGTCACACAGCCAAAAAAAAGTTTAACGCAAGAGACGGCAACCTTTCAAAGAAATTTCTGGTAGAATTGTACAGTACTGCTGCTGCTGAAGAGACATGTTAAAAACTGGTGCTTTCCACACCATCCACAAGGCCTCAGAAAGATTTCTGAGATTTGGAATATGAAGTTGCCAGTTTTAGTTGAAAATTCTTTTTGCATGCTTGAAGCCAGAGGGCTCCTCTAGTTAATATTAATGAAATCGTGTTCACCTCTACCAAATAAATACTGAATAGAGCAATTTTGTTTAATGTATTAATGGCAATCTTACATTTAAACGTGCATTTTTATTTTTGAAAATTCAAACCTGAAAGCCTCCAGGTGTTGCACTAGAAACTAAATGAGAATCCTCAGAGATTCCTTGGAGAATTTATGCTGATAAAGACTATCTGCTTGCATTATAAAGATCCATGTAGGCACAGTCTAGCTATGCAGAATGCACAGAATAACTTCCAATTGGAGCAAATGCCAGATTTAAAAGTATGCAGAGGACAGTCGCTGTAAGAGCAAGCAGCTTAAGTCCTAAGATTAGAGTTTAAAGGACAGAGAGTGCTGATTCCCCACTTTTTGCAAATAACTTGTATCTAGGCAATGAAGCTTCCAATATTACAGCAGTGGTTTGGAATTTTTTTCCACCAATTCTACTGAGTGCTACATGATTTTAAGACTTTACCGTTTTGTTTCCCCCTAAACTGTAAAATAAGCACTATATTGCTTACCCTTTATAGCATACCTGGCCTGAAGTGTTCTACATCAGTAGGAAATATTATTTTTAGACTCTTCTTCTAGTGAGATTTGTCACCAGTCTAAATCCTCCTAGAAGTCTGGATAAGAAGAAATCACCTGCCTGCCTTTCTTAGTCTCATAAGAGATTTTTTTCATAATACTTTCCAACTAAACTGCAGCCCAATGCTTTATGATCTATATGAAACAATTTCAGGATCTGAAAACACTAGGTATAATATTATAGACAAACAGCTAGAGAGATCAAGGTACCCTCATCTCTATATATAAGGAGAACTACCACCTTAACATTATAAATGCTTTTGTGAAGAATCCTTTCTTCTAACTGCTTCACATTGTTCTGGAAGCTCTTGTAGTGCTGCCTTTAGAAGATCCCCCCAAAAGTGTAAAATTGAATCCAATTAAGAACATTTATAAATGTGCTTCCTACAATATAGCATAAAGTCCAAAAATACATGAAAAATGCCGTAATATACATGCATGAAGCCAGGCACAATCCAGTTCTGGGATTCTTTTCCATAATTAAACAGCCTCTACAACACACTAGTGGATAGGCTCATAGCCTACAGCACAGACATCATGTCATAATTTCATTCAAGCCTAGGAGTATTTGCTTTCAGTAGACATAGTTGAAAGTTTTCTAGCAACATACAACAGTTGGAGGAAAAAAAAAAAAGAAAATAAAAAAAGGTAGCTCCAAAGCATGTTAAGCATGATCCCTGCGTCCTCTATACCTCTGCTAACCCTAGAAGCAATTATTTTGAGGCCAAGAGCAAAAAATTCCTGCTGTTATCTCAGATTAGTGAGTTCTGTAGGTTAATCATACAGTATCAAAAATCAGTTTTTCCTTGCTTCTTTTGGTTTTTTAATCTTCCACTTTCCAAGAGAGTTATTCAGGGGGGAAAAAAAAAAAAAGAATTATTAAACTAGGTATACGTAAACTCACACTGTGTTTTTTTTCCTTTAAATAGTTTTAGTAATTTATTCTCCCAGGTATTGATTGCACCAGAGTTTTACTAATCACACCTATCACCAGCATAGCTGTCAGCAAATAAGTATAAGTGAAGGTTATCCCATTTTGGAACAAGGATACATTTTGTTATCAATCCAAACAGCTTCTGTGTCTTGCTGAAGTAAGGGATTTCATTAGTGCACTTACAGAGGATAGAGCGTCAACAGCTGTAATTAAGGCAAATCCACAGTATCTTAAGTTCAGCTGAATGAGGACAATCCCAATTTTCTCTCTCTCTTCCCACATGAAAATTTTAAGTCTTTAATGGTATGTTATCACCCCTTTTTTTAAAATCATGTCCAGATACATTTTTTTTTAAAAAGTGGCCTAAGCCGAATATTATATAAAAGTAAGAGCTCATCTCTATTAATACAAACTTCTTGTACTCATATACTATCCTTTATAAAGCCCCCTTTTTTCTCTCATCTGCTGAGTTTTGACCAGTAGTTTCAATCAAGCCCGCCACTACCACATTCAAGTTTTACCTTGAAGCACAACATAAAAGTCAACACCACAGATTTTTGCAATGTATATTCCTGGCATCTATCTTTCATCATAGCAGCAGTGCAATGCAAACCAAGCATTGCACATGGATATTCAGACCAAAGTCATCAAAGTAAATGCTCATCCTCACAAAAAGTTGTAATACATTTTCAATGTAAGAAGGAAATATTATGTGTATGACTAGATGCTGAATTAAAAACAAAGCAAAAAGGAGATTTCCAGTAAAGTTCAAGATGACAGGTAGGTAGAAAAAAAATATTCCATGAGTCCTAACCACCTACTTCAAAGCAGTAAAAAGACTGTTCAGGTAAAATGTTCTCCTCTATACAAATACCCATGCTTTAGTAGAAAAAATAAATAAATCATGAACTACTACATAAATGTAATAGCAATTTGTCTCCTAACCATTAACTAGCAAGCTCATGAAGTTTGGATTGAGTACAGCCCAGTTTAGCCATGCACTCAAACAAAAGGCAAAAGAAACCTATGAGAGAAAGTACATCAAATCTATAATTCCAGATAAATCTTTCTCCTTCAAAGTTTATCCAAGGCTCTCAGAATTTTCATGCTTGACAAATGCGAGATTTTTCCCAGCAGCCAAAAAAGTTATATTAAAAACAAAAGCATCAAGGAAGAATTTTACTGTATCACAGCCACACAAAGCAGCGGCAGTGCCACCAAAGAATTTGACATAGATGTGAATACAGCTTCAAGCAACCACAAGTCAAGTTACAAGCACTAGAAGATTAAAGGTGAGTCTCCAAACTAGTAGTAACATGATTCCATAAAATATATGTATTTTCTTACAATCTACTCTTCAGAAGAGGTTCATCTTAAGAACAGGTTACAAGATCCTTTTCCATTTAAATACCTCATCAGTATCACAGCTGCTGTCAGAATGGCATAAAGGTTGAAACCCTTGATAGTTCTTGTCTTCTTCCCAGCCCAACCTTTGTTCTTACTCACTGCCTCTTCTAACCTCTTCACTAGCTATCTGCTACCAGGTAAACTCTCTATCAGTCTGGAAATTATATACTCCTTCTCACGTAACAGTTCTCCTTGACAGACAACTGAAGAGACTACTATATTAAAAGGGGAACTGTTAGTTTAAAAAAGCTCTTGATTTCCAAAGTTTGTGCAACAGTTTTCTTGATCAAATCTGTACGCTTCTTTTCTTCACACACTAACACCTCTCCCTTCCCCCAAATTTGGAAGACTTTGCTTACTTTTCCTTTGTTTTATTTGAATCTCATTTGATCTGCAGCTTGAGGATAAAGGAGAATAGGCTTTCTCAATGCTCTGTTAGAGTTCTCTTTACTCTTGCCAATAAGGGGAGCTTTGCTATAGTCTGCCCGGTTTCTTTCTTTGCCCTAAAGAAAGAAAAGTTTAAGTTATGTTACCTTCATTGAAAAACCCTGTAACAGGCTTCTCAGCATTTGTAAAGTTAGTCTAATGAAACTGAGGAAGTATCAAACTAATTTTTAATAATAACGTAAAGAACAATACAGGTAACATACCAACATGTGATTTTTCAACCATTGTTTTCCTCTCCTCCACCACTGTTCACAAAGGACTCTCAACAAAACAATGTTACCAAAGGACATGCACAAAGTAAAAATCACAGCTAATTTTTCCTGCCTTCACATACTCAAAAACTGCTCCACCCAGACACATTACATGTCATTACAGACTATACAAAATCTTCCAAGCAGTGCCATTTTCTTGGTAACAGTCTGTTAAATTCCATTTGGAAACATCAGCCCAATTCTGGGAAAGTAACTAATTGTTCTACAGAGCGTTTCTTGAAAAAAACGCCCCATGACAATAATCAAACCAAAAAGCAACCTGATTTGGTTTTAGAAGAAAGCAACCTGATTTGGCCAAGCTTGTTTGATCCTGGAATTTTTACAAGCACAGAGAAAAAGGGGAAAGGAGTCTGAAAGCATAATTAATACAAATCTTCATCAATCTCTATCTATATGCATTCCTAAATGTTGATAGTAAAGTTTAAATACAACAATGCTACAACAACGCCCAGGCCACCAGTAGACTAAATCTTAAGTCCCCACAGTCTCTCTCATATTTACAATTCAAGGACAACATTTTGTGACCACGTTGCAGTAACCTCACCTGACTATTTATAATATATACAGTCAAACCACATTTTTGCAAGAATTTTAGTTTCTCGACTCGTCAATGAAGTTTGCATCCACCTACCACAGAGTCCAACAGTGCCAGTGAACTCTGACAAATCTGAGCAGCTATTCCGTAGTGCCAGAGCAGCGGTGTTCCCAGATGACACTAAGCAGACCAGCACCAAGGGCCCACCTCGGCAGCGTGTTCCCAGCTGTCATCCTGCACAGAATGCTGCGAAGATGGATCAGCCTCAGCAGTTACACAGAGCTGGTTATGGAAGTTCAGACAGTCACAGAATTGCATACCTGCCAGTAAATGGGATGGGCTCTCATTCCCATTATCATGTCTAAAGTAAGTGACTTGGTAACATGAGACCAAGACAACATTTATCTAGTCCTTTTATTTATCTACTTCCACAGCTATAGATGAGTCTTTTTTGTGGCTTTCTGATTTTTTGATCTTTGTCACATGCTACAATTCACCTTTGGTCCTCAGGGGGTAGAAAGGAAAGGCTACTGCTACTAATAAAGTAACAGCCACGCTACTTTGGACCAGAATCATATTAAGTAATAGGCTCATGAGTAGTTACAAACTCTGGCAAAAGAAACACACTGGCCAAAGAAAGCCCAATATGGCTCATTCTAGAAACAAAGCAGCTGGAAAAATAGCCCAGCTCTGAGATTTACAGAAAACTACAGGAATAAACTCTTACATACAAAAAGGAGATCTGCAACTGTACAACACCTTCCCCACCCAAAGAGTATATAAATTGCAAATCACCCATAATTCTTACAGATGTCATGAATGAAGTATGAATTTCTGTACTAAACATTTATATAGTAACTCAGCAAGAAATTTAAGTTCTAAAGCTCTTTCAAGCTCCCATCCTGAGTGTAGACACTAATTATGACTGCCCTGGTCACTGTCCATTCATATTCTTAGCTATAAAACTAAATTTAGTGCAGAGAGTTTTGTACTTCCAGCCTCTCCTTTCTCTCCCAACACACCAACCAATCCCTTCTGATTCACAGAGGATTCAGGCATCTCCAAGGTTTCATTCTTACTGAAAAAGTGCACTCCACAGCTAAACAGCAGCATTATGGCAGTGCTATACCCTTAAAATTCTGGCATTAAAAAAACATCCAAAGACACGGATAAGACATAGAAAGGATTGGGTTTTTAGCTCTTAAGAGTATCATAAAAAGAGGGACATTCCCAGAACACTGTTCTTGAAAACAATTCCTTATTATATTAGATAACCAAAGTGAAAACTGACTCCAAAAAGGGATTTTAATACATATGAAGTACAAGTAACTGTTTGTCAACTTTAATATACTAGATAATTCAAGGAATTTATTACAATGAATTTCAATGAGTTACAAGCAATAAAAAAGGTAATCAAAACTTTTACTTTCCAACAGAATGCAGTTATTGTTGCATGCTACAACATGCAGAAATTATTTCTATTATCCTTTATGTGTTAGGCAACAAAAAGTACCTTACCTTAATTCTCCACTGTCTGAGCACAGAGGATTAAAAACAAAGTATTAGGCAGAAACTGCAAGTGTTTCATAACAAGAAAAAAACCAAACCACTGCATCAATAAACTTAATGGCTGTCCAGCATGCCATGCACACACTAGGGACACTTAATGAAAACTTATCCACACCTTTTTTTTGCAAGCAGTCAGATCTCTGATTTGGAAACCTGAAGGCAGCCGTTCATTACCTCCTGCTCCAAAATGCAGATCTCAGCAACACAACACTGCAAGAGGAGCCACCATAGCTTGATTTTCCCTCCTAGTAATTTCCTCCTTGCCAATTACTGCACTGCAGTCTTTCTGAGGGCTATGCAAAACGCAAACAGGGGAGGACTAAAAGAGCCGGGGAAAGAAACACAGTTACAGAAAAGTTCATTCAAATCACCTCAGGTCTTACTAGTTGTGGGCTGAAAGGAATAAACTGCCAGAGTTTGGTGGGATCTCTTAGGATTCTCTCTGCTGTTTCTCCTCTTGTGTTCCTGCCTTTCTTTTCCTTCATTTTTCATAGGATAATTTTGGGATTTTACTTTGTGGCAAAACTAGAGGGAATTGGGGAAAAAGAGATAAACAATTTTTAAAATTTTTTAAGTTGTTTCTTCTATTTAGTGACTTCACTGTTTATAAGTTACATTAAAGCTACCTTTTATTCTCATAACCACTAATATTTTAAGGGGTTAAAAAACTAAAGAAAAAAAGTCTTTTAAGGTTTGGGGTGTTTGGGGCTTTTCTGGGTTTGGGGCAGAACGTGGTGGTGCTGGTGGGTTTTTTTGCTTTTGCTGCTTAAATCAGGGAGTTTAGTCAATTAACTATTTTAATACTTGGATGCTTTCCCTATACAATTAAAACTGCCATGATTACACAGCAGCAGCATTTGTGAGACAAATGCCCAGCCGGCATTTGTAATGCCCAGCAGGGGCATTTGTAATTATTTCCCAAGTGTTCCACAACAGCAGCTAAAGAATACATCTGAATATTAAAGAAGCTTTCACAGAAGGGTTGAGCATTGGAAGGGACATCTGGAAATCATCTAGTCCAATCCCCCTGCTCAAGCAGGATCAGCGAGAGCCAGCTGCCCATAACGGTGTCCCATCAGGTTTTGAGTATCTGCACACAGAGTGACTTTACTACCACTCTGAGCAACCTGTTGCAGTGTTTGAGCACCCCCACAGTCACAGTTTTTCCTGTGTTTAGATGGAATTTTATGGTTTTTTCATTTATGCCCATTGCCTCTTTGAACACTAGAAGTCTAATTTTTACTTGGGTTCACTTTTTTTTCTCTCCCACCTCGCTTCTTCATTCTCCACAGCTGCATTTAAGAGCAAAGGGAGCAACAATGAGTGCTGAGTGTCAATCAGCCAGTTGTTGGCTCTTTTGCAACAATAGGCTCATCACTGCTCCTTCCCTCTGCATCCTGCCGAGCAAGGCTCAAGGCCAGATCTTTTAGCCCATAGCAGCCCAGCTGCCTACCATCAGCAACCTATTATTCCTTGAGATCCATGGATCTTCCATGGAGGAAGATCCTGCCCAGTCTTTTCTGGTTTGGCCTCACTGAAATGTTAGGCGGGGCTGAACACATGCTGACAGTGACACAGAAAGCTCAGAAACCTCCAGCAGCTCTTCAGCACTTCCCTACCTTCCGCTGCAACCCTGCTAAGAGAAGGGGCAGTAGCCAGCATTCAGAGCACATTGTATGGGGCTAAGAAGAAAGGAAATGGGTTTGGGTTTTGGCTCACAGCAGTGAAAAGGTTGGTTGGTTTTAGTGGCATGTTTCAACAAGGTTTATGCTGGCCTTTTAAAGAAAAAGTAATGGGCAACATAGGTACAGACTCGCAGATATAATGAACATACCTACCACCCACTCCCCCACCCACATATGGGAGAAAGATTAATTTCTCACAGCTGTGCACAAGTCCTTTGCTTACTCTTCATAGAGGCTCCTGAGTTTCCATGCACTGAAACAGCAGTTTTACTTTTTTTTTTTTTTCTTTTCTAACATGGCTTAGTTAAAATTGAAATTCCTGTAATAGACAACATATACTCACTCAGTTTAGGTTCCCAAACAAAGTTTTAGTTAGTTTATTTTAAGTTTGTCTCTACTGAAAATAATTTATTTAACACTAAAGGTCATCTTCAGTTTCAAATCTCTTCCCTGGTTTGTAGACCAAACATCATATACCACATTTAAAAAATATGATAATGAATTTGAAAAGGGAAAAGGCCTGTTGGCTTTGAAACAGAAAAAAAATCAGAAGAGCTATCAGAGCCTTTCTGCATGACTTAGAGCACTTCTGTACATTTCTATTCTCCTGTGTAGAGGAACAGATATAATGCCTCCTTTCTCTGATCTTACCTGGACACCTACCAAGTTCCCATCTCTTCACATACTTGTATAAATATTACCTTGTATAACAGGACTTCAGTCTTAAGCTGGGAACTGCCAAAAGTTAAAAAAAATAACTAGGAATAAGGAACACAAAACCATAATTGTATCTTGGTAAAGCTGGGGGGAGGGAGGACCAAAAATATCCCTTTCCCCTAAAAACGCAACATAGTATCTTTCAGTTTCCGCAGTTAGTTTAAAACTAGCGCCTTAACAACACTTTTTAACCTGTTTTGCTTCAGGACACTGAAGACAGCCACGTGCAGCCTAGTTGCTTTCTGGCTGGGATTCACACACTATCAAGGATGCATACAGCATTTCTTAGGAAAAAAACAACCTAGCACTAAGTTAGAAAATGGGGCCAAGGAAGAAAATCTTACAGAAAGATAGCAAGTTTGTTTCATAAATTGTTTGAGGTCCCATGTATTCTTGGTGGGAGGGTAAGACAGAAAGAGAAAAGGCCAAGATAGTATCCAACCACTCCAGCAGACTATTTCCTCCTCCTGCACCCTTCAGGTGCTACATCTAGATCACAACCTAGAAAGGACTGTTATGTGAACCTACCAAAAAGAACTTACTGTAACAAGAACATGAACTTCTGTGTATAAACAGCATCATTAATTCACATAATTTATTACTTACGAGAAGTTCTTAGTCATAGCACTTAACATATTGTCTGTTGTTATTATAGCAAAAAGCTTATTTTTACCCCTTTTCCACACAAAATTTTGAAAGAGCCTCTCTACCTTCCAGCTTTATAAAGCTGCACCTACTCTGAGGAACAGGCCACAGAGCAATCCCAGAGCATCACCTGCTGCTACTCTCTAAAGATACAATCCCTATCACTCACCTGAAGGACTGAGGAAATTCCTATGTGTCAAGAAGTTGAAAGGAGCATGTTTCACTTTTTTTTATCCATTCCTAATTTACAGCTTAAACTGAAGGCAAAAAGGACTACTAACTTTTTTGTAGAAGCATCATTTCTTTTCAAACTCCAGAAAAAGTAGAGTGGAACAAGGAAGGAAAGCACAACCTCAAACATTTAATGTACTGTTCTAAAACCTTCAGGAAGTTTTCGCTTCTTGCAACTAAGATATAATGTAGTTTCCCAAATTGGGCTGTGGCTGACTGAGGAAGCTGGCTACCACCTATGAGAGTTCTAATTGTATTTTTAAGCTATTTGAAACAAAAATTAAAAAAAAAAAAAATCTTTCCCTCAGATGTTTAATAAAATTGAGATAATTTGCTTACCTTTCTCACAAATACAACAGAACTGATAAAATGAAACAAAAGTTTATAAATAAACAAGCTTCCATATACCATCAGCCAACTTAATTCCATCAGGCAAAGAGTGCAGAAGAACTTGCTAAATAGTCCATTCTGATTGTGTGGAAGACAGAATAAGAAAGAGCAAGGCTGTAAGAGGGTTTACTTACAGAAATAAGAATGCAACTTGTTTGACTTCTGAGGTATCACCCTCATTCATAACTACTTCTACCAAAAAAAAAAAAACCCCACAAAAAACCCCAACTCACACAACTGTCATGAGGTTTCTAAATGTACATATCACAAAAATATATACAGCAGAAGAATTGTTGCTACCTACCTGTTTACATGAAAAAAATTCACAACACAAACCACAGTGACACGCAAGACTGCAGCCTGTGCTTCCAATGGATTAATATATTGTCACCCACTGCTGAGAGCTGGTCTTGATTCAGTTAAAGCCTAAGCACTCAGGCTTTCCTGCTGGGAAAGAAACAAGTAAAGTCGGTTTCAAGCATCTCCTATTAATATACAGAAACAATTCTCACAAGCCTGAAGGCAGAAAAGAGAAATAGTACGTTAAGGTTGCACGAAACCATAACAAACTACAGCAAATCAAAAAGCTGCACTGAGATTTATTAGTTCACTAGAAAATTCATTGCAAAAGTCTATTTACTTCATGGAGGAAGTCACCACTGCCACCACTTAGTGAGTCAAGCTAGTCTGCAAGAATGTTTTACATAATGGGAAAATTTTTCTTGGCCAGAGGTTCACAGTGTTCTTAAATTTCCAGAAACTGCAGATGTAAAGATACTTCTGTTAACCTAAACCAAAACCAAGAAAAGAAACTATCTATCTGAGATGCATGCTCCATTTCACAACACAGGTCTAATTTTACTAGCTACTGTACTTCAACCTATTCAGCATAGGAAAGATTTACACTCCGATATAAAAGGAAGGAAATATGAACATTGAAAACACAGGTAGTTTTAATACTACCACAAAATGGTATTAAAATATATTGGCTAGCACATCATCACCACTTCTAAACTGTGATACTGAGAACTGAAGTAGTTTAAGTTACCAGTTTTATTCTTGTAGAAAATTAGTACTAGTGAAACAATTGGAATAGATTTACAAGAAAGCACGATACCATCTTATTTCTTCCATTTTCACTTTACTGTGAAATAAAAGCTAATGAGAGCCAAGAATCCCTACAGTCAGTAATGAACTGAAAGGTGTTCTTTCCTTCTTTTAGCAATGAAAATATGCTGCAACACCACTATAGCATAAAATCCAGTTCACTCAAAGTAAAGTAGCTTGAATGAAGGAATCTTTCCTCAGTTTTCAGAGGGCTGATAACAGCTTAAAGATTGTATTTAAAATCAAAGAGTGAATTCAAAACATCTCACAGCTCAGATATTATTCACTTTGTTCTGCTAAAAATAATCAATTTAAAAATACAGATTGTTCAGATTATATTTTAGTTGCTGCTTTTAAAATATTTTTAATGATACTTAAGAGTAAGCCTGTTTTTTTAATTATACAACTTGTTGAAAGTTGGAAATAGAAGAAATATTTTTAATTAATGTTGTGGCTCATAAATACATAAGTATTAGGATATAGAGCTCTAAAACAGACTTTAAATGACAAAACTGATCATAAACTAAATCCTACTATGTAAAGTCTCAAAAGCACAAATACCACATTTGTTTTAGTACTGAAGAAGTACAACTCTCTTACCATGACAGCGTAATACAACTTTCCTAACAGGACACAAGGCATTGTGTTTGTGGGGCTGGGGGGAAGTTTAGAAGCCCAAATTCAGAGAGTTAAATTCATCATCTTTTACCAACTCCTGGTGTTAGGGCTCCATAATGCAATGTATGAACAACTGTTTCTGTGGTCCTTTTTTTTTTTTACTTATGGTGATGCAAATCCTTTAAAATCCTTTAAAAAGCTGTCCTACTGAAACAGTCTTTCAACCCTACGGTATGTTAAGACATTCTATCTCACTTTTCTTCTCACAGACAATTTACTTTACCTATATATCTGCCAGCAAAAGCCACATTTGTGATTATGCGAGTTTTATCTTAGTTGATGATAACAGAAGAATAAATGAAAGAGGCCTTCTGACTCCAATAACTATATGCTCCTTTTTAAACTGAAACCTAGTTAAGGGGGCTGTCTCCACTGCACGACAGAACAAACTTGTAATTGCGGAAAGAAAAAAGAAAAAAGCATGCAAAACAACAAAAAGCATGTTTCTTTCTGTTATCTGGTGATGCACTTACTCATTTGAAGGCCTAAATTCTATCCCTGGAGCATACAGACCGCAACCAGCAATACAGCTGCATTGCCCAAGTAAAAAGCAACATCTCCATATTGTAATGACCAAAGCAATCTCTGGGAACCATCCTGAGGACCAAAAGGTGTCCACCAGTTCACACAGAAAACAGACAGTAGTACAGCTTTTTAAGTTCCCCAGGATAGCTAAGCACTTCTCACCTGCAACTAGACTTTTCTTGTCAGTCTTGATAGCGCTGTACTTACGTGGACTGCATCATCTTTATCCACATACTGAATAGCAGTCCTCACCCTCCATGAAGTGGCAGGCTGCACTCCCTGTATGCCTTATCAAAAAACCACAGCCAGAACAATACTGGTTTTGTGGTCTGCCTTAGGTTTTCCACCTAAGGCAATTGCTACACTTCAAATCACAAGAGTAAGCACAGCTCTTCCTAGGGCATTAGGCATCTGGAAATCACGCTGGAGCAAGCTTAATCCGCTATTTTGCAAGATGGCCCTGCAGAGATCAGAACCCTTGGAGCTACTGTCATAAACTAAGGTCACACCATGAAAACAATTTCCTCAATTCAGATAGGAATATAATGCTATAGAGGCTTCAGTTGTTCTTGTCTAACAATATGGTTCAGGGAAAGACCTCAGTACAGTAGTCCAAAACACAAAACGCACAATGCAAATTTAAAAAAAAAAAAAAAAACAACAAAAAAACCCACACACACACACACCCCCCAACACAAAAAAAACCCCAACACCCCTACACACACAAAAAACCCCCAAACTAGACCAGAGGCAAAAGATGGATTAAAAAAAAATACATCCTTGCAGTGGCAACAAACAGCTATGTTCTAGCCTATAGTCCAGCCCCTGATCTAGTCCTCTGGTGAATGGAAAAAAGGAAAGGATGAAGGCAGACAGAACAACACTACACACCTGAAAGACTCATTTTTTTTCTGTAATGAAGACTTCTATCCTTCTGCAGTGCTCTGCTTGTGGACATTAGAAGATAAAGCCCCCTGTTTAAGAACACTTAAGAGTTCTCTACTGAGGTATTGACTTCACAGACTTTATACCTCCAGTCTGACTATCTGCAAGTCTGAGTATGAACTGGAGACAACCCTGAAGCCTTCTGTGTTTAGACAACCATCAGAAACAATTACATTTGGGCAAACCGCAGCAATGGTATTACTGATTTAAAATGTGTAACATTCCAAGATGTATTTCCCCTATGCATTTCTGCTCATTCAGTATTGATAGTAGGTCAGTTTTATCAGTTAACATAATCCTGAAAAGTCATCAGCCTGATATCAATTCTCACCCTGCCTGCTTTTCCAAAGTTAGTTAATTTGGACTAACTAGTTCTGCCACAGTCACAGCCTCTCACAAAGAGGACTGACCACACACCCTCAGGGGTCAGTACTGGGACTGTCGCTGTTTAACATCTTTGTCAGCGACATGGACAGTGGGATCGAGTGCACCCTCAGCAAGTTTGCCAACGACACCAAGCTCTGTGGTGTGGATGACACGCTGGAGGGAAGGGATGCCATCCAGAGGGACCTTGACAGGCTTGAGAGGTAGGCCTGTGTGAAACTCGTTAAGTTCAACAAGGCCAAGTGCACATGGTCCTGCACATGGGTCAGGGCAATTCCAAGCACAAATACAGGCTGGGTGATGAGTGGATTGAGAGCAGCCCTGCAGAGAAGGACTTGGGGGTGTTGGCTGACAAGAAGCTCAACACGAGCCAGCAATGTGCACTTGCAGCCCAGAAAGGCAACCGTATCCTGGGCTGCATCAAAAGAAGCATGGCCATCAGGTCGAAGGAGGCGATTCTCCCCCTCCACTCTTGTGAGACCCCACCTGGAGTGTTGCATGCAGCTCTGGGCCCCCAACATAAGAAGGACATGGACCTGTTGGAGCGAGTCCAGAGGAGGGCCACAGAGGTGATCAGAGGACTGGAGGACCTTTCCTGTGAATACGGGCTGAGAGAGTTGGGGTTGTTCAGCCTGGAGAAAAGAAGGCTCCAAGGAGACCTTACAGCAGCCTTCCAGTACCTGAAGGGGGCCTACAAGAAAGCTGGAGAGGGACTTTTTACAAGGGCATGTAGTGATAGGACAAGGGGTAATGGCTTTAAACTGAAAGAGGGTAGATTTAGATTAGATGTAAGGAAGAAGTTCTTCACTGTGAGGGTGGTGAGGCACTGGAACAGGTTGCCCAGGGAAGCTGTGGATACCCCATCCCTGGAAGTGTCCAAGGCCAGGCTGGACGGGGCTTTGTGGAAGGTGGTCTTCCACAAAGGTGGTCTAGTGGAAGGTGTCCCTGCCCATGGCAGGGGGGTTGGAACTAGATGATCTTTAAGGTCCCTTCCAACCCAAATCATTCTATGATTCTATGAGTCTTTGAGTGTCTGCAGAAAGAATGACCCAGTCACCACTTAGTCTCATCCTAGTTATTGAAAACAGATTAATATCTTACATTAGTTCAGAACAATGGAAGCTGAACTGTTCTGTACTAATTAACAGCCATTATATGCTGGCCTCTTTACTCTTGCAGTTAATGTCTGGGTATGTAGGGTGGTTTCACTGGAGGCCATAAGGAAACAGCATCTCAGAAGTCACTTGTATGCAAACAATAAAGGTTTCTTAGAAAACATTTCTATTTACAGGAAAATGAGTAGAGACCAGAAGAACAAAGAGACAACAGCAGTTTAAGGACCATATCATATAGGCTCAGGGAGCACTTACAGGGAATAAGGCCATATAGAAACATGTATTATTAAAATGCTCTTGTTTCTATTTTACCTATTGTATCTCATACTTGGCAATAGGCTCTGATGCTTGAGTCCTGGTGACTAACTACAGCCATTAAGATATTGCTACATCTTTATTTGGCCTTCCCACCTCTTCGTTTGGAATTTACTATGCTTGTGGTAGTAAAAAAAAAAAAAAAAAAAGGAGGAAAAAAACCCCACAACACACACGGCTCCTTGGGTTCCTTTGTTTTTACAGTTCACTTCGCAACATCATACAACATAACACTCATGTTCACTGGTGGTTTAAACACTACCCAAGGTACAAAGTGAGTTCTAGCACACTGCAGCTCTGGGTCTACTCTAAGAGCGGTGGAAATACATGATTTCATTTCAGTGTTGGTAACAGCATCCAGACTGACACATTGCATCTAGTCTTAACAGCAGGTTCAGGCATTTCATTTAAGATAATACAGGAGGCTGTAGGCCAAGTACTTTGAAGCTCAATCACATCTTGAAATGGATTCAGTATTTGAAATCAGGAGAACAAGAGAAACTGAAGCTGCTTCCTTGGTTGCAAGAAAAATGTAGGCCATATGAAAACTTAAGAGCAGTGAGCTACCCAGTGTCACTGACCCCATCAAGGCCTGTTCATTCTGAACTGGAGTTCTGTTCCCCAGAATACTTACAGGGGTTCCCAGTTTGGTATCCATTTGCAAATGTACTAAATTTGTTCTCTATTATTCAGTCCTTAAAGTCACTGTTGGAAAATTTTAACTATCTCAGGAGCCAAAACAGATGCCTAGGCAATACTACCCAAGAGGATGACAGTTACCTGCATCTTCCTGCTGGCTTTTCCAATCCCTTGCATGCTACCTTTGCAGCCATGTCTTTTAAACTAGATTGTTTCTCCTCAGGCCCCTAGACCCTTCATCAGGATACAGAAAGAATTGTGATAAAATACTGTGGAGAAATTTCTAATGGCCCTTACCATCATTTTGTTATCTTGCAGATGTTTCTAAACAAAACATTTATTCTAATTTTTCTGGAAAATAAATGTCATTACTCAGTTTCACATCACTTTTATCACAGAAAACAAATAACAAGATCAAGTACAAAAACCCTTTTGAATTGCATTTAACCTCAATCAATTATCCCAAACAGATGTGAAAGAGTTAACAGCTAATTGAGTTATGCATTATATCAGTTGGTTCGTCTAAAGTAGATAGAAGAAAGAAGAATTAATTACTTCATTTCTCTTGGCATCAACTTTTGTCACTTTTCCCTCCATATTGGGTACTGGACCAATGCCCTCTTACTGCTCGAGACCATAGGAAAAACATTTTCTCATTATCCTTTCATCTCCCATGTTAGTTTAATATTAGTTTTATGGCTCAAACACTCCAATCTTCTCCCTACACACTTATGCCATTCTTTCTTACCCATCTTTAATACTATCACCTCAATTCATACAATTTCTTCTCAAATTTCAGATCGTTGGCAATGTACTGATTTAGCCAAAACAGTCTGTTGCTACATGTCATTGCAAAAGAAAATAAAAATTACTAACTGAAGTTTGTTCCCTAAAAGAAGATAAGTCTACTGAATTCCTTCCTCTTAAGACTCTAACATGCTTCCTATGGCTTCTCACCTACAAATCTTCTGAATTTTTGTTGTTGTCCTTATTTTGCTGTTCTTCTCTATTTTGCTGTTCTTCCTCCTTCACTTCGTAGAAATACTGAATTTTATCAGTTCAAGTTAATCTTTCACAAGCTGTCTCCTTCCATCTTTTTAACAAGCTCCTTCCTCTCTTGTTCAACATTAAATCAAGACAAGCATCCGTATTTATTATCAAGAACTTTCCTGTACATCAATGAATTCTTGCACAGGAGCGCATGTCCCATGCGCCTCTCTCAAAAGATACCTGTGCAAATAAAATCCTTCATTTACGCCAAATCTCATGTTTGATCGTTTGTTCATTTAGTATGTTTTTAAAACAGAAAATAAGCTTTACCACCCCACCCATTTTTGGTGGGTCTATCACAATACTGCTCTTATCACTCCGTAGACCTCCCCTCATTAGCTTCTACACCTAAAAATAAACATAGGCATCCTTAATATGCTACAACACATTGTCACTTCTTCCCTGACTGTCCTTACTATGCCCTCTCTGATCAACATTCCTGTGGGATACGCTGTTGATGTCATTTTGACTGCAGGAACAATAGTTATTCCTCCATCTGGAATCTAAGCACAGCAAAATACAATGACAAATCCTGTTAATTGCCAAGTCTTAGCCTGTAAACACAACCAGTTGAAAGTCGAGGTAGGAGGGAAGAAGCAGGGCTAGGTTTTGCTAATATTTAAGTATTAAATAGTAATAGACCCCAGAATACTATCTCCCTTCTGTCTATACACTATCCTATGGCAATGTTAGAATCAAGACTTTCTATTCAAGGTGACCAAGCACAACTAACTTTGCCCAATTCATTTCCACCTTCAGTTTTGGCCTCACTTAGCAAGCCAATCAAGTAACTGAAGAATAGCAAGTCCATATTTGATGTGAAATTGTATGGCTGGATGACATCATAACTGCTATCTTTTAATTGCCCCTTTAAGCGTCATTATTAGCAAGCTGTAAGTTATTATTAGCAAACTGATAAAACACTAATGGCCAAGTTCTCTCACACAACAGCTTGTCCATTTCTCCAGTTATCACATAACTGATAACTTTTCCTATTTGAGTTATTCCAAAATGGATGATTAAGACCAAGAAGAATCATCCCTCTGCCTATTACTTCAACCTGCTAGATTTTGGGGAAATAACAGCACCTGGCAATCACACATTTTAACCCTGGCCAAGCTTAGAAAGTCAACAAAGATTTTAGCAAACTTCTCAATTTCTTTTTTTGAAAACAGAAGATTACATGTGAAGTCCACTGGCTGCTGCGCACTGCTTCAACAGCTGTTAAACTCAGGCCAAGTCTGTTAAGCTAGGCTTCCCACTGCTGGATGTGAAATTATTTAAACTTTCCAACCTCAAGAAGTAGATTTTTGCCAAGTTACTTCTTCTTCAAAAGAAAAAAATAAAAATCCATTTCTTAAGAAAGATTTTGTCTCTTACATTTCTTGCTCAGTGCTATTTAATGCTGCTAAACTTTTTTGCTACCTGGTCACAATTACATTGATTCTTTAAATCACACTAAAATTACTTCTACTTGTAATGTGAAGAGAGCTGTGGCTTCGTGAACCCAACCTGACTAAGTCTATCACTCTTGACCAATACCATTTCTAAATTTGGGGGGGGGGGGGGGGGGGGGGGGTGTTCTACTTGCAGCCCTGTGGTGCAGGAGAATTCAAAGACCTCAGCAACCTTGTCTTGCTATCTGTGAAGGAATCCTAAGAGCAAGGAGTATTTAACAAATACACTTGCTAATGCATGTTTTTTTATATAATATGTATTTCAACTCTAACTATTGCAGAACGAGTCAGGTGTCCAATCATGGGTGTTTAGTATAATTTTAGATGCCCTAAAATATCCAAGACATGCGCAGGACTGGCAGATAAGGGTTTGGCCATATGGACTGCACACTTTTGGAGCATCAACTTCAGACCATCTGGGATCACCTACAGCATTTAAGATGCTACTCAGTGCCTCTGTGTGTAAGGCACCATCTTTGTTCCCTTAAGTTTTTCTAAAAATCACTAGTGAGTCAGGGCTCAGGCAAAGGAATACTATCATAATGTATTTAAGTTAAAACACTGCTCTTTAAAAAGAAATGGTAGTGGAAAAGGGTCATCAAGATGACAGGAACTCAAATACTAGATTCATGAGGGTGTTATTGCTATAACAGTCAGTCTAAATAATTTCTGGATTTTTAAATCAAGTATTTCTTGACAATATATTTCTTTAATACTGCAGTATCCCCATCTACATGATGGCAGGGCACGAACATAACACAGAGTCAACACTTAAAACAGATGAGAGCGACAACAGAGGCAGCTGCTAAAGTCTAAATCACCCATGCAAAAAGCCTATGATTTATTTCTTCCATACCTCCTTCCCATGGAGACAGCCTGTCTCTTTAGTACCTTATCTATTCATTTCAGACTAAAAAAAAAAAAAAACAACAAACAAACAAAAAAACCAAACAACAAGTTTGCATGTATCCCTGCCTTTGGAAAGTATTTTAAAGAGAAGTCCTTTAAAAAAAAAAATAAAAAAAATAAAATACAGCCATGAAAACAGTTCTCAGCAGAGGTCTACTTCCATTAGGTATATAAATATTTCAATCCCAGCAGCACCATCTAATGGAGAGCTTACCAATTTTTCCCCTTCTTTAACATGACAAACATTTTATTTTGGAGGTGTTAACAACTGATACTTTAACACATGGCCTATTTAATACCCTATAAAAACTGATTAGCTACAAGAGAAGCCAAATCATTTCTCCATAGACAACAGACAGTCCCTTTTCCCCCTCACAGACATTACATTCACATACAAATTTATTAAGTACAACAGGATATTTGTTTAACCAGGAGATAAAATTTTAGTAAGATTTTAGTTAGAAACACCTTTTTAAAAAAAAAACAAAACAAAACAAAAAAAACCAAAACAGTAACTGTGAAGCAGCAATGCCAGCTTAAAAATAAAAACAGTTACCTTAAGCATGTTTAAACTTTCGCTCTGAAAGCAAAACAGAGATGTCAGTACCTCTGAAGCGTAAGGGATATGGAGAAACCTGGACCTTAACCATAGCAACAGAAGTCACTACCTACATCTGCTTAAGATGAAGTTAAGCATTCCAAGACATCTTCAGGTTGCACTTCTGCTACAAAACATACTATGGGAGATGGGTAGCAAATTATGGTAAGCATCAGTAAAGCATGTAGCATGATGACTGTTGTCAACTTCCACTATTTATGTCATAAACATTTTCTCATGCAAACAAACATGACAGAACTTATGTACAAAATCGATCTATAAGAAGTAGTATTTTTTCCTCACTGCATTTTGTCCTCCTTGTTCTTTATATAAATCACAACATTGCAAGTAAGGGTTCAACTACTTTGAACTTTTCCAATTAACTCGACATATGGACACTCTTATTCTGGAATAACTGCCTTTTTATGTATAGCTCAAAGGACTTTCAACATCTGTCCACTCTATCTCATCTCAGAACAGTCAACTAATACATTGAGAGTTCATATTAAAAAAAAAAACCAAAAAATACACCAGAAGTCTTAGTAAATAATTCTGAAAAAATACAGCATCATATTTTGGCTATATGTACAAACAGCTTGCTTTATACAAACAGGACAATTCCAAGCTTCTTCCTCATTTATTTTGAGAGAATGTCCTCAGCAAAAATACACAGAATGCAGTGCGTGGGTATTTATTTGCTTGTCCTCAATCTTTCTTTAAAAAAAAAAAAAAAATACCAAAACCAACCAAACAAACAAAAAAAACCCAAACAAACCTACCACACAACAACAAAGCAAACAAACAAACAAAAAAACACAACAAAAAAAAACCAAACAAACCAAACACAAAAAACCCCAAAACCCATACAACCAACCAACCGAGTAAATCCCCCAAAACTCCCTCAAAATCTTGCTGGCCAAAATACTGGAAGTTGCATGTCTAAATAATCCTTTTCAAAATGAAAGTGAAGTTTTAAGGAATTTGTAAGAAAGAAAGAGGAATAAGGGAAATTTATGGTCCCAGGTATTGAAAAATAGCTGGTGAAGTACAACACGCAAATAACAATAAACTTGTTTTATCTTCCTAGAGATTGCCAAGAGCATTCTTCTGCACATGCTCCAAAAAAGTGTCAAAACACCTTGCTATAACACAGACACAAAAACCCCTGCCAAACAGTATGAGCAACACAACAGCAATATCTACTAGCTGAACTGCAACATAGGATCCATTGGTTTTCCACTACATATTGACACCATGGGTGAGTAGTAAGACATATTTGCTAATCTGAAATATAGCACACCGAGATTCTGTAGATAGAAACATGATTCAACTCCTGATGGAAAACAGACAGAAAAGATACTGCTGACTTCAAGTGATAATACATATTATTAACTTCAAATGAAGTTAGCTCAAATCCTTTCTTTTTTTCCCCCCAAAATGCTAAGTTTTAGAAGGCAATGAAAATATTACTGCATCAAAGGGTTCTAAAACTGCTACAGAACTGCTAGATTTTGCACATATGCAAATCAGCAGCCTTCACTTATTTAGTTATCCAACTTCCTTCTACTCAAACTGTCAGCCAAATGACATTTTGAGAACATGTCATTTTACAACCACAAGCACTTTACCTTTGGCACCTACTGAATGTAGAACTGGTATCCTGATCAGGTTCAACCACAACAATAAAAACATTTCCAGGCAAAAGCACAATACTCCTCTCTCAAGGATGTTGTGCTGAACAGAAAAGAGGACAGTAAAAAGGATGGAATGAGAGCGCAAGTGTAGATTTAAAGACGTGTACTTCAGACAATAGTAGGGTACATTTTAGACCATCTTTAGTGACCTGGAAGAGTCTGTTAATTCACGTGGAGTGGGAGGTGGGGTGGAGAGGGAATCAAAGAAGCAGGTAGCTACAGAGAGGTCAAAGAAAAGTGGATTTGCAGATAAAAATTATTAGCCAGGTGTGAAAGTAAGTACAAGCCTGGAAACAAATATTTCAAGAGAAAAGTGATGTAAATTGAAGTAAAGGGGAAAATGCTGTCACTGCTCAAGTGCAAGGATGAAACCACCTTGGAATAAAAGTTATCCCTTAACAACTTTAAAATTACAAGAGATCTGACTGAAAGCAGTTCAAATTAAGCCACTTCTAAGAATCAGAGGAACAAGCTTGAGAAATTAAGACCATTTATACTGTTTGGCCAAACAACTTAAGATGGAAGAGAAGCACATCATGGACAAAAGCATTCCATTAGTAGCTGAAGAGCATAAAATGCAGAAAGAGGAGTCACTTGGGATGGTTTAAAGATTAAAACAAGAACAAGTTGAATGAAAATTGTAAGGCTATACTTCCAATGCAAAATCAAGACTTACATCTGCAAGTCATTAAGTTAGAAGCGACAACATGCAAGGCAACCTACTTTCAGAAGGTTCCTCTCCGTAGAAAGACAGAGAGAGGGCATAGTCAAACTGGTACAGTACACAAGATCGCCATTATAAAACCTCAAATAATTGTTCTCATTATCTCCCTCTCTCAAGTACATGGATGAGCTTACAAAACAAAATCCATTTACATTGCCAAAGTTTGGTTTATGAACTGTTAGGAAGTTATTTTAGGCACATTTATCATGTAAGCTGGTTCCATAGAATAAGAAAATGTTACTTTTCTAGAACATCCAAAGCAGAAAGTTGGGAACAAGTACAAGCACCAGAACAGCTACCACTGTCAAATTCTGTCATGCACACTCAGCTTCATATAGCACTGCATGCTTGCTGTACACAACAAGGGAAGAGTGTGAAGCAAATACTGTTTCCTGTCCCACGATGCTGACAGTGCAGAATGGTACAATGCTGTAGAGGAGACAGAACAGGATGCCTCTACATGGCACTTGCAATTCATTTCATTTATCAACAGATGACGCTTATACCACCCTGCTGGGTCTCAGCACCTCATCATTTTTGTGTCCTCAGTTTGCAGGAAAGCTCCACTATTCCCATTTTATTACAGACCAGGAAAATGGTCTGTATATGGAGCCAAAAGCCAGACGCACATAAGCCACTAGCTGCATCGAAGTTATTCTTAGAACTTCCAGTCAGCTACCACCTAACCCAAGCAGCACCCAAGTATCAGTACTCTTCTTCCCCAACACATCTTCTATGCTTAAGGAAACATCTGTCTTGACAAGGTTGATCACCTCAGCAAGCATCTCAACATCAAGTTCAAATGCACCAGAAAACAATAAATGAAACAGCAGTGGAAGAAGCATCAACAGACTATGTATCTTTCCTCATCCTGGTAATTGTCCTAACTGCTTGACTGAGACACCATGCTTCCTCTTGCTCTGTTTCTCAGGCACACTGAGTTTTGATTATTCCTGGCATAGCAGAAGAGTTACAAGAGAAGGAAGTGACACTACTCTTAACTGGCCTGTGGCTTGATGATGAGAGTACTCCCCAGGGAAGTAGGAAACTTGGATTGGAATCCCCCTTCTGCCCTTGGGACTCAGGCATGATGTCACATCACTCCACAATGCAACATCAAAGCCCCTTGTCAGTTTGGCCCTAACTGAATGACTTACAGTACACACATCTACAGGAACAACAACAACAACAAAAAAACCCCAGCCTCCAGGTCTCCTAGATTTCACACTGGTATCTTCAATGGACCATCTTCTCTTTCTTGATAGATGTCAAAGCTTGCAGGAATGAAGTGGCAGCCAGGAAGGCAATTCTTATCTTACAGTAGCATCTGCAACATGCTTTTCAAGACAGACCAAATCAAAATAACTCTTTTTGCTAGACGCCCAAGAAAGCTGTAAAGACTCATGGCATTTCAAGCTTGTCTTGAGTGGGAATATCTTACTTTATTTACAAAAATATGTTTTTCATATAATGCAAAACCCACAAAGTTAGACAAAAGTTCAGTATTACTCTAAATGTTAAATTTTTCTAATTATGAGCTTCCAGACAGTCATCATTAAAGCATGTAAAATAGAAGTTTCATGACTTTTCACTAATGTTTTTGACTGAAGCATTTGCTACATATACCATATGTGAAAGGATATGATGTACTTCAGAGCATTTAAACTATACTACAGAATTATTAGCAATTTTTATCATTGTAAATAATCTACAGAATGTTTCCACTATACATCAGAGAAATCTATTTCATAAATGATCATTTTATGATACTATAGAAAATAATACTGGAACTATGAAGCATTCTAACTTAAAGCATTCCTGCTATGCCCATTGCAATTCTAATGTCTGCAACTTGCAAAAATTCAGTCTTGACATCAAAGTACACAACACCCCAATTTTCAGTACAAGGAGGGAGCCAGGGATGGAGGCTGTCACACATGTCCAACACTACAAATGTGTTGAGACTTCACTTCCCATGCTGCCCCTGACTAGATGAACTGCAGAATGTGGAATTCTACTAAAGTCACACTTTACACATGCAGAGTAAAGCAGCAGGGAAGAACAACAGCATGGAAATCAAAAGCTTAACATTTTGGGGGAGGTGGAGAGGATTAGTGACCTACAGTTGTTGTATATAATTTTAGAGACAGTCACCCTGTTAACCTAGTTACAAAGCCAACAGTCAGTAGCAACTGAACTCACAGTGGCAACGATACTTTGCTGTCAGTGCTCCAGTAGAAAAGATCTCCAGGAAGAAAACACCCTCAAAGACTCTCTCTCTCTATCAATTCCCAATACCAAATAATCTTTTGCCTTATTTTCTCCATAAGTTCTAAGATCTTTCTACTGTATACATTCCTTACTCATTTTCTAGGGGCTTTTTTGTCTTTATTTTCTTTTCTCTTCTTTCCCATTAGAAGAAGAGGAGCACCTCTTCCTACTTTGCAGACACCTCATGATCTTTCATTGTAAGTTGCCACCCCTTTCCTTCCAATTCTCTAGTCCTTTCTCTTTCTACCTTAAAATAAAGGCATAGAAAAAATGAAATGTGTTTGTGATTTGTCAAAACAAACGCATACTGGCTTTAAACTATTCATTTATGAGGGTAGGGGCTTCCAGCAGGCAGAGCTGGGAGACCAGTTACACTCTCTTTGCCAGCCCTTCACTGCTGTTTCTATGTCACCACTTCACCACCACAGGTTAAAAAGTATAACATAAAACCTAGCATGACTACAGCACTACCTCTTGTGCTACAATCACACCTTTATTCTGTTGCACAAAAATACAGAACTCTCCCTCCCTTGCCTTCTTTTCCCCATACCACATCTTGAAATCTCCAATTTCACTCTCTCGTACCACTTTTGGTATTCCTGAGCCATACGCCAAAAATGCCAGGAGGTTTCAAATACAAGCATCACATTCAGAAAGTACCCACCCACAGGCATAAAAAAAAATAAATAAAAATGAAGCCTTGGCAATTCTTTAAAGAAACTGTGCACAAGAGCACAGACATCTGAAACCAACGTGTAATGAGCAGTCTTCAGACATTATAAGATTCGGCACCTTCAATTAAGAAACACTATTATAATAAAAAAACTAATGAAATCCAGTTATTGCATCATCTAACATATCAGAGATCAAAACGTGTTATTCTTGCAATATCTATTCATACAAAGCCAGTTTAAGATATTGGAGTAGATTTAAGTCATTCCTATTTTTAAACCGCCTTTCCATCTGCAGAACTTTGATCATCTACTTATCAACGTATTTATGTTCCAGTGATTTAACAACAGAAGTTAAAAATTAAGATTTCTGGCTTTTCGCATTTTTAGCATTGACATACCTACTAACAGAACAGCTGGACTTCAGTATTGAAAAAACATGTTCCTCTTCTCTCACTTAAACTTTTCATTATGGTCAAGAACAACGTAAAGATCTAAAATACAATGAGATCTTGAAATCGTTTAGAAGACAAACTCTATTAGCATGGACTGGTAAGACTTCATAAAGAATTTTTTGTCACTGATGCTAACTACTGTCATCTTGCACAGTTTTCCAAGATACCAACAGTAAATATGCTTACACGATGATCAAATTCTCTGAATCCATACAAGAATGGCTTCTCAAAATTGGTATCATCAAACTTAATTGCAGAAGGACTTCAGGAAAGCCTAAAGACTGAGTCATTTAGCACCCTTTTTTGATTAGAATTAATTTGCTTGGCTACTGAATGCACCTTACCTTTCTATATTCTAGGTCCAGCTATTATTGGAAGCTTCTCATCAAGTCATATTTCAGTAAAACACCTACCATTTTCACGTTGGAACAAAGCAACTTTTATAACCTCATAGTGCCGTCTGCTTGCAATGCCCAAAGTCATGAAACATCAATGTTTCCGTTATCAAGCTTTATGACAAGGGGTTTCCCAGTTCAACCATAAAAAAACCTTTGATTCAGTCAAAATGTTCAGTATTTCTCACCTTAAAACAAAACCCCTCTCCCTAATCACAATTAATAACATTTACATCTACGTTAATCCATACATGGTGTGTATGGATTGCCATTTATAGACACGTTTAGCCAAATGGCTCATTTTAAAGAGCAACATACAGCATATGCTATGATCTCTTAGTTCTAACTCTAACAATCAGTGTAGCCTTTAAATCCAGGCTTCCCTGCAAGTCAGTAGCTATTTTAAATACAGATTTTTACAAACTATTCCAAATTACACTATTGCATTTGCCTAAGCTAAATACCACTAGTACACCTTCACATCATACACTAAACTCCTTTTCAGTCTATGAATGCAAGTTCAGATTAGTGCTCAATAATGCTATGCGCATTCTACAGGACAAGCCTGCAAGGAAAAACACACAGTTCTACTGAAGAAATAAAAACCGCACAAATTACAATATACAAGGCTCGGTTAGGTCTCAACAAGCTACAGAAGTCACCGACCCAAGAAGACTGCAAATTTCAAATTGTATCACTGGAACTTCCCACAATTTACTACTACAGAAACAGAAAAAGATGAAAAACGTCCTAAAGCATGGTAAAGATCCACACAGAGGTGCACATACAGTGTTTCACGTCACAGACGAGCTCCGATCGGCAGAACATGAGATCGTGCCTCTTCAGCATTAATACCGTTTCTCTTGTTTTTCCGCAGAAAATTCATATCTTAGACAGTTGAAGATACAAATAAATCAAGATGTAAATGCCTTACCTTCCTATTTTACAAGCCACTGCAGTTCTCAAATTATGAGTCAGTCATAGGTTCATCTGCAGAGGAATGACTCAGTATAAACTTTTAAACACTCGTTATTTTTTCTAACCTACAACACGGTAGTTAATTTAACGTATTAAAACGCGGTGTCGCGAATCAGCGCATAAAATGAATGGCGTGAAAACAAAACACTTTTCTTTCCGCTCACGCCAGGCAGACGGGCTTATAGCGCAGGGCCGTCGTCGGCAGACAGACTTTACACAAATATAACTCCTTCCGCACCGATTAGGGCCAGCTCCGTACCAACGGCACCGGATTTTCCCCGGCGGCGGCGGCGGCCGCCGAAGTCCCCATCGCACGGGAGCCGAGCGGCCGCCGGCGCAGGCACCGCCACGGCGGCGCAGAGCCGAGCCGAGCCGAGCCGGAGCCGCCGCAGAGGGCAGCCTCGGGAGGCGCAAAGTTGCGGGGGGCCCCGCGCTCGGCTCCCAGCCGCGGCGGCTGCCGGCAGTGCCCCTTTAAAGGCCGTCGGCCCGCCCCCAGCACTGCATATGGAGGGAGCCAGGAGCGGAGCGAGGCTTCTGCATTCAAACGACACATCAAACGCCGCAAGCGCCGCCGCGCCGTCCGCCCGCCCGCTGCCGCACGGCTCCGCTCCGGCCTGCCGGCCGGCCTCCCCTCTCTTCTCCTTCCCTCCCCGACACGCACATACACACACACACCGCGGGGCGGAGGGGGGAGAAAGCAAGAGGAGAGGAGGGAGGGAGGAGGGGAGGCAGAAATAAGTAAGTGAAAAGGGGGCACCTGCAAAGCCCTGGAGTGCGAGTGCGTCCGGGCAGGCAGAGTCCACGCCGCCCCCGCCGGGGGCTGATCTATCCCCGGGCACCAGCCGCCGCCAAGGTCCCGGCAACAGGCTGCGGGTGAAGCGCGCTCGGCCCCTGCCTGGTAGCAGATGCCTCGTATCAGCGCCGCGCCGCCACCTTGCCCCCCGCCGGCTCCGCGGGAGCACCCCCACCCGCCCAGCTCTCGCCGCCCGCCCGGCCCCGTCCCTCTGCCCAGGGAGCCCGTGTGGGCAAGCGAACCCGGCCGGTGCCGGAGCCCCGAGCGGGAGCCGCCGCCGCCACGGCGGCGGTGAAGCGCCCCCCCCACTCCCCCCCCCCCCCCCCCCGCCTTCGCCGCCTCACCGCGCCGCTCCCCGGGGCGCGCCGAGCCCCGCGGACGCCCTACCTGCGAGCGTGTGAGGGGAGCGGGGCGGCGGGCGGCAGCTGGAGCCCGGCGAAGGCGACCGCCAGCCCGACGGAAAGTCCCTGCCGCTCTGCGCCGTCTCCCCCCGCCCCGCACTTCCTCTCCCGCCCGCTCAGGCTGGAAATCCCCGGCGAAGCCCGCTGCTCTCCCGGCTCCTCCTCACACACCGAGGGGCGGGCCCGGCTGAGCCGCTCAGCGCGCAGGCGGCAACCGGGGGCCGGGCCTGCCCTGCCCGCCTGCCCCGGCTGCACCTGATGCTGCCGTTACCCCCTCCCCCCCCCGCCGCCGCTGCCGCCGCCGCGGGCACGGCCCGGGGTGAAGGGGCCCCGCGCTCCCCGCCCGGCAGACGGAGCCCGTCCCGCCCGGCGCCTACCGGCCCTCCACAAGCGGCGAAGGGGGCGCGGGGTGGGCTGTGAGGAGACGGCGCGTCCCGCTCGGGGCGGGGGGTGGTGCCGGGGTAGCCGTGCCGAGGCTCGCCCCGCCGCTGCGGGGGCTCGGCCTGAGGGCGGGCGTTGCTGCGCCGGCCCGACCGTTTGGGCACTGGGGGAAGGGCGGGAGCGCTGAGGAAGAGAAGGGCGCGGGGGATGGCGGCGGGACGCGGGGCGCCGGGAGAGAGGGATCGGCGCGGCGGAGAGCCGCTTGCTTTCCCCTCTCCGCCCCGAGGGGGGTGCGAGCAACCCCGCACAAAGGCTCGCCTCGAACACAATAGCCTTTATTTGAAATAATAATAATAATTTAAAAAAATGCCACGGGGAAAGAGGGGAGGGAGGAAAAACCGCGGCGGGGGGAGGGAGAGGAGGGGGAGAAGAGTCTGGAAAAGATCGGAAAAGAGCAGCGAGCCAGAGCCGTTCGCCCCCCCCCCCCCCCCCCGGAGAGGCCGATCGCCTCAGGGAGGCCCGGGCCGGCCGCAGGCGGGGAGCAGCCCACCGTAGGTGGCCCCGACCGTGGGTGGCAGCCCCGAGTCACCGGCCGGCGGGGCGGGGGGTGTGTTCCCTTCCCCGAAGGCGCGGAGGTGCGAGAGGCACCCGTCCCCCCTCCACAGAGGGCTCTCCCGGCGGCGGGGGAAGGGGGGCGACGCTGACCCCCCATAGGACCTGTCGCCCCGGGCGGCCGGGTTAAATAGATGCCTGCAGCGGGCTCCGCTGGTATCTCGGCATGTCCTGATTCACAGGGCAGATGCTCGGCCGGTACCGGCGGGCCTCCCTTTTACGCGGGGCAGCGTTCTGCGGCTTGTCATCTCCCAGCGGCCTCACCGGGCTGCTGGGGGGGGGGCGGGCGGGGGGGCGGCTCTGGCGCAGAAGGGATGCGGGGGGCTTGGCCGGAGCCGGGGGGGGCTCGGCCGGAGCCGGGGGGGCTCGGCCGGAGCCGGCGGCAGCGCGGGCTGGGGTCGGTTGGAGGAATTGCCGCACAGGGGCCTTCGGAGCTCCGGGAGCAGCGGTGGGGCTGGTAGGTCAGGGAGCCGGGAGAGCCGGAGCTGTAAGGAATGTGCGGAGCTGAACACGGAGAAATGTGTGGTGTTTGGCTAATTTCAGTGGGATGAGGTCACCATCCTTTTTGGACGTTGTTTATCGAGGGATCACTAGGGAGGAACAGTTGGATGCATGATCCTGAACGGACAAGCTTTGCGTCATAGTTGCCGCTTACAGCATCTCCCCGCGTCGCGAAATCCATCCTGACCCTCTTCGGTCTTCATCCCACGGAACTCTGTAACGCCCACGCTAACCTGCCCTTGCAAAACCAAACATCTCTAGCTCCGGCTGTGTCCTCACCAGCCCCTAAAATACGAAGCTTGGCTCGCACTGCTCATTCCCACCTTGTGTGCTGGTTTTTTCCTCATCCCACTTCTCTGCTTTCTCTCTCTCCCCCCCTCTATCTCTCCCGCCTTTTGCTGCTGTCCCCAGTAAGAGGCTGGTTTAGCTGTCAAGACAACTGCGTCTTTTGAAATGATGCCGTGAACCTGCGATCAGAAAAACAATCTAAGACCGATGTCTTAAATGTTCCCATCACTTGTTCAAGATTGCTTAGCTCTGGACCAGCTGATAGGGCTGTGCACCAAGCCTGGATTTCTCCAGCAGCAAGGCTGCAAATAAGTTTCTATCAGAGACAAACCTGCAATATCCTTCCTTGCCACACTTTTTGCTGTTGTATATGTGTCTTCTTGTTTTGCCCTAAAAAAAAAAAAGGAAAAAAACATAACAGGATTCCAGTGCCTGTAGCTCTAGCAGCTATATTAATGTATTCTTCCCTAAAAAGAGAAAACAAATTCTTATACCATCTAAAACATGTCAGAAGCTTTTCCACATTTAAAAATGTCTGTAGCCAAAGGGATAAAGCATTGATCTAATGCAATATCTACCGTTTCAAGTGCTTTGGTGGTTTTTTCTTTTTGCACATCATGACTACAAGATTTTAAAGATTTCTAATACAGTTATTACAGTGAGATGTGTCACGAATGTCTTATCTTTAACTGGTTTGGAATTTCGTGTTACAAGCAATGTCTTCACTGGGGCCTGAAACACTGTGTCTCAATGGTGCTGCTACACGCTGCACACCACCACTTAGCAGTAATGTTTAGAATATAGTTGTTGGAGGGGTAGCTGCTTAGAACAGAAATAATGGCAAAGACCATGGAGTAACACTATATTTTAGTAAAATGGTTTGAAGAAATAAAATAATAGGGCATTACATTGGAAAATTACATGAGAGCAAAGAAAAAAAAAATCTACTGAGAGAAGGATGGTAATCCATTACAAACTTGGACAGGGATAGTTATCTCCAAAAGCTATGGGGAAGATATAGAAAAGCGAATATCATGTGATTATGGAAAACTATAATTTCTCAGAAACAGACTGGAAAATACCACTGGGAAATAGTAGGGCTTAAATGTTCTCGAGTGTCATAGAAACCTGATTTCTCAAGCAAACAGGGACTGAGTCCATGAAAGAGGATGCTATTTTAGGCCTAGTATTAATAAGTGGCAAGGACCTTGTAGAAGGCCGTAGTATTGAAAATAATCTTGAACTGAGTGATCACGGACTAATGCAGCTTATGTTAAACTGCAAGAGGGAGAAATGTAGATCTTTGTCTAAGGCTTGGAATCACAGAACAGCAAACTTAGAGAAATGGAGGAAATTTGTGAGGCTGACAGGACAGAGGAACCCAAAGATGATTTTTACCCAGAGATATTGAAAGAAGCTGGTAAAGGAAATTACAATTGCCAAAGCAAGGCTTTGTTCAAGCTTAGTAGTAGTACCCTGTGCCTAAAACACTCTATAGTGAAAGGAGAAAGGTGGTGATGCTGATAGCCTTAGGCCTACTCATCTGACCTTACTATATGGGTGAATTCCTCTATGAGAAAATGACTGTGAGCTGCCAGTGGGAATAGCTGTGGAAAAGGCTTATGTGAGTCTATGATGCACGAAGTAGGGTATTTTTAGTAGAGAGAGGGAAGTATTAATACAGCTTTACTTAGGACCCTTCTTTGGAAAATTATGTCCCGTTCTCGTGACTTACAATCAGAGAAGATTGACTCAGGTCACCACAGGTGCAGAAGAGGAATACTGGGGTGGCGGGGGAGCGGAGATTGCATTGAACAGGAGCTGCAAGCAAGCAAGCTTTGCTTCCTTAACTAGCCAAATGAAGCCAAAACAGCATGATGATTCACTGTAAATACATTCAAACAGTAAATATCAAGGAAGGAGAACTATTTAAATTAAAGAATTATACTAGCACGAGGGTGTATGATTATAAATTGGTCATGAGGACACTTAGACTGGAAAGCTTTCTAACCATTCCAGGAGCAAAAACCCAGTAGTCTAGGCACAAGCACCTAAGTTATTTTAAACTGGGGCCATGATACTTCGGTGTGTCCAAGGGAGCCTTAAAGGGGACTGAGCTGCTGACCTTTGGCATTGTACTTCAACCATTCCCAAGCTTCAGGGCTTCTTCTGGTCCTCTACCCCATCTGCATTTGGCTTGTGAGGGTTTTTTCAACTGCTTCTGAAGCACTGGAAATTAGTCAGAAACAGGATGTAGAAAGGACACTGGTGACATTAAATCATCAGGTGGTTTGTGGTGCATCTTGCTCACAGGCGTACGGTTGAATTGATTGCCAGATTTGGGTCACAACAAAACCTCTTCCCTCAGGTGAGCCTTGCAAAGTACTGTTTTGCCTTTTTTCCCCCTGCCACTTTCTCAGAATCTTCTGGGAGATTTATCTGGCAAATACCTTGTTGCAGGGGTCCTGGTTATAGTATTCTGTGATATTGTGCTTGAGAGGTTTGGTCTTTTACTGCAGCTCTTAAGTTTATTACCTGATACTGAAAGTGTTTTGTGACCCTCCATGAGTGGTGGCTGCAGGAAAGGTATTCTGTGAGACCTCCTAAACAAAATGGTCATTGCGTAGTTGTAGAAAGGGATCATTTCCAGTCCTATCTTCCCAAAAGTAGCATCAACGGGTTATTTTTAATGCTGGAAGTAAACCTGAGGGGGGGTGGGGGGAGGGGGCAGCAAACCATTGTTTCTTTGAGTTTGCTTATTGCAATTACAGTCATTCAGCTGAACATTCATAATTGGTAATGATACAGTACATCCTTATTAGCCCTGCTGTTTCAGGTACAGTGTGGCACTGCTTCTGTACATAATGCTAACTCTAAGCGTTGTGATTCGTGTGCATTGTACATGCCCTCTCCACAGTTTCTGCAGAAGGTGGTAATGTTTCGTTCCTAATTGATACCTATTGTGGATCTGAGCAAGGCTTAGCAGGACCCAGTTTCTGCATTTCTGGCACTGAGGCAGCTTCTCGACTTGCAGCTTCCTCATCCTATGCTTTGGATTGAAGATGCTTATTAACAGAGTAATAAAATCATTAAATTTATATTCCTTTTTATTGCTGAAGCACAGCCCAAGAGGACCTGTATCGTGGGAATACACATTCATTTACTGCATCCTATACATGAGATAAAGATTCCCCGGGGTTTATTTCAACTGCTACTAAGCAATAATGTCTAATGTGATAGCCCACTTGCTTAAAGAAAAAAAGATTTCCCCTGCCCAAGCAGTGATTTTCTACTTTAAATTCCTAGAAAGTGATGGCTTTCTAAATGACAAGCATTTGAGATGAAACATTCCCCAAGTCTTCCAGAAGTTAGTTATATATGCCTTTATGAGTATGCTATGTGACATTTTTCCTTTCTTTCAAGCTAATTGTAATTCCCACGTCAGCTTATAGATCTGCTTCACAATTGACAAGATATATTAGTATGGCATATCACAACTGCGTCTCAGTAATCTTAGGGCCTTCTTACTCTCTTGTTGAGACTATTAAAAATGTATTGAGGTCCCCAGGCTCCCCTACCATCAGGACTGTCATTGTGCCTGTGCCAAATTGACTTTGGAGTCAAATGAAATTTTTGAGTGCATGTCAGTGGATTTCCAAAGAGGCCTGTAAAGTGGTTCACGTGAACTCTAAGCTGTACCTGGAAAAAGAGACAAGACACGGTTCCACAGCAGGGAATTACCAGAGCACAGCAATGCTTCAGCTGTACGTCTGTCTCTCAGTATGGCTGCAAAATCAGAGCTGTGATGGGAAGAGTGCAAACTCAGCAAGACCAGCTCTCCACCATATGGAGATTTCCCTGTGACAGCTGAATCTGAATATAACCGGTAAAAGCATCTTAAGGGCTGCTTTGTGCCTTTTGAGCAGCACAAAGCAGCTTTATCAGGAACACGGATTTGGTCCAAAAGTTTTCCCCAGACATAAAACATCAGTTATTATACTAGTTTGTAACTAACAACTGCAAGGATTCTGTTGAATACCTGGCAAAATAAAAGGCTGACATGAATATAACAGCTGTATTGATTTATCCAGATGCCCTCATTTTCTGGATGATACATCTATTTCTGAAAATATCTTTAGGATCTTTTCTTCATCAAGAATCTCAGAATCTAATCATATAAGAGGAAAAAGCCTTACCTAATATTGGCAGAAAGACCAGATGAGTATACTTTCAGTGCTGAGAATTGTTCATTATTGTAGAAATTGTTATTGGCTCCTCACAGTAATCAATAATAGCTGTTTCTTCAGGGTGACGTAACTATTTTTACTTTCGCCTTTTCTGCATGTAGTCATGGGAACACAAACCAACCTGTGAGAATCAGGCTTAGGAACAATTTGAGCATTTGAGGTGACTGAGAGGTGGTCATTGAGTCTCATCACTTTCCTGGCTTCCAGCTTAGCTGTGTGCCTTACCTCCAGTGCCATCAGAGCATCAGAACAGATTTGTTTCCAGTTGTGCCAGCTGAGAGGCTTTTTTCCCCCACTTTTATTGACACTGCTCTAGCAAGTTCTAAAGCAAGATTTCAGAGTATTCATGAAGGTTGTTTGAGCCTCTGGGTGTTCTTTTGTTATAAGTAAACTGTCTGCAAAAGATGGATTTCCAGACCCTGAAATATTTGTTCCTGACTTCATACGCAACCTGACCCAGGCAGACCTACCAGGCTCCAGTACCGAAGAGATTACCACGAGATGGAACCTCTGTGTTTGCTACGCAGTAATGCCAGCAAATTCCTGGAGAGAATCCAGTCAGGAGCAATCATCATCTAAAGACTAGTTGTTCTAGAAGCCTAGAGGAAAACAACACTTCTCTTGTCAACACTGTTCCCTTGGGAGCTACAGCTGATAAAGCTAACCCTGATTCCCTTTGTTAAATCGCATGGATCTTGCCCTGCGTGTATGACAGAGATACTGTTGTGCTACTGAAGGATGTTCCATTCTGGATCTAGTTCTTACAGACACAGTTTTGGGACTTCCTTCATGGCGTTAACAGTTCCCCACCAGCCTCTGTCTTAACATATATCCAGCCCTCTAGTAGATCCACAGGTGTTGGTTCCAAGACATATGCACACCTATGTGATGGTATGATGTCCTTTTGTCTCTGGCTTTTACCATAAAGCCTGTAGTACCTTGTTGGTCTGCCTCTTGTTACTCAACAGTTTTTTCCACTATTCTTAGCAATTTTCTCACCTTGTATAGTAATTGGTAATTCAGATTTACAGTTTCCCAGGTACCATTCATTCTGCCTCATGATAGTATGCATAAAATATGGTAACTCTAGAGAAAAAACAATTACCCAGCTGTTTGTCTGAAGATCTCTCTTAGCTGGATTCTACTTATCCACCTGAGTCTTCAGAGTTAGGGGAGGAAAGAAGATCAGTATATTCACTGACTGATATTTAGAATAATTTCACTTTCGCCTATAATTTTTTATCACAGGGTTTGGGGAGGTTTCTGCCCTGTGCATATGAAGAAAGTGACAAAAAGTGCTCCAGGTGGTATCAGGATGAGAGTGGCTGTCTTGGGATGCAAGCAACTGACTGTCTTAACACCCCCCACGTATCGCATAGGTGAGACCCAAGAACAGGTATCTAGTTTAAATGTCTCTTCAGGGAAGCATGATTACATTCAGATATTTTCCTTGCTGAGTTTCAGTATTCTCTGTATCAAATGTGTTCAGTTTTCAAGTAAAAAAAGTAAAATCTAAATGCTCTTAGGACAACTTCAGCCTAGTCCCTAAGAATCAAGCTTCCCTTCTTCTCCCCTCTCACCAGTTATGATGAATGCTCTGCAAGCCACATTACACCCTAATCAGCATTTGCATAATCTTTACTATCTCTATGATTACAGTATGAGGGGTTTATATATAAGCTAGACAGTAATTAAAGAGAGCTAGAAAGAACTCAGCTCCAATGATTAGCATAAAGGAGTAATGACTCAAGAGCACATAGACTGGGGAGAAAAGCTGAGAAGGAAAAAGGCGAGCTGGCTATCCAGGGTAAGATTTCCAATGAACCTGAGAGATGTAGGATGGCAGAACTGCTAGTGCAGGGATGAGGAAGGAGGAGGCCTCCCAGTGTGAGGAAGGCCAGTGCCAGTCAGCTGCCAGGTAGTTGTAATGAGCTGTGGATCTTTCATGTACGGCATCTGGAAGAGAGCTACCCTGGTAGGGTAACTACCTTGAGTTTCTTAATCATGCAGGACTATTCAGACTTCTGATGCAGACCCACACCAAGGCCCAAGCAGCAAGAGGAAGTCAAACAAACAAACAGACGTGTTGGACATTGGGTCTTCAACTATTCCACTGTAGAGGCTGCTGTTTTGATATTGGGGGGATTACAGACAAGTTCTGTTGGCACCAACCCACACAAGAGCCATGCCCACTGGAGAAAAAGCCCCTCCTGCTCTTCCAGATGCTGAAAGACCTATTGTGAAAGTGGTGAAATATTAGCTCAGGCCCTGCAAAAGTCAGAGCTAGAAGTATTAGAAAAATTCCTTTAGAGCCTTCAGATGATTGGAAAGGAGCGTGCCTGACAAAACTGGCTTGAAGGTTTTCCACATGAAATGAGTGAGTTACTGCTGCCGGCGGTGGTCATCTGCTGTAGTCATGGGATGGTGTATCAGTCCTAGGCATCTCCCTACAGAAAAAGGGGCAAAAGGTGGTAACACTTTGCTGTAGCTGCCCTCATGACAAAAAAAAAAAAAAAAAAAGGTCCCTTGAAACTCAGGAGAGATGCTTAGACTGCAAAGGGGAAAGAAGAGTAAAGAACCCCTGGAGCAGCAGCAGATGTATGGAGAGATCATCTGGTCATCTTACAGGACACACCCAGTAATCTGCTGCCAGTGTAGAAAGCAAGGACTCTTTGCAAAGCAGAAAGAGATGTGCATGTATTTGTTCATAAAAACAGATAATAATAGAACAGAACCTGTTGTCAAACTGCAGTGAGGCCCAGGCACTCTTGTAATATTAGCAGATGTAGCCAAAGCAGCCCCAGAATATTCTGAGTGCAACCCTCTCACTTTAATAATAGCAGACAAATGTCGTCACTGGGTTTGAGGACAAGAAGCTGCCACGTCCAGCTTCAAATGAAATAGCTGAATTCTCAGGATCCCTAGGGAGGTGGGACAATGGGACTTCACCATTCACAAGGTCATGCCACAGTGGTTTCCAGGTTCTTCATTTTTTCATTCTTCCTAGATTATATCCCAGAGAGATAAGAGCCTGTATCAGATCCTGTACCACTTTCCTGAGTTCAGTCTTCAGTGTCTGCTCTAGCCTTTGAGAAAAGTGCTTCCACGTCCTGAATTAAATGCTCCCCTGTTGCAGACAGATGTGAGTTAAAATGCACAAAATCTAATGTCATCTTTGTACTGAACTAAAAGTTGCAAAAAGCTAAATTCTTCTTTGGCCTCAGTCTTATCTGGGTTATGCTAATTTGTCTTTGTGCAATTGCTGCAGAATTAAACCAACGTAATCCAGAGCAGAAGGAGGCCCCAAACCTCTCCTGGGCTGTTTGAGATAATAGACAGTCATAAAACCAAAAACCAGTGTCCCTCCCTCCTCCAGTTTCCCCGAGGTATCAGGAAACATTCTGATCTTAGATCCAAAGTGGAAAGCTGTGGTATTTGCACTAACTTTCCTGGAGTTATTCCCAATCCATACTGTGGTAACAGATTGTTGACTCAGCTAAGATCAGAACTTTTTTTTCTTGAGCTGGGCCTCCCATTTCAGTGGTTGTGGAGAGAAGGTGGCAATCTGCGTCTTTCCCTGGAGAAGGAGAAGTTATTTCTAATGGTATTGCTGCTGAAGTATAGCTTTGCATTTTTTTATATACTTCAGAAAGTTCTTTATTTGTAAGAAGGGCCTATCTAAACCTCAGACACCTTTGAGGAGCTACAAATTGCCAATTCTCACAATTTTTATCATAAGTTTTGTGATATTTGAGGCTTTTTCCTCAAAGTACCAGGTCTTGGAGTAATGTGATTATGTGAGAAACTCTCATTTTTCTTTCATTTAAACAAAAAGGCAGTAATTTTCTTGCTCTCATGGTTGTAGATAGAAAGCTTAAAAATATAACCTGAGCACACTGCAAAGGCTCAGGAAGCAGAAGGCAAAGCAAAATGAGTTGAACGTATATTCACTCCCAAACATTATAATTAGAAGTCCATGTCATAATATTTTTTTTTAAAGATCTGACTCATGATTTTTAAATGATTCAATTTGGCAATACCATATAGATTCACTATGCTCTTGGATAAAATTCTTTGTCACACTAAAGGCTAAATTGAGCCAAGAGTAAGTTCACTATCAACAATTACACGTATTGTATATTCTTGGCTTTTTAAAAACATCATCTACTCTTTAGAAAAACTCTATAACACAATGAAGACTAAAGCTTTCATCCAGCCAAGCCCCAGTATATGACAAATATAAAAATTGAAAGGCACAACAGAAACAGAAGCTAATAAAACTTGAAATAGGTGAGATTTATTTCTTTAAAGTGTAACTTTTCCCATCCCACTGGGCCACAGTCTGTTCCAGGTTACACTAGGGTAAACCCAGAGTAAATCCAGTAAAATAATCTGACTTTATTGGTCACAGCTAATATATTTTGTGGTGAATTGATATCAGCTCTGCTAAGCGTACTTGTCATTCCATTTCTAGTTCCAGCATTTATATCAAAATCTAGTAAGAACAATGTGACGGGGGAATTGAGGAAGCACTAAAATTAAGGCTGTGTGTGCAACTTCAGTTTGACTGATATCCCTTCTGCCCTGCTTCTTAATATTAATTCTGAAGCCTTTAATGATGCGATCACATTTTTTCCATAGGATCCGCTACCTCTCCGAGTAATGGGTCACTCTGTTGGGGTTTAGATGTGAAGCGTGCAGCAAGAGAGATTCCTGCCTTCCAGATCTCTATTTCACTTTAACCTTAAAAAGGGACTTGGAGCTACACAAACCAAGTCCTATAGAAAGTAGGTGAAAATGAGGTATTTGCACACTCAGCTAGTAAGGAATCCAAGATTGCAAAGAGAGTTTACCATGCTATGCTTCAAACACTTTGAATGAGAAGGGAAAAGCATGTGGCCTGCAAAACAGAAATGATCCAGGAGTCACACTTGCAGACTTCTGATCTATAACCAGAGAGTGTTATCCATTGTGCTACTAGCATGCTGTTGGCAAGGTCTTTGCTTGGACAGATGTACCCTATAATCAAAGTTGAAAGATGGATAATGAAATTTATGTCTAAAACCCCACCTAACTTTTCCCCAAAATAACAGAGCAAAATGAAACCCTCGCCAGGCTGATATGAAGATGAATTGAGTGTTTGTGAAGCCCTCAAGAATAGCAGTGATGAGCACTAGAGAAAATTTTAGGACTTGAGCTACCATATCACTGACAAAAAGTAAGAGGAATAGAGATCTTATATGGTAACTCTCAAATCCTCCAAAGTCAAGAGCACCTATCCCTCAAACTCTCTTTTAAAATCCTGTTTATTGCCTAAAAGAATCATCCAGATGGGACTCAAAGGGCAGAAAAGAAGGATGTACCAGAGAAAAACAAATATATGGCATCCTTACTTAGGAGGAAACAGATGGCTTTTAAAACAAGGCTGAATGACACACAATAAAATATGTAGGGGGCCACACATTAAATACTGCAGATAAAACAGGATGACTAAGGGATCCTCTGTCCATCTTGTGTACTGAAGAAATTCGAGTCCTTTGGAAAAAATAGTATCCCACAAAGGACTGCATCATAATGCAGTCTTTATTCTGTCATTTTTCTGAGTCATCTGAATTTCTGAATCACCTGAACTTCAACCTCATTGTCAATTGTACATGTAGATTTCTAGTTTGAGGCAAGGGAAAGGAGAGTGAAGACTTTTTTTTTACTCTATCATCTGGAATCATTCATATTCTCATGATTGGAAAGAGGAGGCTCTTTAGATCCACTCCACAGACTTCTACTGCTTGACCTGATGGAGTATCTGCTCACAGTACTACAATGCCGTGCAGTCTGGAGGGGAGAGCACCTCTCCTGCCCTCACAGCTTCACTGCTATCTATTGACAGCAGAACAGGGAGGCTTAGCAGCCTGAATGCCTTTCCATGCACTGACAGGGGATATCGCACATCTTGGTGGGCATTCCCCTAAAATGGACCTTTCTGCATCTCAGTCTTTTCCACATCCCTGCTTCCTCTCATGCTGTTCACTTTTCCCGTTTTAACTTCACTCGCCATTGCTCAGGGATCTCATCCTCATCCCAGTCTCTCTGATGGCCTCACTATAACCTCCATCTCTGGATTTTCCATCCAAGTACTGTTCTCTTTCTACACTGTCAATGCCTTCACACCAAGGACCAGCCATCTTTTAATCACATTAATTCCTGTTTCTCCTCCCTATTGCTTATACAATTTCCCTTTCCCTTTCTCTCCCTCTCACCTCTAGGCCTGTGCCCCACACCAGGGTACCATTGTCAAGCCTTTGCCAAAAAACCCCCAAAGGCAGGTTATTGAAGACTGCCATGCTGTAATCAGAGCTCTTGTTGGTGCTTGAACACTACGAGGGCCATATAACACAAAGTATTGAAATACTATAAAAATACATGCAGAAGTAAGGGTCAGGATGTTTTCTCCGTAATTCAGGTTCACAATTTCAGTAGTTCATCATGCAGTACAGTTCACAGAACATGCACATTTTTAAATAGTTGTAGGAGGGCCCAGGAAACCTGAAAGCTGTCTAGAACTGCAGGGTCCAAGAATCAAGAATTTTAACATGTGGTCCAGCCTGCTTAAGAGATCAAAGGAAGGGGCTAATTAGGCTTGACACCCTCTTTCCTGCAAGGTTAGACTTGGTTTTACAACCCAAATGGAATGGGAGGAGTAGTCTGGTGAGGATATTTACTGAATGTGAAGTAAATCCAGAGATTCAGTCCATCCTACACCCTTAAAAATTAGGCAAAAATCACAAAATCCCTAAACTTCTCATGGCATAGTCAAAGGCCTTTCCTCATTGAAAGGAAAACTAAAATTCACCTGATTTCTGAAGAAAGAAAGAAAAAAAACCACAATGATTTTACTATGAAGCATTAAGCATTTTGTCTCTTAAGCTTATATGTCTCTTTTCCCACAGTTCAGAGATACATTGCTGTCTGGAATAAAGTTTTGAGGGGACAAAGACAGAACAAGACTAGGCATGACTAGCTAAATTATTAGGGATGTCCTGGGATTATGAGACTTAGGGATAGGTGCTGTAATACCTGGAACAGAGTTATTCTCCCCGCTTCTCCTCCCTCAAGAATCTCTAATTAGAGAAAAGCTTCAAAAGGTCTGCAGGGTCTTCTCTTCCAGCATAGTTCCAGCTATGCCTGGATGCTCTGCTGACAGACAGGAGGTGAATGGATCTCTTTCTTTGTCAAATGCTCTAACCCCTGCCTCTTGTGTCATCTCCAGCAGCTGACACAGAAACAACAAAAACAACAACAAACAGACTAACACAATAAGGCAAAGTTTCAGGCATCTGGCCCCAGTTTGAATTTTGAAAGGAGAAAGGCACTGCCTGGTGGTGTGCAGTAAGATGTCCATGCCATGGGAAGGGACGGATTTAAAGCTTTGGTCAGATGGCCTCTTGCAAATGTAACTGTGGCAGTGTAAGGAATTAGCTCCTTGTCCTTCAGCTACAACTCCTGGGCTGAAAACTTTTGCTTTCCCTTAACAGGGCTGGCAGAGTTGCTTGTGACATAACTCATCTGCTCCAGTGCAAGAACTAACTGGTCAGACATTGCACTGGAGCAGATGAAGAGCACTCAGGTGAACCATTCTGCTGTGACAATGGTAACCTTGGGCAGAGATGCGACAAACTCAAACAACTAAAAGGATGATCATGTCTTAAATTGCTGCAGTCTCTTCTAAAATGGTAGTGTATATCCAAGGATGTCTCTTCTTTTCAGTGCCTCCTTTGGACTATTTTTGATAACTGGCATTTCAGCATAGTGGCTTTTGTGGAGCCCCTTCTGATGTTACCTTCCCTTCTCCATGCACTGGGGGACCAAGGGGTCTACCACAGATCTGCAGATCCTGCTGTGGCTGGTGTAGCTGTATTCTGATTACCCCATCAGTAGGGCAATCCTTCCTTCACAGCAAATAAATGCACTAACAATTCAAAGGCACTAGTAAAAGACAGTTAGTCAAGTTTAGCAAAGAGTCACTTGTATCGAAAGAGAATATCCTTTAGCTAAAACATTGTCGTCACTGTTACGTGATGGTCCAAATAAGAACTTTAAATGTACCTTTAGCAAAATAAAACTAATAGCAGCAGAAGGGCATGGAGGTGCCAGCTAGTGCCTGCCCAGTCTTCAGGATCCCCAGACATGCACAAAGCCAGCAGGCTGCTTTTTGAACCTTGAATGTTTTTACTATTGACTGACTTTGTTTTTGCCCTGTCTTCTGCCTCCTCCCTCGTCATCACTATGGTGACTACCGTATCACAGCCTATCTCCTAGCCTTTGAAACTGTCTCTCTCTCTCTCCCTTATTCATCCTTTCTCCCTTAGCATCCCTTTTCCTTTTGACCCAATCCTGCCATTTAAATGATAGGATCAGCTCTGGACTGTGGCTGAAGTCATCCCAGCTGTCCAGCCTGTCCCTGCTGCGTGCTTGTCTCATTGCTCATCAATCATCTCCTGAACTACCTTGGTTTGCCAAGCAACATTTTAAAGCAAACTGAAATAAGCAACATTTCACCTTGAAACACACACTCCCAACTGTGGCAGCCAACGAGCTGACTGACAAGCAGCTGTACAACAAAAGGGAGGTGAACAAATGTCCTAAGGTAAACTTTCCCTTCTCTTAAAACAGTCTTCTCAATAAATACAGGTAATGAATGCTCATCAATCTTCCTCTTATTGATTTAATCTTATGTCAAACCTACCTTTTCACATATTCTGGAAGAGAACCTGTTTTCCTCCATGTGTCACCTAGCATCACCTAGCACAGCGACTGATAGGAGCAGAGTTCAGGGATGATAATGAGCTGTGCTGTTTCTGATGCAAGACACAGCCCCAGAGGCTCGGAGGTGCTAACTCAACTTCAACTTGGTAAATGAAGTCCGAGGCTTCAGACAGAGCATCTCAGCCCTGCATATCCTCCTTAACATATTGAAAAAGAGAGAAAATATTAAAAGCATTGGATATGCAAAGGATCAAGTAAGGCTGTTATTTTTAACACCCTTATTCCCTTTCCCATTTTATCCCAATTTCCTAAAGAAATAAGGCTTATGAGATCAGCTGGGCAATGCACATCTCTCCCCCCCCCGCATCTTCTTTCCCCCATTAGCCAATCTCAACAGAATTTAATACAGAAAGTAAAGTTCTTCAGAGTTAATTAAATTCTTATGTGATTTATAAAACCCGGTGGCTGGGAAGCAGAGAGCATGGTTTGGACCTTCCCAAGTTGACCTCGGATGATTTTGCCCGTATCACCCAATTTCTAGAATACCACTTGGCTCCTAGGAGGGGAGGAATGTTGTAAGGGAAAAGAAAGTGGAAGCATAGTGCTTTGGTGAGTACACGCGGTGCCTCAACTCACGCTATACGCAACAGCCACTGCAGTGCCATTGTGGTAAAGGCCAGACACAGGAGCCCTCCTGGCCACACTCAGATAGTATGCCAAGGGAAGGCAGTAAAGGGAAGAGGGCAGGCTAATGCAATGACAAAAAAAAGTGTGAAAAAAAATGGAAAATTCATGTAGCTGCGTAACTGCAGTCACACCAGTGGCACCGACAAGCTTCTCCTGAGCAGCATGGCTTATGGTCGAGACAAGGACTAAACACATCATAGTCTAAGGGTCTGAAGTCTGACTTAACACGAGCCATAAAAGGATATTGGACATTAGGGATATGTCATCTGGGAAATGTCTAAATATAGCTTTACATGAAATGAACACGGGGTGCTGACAATGACTGCCATGGACGTGTGACCTTAGGATAAGGATGAAAAATTAATCAATTAAAAATGTATAATAGGAGTTAGCAGCCACTGAGGAAGTGCACTGCACAGTGCAAAGGGCTGATTGAGTACCAGAGAGGAGTAGCTGTAGCTCAGTTCTTCCTCCTTTAGTTGCTGTGCCGCACGGGCCCTGGTACCAATGTTACAGCTACTGTCCCACCCCCATACTGAGAGCTGGGATGAACCCTGTGCTATCTAGAGGTGCATGAAAGAGCTGTAGTCCCTGCAGTGCAATGGCAGATAGCAGGAAAAAGAGATTCCCTAGCTGGATTACGGCCAGTGGGTAAATGGTCAACAGTGGAGAAGGACTGTTGATGGGTCCCATCTCTGGAGCACGGCCAGTTCTGGAGGGTCTGTTGTGGTTAATGGGGATGTGAGAGACCTTGAGAGATCACCGGTGGTGGGGGAGTGGGGTGAGGTATCACCCCACTTCCCCTGGTGCTCCCCATGTCCTGGGAGTTGTTACTGCTTGACCACAGCCCTCCTGTTATTTACAGTTACAACAGCAGCTTGCACAGCCCTGCAAAGAGAAGAACGGTCACGTCAGGGGAAGAGATGGGTTAAAAAGGAGGAGGAAATGACAAGGTGATCTCAAGAGAAACCTGGAACAGCAGAAAAACACAGAAGCTGTAATGTGCAGGGAAGATGGAAAGTAGAAGGAGCAGCTGTGGGGAGGCGAGGGAGGCAGAGTGGCTGAAGAACATGGAAGTCGCAGAGTATGATATCATTTATGCTTTATGCAGAGATAACAGTAGATTTGGGTATAATTAACTTAAAAGTCAATACTGCCCTTTACGTGATAGGAACATAGATCTGCAGAGAAAAAGGCTTCATTATTTTTCCTGCTTACAGAATGACCTACTGTTAGGCAAAGCCACTCTTTGACTGGCTCTTGTAAGGTACTGGAGGTGACAACAACTGTCCATTTTGGCAAAAAGGGAAAAGGTTATTTTAAATGGGCCAGAGCAGATGTTGTTTTCTTTTGTTCCTCCAGAGGAAAAACAGACAAGATCACACAAATGGAGAGCGAGAGGGAAGAGACAGAAAACACGGCGGCTGTTGTGGTGCTGACTCTTCCTCTCCATATCATTGTGAAAGAAAGGGCACAGCGCACGCTCTTATCATTTCCTCTGAGATGATTTGTACCAGCATTCAGCTGTTCAGGGCACTGCTCAGCCTTTCTGAGCACCCTCACAGTACTCTAACAAAATGCAATCATCTTGGCTGCCTAATGCAGACTTTGAAATAGGGCCACAAGCAGACAGAGGAAAGAAGAGGAAACAGGCAGAGGGAAGAAAGAAAATAAGAAGTAGAAGCCCAACCAGGTGGAAATGAAGATTTCAGCCAGATCCTTTCCTTTGGTTTCCCTGACTACATAATTTTTTCTGAGATCGAGTAGAAGACACCCATCTTAGTAACTTAGTGGTTTCTGGGGTTAGAGAAGAGCCTGGGCAGGGCAGCCCTGACAGTTAACAACTTCCCCAGAAATCTGTCCTCCTCACCTAGTGCCCACTGCAGACCCCAAATGGGCAGAAACCTCACTCACTCATCATTTTATCCTTTATTAATGACTTTCTAATTTGCCTTGTGAATTTAGCAGAACCCTGAGCCTGGGACAATAGGCCTTTTGCTCCAATCAATTCTGTGTATTTTTAATACTTTCATTACCTTTATTTTTTAAAAAATCTTGTGTGAGGGACTGAGTTCAACCCTGTGTAACTCCAAATACCTTAAAGGTGTTGATTTCCACATTTTCACCCTGCTTTATTAAGCAAAAATCAGTCCTGCTTTAATTTAATGTAGTGGACTGTCACAACTGCAGCAGTTCAGGAGCTCCTGCACATCCTCAGCAACCATCGCCATTGTAGGGATGCTGTGGAGGGTGGGCACAGCGCTGCTGGGAAGCTGATTCAGCCGTCACACTCTAATCTGCTGCAGCGTGCAAGCTCCCAGAGAGTGGTCACCTCCTGTGGGACAAGCTCTCCTTGTGCTGGGCCGGGCTGCGGCAGAGCCCCCATGGCCGGTGCTGGGAGGGAGTATGCACTGCACCCATCCTGCTTCCGCACTTTCGCAGGGTCTCAGGCAGCCACCCCGCAGGGTTATTGCTCTGGCTGGCACCACAGCCATCCCCAGCCCCTGTTCTCCCCCATAAGTGGAGGGATGAGCACCGTGCTCGATGCATGAGCAAACGTCTACCCCTGAAACGCCGGGGAAGGGATTGCAGGGCCCCAGGGAGAAAAGCAGGCTGCTACTGGCAGCTGCCCCGGACAGAAAGCGGGCAGGCAGACCCTCCCTCTGCCAGCATGGCAGCAGCGGCCCTTCTGCGGCGTAGCTCCCCTGGGTCCCACAGCACAGTGGTCCAGGCACTAACGCAGGAGAGAAAGCAGCTCCGTGCCTTCCAGCGCCTGGAGAGGGTCTGAGCCACAGGGAGCTCGCAAGGCTGTGGTGGCTGTGCTGGAGCAGAGCCTTGGCCCAGCACAAGGGGGGATGGGAGAGACGTTGCAGAGCGAGGGGGTCCCCTCACCTTGATTTGCAAGAGAACTCAGCTACAGATACGTTGGAGGTGGGTTAGATCCTGTCGTCTGGCGTCCCTGTGGGGAGATGCGTGGGCACGGTCTTAGCAACACGCTTTTGGCTTTAGGACTAGAGAGCCTCCACACACGCACACAAACTTCAGCTCTCCAGTGAATTTTCATTTCAAAAGCCAAGGTGCTTCTTTGAGTTAGGTTTTAGCTACAGAGAGATTTTCAAGATCATGGTTTTCCACTTACTCGTGTACAGATCTGCCCCTTGCTGCCCATGTGCGCTCTCTGCACATTGGGTGTAGCAACACCCGAGAAAGCTCCCACCGCCCATGACTGGTGTGTATGTTTGTGGCATTTTGTTCGTTCTATCGCAGTGTGAAAGGCTGAGGGTCCCAGCTGTTAATTCCTCTCTACCTGCATTTGAATGGGGCCAGTCCCACCTGAGCCATGCCAGCAGAAATACTTACTGTAAAAGTACAAATGCGAGGAAAAACAAGTTGTTAAAATATTGACCCTGAAGTACACAGTGAAGCAAAGAGAGTCTCCTGAGAAAGCCTCCTCTGCTGCATTTTATTAAACAAAAATAACTTGGAGACTCCAGAGCGTCAACTATTTGCCCAGGCCCCAGTGAAGATATTTGATTTTTATTCTTCTCTTGCTGCAGTTCCCTTTACTTCCCTGTGAAGGAAGGAGGATAAAAACACCTCCCTGGCTTGGCAGGAGGATCCCATTCAGACCTGGGCCCAGGGTCCAGGCAAGGGAGCTGACAGCTGAGAGTGCTGCTGGGTCTGGTGGGGGAGAAGGGATAGGAACAAAGCAAGCCGGACAGGCTTTCCACATCACGCAGTGACCCACCTGCATGAAGTCACCTGAAGGACTAACATCTTAAACTCCAGGACATTTTATATATCTTAACTTTATGCCAACAAAACTGAAACAGAGCTAAACAGATATTTGCCCCCAGTCCCTGTAAACTTTCATAAGCTGAATTGGTTTGCTCTTTGCTTTTGCTTTGGGACCATCATATTTTTAAATAACCTGGGCATTGCTTCAAGAGAAACTTCGGGAGCTGAAGGACTGTTAAAGCTGAGCACACCAGCCCAAGAATGAAACCAGTAGTCCTTGACAAAAATAAATCATTACTGAAATAGAACCTAATCTTAATAGATATTTTCAATGCAAATTTTTTAAGGTATAGAGCCCAAGAATTAAATGAGTGTTATCTAGAGGCTAAAGAGTATTGGTCTCTCTAGATTCTTCCCAAGCCCCCAGAGATGACATGTGTGATACTGGGAGTTTAACTGCAAACACGCACAGAAGGACACCAGTCTATTTTAGTCCTCAGGGTCATTTCTTGCCCTTCTGTGGAAATACCCATTTTACGTCTCTTTGCTTCCTACCCCTCAGGCAGCCCTTAGTCCCATTCCCGGCATTTGGAGGATCTCTTTGAGGGGTGTGATGACAGAAGAAAGGGTTTGAAGGTCCCTTGAGAGGTCATCTAATCCAGCTGGTTATCTAGTCCATTCAGGAGGATCAGCTCTGCCTTACAGATGTAAAAACCTCAGGAAGCTCCCAGACTGCAAGACATTTAGCTGTTAAGCCAGGGTGAGAGGACTGTAAAGCCTTCTGGGAGGATGACTCCAGCAGAGAAAATCTGTACCCCAAAGAGGGCTGCTAGAGCCAGATATAGAAAGAATAAGGAGCAAAACCAAAGACAGTGAGGCATCCTGTAATTTCTCTGCTGTTGCAACACCCGTTGGGGATACAGCACTCATACAAGTTAAGGCAGCTTTCCAAAGCTGCTGCATCCATGCTGCATGCTAAATGAACCCTCAGGATCTCAGTTGTAAGTTTCTCACCTTGCACCAGCATTTCTGCCAGCACATCAACAAATGGGGACAGAGAGCAGCACAGTGGGTTCTCAAGACCCAATAGATGAGCATGAAATGCGGGCAACCTGCATGAAAGCCTCCAAGCCTGCTCAGAAATGCATCTGTCAGCCCAAAGAGACAAAAATCAGGTAACTCTTTGAGAACTTCAAGTACATTAGGACACTGACACAAAGGAGGACTCATGTGCAGCTTAACTTTGGAAGGTTACTTTGGAGAAATTATTTAATACTGTGCTGTATTTGGGATGTTCAAGTGAGGTTTGGTCTGTTCCTTTATTAAATAAGGGGTCATTAGTATGTTTTCAAACTACTCAAGCATCAACACAACCTGAGACCTGAAGTAGGAGGTTGGTCTTCCTTTCTCACACATCAGTGAGCCAAACCCAGCCCTTAGCTGCAGTTGCCTAGGTGGAAAGCATGGCAGCTACCTACTTCTTGGTCATCAGCTTAAAATAACAGATTTCAAGACAAAGCCCAGGCATGATTTTTACCATTGCTTTTCAAAATGGACAGCTGCTTCTAGGTCAGTAAAAGCACTTCTTTTTCTCTATCCAAATTATTTATTTCCTAGGTTCTTAACAAATTTTTTTAGCCCTCATATGCAAGAATTGCAAGAGTGATTTTTATTTAGGTGACAGATAGAACGAACATCCCCGGGAGAGCTGGGGAGCCCATGCTCCTACAAACTTTGGCACATGGGTTTCCATGGGCCAGCGTTGCCTGAGACTTTGCAAACAATGTCTGGAGAAGCTGAGACACATGCTGCAAAGGAGCAGCTTTCCTGCTGGAAGCGTAGTGTTTCCAAGAAAAGGATGTTCTGTTCTCCACCACCTCTAAAAACAAAACTGATTCTGTCATCTCCATGTTTGTTTTGCTACGTCTGATATTTTTAAATTGTTTATTAAATACAGTGGTGATTTAATTGAGTGTTTGCAATAGCATGAGATCTGTGCCATTGGCTTGAGCCAAGAGCCAGAAGGCATGCAGAAAAACTTCCCCCATCACGCTGCTGTTGCCAGGCCTCCATGGCTTGCAGAAAATCCCTTTCCAATCACCCAGTGCTAAACCTCCTTAATGTGATTCCCCCACCACCGACAACTGGGATGAAACTGCTGTGAGAAGTTGTCTCAGCCTGAACTCATGCACAAAGGACCTCTCTTTAATTTCACCATAATTGTCAAAAAGTCTTTTCCAAATCCTATCTAACCACAATATAGAAAGAGTTCATGTAAAAATCTTCTTGCTGCATTTACCAAAATCATAGGACTCGTGCTGCAGTACTATTGCACTGGAAACTATTGTAAAGAAAGCTCATTAAATTTCATTGTAGAAGTGACCAAACGTGAAATGCATGCAGCAAAACAATTTCAAGGAAAAATCTTAAAAGATCTCATTTCATGAAAATGAAAATGCAGAGGTTTCCATCTGGAAACCAAAGGGAAGACTGTGTTTATGTAGTTACAATGCTAAAACAAATACCAGAAAATACAGAAATCAGCTTTGTAATAATGAAATAAAGTCATTGCAAATTAAGTGACTGCTTACACAAAATACACTAAACAGAAAAAATGTTAAAATTACAATATTAAGACATAAATCCACAAAAGGGGAATTTTAAATTAAGTGAACTCTTCGCTTAATGCAATTCTTATAAAAATGACACTTTTCCAGAAAGATACCTTATTTCCAGCATTTTTTTTTCTGTGTACCAGGCCATAGAGTAAGGATGAATAAATGATTATTTACACAATTTAAGTAACGCTCCATATCTCACATTCACAGATAAATGTGTGGGACTCAAGGCATCCAGCAATACGAACAAGCTACCAGGACTGCATTTCACTACGGCTTTCTCTCTTCCCGTCACCCTCCACGGTCCCAAGTCACTTCTGCAGGGGAATTGGTGACATTTTATGCCCCCGGACCCCATGCTTTCCCCCAAACCAAAAGCAAATAACAAGCAATGGAGACAGTGTCACTTTTCTCTCCACTGCTGCCCTTCCACATGGAGCAGACAGGCAGCTGCCTTACCCCGGGGGGCAGCGGGGTTCGTCTCTCAGCCCCCTCTCCCAGGTGCTCCTCATTGACCACCCACAGCAAAGGTTCATGGCTGAGCTGGAAAGCCACGTGGACACTGGTCCCTCCGCGAGGCTTGAGGCCACCCATGGGAGATGCACCATGACAGCGCCAGGGGACACCCTGAAGAGAGAAACAAGTAAGAAGGGGTGAGCCAAGGACCCCAAGCACCATGGTTTCACTGCAACAGAGTTGAAGAGCCATGATGGGTGACATCTTGCCCCTGTTGAGGGTTGAGCACTAGCCTGAGCTACCAGCACTAGAAGTCCTCAGCCACCGCTGTAAAGCTGTGCCTGGCCCTTGACGGAGCAGTGCCTGGCTGGGAGGTGAGGGAGCCCGACCTGAGCTGGAAAGGGAACCCGAACCACCATGGGTGAAGGAGCCGGTCTGCAGGAGGCCTGGGCATCAAAGTGATGGCGGAGAGGAAAGGGAGCAAAATGGGGACAGAAGTGACAGGGAGTGCATGCGCCAGGTGCCACAGGAAACAAAACAGGAGGCTGGTGGGAGAAACGTGTAATAGAGGAAAGGATGGAGGAGGTGAAAATTGAGGACAGGAAGGGGAAAGGAAGAAAAGTACTTACTCCGCTTGAAGAGGAGGCACTGGCCCCTGGAAGACTCCCAGTTAGACAAAGCCCTCCTCCTGTTTCCAAATTCCCCATACAGAAAGGTAGACAAGAAAAATTTTCCTCCTGCTCCTGATGGAACAAATTGGGATGTGCCCTATAAAAAAAGCTACTGAAGAAAAGTCAGCATTGGCACAAGAACAAATGGCTCTGGGCTGGCCATGAATGCGTTTATGGTGGCAGCAAGAAGTGTGGCGCTGGGGCGGCAAAGGGCAGGAGCTTAATTCAGTATGAAACGGAGCTTGATGAATTCATTAAAGGGATTATATAGTGCAATCACCTGTGAAGACAGGCAGCCTGTTTCAACAGTCCCAAAGACCCCCATGTCTGTTCCCAAATTCCACTGTGCTTTCTGCACCTCGCTTTTGCTAACCTCTCATGCTTTCATGGACCCAGCACTATGCTTCAAGAACAAAGAACAAAGGCACAAAACATTTGGAAGCTATTAATGTAGTGCCATACATATTTATACTCTTACAAGTTGGACAAGACCAACTTTTTCACTTAGGAATATAGGGCCAATCAAGGGCTGCAAAAGCACATACAGATCCATCCCAAAATAATGCTTTCTGTATATTTCAGGAATGAGCCTTAACTATACTTAGGATAAGGAATTTGTCTTCATGTGATGAGCCTGACCTCATCATCTACAAAGGGAGAGGTTGTGAGCAAGCAGGCACTTCTCTCTGCAATGTCCAAATCACCAGTATATTTCATATATTTAAAGTAGTGATCTGGAACCCATTGCCATAGTGTCTGGGTGCCTTGTAGTCTGCCTAAAAATAAACAAATATCAGTTACCCAAGTGGGTGACTCATAATCATACACGAGCCCCTTCCAGTGTGAGCGGGTTGGCTGGTTAATTAACTTGAAGTCTGACTAACAGATGATCCTAATACTATCCTCAAACTACCATCAAACCACTTTAATTAGTATGTGTAAAAGGGCCAAAGTGCACAAAGCTAGTAAACTAATCTCCCCTTCCCTCTTACATCATGTGCTACAAAATATTCCCTGTTCTCCGACCAGAATTCATCCCTATTGACAAGAAATGCTCAAAGAGCTCTTTCTGTCCCACATTCAAAATACGGGCAGAGGGAGAGGTTTTCAGCACAGCACTGGCAAAAACCCTTCACCAAACCATGAACCCAGCATAAAATTCAATCCACTCTTCAGGTACTTGCCATGATACTCACATGGCCTGTTGTTGATATTTCTGATAACTTAACCTTGCCCTCCATCCCCACCACACTCCTAAAAAATACACAGTCTATTGAGACAATACTTCTGAATCTTGACCTCATAGGAAATATTTTTTTAAATAACATAAATATTTCAAAATAAAAATATTTTTGAATGACAGGAGCCCTTTAGGATCTGGTAAGTGGTTTATTTCCTTGATTTTATGTTTTTTGTTTTTAAAAACTCCTGTCTACATATAGGTATATACACACGCGTGAGAATATATATCTCTCTCTATACACACACACACACGTAGATATATGGGACCATATGGAACTCTTTGCTACACCAGACTCAGTCCAGGGGGAGCTTTGCTGGCAAGCACAGGAACCTTTGCTGTCCTTTGACTCAGTAGCAGCCCTCTCACTGCCAGCAACATTAGTTTAGTTATCATTCAAAAATGCAGAAAAAAATTTGGGCTTAATTTCCTTTAAAAGCCACCATACTCAACTGTTCCAAGAATAAAATTCACCTTTTTTTAAAAAAAAATAAAAGAACAAATCTTGTGGCATGTCTCTATGAAGTGTTACAACTGGCCACCTTTAAAAGACACTTGAAGTTTAAACCCATGTCATACTCCACATGCTGGTTGCTTTCCAGTTCAAGCAACTCCTCTGGGCTGGAGAGGGAAGGAAGGGGGATCCCGACAGACACTCCTCATCTATAATCAGCAGCTATAATAGCACTTTCCTTTAGCTGGCTCTAGCATTTTCCAGGCTAAACCCCACCGTTCTCATGCAGGGAAAGCTCTTTGGAAGTCAGTACAGAACTGCAGCTCCGAAGTCAATGAGAATCGACGTTTTCAGCCTGTCTGCAGGTGCCGGCCACGGTCGCTTTTTGACATCCCTGCATTACACCGGCTTTGTGTGTACAAATGAGTGAAGTTGCTCCCCGGTGACTGACTTGAAGAGACTTATTACTACCGACAGCTGCAGGGACTCTCTTTTTTGCTCAAGAGATAAAAATGTGTGTTTTGGAGCCGAAGAACCAGACAGTCAGAGTAAAACATACTGGAGTTGATGAGAAAACTCCTACCAACTTCAGTGGGACCAGGAATTCACCCCTTCTCCTGGTGGCTAATGGGTATGTGCAGTCATGCCTCTTGGCTTTGTGGCTTCTTTACAGCTCACACCCCATGGGTCTGCTCTGCAGCCCACAAGCACAGCAACACCAGGTGTAAGATCAGAGCTCACGTCACAAAGCGGTCTCGTAACTACATCAGTCCCAACATTCTTCTGTACAGAAATACATGCCAGCCAGTGCCGTCTAATGAATGAGAAAAACATTTGGTCTCATAACCACTTCTAAGGGCTCCATGGAGCTGAACTGAGATGACTCTGTAGGGCTAAATGCACATGTACAATACTTCTTTTCGCGTTGCAACTTGAGTTTTCTATCAGTATTCCAAAATGTGTGAAAACAAAGATAATTCAGGTTTTCACCTTTATTGACTATTTCAAAGCCATGTTCACCAGTGCCTACAAAATTATCTAAGTGAGATAATACAACAAACACCTTTCAAGCCACAGGACTGCATCAGTGGATGAGCTGTGCATATTACTTGCACCGTGAAAAATACTGTTAAAGTAAGTAGGTTTTGTTCTAAGTTATCCTGCAAAAGTTGTTTTTTTTTTTTTTTGTAGGAGTTATGAAAGTACATGAAAACAAATGGAAAAATGTGCTGTAGAGGCAAACACAATGCTTACCACAAAAGCCAACCCAAAGAAAAAAAAATTCCCAACATTGTTTTGTGCAGGTTTTGTTTCAGAGAAAATAATTAGCATGAATAGTGCAAATAGGCAGTTCTCTGATCTGACCAGAGTCTAAACAAAGGCAAGAAAATCTTCCGGTTGTGGGGTTTTTTCCCTTTTATTTTAAGATGCATGTGAATTTCATGGGACATTTTCAGCCTGATGTTGGGGAAGTGTTAGAAAATACAGACAATTTCATGTGCTACACCTGACCCTTTTCTCTCCACTGAATGCTTTTCTGGATATATAATTGAAGTCTCCTTTTGAGCTTCCTTCTTACTCAAGAAAAGAGCCATCCAGAACCACAAGGGAAACAAAAAAGCTGATTTTACTTGAAAGTAGCAGCAAAACTGATAACACAGAGCATATCCTGAAATTTACCCAGTGAACACACTAGAAAAATAGAGACATTTTGATTATTTGTAGTAAAAGTCATGTGATGGTGAAGTTGGTAGTATCCTTTCAGCATTAGCAAAGGCTGAAGGTTTGCGCTGGGGATCAGAGCATTATCTCTATGTAATGGGATTTTCTCATTTAATGAAGGTACATACACCTCCCTCTGCCATTGAGCTGGTTTTTTTCTACTTCTGTTAAGGAAAGCAGGAGATTACATAAAAAATTAGAAAACGGATGGCACGAAAACAAAGGATTAATTTAAAAGACATTCAAACTACAAGTTTTATTTCTGCCTAAAACATCATTCGTGCCAATGTACTGTGTGCTGTGACATTATACTGCAGTAAAGTAAATTCTGCCATGAATGTTACTGAGGGGAAACAGCTTCTGTTGTAACTCCCACCTTGGGGCTTGTGTCTGGATTTGTTTTTTGAATGGATTTTTTTTTCTTACTTTAAAGTTCCTGTGTAAAAAACACCTTTAGTTTCTGGGGTTTATTCTCTTAATTTCAGCATCTAAAAAGGAATCCATCCCTTTTGCCTGGATGGCACGTAAGATCCCATGCCTAGGGGACTGCCCATACCAGCATCCTCAGGGTGAGCCCTTCCCTTTGGTTCCCTGAAACCATGGGGAAAGAGCTCCCCACTTCTCCCTCACCTTCTCTCTGCTGCCAGGAGCTCAGAGGTGGTGCTCCCATGTGAGTATCTCATCCATTGCTTGTCTGCCAAGTGATTCCTCCAGGATCCAGACAACATGGACTTGGCCCCTCTCTCCTTTGTCTATATCCTGAAGCAAGGAGAGAAATGAGTTACACTTTCAGAGCCTGCAGAAGTGCGCTCAGGTAAATATGGTTACACTCCACCCACGTAGCCCATGCATGCTCTGGACTGTTTCACCTCATGGAGATCAGACTTTGCTCCAAGCAGAAGCACTTAACAGGTGCTACACATTGATGGCTGAACCAGAACAGAAATAGGATCTAAAGCCCATGGAGAGCTCAGAGTCCAGAGAGTTTGGCATACATTTTTTCATGATACCAATAACAGAGGGGCTTGGAACATCCTGTGACCATCTGGTGACAAAGAAAGGACTATCCTACACCACTGCTGCTAGCGATAGCACCGTTGGTATCACTGATGGCAGGCAGATGGATTTCCAAAATCCCTTCCCAGCTCTGGTCCCCGTGATTCAGTAACCAGCTGATCCTGCAGCACCCGTGCCAGCCCTGTAAGCCTCAGAGGCATGTCCGCTCTGTGCCAGAAGTACATGTGTCTGCGTGAGACTCGGTTCATGCTGCCCTGCCTCACTCCCATATCACAGCCCTGAAATACCTGCTGAGCACCATCAGCACCAGTGAAACTGCGTCAGTGCTGATGCTGGTTTGCAGCGGCAGCACATAAACTCAGGCTTTGAGCACAATCCTGAGGTATCTCAGCACGTTGGCATGAACTGTCTCAAGCTCTTGCACCCATCCTCCTTCTGAGATGCAAGAAGGAAAGTACAGTCTGTCATCACCCCCATCTCTACCAACCTGCCATCATCTAATTTTGACTTCATTGGGGTCCTCCCCAAGGCATATCCAGGTTGTTGTTACCTTTCCACTCAATGGACTTACCCACCAAGCAAACTGGCAGGTCCAGGTCCAGGTCCAGGTCCAGGTCCAGGCAGGGGTTTCTCTGAAACTCACATTGGATTTTGGCATAGGCAGCCAAACCGACCCTGATGAGTGCCAGGGACATCTTGGTCTTTATCACCTGATCATTCATGCTGCAGGCCATCAGCACTGGTCAGCATCTTCAGGCTACGCCAGGGGCTCTCTTGAAAGACTTGTCCATAGGGGACATCTGAAGAGCTGCTGCTCCGCTGTTCACCCCTCACCTCCCAATGTGGCATGCCATGATGAGGTCCAGCACAGACATCAACGAGGCTGTCCTGCCCTCAGGCTTTAAACAAACCCTGAGTCTCAGTGTCATGGAGCCCTACTTGGGATCGTCATACAGTAAAACAGACAAGTGCAAGCAATCAAAGAAGCAGGTAATACTGTGCACAGCAAAATAAATTAAGTTTGTTTCCTACAAACAAGATCTTAAAGGTGAGGCTGGATTCTTCCCAGATACCCAGGGAAAGATGAGTTGCTGCCCCATCCCTGTCCTAGGAGTGGTAACAGGTCTACGTATTCATGGAACTGAAGAAGATGATAGAAAATTCTGAGGTCTCTGAAATTTTGTCTAATTTTGTCAAATGAGTTCAGAATCAGAGGAGGACAGAGTGATAATACAAGCACATGATCTCACTTTCATAGCAACCATTTAGCCCAAGTCCGTGTCCCCCCCCGACTTTCCTGCAGCTCCCTGGCTCTCTGCAGGAACTGAGGGCAAGGCAGCAGGCTGTGTGCTGCCTAGACCTTCTTACTGTGGGAAGTTCTCAACCCCTGCATGTGGAACAAGAGCACAGCACAACAAAATGTGTGTCACACACCTCAAATGGGACACCTCTAAGTAGGTGAGGAACCATTGCTATTTTTTCCTGCTGGCCCACTAATGCTGGGGGGACTGGTCACAACCAAGATAGGGACTCGCATTCACTGCTACACAGGCAGTAACGTCCAGCAAAGCCTGGGGTGGTCAGATAGAGACAATCAGGCTTCAGACTGCCACCACAGGACTTCCTGGAGCTCCCCTGACAAAGCCCTTGGTCTCTGTGGTTTAGCCATTCTCATGAAGATAAAACTACTCCCTCTCTCCTGCTTGCACTTGTCTGGCTCTCACAGTAACTGCAGAGGCTCAAAAAGCATGCAGGGGAGCACCCCAAAAACCTGGGGTTTGTTTCTTCTTTTTTTTTTTTTTTTTGGTAGCAGAAATGCATATAAATTTGCAAGTGGTTGATTCATGTTTTTAAAAGGATATCTTTTCCTTCCTGACCATCCCTACCTTCCCCAGCTACAGGTCACATCTCCCAGCAAACACCCTTACGGAAATGCAGCTTATCGCAATGTCCTTCGGCTGGAATATCTCAGACTGGCTCTTGAGAGAGAGCAAATAATGCCAGCAAAGTCCTTTTCAAGTGATACGACTGCATCAGCACTGGGACGTTTGCCAGCACAGCTATTTTTTTGGCAAGAGAAGGGTAAAAAGCCGTTGCTCCAACCAACATAGCGAAGCTGGCAAAACAGAAGCACGGGCCATTGCATCTCTGATAGCATCTGTCTCCTCTGTCCCCTTTCTCCAGCCCGACTTTCTCCCACCACCACTTACACACACAGTTTCGGGTCTGCCCAGGAAGGGAAGGGAAGGGATGTACTGGTGTCTCCTCAGGCGGATAAAGCCAAAACGTCTCATGTAAATAAGTCCAACGGACCTGTGGGAGCTGCGATGTATGCTGCAAGTCAATTCATTCACTCAGTCACTCATCACCTCATTGAGCCCCTAACCCGACAGCATCTCCTCAGATCAACTTGCTAACTACAAAGCTTTTGTTTCAAAGGAAAATGGTTTGAATGATCTTTGTGCAAAAGAAGATACCCTGTCAGCGATGAGAGCTGCAGTGCTGCTGTTTGGTCTGTGGGGCACTGCTGAAAGAAGCGAACAGCCAAAAGTGTAGCTGCAGCCTGTTCTCTTTAATGAGCAGTGAACTTCATGGAGGAGTTGGGACCGTTTCATCAATAGCGTTATTAAGCAAAGCTCATTTGCCCTCCCACCTTCTGCCTATGAAAAAAGGAGAGAAGTTCAATACCAAACTCTGCGCTAATGCAACTGCAAAATTACACTTCAAAAAACTGCTCAAGAAGGGGAAGGCGGGGGGGGGCTGTTTTAGCAGCAGCCGTAGTCCAGCCTTGCTGCAGTGACCCAGGTGGGTGTCCCTGGGCGAGGGAACGCTGACGGCGTTACAGCTTCGATCGTGAAGCTTTGGCACAACAGAGAGCACAGGGAGACTTGGCACAGCCCGAATGCAACTTCCAGCGCCTCTGCAGGCTCGCACCTTGGCTTTCATTTTAGCAAACAGCGCGTGGTGCAGTCTGGCGGTGCCTGGAAGGAGGCTGTGCTGTAGGTACACATGCATGCAAGCAAACTGAGCAACAGATAGGAAAAATAAAGTATACACAGCCACATCTCTGCTGACATGCAGGTAAATCCTGATGACAGACTCTAATCCTTGTTGTTAACGTACCTAAATTTCTTCCCATGGTTTAGCAAGTTGATGCTATTTGGGCAAAATACCACAATCAACATATAAGTTGGCAGGCATGGCAAATTGAAAAGGCTTTGAGTAATGTTGATCCAATTCCTAGCTTGAAAGCTTATAGCTTACAACCAACGTAACATGTAACAACACTGTGTATTGATTTAATTAAATAATAGCATTGGGGGTGGGGGGGATTGCTCTGAATAGTGGCTTTTAGGAAAATCACTTTATAGTCCATAGTATCTGATAAAAACGTAGTGCTGGCAATAGAGACCAAGGGGAGAAAGAGCTGAATCAGAGGCCCCCAGGATGCAGTGCCAGTCTCTGCTGCAAGGGTGTGGGAATCCTGCAGCAAATTTTACTAATTCTCCTCCAGCCCTGCAGTAGCAGCATGTGACTGCAATCCCCTGGCCCCCAGGCTGCTGCCGACAGCCCCGCTCTGCCCTGCGTCCCCAGGAACCGCTGCTAAAATCCTTCACGGCAGGACACGGCATCAATCCCTCCAAGCAGCGCTTGTGCTCGGACCAGATTGTGCCGCAGAATAAAACATTGCTGGGGGCTGCCAGGAACATTTTGGATAGGGGCTGGCGCTGCGCTGGCGGGGTTTTACCAGCATAACTAGATCAGGCTATACCCAGGCAAAGTGGTCTGGGTGCAGGCGACAGTCATCTGCAAAAGTGAATTTCTGCCAGATAAATATACCCAACCTCTCCTCTGCTCCCCTTACCCCAAACAAGCTCTAGTAGGGAAAAAGCTGCTCAGGGCATATTCAAGGGGCTTTTTTTCGACACGATTCTCTAAAGCTCCTGCTACATCTCATCACACCTCCAGCCCGCACAGCTCTGCGGGGTGAGAGAAGAGCCTGGCTTCCAGCAAGATGTGAGGGAAAAGCCTCAGATTTGTCAAATTAGCTCCCGCTCGGAATGGCGTGGACTGCATTAGGATCCGGTGGGGCACCCATTTAACCTCGCCATTAAGTTTCCATCAGGCAATGCCACTGCCCCTGCCAGGGTGGAGCCCAGTTAATTGGCTTGTGACCTCCCCGTTCCCCAGCTCCTCTCATTCAGAGCAGGCTCGTAAAAGCGCAGACATTGCCAGCCTGAAGCACGCTATTAGTAGTAATAGTAGTGGCGCTGTTATTATTAGCTAGTCTTTTATTTATTTTTTAGGAAGTTGTACTGCTGGACTGCAGACCTGCCTGTAATGCTTTTCTAAGGGGGGGTGGGGAGGGCAGACTCCCCGGCACCAAACCCATCATTAATCTATTTTGAAAACAAGATCGTGTTTTCCAAATATCACTGCATGACTCGCTCCTATTCTGCCAACACATTTTTATGGTGGTTTGGGATTTTTAGGGGGTTTCTTGGTGGTGGGGGAGGAGGTTAATGACTGATAAGCTTACTAGCCTGCTTTGCAGCGAGCCAGAAGAGTCTGTGCCCTCACCCTGGGTGTGCTGAGCAAGTAAAGCCCTTCTGCAGCGGGTGGGGATCGGAAAGCCCTCTCCACGGGTGCTGGCTCTAATCCATTCCAGCCGGACGATGTGCCCATTTCAATACGCAGCGATATCTGGAGGCAATGGCGTCACTGGCCACACATGCAGGAGGTTTGCTTGGGCGCAAGCCCCAGGAGTGTGGTTAATCCCCCCAAAAAGCTAGTGTGACTGCAGCCCAGCAAAATGCGGGGCCGGATTCTCCGCCGATGCTCTGCAAACCTGAGCTTTAACTGCCCTGTCGCCGCTGGACCCGCTGCCTCTCCTGCGGCATGGCACCCCTGACTGCCCCGCAAGGCTGACCCCGCAGCCGCCGGCGGAGGGGAGCTGGACCTCGCAGGAGTAGTTCTGCCCCTGCCCGGGGTAGGTTCCCGCGCGCCCCAGCCGTGTTTGCCAAGTGCAAAGATCCCACCTCTGTCACTGCTGTGATTAAAGATGAGGGTCAGCTAACAGGCTTCCGCTTCAGAGGTGGTCTGAATGGTTTACAGTGCTCAAGCGCGGACCAGTGCTCCAAATCCGAACGGATTTGCCCTGCACCTCGGAGAAGACTAGCTCAAGATCGAAAGCTGGTTCAGTCTCTAACTGCTGTTATTTAAGGGAGATGCGCACCGTCCCGATAGGAAGAGATGGGCTGGCTGCTGGCAGCCTGTGCGGGCAGGAGCCGCAGGGGCAGGCGAGGACCCCCAGCGTTGCTGTGAAGACAGCGAGGAAAGTGAAACACTAGCATTTTAGCTCATAGCTTTGGACCCCATTTGGGGAATTCCCAGCATGCAAGATGCTGTTTGCTTTCTCCCGGGGTCCCTCAGGAGCTTTTGGGGAATCACAAATGCATGCAGTGAAGCACAAAACCTGGTTTCTCCCCGGGATAGGCGAGGCAGCCTGGTCCTGCACCCAGGCCTTTCAGGAGGCTGCAGGAGCTGTGCTCACCGGGAGCCTCTGCACCGCCCCTGCCTCCAGCCCGGCACTAACATGGGTAAAAGGCACCCAGTAAAGAAGCGACAGAGGTGAGAGCACAGACCTACAGGTCAGGAAACACGGTCTCTACTTCCAGCACGACCTTTGCCTCCCGATGATCCCGTACAAGACACCTGGCTCTCTGCCTCAGTTTCCCTCTCTGTAAAATGGGCTAGCCACCTCCCTTCTGGTAAGCTCTCTGACGGGTAGGGAGGGGAAGCACTGCGAACGCCATCACACGGGCACTGCCCTGGGGAGAGGGCAGGCAGAAGGGGGCAGGTAGATGTGCCAGCTGCGTAGCAGGAACAGCAGAAGGGGCCTTAGCACCTGGTTTTTCTCAGTTTAAAAAAGAGGAATCTTGGGCAAAGGAGAAGAAATTAATAAAGTCAGGTGAGAAGCCAGGTAGCTGGCAAAGTCAGACAGCTGTGGAAACTGAGGCAGAGACAAGCTTCAGTTGGGAATCAATTCACTAACACTGAAAAGCCTCTTCAGCGGAGGGTCTCGTCCACTCCTGAGAGCGGGACGATCCTGGCAGTGAGAAGTCCACGTGCTACTTCTAAATATTGCAGAAAGTCTCAGCTGCTGCAGGGAAAGGAGTCTTCCCCTTAGGACAGAGCCAGGCCAGCTTAGGAGGACGTGAGTGTGCTGCAAAAATCTCACAGAGAGGCTACTTGGTGCTTTGCTCATTTAAAACGGCGTTGTGCTTATTCATCTTTGTGCAGCATCCCCTGTGATTGCACGTGGCTGCATGCAATACTGGAGAAGTTAGGAGAAATTCAATTATATTGATTTACAGAAGAAAGAGACAATAACAAATGTAATGGGTAGTTGGTATTCCATATTTTATCGTGAGCCATTAAGACTTCGGTTTCTAATATCCTCTACCTTTAGCGTGAGAATGAAATTAAAACAATCATTTTCAGGATGAGGCGCTTCTCCACGCAAAGCCTGGAGCTGCCAGCTAACCAAGTGTCGACACACATAAATCAAGACTCCTCAAATCTGGGTGCATTCGGATACTCGCTGGAAATCAATTGAAGAAGGTTCCTCTCAGAAAAGGTGCTTCTCGATATAAAATATGCCAAGCGGACATCCCACTCGTGCAAATCTAGTTGTAGACTGGATAAATATACAGTAAGAAACTGAATCTGAGGAGGCTTCTGTTTGATGTCCATGCTTTGAAGATCTGCCTTCTAATTACTAGGTGGGTGACCACAGTCTACAGCAGGGAAATAGAAAACTCAAAGTGTTAAGCTAAAGCAAGCAGAGAATTGTACTAGTCTGTAGCATGTTCCAGGTACCAATGACCAAAACCTGATTGATTTTAGGGGATACTTGAAAAAAGACAGATTTTTGAGAGGGTTAACAAAATCAGTCATACAGACTTGAGGTTACCAGCTAAGAAATCCCTGGCTTCTCCCACTGCTGGATACGCATATCACTAGTGACAGCTTAATGTGCTGCTGCTCTGCTGCTGGGTGTACAGCTCCACTTCCACAAGGAATAAAGCCCTGAGTCTCTCCTAGCCAGGCTTTCCTCCGTCGGCTCACCTTTCATTAGGGGTCCCAGTACCATGATGGCCCAGACAGAAAACAAAGTGCAACCAATTTGCCAAACCTCTTCCTTTCAGCAAGTAAAATCTGAAACCACCTCGTTTATAGGTATGCTGCTAGTGGAGGAGTTTCCCTCCCCAGTATTCAGATTCTGCTGGGGACACACAACCAGGCAGACGCTCTTTCTAACATAGCCTGCAAGAGCCTGCTCTATATTATGGGAAAGGCCTAAAAAGCTGCTGAGGCACATTCCAGCATTGTAATATTGCTCTGAATAGAAAAATGATAGAATAAAACTCTGGCTTCTTGAGGTAGAGCATTTTTATGTTAATTGTGGTTTAGGAGCCCTGCTTAGTAGTTGAATGAATGACCATTTGTTTGCAGTGTCTTATGCTAACCACTGCATGCAGTTTATGGCAATTTAACAGAGTATTTATAGCTGAGGTTAATAATTTCCCTGCAGTTTTTCTTAGCTCCTTGCTATCATTTGACACCTTGAATGGCTCCTCCCCACCCACTGCCTGGACAGAGCAGCAACATGCTGCCAAAACGGCAGCGATGCCTCCTTCGGCCTGCTCCTGTCTCGGCTGAGCGATGGGAGCAACTTTTACTTAGCTAAAGCATGGCCCCCTGTTTCCAGAAATCAGTCTCGGAGTCGTACCTCTCTCTCCCCAACGCCATCAATGCTGAAGGCTTCCCAAAAGCCCCTGTCTCAGAGACACCAGGGCAGCCTGCATCCCCTCTGCACAGAGGCTGGTGGGATCCCGGCGTAGCTCCCACGGGACGAGGAAGACTGCCGACCTGTTCAGCCTTCCTCCAGTGAGCAGACCAGGGCACTGCTTCAGCTCACAGCTGTCCAGGCGATACTTGCTTGCTTCTTAAAAGCAAGCCACCCACAGCCCTCTCCCTGGCGAGGTGTGACATGTGGCAGCATCTGCTGAGCCCCTGCCGAAGGTGGTCTCCCAGCCCTGGCTTTCTGCGCGAAACCTGGAGGCACCTCGTGGTCCAAAAGCACCGGTGGGCAGAGCAGAAAGCAGCTACCTGAGCCCTGCACATGGACCCTCCCCAGAGCATCGCCCCTGCAAGAGGCCTCCAAATGGCTTGTGGCTTCTCCCAGGAAACTCCTTTCCCTGGGGTGGGAAGAGCCCAGAGAGCAGCTCCCTCCATCAGGCTCTTCCCTCTGCCCCAGAGCACAGGTTTTGCACTCGTTTAGGTGGATAGATGGATGGATAGATGGATGCTTCAGTGCCTCCACCTCCTCACGGACGCACAGCTCCTGCCGGGCAGGTCACTGGGGGCCTGCTCTGCCCCAGCCCGAGCCCGGAGTTCATCCCGTGGGTCCCCCCAGCACTTTCAGACCATCTTTGGGGACAGAGGGCCTGAGGTTTGGGTGGAGGCTGGGTGGGTGGGAGGGGGCTCTGGGGCGTCCCCGGGGTGCAGGGCCAGGGCGCGAGGGGAAGCAGCAGCTGCACGCCTTCCCTGGGGAGCTGAGAGATGAGTTTCAGTGCCAGTTTCAAAGGCACACGCTTCTCAGAATTAACCCTCTGGCCTCCCAGCACACCCTGGGCCAGCCTGGTGCCACTTTCCTTGGCATTTAGGGGGCTCAGGGCATCCTCCTCGAGCTTTACAACAGGGCTACAGTGCACTAGCTGTGTCTCCAAGCAGGAGGAGGGAGCAATAGGAGCGATGGGACTGGATGTTTTGCAGTATCAGGATGGCTGAGGCTGGCAGGGACCTCTGGAGACTGTGTGTCCACCCCCTGCCCAGGGCAGAGTCAGCCAGAGCAGGTTGCTCGGTCGGGCTTTGTGTATCTCCGTGGGTGGAGATGCTACATCCTCTCTGGGTGACCTGTTCCCATGTTTGACCACTGGTAACATCCAGGCAGGCTGGGATTTAATCTCACTCAACATCTGAAAATGTCATCAAAGCTTGGGCGGAGCTGGTCACCTTCACCCTTACCCCAGGTCTCCTCCTTTTCTGTATAAAACTGGTACCCTCTGCAGGGCCCCTGGTCCAGCTCTGCTCCTTGATGCCCACGGGAGCCTGCACCACCTCAGAGGTATGATCACATCAGCACAGGAGACTCGATCTCCCCGCTGGACCTATTCCTCCCTCTGAGTTCACCGTCCATGTATTTGATAATTCACAGATTCAAATATTCTACCTTTTGCCATTTAACCTTTGTCAGCAAAGTTAACTTGCAGAGGCAGATTGTGAGCTCTGTGGGACAGAAACCACATTTTTCTAGTGTGTTGTACATAGTAACAGTTTCTATGTAATATTCCATAGAAATAAGAGTCTTTATAGGACAGGCTAAATATAACAGCTCTAATGAAGTTACCTCTGGTCTTAAACACAACATGCTGTGTTCCAGCCTGCAGGGCTTCAGCACACACATTGTTCCCCTTCATCAAAAATAGGGGAGTAGGATAGCTGTTTTTCTGTCCTCAGGCAGCTTTACCTGCCTCCTTTTTGGCCTGGGAGCCGCTTCAATACATCCTTTGCTTTCTAAATACCACATGGTGACCCCTAGGAAATGTCACAGCCCTCCTTTGCCACCTCCTCCCACCCAGGCCACTTCCCAGCTCTGTCCCACCACTCCGTGGCCTCCTCGACCTCACCTCTGCCATTGCAAGAGCCCTCTACACCTGCCTTTCTTGACATCTCTGTCCCTGACCAATTCCCCGCACTACCTAAATCTCAGCGGAAAACAGGTCTGCCACCTTTTGCCATGCTCATTTTTTATTTCCCATTACTATCTCTAAAAATGAGGAGATAAAGCTTCTGTGAAAGAAAACAAAATCATCCCTCAACCTCAGGATGAACAAAACTGAGCATTGCCTGGTTAGGTAAAGCAGAATTGAAACTTCCCTCTAAAAGCTCACAGCATAGTAGCTTCAAAACCAAGGAAACTTTAATGACCCCAGCTAATCATGCCTATGAATGAGGCTGCTCGGGTTGATTCCTATTTGTGAGTTATACGACATCACACACAGCGCAGCAACACAGCCATTCAGTTTAAAAACGTGCACAATTACTTCCAGGGTTGCAGACAGTGATGGCAGACAAGGGATTCCTGCCTGGCCCGAAGAGTGAGTGCCTTGGATCGCTGCACCCTAACGTGTAAAGTTATTAAATGCATTTATTGGGACCTTCTGCTCCGAGACCTGCAGCGCAAGGGCAGGGGAAGCTGCCTGCAATAGCTTGTTGTCTCTAGCTGCTTAGCTGGAACCCAGTTCACAGTTGGCTGGTGGTCCAGAACTGAGAAGTGAAAGACACGCAAATGAAATGTAGTCGGCTCGAGCACTGCTTTAGCATTTCACTAACGGGCCGTCTCACTTAAATTCACCTAAAACTTCTGTTACGCATGCAGAGGGAAAAAGCACTCCAGAAGTTACAGATACCCTACAAACACAGAAAACCCCCCAGTCGCTTAGCTAAAATTGTGTATAGACATGGGGGGTTGGGAGAGCAGTATCTCTGTTATGCATTTCAGGCTCAGATAATAAGAATCTGATTTTCCTTTCCTACCTACTATCTGCATTCTCTTCCACCGCAGGCAATATTTGAAGAACCCAAACGAGCAAAGACTACCTGATAATGTGTAGTGGTGGCACTTGTTATTCGCACAGAATTGTCTTTACTGTGTAAAACTGACATTTTGCTCTTATAAGAGCACACTCCCTCCATCCCACACTCCTTCACTAGAGTAGGGAACTCTATAGTATAGAGTATAGAACTCTGCCTGTTCTCCATACCCAAAAGATGTGCTGGATGAACAACGGGAGAAGTTCCTTTAAAATACCCATTTTGCATTCCCTGTGAAGGCGAGATCCAGCCAATAGCACTGTGTACCGCATGCATTGCTACAAGCTGTAGATCATCTTTTGGCAGGAGACTTACCCGCAGACTGCCAAGCTGTCCAGAAGCTAGTAACAAGAGACCTCGCTGCCTCCGGCTAACCCTGACCTACTCGGGACCTGTGGACCGCTGTGCACCACTGTCCCCTGTGAAGCAAGCATCACTCGATCCAGGTCATGAAGTCACTCGCATTGGCAACACTGACCGATGCATCTGGCTGCATCTCAAGTCACAGCTGAAAGCCTCTTGGCTGGGGTTGTTTGGTACAGTCCCCCGTGGGCTCCCTTTGCAAAGGGCAACCGGGCAGGGTGGAGGCTAATGCTGCCGGTCAGCTGGCTGGCTCCTGGCTATTGTTCCAGATAGCAGTGGAGGGTTATCTGCCTTAGGGGATCTCAAGTTGGGATGTTCAAATTCCAAGTAATAGGTCAATTTACTGAGCTAGACCCGGAGCTCTGTGCTTGCTGGGGCCTGAGATGCTCTTGCGAGCACCACGCTGTCACCAGGAGCTGGCCGCCTGCCAGCCCCAAGGTCTCCAGGTTGGGGCTGCAACTTGACTCCAAAAAAAAACCCCCAAACCCATGCAATGTTCTCATTTTCTGTTTTACCACTCTGAAATGATGTGTCTGCTCAAGCTAAGCAAAGGCAGCTCGGCAGCCGCGTCCACCCTGGCACCCGTGGCACGAGCCCAGCTGGAGAGCGTGGCCATGCAGCCGGGGGTAAGAGTGGCACCAGAGGGACCGCAGGAGAGGTGGAAGAGAGGATCTTCCTTCTGCTTTTGCTCTCTGTTCCGTCTTTTCTCCTTTTATTACTTTCATTCCTTGCTTTACCTTTTTCTGCTGTTTTCTTCCTCCTCTCTCCTTGGTCATGAACCCTCCCTTGGTTCCCACCAAAGCCAGGTGGGTCCAGCCTCTGACATTTGCAGCCCCAAGCACTGAACTAAGCTGTGCTTTTTCTTGGGGAAGGAGCATCAGCTCCCCCACCAAGACTGGTCCCTAATCTCTGCACCTCCATTTCCTTCCACAGTTTTTTCCCAACCAGTCCCAGAGGTCATGAGCTGTTTGGGTGAGGTTAGGTATTGAAACTGCAAGCAGATGCCCACGGTGGCAGAGGACAACCTTTGGCTGGGTCGCTGGAGCAGAGCACTGTGGATGCCTGAGCTTCAATGCCAAATCTACGAGTCTCCTGTGGGTACACATGGGCACAGTGCGTCCCTCTGCCCAGCTGTGTCTGGACCCGCAGCTCTTCCCTCCCAAGGTGGCATCTCTACTTACATCATCACCACGTGTCCTGCCTCCAGCTCTCGCTCAAAATCAAATGGCATTCACAGTGATCTGGTTAGAGGTACCTGTATCCTTCATTCCTAGTGTTTCACCATGCAACAGTGAGCAGATACTCTTCAGATTCAGTTTATCACAAGAATTTCTTTCATTAAAACCTCACCAGAAATCCCTCACGTTATCCACACTGCTAACACAGCGCAAGACTCAGCATTAACCCAACACACAGCCACCAACAAATTCACATTTGCTGCTAACAAACATGAGGAAATGCTTGGCCGCTGATGCATCCATGACCTTGTCTCCTGCGTCACAAGGAATTACTGTTTTCCCCTTACCTGATGCCTTCTCTCTTCCATTTTCCAGGATGTGAAACAATTAATCATGGAAGGGGGGGAAATCGCTCCTTCCCGCTCCTGGAGAGGGGAAGAAAGGAGCTGCAGGACATTTCTAGCCTGAGTAAAAAGCATCAGGGTAACAGTCTGGCACCAACTCATTCTACAGAAAAATTAGCAATGATCTGCACTGCAACAGGAACTGGAGCTGGCTGGATATTTGTCAGGGTTTTGGCATGTGTGGGTTGGGGTTGGTTGGGGTTTTCTGCTTTTATAAGAATTAATTTAGAAATGGAATGCAGAGGTGCCTTTTTTATAGTGGTTCAGCTCAGAAAATGTTGATTTGCAGTTTTTGTGAGGGTTTAGGTGATAATGCTCCTCTTGCTTTCACTGCAGCAGCCCGTTTCTAGACCATGGACACACTGGTTTGCTTTCTCTTTGCTAGTTTGTAAGGAATATATATCACATATATATGTTTGTTTGTTTTCCATGTTTGTATTTCAGACCTCCTTTTTCTCCTCTCCAGGCATCCTTATTGACAGACTAATAAATATTACAGCATCTCTTACCCATGGATTAGGAGGGCTGCAACTATCTGTTCAAATGCTCAGAATAATCCATTTTTTCACTGCACATAATAAGGGAGGGGAAGAAAAAGCATCATAACCCACAATGGGCGATCAGGCAGGGGAACAGCATGTACACAAAATGCTCCATAGTGGCTCTGGAATTATACTGTGCCTGTTTCTGAAAGCTTAATTTGTCATTTCAGGATTTTATATCGCAGAGGATCCAGCTGCAGGCTTGAATTCTTGTATTCCCATCAGGGCAGCTCACAGAAATCGTCAAGGAGGTAAACCGTATACCAGCATTGCAAGGTATATTGTTTTCAGTAGGCCAGGTGAGAATGGGTTTGCCAGAAACGGGACATTTCAAAACAACAGTGTATCCATATTTCTGGAAACGCAGAATCAGGTCTGAAGTTCTTGAGTCAAGAGCAATCTTCTGGTCTTCTCAAGCACCTGAATATCTGAGGATGCCACAGACTCATCTCCTTGCCCAGAGGCAGGGTTGCCTTAGTCCCGTGCTGCAGTTTGGGACCAGACACAGGAAAGCCATGCTGGATTTGCAGGCAGGATTTGCATCACTGATGTACTACAGCTGCAAAGCTCAATGCTCTAGGCAAGACCAAGGCAATAGGACTTACTAAAATCACTGCTTTTCCTCCAAAAAAGTAATCTCTTGCCTTTATCGCAGGAAAGTTACCCACTGACACATGGAGCTTTGAGAGCACAGGGCATCAAGTGGATAAAACTGACAGGGGTAAAGGAGAAATGAGATATGAAATTAAATATAACACTTGTCTCTTGCCTGAGAGAATTTGGAAGAGACAGGAAGGTGCCTAGCACCAGAAATACCATCAAAAAAGGCTCATGCAAGCTTTTATTTTTATGAAGACATGCTCAAAAGGAAGACAAGCAAAGCATGGCTTTAAAACAAATATCATTTTTCACAGTCAATAGGATTAGTCTTGCTCAATAGTCTACAGCTAAGTGGGAAGAGCTAGTTATCAGGTGACAGTAGAAAAGAAATAGAACAACACTGCAGTCTTACAAAAAAAAATTGGAGGGATACCGCTTTCATATAAAGACAGAAGCTTCTGAGATCTGAGATGGGAGATTTAAATCAAACCCATAGCCTAGTGAAATGCCTAGTTTAAGGCTAGATTGTAAGGGCTGTCAGAGACCCAAAGCTGGAAAAGAGCCTGCTAAAAGAGCCCAGCAAGGATTCACCATTGCTGTAGATCACAACTGCAAATCCTGGCCAAAAAACCACAGTGGACCGAGCAAGCAAATCCCAGCCCCAGAGACCGGGGATGCAGAGCCAGAATTGCAAGACCCAAGAAAAGATTTGCAAAGCCCGGCATATTTGCACAAAGGGTTTTCCGTCCAGTGTGGAAATACGCGTGGGCTTCTGCAACTCTGCTGCGTTTACAAGAACGTGGTGAGGACCCACAGAAATGTACCTTGAAAGAAACCCCAAAGGTCCATCCCTGCAGGGAGCAGATGGCCTCGGTACACAGATGAGGAGGGGAACTGCTCGCGGGGATTTCTCAAGAAGCCAAGGCACCCAGAGAGTGAAATGTCAGTGTGAGCATGAAGGTGTCTTATAAATTGAACACTTCTGTGAGTGGGTAGATAGAGTTTCAACAAAAGGGTTGAAAAGAAAATGTAACCGTGCTCATTGCTGAACTCGGCTATCACAGTAGGAAAATAATTTCTATCATCGATAGAAGCAAGCTGGATGTCAGAGGAAAACAAAATGTTGAAGAGTTTGTTTCAAGTAACGAGTTCCTATTCCAGGTCTGAAAACATCTTAAGCTTCAGTGTTTGGGTTCATCTCCCCCAACTTTCAGGATGTCCAGCATGGAAGCTTGCATCTGCACTGCCTGTCTGGGGTCCCTCGTGGGTTAAGGGAGGAGAACAGGCACCTCTGGGACACAGGTCATCTCAGCTAGTTTAGAGATCTAGCTTAAGAGGAGAGGAGTCGTATCCTAGAAGTGGGGATTTTTCTCCATCGGATAAAAAGGGAGGCTTTACAACACAGGTACCTATCTACACATGAGCTGGTAGGTCACCGTCATCTGAAACCAGGGTGGGATTCATCTTACCTTACTGAATGAAAATTCATATCATGGGGCAGGAGCTTGTGGAGAAAAAAAGAGAAGCAAAACTAAAGAAGGGAAAAAAAAAAACCAAATAAAAGCCCAGTTCCTAGTAGTAGGTGAAGGCAATGCAGAAAGTGATACCTCCAAAGTACAAAGAGACAGAATAAAAAAACCCCTAAGCTAATGTTTCTGAACATACTGAATGAAGCCAGATTCAGAGGCCAAGGCTGTCACAGGCCTGCTTATGCTGGGAAAATATATATTGATTTTGGATCATTGTCCTTCGAATCCAAAAATAGCATTATTAAAGATTACAAACCAGTAACCATGTGGTCTCCTGTCTAAAAGTCTATCTGCCAGTCATAGCATAACAACTATGGAAACAACAGATAACAAACCACAGCTTGAGTGTTACGAGTTTAAGTGTTTCGGGGGGGGGAAATTATTGTGAAGAAACTCCTCTGAGCCAAAAGCAATTTGGCTCGGTCTGGGATCTCCAGCTTATCTACTTCGTGGGAAGCGACGCCTACAGTCCCAGCACAGCATACAAATGTATAACGAGGTGTTATTCTGGGTGCTGGGGGGCAATTCCACCCTCCTTGTGCCTCCGAAGGGATTGCTAGAGGGGACCAGACCTATAAGAGAAACATGAAACCCTTCATCAGGTACATCCAGAAAAAGGGGAGATGGCACCTCTGTTCTCCAAGCTGCAGAGCGAGGCCGTCTGGGCTCATTGCACCAGGGAGGGGACTAAGGATGTCAGCATAGGGACACTTGGGGTGCACAAGAGCGAGAAGGGCAGCGCTGAGCACAACCAAGTCCCGCTGGATTGCTTTTTCAGTGCTATGCAAGTCCTTCCTTCCTTTAAGACAGTGGGGCTGAACCGCACTGTCCCACAGCAGCCCCGTCAGAGCAGTTTTGGGAACAGTAAGAGTTTGCAGTCAGACACAAGCAGACGATGCCTTTCTTCAGCTGGCAGGGATATTTTTTAATTCATCTCTTACACTAAGATGCATCCAAGTCATTACCCCAGCCAGGCAACTGCCCCCCCTACAACCACCACCACCACCTACACGTACTGCCTGTGTGAAGCTGTTACCAACATCTGGACATCTCCACCCAACGCTGTGGCCGTACCTCCGTGACCGAGCTACCCAGTGGGAGGGGGCTGGTCCCGCGGGGGCCAGCGCTGCCGAGGTGTCGAGCAGTTGCTGCCAGAGCTGCAGCCCCCTCTGGGTCTCGGCGGGTCCTCTGTATCCGGAGCACTGCAACCTCCAGGGTTTGCTGCAAGCTTGACGTTCACGTTCGGAAACTGGGAATTTTTAGCCCTTGGCAGAGGCACAGGAGAGGATGGAGGAGGGAGAGGGGGATGGAGAAGAATTTGATGCTGTTCTGAGCAACGTGAAAACTAGAGAAAGAAAAAATAATCCTGCAGAGGTAGAAAAGCTGATTTACAGCCGAGCTCATTTTTAGAGTGGCAGCCACCAACATCTGCTAATGGCAGTAAAAGTCCTCCCACTTTGGCTACATATCAGCTCCTGTATAAACTCATCCAAAGGCTGACAGGCATTCTGGGTTGGCTCTTTCAGTATGTTTTATTGCTTCAGCGCTTGCAAAGGGAACAAATTTGCGTCCCCGATGGCTAAGAGCCACACGTAACCCGCAGCCTCACCTCACACCGGGGTTTAAAACCCCCTGCACCCCCCTTCCGACCCCGACCCGCTGATGCTGCCCCAGGCTGCCAACTCCCAGCCCAGCACCCGCCTTCACAGCAGCTCCACCAAGCCCCTGCTTCCCCGCAGAGGCCAATGCCGCAGCAGCCGACCTACATTTTACCCGACCGGGGGCTCCGCGGGAAGAAGACTCCAGTGAATCAAGCCCAGGGCAGGTATCGCCCGGAGCTCGCAGCATGGGGCGAGCCACCCAGGGCACTTCCAGCAGGGCAGGGGAATAGCTACAACTTCTGCTAAAACTCCTCTGCGAAGTACTCAAGATGCTAATGGGTTTTAATTTTCCATGAATTTGCGAAAGCAGTATCCTGCAAAGCTGCAGACAATTGTTCATGCTTCCTCACCTAGTCTAACATTTATTATATTTTTCAAACAGACATTAGTATTAATTTAACCTTGATTTTTTTTTTCCTGAAGCAGCCTATAATTAAATGTCCTTTTCCCGTGACATTTGCTGGGATATAGTGAGACCAGGGCATTTTTAAAGACTCATTCAATATAACTAGCATTTCAATTAGTGTAAGTGCATGAAGTAAACATTAAAAAAACCCAGCCCAGTCACTTGAACTCATACACATGGGACGGTTTGATTTTTAATTGACTACAATTTTTTATTTTTTCAAAGGAGAAGTCGTCTGACTGAGTGGTGGAAGTCCTAGCAAAGTATGCATGTTAAAGCATGCTGGATTTCTTTTCATTTTCTCCTCAGAGCTGTAATATATTTTCCTTTCCACAGCTGAAGCTTCATGTTGACACTTCATCTCTGTGCTGCTGCCCTTACTTGGGGAGAATTTCGTGTAGGAAATTTCCTACTGAGCAACACTGTTTCACTGAACAAAGCTGCTTCTCTTTTGGTCCATCACATCGACATGCCTGAGCATGGATCGGCAAAGGCATGTGTAATATTTTCAATAGCTAACCCTTCCTCTTTAAAAGCAATCACAGAGAAATATGGTATTCTTCTCACTCCTATTTTTCAGGGAACATCTCTAAAAAAAAAAAAAAAGGCCTCCTTTGGGGGTTCACAGATCCCAGCTACCTACTGAGAAGGAGGTCATTAAAGCAAGAGTCACATCTTGCTGTGCATTAGTGCAGCATGTCACACAACAGACCCCTGACCTTGCTCGGGGTACTGGGCAGGAGGAGGCAGTGCTATGCAGCAGCGACAGTCATTGAGCCTTTAATAAGTTGTCTCAAATTACCATAGGAAACATTAAGGAAAGGGACATTTAATTACAATTCTCTGTTAGAGGCAAAAAAAGCGACGATCATTTTAATCCATCTCCCGCAAGTGTGGAAAAGGAAGAGCATCTTCCCCATGCCATTTAAGCCTCCTTTCTGTACCGCTGGTGACCGAAGCCAAGGGGCGGTGGGAGGGACACCAGCCCACGGGCTGACAGCGGCTCCTGGAGAAGCAAAGTGGAAGGCTCAACTTTTCCAACCCAGTATAAAGGCACTTATAATACAGCATATGGAGAAGTTGTCCTGCTTTGAGGAAGCTCCCCGTGTTCCCACAAGCACCGGCTGGTTGCACAGCTCCGAGGTCGGTGCGGCTGTAAGAGGGCTCCAACGCTTCTGGGTTTGTTTCAGGAGCCACAGGGAGGAACGATGCCCTGAAGGTGAAGAGACAGGCTTGGGGGAAAGGCTAAGCCAAGCTTTCCCTGCAGAAATCAGAGGCCTGGGGGCTCGCATGGTAAGAGGGGCATGTCCCTAAAGGGACAGAGCAAAAGCACATGCAGAAGGGTCCCAACGTGGCAGCAGCAGCGGTGGCGAGGAACACTGCGGGCAGATACCTCGCCCTCAAGTAACCCAACCAGGCTGCAGCAAATTGGGCAGGTCTTTGGCCCTAATTACCCCCAAGACCTGAGAGAAATATGGGGACAGTGCTCTAGAAAAAACCCGGCATCTGCACCGCTGTTTCTCTTCCCAATAATACTGTTGCAACACCAAAATGAAGCATGATTACAAAAGCCAAGAGTATTTCTAAAAATAAAGGAAATACCAGTAAATGCCTACATATGAAATACAGCATTTTATCTAATACTACCAATTGAACTAAACACTGCACTGCTCGCTCTGCCGTTCCCAGAATAAGCACAGTGCATCTCCAATTGATTTACCCTTGTTACTCATTTTGTACCAGGGTTTGCAAATTCCTCTCCCAGCGCAGAACATAATTTTTCTCCGTTGCCGATGGACAGCAGCAGGCTGACTCTGATAAATCCCACCTGGGCAGAATCAAGTATCTCCATAACCATTCCTCCTAACCGACTGGCTGAAACACTGCCGGCACTGCATTAGTGGGAGGCAATTTCAGTAGTTGCATTTATCCTTCCTTTAGCCTCTTCCACAGATCCCAGAGCTTTCCCATTATTTCAGATGCTGGAGATGCTTTCCTCAACTTAGGTGCAAAGCAATCCTTTCCAGGAGGAGAGGAGATTTGAATGCCATCACCTCTGGGTTTAAAGTCACCTTTAGGAAGGCTCAACCCAGAACCACCAGCAGCTCCCGAGGGGAAGTGAGCATCCCACTGCCTTTTTCCCACTTCAACTGATGGCACTTGGCTTGAGCTGGAACCCAACAGATCCCATGGTCAGGGTAAGATTTATGAGCAATTTAGCAACGTGTTTATTTTTGTGCAGTCGGTTACTACAGTTACTACACACTGACAAGTGTCCTTAACATGACACTAGGCTCTCTTCTGGGGCTGGCATTTCCTGCCCAACAAGTCTACCCAGGGGTTCTTACTAATTAATCCCCAACCATGCTCAATATTTGCTGACAGCACACCGACCGGGGGTCCGCGCTCCCTTTTCCTGGGCATGGAGAACCTCATCTCCCCATTTTTTTTTTTTTTTTTTTGATCGAACTTGCAACAGGTGTGTACCAGAGATAAACAGGGGAGGAGGAGGAAGACGAGAAGTTAAATGGTGACTAATGAGGCTGCTCGGTGCACTGCCATGCTCGCCAGCGGCAAACCATTTCCCCATCTCCCCCTACAGCAGTGGAGAGGTGGCACAGAAGAGCACTGCAGGGAATGCAAACCTGTTAGTGGTGCCTCTTAGTTAAAGGCAACATCTAGAAAGGTCCTTGCTGCAGGAGGGAGGCAGCACACCTGGCCCGCAGTCCCCTTCGGTATCCTCGGGAAGGGGTTCAGGGACTGGAGCCTCCCCCATGCCCTTCCCAGAGGAGCCTAAACCCAGCTACCTGCCCCACGGATCGGTTTTGCCTCAAGATGTTGGTGCCCCCCGGGCCTCCATAGGAAACCACATTTTTTTCTCAGGGACTTCTTTTCACACCTGGAGCCTCTTGCCTGAACTTCGCCAATTAGAGACAGAATTGCAGAGACTGCAGAATTTCTCTCATTTTGTATTTCATTTTTTCAGTTAGATTAGTTCAGGGATCAGAAAATGAATGAGCTCAGCTCGAGTCCCACAAGTCTGCTTTTCCTCCAGGCAGCTAAACACACTGCTCTGCTTGCTAGACAAACATTTAATCACTTTCTGCACTCAGCATCCTCTGCCATGCTGGGAGATGGGCTCTTGCCAGGTTCCTCAAACAGGCAAAGCAGCCACACGCGTATGTTTATTTCCCATGCACGTTGTGGCTGACACAAGGACACACACAAAGAGAGGGAATTGCCTTTTGTAAAAGAGAAAGCTTGGAAATAGGATCAGGTTAAACAGGTTCCCTGACTTCAGAGCATCTTCAATGCAACTATGAAACAGGAACCTACCTATCAAACAATTTATGCCAGGAAACACAGGGGAAGGGAGATTCACCACCAGTGCCAACTACCATGGGTTTGAGTGGAGGGCATTTCAGTTCCGTAAAGTCTGCCTTTCGTGAGAACAGCAGAAACCTCGTACTACTCAGTTTATCCAAACTCAGACCAAGATGTAGCTGCCTCCTCATCTACAAGTACCAGGTTGAGAAGTGTCTGATAATAGTCTTTAACCTAGCAGAAGGAGATGCAATGAGATATACCACGTAGAAAAAAAAAAAAAAAAAAGATGCTGGGCAAATTAAGGCAGCAAAGGTAACTTACAATTGAAGCAACTTGCTCAGGGACCTTGTGAATTCATCGTTGCTTGAAGTCAAACCTGGGCATCTTTCCAAGAGCTACATTACAGCTCAAGAATAAATTACAGGTGTGACAGAGCTGATGTTCTGGAAGCACAGAGATATGATAAGGGCCGTGGAAACAGTCACATCAAGCAAAAGTCGTTATGAATAAATTGGTATTCCTTACCCGATGGGAACTGCTGAAGTGTGTGGGAGAGGAAAGGGGACAAAGGGATAATTAGGGCAAGCTCCCACAATTGCCTGCATAGATGGTTTGTCCTCTTGAGACATCACCTCCCAAAGAGCACCGCTTGGCTCAGGAGGCTGAATGAAGCCCTTGAGCTAAATATCAACAGTGCTGGACTTGGAGGAACAGTCTTCACTCCGGTACCAAATGCCGAACATGTGCTCCCACGCACCATCTCCTCCCACTGCTGTCCTGCTAACCTGAGCAAGTGTGGACTTGCTTTGTGGGAGCCTCTGCGCCACCACGGCCCCTGGCAGAGCTGGGGAGGTCAAGCTGACATCCAATGCATGGAAACTACCACGGTACATCAGAAGGCAGCTGTGGGTTTAAAACCCACCCCTGGAGAGACAGGAATGTGGCACAGAGGCACTAGAAGACCTAGCGAAGACCCTGAGGAGATGCAGAAGAGCCGCAAGTATGGCCAGCCTGGGGGTCTGAACGGGGTCTCAGTGCAGAGATCATCAGGAAGGTTCTGAGACGTTTTAGGGCTATTAAACTCTGTGTGGTGGGATAATCCACACAAAACATGGCTGTGGGCCTTTCTGGCCTTCAAAACCTACAAGATTTCATCCCACTTGATCATTTATCACTAGACGCGTGGGTCCTTCATGCATCCTAGCACAGCTTGTGCCTCCCCCTCAAATTATGCTCATCTAGACTTCTCTTCAGAGAAACCCCCCAAATAAATCATTTGTGATTCATAATTTATTCAAGCAGCTCCCAATCCTTTGCACTAGGTATTGCTTGGGTTGTCATCTGACAAGATTAATCACTTTTTGGAGCCACTGGGAACACCTTCCCCATCCTCTCCTCCTCAGAGCTTTACCGACACTGGCAAAGTACAGGCTGGAGGTGCCACCTGGCACTCCTGCATTGAACACAGGCTGTCGAGAAACAGTTTGTGTAGAAAGACAACCAAACTCAAAGTTTCACAGCAATAAAGAATGTGACACATCTGTCACTCGGCTCTGCTAATGATTAATTCCCTTTGCCGCCTCATTTCCAGGACTTCATCAAGAGCTAATTTCTAGCCCTACCTCACAGCCTGGGCTGAAGCACCCACCTGTCCACCCTCCCTGCTCAGAAACCATCTCCTGCAGAAGTAAATCCAGTCACCTCAGGGCTCCGAGCTGCTCCCTGCACCCACGGCATAGCCTACGCTCAGTGCCTCCTCTCCATCCCCCAAGGACTTGCACCGCTTCCCTCCAGCCCTTCGCTGTTCTTGCTATCACCCTTCTGTAGCCTCAGCTTCACCACTGGACGAGACGTGGATTTTTTAACAGTAGATTTCAGTATCTTTGAATGGCCAGAGTAATCCGGACTTACACCGAGCTTCCCACACGAAAGACCTTGTAAGGGGGGTAAGAAGGAGCAAAGAGGAAATGCGAGGACACATCCATGCCCCTTCCTTCTGTAGGGTCTACAGTTTCTTCCCCAGCTTCTGCTGTAGGCAATATTTAAGAGAGCAGCACGCATGCGCTGCCCAGCTTCCAGCCACAAACACGTGGCTTCCAAAGGCTTCTGCAACCATTACCCAAACACTTCAGGACATACAGTTTTCACATACTAATTTACTTAGATGACACGTTATTTTGTCATCACAGCCGAGACACCTAAACAGCTGAACAGAAATCACAAACTGAATCTCATAGGAATAATTAGTATACGAAAAATAAACCAAGCCGAGCTAGAGCCACCCAGGCAAGTGGCCGTTGGGTTTTGCCTACAAAACAACTCATTTAGAATCAAAATAGTCACACGCTGAAGAAATTTGGACAGTGTTCTCCAAAGCTCCAGCTATTCTAGGAAAACAACGGGCTATAAAAGGCTGTTGTGAAACATGGATCTTGTGATGTGCAGCCAGACCCAGCATGGAAAACAGACCAAACTGTTCATCCATTACTCAGGAATGGTCTTAGAGGTGGGACCATGGCAGAGGTCCCAAGCCCCAGCTGCCCCACACACTGCGACGGTGCTTCCACTACTCCCAACGTAGGTTTAAGGTACCTTTTGTTGATTTCTAGATGCCCACACTAGTCTGTAGCTGGAGCACAGCCCAGCAATCTTGCTGATGTGTATAATATCAAGACATTCTTCTTGTGCTCTCCAACTTTCTTCTGTGCTTTGATTATCCCTGGTTAGGAGTTTCCAGAAAAACCTGCTATAAATACCATCATTGCCAAGGAGCAAGCCAATGCCAAGGGCAATACCCTTCTAGCATCAGAGAACTTCAGCCTTCAGAAAGCAAGTCTACACCGACACCTCTCTCCGGAAGCTTCTTGCATCCAACCAAGGACCCATCCCTCCAGTCTGCTACTCCAACATGCGACCTCAGCCTCTGCAATGTTCTTCCAACAGGGCCACACTCACAACCACACGCAGTTCCTCAAGTCAGCCCCCTTCCCACCGTCATCAACTTTTCGCAGGGCTTGTTTTATACAAGTCAAAAATAACCCTTTGCTGCCAGACAGCTTCTTCCACAAATCTCTTGCACAACACCTTGAGTGCACTGCCTAAAATGACATTCTGGGACCTTTGGTAGCCATGTATCACAAGGATTAGGAAATGCCTTCTTCCTTAGATACATAATTCCTCCTGTGCAATATTAACTAAGGGTTTTACCTCCCAAACGCCCACAGATTGGCAATCCAAGCCCTAACTGGGCATTATTGTAGGATTTACTTATCCACAGGGAGGACACATCCTAACACTTCCCATCTGCAGACATCAACGCTTTCACACTGACATTACTACTCTCTACCCTGAGCTCACAGGCGAGTTAATGTTGACTTAGTCTTGGCAGAAATTAGCAAAAATTATAGTTTTCTCCTCCACCATGAGCACAATAATGACTCTCAGCAGTGCTGTGAGTCCCTGCAAGTGACCAGCAGTTGTTTGAAGCCTTTAGTAGGTTCTGAATTTTTAAACAAAGATGTATTCTCCTGAGTGTTTACAGGGCATTAAGTAAACATTAAACTTTTTAGTAAAATGTAAAAACATTGAAAATTATCTCAATTACTCAGCTTTCATTTATACAGCATTGTGACCTCTCCGTCCCAGGAGGCTGTAGGAACAACACTGAGTTACTAAATGAAAAAACGCACCTTTACAAGAAAAACAGAGATGACTCCACTGCCTTTTGGCAACCTTCAAATGCAAGAACAGCAACAAAAATGATATAAACCTTCTTCACTTCATTTTACAGATTACTTTTTCTTTTCATACCAGAACAAAAGCAAACCATTGCAGAAGGACAGAAGACTGCCCTCTTGTTAACACATATTACTAGTGAAATCCTTGAGAATAACCAGTCTGATCCAGGAAATGACCATCTCCAGTGGACAAAGTAAAATGCAAAAAGTTTCCTGAATCCAACGTAATTCCCTCCTCCAAGTCCTCAAAACAGGTTCACCGACCAACAAGGAAGCAATTCAGAGGTGCTAGATGCTCTCTCGAGTCGATAAAGCATTGCTGAAATCTTGCTGCTTCTCACAGCATGCTGATGCGTTCCTTCATTAGCAAGGCACATCTTTCCTTGTCAAGTTTCTGCTTGGCCACAGACACTAATGAGAGGCTGACGGGTAATCATTTGAAACTGCATTTGCCCTAACGTTATAAAGTTATGTACTATCCACCTGGTCCAAGTCCTACTGCAGACTATGTAAAAGCACCTAACAAGGCAGAGGCTTCCTCGTGTGGGGGACTTGCAGTTTAAAGCATTAATATAAAAATATCTTGGGACATCCAGCAGAAGTTAGGGAGTCATGAGTAATTTTTATTTATATACATGTAAGTATATAAAAATTAAGTTTTCTCCTCTTGTTGTAAGAGATTTTCTCTGCACCTTGAGAGACAGGTTGGCAGAAGAGGACTTAGTGTATTTCACATTACGGAGGCCCTAGGCAGCGCACATTTGAGGGCAGTGAAGATGCAAGTCAATTCATAGTTATTTATTATGGGTCTTTTTTTTTGATGCTGTATTCTGAACCGCAAATCTGGAGCCCTAGGCAGATTGCAGTACTTGCTGCTAACAATGCACAAAAATAAAACCAGGAGGAAGAAAAGTTATCCATCCATGCCTTGGGCTAAAGGCATTGTTCATAACAAATTGCTTGACTAGTTTATCTTCCTTGTGTGCATAGCACAATTCTCTTAAATTATTTTTCTGCTGCTAAATCCCACTGTGGTTCTGGGTCACTCATTGAAAGTCAAAGCAAGAGGCTGCTTGTGATAAAGCACAGGCATGGAGTATTGTTGCTTCCCGAGTACGGCATGGCACTGAACCCAGGACCTCCCGTGATTAATTGCAGAAACTGGAATCTGTATACAAATACTTTTAAAGGAGAATTTGATTAAACTTAGAAGTTATCTTCTCAGAATATTTGTACCAGTGAGACTTGATCATGCAAAGAGGAGAGAACCGACCATGCAGCAAAAGGGAATTAGCTTAAAGGAGAACATCCAATTAACTGCTTTTGGGTTTGTTTTTGGTTTTTTAATAGCTGGTTTTAATTTATTTTTTTAAGGGAGAATATTAACAGACAACATATTGATCAGGGATGCAAAACTACTTTTGGTATCAGAAAAGCTGTCCCTGAAGTTGTACTGGAAAGGCTAAAAATGATAGGAAATATATAAGAATAACATTTTCGGCATAACATTTGGCAGCGAATGATGACACTTCTTACCTGAGCTGACTCTTCAAGAGAGGGCCCAAAAGAATGGAAATTGGGTCCAGTGAGGTTCCCCCCCCAATACAGGTACATTTCTAGAGTACTTAAAAGGTACCAAGCCACAGGGGAGCTGGTTCTGTTATCAGAGGCATATTTCAACAAGCAACGAAGATTTGGGACCTTCGGGAGGACATACTTGTTTAGAAGCTCCAGAATTTTCCAACTCTGTCCCAGATTTCCCACTATATCTCATGGCAGGAAGCAGATTTAATCCTCCTTCATGTGGAAAGAGCGCAGGACAGGAGTAGGGACCCTCCCTACAGGAAAGCAGGACAAGGAATTCAGTTGTCAACGATGGAGACAAGCCTACAGGACATGCCATGCTGCAGTTTGGGGAAACTCAACATCCAGTAGCTACCAAAACTAAAAGAAACAGAATCCTTCAAGCCAATCTTTCCTATAGGGAACCCGATTCATCTTACACGAGGAAAAAGAAAACATAAACTAACACAAAACCCCCAAACCAACTGAGCGGGAATCTCTGGGAATCTGCCGGTGCTCCTGTGAATGGCCTTCCCGAGCCTCCCCACACCAGCAGCGAGGTCCTGGGGCTGGCACTGGGAGAACAAGTTGTTACAGCATCCCAGTGGCAAGTGGCCTGGCTGCTGCGGGCTGCGGTCCAAGGCTGGCAAGGCGACCGGAGCGAGTCAAGGCTTCTTCAGATCAGCTTCTATACCAAGAATAGCACATGCAAAACCCAGACCAAAGTGCCACAACACAACTTTTACTTGGCCAAGGGCATCTCTCTTAGTCTCCCCTATCCCAAAGCCATTTACCCCACCCCACAGGCAGCATGCAGAGCATAGCCACAGACCTGACACCTCCAGGGTCACACCTCTATTCCCAGCTCTTACCCACACAGCTGTCAGCCAGCAGCTTCATCCTGGTGCAAGCTCGGACTCAAAAACCCACAGCCAGCACACTCTTACATGCTCACAGCACCTCTCTTCACCTTTCATAGCAGAGAGTTGCTTCGCCTCTGCAACGTGCTGGCCAGCTGCAGGCAGCCAGGCGCCCGCAACAGGGGAAGACTACAGATACAATCAGAGGTAGGCATGTGTCCTGGAGCACCCTTCCACCAGAAGCTGTGACCCTGCCAACAGTACAAATCCCTGTGATTCAACACCACTACTCTCCTGGAGGAAGAAAACCAGCTGGCAGTAAGGGTGGACCCAACTGGCAAACCAGAGTTTGCCCAATACCCTTCTGTACCAAGAAGCAGGGAGCTGGAAAGAATCTGCTGTGTGGAGTTCAGCTCAGTAACCACGGCATCTCCTTTGCAACTTTCAGAGCTTAGGGTTATTGGAGAGATTTGTCCCCAAAACTGGAAGAATCACCTCACTAAGGTTATGGACAGACTAAAATCCAGCCTAATTTTTTGCCCATCCACACTGCCTTTATCTTACTTAACCTGTGACCCCCGGGGTGCCATTTACAGAGAACAGGCAACAACCCCCAGCCCTTCTTCCACCTGCCTGAGCAAGCCAAGCTCACTGGGTGCCATCCTTCCCTTTCCATCTGCTCAGGCAGATCTGCCTTCCAGAGGATGAACCAGGATTGTACACAATGCCCCAGAGGAGGTTTTCAAAGCACTGGTATGATGGCATCAACGTTTCTTTGTCTAGCTGGAAGTACAATGCCCGGTGCTGCAGTGAGGGCTTCTAAGTCCTTGCCCCCTCCTGGGGTTAAGCCCAGGCAGCCATGGCACTAGCGTGGCTAATGCCCAGCTTGCACATCTGAGACAGAGCCCTAGGCTCTGCCTATAATCTATAATAAGGGGAGCAATAAGCACTTTCAGGATGTAATACATTAGATCAGTTTTCAACATCTAATTTAGGATTAAATTAATTATACCCTAGAAAAGCTTATTTCTCTCTAAGGGATTCTGGACAGCGAGCTCAGGCAGCGGTATCTGTATCCACTGATGAATCTTGCACCTTGTGATTGACTAGTCAGGCACAAGTCTTTCTCTGGCAAGCCCGTTGCACCCATTCTTCTATTTTATTAATTCACCTAATTCTCCTTTCCATCATGACTTATTCTAAACCTTGAATACACAAGGCAGTATCAAGAAGTCTGCAGCTGCCTAGATCTCCTATTCATCTTTTTCTTTTAGAAAGCAGTTCACAGCTTTGTCAGTCACATAGTATGATCTTCCATTTTAAAAGCTTATTCAGGTCTTGCTAAGCCATACAGTTTCATATGCTAGGCGTCAGACAAATTATATCTGCTCCCCCAAAATGTGCAGATGGGGAAAACCTCCTCCCAGTTCGCATGTGCATGTGTTATTTCCATCACCCCCTACAACTTCTCCTGTTCCAAACGACCTTAGTGAAAACTAAGTGTCTGTCCAGAGTCAGACCTTAGTGAAAACAAAGTGTCTGTCCAGAGTCAGAACAAACATCTCACCCTCTCCCTCACCATCATCTCTGGCTGGAAACAAACAGAAGTCAGCATGACATCTGGCAGTTCTTCTCTTACTCCCATTTCCTGATCTCCCCAGTGTAAATTCCTTGGCTGATCAATGTTTTTCCCCACCGTACAAGTCTCTGCCCTTTGCTGCCCTTGTTAGGCTAGGCCTGCGGCCTTCTTCCATGCAAACTTTTCCCATTCAGTAGGGGAGACTTCCAGGTGATTTCTCCATCTTTGCTAAAAGTTCAGACCTCCTGTATGCTACTGTCCTCAAGATTTCCCTTCTTGATGACTTCAGAAACTAGCTGCCTTAGTATTTTACAGTAATTCTCTCCCTAGCCCTTCCACAGCAGAAGCGAACACTTCCTCTACCACTGTCAGCAGGCCCTTTGCTGAGTTTTGGGAGGGGGGAGGGGTTGTTTTTGTTTGGTTGGTTTTTTTTTTTCTTGTTTGTTTTTACATACACATGCACATTTTGTTCACTAACAGCAAGACCAGAAATTACATTTGCTTTATATTAGTTCAAAGACGATTTGGGTGGATAAGCCAGAGCATGGTTTAGAGGGGAATGAGATAACAGGTTTGATACCCAGTTCTCTCTCAAACATCACACTATCTTTCAGACTGGAAGTTGGTTTATGAATTAAAATCCACGCTTATACTGTTATTTCATAAAGCTGATACTTGGGGATTAGATTAAGATATCAGCACACAAACAGCACCAACACTGAACTCTTCCCTTTCAGCCTGAACTCCAGCTCATACTGCATCCTGCAAGGCAGCTCCTACCCTAAGGGAGAAGTGCTCAGTGCTGTCGTGTTGTTCATACTCCACAGCTTGCAGAGATGGGAAAGGCCTGGAAGACACATGTATGCATTCTGGAAATGAAGGTTTCCGCACATACACATATTCCCATCCTTAGTTAAGGTCCAAAGCTTAATTAAGGTCAGACCTTAAAAGTCTGAACCACAGTAGTTGCTAGAGTGCTGGTGCCTTAAGACTTCAACACTGGAAGTTACCAATCTGTTTATGTAGGAAACAGGCTGTAAGGAATACTAAATACAGCATTTTAACTCCATTCTGCACTAATTCAACACTGCATTCCCATTTACAAATACATACCATTACTAGGTAGAAATATAGCACCTGTGTTTTTAAAACAGTAGCATTACCACCACTACTTCATCTTTGCTTCTGGACTCCTCAGGAGATTCCTCAGGTCCGTGTTTGGGCAGAGGAAGTCCCAGTTTCCTCACCTGCTTATGCTCCCTGATTGAAAGGAGGGGAAGTTCCTTCTTTGTTTCTCTTTGTTTTACTTTGGGGTTGGGGGGGCACATGGGCAGGAAGGGCTGGTTTGTATTGAAGGTTAAGGGCTGAAAGATCTTCAAGTCAGACGACTCTGCTAAAAAAGGCATGACTAATTCCTGCCCTCCTACTACAGCATTAGAAACCACCACAGTATCTTGCTGTATTAGTTCTGCTGCATTTAACACATGCCAGCAAAGCAGAAAACTCCTTGTCATTTGTCCTGTGCTGACACCCAGACTCACAAAGCACTGCTGGTACCCTGCCTGTTGAGTGTAATACGACAACACAAAGCAGTTGCCCCTGAACTGCCCTATAATGTCTTGTCCGCGCTTCTGCATTTAGTGCTCAGTTGCACCCAGCATGTGAAGACAGAAAATATTACCTTCTTGAAAATACCAAGGTTCAACCCCAGCGCAAAATTTCTTGCCATTTTGAGCATCTATGATAGCAACATCTACACATTGCTAAGCTTCAAGGGTAAGAGTTGCCTTTTCCTACACATTTTAAATGCATTTCTTTCATTGCAGGACAAAGATGATGATCTTGTTAACTTGTACAGCCAAGTGCTAGCGCTTTGCATGCAGCAGACAGTTTACTCTTCAGGTCCTCATTATAATAGCAATGACACTGTCAGCTAGTCTCCATCCATACCCTACAAGCTAGACTCCGGCTCCAGCCCCTCGAGACCAGCCAGCATCCCAGTCCCACCGCTTCCCAAACAGGAGAGCTGCCTCGCGACAGCGCTGCCCGTTGGCTGAAGGCGATGCCCGTGCCAGCGGGACTGCAGAGCGTGCAGCTGCATGGCCAGGGGAAGGAATATGCCGAACCATCAAAAAAGGAGCAGCGGTCTCTCCAGGACCACTGTCATGAACTGCACCAGGCAGCTCCAGCTGGCAGCACCATACCAAAGGCTGCTCGAGACCGGGACTCTGCCCGCTGACTCCAGCAGCAGTTAACCTGCGCTCCAACGACACCTACACACAGACGACGCAGTACAGGAAGGGGCAAACCCCGGTCGGTTCTCCTGACCAAAATCTGAAAGGTAGGGGATCAATTACATAGGAGAACCACATTTTACATCAATAACATTTTACTACGTATTTTATTACATCAATGGCTTGAAAAAATTTTATTTGATGTCAGCAAACATTGGAAATCATAGAAAAATGAATTATGTAGAATTTCACGAAGGAATTTACCCCACTATAATTCCTCATACAGTAAAATAATTCAAAACCAAATGTTACTTTTCAGTGGCTAAGCAATTTTATAATGCTATGAACATTCATCACAGGAAGTGTGCTGAATTATAGAAAACAGGCAAAAAAGACATTTAAAATATTACTTACAACAGCATTATTACAACATACTTTCTTTAAAATCCCAACGAGTATTTTATCACTTCAAAAGCTATACAGCATTTCCATTATATTTGCAAACTTAACCTTATACATCTTTTAAAATCTTGAAAAAACTTCTTTTAAGCAATCTATAAGCAGTTAACAAAATTGATAAAATCTACATAATGGAATACTATACACTCCAGTATAAATTTTATTTTAGGAGAATATGAATGTAAACACTCATTATTATACAACATGCATAGACTATACTGACCTTCCATCTTCTGAACTGTAACTTTCACTGCAATTGTGCTTTACTATCAACAGGAAAAGCTGCATTTATCCAGGGAGTGGCAGAAAGTATTTGCTTTAGGGGCATTGCACAAGATCACTAGATTTTGACTTTCTGAAGACAAGCTGGAGCTAATAAAAATCTTTTTTTTTTTTTTTTTTTTTTTTGTAAAGAGTAAATACCAGGCCACTCATCGCTGAATGGGCTATGCATAATTTTACACAGATTTCAAAAAATGTATTATCAGAAAAGTCTCCTACGATATTTTTGCACTTCATTGACTTGGAGATTTATGGTCACAAATCCAGTGATCAAGTTAGTGTAATGCACTGTTTGGCTCGTATTTGGTGTGCAAGAATACCAACAGCATGTTAGCGATTTAGAGAATAAAAACTGAAATTTAAAGTGACAATGAGCATATTTTAATACATAACGTTTCAGATGTACTTGTACAGGAAAGAAAAATGTTTGTCAGGACATTGCTTTAAGAGAACAAGAGTTTCACTCTTATATTAACTATTAAAAAAGTGTTCTAGTGGATATTTATGGGGTCTTCCTGGTTGCAAACTTGTAAAAATATATTAAGAATTCATTATCCCCATTGGTATTAAATATATCAAGACACAACCATTGTGGTTGCACTACCAGTTATGGCTACTATGGTCTTAAGCATCTGATTGTACATTGTTGCTATATTGTTAAGCACAACTGAGGCATGTATTTTTTTTTCCCTTGGTTGTAAGATTATATTACAAAAATTGATCACTGTTTCAAACCAGTTAAACACGAATATTCAAGTAACAAGGTTGTTTTAATGGATAAGCGAAAAAAGAAGTTACCTAGCACTTTACACAACTACATAAAAATTAAATAGAACAAATGAAATTTGTTTATGCATATGCAATACACTTTTATATCTTTAAGATTTCTAAAACTAAAACTTAAACTATCATTTTCTTTAACGATACCATATTTTGCACAATAACTTATACTTAGGAGAAATAATTTCCCATTTTCCACAAAATATATATAATTATGACATTCACATTGATAGTTTAAGAAACAAAATTTAAGTGAATATTCTATCTTATGCAGATATCTTTGTGGACCCTTCTAATCAGAATGCAACCAGTTGATGTATCTAATGCTTGACCCATTTACAAAAGAAAATGAGGGTCTTCACCTAAACAAGACCAAACCATTTAAACTTCCAAAAGCTAAAATTATTTTATCGCATTTAAAAACATAGTTAAAGAGAATGTAAAAAACTAAACGTTTAAAATACAGTGCTATTATATTGTATGTATCAACTACAATAAGATAGCAGTCAACTGAAAAGTAATTAAACAACTTTTTTCTTCCTAGTATCATGAATTATACATGTTTCCCCCTACCCCTTGGGGATGAAGCCAAAACACAACTTTTCTGATCATAAGATGGACAGATTTGAGGGCAAAAACTGATGAAAAGTCTTCACAGGTAACTTAACTCGCCAGCAGAAGCCTCTCCTGATGAGTTTCACCAGCTGGGATGCAAGCTCACACAGCACGCTCACACTGGCAAGGACCTGTCTCCGTGCATTGGTACCAGGTGGAGGTTTAATACTAGAGTATTTCTAATGAGCGGCATTGCTTTACAGCAGAACTGTCAGCTGAATTCACAGTGCTATTTGCCCATCTTTAATCCTAATTCACACTGGCTAACAACTAGTGTCCTTTCCCACAAGAGACTCCCAACTCCAACTGGCACAGGACAGAAGGAACGCCTGCAGGGCCACCATCAGAGCTGCCAGTTCACATCAACAGCTGTAGAGACGCTGCCACAAACTTGGGATTACAGGTTTCCAGTGCAGAGGACAGGGAATAGATCCCTTCCATCCTCCTATCACCTCAAAGGATCTCTCTGGAGCTACCAGAATGAAACTGCTCAGAAACAGCTGCAAAGTGGCTGAAACAGACTCTTTTTGGGCTCCACACCCTAGCTTGTCCTAAGATATACCTATCTGCTCCTTTGCCTGTGTTGTTGCTCGATTTCTGATGTTGAATTACTTTCCTCAACAAGGCCCAAGGAGACGACCACCTCAGCAGTACACGAGGCTGCCTCCCCTGCCTTTCCTTGGGTTGTATCTACACTGCAGGAGGTGCAGTCACAGCTGGCTGTTAGCCAGCTGCCATTAGCCTACCTCGTTTAGGTACAGAGAACAGAGCCATCACAGCACACAACATGGCACAGCTCAGCAGCTCAAACATCAGCACCAAGTTCAGGGCTAGACTCCAAGCTGCAGCACCTCAGCTGCAGGCCAGGGTATGGACTAGCTCATTTCAGGTTGTATTAAGAGAGGCTGGTGCCATACATTGCTGTGTGCCATCTTGGCTTGAACCCTCTGTAGAGGAAGAGAGGGAAGGTCCTTTTTTCCACATGCAAAGACACCTGGTGGTTTCTTCCAACATCATTAAATTAACCATTTTTAAATGCTTTGTGACTAGTGTTATTTTGCAGCTTTCCAATGGACAAGAAGTAATACTACTGCTTCTAGCTTCTCTGAACACTGTCTGCTCGGCAGTCAGCAACTTGTTCAAGGTGCAAAGTCCTCATACAGGACTTTCAAGAACAGCTCCAGTTCAAGCCAGCTAGATAGGCCACAGCACAGGTCGTCCAAGCAGAGGGCTGGGGATTTGAAAGCTGCATGCACCAAATATTTGGAAAAGCACCTCTTAGATTTTTAAATTGCATATTTTGGTTCAGAACATGAAAGCAATGTGTGCTTCAGAAGGGTTAAAATGGCCAATGAAATTAACCCAGATCTTCTCCATTAAAACTCTGAGAGACCAAAAACTACCTGAAGGTTGAATTTGGTGCTCCAACCCTCATCCAGACTTTCAGTGGGAGAAGTAGTTTGATGTCTTTGGCAAACAGCGCTCTAAGGAGGAATTAGACACTGGGACAGAAAGTGACCTATGGTAGCCAAATGTAAAAAGGCACATATTCCAAAAGGAGAGGCACCAGAGAAGTTGTTTTGACTTAATCCCACAGAGGATCAGGAAAAAGAAAGTTGTGTAGCACTCATTTAACAAGTTACAATGCAAATGCTGAATGCCAGGGGTTAAATAGCGTATCAAACTGTTTCAGGTTACGTATTCCCTTTTGCACTAAATAAAAGCCATTAAAATAGACAGGAATAAAATGCTCAATTAGGGAGCTTTCTATGAAGCAAAAACACACAAATACAGTGGAAAGAATTGCACAAACCAGAAGTGTAATGAGTTACGTTTACAACCTTGGACTGACCAAACCTTAGAAATAACATTTCCTATCACTTTGCATTATTCAAGATTGCTTGTTAGCATGCCCTGTCATTTCAGAACAAATCTGACACCACTGGCATGTGCACAGGCCTCTCCTTTATAGAAAGCTCGCTAATAATAGTGTCATCATAAGAATACACAGGAAGCGGAGACCACAAGGCCATGCAGCAATATGTACTTATACCCTACGGACCAAGTATTATAAGAACTCCTAATGTGTAGAGTTACTGTGGGGCTGCTAAGGAGCTCCTTGTTTTGCAGGTTGGTCAAAATTTACAGACAGGTGTTACTGGTTCTAGAAATCCCCATGCTTAAGCAGGACACTGATGAAATGGAGAGCTGAGCTACCTGGGTGCTTTTGAAAGAAAGTGGAGGCAGTATGGAGGAATGAGGGGAGATTAAGGCAGATGTAGCACAGGACTGGAAGCGTTTGCCTTTTTTTGGTAATAGCTGCTTGTCCACAGATATGATGCAGATGGCTGTCTGAGGTTTGCTAATACCTGATATCCTGGATAACACAGTAGTCAACACAAATTGTTCTAGGCTACAGCACCTTCTCACGAAGCAGATGCATATCTGACATCAAGAACAGAAGTAGCCTGGAGGGAAGGGGGAGGGGGGAGAAAAAGGAGACGTTTAGTTTAAAAATAAATACACATAGGCTTTCTTGCATCTCCAAACTTCACCCCAGATCCACGGTACTGAAAGCAACAAAACGGACAACCCTGGCACATGAGAGGAATTGCAGCAGCTTCCCCTACTCTGAGCCGCACTACGATTTGTTTGGAGTGTAAACATACAAGAATTAAGACTGGAGTTGAGGCTGCTTTATAATCAACAGTCTCACCTCTCCTCTTAAAAAAAAAAAAACAAACCAAAAAAACCCAACAACACAAAAGACACCAACTGTGGCCACTTGCTGTGAAAACACACTGAAGGGGAAAGCCCAGAGCAGAGGGCTGACAAAGCTTTTACTAGGCTGGCAGCCAGGCAGACAAGGCATGCCAGGGGAGAAAGCACCCGAGGGACTTCAGTGTTAGGTCAACAAAGTCTTCTCCTGGCTACTGCTGACTGAGTCCACCTGACTTGACCAGCCGCCTGTGCAAGTGCTCTCAAGAGCAGGCACCAGCCACACAGTACTGCACCACTCAGGAGGGACCAGGAACCCCCCTCCTAGCCCATATAGATCACTTATGTGATAATCCCAATGACATTTCACTTTGCCCCCAGAACTGCTCAGACAGGCACCCAGTCAGCACTGTGCTTATGCTACCTCCAAAGGCAGGAGCACCACATTTACAGCCAGCCTGAGAGGCAATGTCTGATGTGCTCAGAGAACATGGTGGCCATTAGACATCCAGTGTGCAACAGCCCTGTGTCCCTTCCTTGAGCATTTTTATAAAAAGCTGCAGGCTTGGTAGTTAAAACCCCCTCCATGCTGCCAGCACCTTCCTCCTCCCAGCTGTGACACATCAGTTCCTACTGTCCAGAGTAGGCTGCATCGAGAACCACAAGCCACATGGTGCTAGTGTAAGGCATACATGGTATGTCACAGCTGGCAGCTCACTGCCACCCTGCCTGGCTCCTGCCTGTGTCAGACTGGTGCAGGCAGGCTCTGCCCTCATCCCTTACTGTACTGCAGGGCACACTGAACTGCCCGACTCTCACAATAGCTGCCTTTTCTCTAGCCTTTGCAACTATTCCCACCAGTCTATTGTTTTCGTCCCCTTTCCACAACTCAGCACTTGCTCGGCTCCAGCCTGGGCACTTTATATCACTATTTTGGGGATCACGACTGCTGCTCCACCAGTCATTTCACCAGACCTTGCTGTCATGCCTCCACTCTCCCTCTTCCTCCTCTGCTAACTTGTCTGGGATCTTCATTGCTCCAGTATCCACACACTTGGCCACATCTGCACACTCCGGTTCCTGATGCAACAATTTTCTTCCTATCTCAAGTGAGACTCCCCTTTTTTGACTGTAACTTTCAGGAGCAAGGGTGTATTTGAAGCCAGGAGCAATCTCAGAGGGCTCAGAGAAGAAAAACTCTGCACTGCCAACAGATACAACTCTACCGGTCACAGGAAAAGGCAGTGACACAAGCCACCTGTCTTCCAAATGGGCAGCTACGTACTAGTACCATTGCTTCTTTGCTCCACCTCTCAATTCTGGAAGAATGGGGCAACTTCACTCACACCCTTCTCAGAAGGCAAGTTTTTTGTTTGGTTTTGTTCATCTGTCATGCCTTTGGACCTAGTCCCCAGATATAAGCATCTTTGCATAACACATTGTTAGGATTTGTGCAGCAATGAAGTTCTGCTCTCTGAATGTCTGAATGGCAACGTACAAGTGAGCCAACCATAATCAGGGCAACAAGAATATACAGTACACTGAAAAGTCTTTAGTCCATGTGAGACCAAAATTCACCTTACACTGTTGACTGTGCTTGCATTTAGAAGACACAGCTTTTGTGCCAAGCTGTCTTATAAAATTAGGCCAAAGGGAGTCCTAGATCAGACATTTTTAACATGCAAACCTCTAGTTGGGTCTTCTTTTGCAAGACTGTGTTAATATTACATTTTTAAATATGAAAGGTTGTTACAAACACTCTACAGTCTCTTAGTTAACTTTAAACACAGATTGTCATTGGAGAAGTGTTAATTCCGTGAAGCTCCACCAAGGAGAGGCTGTTTCTAGAATTTCTGTCTTCACAGAAACTGCTGTAAAATTGAGGAAACTTTGCCTCTAGGTAACTCCAGAGTGAACAGTTTCACACACTCTCCTTGTTTATAGCTTTCTTTCCTTCCTCAGAGTGAAACCACTCCATCGTCAAAAATGAAAGAGCAAGCTCTGCCTCAGAAGACTGTACGGTCCCACAAAGCCAAATCTAGAACAGCTTGGAGAACTGAGTGGAAAACATCCAAGTGAGAAAAAGATGTATGGGGTTTCGGCAGCAAGAGGCATTAAAATGTCCATGTGCTGATGAGATATAGATCCTGTCAGAGGGCTGCAAATTAACTGTTCTCTTTCCACTTTCATATATGTCTGGAATTCCCAATTCCCAAAATCAGTACTGGAACCTGTATATCCAGAGGAAGTGAAATATACTCAGATTGAAGATTGTCAAAAATGGCTTTTTCAAAGAGTACATATATATATACACACATATACACACACACATCTATATGAACTGAGCTCAGATTGGGAATTTTATGTGACTTTTAAATTGGATTTACCTCATCTTCCTCTTCGGACATTTTAGTGGAATTATCAGGGGATTTTACAGGCTTCTGGCTATTGGTTCCATTTGTCTCCTCTTTGCCGTGCTCTGCCTCCCACTCCTGTAGAACTTCATCTATGTTGAAGCGACGCCGATAATTTACAAAAAAGTTTTTCACTTGCACCACAGATTTGTTTCCAATCACATCAGAGATTGCCTGAAAGTCTCGGCCGTATTTCCTGATTGCTAAAAGCAACAAAAAGAAAAACAAAAGCAATGTGTTATTTCCACAAAGACCACAAATGAGGCTCAAGTCATAGTATAAGGATCAAAAACTGAACTTCTGTCAAGGTTTCAAGCCTTTTTCAGATTAATCCAGAAAAAAAAAAAAAGTCTACATTGGGCAAGATGCACAGTTAAGACTAGCCCGGGAGAAGAGAAGAAAATAGAGGTGTAGTAAAGATGGGCAGAGCCAAATCTAGAAAACCTGTGTAAATCTGCCTGTACTACTTGAGAAGTTATGCAGACAAAGAGCATAGCAGTGACTCCAGTAGAGTTTCACTTTTTGAAAGCTTGGACGAGCAGAGATTATTTGCAAGCATTCATATGGTGCAATTTATACTGCCTAGGGAGGGGAATGGAGGATATTGTTTCCCTGTTCAATTCCGTTCTTTGGGCATTAGTAGACAGCGATGTCAAAATCCTCCATCAGCCACTGAAGGGAAACACAGCTCTGAAATGCAGCAGAGTTTTGATTATTACCAACTGAAGTACAAATAGACTTTGTAGTGCCATACCTTGCACAGCAAGAAGCTGCTCATCCGTGGTCCAACGTGCATTAAATTTCTGAACGACCTAGACATCAAAAAAAATCAGGTAACTTCATTTACATAAGCAACAACTTTCACTTGTATCTGAGCTCATAAAAACCTCACAAAAATACAACAAGGAATTAACTGCTATTCAAACTGTATCATTGCTTTTAGTAGCAACAATGTTTTCAACAAAGAACTGCGTATGGCATCCATTCAGTTAACTGTGACATACCCTGCGCCTGTAAGTCATGGTAATACAAAAAGATAGGGAATGGTCTAAGCAGATAACCAAGAGCCATACTCTTCCAAAGCACCTACTTGTTTTTATCACAGACACCCTCTGTAATCTTGGTCAAATTACTTCCAGCGTGAGGTACCAGAGTTGGAAGGAAAACAGCAAAAGCACCAAGTGCCAAGAGAAAGATAGGCCATTAACATCCTCTCCTACGTTTCTCAGTATTTAGAGCAAAGTAACTATCTCTCACAAGGGCATATGGATACAACACTGACAAAACGTGGTATATCTGGGATAACTGTGCTGCTGTTAGAAATCACTTTCACATGTTAAACACTGCTCTTACTTTCTTCTCATCTCCCATTTCTTTCCATTACACAACAACAGTGAATATGGTAAAGGTCTTGACTCACACTGACAACTAATAGGACATTGGTCCTAGTTTACTGGCAACGCAAATAGCGCTGGTACATAAACACAAATTAACATTTATCTCCACAATAAACACAGGTCGGAAAATGATCCTACCTCTGGAAGTCTGTATTGTTCTATACCACCTTCAAGTTTTTCTTTGAGCGCGCTGTTTGTCTGTTTGATGTTCTGAATCTGAAAAGAAAGTTTCATCCCTTTAACAAGGATTAAAAAAAAAAACCAAACAAAAAAACCCCACCAAACAAACAAAAAACAAAACCACTTTGGACAAGCCTTCTTCCAGCAGCCCCAGCAGGAACCCCACGAGCTCAGCATTCCAGTTTTTCCTCACAACCTCCCTTTTCCAAAAAGAAAGTTTGTTATATTGGAATAAAGGAATGCAGGAGCAGCTGGCACATCAGGAGATCCCATTTAATTTATTCTATCCTGCCTGCAAGTTATTTGGAGCAAGAACTGCCCCAACTTCCAGGTCTGTATAAAGCGCAGCATAAGAAGAAATGCCCTGTTCACAACAAGTAATGAATCAAAGACTGCTAGAGAGCTCCACTTCTCCCAGAATGCCAAGAAAAAGGCTTCAGACCAAAATACCAATTCTATTAAGTTTAATAAAGACCTTGAGTCAGATCTCTGCTTTAAAAACAGTGAAAATGGTAGAATTTTCAATTCTTGGTGAGGCAAAGAAGGTGGTCAGCAAAACCACCACTATGGACTTCCGGAGGGCTAACTTTGGCCTCTTCAAGGCACTGGTTGACAGACTCCCTTGGGAGACGGTTCTGAAAGGGCAAAGGGGTCCAGGAGGGATGGACATTCTTTAAAAAGGAAATCTTAATGGCTCAGGACCAGGCTATTCCCATGTGCCGCAAGTCAAACCGCCGAGGAAAACGACCAGCCTGGCTGAATGGGGAGCTTTTGCTAGGACTTAAGAAAAAAAGGAGAGTTTATAATCTCTGGAGGAAAGGGCGGGCATCTTGGGAGGAGTACAGGGATCTTGTTAGATCATACAGAGAGAAAATTAGAAAGGCGAAAGCTCAGCTAGAACTAAATCTGGCCACTATCGTAAGGGACAACAAAAAATGTTTTTACAAGTATGTTAACAGTAAAAAGAATCCCAAGGAGAATATCTATCCTTTAATGGATACAGAAGGGAACGTAGCAACCAGTGATGAGGAAAAGGCCGAGGTACTTAATGCCTTCTTTGCCTCAGTCTTTAATAGCGAGTCCAATCATCCTCAGGGTACTCCACCTCATGAGCTGGAAGGTAAGGATGAAGAGCATAACATACCCCCCTTAATCCAGGAGGAATTAGTTAGGGACCTGTTACGCCATCTGGTAACTCACAAATCTATGGGACCTGATGGGATCCATCCAAGAGTACTGAGGGAACTGGCAGAGGTCCTTGCCAAGCCACTCTCTATCATCTATCAGCGTTCCTGGTCAACAGGGGAGGTCCCAGAGGACTGGAGGCTTGGCAATGTGACTCCCATTTATAAGAAGGGTCAGAGGGAGGATCCGGGGAACTACAGGCCTGTCAGCCTGACCTCGGTACCGGGAAAGATTATGGAACGGTTTGTCTTGAGAGCACTCACACGGCAGCTCCAGGATAAGAGGGGGATCAGGCCCAGTCAGCATGGGTTTACGAAAGACAGGTCCTGCTTGACCAACCTGATCTCCTTCTATGACCAGGTGACCCGCCTAGTGGATGAGGGAAAGGCTGTCGATGTTATTTTCCTAGACTTCAGCAAGGCCTTTGACACTGTCTCTCATGGCATACTCCTTGAGAAGCTGGCGTCTTGTGGCCTGGATAAGTGCACTATTCACTGGGTGAAAAACTGGCTGGATGGCCGAGCCCAGAGGGTCGTGGTGAATGGGGTGAAATCCAGTTGGCAGCGGGTCACAAGTGGTGTTCCCCAGGGCTTGGTGTTGGGCCCTGTTCCGTTTAATATCTTTATTGATGATTTGGATGAGGGGATTGAGTGCACCCTCAGCAAGTTTGCAGACGACACCAAGTTGGGAGGCAGGGTCGATCTGCTTGAGGGTAGGGAGGCTCTACAAAGAGATCTGGACAGGCTGGATCGATGGGCTGAGGCCAATTGTATGAAGTTTAACATGGCCAAGTGCCGGGTCCTGCACTTCGGTCACGGCAACCCCATGCAGTGCTACAGGCTTGGGGAAGAGTGGCTGGAAAGCTGCCTGGCAAAGAAAGACCTGGGCGTGCTGGTTGACAGCCGGCTGAATATGAGCCAGCAGTGTGCCCAGGTGGCCAAGAAGGCCAATCGCATCCTGGCCTGTATCAGGAACAGTGTGGCCAGCAGGAACAGGGAGGTGGTTGTTCCCCTGTACTTGGCACTGGTGAGGCTGCACCTCGAGTACCGTGTTCAGTTTTGGGCCCCTCACTACAGGAAAGACATTGAGGTGCTGGAGCGTGTCCAGAGAAGGGCAACCAAGTTGGTGAGGGGCCTGGAGCACAAGTCTTATGAGGAGCGGCTGAGGGATCTGGGGTTGTTCAGTCTAGAAAAGAGGAGGCTGAGGGGAGACCTTATCGCTCTCTACAACTACCTGAAAGGGGGTTGTAGTGAGGTGGGTGTTGGTCTCTTCTGTCAGGTGGCTGGAGATAGGACAAGAGGAAATGGCCTCAAGTTGAGGCAAGGGAGATTTAGGTTAGATATTAGGAAAAATTTTTTTACTGAGAGGGTTGTCAAACATTGGAATGGGCTGCCCAGGGAAGTGGTTGATTCACCATCCCTGGAGGTATTCAAAAAGCGAGTGGACAGGGTACTCCAGGGCATGGTTTAGGGGGCATGGTTAATGGTTGGACTTGATGATCTTGAAGGTCTTTTCCAACCGAAATGATTCTATGATTCTATGATTCTATGATTCTAAAATATTTAGATCTAGGAAACAGACTCATGTAGCAAACCTGTCTTTACTAACAGATACTTGAAAAACACTTGTTTAAGAGGCAGATCCCTCAGGGAAGCAAAAGGTACATAGGAAAGTTTGTATGAGGTATTCTCTCTAAGAGTGAATAAAACAAATGTATCTGCCTGTTCCAAAAGTACCATATGAAAAGGCAAAGGAAACTGACTGCTGCAGATGGAGATCAGATACTGCTGAAACCAATGCCATCTGAGGGAAGTTCAGAGTTAAAACATAAGGAACTCCAAACTGCAAGAAACACTAAAGTGCCAACAAATGTTCCTTCAAGTCAGTGCTATGGACTTTTCCTTGCTTCGCTTTAGGTATAAAGTAGTCTTGCCCATAGAACTAAAGAGACGTAAAACATAGGCTGCCTTAGTTTATAGCACAAGGCTTGTCAATTAAGCCACATAACGATGTGCATCATCACTGCCAAGCTACAAATTTCTGTGAACTTTGCAGACTGTGACAGGCACTACCACCAAAAATACTAGTTATTCTTGAACTATCCCACCCATACCTGTCGTTTGATTGAGACTAATTCCATGTCCAGTTGTCTGAGTACAGTGGTAGCAGCTGTCGCGTTGGCGGAAACAGCCTCCACATCTTCTTGGGAAAGGAACATTCCTTTGGGAGGTTTCCTCTTTGCTCTGTTCTTGGCCTGCGTACTGTGCTTCTCCTTCTTCACCTGAGGAACGGTTTCAGCAGGCGGCATCTGGCAAACAGCAGTCATTTTTACAAAACTAGATGATTTTTAACAGACCCTTCCAACTCAAACCATTCTGTGATTCTATGACTTTCAGCCATTGTCAAAGGTTAGAGAATGAAAAAGCTGGCCTGAAGACAGGAAGACATTTTTTGCTTTAAGTGGCACATCATACAAACAGTCTTACACAAATCTTTCTTCTAGGCAGCTTTCAATGTTTATAGAGATACTGGTTGTCTTCTCTGCCCATCCTCATTTTGGGAGACAGATGCCCAATCTTCCAGCAGTTAAATATTCTGGTTATTTTCAAACACTCTGAAACCTCTGTCCTTGCTTTCATCCCCAGGTCTGAACACACCAGTTTAACTGAACACCAGAAGGAAACAAAGTGGAGTTTGGAGACAGGGAAAGAACGCAACTAGAAGAGTTTACAGACACTTGTTTTTCTACATATGAGACAGGAGAAGGAATAAACCAAATTTATTTAAAGGCTAAGGATAAAGGAGCAAGGTGACTACAAAGTCATTCTTAATCGTTACGCAGTTTCTTGGAAGCCAAGTTTTCTTGCATAGCACTGATATATCAACTGTTCCATTAAACTGATGCAGTAAAATTTAAGTCTCTTTTGGAAAAGGGAGTATTTCACACACCACTGGTTATTTTTACACCTTCTGCCTAAAGCAAAGAATTAGGCACACACTTCTAACAGGTAGATTAGCTAGGACACTACACTACAGATCCTTCAAGAGCACATCTGATACTCTAATACCAAAACCATTTCTTCCAGAACTTATTTTCAACAAGCAACTCATACCCAAGATTTATTACCCAGTGGCTGGAGCCTGGCCAAGAACACAGAACAGAAGAAGGGTGGCAAGGAGAGAAAAAGCAGAGAGAGGAAGCCACACATCTGAAATCCTCTACTCGATCACTGCCAGCTTTAAACACATTGGCTTCACTTAGCTCTATTGTTTCCCTCCTAATTTGCAGCTACATGTAGTTTCTATGCAGTTTGCAGCATTTGCTCATTAATAAGCATTAAAATGCTCACATTCAAACCCACACAAGGCTGAGCACAAAGCCCCACATAAGCATGAGGCTCTGCCTTCCAAAGACTGGAAGACCCCAGCACAGCTTGCCAGCAGATAAAAGCTTGCACCCTCTTCATGGGCTCAATGGCCAGAGCCACATAGGAGCAATAATATGGACAATTGCCTGTTTTCAATGACTCCATGAGAGGCAATGCCTAAGGCAAGCCCAGGAGCAAGAGATAACTATTGCTGTTGCAGGATGGATACCCTATTTCTTTTTGCAGAAGGGAGTGGTGAGCAGGAGAAACCAGACTGGTTTAGCTATGAACAAGTGAGGTAAGCTCTGCACTCCACTTCAGAAACAAGCGCTTTGATAACTGAGCTGGGTAAATTATTCAACATGGATAGATATTTCAGATTTATTCATATTTCATCTACATAGAAAATTTCACAGGATCATGCAGTAATGCCTCACAACAGGTTCAGGCTGTAGGTTGACCAACACGCAATGCCTGCAGTGCAAATATCCCAGAAGCCTCAACATTAAGGAAAAATGAAAGTAGTTTCAAATGATTGTTTTATACAGTTCAAAGAATGTGAAGCTCTTGTGTTGCGGACAAGAAGCCAGAGCTCCAGCAAAACAGTTTTTGACAGCTCCAAATGCCTCTAGGCCCCGGTGATATTGTGCTGGCTCTGAAAATTTGAACATCTACCCTATCTTGGAAACTCTTGCTTTCCTGGCCACACCCATCTCTGTAGAATTAAATCAATTCATGAAAACCAGAGAGAATTAAGATGCAGGGATTTAGCAGTGCTCCTCTCTTTATTTAGGTATTGCCACTGCTATCCAGTGCACTTCACTCTTACAAACCTCTTAATACAAACAAGTTTCCCTTCCTCAGATTTCACTGTGTAAAAAGAAAAGACCAAGCTATCTCAAGCCATGTAAAAGCAGAGGATGAAATGGGAGACATCTCCGAGAACAGGGAAGATGTGGAGAAAGCAGCTCTACTTCAGGACCTCAGTATTATGGAGTCACTATCTGAAGAAACCTGAACAGTTGCACTAACACTGAAAGTAGAGAGAAAAAAAAAAAAAAACAACGAAAAAAAAGAAGGAAGATTCCCCCTCAAATGATCCCCAAAAGAGGAAACATAAAGAGATTTCAGATACTCTGAGAAATCCCAGTATTACTTGGCAAGTCATACGGTAACTGACATCTCTCAGAGCTGGAAAAACCATCTCTGCAGGGTTGCGACAGGAAGGTTCTTTACGGTAAGAGTCCTGGGCTAGTGGTACATCACCACCTCTGCACGTCTGACCACATCATTAAAAGAAACATAACGATCAAGAAAGAACATATCCCGCTCCTGGATACCTGCTCTCTCTCAAGGCATTTTCAGTCAGCCCCAGGCTCAGGTACTGCAAAATCAAATCAAATTAAGTCTGAACAGGCTATGCAGGTTGTCAGCTTCATTTTTCCCACCAGTACAATTCCTGTCCAGAAAAGCCCCCACAAGGTTTCCCACTATTGCATACACAGCCAGACTGCACATGCTCCATGAGTTCTGGTGATCTCTTTCAGATTGGTTAGAGTGCCATGGACTGCATTAGTGTGACAGGGAGAGCAGACAGCCTCTTCCCATACAAGATTTTCTACAAAAAAGTCTTGATGGTAGCTGTCAGCCATCTGCTCTGGTTTGGCCTTACAACAGAGGCAGCCAAGTTGGCGAAGAACTACCCTTCCCTCTTCTGCAGCAAGTTCAGAGCATGCCAGCATTGGTAGGGAAGGAAGCAATAATGAAGGGGATTGAAGGGAGCTCTCTTACAGATGCAAGCTTTCAAAGAGCTTATGGAGAAATCTAAACTTGAAAATTTATTAAAATAATGGGAAATGAGATGGTAGTATGAATTATTTACAAGACACACTGGAGAACTGCAGTATGCAGCTGCAACTTAGCCAAGTGAGAACCCTTCCAGTTTGGATGTTGCTGAGGCTTTTGAGAACTCAGTTTCTTGTAAGGGTGAATGAGTGGCTTCACATCCACTCTGCTCCTAGGAAGTCATCAGGGATGCTGGTTCCTTCAGCGGAAGCAACAGCTAGGCTTTGCTGGGAAGTCTAGAGAGCACCTTGGCATGGGTGAAGAACAGACTAAAATGCTGTGATTTTTCAGTTATTTCCATTCAAAATAATTTACTAGAGGAATTAATCTCACTGACAGCAACTGACAGAACAGCTGCTCTAGGACTTTGTTTTTGCCTGTGTGCAATAATGTTTTTAAATATTTCTAGTGTTTTTTTCCTACCTATACCCTTTTAAAAAAATAATTCAAAAAAAATTGAAAGAGAGGGACTGTGGGAGAGAAATCAGGCTACAAGAAATCAGGAAAGGGAGCTACTTCAAGGTGAGAAGGCCTTAGGGTAAACGTCTTCCTGTAGCACCCACTCACACATACAACCCACACTGCTGCTGAATGGCAAGGCTTTTTTCTTTAGTAACAGATAACCAGCAGGCTATACACATGAAAATAAAGTATACACTTTCCTGTTAAGCATCACAGACTAGGTTTTCAAAACTGTCCATTATATTTGTGTGGCTATTTTAATCCAGAACTCTATGCCCACTCAAAATGAAGTATTTGAAGTGAGGTGCAAGTACTATGTTTTAAGTAGATAAAATATTCCGCACATAACAACAGGTTAAGGGCCCTCTGCCAGACAAAATGAACTGGCCACACAGAAGCTTTCTCCTTTACTGTTCACCACTATAGTTGCAATCCTGGTGTCACTGAAATTCTCAGAACTATTGCTGAGGATTTCAGTACAACAGGAATTTACCTTAGAGTCTAAGGTGTAAACACACGCACTCTTGCTAATCTACCCAGAACAGACTAAAGGACATATTTCCCCTCCACCAAGCCATCTCAGTGGGGACATAAGTGCTTCTACTCCATCTCCATGCAGTTAGGTTGACTTAAACCATCACTGAAGGTGGTTCAAGCTAACACAGCCAACGAGAGAATCAAAAAGACTAAAACATTCACATAGTACATTCTCATGGGATGGTAAAGTCTTAAATTTTCCCAGCTACATGCATAACAACTTATTTGTCTATACTTGTCTTGATCTAAGAATAATTCTGAAGACAATTCTTCTTTTCTTGTATGGCAACTATACAAAGCACAAATAAAGAAAATTAGATACTGTCAGCTTCTACATGAAGTAGCTAGTAAGTAAACACTTTCATTTGTACAGTAGTAAGAAAAGAATTATACCTCCTTTTTGCTCTCCTTGTTTTGTTCAACTTCAATATCAATAGGGTTATTTCCATTTGCTTCCTCCATTTCATCCTCACTGGAAGACAAAAGCAAGCAGTACTGTATTAGTTTGTGAGGCTCTCTTTCTATAAATAGCATGCTAAAAGAAATGCATGGATGCAACAGCAAGTCCAACAGCTTTCCTTAGTTTTATTCCCAGGGTGTTTTTTTACAGTGTTGGGGTGGGGTTTTTTGTTTATTTGTTTTTGTTTTAAGTCAAGAAATTCTTAATTGTAAAGATACTAGGGACCATCTCTTGTAAAGGAAGACTTCTCAGTAGTGTACTTAGGCAAAATAAGTCTGCTCAGGTGAAGGCAAGATACATGAAATTAATTACAAAAGGTATCTTTTAAAGAACATGGGATACTGAGCATTTTAACTTTAGGCAGACCAAGACAGAATCAAAGACTTAGAATTACAGCAAGTAGCTAGAACACAGATTTCATACAGCTTCTTAACATTTAGCAAAATAGACATGCACAAGATAAAACTCCCTCAAGAACAAGCATAAAAAAATGTTTGGTGTTTTGTTTTTTTTTTTCCAGTGACAGCCTCACATTTCATTCTCCCCTGGAAAAGAAAAAGAGGTTATCAGTTACAGAATAATAATAGGCATGAAATTGGGGCCATATTGAGAGTGACCTTGGCACACCTGGCCAGTTTGGCTTCATTGGAATTTTAATCAGACATTAAATCGAATATATTTTCACCATTTAGAATTTTTGTACTGTACACAACTAAAGTTAATTGCACTATTTGGGATGATGCCCAGAAACGGAAGAAATAAGCTGACCTAATCAAAGCTGCTTTTTTTTTTTTAATAAGAAAAATAAATCTATTTTGTCATATCAAACTTTATAGCCTGGGACGAGGAACTTTGGCCGGTGCAGGTATGTCACAGCACCAGCGCACAGCAGGGCTGTGCAGGGAAACCCCAGCAGAAGCTGTGCTATGCTGCTGGGGTGCTGGAGCTAGCCAGGGTGTGTTCACGCAGGAGCAGGGGACAGCAGGCACGGCAGGTGCTAGCGAGCATGGCTGCGGTACTGGCGCTCGCTCACGGCTGTCTCCCTGCTGCAGCGACGTCCTGTGCAGACAGTCTAAGGAGGAACATACAGCCGGGTGGCTTGAGCTGGCATCCATCTCCACAACAGCAGTCACTTGTACAAGCCATTGCTGCTCTCCCGAGCCGCCTGGCTCACAAGCCAATTCACAAGATATTTAGTTTGTGTAATCACGATTCCAGGGAATAAACTCACAAGCACCCCCTCCCAGAGCTGCATAGACAAAGCCCCTTGCATACAACTAAGAACAGCTACTGAAAACCTGGTCCCAAATGCACCAGGAGCTATTTTAGTGACAATCTGAGAGGTTGGGGAATTTCCCTGCCTAGCCACAGAAGAGATATAGCAGTATTCGAGTGAGATACCTCAGACTGCCTCTTCTCTTAACCTCTTCTCCAGAAGTGCTTCCTTGTGTTCTCACCTAGGTTCAGATTTCAGCCCTTCTGCAAAGGCCAAACCTCCACAGGCTTCGCTGTGCTTGTAGTCTGCTCTTCTATTCCAGCAAGTTCCCTAGACATGAGCTAGATCAAAACCCACCCACTCATCTCTGCAGTTTTAGACATTGATCACTATTAACTGAAGAAGATTTTTGAAGTTTTGCCAACACCCAATGGCACAGTTAACCTCAAAATCCGGGCAACCCCAAACTCACTCAGCTTTGCTTCCACGCCCTGCATGGCTGCACTGACAAATCCTTCAGGGATGTAGGGGTTTGACTATTTTACATAATGGAGGGGAAGAAGGGAAATCAAACATCAAGCTGATGGCCTGGTGCTTAGCTTGCTGCAAGTGTAAACCAAATCACCCATTTCCAATCCAGCTGCCTTCCTCAAAGGTTACAAAATTACAGCACATGGCAGCCCCTACAGTTCTTTCCCAATCACCAGATGGTCTGAGGTGGTGCTTTTCCCAGCAAACAGGCATAGGTACCAGAGAGGTGTACTTCCAAATTGTAGTAATTTCATTTATGAGTACAGAACAAAAATAGAGAGGTAGTATTAAAAGATCCTAAACCACATAGTATGAGACAAACACATACTCCTTATAAGAGATTTCCCCCCCTCCTCAGAAATTAGTAGGAAAAAAAAAAAGCAGGATGGGGAGGAGAAAAAAAAAAAAAAATCAAGAAATCAAGACAGGCTTTGCACAGAAGGGAAAACAACAGAATGGAAAAAGAGACTCAGGTCAGAGAAAGCCAACCAAATACTGTACAATTTGGCTGGTAGTATTTTCCCTGGCCCTGCCTGTTAAGCAAGTATTGCTGACCTAATGGAGAGATGGGAGAGGTTGAGTGAGTCATTGGTGTAGTACAGCTCAAGCCTGGAAACACATTTCTTCCCGCTTCCCAAACGGGGCTTGCTCATACGCACTGGAGACAGCAAACAGTTCCCTGGGAAGTGCTAGAGAAGCAACTCCTTTGAGGGAAAAGCTTTTGCAGAATTTTGCCTAATTACATTAGGAGTCTTCCAAAGCCAGGCGCACCTCAAGTTTGGTCTGCAAAGACATTAACTGCATTTTAAAGCAGGTTGAGAAGGCACCTGCATCAAGCGGACAGAATTGCTGCTGTTCAGAGGGTTGGGGGTTTTTTCCCCACACACACCTGAGGCCACCGCATTTCTGAGGCTCTGTCAGCTCCAGAACTAGGGAAAGTCATCGAGTGGCAGTTCTAACTGTATAGATACTTCTAGCAATACACACAAGGCCACTGGCTGACCTACCTTCAAAGGCTTGCACAGGCATCCAGGGCGGTGAACTTGCAGGCAAAGCTGCACAAGCAGGAGTCAAGCTCATCTGCTGAAGCTCAGTGGCTAGTGACCTCCCAAACACCACCGCCCTCACCCAAATCCTAATGCACCCAGCACTCCTTGGGACACCTCTGCCAGAGAACTCATCCTAAGTTCCCCTGTGGTACCCTCTTCTCAGGCACTCAAAACCAGAGCCTTAATTTCATCTTTCTCAGGGAACAGAGCTTGGCCTGACAGCCTTATACTGGTAACAGTTTTCTAAGTAAAAGGCACAGGAAGGGTCTGTGCGTGCATGCTGAGGGGTGCTGCACTGGAGCCTGTTCCCCATCAGGTGCACGTTCTCACTCTACTGATCATCACATGGAGGAAATAAATGCAGATTTCTAGCTCTTTCATGACTTCCTTTTACTGCTCTGCTTATAAGCTTTTCTGGCTCTGCTGACAACAGCGCCAATCAGCTTGTAAACAGTTTTAATTTCATTTTCGCTACCCTCAAGCAGTATCAGAGAAAAAGCTTCTAGAGTAATGGAACGGTGACCACTGCACTAGAGAGCAGTTACTGTTGAAAAAGGAAGCACACCTAATTGCTAACAGATTCCTTTGGCTTTAAGCAAAGCGAAACATGCACAGCAGGGAAGAGGGGTGGGAAAAGAAGGTGTGGTACCAGGAAACATTTTAGGGAAAATCCTACATCTAGTTTCTTACAAGCTAACAGGAATCTCTGAGATAGTCTAAAGAAATCAGTGTGCGTCAATACACAGCCTTTCTGCTTGCAAACCTACCTTTCCTCACGTTCCCTTTTTTGTTTACGAGCATGACGGTCCATCACGCTAGTTTTAGTCCTTGTCTTCTTCCAGGAGTAGTAAAATTTCACCAGGCTGGCTATTGATTTGTCAGGAAGCTGTAAATTAAACATGTATCCTTTTATATGTTTATATGTAAAGTATCCCCAGGAGTTCACATACAATCGGTCTGTTTTTATCAAGGAACATCTGATCTCTCTATGCTGGATTCTCTCAAAGGCTCAAGCAAGGCAGTTCTGCAGCCTTTCCAAAAATGATCTATGGGGGAGTGTTTCAGGTTAGTGCCTACTATTTAGGCCATCAAAATCTCTGAAGAGCATCTCAGCAAGCCTCCACTCACCAGCCAGGTAGCTGGTTCCCTTCAGAATAGAAGAACATAGCAAGAGCAAATCCAAAACGGGGCCTTGCAACTGAGATAACAGTTTTAAAAGCCAACATAGGCATGTGTAAGCAACCACAGGAACTGCTGAATTGCAGGCTACATCCCAAGCATATCTTTGATGTTTGGTTAAAAAGGCTTATTCACACCATTCACATGATGAAGTCTATTCAAAGGTCTCAACAAAAGATGTTTTCAAAAGGTGAAATGTTACTGTATGGTGAACTGAGGATATAAGAAAAAACAAGTCTCAGAATTATTTCTTTTTTTCCTCCTCTTACACTAATGTCTTTGCCCTGTAGCTATGAATGAAAAGTCTGCCCCCAAAAAGCATACAACTACATTAAGACTAATTCTCTATTTCTGAGGTACTCCGCATGGATGTTCTTACACAGGACTTCTACAAGGTAAAAGTCCAGCCTCTCTTGCTGAATAAAACATGTTTTAGGTAAGTGTCTGATTCAGCTTGGAGGGCAGGACAGGTAGGGAGAAAAACAAAACTGTGAGCAAGAGCCAGATCTCTCTTATTCAGATACTGCAGTTTAAGTCTTCACTTGAGATAAGTCTGGTTCTCAGACTGCAGGTTGACTTTAAGTCCTAATAATGGATCACACCAGAACTACCACCCTGGCCCACAGCTGCACACAGACATAAATCCATCTGCACTGGCAAAGCACAGGTGCTATGTCGATGTTGTGTTGCCAAGAGCAATGCTGCAGGCTGGTATGCTGAAATTAAAGAGTTCCGCAGAACAAACTCAGGGACAAGGCTGTTCGTGACAAACATCCACTTGGCTATAAACGCATGCTAAGAGTGCCAAAATATCAGAACCAGCTCCGGTAAATAACGTAACTCACTTTTCATTCTCTAGCTTTGATGATTTTTCCCCTCAGTTCCAAGCTGCGCGGGTGCTAATGGGGCAGCATATATAAACTAACTAACATGCTCCCGAGCCATTGATTCCTGTCCCCTGCTAAACACAAAGCTTCATGCCATTTAATTCCTTTCATGCAGGATGGCTTTTCTGGGAGCAACAGTAAAAAAATATCATTACCTAGGGAACAGTGCATGAGCTTGGCATCCCTGTATTGGAATGCGCTTCACTCAGGGACGGAGTCATGCTTCTGCACATAAACCAAATAGAGAATTTCTTGCTTTGGCATTTAACCAAGCAACAGGACGGGCTTTATGTTATCTTCTTCCCCCCCATGAGATTCCCCTCCTGTTTTTTCCCCCCCTGTGTAAGAACAGAGGAATAAAGAAGAAAACAGCTTCACCCTTCAGGAGTCCACAACTCCCCAGACTGTCTATATCAGCTGTTCATAGTATGTGCAAGCCCCGTCATCTGACCCAAGGGAGTGGGAGGCCCTAGGACTCCAAGAACATTTGTAAATGAACCCCAGTGAAGAAACATTCAAGGAGGACAGGAGGAGAACAAGCCTCTCCCTGCTGCCCTTTTGAAAAGGGTCCTGGCAGTTTTTCTTCATACTTGGGAGGCAAGTTGTCTTTTGCTTTTCAGCAGGATCAGCAACACAGACCTTCACATGTGCTTTGAAAGAGGGTGAACAGGCTGCAACAGCCTAGGCTCACTTCAAAGGGTCACAATCAACATAACCGGGTCCTGCTGGACTCAAGAGGCACTTTACTGAAGGAGAGCAAAGAACAAAGTCTGGTTCCCACCCAGGTGATGAACCACTTGAAGAAACACTTAAGATACAATCAATAAAAAAATTTTACATCCCATCCTCTCCCTCTTTCGAAAGAAAACTGCACACACCCCAGCAGTTCCCTTTCAGGCAGAAACCTACCCTTGAAGTTTTCAATCACAGTTTAAAAAAATATCACTACCAACCAAAAGCAAAGGACTGAATGCTTGCAATGATGTATAAACCTCCACCACAGCATCCACTGACAGTCCCAAATCACATTAAGCACAGACTTCATAGTGATATAAAATTAATTCCTAAAAAGCAGGCTGTAAGAAAGGAAATCAACTTTGCACAGAGATGATCTTTACTCTGTGTGTGGGTGGGCACATGTGTACAAACCATGCCTGAACTCCAGCTAAGACATAAACACTACCATAGCACGGCGGGGACTGAACACTGTAATTTCCAACCAAAAAAATTGCACAGTCACAGTTTATCCTGAACGAACAAAGCACTTCAGGAAAACACTTCTACAAAGACTCTGGAAACAATGTTGTTTCTTTCTATCCATGGTCAGATTTTTCCTCTAACATCCCCTTTGGCCTGTTCTCTCCCAAGAGCATTAGACAGGAGTTCAGCACAATCAGCACTGAAGATGACAGTCCAACCACCTGTTCTGCTTTTCCATTCCTGTGACACTACTTACCATCTGCTGGATCCTGTGAAAGGTTTTCCCATGGAAACTGAAGGCCTGTTCAAACAAGACCTTGTCTTCCACTGTCCACTCATCTGGGAATGGAGTAAAGTTTGGCAGATCTGCCAAAGACTTCTCTATGTTGTGCTTGTGCCAAAACAGCATCCCGAGGGCCTAGAAATAATAAGGACACCAAGCGGACAACTGTAATCACAAGAAACATTATTATATGCATGCAAAGGGAGAGCTACAGCATTTTTCTCAGGCAACGTTAGACATAATTTTAATTCTCAGCTACATCAGACACTTTTTCTGTGTGCAAGAAACCTGGAATCTGATCCCCACCCTGCTAGGTTGTGAAGACCAACTTGAAGTTTATCCAAACCACACTGGTAGTAATGTAATAAGAGAGTAGCAACAGAAAGGGGGGAGAAGAAAATTGAAGAAATGACCCCAACTTTACTGATCATGGTATGCACAGGAAAGCTAAGAAAAGACTTGGGAAGACTACCTAAAAAACAGGCCGGACAAAAGGAAGCTTCTTGCCAGTGCTAAACTCCCTTCATTTCCTGTGCAATTAGGAGGACAGTTTAGTTGACTGGGGGCTTTTATGGTTGTTTAGGGGGGTCTTTCGGGGGGGAGATGCAGGAAGAACTGGAAGAAGGAAAGGCAGAGAGCATGCACAAGCTTGACTTGCTGCTAAGATGTCCCTGGCCCAAAGGAGGAACAAATCTCACTCATTTTGGAGGCTGCTCATTTGTTCCCTTGAGAGACACCTCGTTTCACTGTTGCAGTCTCTGGTTCTCAGTTCTAAAGACAAAGTACATGCGCTGTGCTTCACCATCTGCAAACCGTCCTCCTCCCACCATCTCCGAGACACTCGCTCGCAGCCACCCCTCTCACAGGGGTGCACAGCCCCTGCGTGTTATGACACATCACTACATCTGGCATGCCAGCGACCACCGCAAGTCATTTTGGGAAGGCCTGACTCTGCAGACCAAGAAACCAGCCTTTCACAATGGCTGTAAAGTGAAAACAATCCCTAACATGCTGAGTAAAACATCAGAATAACCTGCTCATCATATGCAAACTCAGCTCGGGTTTCACAGCCACAGTTACCCTCATCTAGTAGTTTCGCCCTGGCTACTCAGAGCTACAAAATCCCTCCAAATTCGGGGTTTCCCCATTATGCTTCGCTATGCAAAAAGCAGTTCCTTTATGGGATCTTGCTCCCCTGAGATTCTGCAGAGAGTATGCATATAAATATTAGTGTTATCCAAGATCTTGTCCTGACCCTACCGGCCTCTCAGTGCTGCCCAGGCAGCCTCTCCTCCCTTTTGCCACCATGCAAAACAAGTAGTCTTGGTTGCAGCACAGCCACTCAAGATGTCACAGGAGCCACTCAGCCACTTATCTCCATCCACTCTGGCAAACATGGGGGCAAAGGAACTATTTTGCAGTCACAAAGGACTGAGTTCTCTCTCCCCTGCCATCCCTTTCAGCTTCAGATACAAGGTGTACCAAATATGCCTGTGAGAAAGCAAGAGAAAAACAAGGAGGGAGACATTTTGGCAGGGCAGGGTAGTGTTAAATATTACTAAGGTGCTAGCAAGGGCTGAGGGGACAGTTGCTTACACAAAGCAAAAGGTAAACAAAAAGGTTTTCCTTATAGGCTTGTTTAAACAGGAGAGCAGTATACCTCCTCCACCCCATGCTGTCCTAGGAGAGCTCTGCACTCATACACAGGTGAGTACACAGCTTTTCCAGCCTCCTTTGTCCCAGGGTGTCTGACACAGGCTAGCAGGAGAGCACAGCTCACGGCCAGACTTGATGTAGTGCTCCCAAAAGTCCGTGACTGCTACAGCTCAGCACAACCACCTACAGCTGTTTGCAACACCAGCTGAAGTGGGCTTGCCCTGCCAGAGCTCACTCGCCTGCTGGAGTCTGCCCTCAAGCTGGCGAGGCTGCAGGGACTCCCACCAACACAGCCCTGAGCCTCCAGCCATCATCCGACAGCAGCAGAGCCAACAAGGGGGCACTTGGCCACGGGCAAAAGGAGAGAAAGGACAGATATAGGAGCCATGCACAGTGCAAATGCAGCCAGCTGGACGGGAAAGCCACTGGGCAGAAGAGCCCCAGCATGCGCCACAGCCACCCTGCCAGGTAGCTCACCACTCCCTTCAACAAACTAGCACATCTTAAACTGCAAAGGTAGGTTTTGGGCAGGGGGCACAGATGGAAGAATGAGAATCTCTGCGCGATGACTGTCAGCCAAGCAACCTGCACAGGGGTCCAAAGAGACCGGCTGTCGGGGGATGCATGCATGGGAAAGGGCTGCCTTGGCCAGCAAAGCCCAGAGACAGTGGCCAAATGCTAAAGTGAGCTCTGACTGGCTTCCAGGGAGTCCGTATCAGCTTGTCTACAGTTACGCAGCCAATAGAAACTCTGATAATACCTGCTGAAGAGACAGTGTCCCTTGGTGACACAACAAATCATCCTGATTTGAAAGCCTTGACACTTGTCCCTATAATACAAAATGAGTACATGCCTTCCAGAGTGACAGAAGATAGATCCTCTCCAGTTATTTCCTGGAAGTACCTAGCTTAGCTGTCTAGGAAATTCCAAAGGACCTGGGAAACATGTTTAACTCCAGAGTATTATGCGAGTGCTAGGGAAAGAATGAGAAAATTTTTAGGAGAGACATTTTTACAAGTTGCTTAGCCACTTTATATCCTGGTGTGGCAAGTCCCATAACTTCTACTTCTGTACACAGAGGGGAGAAAAACAGGGAGAAAGACTTCAAGGAATGAGTGGGAGGGTCTGTATTTCCAACATTAAAATGAATGCAAATCCCTGTTAGCCAAATCAAAGTTTTTCAAAACACAAGAATTCAGTGGGTTTTTTAAAAATCACAAGCTTCGTTTTGATTAGTCTTCTGGATCAGTCTATACTCTCCAAACAACACTTCTCCACTAAAATAATGAAACCCATTTTTATTACCCTGAGACCATCTCTTTTGGCAAGACCCACAACATCTAAAACTAGGATATCCCCATCTCAACTGAAGTGAGCTACCATCCTTATTTTCATTTATGTTCACAGCCTTTTGGTGCCTTCATCTTCCTTTTATTGCTGTTTTCTGCTCTTAGAAACTATAATTATCAAGTCTGATTATTCCTGGTTTTGCTGGCTATCTCAACTTCAATGCTCTTGTTCTATAAGAAGTCTTTTTGAGCATGACTACCAACCACTGAAAGTCTGACTCAAAAAGGACAGCAGAGTCATTTAAATAGAAACCCTTGCCCGTCCAAATCATTGGTTTCTATACTCGTGGCCTTTGCCTGAACAATTTCATAAACTTTCAAGTTTTCATAGAATCCCTTTGTAGAGACGGTACATAATTTGCCAATACAGTAAGTCGTGAGATTCCCCGCCTTCTCTTTCCGGGTGAGTATTAGTGCATAAGGAAACTCCACAGAATTCAGAAAAGCTTCCCAGGCACAGGTCTACTCATCTCCCCAGATGAGTGTTGAAATCAATGTTAGTTAACACAGGGAAGATAACACAATCCTAGACCGCATGGAACAAAGCAGAGGTCTGCTCCTCAGACCAGGATTTCCATGCCTAGGCTAAAGGCACCAGCTAACCTCAGGGACAGCTGGTGAAGTTGTCCAGTGCTACTGCACCGACATCTGAGGTGCTCATTTATGAAATGCAAAATGATTTGCAGCACAGTTTTAAGGTAAATAACTGCAGATATTGGTTTGCCTCCGAAAAGCATATGATGGTTCAATAGCTCATTAATAACTGCCAATACATCCATGAAGCAGAGGTGGAGCAGTCAACTGGAAACTGCAATGCAATCAGGCAGCTGTCCAAAGACAAGCCAATCTTTTTAACATTGTTTAGGGGTTCTGAAAGTGTTCAAGAGGTAGTCACCATAGGAAGCAGCACAATACTCATGGCCAAACTCCAATAGAAATTACAATGGTTGTTTGTCTTCTTTTGACTCTTGATGTAAAACTAGGGAAGAACTCCATACCCCCAGAGCACAGGTTACTATTAGGAGTGGTCAGTTTGGGGAGAAGTAGGAGAGAAGAAAACACAGACAGTACAGAAGGGAAGAACCAGTTTTAGGCAGTCACTTTAGGTCACGTTTTAATACCTGCTGGAAAAGATTTTAAAATAAAGTAAGTATTCAAAGGGTTGTTACCTGCTCCATATTGTATCCATGCTTCTCTTTAGCAATGGCAATATATTCATCCACTGAAAAACAAAGAGAAGGCATAAGGGCATTTCATACAACAATCTCATCTCCTTTTCCCTTCCCCTTTCCAGTCTAAAACCCAGTCCTGCAGCTCTGACTTAAGTCATGGTCATTGCATCCTCCACAGAGAACTCTCATGAATAGCTGCTGTTTCCAACAATTCAGGAAAGGAAGAAAATAAAAGAACAACAACAGTCACACACAAACTACTACATATTTTCCTCAACAAGCCTAAATGACGCATGACATCCAATCCAGTTAAAGTACTTCTGAAACATGGCATATAATATTTCAGAACTTTTTCACCAAAACTATAGACATGACTGTCTCAGCTACCTGGTGGTGGGTTTTTTTTTTAATCCCCCAAAGCAGTTGTTTTCGTAAGAACAAAAATCCTGACACAATCCATACCTTCCAATACTGCCAGACTCCTAGTGTTGCACAACCACTGCAGATAATCTTGGCAAATTTTTCAGCCCTTATGCCTCAGCAATTTTTATCTTGGACCAAACCCCACCTCTATGTATTATTAGGTCCCCACGAGCTTTTAACCTTTACAATGTGAAGATGCCCTGAGGAGTTATATTTTGTATAGATGGGACTAAAACCCAAAAGTCTCTTTCAGTATGAATGACTGAGCTTACATTATATGCAACAGCACCCACTTGAGAGGGCTGGATCAAAGTCAGTAGCAGAGGTGGCGTTCTGAAGTCTACACCCTTGTGCTTGGTCATTATTAAACGCACTGTAATGATAACACCACCCTTGAAAAAAATACTAGCTAAAAGGTGAAACTTGCACTTAATGGAGTGGAAGATGCTGGAAGCATTGGTCGGTTGTAGCATCCCCAACATGCAAATACCCTAAAAGACTTAGAACTGGTACACACAGCCAGAATTCTGTTTCTTCTACAAATTTTGGACTTCAAGACAAGTTACTTAGCAATGAACTCAAAAATCATTCCTGCTTCCTTCTCTGCAGATACCCAGGGAGAGATGCAAGCAAATTCCTGTGCTGAGCACCCAACTCATGGAGAGCATGTGCAGCACCTCCAGAAGGCAATGGTTCTGTGCACACTGCAGCTAAGGAACCCACATTTCCCACAGTTTGGGCCTCATGATTAACTTCAGCCCTCAAATGTGCTTCTCCCATGTTTTCTGCCTTTGAGAACAGTTGCATGGAGTCTCTAGTGTCCAATAGCATGGCATTTCTCAAAGCCTTCACTTCAAGCTGGGACACTCCTCAATTCTTCCTTCAGCTGAGCAAACTAAGCAATGAACTCAAAAGGTATTGGGAAAACAGAGAGGATAGATCAGAAAACACACAGCAGTAGAGCACCAGCCTCTTATTGTCAGCTTGTCATCAATACAAAGAAAGTAGACATCCCACCTTACTAGACAATATAACATGTGATATCAATGCTGGCCCTTCATTTGGAAAGGAGATGCATTAGCTGTTTTTCACAAAAAGGTGTTGCAAAAAAGGGCTTTAAGTGCCATGGAAAAGTCCAAGAGAATATTAATAGAGCCACATGTTATGGCAGGAGAAGAGCATGCAGTAAATACAGGCACAGTTCCACGTTAGCAAGGATGCACCATGAAGTTCTTCCTCTTTCAAGCTCCCACCTGCACACAATGGGGACTCCCACGGGGCTGATGAACCCATTAGCTGGACCATGTTCTGGATACATTCAGTAAAAGTTTTATTAGCCCTTTGGAGAAAGGTGTAGCCACAACCACTCATTTGCACCCCTGCAGCACAAATGTATCTGCCTCTCCAAGTCAACAAATTGTTTCTAAGCACCATGCTGAACTGGGATGAAAACCATCCCTTCTTGCAAACAACCTTTTCTTGCACAAGGCAAACATAAAAAAATAGTTGCACAGACAGTGGAGGTGACAGGGACAGTGATAGAAACTTCTTAGGCTGAAATCGCTGCATTGCGTAATAGAACATCCTGAGGGTTACCAAAGGGTAGGAGCCTCAGAAATCAGCTTTGCAGGGGTGGGGGAACACAACAACAATAGAAAAAAAACAAACAAAAAACAACTTGCAAAACCACAACCCGAGGGGAGAACATGATCCAGGAGGACCACACTGGGCAATGGAGACAGAGAAGGGAACTGCTTCCTCCCTACACACCATCCCTTCCCTCCACACACCAAACAGGGCAGGGAACATCACTATGATGTGGGCAGAAGAGTGACTTCAGATGCTTCCAGACTTTATAACTACACCAAAAACAAAGGCTGCCATGAATGCGTAAGTGCAGCATTTCCCCTGTACTTCAGCTAAATGCTCTCAGCTTCCTTAGGACAGGTATTGCACAGCGTTGCAATAGTATTGCACAGTATTGCAGTGTTATATATTTTGTCTAAGGGGGAGGTGCAAGGAAGGAGGAGGGAAAGGAGTTGAATTCTCTGAAGTCCAAGGCTGAATTAAGCTCTTGAATGCTAAGTACTGCTGCATTAACTAGCTCTCTCTCACTGTGGAAGGACCTACGGTTCCTGATTTGACTTCAGCATCTTATCCTTTAATATATACAGAGAAAAGATGAGGTCGTTCTCCTTTCCAGCATATTACCTTTCTTATACCAGATGCTATAAGCAATGAAAACATACTTCCTCCCCCTTGCTCCCCACTCCCCCCCACTAAAAAAAATCATTACAGCATTTTCTCTCCTAAATGAGCGAGAACATTAGCAAGGTCCCCACATATCAATAGGATTTCTCTTGAATCAAGTCAATACACCACAGAGCCAAACAGTAGACTATGAGTGATAGGACACCATGAAAGGAGGCAGGATGCTTTTCTTGTCACAGTGGGGTCTGTAACACCTCAGTGTTACACCTCATTGTTACAATGGAGGAAGAGAAAAGAAAAACAAGAAAAAGGCAATAAGGCAGTAAACCAACCATGAACACACAGTAAGCTCCTTCTATACACTAAAAGAGTGTTTGTGGATGAAGGAAGGACAAGGAGTACAACATTGTACTCTACTCTTGGCTTGTTCCCTGCCTGCTTACTGACAATCTACCCCATTCTGCTTGTCATTTCTTGGCTAATTGCAGGCTCACTCGCTTTGATGCTTGCACCATCTGAGAGGTACAACAGTCCCTTGAGCAATCCTTCTGATTGCTCTTTATTTACCATCCCCCTCCATATGAAATGAGTAAGAAAGAGCATGGCACCAGCTGAGTCACAGGATCCCTTTAGTCTCCCATACTAGTAGAGCCTGGAATTGCCACAAGCGTAATGCTTCACATGCCACACCAGATAAATAAGTGCCCTCTTCCATCTCTGCCTTCCCCACAGACCTCTAGCAAGCCCAGGGCAGCAGGCACGTGAATTCTGCTCCACTGCGTTTCAGTGGCATTCAGTCATGCTCAGCATGTAACCCATCAATCTGTTTAGACATCAGAGTTCAGAGCCAGAGGAGCCTGGGGCAGAGCCCTGCTTACACCAGAAGAGACAGTTTGCCAGCACGGCTCTTAGCCACTTTCAAGAAGAGAATAAGCAAGAGCAGCAAAACAAACCCATTCCATCTCCCCCAGCATAAGCGACACCATCACACACCCTTTCTACCAGCATAACTTTTCCCCGAAGAGGGCAGACAAGAGCATCCTCCCCTCCCATCCAACCCATTTCTCTATGCTGGAAAGATATTTCAGCACAGACCAGGCCCAAAAAGACAACAATACTTGAATAGAGACAGTTGTGTGACACAGGAGATGCATCGCTCCTGTAAAGGCTCCTGTTGCTACTAGAAACCAGATGGGGGATGGATGGAAGAGAGAATCATAAACTGGTATTTCTTTACCTATTTGGCTACATTTCTTCTCTTGCATGCATTTTAGCTGTGCAGGGGTAAGCAGGACGCCCCCCATCTGCCCCACACCCGAAATGGAGTGAGCACTGGCCCAAAGAGTCCCTTTCTACAGCCAGTCATGCTCAGGAAGGCAGAAGTTGCACAAAAGGTAGGGACACAAAGGGAACAGAGCCCCACATACACATTGTCACCAGCAAAGAGGAGCACAGAGTGTTCAGATGCTAAAAAACACCTCTCCCTAATACAAGAAGTGAGGTCTACAATTAGATGACCAAAGGACCCCAGGTGTAGCACTAACACAGCCAAAGAGACAAGGGAAATGGAAGGGAGTAGGAAAGGAAGCAGGGAAAGATGCTTCCCCCTCGCCATCTAGTGAGGAGAGTTTCTGACCAAAACGGTGCTGTCAACCCCTTGAATTTTGTGGTCTTGTTTCCAGCCATCTTTCTCATACACCCTTTTCTTCTGCTAACCATCTTCCTGCAAGAGTTCCTCACTAGAAGCAAAAGAAAGGAGACCCTCTTGGCTGACAGAGGGAAGGAGAGACAAGAGCAAACAACTGCATTGCTGATTTTCAGTCCCGCATCCTAGAACAGTGAATTGAGAGATGTAAAACAGGAGCATTAATTTCAGGGGGGTGGGAGAACTCTGAAAAGAGAAATGCATGAAAGCAATGACTCCCCTCATCACCATTTGATCAGATTAAATGATCTCTCCAGTGGGTCTTTTGGGAGAATTTCTCCCCCCTACCCAAATTGCTTCTTAATGACCCCACAAGCATTGCATCATGTTTAGTGGACTCAGTGACCCCAAGGAGGGTTTGCAGCAGAAGCGAGTGTGCTAAAGCCTATAGAAAGCAACAGGAATGCAGAGATAGAGCTGTTGCTGCAACCTCAGTTCACCCCTATTACTGGGGTACTGCAGGAGCTCTGAACACTTTGCATATTACGTGATGCAATACCCTGACAGAATGGGGTGAAATGAGGACAAAAGCAGCAGCCTTCGCTGCCTCAGTAACGTGCTTCACAGGGTTTGATCAATGCTGGAACCTGTGAGGAATTCTGGATGTTGCTGTACATGTCCCCCCTCCCCTCCATCTCCCTTGAGAACAGATTAAAAAAAAGGCAAGACCCAGAACAAATCTATGTTATAGAAAGAAAATAAGGATCATGGATTAGACACATACATGTGAAATTCTTCCAAATTTCAAAACACAATTATGATGGTACACAAACAACTAAGCACAGTTTTTGCCTTGGCTATAAAAATGAGCAGCTGCATTGCCGTCTCACCACCCTTGCACCATTGGTGGAACAATCCTGCCACCTCGTGGTCCCAGCACAGGAGAGGAAGCTGCAAAAAGCACAAGAGTTTGGACAAATGTCTCACTAAAGCCAGCTGCAACGCGGGGGGGGGGGGGGTGAGGCGGGGAGCAGGCAGAGATCAAAGCAAGGTGGCTTGACCAATTTTCTGGGCAGAATCACTTAAAAGAAAATAAACCCCGCCTATTTAAAAGGGTATTCTGCCTTGGAAAAGCTATTTTTTCTTCTTGGGAAGATGTGATGTGTGTCAGAGGCAGGCGAGGAACAGGGAGTCAGAGCACAGCCATGTTTTCTGCCCCATGCTGCACCCACCTGGGCAGGCATACAGCCTCCTTTAACACTGTTTCTAGGAACAGAGAGTAGTAGTTACACAGACACAAAGGCTACTTAAAAATCACTTCATGCAACTGATGGCATGAGAGAATGTAGGCCTCAACTCCGTTGCATCTGCAGCAGGTGCTAAGGACCAGACGGTGCCATTGCATTAGGATTCTCCCTTGGCAGCGGGCCAGGTTAAGCACCCCTAGCCTCCAGCCACCTCTTCCCACCAGGGAGCCCAAACATTTGCCTGGACCCCCAGGGAACTGGACTGAGAAACTGTTCCACCTGAAAAAACAGCCAACCCTCTCCTGCTGCATTAGCTCCCTCACCCAAGTGGCAGTGAAGCCATACAAGCATTGAGTGGTGGTGGTTGAAAGTACAGAGACACGTTCCTACCTACCAGGAGGGGCAGTCCCAGACCCTCCTATCACCAGCCCTAGCTACGCAGGCTGCCCCTTCCTTCTCTTGCCCTAGGCTCTGGAGTCACTCAAGGCACCGAACAGCTGCCCACCACCAAAGCAGCATGCTATTCATAAAACAAGGAGTTTTACATTCTTTATATGGTTCTATACTACATAAAAATCACTTTGCTGGGAGGTTACACAAGCCTTAGAAGAGACAAGCCCTTGTAGTTCCAGCAAGCGATGAGACTGGCTCACCCACAAGCACGACTCATTCCTTGCCCTGGCACAGCACAGTGGGCAGGAACAGGCATGGCTATGTAAACTAGCATTGATGAGGAAAGAGTGGCTAACGGAACTACACCTGGAGCCTGGAAACTGCAGCCTCAGAGAGCATAAAACAAAGAATAAAATGGAGTGCCCCATTGCTGGGAGATTTATCCCTTTAAAAGCCCTGATACCTACCAAAAGCTTCCTTTCTCACACAAAGGCAACCCGTCCCCACCCAAGCAGTGCAAACTAATAAGTTAGAAAAGAAACACCATATTAGTCCCCCCCTTTTTTTTTTAATTATTATTATTATTTTTAATACTGCTCTTTGCATGGCCTGCATCTAAGGGCAAGTCCAAAGTTGAAACTCCAGTGATGGTTAAAGACCTGACTCATCTGCCTTTAGATTTTGCTATACCAGTAGGAAAGCTGTACTGCAGACACAGGTGTAATGACAAATCTAGCATAGTTTTTATAGCTTGCCAAAACTAATTTTAAACTGTTTACCTGGAAAGTTTTGCTAGTAAACATGCATTACTTTTAAAGCTTTTACCGACATATACTCACATACACTCATTCCTAAAGTCGCATCCTCAGCTGACACTATCACATCAAGAAAAGGCTCAACACACCATGTGTATCTGTGGGACAGTGTATTAACGAGGATTACCATAAAGAAAGCCAGCCAGCTGATGCTCTCTCGCCTCTCTTGCTCTCTGATGCTGCTGCTGTTCTCCTTCAGAAAGGCCATGTGGATGCCCATTGTAAGGGCATCCATGGAGGACCCTCTGGGAAGAAAGACTGCTTCTTGTATATACATCCATCACATTTAACCTTCAGTCAGAAATTTTCTGCACCATAGCACTGAACACCACTTTACTGGAGGAATGGCACAGTGTCCTGGTTTCAGCTGGGATAGAGTTAATTTTCTTCCTAGTAGCTGGTATAGTGTTGTGTCTTGGATTCAGTCTGAGAACAATGTTGATAACACACTGATGTTTTCAATTGTTGCTAAGTAGTGTCAATACCAAGTCAAGGATTTTTCAGCTTCTCATGCCCAGCCAGCAAGAAGGCTGGAGGGGCACAAGAAGTTGGGAGGGGACACAGCCAGGACAGCTGACCCAAACTGGCCAAAGGGGTATTCCATACCATGTGATGTCATGCCCAGTATATAAATTGGGGGGAGTGGGCCTGGGGGGATTACTGCTCAGGAACTAACTGGGCATCAGTCAGCAAGTGGTGAGCAATTGCATTGTGTATCACTTGTTTTGTTTATTCTAATTCTTTTATTATTATCATTATTACTTTCTTCCTTTCTGTTCTATTAAACTGTTCTTATTTCAACCCACAAGTTTTACTCCCCCCCCCCCCCCCCCCAAATTCTCTCACCCATCCCACTGGCTGGGGGGGAGCGAGTGAGCAGCTGTGTGGTGCTTAGTTGCTGGTTGGGGTTAAACCATGACACACAGGTTTCAGTATCTACAGAGCCCTGGGTACCACAAGCCCAGACATCTGCATATGTACCACAGAAGAGAAAAGGATGAGGGAGATCTGATGGGGCAGTAGCAAAGAGGAAACACTACCTCTGGGACCTAGCACAGAATAGGCAGAGCCACATCAGATCACCCGGGGACCTAATCTGTGACCATACGGGATCTGAGCATGGCTACCATTCAGCAGTGCAAACCTGATCCTAAATCAGACACAGGCACTGGACTGTATTAAATGTGATTAGCCAGAGCACTTGATATTGGGTTTGGAGCCCATGTAAGAACATAAAACCAGCACACATTAGCTTCTGGCAGGGAGGGAATACTCATTCCCACATATGACCTTCCAAGACATAGATGAGAAGTTACAGACAGGATAAATGCACAGAGCACGTGCCCAAACAACAAAGTGAGTTTATAGCAGAACAGCTCTTTGCATTATTCAGCACAATGCTCTCAATTCAGTCCGAGAAGCCCTAAAGCCAGATTTATTCTGCTGTCAAACCATGGCTTAAGTTAACTCTACTGAGAGGTTATAGCCTTGGATTATATACTTCAACTACAGGTAGCAACATGCCCAAGCAATGCAAGCAGCACCATTATCAATACAGTTGTGACAAGGGGTAGAATATTAAAAAAATTGTTTTATCAGATGGTTCAATGCAGGAGATGGTAACTTGGATTAGAAGAAACCTCCCTCATGCAAATTTTCTTATGGAATTATTATTTTTTGCACTCCTTGAGAATGCCTGATCCAGTGCATCCTTCCCAAAAGCTAGTTTCACCAATTTGAAAAAAACAGTTTGACACACACTGATGACAGAGTCAGTAGGAGACCACAGACTCAGACTACTAGCAGTCTTGATACAAGGCTTCAGTACTCTACATAGGAACATTCTCAGTTCTTCATCCACATCATGTGATATATGCTAAAATTCTTCTGCAAAATAGTCAGCGCAGACTACCATAAAGCTTGGTCAAGCAACCTGCTGTCAACCAGCTTCAGATGCCACCAAGGACTACCCAGACTCAAAGCCCTCTAAAGAGGATGAAACCTTCCACAAGGTCCATTTTCCACCCTCCAAAAAATTCTGAAAGCTCCTGTCTAAAACAGGAACTGTTATATTCCCCATTGCAGTAGGAATGCAAGCTAATAAAAGTACTGTATCAGAGCCAGGCCTCCTAAACAGCCTGGGTAACTCCACTTCCCCACGACACAGGGTCTTTGTGCATCATGAGGGCACACACACAAGGGGTGTGTGGGAGCAGAATAGCCATCAGGTTAAATTACAGCTCATTATTATTGTTACCGATAATAAAACCGGTGTCAAGAGAGTTGAAGCCATGCTGACCCCCTTTATAATGGATACAAAAGCAAAAGAAATTATCAATTTGTCCCCTAGCTACCTCCTTGAAGGATGTCACTTGGGCAGAAAGGAAGCATCAGGCAAGCCAGCAGGCAGCGAAAGGAAGGAAACGAGACGGAGTCACACAGAGGAGCTGCCCTCCGCAGATGTGCTGAGAGCCAGGAGCTGCTCGCGGAGGGGAAAGAGCCTCCAGCTGTAATTGCCTGCATTCAGCTCCTCAGCAGCTGGAACAGGAGAACCCCATGATCCTGAATGGCAAATGGTCAGGTCACAAAAGCACCACTTACTATTTCAGTTACCTTTTGCAGCCTGCCCCCTCACTTCCAAACCCGGCTATATGAGTAACATAATAGTCTCAGCAATCCAGATGGCCTCTACACTTGTGAACAAGTTGCATGAAACTTGCTTCCAGCAAAATCAGATGAAGAATGATAGGGACTAAGTGAAGGCAGCTTGATGTGGAGGGGAACTAATCCTTCAGGTTTATTTTCTGAAGTATTACTGAGATGCTTTTGTTCCTTCTACATCCACAGTTAAAAACCTGTTTTCAGATGTTTGGGGCTGGCCCCTTCTGAGAAGGCAAAGGCCTCCCACAACTCCACTCATTGCACTACTGTACCTGGGTGCTAAGAATGAAAAAAAATTAGGCCTCAAACTTGCTTTGAAAGACTCCATTTTCCTCACTTTCACATCAGCAGGGCGTAAGCAAGTTAGCGGGAAGCTGAACAACGGAGACAAGACAAACACTTCCAATGCACACAGTGCTGCAGAACCTAAAGAGAACAGCTTATCTTGAGAGCGGTTGTGGCTCTGCCCCCCAGCTGTCTGCCCCATCCCTCTCCTGAAAGTTTCTATTCTTGCTTCCTGCAAGAACAGTTCAGCTGCTTGATAAGCAGCTGCTTAATCACTTAGTAAGGCAGGCAATGAACTAAGGCAACATAAACAGGTGCCTATTACAGGTTAAGGTGCAGTGGTTTATGGAATTCCTGGTACCTTACCCCACACAACGTGAGAACCTGGGCAATAAACAGAGGTTTAGGTGAAGAGCCCTTTCTCCACCAGAGATCAGAAGCTACCTATGGACAAACTCATGTGGATTGCCCTACTATAGGCAGGCCAGCCTTCAGGAGACACTAACACTCAATACATCCATTCTTGCACCTGTTTACTTCCTACATGTCCGAAACCAAAGAGGCGCAAAGAAATGTTTTTGACCCCCCCAAGAAGTCCATGCAGAAAGACAGCAAGCTTACATAGCCATATCTTGGGCAACATAATCTTTATAGTAGCGTCTAAACCAAAGTATTAGTGTTATGTTGACCAATATTAAGGTATTCAAAAATACATAAAGTTAAGTCAATTTAGAATAAAATCAACTTATAGATTCACACAGCATATGCTGAAACATGGATTACATATAGGCCCTGGGCCATCAAGGCTGATCCTAAGAGACTGAGCAGAAAAGCCTATGATAAACCAATGCCACTAACTAGATCCTGGAATATCAGTGGTAGGTGGTCACAGCTCTTAGCCAGGATTTAGAAACCCAGTCCTTACAGAGAAGTAATTACATATTGCTACTAATCCTTGCAGTGCTAGAAAAGTCACTACTACCCTACCAGAATATGAATCTACATGAGAAGCACATGATCAGGAAAGTAACTTAACATGGAGAGCAAAACTAAGAGTACAGGAAAAATAACTTCTGGGAGTGGTTCCTAATTAGAGCAAATAATGCCACAGTAAACACATTATGGTGAGGGAAGCTCTGGCACATGTCCTTGAGAAAGCCTTGCTGCCCTGCCTCCTGCACTAGCACCTCTGTAAAGGTCACACTCAGCAGTGTATGAACTCATCACAGCAAGCTGTTATGGCCATGACCTCCTCAAGCATTCCTCAGTGGAGGACATACCCCACAAAAGCTCCTCCCTGCCTGCACACAGCTCCCATCACATCCCTATAAACATGCACTTGTTGGTGCCTTTGCTGACTAACCTTGCTCTAAGGACAAATTAAAAAAAACGTTACCCTCCAGTTTCCTGATCCTTCTTATTTTTCCCTCACAGCTACAGTAACAGACAAGAGGTCAGGAAAAAAGACCTTGTCCTCTGAAACGCTCTGAGCCTGCCATTCCCACCATTCCCACCAAGACCAGCAAGACTGGAGCGCACTCAGCCTGTCCCAGGGCTGGGTCCAAGCAGCACAAAATAGCTGCAGCCTGCTAAGTTCTCGTCATACTGGTCCTACAACTCACACAGCACCTATCAGGCTGGCTAAGACTGCTCCCAAACGTGTTTCAGATCAAGGCTTGCTGCCAGGGTAACTCTTAACACAGCTATCATCACTCCATTACATCCACATCATCTTGTCTCTAAACTTCTCTTAGGAAAAAAGCTTCTTCCTAGCTCCAGCACTAGTTCAATCCCCACAGCAGCAACAGTAGTGGCAGCCAGCATTTTCAAACTGGGTCATCTCGACACGTTCAGAGAAGGCCTGTTTCACACTGCAATAAAAAGGAGGAACAAACAGGTGGCAGGAGAGAACAAGGCACATGAAGAAACTGGTAACTGGCCACCCTCTAGCACAACAGCAAAAATTCCTCCAGGATAACACAGCTACCTTAGATAAGACATCCTTTTTCTGGATACTCTCCAACACATTCTCTCCTCCAGGTTTTTTGTTTGTGAGTTGTTGGGGTTTGGGGGTTTTTTTTGTTGTTTGGGTTTTTTTTTTCCCCCTGGATAAATAAATAAATAACCACAATCCACTGTACCTTGGGTGAAATCCATCCCAAACACACACCTTAGTCCTTTCAAACTAAATTTCTTTCCTGCCTCCAATATAAATCACTGCTGTGAAAGGGTTAAAATCTCATCTTAATTTAAATATGCATTCAGGATCCATAAATATCAACCTGCAGCAATAATGATGAAAGAGCTGCTCTGAGATTTCCACACAGCATTGCAACAGCACAGCAGATGACAAAGGGGAAACTGCAGCTAAGTTTGAGGCAACTCAGCCATTTCTGGGATACACCCATAGCCTTTGAAGCCTGGTATCTTCTTTTTGCTGTTCACAATATTGCTACTATAAGCATCAGAAGTTGCCTGAGCTAAAATGAAAAACTGCATCCCTTCACCTTCACCTTCTGAGCATTTTCTGAAGTGCAGCAACTGCAGCTGCTGGGAGAAGTGGCCATGACTTATTTCTACAGCTAAACTCAAGCAGAATCTTAAATTAAACACCAGTTCTCTCATTTCTGAATTCATGGAGTTATATTCTTCAGCTACTGTATTTGCATCCAAGCTTCACAGCTGCCAGGTTCACTGCATAATATGAAATTTGGATTAGGGATAAACGTAAACCCAATTCTGCTTTTCCATTAATCCTTTTTGCTGTCACTGGGACAGTCAACAAACTGATATTTCTAGGGAAGGCACGCAAACAAACAGCAAAATCATAAGTTTGGTTTTTTTGCTGTCTTCACTTGAGTGACAAAAGGTAAGCACCTAGCTTCAGGCAACAATTATAACCTCTGAAGTCCACCCCTCAGAGACCTGGAAGTCTTGGCTCTACCTGGCAGCTATATGTTAGGCTAACACTTTTCCTACTACCAAAAATAATAATAAAAAAAACTCAACAAAAAAATCCTCAGACACAAGCAGAAAAACCCCAAACAAGAAAAGCACAATACATACACTCCTTCTTTCAAAACCTCCCACAGCACTTAGCCAGCCACAAAAAAAAAAAAAAAAAAAAAAAAAAAAAAAAAGAGTAGAAGCTCAGCTAAGAGTTCAACAATACTTTTTTCTCTCTGGTGGCAAAGCCTAAGCAGCTCCCACTCTCCCGTCCCTGACCAAGGTGGCTGCACTCTCGCTGGGCAACAATGCAATCTTTCATGGGGTTGTGTTATAAATCAGGTCACAGAAACGATAGGGGTTGGAGAGGAGAAGGGACTAAAAATAAAACCACAATTCCAACTGTTTCAAGGATCCTGTTTACAGCATGGTGAAGAGGAGGGACTTAAAAAGCAGCTTTGCTGATGCTGAATACACACCTGACTATATCCTCTCCCTCACTGCTGCTGTCTGGGGATGGGTGCCTGTATGCCAGGGAGGGGGTGGCTCAGGTACCTCTAAAGCATTAATGCCTTCCATTTTAAATGCATCCTGTTAAACAGGGGCTTCACTTTCTAAAAAGGAGATTTTAAGATCAACACTTTCCCCAGTCTACTCTCTCCCATTTGTGGTTTTCCACTCACATTTATTTATTGCTAGGGCACCCTACACCCCAAGAAAAATGAGAACTGATGACAGTACTTGATGGTGTCGTATGCCGACAGAATTCACAGGTCAAAATAGGTGAGCAGAGGGCGAAAGGATATGTCCAAGCAGAAGCCCTTCTTAAAACAGGTATGGCTCAGCTACACACTGAAAACAGAGACTTGCCACACAAAGCATGATCAGACACACTCAGCAACCTGAGAAGACATTTTCCTGTCCTCTACTCTGGTAGTCATTTTAAGTTAGAAAATTCAGACAAAGGTCATTTCCAAGTTTGTTTAACATCCCCTTTAAAAGAGAAACTGAAGAATAATCATAGCCTGTTCTATGGAAAGATTGCCCCCTGAACTACAGCTGGAGACAGACTCTGGCCACTTACATCTGCAACCTGCCCTCAGAAATTTTGGGATTCACCTCACCTTCACAACAGAGGACAGCTACCAAAATTCACTCTCACCCAAAGAAGGCTGTTGACACCCTAATGACCAGTACACACTTACAGACTTGGTTGGGACATAGGCTTTTGAGATCCTGAATGCCAACTCATAGCTTCTTAGGGTGGAGCACTGCTGCTCCATGCTCCCAACCGTTACCCAGCCTGTGGCACAGTTAACTAAACCTTGCCCCATCCAGACACCACAGGGTTAATATCCCTAGTAACCATAGCAACCAGCACTTCTTCCTCCATCAGAGCCTCAGCTTGCACATTGCTGCCTTCCCAGCATCAGGTTTTGCAGCACATTTAGGGACCCCTCCCTTTCCCCCCAGCCACAGGCTTTGGCCAAGCACATCACAAGATGTTGGAGCACTCGCTGCTTCAGCTAATTCTGGCATTCCTCTGTCCCCATGTCCCCTGGGCACTTCCACCTCCCCTCTGTAGGGAGAAGGAGGCTATCTAAATTCTCTCCAAGTGCACCAAGGCAGGCATAATGTAAAGCAGGGAGCCAGCTGCAGCCTCACAGGAAGAGGTGCCACAGAGAAACGGAGCAAGGGACTAGTGAGCATCCAAAGCTGGCATGCCGATCAACCATCGGGTCAAACAGAAGCAGCACTGCAAGACCAGGGGACCCAGCTGCCATCCACAACCTGCTGTCCTATGGGTATCAGCGACAGTGCCTGCCTCTTCAGTGACACCCCATAAACTGCAAATCCACTGGAGACACCCACCAAGACATCAGTGAGAAACCAAAACTCCCATCTAGCAGCACACATATTCTGTCAGGAAGACAGCAGAAAAATTACTTTCAAAACAGAGCTTATCACTAGCAAAACAATACATCTTTCTCCTCTTGTAGTTCACCTTTGAACTGCAGATGCATAAAAGCAATCATCACATCCTATCCTCTTGCCTGGTTTCCATCCCTCACTCCTGGGCAGCTGCAGCACACCAGCACTTGCTCATTTCTAAACCAACCCAATGTCATTTTTATGGTTCCACCCATTGGCGTACTTGGCAGAGAGAGAGAGACACTGCTGTTTTATTAATAGCTTTGTGCTGGCCCAGCTCTATCCTGTGCAGGGTTTCCACAGCATTGTTACAATGCATTTTTCACTACTTCCCCCCTCCTTCCCCACATGCCACTCAAAGAGAACAGATGCCTGTCTTCCACCTAGCTGTTCCTGCTCCTCAATGTCACCTTGCTCAAGACCTCACCCTTCCTCCTCTTTCCCTGTCTCCCTCCCCACCCTCCATGACAGAGTCCCAGCACAGCCAGAACAGTTGCCCTCTGTGGCACCAAGCCCTCAGAGAGCCCCCTCAGGAGTCTCGTTTTGAGAGCAAGTTCTTTGTAAGAGGTGCAACACCAGCCACAGCACACAGGGTATTTGGAGCAGAGCTGGAAGAGGAGCACAGTTATTTTAAGTCCAAATGTTCAGCTACTGCACAATGACAATTCTTTCTTTCTTCTTCAAAAGAAACAGGACAAACTTCTAGCTTTGGGCTAACTTTGTGAACTACTCACTAATGGTGGCAACTGCTATGCAAGTGACCCCTCAAAGGCAGAAGTCTGGCAGTAGATATGGAACATGCTGGCAGCATTCAACTTTGGTATTAATATGGGCAAGGCAGTAAGTCGTTTGTACCGAGGATTAACGGTTAACAAGGCACAGGATAAAAAAAGGGATCAATGTGCCAACACATACTTTTGTTTGTTTTAATCTTCTCTACAATATCCATCATTTCATGGCATCCAGGCAAAAGGTTTCTCCAATGTGATTAAAACACTGTTCCAGCATATAGTGTGCATGGGACCCAAACAAGCTTTAACTAATCGTATGAGCCTGGAGCATCAGGTATGCAGATATGTACCAGGTCTTGGCTGACACACTGGTCTTTCCAGGATTTGTTTCAGCAGCTTAGGGAGGACCCTCCCACAGCCTCCACCAGTTTGGCCAGCCCTCTGCCAAACCCATCAGCGTGCATTGCTTTGAGCATTGTCACAGATCTGCTCACAGTGTTTTGTGGCACAGATTCACCTTTAACAGAGGTGGCTTCCAAAAGTTTCACTGATTGCAAAGAACTGTCCTGCTCACAAGACCTACCAGTTCACTCCAAGCTGACAGCTAACATGTGCTGCACTAACTTCCATCTTCACGTTGAGCCTCAGCCACAGGAACAGAAAAGAGTCCTGTGACTTAAAGAGTTCACCACAAGAACAGGCACAGGATGGATTCAAGGCTTTGAAGCACAAATGAAAGTAACAAGACACAGGTACCAACATGCTGCTGATTGGAAGGATTTGTTCACCCACACTTCAACCTGAACAGCAATATTAAGAATGGATGTGCTAGCTAGGATTCACAGTAGTTACAGCCCATGGGGCTAGACCAACCTCCTGGAGACCACAGCTCCTTCCACTTACAATTTCACAGTGCCAATGATTCCCTCCACCAAGGATAAACACACACGTCACGAAAATCCATGGTTTAAAAGGCATCAAGAGATAGAGAATCCATCACTTATCTGGATAACTTCCAACCCCCACACACTCAGGCATTTCATTTCAGTCCATGTGGACTTATTTTGCAGCCATCTATTTGTATTATGCATGTCTCTTACTGTGTCAAAATTTCCCTTTGAGAAAATAATTGACAATAGTCCCCTTTCAGTCTCTTCAGTAAGCTAAACAGATGGAGTTTGCTTCGTCTTCAGTTTCCAAAATGTTTCAGTAGCTCCCGTCTCCATCCTTTTCTCAGTTTTTGAACACTAAAGCCACTATTCTGAGGTTCATTTTCCTGAACACTGCTGAGTGCAGAGGCAGCAAACTGTTCCAGTGACTGCCTCACTCTGTTTACACCCACATCATCCATTGGGTCAAGCAGGACACCGGGAAGCTTTGTCAAACTACCTGCCCACTGTGGCCCCGAAATTGCTCTCCAAGCCACTTCTTTCCAAACATCAGCCTTGATGCAGAAGGCCAGAGCTTTCAGCACTGAGATTCATAACCCTACCATTAAGAGCCCATTGCATTGGCATCAGTCCAAGTTAGGAAAAGACCCAAAGCACTCTACAAGACTATCAGTAGCATTCATTTTATTTAGCATCCTGTCAGTCTATGGCTCATCCTCAATTTCTCTCCACAGCAATTCCCTATCAATTCCCATACTACTGATGGAAATGGTGATCATCATCAGTCCTCTTACACATCCCCACGGAGCCCATTTAATTAGGATTCACTATCAACAATGCCAAGACTTGTCAGTGAACTTGAGAGTAGCTGAAGAGACCTCCTGTCCCCTGATGTTCTTTCGTCACAAACCATAAAACACATTAGGGAACTCTGCTGGTAATACATTTAGTAAATGCTCTACAGCCATTGCAGAGCACTGGTATTTTGGAGGAGGTTCCCATCTTTTGAAAGGAACGGGGATTGAATCAGACTCTCATGCAATCAATGCCTAACAGCTGGCTGAATACATTAGAGCTGTAAAGTTATTTCTACCAATCAATCAATTTCTAGCCTCAAAAAGAACAAAAGCAGCTACCTTCAGCAGGATTTGTTTTTCACAGTTCATTTTTAGTAATGCCAGGTAGAGACAGGAATAGCTGATAACCTTTTGGTAGTGTCAGCTCCAATTGCCTCAAGACAAAGCAATGACCAACCAGCCCACTCTCACCCTGTTCTCGCATTGCCCGCATAGCTGCCCTCTCCCCATCTGCTGCAGTGTTTCCTGCCACCCCAACGTCCCCTCAACCATCTCTCCCAATGCTCCTTTGGTTTTTTGTACTACTATTAGATGCTGAATTTCACAACTCCATCCCTCTATATCAATTAGGCACCTGGGAGATATTTTGTGTGTCATGTATGGCGCAAGAGCATCATACTTCTCTCCCTGGAACACCATATGAAATATCTATTAATTTTTTTCTCTTATCTTTTTTGGAAGGTGAAATCACTGATGAGCCTACACTCTTACTAAAATTTTGAGTCTTCTGAGAAATTTCTTCTTGCCCTCTTATACTCATATTGTTTTCCCCAACTTTTTTATTGTACCAGCAACAGTCAACTGCCACCTAGTTTTTATTCATCAGTGTCACACCACATTTTTAATTACCTCTTAGGTTCATGACATCATCTTAGCAGATATTATTATATCCTTTTTATGCTCTATAATATCCTTGCATATTTTTGTGCCAATTACCACAGAATATTGAGTCACAGATTATTTTACTCAATTCCACATATCTTCACTCCTTTTCCTCCTTCATTCTTTCTTCCCTCTCCAAGAAACCTGTTTCCTATCAGGCAGGAGTTAAATGTTCCAAAGCTGAGCTGAGATTCAAAAGACACTCAGACTTCAGAGGCAGCTACAGGAATCCTGCCACAGACAACCCATCAACAGTCGTTCCTTTTGGTGAAGGCTACAGTTTCTTGCTTTTACACCTTTTTAGAGGTTTCTAGCTGTAGATAACTGTCAAATATATCCCTCTCCTCATCAGTCTTATTTAGTTCAGCATCCAATAGCCAGTAGGGAGCAGACAAGAAACCACTGGTAGGAGAGAAGGCAGACATGATCCTTGCAAAGCCCTTTTTATCTGTTGATCACAGTACCATCACCCTTCTGTAATTTAAGGGGCAACTTGCTCAGTGGAACAAATGCCCCAGGGCAGAGCCCAGCCCTTTCATGACAGAGCCAGTTTGTGCACAGTCTCTACTGCCTTAATTTGCAAATGCCACTACATCCTCACAAGTGTCTTGTGATGCATCTTAGCCCTTGGGTCTAAGGGAGAACCAGGTATCAACTTAATAGTGCCACCACAAACAACTGCAGAGGAACAGGAATGCAAGATTCTTATTCTTGGTCACAGAATCAGAAAGGAGAGAAAAAAAAAAAAAAGGTATGAGCACAAAGTCAAAAATAGCTCCTTTCAGCTCGCTCCCCCAAAAGCACTTAGGTTTAGTTACTGCATTCAAACAGCAGCCCTTTAATCAAGGAGTCCTACTTATTCATGAGGAGAACTGTAGCTAGACAAACCTTTCAAACACTAGTTCTGCCATCTGGCAGCAGTACTGAGACTTGTTCCCAGACACAGAGTGCTAGTAATTGCCCTCACGTGGAATTCCAAGGCACTGCAATTGTTCTGGCATTTAAACCTCCATGGGCTCCAGATGTGGATTTTATTTGTGCCTTTGTGGGAAAAAGGTACTGCTAATTACCATATATTCCCCCCCTGCCAAATACTTTTCATTTTGCTCTCCCCAGTTATTTCTGTCATCTTCTACAGCACCAGCAGCTAAAAAGCAGATCATGTAAGCCCGTGGATAAATATCTTAAAGAATTCATACCAAGGAAGAAAGTGTGTCACGTTTCTCCTGCTTTCCCTGCCTCCGTGGATCTAACGCTCTGAGCAGCTGCCCAGCGGGAAACGAAGATCTTCAGGGGGATTGCTTTGTAGGCTTTTCTTTTTTCAAATTAATTTCAAATCATAATGGAAAGGTCACAGACATAACCTCTCCACTGAAAGTGGCAACTTTGCATTCTTGAAGTGATACATGTAAGGGAAAGGGAGAATAAAACTATTTGAAGAGACTTACATTTTGCTTCAGACAGATTCTGGTTAGGTGACCAGACCAGCATGCCAAGATTCTCTCTCTCCTGACTTCGCCTTGCGAGTTTGGCTTAAGAGAAAAAAACAGATACAAACCAAGTTACAGAGAAAGTAATTTCAGATGCAAAATGGATACAAAAGTGACTTATCACACATCTGCAGCTTTTAATCAAGATACAAAACCCATCCGCAGAGTTAAAACCCCATCTTCCCATTCAGACCTGAGGCTTTTCCTTGTTTCTTCGATGCATCACCCCCTATATAACATGACAGATACCGCACACTCACTCTTTCATGCAAGTACACTAAGAAGCATATGTTAGATCTAAATTAAAAGTTAATTAATGTTTCTCTTCCAGCATACTTGATTATTTTTCTTCCAGCCATCGTTAATGAAAAAGGGAGGAGCTAGGCTTAGGCAGCAGGCTCCAAGCCCTTGACATCATAAGCCTGTACTGTGCAGCTAGATTACCACTTCAGGGTACGCACATGCATGAACCTCCCAGATTTCACTTCTGACCGCCTCCTCCCCTGCCCCAGCAGCCTTTCTAGGCCTCCATCTGCCATACAGACAGGAACACCCACCCAGGTGACACTGGGTCCCCCAGGTCAGAATCAGGTCCTCTTCTCAACTGCTCCAGAGAAATTCTTGTGCATTCACACCCACGCTGCGTACGCACACCCACACACAGAAAGCAAGTCCGTTTTTAACCAACTTAACACCTGGCTACCATAAGAGCTCTGAAAGTCTCAAGTGAAGAACCACAGCTGCATAATTTGAAAGAGCAACCTCAAGCAAAGGTACATTTCAACAGCAAGTTCTTGTGAATCTGCTGTTGTTCAGTCACAAGCAGTCAAAAGAGGACGAGAAGAGAAAGAAACTTGCTCTGTTGAGTCAGCACACACACAGCCAGCTCAACTACCCACCCTGGCCGACAGAAACTTGCAGGTCTTGTTATGAACGAGTGCCTACAGTACTACTTCCACTACAAAACATCACACAACACTGAAGTTTTATGCAATATTTCAACACAATGCTATTTTCTCTGCACTGTGCAATTAGACGTACAACCACCACTTCATGATGCATTAAACAAACAGGTCAGAAAAGAGCTAGTAACACAAAATTACATTACAATGCTATGAACGGTCATGGTTTGACTAGTGTTTTTAACCTGAAATCTGCTCAGCTAAGAACAGTCAGGGTTTAGATGACAAAAATATTCTAACATTAAATTTAAAGCACAAATAGCATGTATTAAAAATAACCAGTTGCCAGCAACATATTTACATTGAGCTAACAATTTTTTTCATAGCAAACACCATGATTATCTTCCACAGTTTCTTGGTTGTTTTTTTTTTTTAAATAAGGTTAGCAACTGCACATACAAGGTATTTTGTGCACTGCACACATTCATTACTTTCTACACTAGGCAGAAAAACAGGAGTGAGAAGAGACAACAGCCTCTGGAGGGGAGAGATGGGGGGGTGGAGACCAGGTCTATAAACAGAACGTGAAGGGTGTCTGAATTTAAAATTACAATACTGAATTTTAAATTACAAGTTCACACACCACCCCCCACCCCCCCCAAAAAAAAAAAAAAAAGAAAGAAAAAAAGAGTCTTGAAACATTGGGGATTAAATTTTACTTACTCCTTCATTTCAAGTCAAGGTCCGGAATGCAAAAAAACAAGGCAACCTCAAGCCTCCCCTTCATCAAATTTTGCTCCTCGCTCTTCCTATCCAGGATGGTCTTTCCTACTAACGTCTAGCAGAGGGTTCAAAATGTGGAAAGAAAAGAAGTCTTTCTCCTCACTTTGCATTACACTGAAAAGCACGTTCTCATCCCATAAAAATACTCAATCATCAGTCAGGTGTCTAGGAAGTTAAACACTTTCCACCCAAATCCCAACACACTCCCAGTAACCCACCGCAGTTCAGGAGCCTGATGCCCAAATTCTGCCAGTGAGGTATAACACTAGGCAAATTGTCAGCCTGGCTTTACCACAGTCTCACTTGCTGAACTGGCAAAACCTACATAACTTGGGGAAAAGGGAAAAGTTTTCTCCTAGTTTAACAGGCTGAACCTCCTCCCTGACATGTCAGGAGCACATCCCAGCCCAGCTGTCCCTTTCAGGAGCAGAGCGCCGCTAGCTCAGCTCACCCACAGTAAGGTGGGTGAAGTTTCACCTCCCAGGGTTAAAACCCCAAGCTACACTTTGGGGCATTGCAGAGGGAGTGCCACTGCCTTCCTGGCTGTGAAGTGCAGCGAGCCCTGGGAGGTGACAACCAGCGCAGGGAAGTACTGTGGGACCTCATGGCACCCAAGCGAGGTTGGTGAAATGTGTTCCTCGTCCTCCACCACAGCTCTGCTCTCAGGCACCCAGTACCTCCCTTTGCAAAGGGAGTGCCTGGGTTAGGAGCTACCTCCTTCCAGCCCCACATCCCCTCCTTATGAGCCAGGGTAAACCACTCCCTGGGCCTCACACCCAGAACAAGAACCCCCTTCATGCAGTCCTCAGGACCCCCTTCTGTCCAGCTCCCACAACCCAACTTCTTCCCCTCTGCCTCCCTCCAGCCTCTTGGTAACAACAACCAACCAAGTTATGCTGCACTTGTAAACGGGTGTGAAGCAGCACCTTCGGTATTCCCACATCTCTCCTGCTCTGCCTTTCCACCCAAGCCCACACTTACCCACCCTCAGCCCTCATTTCTCACAGGTAGAGACCAGTGCACGTGTCCTGGTTTCAGCTGGGATAGAGTTAATTTTCTTCCTAGTAGCTGGGATAATGTTATGTTTTGGATTCAGTATGAGAACAATGTTGATAACACACTGATGTTTTCAGTTGTTGCTAAGTAGTGTTAATACCAAGTCAAGGATTTTTCAGCTTCTCAATGCCCACCCAGCAAGAAGGCTGGAGGGGCACAAGAAGTTGGGAGGGGACACAGCCAGGACAGCTGACCCAAACTGGCCAAACGGGTATTCCACACCATGTAACATTACACCCAGTATGTAAACTGGGGGGAGTGGGCCTGGGGGGATCACTGCTCGGGAACTAACTGGGCATCAGTCGGTGAGTGGTGAGCATTTGCATTGTGCATCACTTCTTTTGTACATTCTAATTCTTTTATTATTGTCCCTTTATTGTTGTTATTATCATTATTACTTTCTTCCTTTCTGTTCTATTAAACTGTTCTTATTTCAACCCACGAGTTTTACTTTTTTTCCCTGATTCTCTCCCTCATCCCACTGGGTAGGGGGGGAAGTGAGTGAGCAGCTGCGTGGTGCTTAGTTGCTGGCTGGGGTTAAACCACGACAGCAAGGCACACAGTAGGGTTGACTTAAAACTCGTGCTTCTCTCCAAAGGACAGAAGCGCCTAAAGGCCAACACACATAGAAAGGCAGGGAGGTATGGGCGGGTGTGTTCCTCAAACACCCATAGAGGCCGAGACTCCCTCTGTAATATCAGAGGTGACTTAGCCTGCCACCCAGCTCCTTCACCTTCCAGCACCACATTCTCCCCATCACCCCTTCTCAAGCCCACAGCCCCCATGTTTACCGTATCCCACACACAAGGCAGGCATGACAGGCATTCTTCCAAGTCCAGTGTTGACCCCATCATAAATACACAGAGCACAAGTACTCTCACGAAATGACATAGCAAGGAAGCGCTTAAGAGCTTGCTCAGAATTTGAAAGCACGTTGAAATGGTTATTTCAGAGCAACAGTCACAAGAGAAGAAGGGGCTTAGAGCAGAGCGGTTATTACATCCGTTTTCTGCATCTTTCCAAGCACAGCTTCAAGGTTCACCAACATGGGGGAATTCCTTCCCCTGTCCCCTGCTTCTGGACAAAGGATCCAAGGGTGAATTCAAACACTCTACACTTCAGTGACAAAGCTAAAAAGCTAATTCAGTTTAGTCCATTATATATTTCATATAAAAATAGCCACATAAGGATGGCAAGGTTTACTCTTTTTTAGGGGAACAGATCAATTTAGGATCAATTGAGTTAGTTTGTTTAAGCAACTACAGTTAACCCAGTGCAACCTGTGTTTAGAAGAGCTGTATATTGGCAGACAAGATCATCTGACATTTCAGTTAATCCTGCACTTTCATCTAGGCTACCCACCAGGTATTTATAAAGTCTCTGCCACAGCCATTAGCTCCCTATCACAGCTGTTGTGGGAGCAAACATTCTGTAATCACTTCCCACTGCTGGCTTTCCCATTTGTCCCAAGTTTGGGAGGAATCATGGATGCTCCCTCCATCCCCAAGAGAAAGAACTTCTACTACAAGCAGCACCCCCTAAATTTTGTTCCCCTGCCAGTATTCACAAGGGATGCAAGCTCCCATTGCCTTTATCGAAGCAGAGATATACAGCCCCAACCAGGCACAGTATCACATTGCTTTTTCCATAGCAGTTCCCATCCCTCTCTCTTTCCTTGTCCCCAGAACATACCCCTACCCCATGGACTATATGCTGAAACACAAGAAGGAACCAATCCAGTTTAAAACTCACTTTGTGAAGAAAATGTTATTTTTAAAGTTGGTCTCATTTACAGATGTGGTTTACTGCACAAGCCCAAACAGTTCAACTGTGCAAGGGAGGAGATGTGGCAGGGCAGAATACCCATATAATCAACATTAGAAAGAAGTTGTGGAGGCTTTTTGGTTTTTTTCCCCCGGACCTGTGAGGACACATCTCAACACCAGCATGCAGTTGACCACACTGTGTGTAGGAATATATCGATTTGCACAGCAGAGAGACAACACCGCTGTTGGAGTTCCTATCACTTCTGCCCACAGGCTGAGGCTCTCCTACCCTGGGAGCTCCCTGGGCTGCCCGTGCTAAGGCACAGGCCTGGCACATGGAAGAACAGCACCTTACAAGACATGAAACCCCAACCCACAGCAGCTATGGCTCTTCCCCAACTTCTGGAAAGCTGTTGCAAGACCGCCCCACAGAAAAACAAGAGAGAGGTTTCAACCAGCAGCAGTCAGTTCAGACTCCAAGAGGCATCAGGCTGATTTTTAAAAAAAAGTATCTTGACTGAGTCTTTACAGCATGTCTTTTCCCTGCTGTGAAGGTTACTACATGGGACAGCCTCACTCCTGAGCATCTGTCTGTCCAATTTTCACTTGCATACAGCAAGACGTCGGTCCTGCTCTCCTACTACCACCCACAAAGTTTAAAGCCTCAGGGGTAAATCCACCTTAGACCCCACACCTGAGTGATCCCAGCTCACGAAGAAGGAAAACAAAGAGTAAAGTGAGAGCAAAGAGATTTTTCTTTTGTCCATAAAAACAAAACAAAACAAAAAAAACCCCAAACACAACAAAAAAAAATACCACACAAACGAACAAAAAGACCACCACCCGACTCAAAAACTCTTAAAACCCACTCCCTTCCTCCCAGAGCCACATTCCTCTGCTGCATTTACTCCAAGTCAGAGAGCAGAGGGTCAACTCTGCCAGGACCCCCTGCAGAAACAGAGGAGAAAGGTGGAACTTGTAAGTTCCTTGCAAGGAACTTCTTAAAGGACACCAAGCCCTAAATAACCTTGCAAGTCCTCTGATGTGTCTATTACCTTAAACCCTGAGTCTGGACCCCCTCCCTACACCAAGAAAAATGCATGTATCTCCCCACATCTGAGGGGTTCTTCTGCAGATCTTGTAACTTCATATTTTCTCTTAGGCAAACCAAAGTTGTACCAGTGCTAGAATCAGGACCATATGAATAAGCTCAGTGTTGAATGTGCTGCAGAGTTTGACATCACGAATACATTTGTGTTGACATGAAACCACAGATCTTGGTTCAGGCTCTCTCCAGAGCATTGCGAGAGCGCCAAGACATGCGCACGTGCCCTTCAGGCTCGTCAGCCACCACACTCAGCAGAGCTGCTGCAAATGGACAACAAAGCAGGGCTGAAAGCAACAAGTGTGCTTCTCTCCCACCTCTACCAGGGTGCTGTGAAGTCAGGACACCTGACAGGGAAAGGGAAATGGGCACATCTCCAAACAGAAACTTCTAAAGGCCACTGTACCACACACATGAAGTCTCCCCTACAGGTCAGACACTACCTTCCCCATCCTTTTGACCCCTCCCCAATTTCAAGTTAGCCATGGAACAGCTAGCATCAGTACAGAAGGAAAGCTGTGCCTGGCAGTAATACCACTCCCTTCATCCCACCTGAATCTCCTTTTGGTGAGATGAACTAAGAGCCTCTGAAGAGCTGTGTCAAAAGGCCAAACGGTGAAGCTTGCACTTCACAGCTTGACTCCATCCAACACCTCACCACTTCTGAAGGGAGAGGAGGTCCTGCTCAGCCAGCATTTCTCTGCTCTCCTGACACATGCTCCCTGCTTCTCCCCCCCATCCTGTGTTGACTCTGGCACTTATCCCTCCAAGCCAAGCACATTCGCTAAAAGTAACCTGGCAAAATAGAAAGCAAACAGCATTTTCCCCAGTTATTAAATCAAATCAGCTGGCTGCACGGTGAGACAAACAGCCAAGCAGGCACACAGGGAGCAGCAGGCCCATGTGGACAGGGGCCTCTCTGCCTTTACCCCGCAGAGCTTCACCCCAACACGATGGTTCAGCAGCACTACTGCAAGAGAGAGGGAGGGAGGCTGTTTCCCCTTCCACTGGCACCAACACCTACGTGACAAACCAAAGCAGGGGATATACCTGAGCTTAAAAAAAAAAAAAAAAGTAATCCAACAAAAAAGCTGTTAGCTTTAACTCATACCCATTCCTAGTTTCCTACTGCATATCCTAAGAGACAAGGAAGGGGAATGAGGAAGCAGGGACAGGCAGGGTGCCTCCCTCAATCACAGCACCAGTTTAGGCTGTCTTAAGGACCACTGGTGGAATGACAGCATACATGAAGAGCAAGCAGGAAGCCAACGGAGCCCGCCAGCGAGTGGGAGCCCAGCACCACACAGCTCCAGCCTGACGCATCCCATTTTCTTTTTCTTCTCCAAGTTAGAGAAGAAACGTGCCAGAATAAACTCAGTGGGAGCTGAGGCCTCTCAAAGAGCCACCAATCACTCTGTCGCCTATTATTTTGCTTCTGTGCAAGGCAGCGGTGCCAGCTCCCACTTGAGCTCCTGTACTTGAGGGAGCTGCTCCGTCTCTCAGCTCTCCCCCAAGGATGCTGTATGTTCCAGCCGCAGCTGTGAGCTGCTCAAGATCACTTTACGCTTTGCTTCTGGCACCTATATTGACCCCTCAGAGGGACGATTCTCACCTCCTCCAGATGCCAAGACACACTTTCCTCCCAGCTCCATCCTGCCCGAGTCAGGGCGAAGCTCTGCCAGGAGGCCTTCAGCATTCTTCCTTCTCCATAACCCTTTCCGTAGTCTCTGATGTGAGCTTTTGCTATTGCTGTTTGCACAAGGCATTTCAGAGCTATTGAAGCCCTCTGAATTTCAAAGTAAAACACACTAACACATGACTATGTGAAAGCACTGCACCACACACCATGAAGAGTGGGAACCTGTTGCTAGTCAGTTCCTCTGTTATTTAGAGACAGCAAAGGTAACTCAGAAAAGCACGTCCACTGTCAGGTGCTTGATACAGATACATACTGCTGTACCCTCTCTGGAAGGCAAACATGGGCAAATCAAAGTTTAAAAAGCACTTCCCATAGAAGTACAGGGAATTCTTCAGGTTTCCAGATCTAAACAACATATTTCATGAAGTTATTAAAGTTTACACAACAACTGAAAACCCCAAGGTACAGGATGGTAAGATTCCCACCTACAAAGGCTATTGCATTACTAACAGCACTTACTGATCCCCCCATAACTGGTACTAACTCATTTTTAAATCACATATTGCAGCTTTAAAAAGAAAGACTAAGAAACACCTCTTCCTTTTAATATGTAACCCTCAGCATTATATACAAAACATGCATTGTACAATACCCAAAGGTGAATTGATGTTTTTATTATTTGGGGAAGAGCTGGAGCTGACATATAACAACTAAGCTGTTTGAATGCTACTTAAAGCAGTTTTGGATCAAGTCTAAATATATTTACTTCTAATGAAGTGAGATTAAACAAGTGCTTCCATTCCCAACCCTGCATTTTCTTTATCAATGTAGACCTTGTATTTATTGCGTAGGGTAAAATCCCCTGCTTACAGCACCCATGATGACTGTTAAACAAAATAAGACAAGGGATGCACTGGCTCCCATAGTTTAAAAAACTCTCACTGGTTCATTGATATTACTTAGGCTCACAGTGTAATTGTAAATGCACAGCTGTGATACAACAACAAAATACCTATGTAGCACAAGAGGATTCAAACAAAATTGAGAGTCAGAAAAGCTTTTTCCACCTTCCTTCCCCACTGCTGGCACTGGTGTCCCAAGCAGCAACTCAAAGACATTTCAAGAACTTTGCTGTACATCTCCACTTCCTTCTGCATGTGACTTCTCCCTGAGTCAGCAAATGATGCTTGTGATCCCCTTTCATTTGTGTTTTCCAAGGACTGCCTAGATATAGTAGCTGGTACCTCACAGAAATACCATCTTTGTATACACTGTAGCAGCATTAAATGCAGCAGAACATTTTAGACTGGAATCCTGCAAGTTGAGGAACGTATTTTAATTAAAAAGTTATAAATTAAGCAGCAGTTAGCTCTTCCTATACATGACTACACCCGGCTGGCATTATAATCTATATGCAAATAAAGTTCTGAGGGCATTTTTGTATCTGCCTAGGGAAACAAAGGCTATTTGGGTTTCTATACAGAGCAGCAGCACTGGAAACACAGGCTGAAGGGCTTTATTGCCTCAGAATAACTGTAGGTGCTGTGCTACAAAAACCCACGGTATCACACATTACAACAGTGTGAAAAATATTGCTTTAAAAATCACCCAGTTAAAGATTAATCATCCAGCAATGATTACAAAGGTCACTCTGCAGTGATAAAAAATATTACCACTAGAAGAACTGGAAGAGAAAATGAGAAAAAGCAAGGATAGTAATAGTTTCCTGTTCTTTAAAGTAATCAAGTTCAACCCATACTAGGTTTGAACTTCACATCTTTGTATTTTTATTTTAAACTTTTTAAGAACATATCTGACCAAGATGCCTTTCCAGTTTAAGAGCTAGCAGTAAAGTAAAAGCTGTGGCCTACATTTTGCCCACAGCCCAGGCCAGACTGAACAATAAAGCCAGAACAGATGTTGAGGCCTCGCCTTGATTTTTTTTTTTTTCCCTGAATAATAGGAGTCCACTCATTCTTTCCTGCAAGCAGGTGGCACCAATGTGCAGCCATAGATGAGGTCTGAATAACTATACAAGCAAACAGCTTTTCAATATACACTCTAAGTGTGTAAAATTATTTTTTCTACATGCATGCAATTCCAATCCAAGTTCTGCAGCGAGTTCTGCATATACAAGCCCTGCAATCCATACAGAGGCAGGAAATACATTAACATATCAGAAGCATGAATATACACACACACACACTCAGCATCGAGAAGCACACCTCTGCTAATCATAACAGGCTTTTGTCTAGACATGGCCGGGGTTTTGTACTGAAACGTGAAAGGGCTGGAGTTTGTTTAAAGAGAGAGTTAAGTATAAAATTAAGAGGAGAAAATGCACGTTTTATTAAGATTTTACCATAGATCTCTCACAAGCCTTTTTAAGAAGGTAAAAATTTGCACTGTCCACTTTTTTTTTTTTAAAGGAGGAGGGCTAGTAATTATACTACAGCAATCCCGAATGCACAGCCAAAAAGCAGGCAACCAGAACAAAGCAAAAGCCTGCAGCGGACATGTCGGGTTGGAGCTGTGAGGCTCACCTGCCCTCCCAAGCACACTTCTCCCCCCTCAACATCACAGAGAGCACCCCCGGCCTCCCCAGGCTGCGGTTCAGAGCCGCAGCAGCTCCAAAGCTCCATCAGGAGGACTGGGAGGGGACTGGACCCGAGCCGTCCCGCCAGTCAGTAGCAACAAAAGCAAGCACCACAGGTGAGACCTCACGGGCCCCACGCACCCTATGGCTACCACCCCACAACCCACGGCTGCCACACTGGGCCCCACACCCTGCCACCAACCGTGGGAATCCCTGCACACTCACAACCCTACAAAAAAACATCAATGCAGGACCTCCACAGAGCCACGCAGTGAACCGTTTTAAAGTTTGTTAAAAATAGGTAAATGCATGCACACAATTAGTTCTGAGAGCCAAACTACAAGCTGAGCCAAGCTACAATGAGCCAACTACTGTTGGTTTCTCTTCAATCTCCCTGAACGCTGCCCCAACAAGAGGAGATTTCCTTCCTTCACTCCACACTATTTCCCTTCCACTTTCATTTAGGTGACCAAGAAGTCATACAGGCACGTCTACATGTATGCAAGTAAGATCCACGTATAGAATTTAATATACAGAAAAGGAACAGCAATAACATAGCACAGTTCCCTCAAGCGCCAGGTCTCGTGCTGCCGACAAATATCTAGGCACTGCCAAATCTATCTGAAGCCAAACAATCTACTGATGAGGAAGCAAAGATAAGGCAAACAGATCTTCCTCTCTTTCCATCACAGTTCTTGATTCTGCTGCCTCCCCTCATCCTTGACAGTCAGCAACTCCTACACGCACAGCTCCACATTCATATTGTCTCCCATTTCTTTACTAAGCCAGCCCTCAGCTCTTCCCACCCATTGAACAGGGTCCTCTGTTATGTTCCCTTACCCCCAGCAAGAAGAGCTGTTTGGGCTCTGTCCTGCCCATTATTCACAGGCAGCACTTAGGAATAATGAGACCAGGACCAGCAGAGAGACTTCCTGAGCCTGGCACTGCATCTGCATCATTGGATTTAATGGCCCTTCATGGCGGGGGGGGGGGGGGGGGGGGGGGGGCGGCAGGCGCAGGAGGTGGGGGGGGGGTTAGCCCATCAAATCGTCTAATCCTTTTTGAACCCATTTGTAATTTTGGCATCTACAACATCCTGTGGCAGAGTGCTTCAATTTAATTATATGTTTGTTGTCTGAAGGAGAACAAAGAAAGCCCATGCACACACTGCCTTCTCGGCTCTGGAGCTGCTACCCAGTCATTTCATTTGGTGGCCCCACTTCCTGCCTTAGGAGAAGCAGAGAATAACTGCGCCCTGTTCACCTCCTCCGTGACTCTTGCTGTTTTACAGACCCTCTACCATGCTCCTCTCGGTCATCTGTTTTCCAAGCTAAACAGTCTGGGCTTTTCTGCTTCTCCCTCGTACAGAGATGGGAAACAAGAACAATTCCTGTACTTTATCTGGTTATCTTACAGCTCTGAGAAGCATGTATGCATGGGGGAGGGATGGAAACGGGGCACAACCAGAACTGTACGCACTGTTCGAGAAGAGGGTACACCGCAGGATTTATAAAACATGCCATAATGAGGTTCTGTTTTGTTCTCTGATGCTTTCATAACAGCTTTTAACAATACACTTGCCTTTTCACTATTACCATTGAGTTGATGAAAAAACCACTATGACTCCCAAGATCTTTATCTGGAAAGGCAACAGCTAATTTAGAGACCACTACCATACACATACAGTTAAGGGCTGTTCCACCCTATCCTATCCCCCTCTCCAAATATTACTTAGCACATAACAAGTGTCACCTGTCATTTTTACAGCCATGCTGTCACAAGACTGAACAGGTTGCCCATTCCCCCCATTCAGCAGATACCCACGCTCCCCCTGCCGCCCCCTCCTCCCATTCACATACTGTCTTTTACACACTGACAAAAGGACAATACAGCTGTTAGTAGTAAGAATAAGAAGGAAGAAACAAAAATAACAAGATATGTAATTTGGAATGGAGAATACACAACTGTTGCTTTATTCAGAGTGAGAAGTGCACAGTGGCTCCTCTCCAAGCCCCAGCTCCAGGACACCTCTAGCTTCCCAAGGCTTCTTCCCCCAGGAGACATGACACAAGGAACAGGAAGCCAACAGAGTGTTTCTCAGACCTTGCGGATTCCCCCATTCCCTTTCCCGTTAAACAGCAATGCTGTTTAGACCACAGACCCAAGTAGTCCCCACTCCCCGGCTCCAGCCACCCTCTCCCATTCCCCAGCACCCTTTGGGGAATGAGGAGAGGAACAGAAAACACGGGAGAGGGACCAGTGCTTTTGCCTCTGCTCAGAAGAGACACTCCCACCACCCCAGCTTTAGAAAGTGCTGAACTTCCTTACTCATAGAGCAGACCTGGTTTCCCCTGCAAAGCTTCAAACCTGGCCTTCATAGGCCTGCACAAGCACTGGCAACCCAAACAAGCAGCATTTTACTCATCTTTCCCACAGATTAAGGGCCAGCTGGCCTGTTTCTATTGCCCAATGCAAGAAAGAAAAAAAAAAAAGAAAAGAAAAAAAGTCAGTCTCAAGTATTTGCAAAGCAGAGAGATTACTTTTTGGTATTTTTAGCAACACCTCTTCCCTTCCCACCCATCCAAAGTTCACATGACAGCATCCTTTTGAGATAGCTTGCACTGATTAGTGGAAGTAACTAGTGCCTAGAAAGCACCAGTGATATAAAACATAGATTCTTGGTTAACATAAAGTAACTGGTTTATTTTTTCCACCACGCTTCTCTTGCCAAGAGACAGTCAGGAACAGATCTGACTAACTAGAACCGGGTCTCCAAAGAGTATGGGATGTGGGCACTTCTCCTCCTCCTCACCCTACATCTCAGGAGTTCGGGGGGGGGGGGGGGGCGGAAATCACAACTAGCTATGCTCAATGGCTTATGAACTAAGGCTGCTGGCCAAACATATTCCTGCTTGGCAAGACAGTACTGTGAAGGGCATGCAGATAGGACACACTGGTGTCTCCATCCAGACAAGAGTCCACTCATAAGGTCAAATGAGAGAGAAATTCCATGTTACTGTACTCTTGCAGTACGAAATCATTTTACACAGTCAAATAAATCAATCAGCAACAGCTAAGCACAGTCAGCTCTCAAAGACAGTAAAGATTTCTCACATTATTATTATTCTTTAAAACCTGGGTCAAACACCACCATTTTTCAAGGCCATAAGCAGACAAGCCCGTCACATACAGTGGCAGGCACACATCTTCCAAACCCAGCTGGGTGCTGTGGAGAGGCATCTAGGAAGGTACCACCACAGCACCTTCCTGCTGGAGGTAGTGCCCTCCAATAGCAGCAGAATCAGGCCCTGCCAGCACACCCAGGAGAAGCCTCACCTCTGTGCTGAAGTCACCTAAGCTAACCCAGCCACTTCTACCCAAAGCTGGTTTTATAGAGGTTATGCGCGTGGCCTGGCTGGCAGAGCAGCAGAGATAGCAACCTCTGAAAAAGGGGCACAGCTTCCTTTCCCGACGCAGCCATCTCCAGAAGCAGCCACCTGTCCTCAGGCTAACGTGAGCGTAAGAGAAGCTTATATATCAAATCCCACCCAGCACTGAGTCATGCACCGATGTGGTGTGCAACTGCAATCAACAGGCTGCGAGCATGCCCAGTTTAACCCACACAAATCCGACTTTTAAATGTCTGTGACGGTTGCATATCCTCCTCTCACCCCCATCCATGACAGTCTTCTAGGTCCTTATCCTCACAGTACCCCTACCAGCAGATGAGAGCTTTTATCAACACACACACAAGCAAAGCACCGAGTGCCAGGCTCACAGGAGTTAAGCCAGGTTTCCTGGGCCCTGTGTTAGAGCCCCAACTGTGGGTCATCCTTCCTCATCATCCCACTCTCAGAAATGCTAAAATCAAATAGGAGCCCATAAATAACACACTTGTAATATTTCAAATCAGATCTTGAAAACTCAAGTCTGCTTCCAGCTCTTCTTGGAGATGACTGATGTATTCATTAGCTCATAAGCTCCCCCAGGGACAGACAGTCCCTCTCCTTCAGTCTGCACGGGGCCTGGATCAACAGGGTGCTGTAACGATAATACTCATACCCAAAAACACAAAGTCAGATTTAACACGCCCTTGAAATGCAGGCAGCTCCTGGATCACATTTTCCTGACAGATTTCACAAGTCAGCCTGTTTTTCCCCATTTTTGCCAAACTCAGAGGCACAGTAAGAACTATATTTAAAATGTAGCTAACAATTGTGGCAAATCTTAAAATTTTGTTTTTAACATTCAACTTTTAGTAAGACTATCCCAAACAAGTTACCTGGTTCCTCTCCTTCCCCCACTTTCCGAAGAGTCTGAGAACTAGTTTGTCTTGCATCTACATTAAAAATTTCAGAGCAAGCAAGCAGTATGATAACTACAAGAGAGGCTAAACAATTCATCATTGCTCCACACCAAGCACTGCCTTGCACCCATTCTGCACTGCTGTGCTGCCCATACTCCCACTTTACGCTGAACGTAACTGATCCTAAAAAGTGCCAAGTAACAGCAAACCAAACCCTGGAGAGACAGGGTCTCAGCAATAAGCAGCAGCAAGTACACTTACAGCCCAGAGGAACAAAACAGGGGCACAGCCCTGCAAAGATGTTGGATTTTCCTGAGCTGCCTCCACTTTGAGATTACGAACACTCCTTCTGCAGTGCCAGCATTTGCATACCACAACATATTTACAAAGAAATCAGCCAGGACCCAAGCACAAAGGTGAACACGGAGAAGAGGCCCGTAGTGCTTGGGGCACCCCGCAGAAAAGCACGGGGCTTTCTGCTCTGCTTAGATGCTTTAGGGAAAAGCAAACCAGTTACGACCTATCCATGTCTAAAGCACGATCCCCTTCCCCACCCCGTTTAACAAAGAGGACAGAAGTTTGCAGGCGCAAGGCCTTACAAGCTCTCTAAAACGCAACCACCACGTGGCGAGCGTCAGGAGCAGAGCTCACACAAAGAGCCGAGAAGCAGCAGGAGACAGGGGAGAGGGCTGGGAAAGCCTAGGCAGGCAGGAGATGGGGGAAGGGGAGACGGAGCGTTATTCTCCAACCATCGCCACAAGGAAGCAAGCACAAAGACGGTGAGGCTAAGCAGATAAGGAGAAGCCAGCCGAATGCCAGCCTGGCAGCATAGATAAACGGAGAAGCCCAGACCCTGCTGGAAGGAGAAGAGTGTGGTTTGGTAGAGAGCTGAGGGAGGAACCCGGCTTGGCGCTGCCCCAGGAGGGGAAGGAGGAGACTCTTCCTGGCAAGGCAGAGGAAGGCGGTTTGCTCAGCACTTACCTGCCCTGTAGCACGTCCCTCGTACTGCGCACGCTGCAGCACGGTCCTTCTCACACACACACAGATACACAGCTACAAAATTAACTTAATTTTACTGTGTTCAGGGCCATTAGTCTTTCCAATCTGAAGACCGAGATCGTTTTCAGCACTTAAATGCCTCTTTATTGAGGCTAAAAATTCTTCTGTTTTCTCCAATTTAAAAAGAAGAAGAAGAAAAAAAAAATCCCTTTTAGACAAAATTCATGCTCAGGGCAAAACATCTCCTCTCTACCTTCCTTCCAAAAACCATCATCCTAGCGAAAGCAGCCAGAGCATCCCTGCCTGTGTTAAGAGCCCAGAGGTCTCGTTTTCCCTTCCCACAAATTATATAATGGAAAAAAACGCAGTGGCCAGCCCCCAGCAGCTGTTTGATAGGAACACAGCTGTGCCTTCTCACACATCAATTATGCTGCTCTGCACTGCACTGGACAAATTCAAAATGCATCTGCCAAGCTCATTTTCTTTACCCAGTGACCACTGGATAACTCCATAAAAGCATCCAGTGGCTCTCCACGGGGCACCATATTGAGCTCCAGCCACCAAAGGAGGCCTTAAGCAATCGTCCCTGTCCCCCTACATGCAGTGCTACCACCCTGGCCGCTCTGAAGCACTGTCTCCACACCATCACCTTCTGAGCGTGAGTGACCCAATGCAGCCTCTTGTTCTGCCACCAGGTCACTTCAAATCCAAACCTCAGCTCCCCAGCTTCTAGAAAAGTACTTAATGGGGCTTACACACATCCATACAGAAGTTTAAAAAAAAAAAAAAAGCAACAAGAACAAGGCAGCAGGGGAAACAAAACACACAGGGACATAAAGAGGACAGAAAGCCTCAGGGGAGGGACAGTATTTATAAGAGCAGTTATTAGAGACTGAGAAGCTAAACCATGCTAAGGTTGCTGGGGCTTCAAAGGGGAAAAAAAAAAAAAAAGTCTGTGCAGAGCATCTTGGAGAACACAACAGCCTTACAGGTGCATATGTGGGTTGGAACAGAGAAAAGCTGAGACACACTGGCACCAGAGAGGAAAGCAGACTGTCAAAGAAAACTAGAAGGCAAGGCAGGCCAGGGAATCCGCACCATTTACCCATAGCAAGGGGCTCTGCCAAGTATTTTGAGACACTTGCAACTTCCTCAGCAGAAAAGCTGCCTGTCCTCTTCATTTCTATCCTGGCCTGCACTTCCTCTGTAACTTTCCCAGCACAATTTATTACATTTACTGCAAGACAACCATTTTCCCTGATGTCTGGATTTTCATAGGCTGCTATTTCAATCAAAGTTTGCTACCTTAAAGGATAGACTACAAAACAGGTATCATGAAACAGGGACTAACAACCACCATTCATAGTACAACCGAGCTCTGATCTGCAACTGGGAGCTGTAGGTACTGCTATAACACTGATTTCACCCTGCGCATTTGAAAGTCTCGAGTCTTCTGCTCTGTGCCAGCACTCAAATACAAATTGCTATGAGTCCAGTTATATCTATGTTGAAGGGAAAGAATGAGCGTCAAAATAATGCCGGGTAAATTGACTCCACAGACCTCTCTTCTACTCCTCCTCCTACCCCAGAAAATCCCTCAGCCTCGCCTCACCTCACCTCCCCCTCCTTGCATGCACACAGTCCCTCAGCAAAAGCTTTGCACACGTTAAACCAATACTTGTTAGCATGGCCAGGGACAGTGCTGGGAGCCTCAGCTGCCTTTAAGGCATGCTCCAATTGGTCCAACTTTCTAATGATAAAGCTATTTGTAGTCAGATATTCATGACGCTGGCAGTGATTCTGTTCATTAATACCTAGTCTGAATGTACAACAGCAAAGGAGGAAGAGTTCACAGCCTGTAAAAGATACCAAGCTCCAGTTAAATAAAATAAAATAAAAAGAACACAAACTTGAGAGTAAACCAGCATCACTAAGCAAGAAGATTGAAGCTCTTTTCCTACGGCAGATGTCTCCAGCATGCATTTACTCTGCTGAGCAACAAGAACATCTTATTCTACTTGTTCTTGAGATCCCACCTGAGCAATGCCCACAGAAGGCACTGGCTGTCTGTACTGGGTCCAAATGCAAGCAAGACTCCAAGCTTACTCTTGTCAACACTTCCTACATCTCCACTTGCAGAGCCCTGTGTGAGGGCATCCAGCTGCAGTACTGTGACATGCTCACCATTCCAAACGTCCACAGCCAGCTCTCCACTATCCTGCAACAGCTGTGGGAGCTTCCTGCAGGAGCAGTCATGACATGTGCCACTGCACAAGACACAGAAGCAGCAGGGAAATGGGACACCCTGAAGCCCCAGACAAACCCCATCTTCAAAAACTGTCATTCAGTAGGAATATGGTCAGGCTTTCTCAAAAGCTGGATGCTAGATCTTTGCACCCAGGTATTTTTTCTGGTATATCCAGCATAAGCTACAAACACCAGCTCTTCTGTTCCAGCAAGGCCTGAACACCAGCAATGCTTGCAAGACCTTGGCACAAGGCAGGGAGACAGAAACATCCCTGATAAGCCCCAAGATATCTGGGATGTTCTTTTCCTCAAGGTCATGATTATCACAGGTACCAGCATTGCGTCCAGGCTGGTAAGCCACATGCTAGACCAACTCACACGGCCTCCAGCAACACAGTCCTAACAACATCAGCCTTAGACCTGTAGCCACCTTTTGCACAGTACTTCAGACTGCCAGGCTGCTGACTGCATGGCCTTACTTGTTTCTGTGCCCCCACAGAGAAAGGAATAAGGAACCTGCTTACAAAACTCCTTAAAAGACCACTTTCTCATTCATAGCAGTGTTCCAGATCCATTGCCAGCTGTTCCAGACTTGCAGAACAAGATGATCCCATTACATCTAGTGCTGTCCTGAACCAGAGGCATCAACTTACATGCAGGAGAGTTTAGATGTCTGTTGCTGCTGAGTTCGGTCTAACCTTCCTAAAAGAGTCCCCTCCAAAAGCCCCCATTTTCCCCCTCCCACAGAACCCAACAGTTCAGCCACAAGTATGAACAGGTTCATCAAAAGACATTATCAGTCAAAGTGCAGTTCAACAATGAGTCCCAGAGCCCTGGCACGTCCCCCCACAACCTCAGCACCTCCTTATACAACTGCCCAGTCAGTAAGTAGAGGAGTCACATGAGACTAGCACAGATGCTGGGAGAGCAGGTTTTAAGTTATTCCTGCACAAGAAAAAGGAGTAATAATTAAGCAATGCCTAATAAGATGCCTGGGCTCTATCTGTTTGAGAATCCTTGCACCCTTGACTATAGCAGTACACCAAGAAAACAGCACTCCCTCTTACGCAGTTCGTTTAAATATCCATGCTATCTCCAGTAGAGGACTCTGCAGCAATTTCTAGGAAAGATGACACCAGAGAACCAGTTTCCACATCTCCAGCTCACTGCCCTTGGACAGTTCTTTTTGGGTAGAGCTGTTAAGACTGGAAAACTTGTTTCCATCTGACGCTGGTTGGTGATACAACCTCCCCCCCACATCCTAACTGAGAGTAAAGCCCTTCTGAAGATCCCACCCAGTGGTCTACAGGAGCAGAATAACCACGCTGTTTTCTTCTAAGCCCCACTTTGCCAGGGTGATGCTACTGGAAAGCTAAAGCTGTTACAATGAGCTTCTAGGTTGCTTCTCGATTCCTAAAACCAAAGGTCACATGCCAGCAGGCTCAGCTAGTGCCCTGCAATAACACTTCATGTAAGGCAAGGGCTCCATGCCTTTGCTCTACTGTACCACCTCCAAGAAAGAATTTCCCCTGTAGGAGCAGGGGAGAGACAAGAGGAACAGGGAACACACCAGGCTGTGGTATGTAGAAACAAAATGTAAGCATTTGTCTCTTACAGCCATCTCCTGACAGAAGAATACTGCAGAGTAGATCCCCCATAAGCTGTATGCACACATACTAGATGGTCAGTTGTTGCTCCCTCATCAAGTTTAGGATTGGTCATATCCAACTGTTGGTTGCACTTTCTCTGTCCAACTGTAAAGTTTACCATGTGATGCTGGCACCTTACTGAACAGAGGTTTCAATTCAAATGTATAGGCCAAAGACATGCTACCAACACTGCTAGGAAAGCAGATTTTTCTGCTTTCAGAAGCTCTTCCTCTGCTGCTCCTACAGAACCATCAATTTTGGCCACTGGAAAACTTGCCACAAGGGGAAAAAAAAAAAATAAATCTCTTTTTTTCTTTTTTATAGAAGCAGCAATTATCAACCCTGGGTTTGCCTTTTAGCTATACTAACAATCTCTTCCCTGGCTTCCTTGGCCCTTCTGCAGAAAACTCACTTGAAACCATCACACAACCCTACCACCTCTGCCATTGTTCAAAAAACATGGTGAGTTTCGCTTGTTCCTGCAGTTTCTTTGTTTGGGTGATTTCAAGACCATCTACAATAGTATCATTCTCAGCACTGCCGCTAAAAATAACACTTGCGAATTAGAAAGGGAACTTCCCCAGCTGCCTAAATCCTGGTAGAACAAGGCACACACACAGAGGACAGAGGGAAAGGTCCGTGCCATGTCCCACGTTCTCACAGGTTAGACACTGTCCTGTCTTGTTACATCCTAATGTAAAGATGATCAGTCTTGTTCACCTCATGCATCACCCAAAGGAGTAATGTTTCCTGAAGTTTTGAAACACAGGGAGTGAAAACTATTTCTCTTTTCTTTCTACCTGCGCTTTCCCAGAAATCTTCAAAGAAGTCAACTCTAGGAGCTTGGAACTTCATTTGCTCATCTAGGAATGAGAAACACGTCATGCTTAATTGAGTTAGCCCATAAATTTCTATCAGATACGCTTTCAAATAAAGCTCTTTAGTACAAGATACATTTATCACCATTCAGAAGTGAGACTAGAATGTCACAGCACACTACGGTAATAAGTGTATTTGTTGCCAGTTGGTGTATCTCTAAAGTGAGACAAAGAAGGGAGGAAAACCTTCAGAAATAGAATGTATCAATACCGTTAACTTAAACAGAGTGTTTATATATCCTGGGGGCTCTGAAATGGTACATAAATAAAGACCTAGTGTCATAATGCAAACGTAAAGAAGCAAGTACAACATCCCAGTCTACATAAAAGTGTCCTTCATTGTGACACGGAAACAGCAAAGACAAAAAGTAAATCTGATCCCATTTTAACACTAATTAAATTCATATATACCAATTTTCTTTTTTTAAATGAAGCAAACATATTTGAATTCATTAGTGACAGAAAACATTCTGAATAACTTAAGTGCAGCAGTCATCTCCATTTAAAGCTTTTCACTTTTAATCCTAAATATATCTCAAGAATATCCCTTCTGTTTCTTCCACATTGGACTTAGGGAGGGGAAAGTGGATTCTTAGAGCTAATGACTTACTCTTTTTCCCTATCGAGTCCTCACATCTAGTACATCACATCCATGACCTTTCCACAGAGATTAAGTGTTGCTTCATGTACTGAATCTCGCCCTAGAGAACTATCCGGCCTTCATGAAACACAATGCCATCATCCATGAACCAGTCCCAGGTATCATTTTCTTCTGGTTGTGAGGATCTGTGTTAGTCTGACCTTCTGACTTTGAGCCCAGACACCTATAAAAGCACTTTATTCATTTATTAAAACAAACAAAAAACCCAAGGGAATTATTTTCTTCTCATAGTCCTAAAAGATCTGATCCTTGGAATGGGACTCCCTGCATTTCATTACTGATTCATGAAGACCTCACCCTGCTAAGTTGCTTTGCAGCCAGAAGACCTATGTTTTCTCCTCTCAAGCACTGTTACAAGAAAAGCTTAGATCGTCTGCTAGAATGCTTATGCACTGCAGTTCTGAAGAAAAGCTGTATGAAAATAGATTTATTTCTGACTACCACAGCAAGTGACTGAACGTGGAACAGGGATGCTATTGGGAAACCACATTTTGTTCCCTGGAGCAGAAGCAAGTCATTTTACCTCAGTGCCTCGATTTCCTCCTGCCTTCAACTCACGGTGATACTCAGCACTTTGCAGACATACACGCAAAGGGCTAGAAAGTCTAAAGGCCGTTATCAGGACAGTGTTCTGGGCTCCATGGCAGAAAGAATTGCTGCACATGTGCGAGCCAGGCAAAGACAGACCTTGGGGGAATTTTTACCACAGCGCACTTCAAAGTGGGAAGACCACAGAAAGTCAATTCAAGTTACCTCCTGGAGTTAATGCTGGCCATAGGAGGCTTCCATCCATCACATCCACAACTTCCACAACTACAAAAATGCCCCCTTGGGGGTGGGGAAAGGGAAAGTGGAGTTCTGCAGGAGAGCTACTGTGCTTTCCAGTCACACACTCTATTCTGTAACTTTTCCAGTGTAGACACCAACAGCACTTGCACATCCAGTTCCAGTGCTAATGGGAGCAGACACCAGTGTCAGGCCAGTTACCTGGGCAAGTCTCGTCGTAGATGTAGCCCTTTTGCTTGAGACACAGGCCTTTCCAGGGACCTAGATATCAGAGATCTCCATAAAATGTGTCATGGTTTAATCCCAGCCAGCAACTAAGCACCAGACAGCCACTCGCTCACTCCACCACCCCCACCCCCGGGTTGGGATGGGGGAGAGAGTCAGAAGAGCAAAAGCAAGAAAACTCGTGGGTCAACATAAAGACAGTTTAACAGGTAAAACAAAAGCTGCGCATGCAAGCAAAGCAAAACAAGGAATTCATTCACCACTTCCCATCGGCAGGCAAGTGTTCAGCCATCTCCAGGAAACCAGGGCTCCATCACACATAACGGTTACTTGGGAAGAAAAACACCATCACTCCCAACATTCCCCCCTTCCTCCTTCTTCCCCCAGCTTTATATGAGGAGCATGACATCATATGGTCTGGAATATCCCTTTGGTCAGTTGGGGTCAGCTGTCCCAGCTGTGTCCTCTCCCAACTCCTTGTGCACCCCCAGCCTACTCGCTGGTGGGGTGGGGTGAGAAGCAGAAAAGGCCTTGACTCTGTGTAAGCACTGCTCAGCAATAACTAAAACATCCCTGAATTCTCAACACTGTTTCCAGCACAAATCCAAAACATAGCCCAGTACTACCTGCTATGAAGAAAGTTAACTCTATCCCAGCCAAAACCAGCATAAACGGTTCCTGGCCTGAGGGCAAAGCAAAAGCAGAAACCATTCACTCCAGCAGAACAACAGGAAGGTGTCCTTGGGCTCGCAGCCTCAGAGTGGTGTCTAGTATGATATGAGATGCCTTGCCTACCTAGGAAAGCCTGCACCTTCCTAAACATCATCTAAGGTTTCACAAAACCCCTTTCTAAATAGGAGACCCCATTGGGAAGGAGAAGAAAGGGAGGGGAAAGCAAGCTATTCACAACCGACTGGAGTTCCTCTGTAAGGGTTATACAGCCTTAACTACAGCAGATTAAATTCACACCCTAGCTCAGCTCATACATGAAGAGCTTTTCAGTATAGACAAAGAGTAAGTCAGAACCGTACGTCTCTGCAGATCTGTAGCCAGAGTTGTGCTACACAGCTTAAGCTTTACTTAAAACATACTAAAAAGAACATAGCAAGAGGATGATACCCATATACCTGAGCTATCGAAAGGAGTTCCTGAAGTTCTTATACCCAGGAATCTCACTGTAGAGTACAGTTAACCTATCTATAGCTGCTATCCCAAGCAGGGACAGTTATGACATAACCCAAATCTCTTCACAGATATAGAACATGAGAGCAAGTTAAACTGAGCAGTTACCAGTGAAAAAGTAGTCACACCACACTATGTCCACTCTTGCAGTGGAAGGAGGCTGCTCCATGGTTATACTGGTATAATTGAGTCAATTCAGCAGCAGAACTTCACCAGGAAACTGAAATCCTCTGTGTCCATCTGGTGTGCTCCTCCTCAGAGGCTGTTGAACTAAGGCTTCTTTTCCTACAGTCAGGTTAAGACAGACAGCAACCTTCAGGCTGAGTCCAAGGATGCTCTGACATTCTGCAGTGTCTTCACATACAGTACCTTTGTAGGGAATAGTGCCAAAATACAAAAGAAGGGCAAGGCAGGACCAACACCATTCATCCTCAAATCCCACATGTTTCTCCATAATGAAACTTGATAGGTTATTATGTGCCAAGAGAAAGTCTAGCCCTAGCTTAGGACAACTGATGCCAATAAAAAGGAATTTTAACTCTGGTTGGTAAAATGTTGGATGGAAAAAAATCAGACTGAACCACCCAGTTATTTACAGCACTGCAGACTTCCTGTTTTGATGCAAGTCAGCAAGACCTTCTGGAAAACCCAGGAACAAAAAGCAGTAGTTAAGGAGGATAAGTTAGTTACAGAGAAGCTAATAATCTATCTCTGCTAGACTTCGAAACAGAGGAAACTGCATCTATGCCTATCCTTTTCTAGCAGTATTTCAAAGACTAATGCACAGGAAAATGAAGGAATAAATCAGTGAACTAGAAAGAAAAGCATGCTACTAGCCATAAGAAAGGAGGCTATGTATGCCTTTGCAGTTTCAGATACAAGTCTTCTCCCCTGCTTCCCCAGTCCATTCTTCCTCATGTGGCACATCAGTTTATTCTAACCAGGTGCTGCAACTCTGCAGGTACTGAGTGCAAGAGCCTTTAGAAGGCAGGTGAGCAGAAGTGATTCTGAAAAGTTCAGAACAGCAAGTCTTACCTCCACACCAGGTGAAATGCCTGAAAAATATCACTGGAGACAGCTATTAAAAAGAAAAGCTAAACAAACAAGGACAAGACATTTAGGTTCTAGGAATCTGGTTGTTCTTATCATAAAAGCTCCTAGAAAACTAAAAAAGATTTTAACATATTGCTAAGCTTTAACCTAGTCTCTTGCCAATTTACAATTTTGGAGAATCACGGATGATAGGATAAGACAATACTGTGGACTGAAACCAGCTACATAAATATAAAAGGGAGAGGAGAGGGAAAAAAAACCACAATTCTTTCACATCATAAATTGGGAAAGAGAGGAAAAATGGCAATACAAGGCCCAGCGTACAGCCCTCCGACCCAAAGGGACTTGTTCCGCTGACCTATCTAGGCTCTGGTTCATGGCATTTATGCTCGTAAGTTCATGGATTCACTCCATAGCAGTTAAGTACAAAACCATCCCCCGAGTGTTCCCAGTATGTATCCTGCTATACTGGCAGAGCTGTGCTTTGTGGAGCTATACCCAACTGCCTCCCAGCAAGTTCTGCTGGTAGAAAGGTGGGGCTTGCTGGCCACACAGCACTTATATTACAGATTTCTGCCTGCCAGCAGCTGACCCACACCTCTCAAAGATGAACTAACAGTGTATCCCACCATCACAAGCCTGCACACAGCCAATAATTCCAAGTTTACTTTTAAAGCTGTAATTGATAAAGCCACAAGGAAAGAGCTTCGCAAACTAGCAACAGAGCCACCCTGCAAGCCTTCGATCAGAGCCAGTCACAGGGTACTTAATGATGGGCCTCAAGGACCAAACTAGCAACAGAGCCACCCTGCAAGCCTTCGATCAGAGCCAGTCACAGGGTACTTAATGATGGGCCTCAAGGACCGCTCTCAAAATTCCAGCAACATCACACTCTGCTCCCCTACAAGCAGCTCTACAGCAGAACATGGTGCTGCACACCTCTTTTCTCCAAGCCCCTGGACCAATTACTGAGAAAGATCATTCACTTAAAAGCATAAAACTTCACAGAACTGAGAAGACACAAGCAGCAGGCAGCATGGCTTCCAGCAACTGCTCCTGAACCCGGGAGCTCTGTTTGGGCTCCCTTGCACATATTGCACCAAGCAGGGATCAAGACAGCATGACGCACTTCAGACTTACTGCTTAGCCCACCAGAGTGTTCACACCGGCAATTCAAACACAGGTTTCCAGGAATAAGTAGCAGGGATTTTTGTCACTAGATGGATAGATGATTTGTTTAGCATGATAGACATACCCTGCAAAAAGTCTTATGATAACCAAGGTACAGCTACAGATCAATTTGTCTGAGACACGAAAGGCTCTGCATAGCTGGTAATACACTTTAAAGAAATACATTTTCAAGACACTTGGATGCACGCTAGCAAGCAGGTTGCTGAGCCAGTGTTTGTTTCATTCTTCTCTCTGCAAGCCATTCCCACAACATACTGATTAAGACAATGGCTGTTTGGCTCCTAGATCCAGGGGAAGCTCTTCTAGCTACTCTGACCTCCTACTCTCTTCTCAGCTCACCTGCATACTTATCTGTCATAACACACACGTCAAACTACAGCCAGGCATACTTGGTCATAGCCTAGCATCTCTTCACAGGAAAGCAGGTCACTAGGAGGCCTTGAACCCTGCAAGGGGCCTCCTTAAATTATGTCTCCACATCAGAGTAACAAGATTCTATTCCCCTCAGGGTGCCCCTAAGGCTCCATTATAATGGAGCCTAGGAAGATAATTTCACCATCCAATAGACCATGGTTTTCATGGAGCACAGAAGACACATTTAGGACCCGCTTTTAATCTCTCCCTTCCAAGAGCCAACTGAACACAAGTTCTGTTAAGACTTCCAAACAACCAGGACTCACATATTGTACAGACGCACCTTGCACAGGGTGGACTCAAACAAACCTGAGTTCCACTACCAAGGACTTCTGATGGATGCAGCAGGCACTCAGCACCCTCTGGCTACCTTGCACGTGGCCGAGTGACAAATGCTGTGGTGTCTCCATAGACCAGCTGTCCTCTCATCACTTAGCAAGGCATAGCGCTGGAGTTGTCATTTAATAAAGATTTGGAATTCATTTCCTCTTTTACACCATCATGAGGAAAATTAGCTTAGCTCAGAGGCATGAGACAACAGTGTGACTGATGCAGAGGGTGTTTATTTAGGCAGGCAGCTAGAGAGGAGTCCGGGAGAACTGAACATGCTTCTATTAGCATCCCTTGGCATTCACTTCTCCAGCTTTTGCAGTAGATGAGGCCTTTGAGTGTGGGAAATTCTGGGCTTCAGGCACTTGCCTGAATCCAGCATGCCAGAACACACTGCCTCAAGAGTTTCCCTACCTTCTCCAGTATCTTGTATTCCCCTCCCAGATATTCAGGGGACAGGTCTCCAGATTCTCAGAAGCTCTCTGGTGAAATAGTCACAGAAAAAAGCATGGAAGAAACTGCCAAGAAACACCCTCCAAACCCTTTGTTTAAGGTGGAAGTGGGTTTCTCCTGAGCCAGTGAAATTCCCCTGCTCCAGGGCTGTGGCTGCTCCACCATGCCAGGCATCACCCACAGAAGTGACGTTCCAGAAACAGGGACAACGCCAAAGCAATCAGAGCGGAGGACTCCCCAACTCCAGTGGTCCTTGGGAGCAGTTTTTCTTGCATGAGCAAGCAAGAGAGGCAGCATCATGAACTAGAAGTTAAGGTAACCCAGAGAAGTATGCCCTTACATGAGCAGCACTGGACAGTCCAGGAAACCTTCCAGTCCCTCATCACTCCATTATACACAGAGGGAAGGAATTAAACTTTGAGACACATCAACACTGCTCATAAGGCACAGCACAGGTCTGGCACATCGGAGTCTAACCCCAACACACAGTTATTTGCTATATATTTCTCTTCCTTCCCAGCAGCCTGAAAGGGAAATGTGTAAATTTAGCTTCTGCCTTCCCTGCTAGAAACATCTCCCTCCCCGCACCAATGCACAAATGCAGACTCCTCCCTGAGATGGCCAGGCAAGCCAAGCACTGGCTGCACCTGCTTTACTTTGCAGTAAAGCTAGAGCAAGCACACTGTCTCCATGAGGAATTCACAGTGGAATAGTTAATGCATCCTAGTTAGCCTGCAGCCAGAAACACTTTTGACTTTTGGAAGAGAGATTACAAAGGAAAATTTCTTCCTGTTTTACCTTCAGAACATGAATTAGTTTGCTGTGGTCAGACCAGACTTCAGATGCATCAATTCTGTTAGTAAGACAGACCACAAACACTGACACCTCCTCTCCCCATCTTACTTGTCACCCAATTAGATGGGGGGGATTCCAGCCCTGCCTCATAAAGCACTAGCTCTGCTCAGGCTGCTGGTTTCTTCTCTCATGTTGCTACACATGTGCTTGTCCACTCCATTCTCATCCCCATACTGAACAACACAGGTAGCTTTAATGTAAAATAGAGAAAGCTAAAAGGTTCAGCTTTCTGCCGAAGGTCACACTGGAAGTCAAGCAATGAGCATCCTATGGTGAAACACCTGTCACAGTCTCTGCCAAGTGGAAATGATTCTCACATGTCAAGATTTTAGGTGACTTTGCTTAATGAAACCAAGCTCTTTTTAGAGTCTTCTCCCCACCACCACCTCTTACTTTCAAATGTCAGTGTTCTTTGCTGCAGGGCACAGTAACCTAAATCAAGCTTACCTTCCCTTATTAGAATAAGCCTTGCCTGTTTCCCCACTTCAAAAATCAACTGGAGGATGCTCTTCAGAACAAGGTTTTAAGCCACTGGGCCAAAAGGGGGAGGAAGGGGAAGAAATATCACCACATTGTCTGCATACCAAGCTGGCTCACCTCAGTTTCTCATTCATTGAAGTCCAGCCTCCATTGTGCAAAGAGAGGTGACCCAGCTGGAGGCTAACAGAGTTAAACACAAGAACTTGATGAAGGCTTAGCTATGGAGAACACATATGCAGAGCAGAGGTGCCAACTACTCATCTTAGTACCTGGATTAACAGTGCAGTTTTGCCCTAAACAGGAACAGTGGCTACTTCGCCTGTGGCACACAAATGTCCCAAGCTCCTCTATGTGGAGGGAAGTAAGTACCAAGAGCCATGAACGCTGCAGCTGATAGCATTCATTTTCCCCAATCCCAGAACAAGCTTATACTCTTACAGTGCAAATGACTGAAGGAGGGGAAAAAGTTATTTTTCTTCCTCTGCCACTGCCCACCTTCGCTTGTTACTACACATCTAAACCTGGAAGGAACCTATCAGCCACCTTCACAAGCCACTTCCAGTGGTCAGATATGCCCCAGAGAGCCCTTCAGAGGCTAGTGTCAAATCCCAGCGTCCTATGTGCTCTTTCCCCCATCGCTGCCAATTAGGCAGACATCTACACAGAAGGGCCATTTTTGGTGTGCTGCCAGCTTCCCCCCCACCCAATTCATTCCAGGGTCTGTCCACAATCATTACTTCATCCCCTTGCTCACTTCACTAACACTCTAGCTGTGCTTGGCCGCAACCAAAGACTATTTGTTTATGGCTATTTGGAGGCAGTGTTCCTACCACCTCCCTCAATGCTAGCCCATACTCCTACTCCATTCAACTGTAGTTGCACTGAGATAGTTCACTACGATGCAAGTTAAATAGCCACTTAAACATCTGCTTTGACAAGAACATCTTTGTTGCCCTATAGTTGTGTGACAGACACATCTGTGAAACAACAGGGTGTAACTGTACTGTGATCTAAGTATGACAGGGATCTCACACCTGCCTAAGAACAGCACCAGCACAAAGTGCCTGCTCTTACTGAACAGGGTCCTGGGCACGCCTGGCCAAATTCAGCACCAGAGTAACCACCTGCTGCAGCAAGGACACCGCAATGGCAGAGGAGGGTCCTGCTCTGAATGCCCAGCACAGGAACAGCACACAAGTGACCGCAATATTGCTTTTTTTTCAGAGGGGGGAGGTTGAGCTGTTGCATGACACAAGGAACAGGAATCGGCATGACCCAGGAGTTCTGAGTTAGGCAAGGCCTGTCCCAGCCTCAGAGAGGTCTAAGGAATGCAGACAGGAACAGTATTTCCAACTCTGAAAGAGATATGGTGCTTTGTGCAGCTCAGGGATGAAACAAGGAGTCTGGAAAGAAGGGAGGTTAGAGGCAGAGAGAAAGCCATAAGGGCCCCTTAACCCAAACAAATATTTGGCTAAGAACTTACAAGGAGTAAAACACAGATGGAGGAATGAGACCCGGTGCTGTAAAATTCGAGCCTAAACAGAAGTAACAAGACTTGAGAAGATCCACTCAGAGGTGAATTCAGACTCTAGACCCTGCAAAGCACATCTTGCAATTTTATTCAGCTGAATATTGTGCCAAGAGCCAGCCTGCATGGTGACTTACAGTGTTCGGCTCTTCCTGCATCTGGCTCGGGCACACTCCCTAGAGCCAGCAGTTCAATTGGCTCACTTGCACTTCCAGTGGCCTCCTACAGTCCAGCAGAAGGTAATCACACATGAGGTCCCCATGCTCCAACGGCAGTACAAAGGGATGATGCCTGGCTTCAGGGGACAGGCAGGACAACGAGGAGGAGAGGAAAGTAAAATATACTGACAGGTTGGCTGAAATGCTTACTTGCAATCCCCCCTACACCTTTATTGCAGCTTATGGCAAGCCATTAGCTCCATGGTGACCATGCTTCACCAAGCCCAGCGCAGCAGGGCCAAGTAAACAGTATGCTGTGGGGACATCACACTTTGCTGATGGTCACAGGAAATCACAAGTGACAGAGCAACAAGAGCAGGTGCCAAAACCAACTTGCATCCCCACTATGTAAGTCCTCAACTTCTGAGCAAACTGCTTTTGGGTAAGGCAGAACAAAGTCACAGCAAAGAGTTTCAGCTGAATGGCCTGAGCAGCTGTGGGGCTGGCAGAGGGCACATGAACAGAGAAAGCCACAGTTCTCCTTCCCTGGGAGGAGAGAAAGGAAGGACAGGCCTGCTCTGGCTCTCCCATCACCAGGCAAGCTGCATATTTGCCCAGGTTGCCAGAGCAGTACTCAGCCATGTACATAAGCCCCTAACACTGACAAGAACAGCTGCTGTAAGCAGAAGCAGTAGCTCAGCTCAATGTGGATGTGTCAGGCCTTCAGATGCAGCAGCCTTTGGCTAGTAAGATACTGTAGCTTCCCTTCTACCACCACCCCACCAGCCTGGTTATCTCCTGATCTCAGGAATTCAATTCAAGATCATATTCTCCAAAGTGTAGGAAGGGTAGATTTGCACTCACTTGAACTGGCAACTGTTTAATCTATCAAATGATAAAACAACAGAAAGAATGGCCAAATATCTTTAGAAGAGGACACTAAGAGCATGAGATTTTATTTTTTTTTTAATTAATATTTTCCCCACTGCCACTTTTCAGCCCTTCTTGGTTGGTTCTCTTCCTATTCCCCCCTCCCATCTAAGACAGTTAGCTTCCAGCTCTGCTGACCTCGCAAGTCCTTCTCACATCATTCTTGCATCTTCACTGATTTCTCTCTCCTTACAGTTGCCCTCCAAGACTACAGAGTCTTGCCAAAATGCAGAAGATAAAACACATTCTTGTTGTCTGGTCAGCTTGTCCTTTTAACATATGGCACACAGAGTTTTGTTTCATCTTAAACTCAAAGCAACAAAGTTAAGCAGGCAGCTCTCATTACAGTATTACAGAAGTTGAAATTTTAGGCTTATTAAAAAATAGTGTATTTAAAATTCTATATAGATTCAAGAACACTGGAAGTTACTTTAAAAAAATAAAAATCAAAGGCAACAAAGACATGAGTTTCACAGCAATTCTGCCATTTGTTTTAAGCTTTCTAGTAACATAGCATGGCCTTTGAGTTAACATTTCATTTCAAACCACTTTAAAAATATATGATTGCTCTGTGATTGTTCTGCTCCCATGGACATTTTCATTGGAAAAAGTAAAGTCAGCATATGTATGTTCTCTAGTCAGTGCTCACTGATTCCCTAAAACAATGGGCAAAAAACCCAAGGGCATTAAAAGATGTTTCTAATTACTTTTACACTACTGATGAGAAGCAGATACTTACTCCCTCCTGCATAATCCCCATGTGCCAGGTACCGTACAACTCACCAGGATATTCTCTTCCAAACTTGCTTAAAACAAGCTTTTGTATTCTGACCATGCTCTCTACCAAGCCTGTACAATAGTTATTAACCAAACCAAGAGAAAATGACACATAATAGAATGGTTCTGTTAAAATTCATTACAACTGTCATTCCTAAAACTCCCAGGTACTTTCTGAAAACATCCCCCCTCTCCATTCTCATCAGATGCATAGAGATTGATGAGATAACACCACTACTAAGGAAACTTCACAGGTAAGCCTTACCCAGGTCTTGACTATAGCTTCACTTAGTCAGAAAAGAGAATTTTAGTTAGAATGATTATGCCCAGAAAGATATGGAAAGATGGATTTCTTTTGAAGGCAGCATCCCATGTATCAAATCCATTTCCACCTAGAGAACAGCTACTTAGAACATTTTGTTCACACTGAAAAATTTCCAGCCCTTTGATTACAAAGGCAACCTGCCAAGTGAGAGTATAAAATTAGCACATTAGTGCAGTAGTGTCTTCCTTAGTCTGAAGACAGCTTCAGTGCCTCAACGGCATGCCACAGCTAAGACTAACTAGATTCATTCTTTCCTACTCCAGAGGCTCAGAATCACTTGAACAGCAGTGAAATACAGATACCAAGCCAAATTATGTCTACTGATGAAAGAGCAAGAACCAAGTAGCAATAAGAGTGCAAAGGCAACCCTAGCACACAAGGAGAATCCCGCTGCAACAGCCAACAAACACCACAGTAAGTGAGCAGCACCCAACCATTTTATCCCTTCCTGCTGCAGGGCATATTGCAGCACAGGTGTTTCCCACTGTGGCTTGCAAGTACCAAGTCAATTTTTCAAACCCTGGTTGTAACTGCTGCTCACTTTAGAAGTGTAAGTTATTTTTAAAATGCATCATCATCAAAAAAAAAAAAAAAAGGTTAAATACAACCCTTTTCCTTTTATTCTTACGTTTGATAAACATTTCAGCAAGCATTTATCCAACTTAGGCAAGCTCTGGGTGTGCACCTGCTCCAAGCTTTGTCCCAGCTCTGGCACCATGAATTAAATCAACTGCCTTTATTCATATAGGCACTATGTAGTCACTGGAAAGGTTTCTCCTACCCATGTCTTTTAGAGACCCCATCACATCTCCTTCCACCCCCTCCCTCAGCAGACATTGACATCATTTTGCAAGCAATACTACTGCATCCAGTTGTTTCCTTCTCTTGAGCTGAAGCAAAAGGACACACTGCTGCTGGGGAGGTAATGCTCTGGGCAACGTAGCAGCCACCGCTGAGTGAGTGATAACCAGACAGGGCAGCATTCCACCGAACTGAGCTGGAGACAGTTGATTTCAAGAGGAGACGAGTGTCTGCTCCCAGAGCCTCTTTGCAAGGGCTCAGGTAAGAGGACATGAAAACAGTCCCCTTCCCAGCAAGTTTCAGAGCCATAAGGACTACTTCCAAGCCTAATTCCCCCAACACCTCATTTATTTGTTTTTATGACCTCTAAAAATATTCTTATTAGGGGTTTAAGAAGTTCTGTCTTTATTTCTTCCCCATCCTCCAAAATAACTTCAGCAAGATGGGTACAATAAAAGACATAATTTGCCTAACGTAACTACTCTCACACACACTTTGAACAGCTTAAACATTTATAAAGGTCCTGTCCATATACATCCATCCTTTCAAACCAGCAGCAGCTGGTCTTGGATTGTCAGGCAAAACAAGTGCTGCCCATCTCTGCTCCTGGACCAGCACATGGTTGTCACTCAGTCACTAGCTGCACCAGAGCAACGCCTCCCAGGTCCACCACCTTTGGTTCTGCTCCAATAGAAAAAGTCATTTTTCACCCAAATCCACAAATATACCTAGACCCTTGCCAATTTTCAGACTGTTGGTGGGATGGCTGGATTTGTACCTGCCCTGTTTGTACCACAAGGACAGCATCTGACCTGCATGTGGAGGACAGCTTGTTGTTTCACCTGAAATTGCCAAAGAAAATAAACAAAAGAAACTGATCCCATGCACTCACACTCCCAAGCAAATCTAGGTGGGGGGAGAACCATCTTAAGAACCAAATCAAGGGGACTAAAAACCCACCCAAAATACAGAAGGAGCTAGAGCACAATGCAGCAGTTTCCCAGAGAGCAGACTCACTTCTCAGAGCCAGTATGCACAGGAGGAAACAATTTGCAAAGCAACTCAGATCTTGGGCTGAAAGCCAGAGGACAGCTCTGAAAAGTCTTCCCTCTGCCACCAAGTTCCCACCAGCAAGCCTCTCCCCCAAGTTCTTCAATACTTGTACAAAGCCTAACAGAAGAGAGGCAATGAGAACTTCAGATGAGATCCATCTGTACTCTCTTCGCAGCTCCCCTCAGCACCACCGAACTCAGCACACCCAATGATGAGCCCAAGGCTGAGCCTACAGCAAAAAGAGGAAAAGCTCTTTGGAGCACTTGCCCATCCTCATTGCATCACAACTCACTGCGTGCAGATTTGAGTCAGCCAGCAACCCCAAGGTTTGCTTTATTCACAAAACAGGCAAGGAGACCTCCCCTCCCTCCTCTCCAAATTTGTAGGATAGGCTTCAGAGCTACTCACGGCAACTCAGCCTCAGTGCCCAGCAGGCAGGGGCCAGCTGGAAGCTCCAGCCAAGCGCTCAGCCTGTCCCCAGGGCAGCCCTGGCTACAGGAGAGATCAACTCTCTCACCTTTCTCACACACCTGTTTGCTTACAGCAGCAGCAGTTCAGGAGAAGAGTGACACTACTGGCCAAAGAGACAGATGCTCTACCAGGCTGAAGTGGGGGGAAGCTCCTACAAAAGCAAGCAGCGCCTTGAGGCTTCCACAGGAGAAGCTGAGGAAGAAATTCTTCAGCGATGCAAGAAAGCCTTGAGAAAAGAGCCTGAAAAGGCAAAAACATCACTGCTATTTAAATGCTTGAAAAGCAGGCAGACGCCATATCCAGAGGTGTGCAAGTTGTAAAATAGGTTAAGGGGCAGAGTTCTGCTAGATCTTCCCCTCTTTCAGAGCAAAATTGTAACAAAGTAAAAATCACAACCACTTTCTTCCAGCCTGAGGGGTAACTGGCAAGAACAACTACAATGTAGTTCAGGCACAGAGAAGGTGTCTCTCCTGGAGGGACGAAGTACAGGGAAAAAGGGCTCAGGAGCATAAAGAAAAGCACAGAAATCTGAGCAGGGATGGGTTAGTAAGAGGGTGGACAGATAGGATCTAGAAGCTGTACACAAATTATAATGAAAGCAGGAGAACCGCAAAGAGCAACTTAGGAAATGAAAAAAAGGGCTGAGGCATATTAAAGGAAAGCAATCTTTTCTTACAAGAGTTGACTACAAAAACATTTGGGGCAAACCAAGCAAGAAGTTTTTCCCCACAGAACTAGGTAATTTCTGGAAGGACAAGCAGGGACAACTGCAGTTTGTTAAGGTGGTCAGAGGGGAAAGGGATAGCAGTGAGCCAAGGTGCAAAGAGAAAATAACTTCAAAGCAGTTGCTCTGGGAGGTTAAATTAGGTAAGAGCATACTTTCCTAAGAAAGAAAAAGAGCAGGTGGTAATTGGGAGCATCTCTATAAATGGCCTTACTCCAACAGGAATGACAGTTACTGCACAGCAAATGTTTATAAAATAAAAAAAGATCCATTTAAACCAGTGGCCAGAGTATAACCAATTACTGCTGTGATACAGGAAGCCAACAGCTGCAGAGACAAAGGCATGCTGGAGCTCAGCCCTCAAGAAGCACACGGGCCCCATCGCTCCCTTAGAGTTTGGGTCGCCAGTTCCCTTCAGGCCCCTGTAATTTGCCATACATCCTTTGTCAGGCACTGACGACAAAAATAACATGAGGGAATGGGCTGCCCTTATTTCTTGAACAAGAAGTGCCAAAACACAAGCTTGCGACAAAGCAACTTAGCAACAAGAGATTGCCCAAGCTAAAAGGTCTACGCCAGCTCATCCAGCACATACCAGCATCTACGCTAACAGTGTGCAAAAGCAGTGTAAGTTTTGAAGGTGTTTACCTTGCCTTAGTCATAATTTTAAGTTTTTACAGCCAGAGTTTAGAAGTGATCTTGTGATATTTTAAGCCCGTGACCTTTGTTTAGAGTATGTCACTTTTAGCAGTATCTATTTTAACGCAGGCTACAACTTTTAGACTATATGAGCAGCACAACAGTTTTGCATTGGATGGCACATCACTTTGCTTCGCAGCACTTTAAGAAAAGGTTGTGTCAAAACCTACCTGCTGAAAATCCCACTCACCCAGCCACCACATACTCATTATTCAGATGTACAAGAGGGGTTTCCCCCACAGTTGGCTGGTGTCAGGGGACCCTTTCGGGGCTGGTTTCATTCTGCCAGCCTAAACACAAAGACCCAGAATTTGGGGCAAGCTGAGTTGTCCTCCCCCACAAAAGAGGTAGAATATCAGAAAAGGGGGGTGGGGGGGTGGGGGGGTGATGTGTTAAGACTACTTAATCCACACATTGAGCTGGGTCTGCCTAGCAACAAGTTGGAGTTTTAAACTTGTATCATCCTACTTGTGTTCCCATGGCTACTGTCATGAACAGTGCAGTGGCAGCTGCACAAATCAGCACAAGGGTCCCAGGAGGGACATCTTTAAGATTCCCAGACAGAAAACAATACGGAGAAAGTACAAACGCTACACCTGGTACACCTGCCTGCCTTTACAGCCCTTTACTCCCCCTGAAAGCACCCAGAGCAGCCCCCTCCTGGGGATGGAGAGATGTCAGCCAGGGGAATAGACATGCATACTGGTATCTACAGATCATTTGCACTGTTTAGCACAAAAAAAGCTTGAATTACAGATGCAGCACTTATAGCTTCTCACACAGCTGTTAGCAACCTAAACACAGAACTACATACAACTCCAGCCAACAGTGCCTGCTATGTGGGGCAGCTAGCTCTCAACACAGGGTGGGGGAGGCGGTGAAAAATCCTCCCCCTATCCCAATTCACACGTGGCCAAAATTCAAACTGATGTTGATGTGAGAACAGAGGTATGAGCATTCCCCCCAAAGAAGGTAGGAAGTCAGAGGGAAGAGAAAAAAAAAAAAATCTACATTTCAATGCAAGCTGCAAGTAAAGAGTTGCTTCAAAAGCAATGCTGTTATGTAAACCAGACTTTCCCAGTCCTGCCGCTCCAGTTCAAGAGGGGAGGCCATTTCCTACTCAGGAGAGGTTTTTCTTAGCCTTTATCCATCCCCAATCCCTCTGTGGAACTAGAATCTCTCTGTACCCTCTCCAGGGACCAGTTAAGAGGGGAGGGCAGGCATCATGCCCCTGCACGCAAGCTTTGTTTATACCTATTCCTCGGGGTTTCTGAACCCAGAAGCCACAGCTATGATTACACATTTGTTACACTGTGCTTTCATACTATGGTTATAAAGTCTAGAAGGACACCAATTCAAGGTCACGTACACTAAGAATTACTTTCAATACCCAACTCTCAAATCAAAGTCTCTATATGAAGTAAACCCCAACCTGATAAGACATCTGGTCATCTAAAAGTACATCCACATGCTATCATGACAGGTTATCACAGATACCTACAGACAGCAGAACTGAAAAGCTGCAATAGACAGCCACGTGGTTAAACTCCTCTAATTAGACAACTACACTACAAAAACAAGCCATTGGCTCTTTCAGATTATTATTTGTGAAATCCATCCAGGTGAAGAGCACAGAGATAAGGGAGGTGGGCAAGGAAGATGAAATAACTTTAAGGACAAAAACTCACAACCTTATTCTCCTGCCCCTAATGGGGCAGGGGAATATTTTTCTAGAGATACACCTAGTTACACACACACAGAGTACATACGAGACCCTGCTGATGTCCCCTAGAGGTACCTGCACAATAGAAGGACAGGGCTGAAGGGGGAAGCATAGACTAGAATTTCCTCCCAAGAGGGGATTTTTGCAATTTTATCACACTGCTGCAGCCTCCTCCCCCCAGAGAGGCAACATTTACCAATACTTCCTTTATGAAGTTCAAAGAGCAAGCTGCTGCATAGAGCTCAATTTTTGAAGGTACTTGGAAAGGTAGATTAAACTCAGTTGTTTCTTCTCAAAACCTTACATGAGAAGTGAAGCACATTTATCAAGTTTGACCTACAAAACTTAAAGGCAGTCCCATCACAATCTGTTGCATTTCAAAACAAACAGAGAGGAGCATAAAAGCAGCCCAATTCTAGAATATGCTGGAGAAACTTTCACTGCCTTCACTAAGGCTGAGCACATCCTCTTGCACTTTCGAAAAGCACAAAGTCAAAACTTTCATATGGAACTATAAATTAAAATCTTGTCACATTCAAAGAAAGAGATACCTAATCTAACATTCCCTACAAAAGCATTTTTTAAGGCCTAGTTTAGTTTACAAATCAACTTTGTGTTTTCAAGAACTGAATTTTGAACTGTTCTTTCAAGTTTAAACACTTAAGAACATGGGATTGCTCATCTTGTTATACCATCAAGTCAAAGCCTCAAAAGACAAGGTCACCCAGTGCAGAAAGAGGTACAGACTTCCTAGGAAGGGAGCATGTTCTTTCTTTTTGATTTGGTCTCTAAACTCAATCAGCCACTAGTCACTATGTCTCAATCTTACCTTACACTTGGAACGGGTAAGGCAAGCCTTGGCCACAACCAGAAATTGTTGTATCTGAGGGAAGCAGGGACTAGCACTAACCACAAGTTTCTGAGGAGCCAGTTACTTCAGATTTACCTGCCTGGCACATATTAAAAAATTGTATATTAAAGTTACAACACAGTTAAAAAAATACATACATATGTGCAACAAAGCACTGTCGTTTATACTACTCTGAAGGTATGCAACAGGACTAGAGCCCACTATAAGCCGCATTATACAGTGCGCCTTGATCACAGAGGCAAAGATTTCCGAGCTAATTATAATGACTAATCACAGGGAGCTCTAAGCCTTCACTTGGCCAAGTCACAGACCTAACTAGGGCTGAAAACAAGAGTTTTAAGAGCAACTCATTAAGCAGCAGGAACCAGCTATGAAGAACAAAGCAGTCACTCTACCTAGTATTAATTCCAGTCCAGCCATTAATACATTTGTCAGTACATGAGACAGCTATTACCTCCACATACAAACACTGCATGTGCCAGGCAGGGAAGGAAGCCACAGGCTTTGGCTGCACTGAGACTTGTTTGTTTACTACAGCATTAAGGTTTGAGAAGGATGTTCTCAGTACTATTTGAATAACAAGAAAGCTCCAAAGCCATGCCTTGGAATAAGGCGGAGCAGGAGGTCTGCTCACCACCAGTAGCCTATGCACCCCTTCACAGGATGAGTGAAGAGACTGGGTGAAAGCTAACTACTGAGCCACACAAGTTTAAAAATGGTCTCCCTCGGGCGAGCAGCCCAGAGGTAAGAAAGGTATGCACCAAATCAACAGCTGTACTCCTGCTGAGGTGCCAGATATGGATAATAAAGTCTCCAACTTGAGCACTACTCTTCCTCTTTTTCTCCAGGGTGGACTTAAAAAACAGAGTATAAGCTAAAGTGTCAGCATCTAAAAGTCTGCTTCATTCTCCTAATGTAGGAGTAGTGGGACTGCAACCTCTCCTGCCACGGTGAGTGGACCAGGAGTACGTACCGGTGATGGAACAAGATGAGACTGAGACTCACCCATGCACCAGCAGAGTTGCCAGCACAGTAAGGAGGCGGCAGGAGTCATCTCCCCCTTCCCCAGGGCTGCCAGGGACCAGTCTGGCCTTGAGAACTCCCTTTGACTGTACCTAAATGCCCATGTGGTTGAGACAGCCGAAAAAACAAGGTTTCAGCAGCAGCTTTTTGTGGAGCGCCTGTTGAGGACCTTCTCATCTGCTCCGCAGCACAGCACATACAGAGAGGCTGTGACTTGTGGAAGATGGAAGGCAAGACAAATACAGCCCAGGAGGGAGTAAGGGGCTGAGCAGACTACAACTAGGTGGAAAAGCTCCTCTTCTCCCACCAGAAAGTTTAGGAGAAAACCCACAGTATCTAAATTTTCGACTACCTAATTGGGAAGACACGCTCTTGTTGGGGATGATGCACAGTCTCCTCAGCCAACAGTGAAAGGATCGAGGCATGCCTGCTTTATCTGGATACTAGGGAGCCTCTGTCTGCCCAAACACATTGGGCATTAGTATGTTATGGTTTGGTATTTCCAATTAGATCAAACATCCTCATAACTCTCCCTTCTTTTCCAAAGAGACTGTTGCACTACAGGAGCTCCTGCCTGTTGCATTTAAGGCAAAGTTATTTGAGGAGATGAGATAGCTTTCCAGGATACCAGTATTTCCAGTTTCAGGAGCTTGGTTTTGACTTTTCCACTTGCTTAGATGGAGATCCCAAAGTCTCACTTGAAGAGCACACTTTTTTCCCCACCCCCTTTCCGATGAGTCCATTCACCTAAACACCATTTTCTCTTACAGTCATTGGGTACTCAGACTATTTGCAAACTATTAGGACTGTTGGGAGCGGAACTATTTGCAAACAAAGAAACAGAACAAGCTGGCTGGGAGTTGGACTTGCCAAGTGCACATCATAAGGGGGCTTTTAACAACCTCTTGTTAAAGGGTTACAGTCCCTATTGCATAGGCCAATAGATGCTTCTGCCAAGAATCCCGTGAAGTAGCTGAAGATACAACCTAATGAAATCTGGCCTTTACAACCATCAGAGAAATACAGCTATTCTAGGGGAATCAGCCACCCAGGGGCTGTCCCATTATTATACTTTCACCTTTGATCCTAAATAGACAGAGGGTGGGCGCATTTTAAAAGCCAGAATTGGATGGATGGATGCACCACCTTCCTCCCCTACGACACTGCCAGGCCACCGCTTCCCTATCAGGCATTCCAGATCAGAGACAGCAGAGACTATATTGTTCAGGTTTTTTTACCCTTCTTGGACACAACTACACTGACAAGAGTTTCTGACTACATTGAAAAGGGTTGTTGGTTTCTTTTTGAGGTTTCCCTCCCCCCCCACCCTCCCCGTTCATCTTTTGGTAACACTGAAACAACACAGTCTGGGCCATGAAGGAAAGCCACAGAATATCAAGTGTTTGTGCAGGAGCACGCAGAGCACAGCTAACAGTGTGGACCAGAGAATTAGCTTCTCAAGGATTAGTGACGTTCCAGCAGTGAGCACCTTCCAGTAGGCTCTTCTGCATCTAGAGGTGAAAGCACTACAGAGTATTTCCTTCCACCATTTTTACTTTTACCTGTTGCAGTACAACAAGAGAAAACTGGGAAGAGAGCAGTGTTGCAAACAAGGGACTGAAGTCTCCCAACTGACATGCATTTCAACTTTGGATCTCTACAACAAGACACTATTGAGTCAAACCAGCTTTTGCTCATCTGTTTCCACTGGATATGGCTCCAGAAGCTGCTTTCCAAAGGTGACCAACACAGCTGATGTCCAAAGGTATAAGATGTGGCTTGGTTTTTTACTGCCATCGCAACAAATGAGGGAATCTAAAGTTGTAGTGCTACAAAGGAGAAAGAAAAGTTCATCTGCCTTCGATACATGTCAAAATACAGCAGAGACCATTCTCTTCAGGAAGTTAACACTCCTCAAAATTATGGAAGCTTTAATCTTTAAATTCACTGGCTGTGTTAAAGTGCTCACTAATGTTTTCTTCCACCTATTTTCAATGTTCCAATAGCAGAAATTAATAAGCAACAAGTCAAATGGTCAAATACAATATCAGTGCTTCCCCACACAAAACATTTTTATTTAGCTTTAGGATAGGCAATGTTTCCTTCCACCGAATTTTTCCATTAACAGGACATGTGGGTTTCATTTGTACGGATTAAAAGAACCATAATAGTTTTCCCTCTTCAAAACCTTCAATGTCTCAGGCTGAGAACTCGCAAGAAGTGCTGACCTACCGATACCAGCCTTTGTTTAACGCACAGAACTTTCAGCTGGCTCTGAGCTCTAGTAAGAGAAGAAATAGGAGAGACAATAGCAATTTTTCACATCACATCTGTGAAATCAAAGCCAAACAGCAAAACACAGCTGAACTGCAAGTTTTACTGATTCTAGTGAGCTCTGGCATGTGATTTTCAGCCCAAAAAGTTTTGCCTGTTCTTCTCCCTAGTTGAATCAGCTTGTTCAATAAACACGTTGCCTCTGCAAAAGCCTTGCCTTTACTGTGCAATTATTCTTATTACACAAATAATAATAGAGGTGTAAGTACTATACGAATAATAATAGAGGTGTAAGTTTTTGAGACAATACAAGAAGTGGGATCAACGCAGTGAGAGCTTACTTTCTCAAAGCAAGGGGAGATTGGGATAGGTAAGAAAGAAAAGAAAAGAAAGATAGCAACATTAACTTTGGCAAAGAACCTGTAGGCTCTGCCAGCACATGGAATAGGCCTTGCCACTGTAAAGAGATTTACTAAAGGAGCTGCGAGTAAGGACCACCTCCTACAGAGGATTCTAGCCACAAGCATTTTTACAATCAAAGAATTGCATCAGGCCCTTCCTTGGCCACTGCCACAGCAAGTTTTAGCCACAAGGAGTATTAAAAACTTGCACCAAGATATTTTAATCCAGAATGAGAACTTGTTATTTTCTGGTTCTAAGGATGAAGCAAAAACAGAGAAGCACAACCGTTAACCATTTTCCTCACACTCTGCTCAAAGAAGGGAGACAAGCACTCTCCATCCTCCTCCATGCTACCTGAAAGGTGCTGAGGTCCCTTCCCTCCCTAAACCTAGGCAATCATTGAGGAGACACCCTCTTCACTTTCAGGCCATACCATATGGTACTATTTGTGCTCTTCTCTGGCTATTTGATTCATGAAACCCAGACCAACATCCCACCACTGCCTTGCTCTACCTCTCTTTTCTCCCGTAGTCTCACAGAAAAAAATTTCAGAAAAGCTTTCCTGATTTTATTGCTCTTCACTACAGCTTGCATGAGGCTGAGAAGTGAAACAAAATTAAACACTTTTTCTGCCCCTATGCATGGGGACAGAGGAACACCCACGTCAGAATGCTGATGTAAGAATCAGCAGTTACAGATATACCTCAGCCAAACCCGAGGTATAATTGAATATCAAGTTAAAAAAAAAAAAAAACAAAAAAACAAAACACACACACAGAAGGCCTCATCTGTGCCATTTTCCCCTCAGACACAGCTAGAGCAGCATGAGACCTCCGCATTTTACCAGCCAGCTAATCTGAAGGTGAAAGCCAGTGCAACTCAACACCAAACCACCTTCAAGCCTTAGGATCCTTTGGTCAACCAGTCCCTAAAATTTCTAGTGAGAAACAGACACAGCAGCTGTGCGCTCTGATAACACTATTCCATTGATTTAACTTTGAAATTACCAGTGAAACAGGACAATTTAACAGTTTCAGTCAAAAGGTCTTAGTGCAGTTTGTTAGGCTTATTTACAGTTTTCTTTCTTAAACAGGGAAACAAAAGAGGCATAACAAATAAACACAATGTGGCTATTTAGCCTTTAGGACCAAGAAGGGATCACAAAATCAGGGAACAATGTTGCATTGCAAAATTATTCCTGGGTAATTCCACAGGCCAGGAAACCAACTCTTCAACAGACAAGCAGACAAAAGTTCACCTCAAACTTAACTAAAAAGTATCCTTTTAAGAAAAAAAAAAAAAAAAAGAAAAAATAGAAAGACCAGTAAAGGAGGATCCGATGCCCATTCAGGTCATGAGAAGACTGATCATTTGCTTCAGGTGAATCTACTAAGAGCTTGCTATATTATACTGTGTACTCAAAAAGAGCGCCTGCTGATGCTGTGTTAGTGTATATATTACTCAGAAAAAAAATTTGTTTCTCCACATCACACACTTCCCCCTCCCTTCCACTCCACACAGCACAGAAAGCAATAACCTTTGTATAGGTCACTGTACATCTATAAGTTAAAACCAGAACAATGTATAACTAAGCACATAATAGTGAGTAAGGGGCACATAGTATTTTTTTCCCCTCCGTCTATTATATTAGAGAAATGAATTGCACAAAAGAGTGTAATTCACAGGGGTGACCAAAAAGCCCAAGTATTGTTGTGATACCTGGCTAACAGCCAGCGTGATGCACGTTGTGTGTTACAGAAATGTTGTATTTGACCTACAGATTGAAAAACAGTGTCAACTGCTGCCTAACTAACAGCTCCCCCCTTCTCCCCCCCCCTTTTTCTCCTCCTCCCCCCCCCCACCCCTTCCTCCTCCTGGTCAACCAAGAAATGGGGTTCCCATGTGCCAAGACCTTGTATCTTATTTTGTCAAGAAAATGAAGGGGGAAGGAGTAGCAAAAAATGATTCTGTAAATAAAGACAAGTAATATTGAACTCAAGAAAAAAATCCTCTTTGCCCTCCCTTCCCCCATGCCAAGACCTTAACAGTTAAGAACAAACATATATATTTAATAATAAAACAGGTATCCAACACATTAGTGCACAGTCTGAGGACGATCCACGAGAAACCTTTTTCCTGAATCCTCACAATAGTAACTCTCAAGATTATTTGATAAGGAGACACGGTGGCTTTCCACACCATTCTTTTTGTTTTAAGGCAAGAGGTGCGGAGGATTCAATTAAGTTTGGGCTGGGCAAAGGGACAACTCCAAACGCTAGTATCTCCAGACAGGAGGAGGGGTTTTCGCTAGCTTCAGCCTCCAGTTACAAAGGAACAATACAAAAAAAAAAAAAATTGCTTAGATTTCAAACTAAGGAGGTCAACAGCCTGTCTTTCTATACACGGAGATACATCAGTACTAACGTGCTTCCAGCACCTGCCTTTCAGCACAGCCCCAATTCCTTTGTTTGCTCAAAATTTGCTTCCATGCCACTTTAAATTAGCTTACAAAGAACCGCAGCAGAATAGCTGGAATGTGAAACATTTTTTTTTTTGGAGGGGGGGAGGCGAGCAGCTTCTTAGGAAGAGAGAAAATTAAAATACAGACCCAAGTCGCTTCTAAATACCTTCAAAAAAATTATATTTACAACTTGATGTCTTTTAGTTCCATCCCTACCACCGAGCCCACAGACACATGCGTCCAGGTGGGGATTAAAAAAAAAGAAAGAAAGAAAGAAAGAAAAAAAAAAAAAAACACCCAACTGCCATCTCCTGCCTCCTCTAGCCCTGCCAGCTTCCCTGTTCCTCCCTGCCTGCAAAGCGCCCTCTGGAAAGCATCGAGACTTCTTTTATCAAACGGGGGGGGGGTGGGGGGGGGAAGGGGGGGGTCCTTGTTCCTGCTCTGGATGTTTGGGACTGGAATTAGGGGGGATTATTTTTGGAACCCCCCCCCCGCTGAGGGAGTACCCCCGCAGGCTCCGCTCATCGGGGGGCCAAAGCAACGGATGGGGGGGGGGGGAGGTAGTCGCCCCCCCTAAAAAATAATAAAGACTTACCGGGGTCGAAATCAGGGACCACCGCCTGGTACTGCGGCCCGACCCTCATACCGCCGCCAGCTGAGGAAGGCAGAGGGAGAAGCGTTACCCGCGTGGGCCCGCCCGGCCCCTGACACCCCCCTCCCTCCAGTCACCACACACCGCCACCCCCCCGCTTCTCACCGTGCTCCTCATCGCTGGAGGACCCCGAGCTACCCTCCTCCCAGGAGTTGCCGCTGCTGTTGCCGTTGGGGGCGGCGGATAAACTTTTGCTACCGCCGTTGTTGTTATTATTCGCGCCGGCGGCGTTGTGGTTCCTGCCCCGCCGTTTCCCCGAGACCTCCGGGCCCTTCTCGATCATGGCTGGCATTTAGGGGAGGAAAGGGGGGGAAGGGGGGGGGGGAGGGGGGAGTGGAGAAGAAGGGGAGGGGGAGAATCAGAGTTTAAAAACTGCGGGGGGGGGGCCGGGGGAGGCGGGAGCCGGGGCGGGCCGGGCCGGTGCGCGGCGGCAGCGGCACTGCTACATCCCCCACCACGATCGCCCCGAACTTTGAGGCTCATCCCAGCCCTGCGCTGGGACTCCGTTCAACCTGCGCTGCTGCCTGCGACCGGCCCCGCCTCTCCCCGCTCCTGCTCCTTTCCATTGGCTAAACCTACATTTTGGGAGGCTAGCCCGCCTGCCCATTGGACGGCGCTTCCCGTCCATCGTGGCGGCCCGGCGCTTCCGTTTGCTGGGTTAGGTGGAGGCGTATCGCCGGGCCGTACGTGTGAGGGCTCCGCGATCTCTCCGCCCAGCGATACCTCTCCTCCGAGGGCTGCGCCGGAGCGGAGCCGGGGAGAGGCGGGTTCGCACGCCCCCGCCGGAGCGGAGCGGAGCGGCGCTCCCCGGCCCGGCCCGGCCCGGCCCGTGGAGGGGTCTGCGGCGGGGTTCGCCGCCCACGCTGTGGACTCGGCCCCCCGGACGACTGTAGCTAGGGACTACTTTCCCTCTCTCCCCCCCCCCGCCCGCCCCCCCCCCCCGCGGCGGAAGGTTATGGCGTGGTTTGAATGGGATTCCATACAAAGCCCCCGTTGCTCGGGGGCTGGGGCTGGGCGGTTGGTGCCGGGGTTCTGTGGGCGACCCAGTCGGGACGGCCCCCGCCGGCGGGGGCGGCTGGTCCGCCGAGGCGGGGGGGGGGGGGGGGGTGGAGAAGAAGAGAGAGTCCACCGAGGGGTTGGGGGAGCCCAGCGGCCGGGAGTGCCCTGAGGTGGGGGGGGGCTGGGAGCGGCGCTGAGGGTGCGGGACAGCATCGGGGGTGGGGGGAGTTCCCGATTCCCGGGAGCGGAGCCCTGAGGGGATGGGCGCAGCCAGGCGGGAGGCAGGCACCGCACGGACGGCGCCCCCGGGTCGCGATCGGGCCCCGTCAGCGGGGTGCTGCCGGTTTCCCCCCGGAGGCAGAGCCGCCCGCCGGGGCGTCTCGCATTCGGGAGGAGCCGCTGAAGCCCTTGCCCCGGGCTGCAGCGGTGGTCGCCCGGAGGTCCTCGCAAGTAACTCCTGAGCCCCCCCCCCCTTCCCCTGGAGGGGCTCTCCTGCCGAGTCGAGATCCGCTCTTCGGGCCCAGCGTGAGCCACGGACCCCACGGCCCAAATTTCCACAGCTCGCGCCTTGCCGGCGAGGCGCGTGGCTCTCCCCGAGCGGCCTCGGCGTCGTGGCTGGGGGGGGGCTCGGGCCGCGGTGGAGCCCCTTCAGCCTGCGAAGGCCTGGCACGGCACGGGAACCCTCCTCCCCGCATGGCTGCCGTCGTGAGATCGGGCTTTCGGGGCCGGGGACAGTATCGTCCCACGCGTTTGTGCCTTCCCCGAGTCTAATGCGGGAGCGTGGGTACTGCCCCGCCGTCAGCCTCCAACGGCAGCGCTCCCAAAAACCGGGAAGGAGCCTCGGCGAGGGGCGAGGGAAGGAAACAAAAGGGGAAGTGAGACCACTTTTCCTTTCCTCGTGGCACGAGGCTCCCGGCCGGCCGGCAAAGCCCTGTACGCTGCAGGGAAGGAATTGCGGGGGGGGGAGGACGGGGGCGGCAGCTCCAGACCCGTCCTGGCGAAAATGGGCAACAAAAGTACACAAACTGCTCGCTTTTATTCGCGACTTGAACTGTACAGCAGAGTGAGGGAAAACAATACATAATCATGGAAAGCAGCTTGTGGGGTGTGTCTTCCATTTTCATTCAAATCAACTTCTGTAGCAAGTTTTCTTTTTATTGGCCCGTGCAATTAAAAGTGCGATTTGACTAGCAGCGGTTATCTCATATCAGAAAAACTGTCCCCAGCCACTCCCCTCCTCCCTCTGCCATTTTAATCCAAGAGAATTTGCACAGGGGGAGGGGGAAAGAGCTGCTGAGGAAGAGCTACGGTCTCTAGTACTGGGCTTACCATTCCTTTTCTATATTGTGCTTAAGATGATCAAAATTATTTTGCTTCTGGGTAGTAGTTTGGAAGGGGTCCTTGATTTTCATGTGCTATTTGCTCCATTAAAATTAGGGAAAGAAATTACCTTTTTTAAATGCATGGTAGTTACTTTCAGCATACTGGCCTCTTTACAATATTTACTTTCCCCTCTATACTCAGTATATGTGTTGTGTGTATATACTGACAGATGCATAACCAGTTTCCTTCATGTACGCATGCATGTACCTGTGAATATTTATTCACCACAGTTACTTATTTACAGCACAAAAATTAAGTTTATTTACACTGCATAAAAATAACTTTGTCTAGCTCACAAAACTAAATTTTATGACAGTGACTCTTGATTCCACGCTCTTTAAAAATATCAGTTCTAAATCGGGAATAATTAGCGATGCTCTTAAACCCCAGCGCTGACAGCCACAAATACTTCCCAGTGCAAAGTGTATTAGTTCTTTAGCGCAGAATACATTTTCATGATAGACAGGAATGCAAACATGGCAGAGTGTTCATTACCCTTCTCCACGCTCCAGTATTTCTACTCCAGAAATGCAAGGGCAGGAAGGGAACACCTGATTTTTCATTTAAAAATGAGCTTGAGTGAAATTGAAAAGGTTTTTCCATCTGCTTTGTAGGTCCAAGCCCGGGGCGGGGGGGGGAATCTTGCCCAAGAATTAGGCTAAGCACACCTGAGTATTCAACTTGAACTTGAGCCTGGGACCGCAGATGAGCTTACACGGAGACACGTGTGTATGGCTTTGCAAATTGAGGCCTAATTTTGGTCTTCCTTCACTTCCTCTCCCTCCCTTCGCCTCTCTTCATAGCTGTTACCCACTTAGGCCCCGGGATTAAAATTTAAGTCAATCACCTAAAATATTTATAACACAATTTCACTCTTTTAAACCATCGAAACGACACTTAGCGCTGGCACTTCACAACTGTTTGCCTTTCCTGAAGCTGTGGCCCCGGCCCTGCCCCTCCCGGGAGCGGGGTTGAGCAGCACCGTCCCGTCCCGTCCCGTCCCGTCCCGTCGGAGCGGGCTGGAGGAGCCCCCACGTCCCCTGCGGCCCCAGCTCTGCTTGGCAGCGCCGTGAGGGATGCCACCGTGCCGAAGCCATCCCCTGGGACGGTGGGGCACGTTCTGCCATTCCCGCCCGCTCACCGGGGCCGCTCCTTATCCCCAGCAGAAGATGAGGAGACGGCCAGGAGCGGATGGGTGCCTTCCTTCTCCCTTGGGTGCCAAGGGGTGCGCGTGTGCGCGCCGTGCACGTGTGTCTGTCCCCAGAGCAGGAAGTCTCAGGGCTGTCGCCGTCACAGCCAGCTGGCACCTGTCACAGCTGTTGGCCCGGGCCAACAACACCCTCTTCAACCCCGTCAGGGCTGCTTTTCCAAACCTTCCTGCAGAAATTCATGAGCCCTGAACATAACGTCTCTGCTGCCGATGGAGCTTTTTGTTTCTAGCCATTGAGAAATTTTTTTCTGTTTGTTTCCTTAACAGTGGCGTTGGGGTTCTTTCTGCTTAGGCTAAAAGCCTGAAGTTTTGAGAGTGTCCCAACACAGCGCTACAGATTTTGGTGGTGTTCTTGAAGGAAACTTTGAAAAATTCTTTTCTGGCCATAAAGAAAACTCTTCGCAGGGTGTAGGCGAGTGTGTACACAGAGACTGTACACAAAATACAGAATTGTATTTTCTTTTTCAGCAGCAACAGTGAATGCACTTTTTGCAGCCTCTGACTACTGCAAATGCCAAGAGAGCAACAAATTCTACTCTGGCTCACGCCGCTTGCTCTGAAGATACCGATGTTAAAACTTTGTTATTTTTAAGTTCCACAAGGTGGGACACATGAGGAGGAAACCCCCAGAGAACTAAGAGAGACTCTGGTGGGCACAGAGTCTTGTTTACATGGATCAATACTTCATTTAGACACGTTAGGCCATGATCCTACGTGTGACTGTGCACACCCTGCTGAGGCTCATCAAGCCATGTGAAGGATCAGGAGGAGTTTCGTGTACAATCTGTAGCAGACTGAGTCACGTAAATCAAGGATAGCATTTTTCCTAGCTCCTGAGCTTGACTGCAACTTCTGGACATTACTATAACGTAATGGTTAACCTGTTCAGCTGTTTAGATATCAGAGCAAAAGGTGGGGGGAAAAAAGTCTTTTCCTTATAAAGATGGTGTCACTGTTGTGTGTTTGCTGTAGCCTAACAGGTTGCACCAGGCAGGACTGTCTTTTTACATAATTTCTTGAAATTTGGTTATCTTTGTCAAGGGAAAAGCACCTCCTAAAAGCCATCTTTTAAATGAAAACTTTTTATTGTCATTAACCCTGTCAGTCCCACAAGTAAAATACAGATGAAACAGAAATGCAGCCAGGATGCCCAACAACTAAGCAGCCTTCATTCCCCGGACGAAAAGCAGAGCATCTTCTGCCTCTTTCTTGGTCTCCTCCCTGCCCAGGTGAGTGTTCTGTGCCTTTCCCCAGGACAGCAATGCTCACTGCGCATCCCTGGGGCTGCTGGTTCTTGCAACAAAGGGTTACAAGAGCTAAAACCCTTCCCGTTTGCCCGGCTCGCACCTCCTGCGTATTGTATTTTCCTTTGAAACGGACACACTAAAAATGCTTACCCCAGTGAGAATGTCCCTGTATGTTTACACAAGTGTGTATATATATATGTATGTATGTATATACACACACATATATTTGGTTACTAGTAGTAGAAGGGACAATTAATCACAATCTAGACTGATTGTTTTTAATACTGAAAGGCTATTAATCAGGAAAGTGTTACCCTTTGAACAAGATGTTTATACAGTCAACACTATGGGTTGTTTTTTTTCCCCTGGTGCTAAGCTGCCTGCTAAAGCAGAGCGGAAATCGAGTTTATAATCTCTTACATTAGAACTTCGTGCTCCAAGTTTGACAACAATTTTGGCTGGAATTTGGAGGGAATGTAGGGGAGTTGATGCCTGGCTTGCTTTGGTTTCAAGGGGACTTAGGTGTTCAAAACCCAAATCTCTGGAAGCATTTAGATGCCTGAAAGACATAAACAGACATCACATGCAAATTTCAAAAACACCTCCTTCTGCTGAAAAAATCCCAAGGGGCATCTAATTTCATTTTAATGTAGCTAAAAGACCTTAAAAATCTGTCCCTAAAGCTCCTGCGCTCCTTTGGAAATTTGTCCTTGGAGCCTTTCAGCCTGAAAGCTGCTTTTAGAGAAGGAATAATACTGCAAATTTTAATCCAAACTTTCATTTCCCACTGGAGAGAACGGCTCATATCCTGTAGTGAGTGGGAGGCCAGCGGAAAAAATACGGGGAGGACCGTGGTGGGAGTGTGAGGGTGCAGAGAGGCAGCTGGGGCTGGATCAGCGGGGGCAGGCAGGAGAAGGGGTGCTGGCAGCTGCAGGGTGAGCATGGTGGGACCAGGGGAGCCGCAGTGGCAGGGGAACCCCGTCTTGGCCTGGAGCGAGGCTCCTGGCTGGCCCAGAGGGGAGGCACTAAGAGCTAGCCCTGGGAGGAAGGAGAGGATGGGACTGAAATCCTGCACAGGCACAGGCTGGCGATGCCAGGCAGAACAGCGGGACAAACACATGATGCCTTGGTGTGGGCAGAGTTGCAGAGAACACCCCACCTATCCCAGCAAAGTGTGAACGCAGACCCCAGTGGGTTTGTTTCAGCCTCCGTGCTAGGAGCTATTTCACAGCTTGTGAAGCTGAGGGGAACAGGAGTCACCCATCTGTACATGCTGCTGTGAGCATCCCCTCAGCAGGGATTTGGCTCCTGGGGCATATGGCCTTCCCCGCCACCCCATGTTGCTCCCACTGGACTCCCCTCTCTCCTTTTCCTCCTGGGAGCTTCTCTCAGCTAATTAAATTTCAGGCTGTTGAGGAGCCCTGTTCCCCCTTAGCTCCCCCACCTCCCCAGCCAGGGGGGGCTCTGGAGCAGGGGCACCCCCCGGCAGACAGCACCCAGAGCAGGCAGCCCCTCTCTGCCCCCCACCCTGCACCCCTGAGCAGCCCTGAAGAAGGGCTCAGGAGAGGAAAGTGGGAAGGGACAGCAGTGAGAAGGGGTGAGACAGGAGCTAGGCTCTGGTGCCATTAACCCCTCCATAGCTGGTGCCTTCTCACAGAAACCAAGCCTCTTATGAGGTGGGACAGACACCATTCCCTTCCTGAGGATGAGGAAGAGGCACGTAGCAAAATCAGAGTAGAAAGCCTCAGATAGCTGATGGGTTTGCTCCACTCAGTTCTGTGTTTAAGTAAAAAATCTCTGTATCAGAAGAGAAACACAAGGTGTGAAGAGATTCATCACTCCTTAAAAAAAAAAAAACGGGGAAAAAAGATTTCCTTTTCAGGAGCCACTTCATCGTAGGGACAATTGCAGCTAGCACTGCACTTACCTGGGAAGATAACACTCTCTTTTTATAAACTTCTTTCGTTTCACTCCTCTCCATCATCACCATCTCGGCAGTGGGGCAGCCAGCACGCAATGCTAAAGTCTGTGAGGGGAGACAGAGATGCAGGGGACAGCTGCCATCGTTTTCAGGGTGGCCAGGAGTCCAATAACTTAATTTTTCTCACAGGAGATTTCAAACAAGAAATGCACACAATCCCTTCAGTGAGCTCTTGGTCACAAGACCTAATGGGACAAAGATTGGATGCTGTACATTAAGATATCCAGGGCTTTAACAGCAGATATTAATTTTAAGAGCTTTGCAAGGAATACAATCCCTTGCACTTCAGCATTTAAATCAATCTCCTTTTTTTTTTTGAGTGAGGGAGGAAGCTTTCCCCAGGAGCAGCTACTTGCACAGTGCTGTGGTGTTACCTTTGAAGGATGCTGCTAGTGGCAAGGCTAACAGGCTACAAGAAGCATCAGCCGGATCCGGCAGGACAACTCCTCTATGCGAGACCCTCCACGGTGGCAGCTTTCCAGTGGCCCATGTCGTTGCAGTCCACTGGTGGGAGCAGAAAAGGCAGCCCAGAGAGAGGTGTCCCACCTTTGCAACCTGGCAGGCAAGCCCCCTGCCTGCACGCTCCCACGGAGGCACGCTGGTGTCCAGGGCTCCAGCAGAAACCCTGCAGCAAAGTCCCTCAGCCAGGCAGTCTCCTGCCTCCCTGAAGGTCCTCTTCACTTGCCTTGCTGCTATTGTAATCCCAGCAATGGGGAGGAGAGGTCCAGCTGAGAGGCAGCTGCTTGCTCCTGAAATCCTACCAAAAAATCCCCAGTTTGACTCTCTGTCAACACAGCCCCCTTTACTCCACCACTCAGCCCAATCTCTTCCCATGACATAGCATGATCTTAGGGAAATTCAGCCAGGGGTATCCTACAGGGCCTCTGACCACTGGCATTCCCATGGGAAAGGGAACTGTTAGAAATTCATCTGAAATTGCCCTCAAAACGCATAGTCATAGGTCCAAGAAAACTTTTGTAAGAGAGTAAAAATGTATAGGTTGGTATGTCCATACGCACACGTGGGAGTAGAGAAAGTAGTCTTATTCACATCCTTCTGACGAACATGGGGATCACTCTGCTGAAATCCCTGGAAATCCCCTTTGTTGTAAAACCAGTACAAGAAGGCTCAGGCCCAGTGCTTCCATGAACACACCCCTAAGGCATAGCACAACTCATCAGGACTCTAGTGCCAACCTTTGATTTTACACTCTCTCTTCCATTCATTCCAAATATAATCTGGAAATCTCAAATGCTAGCAATCTCAGGGGGAGGAGAGAGAAATCAAAGTGAGTTCCTCACTACTATTTGTCTAAGGAAAACCTGCAACACATGAAAACCTGCAAAAGAAAAGAAAAAAAAAATCAAAGAAACTTCAATTTGACATCAAGTGAGGGATTAATCACCGGCTTAAAGAAACAATTTTAGAAAATGCCATAACCTAGTACCTCTTAAAATCACAATTAAAAAAAGAGCTACATTCCTATCTGCCCCGGGCTTTTCCCTTATTAAACACCAAAAGGACCAAATACAGATGCATTTCCCCTACCCTCCCCACCAGCACTGAGCAGAGGGGATGGATGGTGTTTCTCAATGGACAACTTGTTGGTACACTCTCACAGCCACTGCACTGCTGCCATTCATCTGAGGACACCAGAAACCCTGCACCAAACTCCCAGTCATCAGATCAATTCTTTGTTCTGTGGTCTTCCTCTTCTCAGTTACATCAGCGTAAATGTAGAGTTTAGACTGATCCGAACTTGCTCAGAGGCACTGGAAGGCTCTGGATTAATATCAAGCACAGGCATCTGCTTCCTGCTGTTTCTGTGCCTGTGGTATCAATAGTGATTTTGAAAATGATTATGTCCGTACAGGCTATAATGACTTAGAAGGAACAGTTACAGCCTGTTGTGCAAATGTGAACAATACTCGCTTTTTTAAACGTGGATTTTTCATACGACAGGAACTAATGGCCCTTTCAGAGCAGTTATGGTCTATCTTGTCAATTTGGTTTCTATTCATGCACGCTAAGTGAATTTTTATAGCCGAACTAGGAGTCCTTAAAAATGGGCCTTATACTGGAAATGCAGATGTGACTTACTGTGAGTTGTGCTAGGAGAGCATCCCTGCCCCTGGGGAGCCAGAGCCAGTAAATCAGAATTCCCTTTCTCCATGCACATAACATGACTCGCAGGCACTCTTTCATCTGCACTGAGAGGCAGGAAGAAGAGGCAGAATTAGCCCCTCATTACAATAATGTTTCTCACACTTTCTCCAGCTACTCTCTGCAGGCATTAGTACAGGGGCCCCGGCTGCCAGAAATGCTGAACACCGACATCTCCAGTTAAAACAAATCAGAGAGCAGGGTGCTCAGCGGCTCTGAAAATCAGACCCAGAGAGCTTTAAACAAAGGCTTTTATACTATGATGAAAAAAAAAAAAAGAGACAGACTCACCTTAACTTTACTCTTCACTGTGAGAGCTTTGTTGTGAAAGAAAATTTATATTTTCCAGACTATCTGATTTCTCTTATGGCTTCCCCGCTATAAACTGTACTGCATACATACTCACATCAATACATTTACCTGCCTGCTTCACAGCTTGAAAGAAAACGAAGCCATCTCAATCATCTTCACATTCAGCAATAGAGAAAACCGACTCTTTTCCCCACTCAATGCCAATTAAAATGTGAAGTGTGGATAATCTGATCTCCACTAGATATTCCAGTCACCTCCATTGTACAGAGTGGATTCACCTCCTTACTCAGTGGCAACCTGAACCTTTTCTAAGACTGGAAAGAGCAAGAGCATAGAGGCTATACAATCTTATTACTTATTTATTTAAAATTATGTAGCCGTGCCTCCCTTCATCTCTTGGCTCCTTACCCAAAACCTGTGTAATGAGCAACATCACAGGACCTGACCATCAGCAGGCACGACAGCACCACTAAAATGAATGCATTTATACTGATTTACGGCAGCTGAAGATCTGCCACAGCACACCCAGGGAATACCTACCTCTCCAGAGAAAAGATACGCTTCTGAGAATATCTTCCCAAGATATTTCTCACAGATCCCATGCCATAGTGGAGTAGAAGCCATCCCCACCCCAGCTTCTCCTTCTGTCTCCATTGCTGCACCAAGTGCCTAACCACCTTGTCCTCATCATAGAGGCTCTCATCTGAAAAGGCGTGGAGCCAAACCTGGCACGAACCGATCAGATATGTACAAAGGAAAATCTTGACAGCATCTGTGAACAGAGTTTAAGAGAAAGGAACAAAATAATACCACATATGTTAACAGATTGAAATGGTAGCTATGGTGACCACGGACAGACAAAGAACAAACCATTTTGACTGAATTCAGCCAATTTTTTCTGACAACAAACTGCAAGTATAAAGCAAACTTTTAAAAATCCCTAATGAAATCATTATAACAAATCCATTCGGCTCTGTTTGGCTTGTTTGCTTTTTAAATTTCAGTTGCAGCTATTACATTAAACCTATTAATCATTGATGTAGTCAAATACTTTCCACAGACTAAAAATGGGGATTTTCTCCCTGTAAAAAAAAAAATTTCATTGTTTGTATTTTCAAAGAAAAAAAAAAAAGGGTTATTGTAAAATGACAGGCATTCATAATTCAGTGCATTTTCTTGTGCATGAGAGCGTGTCTGGGTTTTGTAGAATAAAGGCTTGTTTATAAAAGTTGGATTACTTTCCCTATCCTGATATGCAGTGTAGCTATGAAAAATTACTGTCCTGTTTATTGTGTACTACAGTGTCAAACGTCTCAGCATCAGTTTCCTCCAGCGTGCCCGCCATTTTTTTCAGCCCTACGGAGGAGCTGACGCTCGGCACTCTCCCATCCAGGGCTGGCCAGTTGTCCCTAAGGCAACTGAGCTGAGGACAACATGGGAGAGCACAAAGCTGAGCTATCGAGGGATGGAAAAGCTGAGAACCAGCGCTGGAAATACGCAGGCAGGAGATGGGGAGGATTACTCCAGTGCCAGCACAGCATAAGGCTGCTCAAAGTGAAGCGCAGCTGCTTGTTTGCTTGCAAACTCCCACCCCAAGAGGCTCGCAGGGACCGGAGGAGGCTCCACAGTGAATGTCACGAAGGAGACTCCAGCACATCACCTGCTGTGGAGCATCCCAGGCACACCGCGACGGAGACTCTGCTGCCTGTGGCCGCTCAGATTTAGCCTGGAGACTGCTTCGGTACAACCAAAATGAATGATGCTGCTCCTGTACCCCCTCCCTCCACCCAGCCACACTCACTGGATATAGTTTCAGAGCACAACGCGAAATCTTACTTCTACCCTGTAGAAAAGCTGCTGTCATTTCACTGAGTGAGTGCTTAATATTTAACTTGGTGTGTTCAGTACCTTCTGCAAACTGTAAAATTCATAACAATATAGATTTGCAATGTAGCTGTACTTTTGATGCTCCAGGAGCAGTAACTTCAAATTTCTGTAGTGCACCAACACTCTCAACTCTACCCTCACATTTTCATCTGCTGAAGTTCATCATTCTTTAAAGAACAAAAAAAAAAAACCCCAAAACAAACTAGCACAGAAGTTCCCACCATTCAAACGCCGCTGTCTTTATCTGTCTGCTGACTGAGGCTCTTCTGTAAATTGAATTAAGTTCCCGGCTATGCCATCGCTGCCTGCATGACAAGGGGCACTTCACCAGCTTGCTCTGTTCTTCCGCTCCCCATTTGCTAAAATGGGACCAGGCCTTTCACTTCTGCCTAGCGTGGCCCTTCCCTGTATTCTCCACCCACTCGCTTTGCTTTCGCTCTTGCCAGCGCAGAGGGCAGGTCCTTTGGGACTCTTCCTTACTCCGCGTGGGTACCTCAAGAGCAGAGCTGAGCGAGGGTGAGCATGTGTGCTCCCTGTCTTTTGTAAAGAGGTGGCCAGAGGAATAAGCATTCAGTCCCACACAGCCTCACCTGCGCAAGCTGTTTGCTTTCGCTGTGGCTCGAGTGCAGCAGGAGCACATGGAGGGGGGGAGGAGGAAAAAAAAAATAGCACTTTTTCTTTCGGTATTGCCTGGAAACAGTAAAGAAACGCTTACTTTGATTTTATGTGCAGTAAACCCTCACTAGATGGCTCCTTACAGCAAGTAAATATATTCCCCACAGAAAGAACACTGAGGTGGCATAATCTGTGCGAGAGCGGAGATAGCGTGATGGTAACTGGGCTTTATCGCTGGCTGAGCGTTTTGCATGGAAAAGCAGTATATAACACAGCTGTGGGTGGGTGAGCAAGCGAGCATTAACACGAATTACAAATGACACCACTCTGCGACTTGTGAACTGTGAGTCAGATGGGCCCGGGCGTCTCAGGCACATCAAAAATGCCACTTGCCCTTTTCTGTAGGTTTTTAAGTTAATCTGTTTCACATTCAACTTTCTAATTCAGAAAGCAGAACGGGGCTGCAGTCGAGGGTACCAGCAGTGGAGATCCTGGGGGGAAACAGCTGATCCCAGCCACCAAGGCAATAGATGGTATTAAGGCTGAAACCCCGAATGTCATGCAAGCACTCCTAAAACAAAGAAGTGACACTCACTTCTGAAATGCCCCCCCTACCATCACAAGAACACATTATTTATAATGTGCGTATTGGCAGCATGTTCTGGGCAGAAGAACAAAAAGAAATGAGCTGTCATCTGCAGTTAACCTCTCATTCATACATCACTGTGTGCACTCGGTGGTTCAAGGTTATTCAAGTTGATTGTGCCCTCATTAATGAGCAGTGTTAATTGGTGTCTATCCCACATTGAGATAAACATGTATATTACGTGTTAAAAGTACCGCAGGCTGTGAAGGAGCTGTATGATATACAAATGGATACAGGAACTACAGGGAGAGACTGCATTGCGAAATGCTAGGTCTGATTTAAATCCACCAGCGATTTCAATCTGGGCAGCCCACGTCCCTGCAAGACGGCGTGGGGCTGACTCGAGGGCTGGGTGACTTCTGCTGGCAGAGCTCTGCCGCCGTCCCTCCGGCTCCCCACGCCAGCTCTTGCCGCACGCCTGAGCGCTCTGCCTACAGCCCACGTTTCCAGGTGGATCAGCAGTGATTTTAGTTTCCCTTTAACCACCAGGCTGTAAGCTCTGGCCATCAGCAGCTCACAGGCGATTTCACCGTCCGTGCGGCAGGGCAAGCAGCCGCAACAGGAGGTGTTGTCCATCCCCATATAAACTGCCCCTGCTCAGGAGTCAGCGGCAGGGGAGCTAGGTCGGCTCCTGGTCTCCCTGTCAGCTGCCCTAATGGCTTTATCCAGTCTCTTCCCTCTCGCTTTTCCCTCTGCCCACGTGCTGGCGTGGTGCTAACTCGGAATGAGCTCAAGTACATGGATCTACCAGTCTCAGCTCTCCTGGTGAGTGACAGAAAACAAGGGCTGAATCAGTGGCAAACTTGCACATCATGAAAAGACCTTTTATTTTTTTCCTGCCAGCTGCTGAAAATCAGCACAGACAAATACCCTCAACCAGGTCACAATCAGCACACAACATTGATGAAAATATACGGATTAAAGAATTATGGCAATTACATTAAATAACCTACTGGAATATTATAAATGCTCAAAAGAAGAGAGTCACATGTCTCATAAACAAGCACAAGCCATGCCAGACCGATGCAAGAATTTACTAATAAAGAATTATTTGATCACCTAATTAACGGAGCTGTTATCTCCCCATAACAACTCGGGGCTTAGAGCTTTTAGACCGTTAAACATTTTGTCTCATCATTTAAAAAAAGTAGCACCCAACAGACTTTTCTTTCCTTAGTAGCATTCCCTTGAAATGTGGTTGTTTACTTCAGGCCTTGAAGACCAGATTAACAGCGGAGATTGTTTGCTTTAAATTAAACACACAAATTTTATTGTCGTTGCTTATGCCACTAACAAGCTATTTAATAAATGTCAAAGTGGCAAAGCTCACCAACTGCAAAAGTGAAAGGGTCAAATCACTGAATGCAGAGATAATATTGAGATTTTTCTCTCTTTCCATGAAATGTACTTGCAGCAGGCAACGGTAAAGTGCTTCCAACTTTCATAATAACCAGGAGGAGCAGCTCATGAGTCAACCCAAGGAGGAAATATGTCATCGCCCAGTGAGTCTTCGACACATGCAAAACCACTGATGTGTCTAAGGCATCCAGGGAGGAATTTTTATAATATTGGTTGTAGTCAGCAGTTTATTGCCATAGTCCTGGGTGTGGGCAGGTATCTCAGTGACTGAGACATTGATTGCCCCTGACACCGCTAAGCATTTCACACCAAGGCTCTCATGCTCCTCCTTTTCAAAACAGGAAAGAGACAAGACGGGGGGTTTTTTGATAGCTGCTGGAAAGACCCAACTAAGTCCTCACAGTTTTACCTTGAGTTCCTCTCCATCCTCCATATCGTGCTCGCCGCACCAAGGAAAGGGTAGGGCTCTTATCTCAGCTTTCTGGAGTTCCAGCCCTGCAACTGAATGAAAACAAACAGAAAGAAAAAAATAATCAGCTTCATACATTTTCTTGCCTGTGTAAATTATGCATCATGCTCATTATAGGAAAAAGGAAGACGCAGATTTGGAAATCAGTTGTGGGTTCCTCCATTTTTCTTGCAATCATGCAAGTGTTACAGCTGTATACACAGGGGACTTTCTTTTTTTCATGCAGCTTTACACCAAAATAAAGGCCTCAGTTGTTCTAGTTGGTGATTAGGCTCAATGTTATGCCTCTGGGAATGGGAAGCCCGGGGACTCAGAGGAACAGAAAACTTAATGAGTTCTTTATTTGAAAAAGGGAAAAATTTTCAAAATGTTTTCAGACATCACAGGAGGGATTTGGAGGCTCTTCCCTCCTTGGGAAGATGCAGCTCTTCCAGGTGAAAAAATTACAACCCGTGTCTGCTGAGCAGCAGCCCCTCACCAAAGGTTCCCTGGCCCTCCAAGCCCACAGCTGAGCTACGATGCACATATTCTCTCACTGGCTAAAATAAAGTTGTCTACCCTTTTACTAGCTCTTTTTACTAATATGGCTCGTACTGGCATGTCTCCCTGCAGGACTCAGGATGCACAGTGGGATCACTCAGAAACCAATCTTTAGTTGCACAACAAGCAAGAAAGACAAGGAATACAGCCAGTGGATTTGCATACACTCACCTTGGAGTGGAGCTTGCAAGTGGCTCGTGAACCAGGCTTAGGAGGCCCCTATTTTGGACAGGCTCCTGTAGCCAGGTCTGACCAAAGAACATCAGAGCTCAAAATGGAAACTACTGCCCCAGGGGCCGAAGGGCCAGGGACCCTGCCCAGCAGGAGCAGACGGAAAATACTATTCTCTGGAAATATCTTTAGGTGTTGTGGGGTTTGGGGTTTTTTTCAAATTTGAATATTTTATGTAACCGAATAAAAAAAACCAAAACCCAAGCTCAGAATTGCTTACAGAGCAACTGGGCAGCTGGCAGTGTGTCGGTGCAGTTGGTCAGTGACTCCCCACTGTCACCCCGAGGCAGAGCCTCCCGGTGCTGCCGGGTCTGTGACACTGACCCAGGGAAAACACCACAGAGGCCACAAACCCCGGAGCCAGCTGGCCCAGCACTGGAGCCATGGCCCAGCCCCAGCTCCAAAGCAGCTCAGCTAACAGCATCCCCTGCATCCCGGGACCCTGCCATCGCCGTTGCTGGGACACAGCACTTCCAGCGCTGAGGCATCTTGTTTGGTAGGGCCACCCATGGGCATCTATTGAAGATGACCCTACGGCCAGCTCTGTCTACACTAGGAGGTAAAGGCGTGATGGTAAAAGCTACTGGATATCTTATTTTACCCCAGTTCAGATGTCCCTAAATGAGTGAGCTCTGCCTGGTGCTTCCAAGTGCACTCAAGCCTGCACATAAAAGAGGACAAGCAAAATAATAATGTTGCTCAACGCTGAGAGTAATAGAAGTGGTCACCTACTTATCTGGGCTGCTAAGAAGCTCTTTTGAGGAAATGAAACACAGAGCGCAAGAAAAATGCACACATCATATATGATAGTGTCTCCTGGGCTGCCTTATACCAAGATGAGAAAGAAAAAATTACCCATGCAAAGCCCACATCATCTGTAATCTGCAACGCATTTGGACAGAGGGAGGCCAGCCTTAACACAAAACACGTGTGTTTGGCTTTAAAACCAGCATCATTGGGGCTCAGCCAGCCTGTGTGCCATCCCGCCTGTCCTGGATTCAGCGTTTCTCTCTGTGTTCGCAGCTGAATCACTCTTGCCCCAGCAGCATCACCCTCGCATCAGCAGCATCACCGTGGGCAGCGTTCCCTCTCCGGGGCGGGCAAGTGGCGAGACCTCCAACCCAGCTCTGCTTGAGCCGGCAGCGGCACAGGATCTCTTCCAGGACACCATGTCAGACTTCTGCAGGGCCTTGTGCAACTTCTTTTTTTTCTTAATCCCAAATTAAAACTTAAGCTTCAAAGCCATAGATCTAGGGGGGTCGCTTCATGCGGATACTGTATTTCCTGGAACAGATCCTTTAATTTTGTGGTGAGCCGGAGTTGAAGACATTTGTATTCAAATCCTTATTTAGGCTCTAATGCTCTGTAGTATTGGATATAAGGATTTCAGACTGGAAATGGAACTCTTGACTTTACTATCACCCCAAACAGACAATCAAAATTTAAGCTGCTATTTCTTTTCCAGCCTTCTTATGCTGTTTCCAAGACTCTCCCAGAAATTGTAATTATTCTGCCACATCTACTCTACTAATAAAATTTATTCTGCTCTGTGTTTTTCCCCCCATTTTCTACTCAAGTCTTACACCATCAAATAAAATCAAGGTTTTCATTTGTGAAGTGGTTATCAGCTGCTCAGGTTTTACTTACAGCTCTTTGAGCAGGCTACAGGGATGATAGATATGTAGAAATGTAACTTAATAGCATATACAGTGGTGCAACCTCCAAGCATCATTTTGTATAGGATGTCCTATAGTAGCCCTATCCTTTTAGGGTTTTTTTATCCTTGCTGATGATAAAAGTAGTGGTTCTAATAATTTTGCTGGATGTTAGAAATAGACATGATCTAGTTGATGTTCATGTCACTCATGTCAGCTCACCTCACTGTTTGCAATCCTGTCTGTTGTAATCTCAGTGGGCCCTTGTAGAACAGCCCTCACTTAGGGATCTCTCAGGGCTTTACAAGCTCACACTATGCTGTTGTGTGCCAGCTAAAAACTACAGAGATGTACATCACTGGGCTGTTACAGAGGCAAGGGCAGAAGGGACCTGAAGGTTCCAGTCCAGGCACAAGACCGCATCCCTCTAAAAATGCGCTGACTGTAACTTCCTTCAAAGGATCGAATACATTTCAATTCTCAACTTTGCACAAAAGATATGTTGAATGTGCACAAAGGATTTGTTTGAATCTCAGTTTATTCCCAGATTTGCTCATCTTTTTTTGCTGGTGGCTTTAGGAGAAGCAGCTTTTGTAAGCTATCCAGCAAAGGATTCGTTCTCAAGCATACCTTCTGCACAGGTGTGCCTTTGGTGTCCATGGGGTGCCATGCACCTCCTCCGCTCTCAAGTGCGCACGTTTTTTCCCCAAATGCTTGCATCTGAGCTGGGATGCACGGGCAGAGCCTCCCACTCACAAACACTTAATTCCCAGGCCTGGTGCCTGGGAGAGTTTTGTTTCATAGGCTGGTATTGCCCTTGCTGTTGAAAAAAAACCCAAACCCACATTAATGATGAGCTGGAAATTGGCTGTATGTTTCCTTTGCAGCAAACAGGGACTCCAAAAAATTGGAGAGGGGGGAAGAAATCAAATGTCATTCCCAAAAGGCAACGGACAACAGCCATTTACATAGTCTCACATTCCCTCATCCAAAAACAATAACAAACACCCCAAAATCAATAAACCACACAAGCCCATTCAATGCTTTCAGATCTGGGGAATACTGCAAAAAGTAGTTAAGAATAATTTTTCATATTCTCAGCATGTGGATGTGCACTGCTTTGGTAGCAGCTTTCCATGAGCGCTCCAGCTAACAAGCTTGCCACAGAATGATCTTTGAGTAGTGAATTTTAAAAGGAGTGCTAGAAAATATTCCCCAGAAGACAATTTGGAATAACTAATCATAAAAAAAAATACACTGGACACCTAATTTAGGAGCTCTGATCATCCCTTCAGCAGGTAGAAATATAAGACTTCATCTGCTTGTCCAGTCAGAACAAATGTGTGTAACTCACAGCTAACCACTCGGTAAGTTATTGCTCACCAGTATCATGTGCTGAAAGTCAGTGTGTGCTTGCAGAAAAGACATAAGTGAGAAAGAGCGTGTGTGTGTCAGGGGGTTCCCTTGAGTAAATTATTTACTATGAATTACTTACTCAGCCCTAGATTTTAATTGATAATTTTTCCCTTGATGTGATTCATATAAAGGAAATGTTAGCATTAACCAAAGCTAATCCACGGCGCAGTTGGGAAGGGGATTATTTTGCCAATGATTACTTTCTTTAAACATGGAATTGTGATCAAAGCAATATGGTTCTGATTTTTTCCTCTATTTTTAGCTTTGTAGTATGGTTCTTCTTAATAGTAAGTTACCACTATAAGCATGCTGTGAATTTCCAATATAGCAAAGCTTTAATAATTTGCAGCCATAATTGTTCCTGCTTCAGTCTCCAATTCAATTTGGTGTTGAATTCCCATCTCCCAACACAAAGCTTAACTCGACGGTATCTGTGTGAGACAGACTATGAAACTAGTCTGGTATAATGGACTTCATTAAGGGATAAGCAAATTATTTTCATCTGTAATCTATTTTAAATGGAAAAAGGGGCTTTTGAATAAATATTTTTCCTTCAAAAGTTATTAATTTCTGTGGGAAAAGGGAGATGGTTGTTGTTGCTCGTTTTTTCCTTTGTTTTTATAAAAGGTTTGAAAATTATTTTTCTGGTTGAATTATTTCTTCAGTTGAAATAACAAATATTTAAGCCAGGAACAGAAACAGCATCTTTTTATTTTACTGACGAGTCAGACTGTGCTAGGAGCTTTCACGTTTTTGCCTGCCCAGCTGTAACCTCTTTAGATGCTAAAAGCCAGGCTCCTGGGCTGCCACGACGAGCATCACCCACCTCCAGACCTCAGTGGCCATTTGTCTGCCTAAGTGCAGATGTGGTAGCCTTGAACCATTTTTTACTCAACCCTCAAGGTAGCGAGCTAGCACAGATATCTGTTTCTAAGAGGCAGCCTGCGTTGGCACAAGACCCATTAACCCTAACCTGAACCGCATACACGCGCAGGCTAATAACAGGTTGGTGGAGAGTCTTATTCAAGCCCTGCACATGAGAGTAAATTACTCCCTTGATGAATAAAAGCCATTACTTAGTATTTAGCATCATAGCAAGAAGCCTCTTCGGCCTGTTCCTAACAGAGATGTTACAGTTAATTTAGTGTAAAATTATCACCTGCTGTACAATAAAACAACAAACTGCAGTCAAATAATCTCTTAATAAATGAAAATGTGTAATAAACTGTGTCAGCTCCGCAGAGATTTGGCAAGGCTGAATACCCTAAAGGTACCAATCCAAACAAATTCACTATACAATATATGTCCTGTGTCATTTCTGGTTCTTATCAGAGATGATTCATCTGGGAATCCTTGGCTCTGAGTTTTACCTCTAAAGGCCAGGCAGTTATTACAATGATATAATTTCTGCCACATTAATTAAATATAATGCCTGTAAGCCCCTTTATAGGGGTCTATAAATTCATTGTAAACATATGCTGTAGATGAGCATACGTAATCTACAAAATGTAACAAACATTCAGTCAACTTCCTCTTCATTGCAGAGCAGGGAGAGAGGTCAAACGATCGCCATGCCAAAAAAACCACAAACACCCAACGGTAAGCCTAACATCGCTTCTGCCACAGGTTAGAAATATATATATATATGGACAGAAACCCGGGTCTGTGTCAGAGGCAGCGCAAGCACAGGGCACGTGAGTCGGCTGCAGCAGGCAGGAGGACAAGCGGCTGCTCTCGCTGCCTGCGGGCTGCCCGCTCCAACCTTGGTGTACGTGGATGATGAAGGCACCCCACGTCACTGCAGTTCAGCACAGTTCCTCTGCTTTCTTCTTCTGACTGCAGGAGAGCAGTGGATATGTTAGGTGTTGCTAAAAATCAATCTTGCGCTGATTTGCTGGGGATTCAAATGCTCCCCCTACTCAGAATGAAAAAAAAAAATAAGAGGGGGAAACAAAAGGGAAAACAAAGCCAAGCAAACAAAAGCTGGGTAACGCTTTTTGCAGTCAGCCAGACCCAGACTTAGAGTAGCTTGTCTGAGCTCCAGGCTATGCAGAAATAACAGACTTTCTGCTGCATTGTATGAGAAAGTTAAGGAGGAGCTTCCCCAGCCCCATGCTGCCCTGGCAAGAAGGCGGCAGGGTGCTCAGCAGGCAGGAGCAGCAGAGGTGCTGCTTGCCCAGAAGTCCAACCCACCCTTTTAGAAACCACAAAGAGACCTTCAGGCTTTGCTTTTCTGTGCCCTGACCCCACGCTGGCTGCTTTAACGAGCGCCAGGAGCTTGGTGCCCCTCAGCCGCGCCGGTGAGAGGCTGTTCACTGGCATGCGGAGCAAGTTGTCTTCTCCTGGAGTTCACCCAGGGCAACGTCTCCAGAGCCGCTGGCTCCCGGCCTCTGTTCTTGAAGACAGCCCAAGGGAGGTCTGCAGCACAGGCCGTTCACACTTTTGTGCTGTACTTGTTCTTGTTTTGTTTCACACAGTTCACAAGGCAAGAGCAAGGGACAGCCAGTGACAGCTGAAAATGATGTAGGGTCAGGGCAGGACACAGCAGGATGCAGCTACCTAGCAGAAATTTTAGACACGGATCACCATCAGGAGCCTTTTTTTTCCCAGAAACACTAGTCAAATTGTGAAAAACTGAAAAATTACTTTTGTTTGTGGGCAGTGTCTCCCATATAGGTGTTTCTGATCCCATTCCCATTAACGCAGCAAACCCCATGCCGTATAATAGAGTCCAACTAGAATAAGGGCTTCACTGGGGACAAACTGAAAGCTGACTGGCACCCCACGCCAGCCCACTGAAGGGCTGCACGTGGTGCAGGTCAGCACTGAATTCAATCCTTTGTGTTAGGCATCCATCTGCTAGCCCCTTTATAATGTAGCTCTCGCTGGTACGAACAACCTTGCTCCATCAATATGTCCAACCTCAGTCCAGTACCATGGGCAGCAGGAATGACCCTTCCAGTTTACTGGCTCACACCTATCTTCCAAACTGTTGATGGTGTCTTTACACAGGGAATTGTGCCCCAAAACTGCTTAGGTCCCCACCTCTCCCCGGTGCCTTCTGCAGAAGAGCTATGGAGCAATTTCTCTCAGGCTTTCAGGATGGGCAAGGAGGCTGTGCTGATGCATAAATTTGGTTGGGCATCTGGAGGCAAAACAGCACTATTCCAGACCCTACCTCCAGCAAGACAGCCTGCATGTCTTTGTCCATCGAAGTTCCTGGCTAGCAGGTTGACATGACACCACTGGAGACCCATAAGAGGTCTGGGTGCTGCTACAGGGCTGGGTGTAACCACTGCTTGGGTCTGAGTGGGGAAGAAGGTCCAGGAGCCCATCGGGTAACCACATCAACTGCCCTATAGCTCTTATGGGGCATGTATCATACTAGGCAGCACTAAAGGTGGAACAAGTCTCTCACATCGCTGATACACCCCTCCTGTTGTTAAACTGAAGGTGCCCTCCGGCAAGTGGCTGTTTTCCAAAGATGGGACCACCCAACCCATGGCAGATGCTGGGCTTCTGAGCCCTGAGGGCCTCCATGAGCAGGCCTGGAGGCATCAGTTCATTCATTTCGCACTGTCATGATGGCAAAGCACACATCCAACACAGCTTGCCCCTGTATTCTCTCTAAAAGGCTGAGACCGGTCATTTAAAAACAGGAAACTAAAATGACAACTGGAGGACACATCTCCTCTACCCAGCTTCCTCCTTGGGAAACTCCATTCCCATACAAACATCCTCTATCGTTAACCTTTCTGGACAATGTCCTCCCCAAGCAAGGAGAGCAGAGCCTTTTCTTCAAACTGAGTTAAGATGAGCAAAAGGTAAATACAGCATTTTTCCTCAATTAACATCAAGCATTTTTAACAGATGGGATTATCAGGACATGCCAGCACCTTCTGGTAGCAGGAGGGGGCTGTGCAGCAGTGGGGCTGGTGGCTCCTGACATCTGCCCTGCCAGAGGGTCTCAGCTTTGCCAGAGGTGGGCAGCCCAGGCATGCTTCTGCTATGGGGGGGCCAGCTGGTATCCAAGTTGGCCTCAGAGGCAAACTGAAAGGTAAAATGCTCTGCGCTTCAAGTCAATGCTAAGGTTTTCCTCGCTTTTAAGGATGCTTTTGACCAAAATGGTGAAAGATTCACTATTTTGAGCAGTTTAACAGCCGCGCCTCACAGTGCAGCCTGCGTCCTGTCATACTGCCCCACGGCTGCCTGTGCTAGCAAAGGTAACAACAAAAATAAAAACAAGCAGCACGGTGAAAATCTTTTCTCTTTTTTTCCCTTATAAGGCCAGGAGCAGTCTATATATCCATTTTTATTCATCCACTGTTTGAGAGGCGTCCTGCCTGGCCGGCAGTTTGAGGCAGGCCGGCTGCTGGCCACCAGTTCTCAGAGCCAGAGCAAAGAAAGTGGCCCCAGTCACCTCCAGCAGGTCTCGCTCGGAGCGACGCCATCTGAAGAAGTGGAGAAAGGGAACTGGATAGTCAAAGGCTGAACATAATCCTCCAGCCTTTAGTTATAAAATGGACGGGGAAGCACTCTCCCAACACCAAGACGGGCTGGGCTGAGGGCAGCACCGATGCCAGCACCGATGCCACTGCAGCGAGGCGGTGGGCTCTGCCCCAGCTCCCATGCCAGCGCAGCAGCTGGGCCCAGGCAGGTAATCCCTGTAGCTTCTTCAAATGTTTTGCAACGCTGGGTGGGTTTTTTCTTCAGGTCTCATCTTGCAAACGCCCGTGTGATAACCGAGCTTTCCATAAACATCATGCTCCCAGGAAAAGCCAGAGAACAACCCAAGCGTAACCTTGCAGTTCAAACCCATAACGTACAGAAGAGGACTTGGAAGTGTGTTTTGGCCTTTACAAATTCTTCTCATTCTAAAGATGGAGGAGAAGAGTGAAGCAAGTGTGTCTTTGGTATAACGATTCCTGACCAGAAAACTGGAGAGGTCTTTGGGCACCCGGGAGGGGACCCTGACACCCCGTGAGTGGCTGTGCTCTTTGCTTGGCTGCACAGATTTGCATAGGGGAGATATCTATAGCTGCTTCTCCTCTGGCAGATGAAAACCGACAAGTCCATTGTCTGTATCTGACACAAAGTAGAAGTTGCCAATAAGGGGATGATATAGAAAACCTTGTCATTTCCGAGACAGGCCGAGCCTGACTCGGGCTGATACCTCCAGCCAAGGGCGGCCGATACGACACCGGGATCCGGCCACTGAGACACCGCACTAATCAAAAGGACATCACAGCGGCGAGACTATTGATCCAGCTCGCTTTGTGGTCCCCGAGTGATGTCTGACAGGAAGCGCTGCCCGCGAACCCACCCACCACAACACAGGAAACAAAAACGTTAAAAGTGAAGCCAACAGGCAGGGCCGAGGGCGAGACTGCCGCCGGTCACCGCTCCCTGCTCGCACCCGTGGGTAGCGGAGGTCGGGGACCCACCGGCTCATCACTGATCACAGGCTCGGTCCTTATGGGCGGCAGGGCTGTATGTACATCCCCACATCCTTCCAGCCCTCTGCATCTGGCTGCTAAAACAGTTAAACCACCCAACACGGTATGGTTTCAGTTTATCATGTATCACGTACAACCCTCTTGGTGCTTGCTCTGTCTGATGATGTTTGCTTCCCTCAAAAGGTCACCCTATAAAAAATACCTAATTCGGCTGGGGGAGGGAGTTTGGTATTTTTTCTGGGGTCTGGGGGTGGTTTGTTTTTCACCAAGCAAAATCACTTTGGCCTCCTATAGTTGGATAGAGAGAAGGGAGGGGATCAGTGTGATCCAGAGTCCTGAACTGCTGTTAAAGGCAGAAAAGGAGGGACTGTAGTTTCCTTATTCCATCCCAGAAGGGCCACACTGTAAGACCAGTGACTGTACGATTTGACTGTATGATCTTACTCTGTCAATGAAAGGGACAGACCACCACATGCACTTGCATTCTTGCTGCTGTCACCAGGGTGCCCACTGAGTCTCCCCTTCCAAACAAGATCTCCAGCCTCAGCATGTCCCTTTCTTTGTGTTATGAAAATGGCTAGTAATATAATTATTATTGCTACCAGCACTTCAGTTTGATGTGAAATTAAATACCTGGTTTTGTACTGAACCACAGCATTAAGGTTTTTAATTAAAATTGAATAAAAATAGAAGAAAAGTTTGAAACAAAGTGGTGTTTGAAATTTTTAGAAAAGCAGAAGACTGTTCAGCTTTAATTTTCTTTAGCTTTCAGCCATTTCAATGTAATTGAATTTTTGCGTTTTTTGTGGAAGAAACCCAGCCACTCCAGTTATGAGCTGTAAAGCTAAGAAAAATAAACAAGAAAAGTTTCACTTAGCCTTTATCTGTTGCCAAATCAGACTGTGCCTTTTGCCTGAAGCAGTTATATTACAGCAGAGATACTCACATAAGAAGGATTTTCTCATAACACTCATGGCCATTGCCATCACTTATGTCCTCAAACAGGAGTCACTTTACTTTTCTGGGATCACCTTGCTTTCTGTTTTGCCCAGTCCTGGATTTTTCCTTCCCCCATGAAAGGCAAAACCATGTTTGCACAGTGGCGTACAGCATCACTTTGCTGATGGCTAGCCGCAAAGGCGCGGGGCCCCCCCAACCCACTGTCCTGTTGGGGACAAACGCTGCCCAGGAGCAATTCCCCCTTGGCTGCCAGAGTCTTGCCCAGCGCGCTGGCGTATGTAGGACCACACCATACTCATATTCCTGACTTCACAGGTCATTGTGTGCCTTCCCCCTTTTCAGAAACACCCGCTGAAGGACAAGTGCAGAAGGGTGATGCTGGCAGCCTTTTTGGAGTCACTCCTGATTTACAGCACCACTACAGCTGATTTAGAGATTTCTATAGGAATGGCACTTTACTCCTGGTTGCATTTGGTCCAGCGTGACTGCTTGGGTGGTGACAAGGAGCAGGATTTAGGCCTGTATTATGGTGCCGTTATTTTGATAATGACTTCTGCTTAACAGACATTTTTTTCCTCTCTGCTGAGTGCAAGCCTCGCACTGAACCAAGAGCTATCCAGAAGCGCATTAAAATGCAAAACTATCTATACTTCACAGAAGGACCCTTTCCATGACCACCTTTGATAGCCTACATGGATAGTTCTCATCCTATTTTACCAAAGACCCCATTACAGTAAGCGAAAAGTAGGGGGTGTTTTAAGTGATGTGGAAGCTGTTAAACATTTTCACCAGGTCTGTCAAAAATTCACATACATAAAATGAAGTTGCAAAAAAACCCCACACACCCCCCAAAAAATTTCTACAACCCAGTTTCCAGGCTACCAGCACTGTTTTGCATGTGCCCAGTCATCAGGTATGGGCAGAGCCTGTACGATCCAGGCAATAACAACTTTTTCTTAATTGATCATATCTGAGTTTCCTCTGCCTATAGCCTATAGGCAGCACACCGGTATTGTTGTACAAGATGGGGAAGAACAGCAGCTGAGACCTCTATACGTGATTACACCCACATAACCAGAATTATAGAGGTTGGATATTACAGAAAGAAACCAAGAAACAGGAGAGACCTATGTAGACCCTGGCCTTATCTCTGCCTAATAGCAGAGATGGTCCCACTACAGCCACCTCCAAAGGGTCACCATTGGCACCGTGTTTTGGGCTACTCCTTGGTTTGAGTTTCCTTCCCAGCTGTGTGGTCTGGGCATCGCAGATGCACCCAGGGGCTCAGCATCCTAAGCACCACACGCCAGCACAGCTCAACGGCAGTGGCTCCAAAGGGGATGTGAAAAAGTTTATTGCTCAGTAATTAAAATGGAACTCTCGCCTGGCACACAGCTAGGAGGTGGAGCAGGAGAGGCTGCCACAGAAGTTTAGCTTCCTTGGGGCACAGCTCATGAGGGAGAGCACCCCCCCCCGACCACGCAGCTTTCTGAGCCTGGTGCCTGGTGTCAGGGCTGCAGACCCAGGCACAGCCAGGGCCCATAGCCAGCACTGCAGGGGAAGCCCCCGGGGGCAGGCCTGGGAATGCAAAACAGCTCCATGGACAAGCCCTGCTCGCGTGTGCACAGCATGGATGTAACCCAACAGCAGCATAACCAACAGAGAAACAGCAAAACAGTTGCCCCAGGGTTGCTCCAGAGAGAGAAGGGGAGCTGAACCCACTTTTACACCTGCTTAGTAGGGAAAAGAAAATCCAATTGCAGTCTCTCTGCAATAAACGGCTCTACAGTTTCCTTCTGTTCCTTTGCTCTTTTTCCATTCCTTATGGACCTTGGTCCTCTTTTTCTTGCTTTGACTGTTCAGGTTTTCCTCTCAGGGTAACCAAGTGCACAGCTATCCTGAAACCAATTTCTCCTCTCCCAGGAAAGGAGAAATATTAAAGCACAGATTCTCCTCCCTCAGTTCCTCTCTCCTCTCCACATTCCACAGATTTCCATTTCCCCTAACCCTAATTTTCTTCTGCTGAAAAAAATCTCTCAAAACAACTAACCGTCCCCCCCACCCTCTCCCTCTCCCCTCCCGTTTCCCCATCCCTGTTCCTCTCCTGCTTCTGGTTTCTTCCCTTTCATCTGATTGCTGTCCACCAGCTGGTCTTTCCATATATACACACAGCTCTCCCTTCCTTCCCAGCCTCTCTTCACCCTATCACCATTTTTTCACTCATGCTAATTAGGCCCTCGGCAAACATCTTCTCTACCTCCCTTCCCCCCCGCTCCTTTTCCATGCCTTCCTAACCCCCCTGTCCTGGCATTTTCCCCTCCAGGGTTGCCTTTAATACCATCCCAGGATAAAGAGGCCACGCAGTGCTTCCAGAGGTCTGCGTGGGCTCTGGCAACCCACGTGAAAACACCCTTGCTCAGAAAGCTGACCCAGCCCCACGCTACATGCGCGTCTGCCACCCTTGTGCAGCTCAGCATCAACGAGGAGCCACCATAATTATGATCGCCCCAACTGGGGCCCACCAATTAAGAGAAAGAGGTCAAATCATTACCAGCAGGTCAGCCCACCAACACTGGCTCTGCAAGCGCAGCCATGCCAGCTGCCTTCCTCCCCCAGCATCCCCAGCTCAGCGTGCAAACTCCTCTGCTGCAGTCCCAAATCACGACCATCCAGGGTCAGGCACACACAGCTGGACTGCACCCAAAATGCTGGCTGCCAGGAAGGGCTGCCGAGGCTCTGTGTGGCTCTCCCTGCGGAGGGGAACGGAGCCACACGGGAGCATTTCACGTCAGAGCTGCTGTTCATGCCACTTGCCCTCAAGGATGTATGTTACAGCAACAGCATAACTTATGAACAGAGTCTTGCTCTGCATCCTGGTGACAAGTTTCCAAATCTCCCACCAGCTCAGGTCACCAACAGATTGTATGATTCAGATGCCAAAACCCTGGTATCTGGGATGGCTCTAGTTAAGAAGGGAGGAGATGGGGGCTTGCGGCTCCTGAGGAACCCAGCCCATTGCTGGGAGAGGAGATGGAGGGACAGGTCAGAGGGTTTTTGCTCTGTACTCCTACACTTGTGTGTGCTTTTGCCAAAGCTGGGCTGGAAGAAAGTTTCCCCTCCCAAAAACGCCTTTGAGCTGCTTGTCCCAGGAGTATTTGTCCCAGCATGGGATCCCCAGGCAAAGATTTCTGCGACTGTGGGAAAGCAAAATACTTGCAAAGAAAACTGGCCCAGCTCAGTATATTTTGTTTCAATGTCACTGTCATTTTTCCTCCTGATCATCGCTGTTTGTCTGTACCATCAGAGCAACCAGAGCCCCACTACTGGGCTAGAACCTGACTGTGGCAAACATGGAAAGATGAACTCTCTGGCGCAAGGGCAGTCATCTAGACAATTAGCTTGCTTTTTAAAATCATTTGGAACAAGAAAAGTAGATTTTTTTTAATCTCTGAACACACTGAGACATCACTTATCTGCCAGTAGCAGGAGTTCTCCAGTTGTGCTGCTCATACGTGCGACCCACCTAAGGATACAGGAGGCGAATGCAGGCACTTACAGCAAAGCGAGTTTTTGGCCAGCACTCCCTATAACACCCAGGCTTTGCCTCTTTCCAGGCTACCCATAAAGGCTATAGGGGATAGCAGGTACATCTCTCACAGGAGATAACCAAGGAACTGGGGGTTGAGACATGTAAATGCATGGTCAACTCCACCGAAGTGACACCCAAAGCACAGTTTTGCTGAGAATAGCCCTAGCAGACCCGCATCTTCAGAGACTCGTTGCTGCGAGCACCAGGCTGCATAGATGCTTTAGAGGATTTGCCCTGGCTCATCACAGCCCCTCCTCAAACCATGAGGAGCCCACGTGGAGCCAGTGGGACTAAGGACCAGAAAAAAGCTCTGCTGAACATATATGAGAGCTGGCACAGGGACACTACTGTCCCTTCCCAGCCCTCCAGGGCCTTTCTGAGGACAACAAGCCACCACAGACGCATCTCTGCACTGCAGCTCTCCCCGCTTGGAGGAACACCCGCTTGGGATGTGTTTGGCCCCATGTGAACTCCCTCCTCCCCCTGCCAACTGCAAATGTGTCACTGAGGGACATGGCCAGAGCCAACCCCGGTGAGCAGTTGGGTGCTTTTTATTGCAAAATCAATGAAAATGAGGCAGTTTGCACATGAAACTGTCTCAAAAAAATATTTTGACAAGGATGAAGTTATTCACATTTTTTGCATCACCAAATCTAAAGGATTTTATTTTAAATTTAAAAAAAGTTTCAGTTGATTCCTTTCCCTCTCTCTCCCCCTTTGATTTAAAAGCTGTGTTAGCAAATGCCACAATGCAGCAGCAGTGCTGTAAGCTCCCAAACAGCCTCCTCATTAACCTCACAGCACAGGCAGGCAAATGAATACTAGAGGACTCCTTTAAATTGCTCTCTGCTTTTCCCTTCGCCTCCCACTCTCTGCTCCCCAGGACGCAGCTTCCCCTGGGTCTGCTGAGCAAACACAGCCCATCTCCTCTTCCACAAATATTGCACTCCTGTATGCGGCAGGGATAAACCCTCCAGGCTTGGGCTGCACCCTTTCAGCTGCCTCTGGGTTCACAGGGGCTGAGGACCATCCCAGCTCCTTCCCCAGGTCAGGGCCGGTGGTCCGTGCCACAGCAGAGCTTTGCCTGGCCTGGGTTACCCAAGCACATTGGCAGTCCCCTGGGTCTGTGTCCCTGCCCACCTAAAACATTGTTCCTTCACCAGTATTTGCCAGCTGCAGGATGGAACAAGTATGCCCATCTCCAACCATGGCTTCACCCTTAACCTTGCCAGGTGAGAACACCAGCAGGTCACCCACGGTGCAAAATTGGTCCTGGTCAGGTACAAGCACAGGGAGATTACCCAGCGAGCTGGGTGCTACATGCCAGGGCTGTGCCAGCTGTGGGAAGATGGGTAATCGCCAATGAACTGTACAGCTGGAACAGCCCTGACAAACACTATCAGATCTTGCATCAAGCCAGCTGATACAGTCTACTTGTCAGAATGTTTTAAGCCCATTCGGACATGCAGCAGGAGCTCATGCTGCACCAAGGCTCTGCAGCAAGGGGGTCATGACGGCAGCGATCCAGTATCCAGGACCAGGCATTCACTGCATCAGCAAACTAAGCTCATGGTTCTCCTCTCATCCAGCTCCTGATGTTGAAGTTGGACAAATCCGCATCATGGTACGAAGCAAAAAGCAGCAGCACATTTTAACTGTGCTTGTTGATAAACAGTAGCAACAGCCCCAGCCAGCCAAAGAGAATTTTTAAGGCAGGGACTGGCTTTAGACAGGATTAACAGTACATATTCTGGAGATGAGGTACTGGCGTAATAGGAAGTGATAGAGACAAGATCAGCAGTGCTTTCCTCTTAACAGCAGTGATTCATCCAAGAAAGTTAACTAAGTAAAGTTTTTCTGGAAAACAGAACAAGGTTTGTCCCTGCAATTATAAAAAAAAAAAAAAAGTCTTCATTCAACAAAAGTCGTTCCTAAATTTTCCAGCGAGCATCAGCAGTTTCCTTGGCCCCTCTTCCCAGGAAAACCTTTAGAAATGTTGAGGAGGAAGAAAGGGATGACAGGAGAAGGCTGTTCAAGAATGCCTGCAAGTTAGTAAACAAAAATCAGTGTGGAGTGCTGTTCCCTGACAAAAATTTGATCGTCTGATTTTCTAAGGATTCCACACTACTTATTTGCTTTACTGATTTTTAAGAAATTTGTGCATATTTCCATTTGAGTATATTTCCAGGCAGCTGTAGTGTTAGTTTTACACACCCTCTCCCTGAGCCAGGCCTAAACTTCCCCCCCCTTCTGACATGGCAATTGCTCTTGGGGAGATGCAGGCAAGGCACAGCTTCCCCTCCCATCCCCATGGCCAACGCTGGGCAAAGGACCGGTAGCACATTTATGGCTCTGAGGGCCATAGCTGACCTGGAGCAGGTATTGCCTGGAAGGGTCTCAGGGCTGGAAGCTCCAAAGCTCAGGTCAGCAGTACAAGAACCAGGCACAGAGGCACAACTCATCCAGGTCCTCGTGAAACAAGGACAACCCTTGGCTCCTGCAACACCAGCCCTCCAGTGGAGGCAAACTTTTAAAAGTGCTTGTTTTCTTTGCTGCACCCTAAAAAGAAAAAAATAATTTGATGTGTATTTCCTGAAGCTTTTAAAATGCTTGCTCCCTGCTGTGCTCTGCCAAGTGCTGCCTGAGCCCTGACACCGTTTGGAGGAACAGGACAGATTGCGGAGTTAAGAGTCACCACTATCAACTCACAACCAACACGGGCTTCCCATTCCAAGGGCAGGAAACAGCAGGTGCTGAACACAAAAGCAGACCTTTAAATCAAACTCTAAAACCTGACAGGCTGCATCCTGGTTCCTGAGGGGAACACTGAGGAATTAAGTTCCCCCCCTCTGAGCCTGGACAGAAGGCGAATACCCCACGCCAGCTGATAAGGCACTTCTCAGCCTGGTGGCTTTCTCCTTGCCTCTCTGTGCTGCTCCGCAAAGGAGCTGGACGTATTTGTAACTGGAGGGTCCCCACAGCTCCACGTGCTGCCAACACCTCATGCTTCCTGACTGTGGGAGCCCACCTGGGCTGCTGACATGGCTCTGAGGCCCCTGGGGACAGCTCTGTCCCAAGGGGCTGCTGAGGAGGACAGATGCCCAAATGCTCCCCAAGTTACACCAGCAGCCCCACGGAGGTGGGAACGGGAAAGCAAGGAGTCAAGGCTGGAGGTGGAAATGCTCTTGAGGAAAGGATCAGGCTTCCCATGGTGGGTCTGATTCATTGCATCTGCTCCAGCTCTCCGTATGACTGGTGTAAACCTAGCTTGGTCTGGGTTTCTAGAAGGAAAGCCAGAATTTTCTCCTCACCCATCCTTTTCAGTGCCTGCACACCCACCATTTGCCACCGATACACTACCCACTGAAACATCACCCATTGGGCTGGCTCCCTCTGCTTTTAGAGTGCCCAGGGACCACAGGGCCATGGGCACAGCGAACACTCGCCACACCTTCTGCTGCCCACGTTCCTCCACTTACCCTTTCCCTATGGCTTTTTGGGCTGAGGACTATCCTGCCCTGCCCGGCACCCCCAATACTAGACATTAGCAGAAAACAAAAAATAATTTCCTTCCATCACTGGCAGACACCTATCATAGGCCTTGGTTTGTGAAGGGAGAGAAATGTGTTTTCAGGGGCTTTTTATGCCTTTGTGAGCTTCGACCCCTAAAAGAAAAGGGGGATTCAAGCACTGTATTTTCACAATCCACAGTAAAATGCTACATACCTACAAAGCTGAACCTGAGATTATAAAGTAAGACTAAGTTGAAATTTAGTACTTTTGCTTTAGTTTAAGAGGTTGCATTTTCAGTGGAACCTTAATTACTTCTTCCAGCTGTAGGTCTTAAATAAGCCTGTCAAAAGCTCACGGGTTGGGTTGGAGTGGAAATTTCTGTGTAGCCAAATTTGGAGCAGATTAAATTAAAGAAAAATAAACCACAGAAGAAAAACAAAATGACATCATGTACTGAACTGGAATTAATTTTGCTTTCTTGCCAGCCTTCTGGAAGTAGTCACCAAGTCCCACACGCCCTGTGCCCAAGGTGCTGGGCAGAAGGAGAAGAGAGCTGCTACAGTGTTAATACAGGGAAGACCATCTACCAAAAGTTGAAGAAAACCTAGAATAACTAAAGTCAAACTTCATTAGGTAACTCCTCAGTACAGCTGCATTTTATCATCTCCCAAGGTCAGTTTTCCTGTGAGAGAATGTCAAAGTCAGCAATTCACATTTTTTTATTGATGTGCCACCTTGCAGCAGGTTCCACATAAATTTAAACGGGTGCAGTTTCCAACCAGGTGGGCAGCTCTTGTGGTGTGTCACCTCCCCCACAGGGAGCCCTTCACGCTGGCTGTGGCCACCCCGGGAGCTGGCTTGGGGCAAAACCAGGGCCAGCCTGGGCTCGAGAATTTTTTGGCCACCCAGAGCCATGGAGCGGGGTAGGGTCCCATGGGCCCCCCCAGCACCACTCACGCTGTGCTACAGCCTTCTCTGGGACAGCAGTGAGACCAGCATGGACAGCCCACAGCAGGCAGCAGGGGCTTTGATGGGACAGCAAGAGTGCCAAAGCCAAGAGTCACTGCTGGAGCATTAGCATCTACCGCCACAGCACAACCCTCTGAAATTTGGATGGAGAGGTGGCCTTAAACCCCAAAACCATATTTGGAGCAGACAAAGACTCCCCCAGGTCATCTTCCTCGCTTTTTCCCCTACATTGAAAGGATGTGTTGCTCAGCCACCATAGCAGTTGGGACATGAAGCATTTGGGACAGCATTTGGCCCTGGAAGAAGAGGACCCTCTGCAGAGGAAGGGGCACAGGAGGGAGCACCTGCAGTGGAGGCAGGGAGGCTCTGCCCCTGGGAGGGATCAGCTTGCAGCCAACAAGCCATATTTGAAGGTGTATGCACTTTATAGCCAAACCACACAGCTGCTGGCCAGCTGCCACAGCCGCTTACCAACTCTGCCCTCGCTGTTGGCAAAGCCCAGGGCTTTTCTTTGATGAAGGCACCCCATCACCCTCACCTCTCCGCCCAGCCAGCCCTGTGCACCCCCCAGTCCTCTACCCCACGGTTGGGCTGGTCACCTGGCAGGAGCATCCCCCTGCCTCCAGCCCCCTCCAGACTCATTCCTGCAGGTTTTGTTGTGCCTGATCATACGTAACGAAGCACAAATCATCAGCTATCTCCACACCCTTCAAAAGCAAAAAGCAAAGAAAAAAAACCACCTAAAACACCACCACAACAAACTCAGTTTTTACAGCCTTCCAGGCCCCCAGCAGAAGCCACACTATCATCACATGCGTTCTCAGAACGGAGTGGTGTGATGTTATAACAAACCTTACCCACCTAGACCAGGGAAGGAAGCCGACCCTCTCTTTTATATTCAATATATTGAGTAAAATACAATCCCCCAGACCTGATGAAAACAAAGTGCCCCCTGCACCCACCTCCCCCCCACCCCGGGGGAGGACAAGAGAACAGACAACTCGTGACAGGCGCTGTCACCTCCCGCCGCACTGGATGGTGCTCAAAGCACAGAGCAATCTTCTTTGACATCTCCAGGGAAGAGAAAGATGTGTCCGGAGCAGGCTCCTGTACTTGCAGCAGGAACACGTGCTTGTGCGTGTCATCCATCCCCCCACCCACGCATTTTCTTTGCCATTTCAGAAGTGCTCAGTGTTACTTCGGGCTTTCCCCCCCTGCTTTTCGGTGACATTCATTGACTGTCAAGTTCTTTCCCGTCTCTGCACCAGCCTGCAAGCCTCGCACCGTGCGGGTTCGCAGAGAGACGGGAGGTGCTCTCACCCCAGTGCTGGGGTCCCACTCAGGGATGGGCTGAGCCCTTTTTTTGCTCAGCCCCACGCCACGCCAGGGCCCACGGTCGCCCACCACCATCGCATCCCTACGTGCACGTTGTGCCATTTCCCCGCCGGCTCGCTCCCTTTCCCACGCCAGATCACATTGCCCTCTAGTGGAGCTGAATTTGTAAAAAGCCATCAGCCTGCAGTGACAATGACTGGGGAAATTAAGAGGAAAAAAAAAAAAAAAGGAAATCCAAACCCAGCAGAGCAGCTCCCAGCCAAGCTCCTCCCACGCGTGAGGAGCGGCTCTGTGAAGACAACGAGATCCAACAGGCAGCAACCCCAGCGCACCCAACGCTGAGCCGTGGGGGGTACCAAAGCCCCTCCAAGCGCAGGGACCCGCTGGCCACATAATAAGAAACACCAGCGCCAAGCACCCACCCCTCCATGCCGCTCGGTCCCGTGAAAAGCAAAACAGGCTTTACAGAGCCGATGAGCGCAGTTTACAGTCGTCCCAAAAGACAAGGCCAGGGCTTCTTACACACCATCTGGTTCCCCTTTGCACCCAGGGCTGAAGCCTGAGTTATCCACAGGCTGCTGCGTTTTGTACGAACAAGCAGCAAGAGATGCCTTCAAGACACGTGCTCCTCTCGGGAGGGAGGAATTTAAGTGAGCAGTTACCAACCTCTAAAATGCAGATGCTTTTGAGAGGGAAACATTCCAACTATTCAACCAACTGAGGTGGCAGGTTAGGAACGAAGCAATCCCTGCGAGCTGCTGCGGCCTGCCAGCAGGCTAATTGCATCCCTCCTGCACTGGCATCCGATGAGAAAAGTGAGATCAAATATCCCCACTTACAACAAGTTTTCAAAGCATCTTGCAGGACCTGTGAACTATCAGGACAGCAGCCTGTCACTTCTGAAGGGAGGGCAGCACAGCTGGGAGCTGCTGGCCTTGCCAGTGACAAACGGGACACCCTACACCCCAATGCCAGGGCCAAGCCCTTAAGCTGCAGTTCAGTCCCAAGACACAGGCACCCCCCAAAGCTCAGGGGAGGCTGAAGCAGCCCCTTTTCCCAGCAGCGGTTTCAGGGTGAATCCCTACCAGGTCCCACAGCGCAGAGCCATTGGAGAAGCTTCAACAGTAGCCACAGAAAACCAAGAAGCATCGCCAACTGCTACAAAAGCTGCCCACCTTCCCAAGGAGCTGATTTTCTTTGGCAACCTAGCTCCAAATCCAGTAAGGGACAGTCAGTGCAAGACCTGGTATGCTCATTGCAATAACTCTGACTGCTTTGGCACAGCAGGTCAGGCCAACGTCAAGACAGCTCTTCCACTGCACCGGCACAAGCCAGACTCTTGCTGGGTCTTGGTGGAAAACCAGCACATATGAGAGGAGAATTGGGCTTTCCTGTCACTCCTCCACCTAAAAATAGTTAAAGTTAAAAGCAACATGGCTATTTTTGCCTTACAGGTCAGCACAGACCAGCCTCACCCTGAGCTCCCTAGCAGGTTTCACCTACCCCAGGATGCCACCAGCCACACCAGAAGCTTGGGGCCACGCTGGGTCGGGGCATTGTCCACCTTAGCCTTATTCAGATGGTCCCAACCAGAGTACTTTGGGCCTTTTGCAGGCCTCCCCTTAGGTGCTGTTCAGCAACCTCTTTTTAAAGTTTCTGTTGCTTTGTGGTTTGTGGGGCTGGATGGCTGCCACCGCATGACTGCACCACACAGTCATCCAGTGTGAGCGTTTGCTGAGGGGAAGCTTACCCGGGCTCAGATGCTGACTAGAGCCTCCCAGGGCTGACATCCCCTCAGGCACTCACACTCACACACACACACACACACACACCCCCTGTAAGGGCATCCCCCACGCTCTTCTTGGGGTGGCTCTGGGCATCACCAACCACTGGGCAGGGCAGGTTTGTGGGTTGAAGCATGTGGATCCTCATGTCACCTGGTCAGCGGCACCTGGTCAGAATACAGGGCAGATTGCTGCACCCCAGCAGGACACAGAGGCAGGGACCCACATGCAGAGGGGAGCAAAACTCTTCTCCCTCTCTTGATCCACCTCAACCGGGAAGGTTCACACCCTCCCAGTTAGTCGACATCCCTCCATGCGGGAGTTTCAGGTGTCCCTATGCCACCAACATTCAATGAGGGTTGGGCATTTGGTGTCCATATCTGCCTTTGGGGTTTTGTTTCTCCTTCTGTGCTCCTTACAACCATGGCTCAGGTGTGAAGGCCATGCAGGTGAGGTCCTGCCACCAGAAGTGCACCCTGCTCTCGCAGGACATGCCCAGAGCAGCACCAAAACCATCCAAGACTGGGCAGAAAAGGAAGGGAAAAGGAGGTCAGTGCACAGGAGGTGATCCTTCCTCCAAGCCTGGGTCAGTGGATAACAGCCCAGCTGTCCCTGCCGAAAGAAGAACTGTGGAGGCAAACAGCACTCGGTTTTCCCCAATATTTCTGCTCATGTTGCTCTGCCAACAATCAGCATTTCCATAATTTCTCCTGAGTACCTGTGCACGCCTGCATGGTTCACAAGGCTAAACAATCTTTGCTCGGCCAACACATAGGTGCAGGAATATGTTATAAATAAGCCATCTATATTATGTCTTGTTGACCTAATCCATCTTTTTATATCAAAGGGGAGCAGATGCTGTGCAGGGCACTGGACTGAAGTGCACAATCCCCTTCTGCTAGGCAGCGGGATGTAGCTGATCACTACCTTAGGAGAACATAGACTGTTGGACTCTACAGCACATTTCACATGCCTCTCAGACACGGGCCCATTAGTCAGATCCTTCTCTTTCCCACTCTTTTTCCAGTTTTACTGCTATCCCTTTCTCACTCATCCACCCAGGTCCTCCCAGTCATCAGCCAACAAACACCCACCTGGCAATGGCTCATTTCAAGCATCTCCCCGCTTCTGACAGCTCCCTTGCTGTGTTGGGAACTGAATGTCAGTCCTTTGGCTGGCCCAGGACAACTCTTCCTTTTTGGGAACAGCATCGCACCTCATTGCCAAGGACTGAGGGAAAAGCAGCAGCATTTGACCCTCTGGTTCCTCATTCACTATTGCTCCTTGACGGACACCGTGCCCCTCTGGGGACAGCCACACAGACGGCAGGTCCATCGCAGGCACCCAATGGTCCATACTGCTGGATCAGCACATCCGCTCCTGCTGAGCGAGGAGGGGAGCAGGGAGGGAGGCAGAGCCCCTTCTACTCCCCCAGGAAAGTCCATCCATGGGAGAAACAGCACCAACCTCTCCCCAGCAGCACCCCTCCTCCTCCCCCAGCCCTCTCCCCCCAACTCCTTCACCCACCCAGCCCAAAGCCGCTGTGCTCTGCTTGTTCCTCCACTGCCCAGGGCAGAGCACATTGAAAAATTAGTATATTTTCCAACACATGCTAATAATACAGAATAAATAATCCCTGATCTGCTCAGCCATTCCACTAGTGCCAAATGGGGACAGCATTTACCTTCAAATGTCCTGAGACACAGCATCCCAAGCACAAGATTTTTAAAAGGCCTGAATAGACAGAATTCAGCAGATTTATCCTATTTGGGACATTGAATCTAAATTTGGAATCAAGCAGTTGCCTTCCTGTTAGCCCTTAGCCATCCGCTTTCCCAGAAGTAGCTGCCTGTGTTTCCAATACGTTTGGCAACTTTTCTGTCTCTCGCTCACGTCATGACAACTTCCATCAGCTACTGTAATAAGGTCTTCAAATAAAAGGAAAATGCTATAGAAAGGTAGGGTCTCCTTCGATACAGGTTACAGAGGGCATAATCATCTTTTACCAACCTCACAGATTGAGAGGAGAAGTGGTTTTGGTTACAAGTGCATTTTCAATGAAAAAATGCACGTTCAATGAAAAAGTTTCAAACAATTTTTTCATTATTACTAATGACAAATTCCATATGCGTTCAACTAGTGCCAAGTTAGGTCTTGTAAACCATTGATAGAGCCTTATTTCATCTGATCATTAGTTACAAAATTAGTTCTTTGGGAATACCATCTCCTTGGAGAATCAGACAAGTTGAAAAAATTTCCCCTCTGGGGAATTGCTGGTTTAATATTCAGATTCAATTATCTTCTAAATTTCTGGTCTGATTCTCTGGTACAGTTTAAATATATAGTTGAAGACATTTAGTAGAATATACTTTATCTTCAAGCTGAAATTTATATTTTGTTTGGGAGCTTGAAGGCTGAACTGCTAGAAGTAGAAACGTATTTTCTTTCCCACCGCGCTCTGAGCCTGTTCCCCCTGTCTGGGGCATATCACACACAGCACCATTACACGTAAGGCTAATTTTGCAATGCACAGGTGCTTTGTAGCACCACTCCCCTTGTGAGCACAGCTGCTCAAATGCAAAGGTCTGTGACCCAGAGCCCCACATTACAAGTGCCCTCACGTACAGCCTGTTTCCCAGCCAGGATGAAGCAACTCAGCGATGGCCATCCAGCTCAAAGGGCAGAAATCCACGTCAGAGGAGTCCCTGATGCAATCAGCACCAGGAGCGAAGGGTGGTAGGAACAGAACAAAATGCTTTTTTACACCTAAAAGCAGGCTGGACATGGGAGTGAGGTGTACAACACCGGTGGTTGCTGGGGGAGAGGTAACCTCACCCACCGGTGCCAGGGTACTTGCCAGTGCCCTGATGAGAGGGAGAATTCCAGTCCCTAGGGCTTTTAATCAGGCATTTAAAATAATAAATCTTATTACACTAAGCATATTACTGTAAAGCCTTCAGCTGTTAGTGTTCAGCCGCTGTTGGAAGGGCTGGACCCAGCCACAAATCAGCCTGAAAGCAAAACATCCAAAGTGGCAAGACGAAACTTCCAAGAGAAATAATTACTTTGGCCAGGGAGACTCAGAGCCCACACAGCAACCATTGCTCCCGCATCCATCACCAGCACCATGGAAGCACTGACTAGTTATCATAGGGAACCTTTGGGAGATGTCCCCTGAGGCCAGCTGCCAGCAGATGTGCCTTCCTCCAGCCTCACGCTGCAGACTACCCCTACCGCCCCGGGACCCACCTGCTCCCTGGGTCCCAGCTCTGAATAATTTAGATGGGCAAGTTTTCCCATACCAGGGAGCAGCCCACACTGAACTCACCATTGTTAAGGCATGCAGAGCTCTCCAACCCTTGAACATTGCACAGGCTTTGCTTCTCCATCCTCCAAAACACACACGAGCCTCGTTAGCCCCAGCCCAGCTCTTACACCCTCCAGGGAGGTGGAAGCCCACCTTCATCTTCCGAGGCAGAGGAAGGCTCCCTGTAGGCACCGCTCAGCCCCTGGTAGAAAGCTTGACAAAACAAGCTTCTCCCCAGCCCAAATCCCAGGACTGCCACACCACTACTGAACACACCAGCAAAGAGCAATGCCCCAAGGCAACACCTCCTCTCCAGGATTCCCAAACTAGACCTCCCAGCTTCTAGGTGCCCTCTACAGCCAGCACGAATAGCTAAGAGCAATCACCTGAAGGCCAATCTGTAGGAGCTGTAGGTTGTTGAGGGTTTTTTTTCTGTCTAAATTAAAGCTTTAACCACCCACCTGGGGAAGGGTTTAGCAATCCAGGTGGTTTCTGTGGGTATCTGGGTATTGATGGTGTACAAGGGGTCAGAGGCAAGTGAGCTTCACTGGGTCTGGGTCTGTGTCTGGGTCTGGGTCTGTGCCCACCCAGCATCCTGCAGAACCAGGCAGAAACTATGCTGGGTTGCACTCACATCAGCTATTTTTGTGTCACGTTTTTTTTTCAAGAGGTTTTAATGTTGGTCAGCTCCTTGTGTGCTACTTCTTTAAAAGGGACCTTATCTTCAATACCCTATTTTTGATATTATCAGCTGTGATTCCAGCACTTAAAGATAACACCAGGCTCAAATTATCTGATGTAAAAATCATCAGTGATCTTAAAAACAATGCATTTGAAAGTGTCTTTTAATTTCTTCATTTCCTAAGCCTTTCTAGGGCAAAATTATAAGCTAGAAGTTGAGAGCCGGAATAGAATTTAAAATAAAATAAAAGCTAAGGTTTGACTCTAATACCAGGAATGAGGACGTGGGGCTCTAAAAGGATTCTTGAATATTTGAAACCAGAACAGTATTACAAGAACCAGCTGTGCTAAAACTATTCATCACACTGGTTTTTTGGAAATCTATATTTGCAAAGTATTGTGTGTGATTTGAGCACCCAATGGGAATTGAACAAGAAAAAATCAACCCTGAAGATTGGGTTTATTGAACGTAAATAACTGAAAACAGGGTGTCTGCTGAGTCATTCAGTTAGTGCCAGACTGTCATCGTTGTCACTTACTTGATTTCCTTCTCTGTTCATACATCTCTGTTTCACAAGGGATGGAGAAGACAGCATGCATGGAGGGGTCCGTGGAAGCTGTTAGTCATCAGCGCACTCAGATCTGCGACTGAAAGCTGCAGAAACACCGCTGACTTCAAGCAAGGGCTCAACGTAAGACACCGCTGGCTCCTTGAGCTGCTGATGGGTAGGAAACGGGCAGGTAAAATGAGATCTGTGTCACAGAAAAAAAACAGATCTGATTTCACAACACTGCACACAGGATGCCTTTGTCCAACCTGTCCTAAGGAGTGGGCCGGGAAGGCGGGGGGATTTCCCCAGTGGCAAAGGATTCCCAGAAAAGTTCTCTCAACACACGCATGCCTTTCTCCCACCTCGGGGAAGGGATGGCGCCTGGACCAAGGCAGGCAGAAGCAGGCAAGGGCGGACAGGGCCCCTGAGCCCACTGCTCTCCCCCGGAGCGGCCGCCCTCCAGCCCTGCTGCGGCGGTGGCAGAGGAGGCTGTGCATGGACTGCCCGCCTTGGGATCTCTCCTGACCAGCCTTTCCCAGGCCGTTTGGGACAGCAACATCAACAAAAACAGTTGAAGGCCCATTATGTATGAGTCATGCACCTGTGACAGTCTTTGCACGTGGGGACTAAATATTAGGAAACACCATCTCCCACTGTTCCCCATGTACCAGTAGCCTCCAAACCAGTGTCACCCAGTTCAGCACAGTGCACATTCTGCCCTGCAACTTGCACTGGTTCTTTAAGGGAGTTTCTTGGCCCCTAAAAGCAGAGCCCAGCCATGCAGTAATCTCACCGATAGCTTGTTTCATACGGCCTCGGTCCTGCTGGGGAAAACCGGTGCTAGAATAGGAAGTCTGACGTTTGACAGCCCCGAGGCTTGCAGCCCAGGTTTGAGGTACATCTTCTCGTTTCTGAGACACTCTCTGAAACATTATCCATGGTTCCTTAATATGACCGGCTCTGAGCAGCCTCCAGAGCACAAAACTATTTTATTAGAAAGTCCTCAGCTATTCAGGACAAACTAGGAAATCAAATGGGGTGAAATACAACAACTCCAATGAATGTGGCACTCCGCTGTGTTATCCCTTTTGGAAAGCCTGAACTAAATCCAGCAGTGAGAAAAATCTTGATTTCACTCCTGATTTAACATTTTAAAGACTAACACGGGATTACACTACACAAACATGCTGTTACCAAATTAGTTGACTTCGGACCCTCTCCAGCTCAATAAGTGGTTGGATTGCTACAGCCACATTTTGCTCTTCACTGCAGTAGACTTTTGGGTGACTCCACGTGAGGCCGGGTGGCTGCTGCACTTTGCAGCAGAAAAGCATAATTTCACCCTCCTGTTTCTTCATTTCTGGGGCCAAAACTGCTCTTCTCTCCCCTTCTGTGCTCAGGCACAGAGATCTAGACAGAGACATTTCACCACCACTGGTGAAGACCATCTCCAGACAGGACTCTGGTTCTAACACACCAGGGGAGACAAGACCTTCGCTTTCCAGTTTCCTTCTCCACTTTCTTTACATTGTTTCTCTTCTTGCCATTCCTTTCTCCAGGAAGTCCCCCCAGCAACAAGACCAAATTAATACTTGAAAAGAGTGTCACACTAGACTGCAAATGCTGCTGCTCTTTGTCCTAAAATAATTCTCACGTGAGTGACTAGAATACGGACTCCCTAAATTGTGATTTGTTTTACTTTAGCCCAAATGTGGGCCTTAAAATTATTAAGACTTTTAAAAGCAGCTGGAGAGTGCCCAGAAGTGCCATTTTCTTCTGGACCTCGGCAGGGCATGGTTGTGTCCTCTGTCGCTCCCCGGGGGTGGCTGTCCTGCCCTGAGCAGCGGGGATGGAGTCAAAGCCCTGAGAAGTCTTTTTCGATGCGGTTGCTCTCTTTGATCCCAGGAGGAGCTGCATTTGTAACAGATAGTGGCTCAGGGTGATATTTGAAGCTGGCAGATCCCAGCTGAGCTGGCAGGGAGGTGGCAGCTGGCCCTTGGTGATTTTCATGTTACCAGAGGATGGAGAGTCAGTGCTGGGCACAGGGACATGGTCCCACCAGCTGTGGAGGGACCGGGGCAGCTCTTGTCTCAGCAGATCTAATTTGTCATCTGCAAATATCTTCCTGCTAGACATTACGCTGTATTTGGTCTTACACACACATGTGCACGCGTGTTCCCATCAGTGGGGTCGCTGATGTCCTTCCTATGTTGCCACTAGGTTGAACACTTTAATTTAATCACCCAACAGCTACAAGACACTACAAAGTGACCCTTGAGGGAAGTGGAAATGCCGATCTCCAGTCTGGGGGGACCCTACCACCATACCCATGTACCCCAAAACCAGCAGCTCAGGTAGTCCAGAGCCCAAAGAGACTTCTGGGGTCAGAGACAGGACTACGTGACAAAGCCCAGATCCCAAATCACCCAAGAAACTGGCAGCAACCAGATCAAATCCAACATTTGCACTGAGCATCTTGGCAGGCCTGTGTACAGCGTGACAAAATCTCAACTCCAAAAGTACTAAATCTGGAGGAATTTTAAATCCAGAAACGAAACACTTCTTATACTACAATCAGCCAGTATATAGAGTGTGTGTTCATGGGTGGGAGTTTACGTGTTTGCATCCCATGCACACACATTTGTATGCACTCATTAACTACTTTAATTTTTAACAGAAGTTAAAATCTAAGTTAGATCACAAGAGAAGAGACTTGCTCATATTAGTCACATTTTTCATAGGCAAAATCACAGCTCAGGCTGGCACCATGATCTGCTTTTGCTCAGCTCTTTTTCCACAAACAGCATTTTGGGGCACAAACGACCCAGGGTAGTGAAGCTGCAGAGAGCCAGCCCATGCCAGGGGCAAATTCCAGGCCTGGCCTAAATGGGTGTTAATTCACATTCAAATCAGTTGAAGTTATGCCAGCCTGCTCCAGGACTGGCCTAGCTCCTGCAACTTTTCTCCTGAGCTTTGTTCCCAGCCTGTCACTGTAATGAGCATATGCACCCAGAATTTTGGCATAGAAGTGAGGCGAGGAGGGCTCCGGCCACGCTGATCAATCACAAAACTTTACATTGGACAGAACTGAAATCAGTCACCAATTTATCAACTGCCAGCCTGATGAGGCCTGTGATGATCAGGAGCATTTGGGGATACATATTTATGTTCCCAGTAATGAAAACACAGGGAGTTATTAATAGACAAATCTAAAAGCATCCTTGAGGCTGTGTGAGGTCTCATCATCTGGCAACACGTTGCTATACCCACTGCCGGGAACGTAATCATGTAGGTTGCCATCATGCACCCGCCATCATCAGCAGCAGCACGAGCTCAGCCCTGCTTTGGGGCCAGCTCAGTCTCCACCAAAGGGGCAGCAACATTTTAACCCCTTTCAAAGGCACTTCCTTGCAAAGGGAATGGGTCCAGAGCCTGGGCACAGCCAGGACAAGGCTGGATTTTCTGCTTACCAGCTCAGCTGTTTCCACCTTCCCTTGGGAGACAGGCTCCCTTTTCCTCTGTTCCCAGACAGACAGAGGCAAAGCCTAGAGCCACCCTCTGGTTTAATGACAAAGGTATACGTGGGAGCAGGAGGGCACTAGTGAAGGATGCTCCTGTCCTGGGGGCAATGATGAAGGAGGATCCAGAACTTAACCTTGCTCTTCTTACCTTGGAATAGGACCTGACCGGGGCTGCGGAATGGCTGGACCAGTCTCAACTTCATGCCTAAACCTTGTCAGCATGTGAACCAGGAGCCTGGGAAGCACTTCTCACCACCTGCATCCAGCAGGGCCAGAGGATCAGGTAGGACTTGGCCACACAGGGCAGGTTTTCAACACACTATGCATCATTATTCAGCACAAGGAACAGAAATGCAATGTGCTTGTCCATTTGTTTTTATGTCCACTCCTCTATTCCCTGCTCCCCCACCCTGAGTTTCCCTTGAAACTGCAGGCACAAAAAACTTTGCTTTCCGGCTCCAAGATAGCTGTTATGTAAATAGACGAGGCAGTACAAGAGGATACCGTCCTTTTCCAGTAACCTCTCTCAGGTCTCTGCTGTTGCTCTGTAAATGTGGAGGTGTTGGCAGAGAGCAGGCTGGGGTACGCGCTGCTAGAAGGTGAAAGGCTGGAGAGGAAGGTGGTGTAGTCAGCTGATTCCTGGTTTGAGTGCTCGGTTCCCAGGTATGGCAGGGTGCTGAACACCTAGGGGGAAAATATTCTTATTATTTAAAGCCAAATATATGTAAAAAATGAACAGTTTCACCTTTTTGTTTTCTTAGAAACTTGTACGTTTTCTAGGCATAACTTCCTTGAATATTTTAAAATTTCATATTTCATATCTGCTCTGTTCTCATTCTTCAGTGTGGTTGTCTGGCACCCCATTGTAAAGCTCTATTTCTAGGTCATTCTACTATAAGGCTGTTTCAAACAGCTTAAAATTAGTTACAGATTTGTAAATGATCACATATTTATGTAAGGAGAAGGATTTTTTAAAAAATATACATTTAATAAGACACTCAGAATACAAACTAGCTATGTTTGGGGATTTTGTTCATTTTTACGGTGTTTCTACCCATTTATTTTATGGGGTCTGGGGAGTGGAGGCTAAAATTGAGACCTTGTAAGAGATTATAAAATAAAAGAACAGACATGTTTTTCATGGCCATTTGAATAGCTAGGTTGAAGAAAAAAAAACAGCAATGCTTTTTATTCACATCTTAGCCAATGGTTTTCAGCCAGAGGTAGAAATAAAACCACACACAGAGCCCTAAGACTGAGCAGTACTTGCTCAGCATCATTTTTTCTCAGTGCTGGACACAGGCATGGAGACCTGTCTTTTCTCCTCCTGGGCTTTTCTCCGGAGCGCCCCACCAACGCAGCACTCCACCGACGTGAGAGCATCTACTTTAACTGCAGCCTGAGGAGTGGAGGGCTGTCACTATCCCCACCTTCAGGACTGGGGCACACAAAGGAGAGGCTTCGAACAGCCATTAGTTGCAGGGGCCCAAGCAGAAAGCCCCAAGACCTGAGTCATCGGGGTGCATGGCACCGTGACTCTCTCTGTATGTTTAAAGCATCGCTCCTACTAATGTCTGTCGAAGCTGCGGGCACCTGGCGCTTCTGTAAATCAGATTTTCAGGTCTTCAGCAGGCATCCAGAGAGTGAAGAAAACACATTTATGGGCCACCCACAGTCAAACACCGTGGAGGTCCAGACACAGATTTGCACAAACCAGGTCTCCATGACCAGGATGGACTGAGTATCCAGCGAGCCAAAAGCTCAAACTCCTTCTGTGTGGTTGATTACACAGCTCACATGCACCACTTCTGGCCCCTGGTTTTACAGCAAACATCTTGAAAGGAGAGGAAACAGCTGGTGAATAATTCATTGTGTACCCTCCCAGTTGTACTGCAGCCTCTCTGCTGGTTTGCAGGCAGGATTATCTGTACCACCATGAGCCATTCCCCCAACGCTGCTGGAAACAAAGGCTCCCTTTTTGTGGCTGTTTATCCGAAGGACATAGAGAGGGATGCGCGAGGAGGTGGGGAAATAGTGGTGGTCAGAGATCCCACCCAGCAAGGTCCGTCCTCAGGGAGCGGAGGTCCATCCAGGCAAGGAGGGCTTGGCACTCGCACCCACATCCCAGGTTTCTCTGCCAGCTCTGTTCCCCTCACCACAAAGTCTTCTCCCAACTTATAATTACCCATCCTCCCGTATCAGAAAGACTACTTCTGAACTTGGTAATGAAACGGAAGTTGAGGAATTATGAAAATTAAAGAATTGAGCAAGTGAATGAGCACGGTGGGGGAAGAAGGCTCCAGGAACATTTTGGAGGCTAAAGAGCAGGGCTGGGCACTGCAGGATGTAATGGAGACAGGGACAGACCCCCGGCAGGAGCTGGGGCTGTCCCAAAAAGTTGAGCAGAAGTATGCTGCCTCTTCGAAAAGTCATACCGCCCAGGTACGTACCAGCACCCTCTATCTGGAGTTTGGTGGCACAGAGCAGCCCTGGGAGATATGGCAACAGGGGCACTAGCTCTAGGGAATGCTTTTTGGGGAAACACCCCAAGCAGGGACGAGCCATTCCCCAGGACAGGACTGCCAGCTGGGGGTTACCACACTGCTCGTCTTGTGCTGAGGACCCCAGCCATTATCTCACTTCCAGCTCATCCCAAACTGGTAGAAAGTTACTATACTTGCTGCACCTTGCAGCCCATAACTCACAGATCTGTTAGTCAGTGACACCCTACTATATTTTTTTGCCATCACTTGCAGTGCTTTAGGTGTTGCCCGAGTCTGGCTTGGGGAATGTCTCTCCAACATGTCTTTAGATGTAATTAAAAAAAGATTCTTTTATCAGCTGGCTGCCCCAATTAGCCTGCAGCATGGATGGAGACCCAGGAGAGGTTTTGCAAGTGGTTTTTACGGAATTGCAGTAAAAACCTGTTTCCTCTGACATCCAAGAAGTTTCCTGCAGGAGCGAGCCAGGCGCAGCCACGATGCCACGTGGAGGGTCGCAGGCTCCATCTCCAGGCATGGCTGCTTTGGGCAGCGGGCGAGGGGAGGTGGGCACACAGCCTCACAGTGCTCCCCCCAGCGTGACCCTGTTCCCCCCACAAAAGGCCAGGGGAACAGCCCATTTCCAGGCCCCCACTGCCAGTCAACGCTGCTTTGTGAGCTGCACAGATGCAGTGGGAAGGAGAATATTGGTCAAATCCTGACAGACCTTATGCTAATTCACCAAAGAGCATTTTAGACCATACACGGACACTTAATCGAGTGGGAGAGACAGCAGCAAACACGACATTTAATTATGGGAAAGAAAAACGAAGTCTTTTACCCTGCATTTGGCGTTCTCCCAACACACAGAGTTAATTGTTAGGAGGGTGTATTAGAAGGCAATGAAGGAGAAGATTGAAAACCCTGATTATGCAAAGGTCCTGAAAATGCTGAATTTATTGAATTTCACATGAGAAAACACAGGCTGTGCCATGCTGAGGGCTGTGCCAGCAGCCAGCTAAGAGCTCAAGGGGTCTGTATGTGCATGCTAGAGGGGGACAAAGTGCCCCAACCGCTTTATGAGCCCCTGCCAACTGCTGGCCAAGCCCCACTGCATCCCTAAAATGGGACCGGTCAATAGACTGGGGTAGATGCCTCTGAAGCATGGGCAGACCTTGGTGTAGGTGATGCACAGGTGGGCAGACCTCAGCGCAGATGAGGTACAAGGCCGGCACGATCTTCAGGAGCTCAATTTTCCTTTGGAAAAGGACCTAACCAGGTAAAGCTGGAAAGGACATTTTAGCTGTGACCTCTGTGTAATACATTCAGCTGCATTTGCCTAAATTTGGCAAGAGTGTGCAGCAACAGCAAGCCCCAACTGCTTTGGGAAGTGCTGGCACAGATGCCTATGAGAGAACAAGAGCCGTGGGGCTGGACCATTCGAAGGTCTGTCGATCCCAGGTTTCCCCAGAGGAGGGGGTACTACAAGAACAGAGAATCAACAAAAGTGTTGCCCCAAAAAACCCCCACTGCCTCCAACAGTTTGATTCTTAGGCAATTCAAACGGCTGCAGTGTAGCCTTAGTGTCCCTCAGCACGTTTCCCCACGAATTTTCTCAGCTGTCCCTTGAACCACACAAACTTTTAGCCCCTTTTTTGTTCATGCCTGGTCATGGGTGAGGGGCAAAACTACATCTGGAGCTGATCTGTGGATCTAGTCATTATACCATGATCCTTGGCCTAACGTATCTCCCAGGGAAACTCCCAGTTGGGTCCCACAAAGAAGAACAGTGCCAATAATTGCCGATTCCTTCATGCCATTGACAACACCATCCACTTTTACTGAGGTCGGTAGAATTGACTCTGGATTTTAGAGGAGCAAGCTGCTTTTTTTTCTACTTCCCTTTTTTTTTTTAACATGAAAATCGACACCAATAAATGAGATCCAGCTCGTGTTATACCTGCAGTAGCTTTACATGTACTGCAGGGGGTAACCTTTGGCTGCTGATCCACTCGCTGCTGCGGCAAGGCAGGTTAGAAGAAGCACCACAGGTCCGCTTCGGTCCGGTGGCAGGAGCCCTGGTGATTTGTTCCGTGGTCCCAGTTTAATGACAACAAGCTTCTGGTTTTCCTAGTGTTAAGCAGCTTAGGAAAAAGAGCCCTAAAAATAAAAATAAAATCATTTAAAGAAAAAAAGACAGAAAGAATCTGACATTTGGGGTAAGGTAGCTAAAATTATTATTTTGCTTCTCTTGGATCGCATGGTTTTTGTGCCTGACCAATGTCACTGGAGATACCCAAATTGAACACTGGAATCTGCCTCATGGACACAGAGCCAGGCCCTTGCTGCAGAGGGGGAAGTCCAGCAGAAAATGTTATTTTCTAGCTCCTACCGAAGTACAGTAAATCGGAGGGAACCTAAAAGGCTTATGTAGCAGAACAACACACTCTTCACACCAGCAGTCAAGTAGGTGTCCCACTTGAGAGACCACCTGGCACACACTGAGCTTTGAAGTGAACCCCAGCCCCTTCAGTGGGAGTTAAGCTAAATGCTGAGCCAGGTCCCAAGCTGCTGCTCTGGGCAGCCTTCAGAGGCCACGCATCCCTCAGGGCTGGCCTGAGGATGCAGCACACACCTCCCGGGATGAGGAGCTAAGGCAGGACAGCGTGACACCGAGCATCTATTCATTGATGGAGATCTCAGAGTGAAACTCAGCTGAGCTGAGGAAAACAAAAATCAACAGCGAGTCCGTCCCCAGCAGCCAAACGCACTTTGGTTTTGGCTTAGGTTTATCAAGAGTCTGACCTGGCTAGCGCTCGGCAGCAAGCACTAGCCAGGCCATGTTGACGGAGCTCTGCTGCCCGTCCCGGGCTCCTGTGCCAGCCCAGGACCCGTGGGCAGAGTGGGGCCGGCGGCCGTGGGACCTGCCGAGAGGTGAGACCCGGGGGCTCCGGCTCAGCCCCACAGCTCTCAGCTCTGCCTGCCTCAGGCTTGCAGCCTCCGCCGCTCGTGAGACAGCATTTAGGTCAATAATTAAGTTGGGCTCTTTTTTAATGAGTCAAGAATAAATCTCTTAACTAAAGTGGCCAATACGCTGTTAAAAATTTGATTTAAATATTTCCCACTGTTTTTTGAATTCTTGGCGCTCTCTGGGATTTTTTTGGTGAAGCAATTTTCCCCTTTAAGCCCTACAAACATTTTCTTCCGAGGGGCTCTTCGAGGAAGGGGCTGGCTGATCATTTGCAAGAGTGCTGTTCCCCGGGGCCACTTCCAGCACTGCTCGGTAATGCTCCAGGAGAGCTGGCAATAACTCACCCCCAAGCTGTGCGTGCCCTCAGTCACATCGGATTTTTCAAGAAGCGTGTCAGCATGGAACCGCGCGCCAGGCGCCCGATGCCCTGCCCAGGTTAGCAGGAGGAATGCGTGAGCCCACACCTACGGGCAGGTCACACAAGTAGAAATGAAGGTTAGAAAAGTGCTGAAGCCAGAGAGCAGTTAAACATGGGTGAGCAGATTCCTCCTTTGCAAGGATTGATTTGAATTGTTTGCCTTTAGTTTGCAGCAACAACCATGCCTCAGATCCCCGTTGCCCTACCAATGCAAGTGTCCTCAGAGAAACCCAGGGAGACCTCTGGATGTAAGGAAGGAGGAAAGGTCTCAAGACAGCATGGGGTCATCAGCAGAAAAGCAGTGAGACAAACCCAGGCCTCACTGCAAAAAAAAGGGGAAGAATAAATTTAAAAAAAAATATGAAAAGATAAAAATAAAAGATTTTTTTCTTAAATTGTTAAAAAAAAAAAATTAAAAGAACTCAGAACAAAGGCAACTCATCTACAACACTTTTAAAGTGGAAGTCTAACTGAAGATTGAAAGACCAGCTCACACAAGAAGCACATTTTCCTGTTCCCAGTAGAACAAGCAGAGGGTGGTTTCAACTCCTCAGTGGCTGAGCTGTTGCACAATAAAACTCACTGATGAATGAACTACTTTAAAAGCAACAGAGCTTTGTCCTCTTGGTGGCTCAGCTTCTCCAGTGTCTCTGAAATGTTTGTTTCTAAGTGGGAAATGACTAACAGGCCTTCGCAAAAACGAAAGCAGTTGAGGCTCCAGCTTTGGGAAGTTACCCACGGCGTCAGGCAGACAGAGCTGGGGAAGCCCCGTAAGAGCAGGGGCTGGTAGGCAGCAGAGCAGAGTGGATGCAGCTCCATCCTCCCACTGCAGGTGACCTGAGTTCAGCTCCTGGCATCTGGTTCAGCCCACCAGAGCCCGGACAGCAAGCCTGAATGTCACATCTCGCTGCTCTGAACTTGCCTCACATCTCCCCACACTACCATCCTTACACTCCTCCTAAAAAAATCCAGTCCTCAGACACACTTAGTCTTTGAGAGCACAAACCAAGCATCAGAGAACCAGTCTCATCTTCCCGAGGTGACAAAAAGCTGCAAGTAGCAGCATCAGGAAGGCTTGCCTTGCCTTTACATCTCCCTAGGCTGTCAACTCTGAAACCTAGTGATGGTTCTAAAACAGCAGCCATCCCTGGCTTGCTTCCAGGGCCCACTGCAGCCAGCTACCAGCTGCAGCAGGCTTGTGCCACCATCCCACATTCCTTCCATGAAGCCCCAGCCCCTCGGAGGGAGCATCCAGCTTGCTCAAATGCTTGCCATGGCATAGTCACTGCAGCATGCTGGAGACTGAAAACCTGGAAGCTCATCTCTGATGTAGGACAAATTACAACCCACACAGCACAACCTTGTCTTACTCACCAAGAACAGCCCAGACATGGGGAACAACAAGCCAGCACCCTCGGGGAGCTCACGGATGCCAGCAGCAACTTAAGAAAAGCTGCTTTTATTCCATACAAGCAAGCAAAGAGCTTGAACTCTTATCAGGCACTTATCACCACGACAACAGGGAAAGGTGCCTGAACCCTTGCCAAAATGTTTTTCTTTCTGCTTCACAGAACACATGAATTGCAAGAGCAGCCTGTCTGCAGGAGTACTTGTGCCTCAAAGACAGCAGCAAGATTTCCAAGGTAAACTGATGTGAAATTTCATGTTTCTTGTGGTCTAAACCCAATCACAGGTATAAGGGATCTCAAATGCTGACACCATTTTAAAAAACCCAACCCAACAGCATTACTTCCCCCAAGCATAGCCATTACTCCAAGGTCTACATCCCTTTACCACACTACAGTGATGTATTAGCCCAGACCCACTTTCCTCAGTAGTTTAAGCTGAAACACCTGGCTGCAAATTGGGACACAGGCAATTCTTACTCCGTCATCCCTGGTTCAGGGGCAGAAGAGTGGGGCTAAAGGCTGGCAGCAACAAAGCAGAGATGTGAAGAGGGGAGCCTGAGTATTTTGTCTGTCTCCTGCAACACTTCTTAGCATGAGCTATAAAGCTCTGGAATGTTTCATTATTCACACTTCCAGCCCCTGGAGCTGTAGCTCACCATGCATAGACCATTCCTCCTGCTTGTGTTACCTGCCTTCCTACTGGATTTAGTAAGAATTCCCATTTTATTGAAGTGAAATTCCCACCCGCATTGTCAGGCGCTCCAGGAAATGCTGCCGTACCCAGCTCCGGGTAAGCTGCCAAACAGCAGCACTCCCAAGAGCCCATCAAACAACCCTTGACTGCGACGGACCACGTTGGCGTGTGCGGGGTACGCAGACGGGCTGCGTGGCCGGCATGGGCACCGGCCCTGCCCAGCCTCCATGGCATGCCATGCTCCGCGGCCTCAGCAGCACTGGGAAAACGTCTGAAGGAGCCCCAGGCCTTCTCCAAGTGTGCTTCACACCTTTCTGCAATAAAAAAAGTGTGTGTGCTCCAAACATGCTCTTCATGTCAACAGCGGCTGCTGCTCCAGCCCCACTGAGGGCAGCCCCACTGCCAAGAGGGAAGGTGACAGTGAGCCCATCCCTGTGCCGGTATCTGAGCAGGGCTACAGGAGAGATCCAGGGAGCAGAGCCAAAGGGAAGCAGACTGCCAGGGCCCCTGCACGGCTCAGGGAGCAAGCCGACCTTTCTGCCATGCTTAGCAGCTGGGCTCGGGTGTTTCTCAGCCTCACTATTTATACCAGCCTCACTATTTATACCTGGCTTGTTTTTGTCATGCATCTCATCTCCCCGTTACTTTACATGACCTTTATAATTTCTGTTTTCTGGGCTGGAGGCATCACAAAATACTGGCAACACCTTGGAAACATCAGCCCTCCCATTCTCCTAAATTGCATGTGCAGGAGCAGAGGGAAATCCTGGCAAGGGGAGCTGCACCCTAATCCCTCAGCCACTTAATAAGCCATGAAGAGACATACTAATGGACAAATCTGATCAGGTAGTCACAATAATTTCAATGCAAAAGCAATGCTTCCAAATGGAGAATTGCATAAAATTATGATAGTGCCGAATCTGGCAGGTAAAAAGCATTGCCACCCTGATTTTAGGCACCTTTATATGCACAAAATTATCTTACTGCCTCTACATAGGGGATAGCTACTGTTTTAGAAAAAGAAAAAGCAAACTGAAAAATTCTACCGCGAACTCGCTGTGGTCTAACCTCCTGATTGTACTTGTACTTGAAAATTTCATTAGAAAATAATTACAGAGAAACCAGAAATATTACAGAGGCCTCATCACCAGACCTGGGAGGTTTTCTTGGCAGCAGAGCAGCTTTAGGCAGCACTGGAAGACTTCTGACTATTTTTTACAAAGCGAAAGAGAAAGACAGACTCTTTCTAAACACCACTTTGCAGCAAAAAGGTTTTTGCCTGATAATCCAATCTTTTTCAGAAAAAAACCCAGGTTTCCTATTGGGATGTATGCGACAGATGAACAGCTGCCTACTGAGGCTGCAGTTGCCATTGGAGTTAACTGCTGTAACGCAGCCGCTTCCCACCAAAGGAAGCTCATGACAGAGCTGCCCTCTTTCCTCATCCCTGTTTGTTATTTCAACAGACCCAGCAGCAGCCAAGAGCGGAGAGAACGAACAAATGGGAATAAAAATAAGTCCTCAAAGACATGCAAAGCATTAGCCAATTTTTTTTTTTTTAATCTTTCTGCTTGGCCTTATATCTATCGTGTTTGACGATTCAAACGGCAGAGGGATTTATTTCAGCAAAACCAGATCAAATACAACCCTTGGGTAAGCATTATACTATATGCACCTCCTTCTAAAGAAAAGTGAAGTGGCTGCTTTGCTTTGTCTTAGCTAGGAGGAGTTTGTCCTGCAATGAGCTATGAGGTCAGAACAGTTCCGCTCTGAACAGCGGGGTGTGAACAGCCACACACGCCACCAAAATTAAATATACACTAATCACAGGTGAACTCAAATTGTTTAGGCCCGATGGTTGAATAGGTCATTTCTGAGTTGCAGAGGCCGGCTCACGTCCCAGCTATAAATGCCATGAGGGGGAAAAACAGGATGGTTAGGGTAATGCTCCCTGCTGCAACCTGAGCATCTCCACGGTGATGCTGCTGCAGCAGGAAGATGTCTCTCTGCCTTGCTCCGAAGAGGCCCTGTCCCCCCAAACCTCATCTAGAGAAGAGGATCTACACAGCCCTGACAAGTACAGCCTGCTCCAGAAACCAAGAGCCTGTGAACGTACGGCTCACACTATGTACCTACGCATCCCTCAGCTTTATGCAGAGCCATCTCGGCATCCCCAGGAGCATTCCCGGGAATTAGGGTGCTGCTGCACCAGCAGTCCTGGAGCCCTAAAGCCCAGAGAGCCACAGGTTTAGCACATTATAAATAGAGGATCCTGCTTGGTTTGGAACTGGCAAATAGCGAGCGGCAAGTTCTGCTTCCACAAATAGCCGGGGGAGCTGGTAAGGCCAGGCTCATGTCAGCTGGCCTGAGAAGTGCTGGGCTTAAAACGACACCGCTGGGGAGCAAGGAGGTGCCCCCCGCCCTGGCCAGAAACTGGAGTGGACAAGCCTAGGTGCGGATCATCAGTGCAGTCAGGCTCTGCTTTAGCAATGCCTTTATCCTACTTATCTGCAGGAAAATGGGTCTTTCATCCTACATATTCCTCGAGTCTTTTAAGTCCGCAAACTTTAATAATCACAGATACATCTTTATAGACAAGCAGGTGCTTTTGTAATGATTTTAGGCTCATTCACAATATACAATACAAAAAGCAGACAACTCATTGGTTCATCACCTATTCTTAGAGAGCCAGAGGCAACCAATTCACACTGAATTAAATCAGGTGCCTGCTCAGAGCAATTCCCAACAGGGAAGGCATCCCATTCTCTAATTGTAAAACACTGCATCATTTTTCTAACCTTTGAATATTATTGATTTATCTTTTTTCTTTCAGGTATGGAGACAGAAATGCCAAGCGTGATGTCAGCAGGCAGCAGTACATGGCACAATTGCTCTTTCCAAAAGCGGAGCACTGAATGCCAACCAAAGCACCGGCTAGATATTGCATGATAAGAGACAAGCTACGCTGTGCATATCTGGGGCAAGGGATGCGAGGGTTTGACCCCTCAAGCCCCTGAGGTTTGCTCTGCCAAGGCCAGGTTGCTATATCATTATGATAAGGGTAATCCTGTTAGGCAAACACATCAAACAAATAGTCATTCCCAATTGCAGATCTTGTCTAGGCAAATCTAACCCCGGGTTAAAAATGTGCTGAGTGCGCAGTCCTGTGGCACAGCACGCTAGGAGCTGAGTGAGGGATACGTGGGGTCTTCTGTGCCCCAGGACACCGGTGCAGGCACTCTCTGAGGCTCAGGCTAATGCCCGGGAGCGTCTAAAAATTGCAACAGAGTAAGTTCCTTCTCTTTCCCCTTCACTTCTTGTGCAGAAGAGGACAGATGACTCTTATGTCAGGCTGTTTTGCTTCTATATTTATGTCCTGCCTTAGGCTCACAATGTTCAGCTCAGATGCAATCCAGTCTGGTCATATTAATACATCTGGGAAAATATTTTTAACAACCAACATCAAGCTGAAGGCCAAAATCATCCACAGGCGCCAGGATCTCTCTGACCCCTCTCATCCGCTTGCTTACGAAACAGAAAGGCTCACCCAAAGGTACTTTTTTGTCTTTTAAGGGACAAGTACACTTTTCGGCTTCCCCCTGTAACATACTAGATCAAATTTAATCCCTGCTGCAGCTCTGGGAGTTTCCCTAGGTTTCCAAAAGGCTGAACGAGGCTCATTTATTACAGGTGCTAAAATCAAGGCTTAATGAGGGGTGGCCCACGAACCTAGCCAGGACACTGATGGTAGCCTGTGATCATCCCTGAGGGCTTGTGAGATGCCTACAGCTGAAGGACCTTATCACCTCACTGCCCACCTCACTTCTGCCAGAACACTTTTCTGCACTCTCTGTCAAGGAACCAGGCTAAAAAATAAGATTCAAAGCCTAAAAATTGGGTTATCCCACCAGTGGACGCTGACAACCTCAACAGATCCATGACACCAGTTGAGCCATTTATTCAGCCTCCCACCAGCCGGCACTGACGTTCGGCAGCAGTCAACCCTCATGTTACATACTTCCTCCAGAGCCAGCAGAGGGATTTCCTTTCTAAAATGAAGCATTTCAGAGCTTCACTTGGGTCCCCAAGCGTCATTTGGGATGCAGAGTTTTGGACGGGTGTCACATTCGCTCAGCAGCAGCCAGGGAACAAGAGTAACAAGAGAAGGCTTGTTCATTTTGCTGTTTCCAAAGCAGCTTTTCTTTCATGCTGTGGGTCAGGATGGAGCTGACCCTGTAACGTAGCAGAGGAAGCAAAGCAGCCAGGGTTATGGGCAGCTCAGGCTCCATGTAAAATCATGACTCATATGAAGTCAGGCAAGTAGAGAGTGACTGTAATACAAAAGAAGACTGAGGAGGAAGAAGAGGTGGGGGCTGAGTGAGGCAGAGCGGGGGTGAGCGGTGGGAACAGGGTGCAAGGCCACAACTCCTCCCCTGGATGGAGTGATGCTGTCTGATGGTTTCAGCAAGGGAGCCAGGAGCAATGCTCCAACCCAGATCACCGGTGACTCTCTGGGGCATCTTCAGCGGTCTTGTTTCTCAAATGAAAATATTTTCCCACTTCCCAGGAAAATTTCTGTGCCTTTTTTCCAAAGCAATTTGAGATTCTGAAATGAAAGGACAGAGTGATTTGTAACAGCCACTTGCCAATATGCCCCCCCGAAAGATGGAGATGGGCAAAACAGGCACACGAAAGGCATGGACACGATGGATGTTACAGACTCAGAGGTGGGTGTAGGAGGAGGGTGCTGTCCCGTCCGCATCTGATGTGCAGCAGGCATATGTGGTGAGTTGCCCTCACCACCAGGCAGGCAGGAGACGTGTCCTCCTCCTCGGGGAGGGAAAGGACAGTCCCCGGGCAGCCTTCCTCAGCTGCCCTCCCATCCCTGGTCCTGCAGGCAGCCAAGGGCCCTGCTGCCTGCTTCCCGGCTGGGTAGTCCAGAGATAATAGGAATAAAGGGTGAGCTCCTCAAGTGAGGAACCAGCACCAGCAGAGGAAAGGAAACAGAAAGGTTTCTGGAGAAAATGTTTATCTAAGGCTTCCACGAGGTGTCAGCAGCAGCTACTATTCATCACAGCTAAACAGAGGTGCCTGGGGCTGCCATCCGCCTCTTCGTCTGGCAAGTCCTCGCCAAAGGAGATAAGTCCCGTCTAGTGACTGCCAGCAGCTCTGCCTTCTTGTCTCCCCACAGGCCAGCACCGCATGACCAGCCTCTGTCCCCTGTCTAACACCAGCAGAGGGGAGAGCAGAGGGGTCCCCACGCAGAGCCAGGACCCCAAGGACCAAACCAATATACTTGCATATTACCCTGACCTAAAGAGCTCACCGGCTAAAACAAGATGGTCGAAGCGGCGTTACTGCACCTGTTCTGCAGATGGGATGCAGGTGGCACAGCAAGATTAAACTGGAGGTCAGTGATGTACCCGCAGTGGGAGGGCGACATGCAGCATCTATATTCCAGCCCAGCACCCCTACTGCAAACCCCTGACTCTCCTCACTCATTACTTCTCTCTGAAGATGTTTAATTTTAGCTAAATGGGACATTAGGCATTTCTATCCAACCCACTGATGAGGACCCCAGAGTCAGAGGCTTAAAGCAAAGCGGCAGCTCTGCTGCTCCAGCCCACCACGGGTCTGGGGCTGTTGTCCGAACTCTGCTGACCTTTGGTTCTGAGCCTGCTTTCGAGAGAGGAGACTGGTAAATGTTCAGAGTCAAACCCGCGCCCAAAATCCTTGCAAGGGCTGGAGTAAAACCCCTATCTTTCAGCCTTTTCAAAAATGAGGGATGCACTCTTTGCCCATCTTCCATCTCATGCTCAAAACCAGCACTAAACATTAACTATGTTCAGTGTGCTCACTGATACTGCCTACTTTCAGATTGCTTTTAATTACACCCACGATCATGTCCATTAAGTCAATATGATCCTGCCCTCAATTTAATGAAAACCTCAGGAAACAAATTATGCCTGCCACAAGAAATGGCAGAGCTTTTCCCTTCGTCCCATTATGTGTCTGGGTTTCGGTAGCGTTAAGCGGGTTTTACTTGGTCACTGGCTGGAGAAACCAAAGGATCAATGTCCTGGAGGAGAGTGAAGAAAAAAATAGCTCTGAGAGGACACGTCACGTTACTCAGACATGGTCGCACCGATGGATTAATCTTCGTCATGTGCCAAGGAACCTGTGATAAGCCCTCTCATAGTCGGATCAGTAATAAGATCAGTTACTTAATTCAAAGTGATTAAAAGCAGTCTGGACTGCAAACAAACAAGTCATGTCCGTGGGTCTGCGCGTAAAATATGTATCACAAAATTAAAACCTTTCTGGGCTGTTGTGTTTTGTCACTAGTGCTGGGCACGCTATAAACAATTTTGAGGGCAAATGCAATACTTTTTCTCCAGTGCAACCCACAAACAGGCTGCCTTTCCTACAGGCAGGCTCCTGCTTCGAATGTATGTGACAGATACGTTTTGCAGACAGGGGCCAGCCTCTGGGTTACCCACCAGCTGTGAGACTGCGAGCACGCAGCACACTCTGGCCTATTTTTAATCCAGTGCTGGGTACCGAAGCACCCTATGGTTGTAGCTGGTCCCCCCACCTCCATAGGAGAGCTTGGCCCGAGAAAAACAGTCCTGCTTCCACGCCAAAGACATGAATTTCCTACACAAAATCCAATTTGGCTTTGCGACTACACTAATCGCCTGCCTTTGGGCTCCGACACCACTTGCCTTACCCAGGCATGTGTGGAAGATGAGTAGAAAGGGCTGGGCAACCTGGCTCATCACCATGCTGGACATCCAAATTGATGGCAATGTCCCGTCGACAGCAGGGAAAGAATTTGGGACTTGTAGTCAGGTAGGGCCATCTCCCAGAGCAGGTGGCATGCAGAGATGCAGCAGGTACCGCTGCCATCAGCGACGGGCACCGAGGCACGGGCGGTGAGGCTGCGCCGGACACAAAGGAAGGGCTATAGAATTAGCTATTTTTAAACCATTTCTTTTGATCCTGTGCTTTGGTACAAATTATCCCATGCCTGCAGTAATAGGATGCGACTGACAGGCAAGTGCCCCAGCGATAGCAGGGAGTGGTGGAAGTGGCTGCCTTTAATGAGTTTTCATCTGGAACCGGACACGAGGGATGAAAGAGGATTTTCCGTGCCGTGGCTGACATCCGAGACGCCAGGAACTGTGGTGGATCCGCGGGGATCCTCAGATGACGAATCGCACTGACAAATGCTGGATGTAATTCTCACCAGCAGTGCAGCTCAGCACATGTTACCCTGATTTCTCTTCCCTCAGATGTGGTCACCAAGAGTTTCTGAGTGTGACAGTGGCGTGCAGTGTCCTGCCCGGCTCACCCACCTGCCCACATACCCTCGCATGGACCCCTGGGTTTTGGTGGGACCATCACGTGGCAGGGAAGAAGTTACAAAGCAAACTGAGCACAGTTTAAGCATTGTTTCCCTGGCTGAATGGCGGTTCAGAAGAGGCATGACAAAGGCAGCAGTTGTTCCTCGCCAGCTTCGTTCTCATCAGGGTCAAGGGGAGGGCTGGCAGCATGCTGTGGGCTCCCTCCCTGCCGCCCGGCCAGCTTCACAGAGAGGGCTGCAAGGAAGCGGGACATTTCAGCAGATGCCTGGCGAGCCACCCCCTCGGTGCGCACGCAGGCACGTCGTGCTGGGACATGTGGAAAGCGTCGCCTGTTCCAGCAGCGGTCGGCAGCAGCTGTGCTCCCGCGCTGGCGAGGAGAATGCTGGGGAACTGCAAGGACAGAGAAACCAGAGGTGTTCGCCATGAACCTGACAGCGACCGGCATCGCCCGCCTGTGGAGAGTCTGATTGCGCCTTCCTGATTGAGAGAGCGATGGCTGCAAGAGGGGGAGGTGCTGGGGGTCAAACACACAGTGTGAAAGAGGGAAATGCTCTGAACCCACCTTGGGGGGGGGGGTAAGGATGGAGCAGATCCCAGGATTTGCTGTCAGTAAGGAGGCCTTATGAGAGAGATCTCAATAACGACAGCACTTGCTTTACCAGTGCGTGGCTGTTACCTGTACAGGCCCATTTTAGGGCCAAGGGACTGCAGGCACCCAGGGGGGAGCCCCTGGTGCAGGGCTGCCCGCAGTGCCGGGGCTCACCCCACGCCACGACCCTCTCCTTGCTCCTCTGTAGCCAAAACCTGTTGGGTGACTGTTAGCGGGAAGGGCTGCGGGCAAATGTCACTATCTGGGAGACAAGCGAGAGCCACGAGTTTTGCAGCAAGCACGTGTGCGCACACACGTGGGAGCCCACAGCCGGCGCCGGCTGAAGGCCAGCGCCAGCCTCCGGCCAGAGCCGCCACCGGCCGCGGGCAGGGGGTGAGCCGAGAACTGGCGTGGGTCCGGCTGGGCCCTGCCAGGGCAGGCAGGGAGGTGTGACACCGCCTGCCTGGGACCCCGTGTGCGCAGGGCACTGCGTGTCTGCCCCCTCCTACGCCCGGGAGCCTGGGTGTCCCAAAGCCCCTGCGCACAGGTCTCCCTGTGGCCCAGCCGCCATGCCCCCATGTGTCCAGGTCCCTGCGTGCCCTGGACCCCATAGACTCAGGACCCTGTATCCCCACGGACCCCGTGCTGTCTGCACCCCATATCCCCCAGGAGCCCATATCCCCAGGGACCCCGTGCTGTCTGCACCCCGCATCCCCAGACCCCCATATCCCCAGGGACCCCCCGCGCCCCGGACTCCAGGGCCCCGTGCCCCCCGGACCCCGTGCCCCTCTAGCCGCTGGATCCCACGCTCCCAGGCCCCCCTCACCCCCGGGACCCCACGCCCCCCCCTCGCCCCGTCAGTCGCCGCCCCGCCCCCGCCGGGACTCCGAGCCGGCAGCCAAGTTTCTTGGAACTTTGCCTCCCGTGACGCACGCGATGGTGCAGGGCCCCGTCCTCCCGGCGCAGCCAATGGGCGCCCGGGGGAGCCGGGGCGGCCGCCAATCGGCGGCGGCTGGACAGTTCCCCGGTCCTGACCGACCTTCACCGCCCGGGGTGGGGGGTGGGGATAAAAGGGCCCCGCGGCGGCGCGCCGCGCTCCCGCCCCCCCCGCCCCTCCGCTGCGGCTGCGGCGGCCACGGGCAGCGGCCGGCGGCACCGCGGGGACGGCGGAGAGGTGAGCGCCGGGCGGGGGCGGCGACCCGGGAGCGGGGCAGCCGGGCGGCGCGGGGGAGGAGGCGTTCCCGTGCCCCGGGATACGGACGTCCTGCGCACCGAGCGGAGGCTGTTCCCGGGCACCGAGGATATGGGCGTCCCGGGCACCGGGGGGGGGGGGGGGGGAGCGGGTCCCCTGCGCCGGGGACGTGGGCGTCCCGGGCACCGGGGGGAAGCGGTTCCCGCGCACCGGCGTAGGGGTGTCCCCTGCACCGGGGGTGTTGTCCGGTGCGGCGGGGCCGCCGCGGCTCCCTGCTCCCCCCCCCCACCCCGGGCCGGCGGCCGGAGGGTCGGGCAGGCCGGCGGGGAGGCGGGCGCAGCCCGGGGAGCCCCGGCCACACGGTACTGACCGCCCTTCCGCTCCCGCAGGTCCGGGCCCGATGCGGCCTCCGTGCGCCGAAGTGGGAGGCAGCCCCCGGCGGAGCCCGCCATGCCCTGGAGCGTCCGGTGGGTCGGCGGCCGCGGGGCCCAGTCCCAGAAGCAGTGCAAGAAATCCTCCTTCGCCTTCTACCAGGCGGTGAGGGACCTGCTGCCCGTCTGGTTCCTGGAGGACATGCGGACCATGGAGGTCTTCCACTGGGAGGACGGGGGCAAGGTGAGCGTGTACTCGCCCTCAGAGGCCCTGCTCTACGCCCTGGTGCACGACCACCAGCCCTACGCCCGGCACCTGCTGACTAAGTTCCCCCAGAGCGCCCTGGCCGTGCCCAGCCAAAGCTTCAGCTGCTGCCAGTCCTCGGCCCCGCACCTGGCCATGGCCGTCCGCTACGACCGCGTCCGCATCCTCTTCCGAATCCTCAAGGCCCTCCAAGCCTTCCCGCCGAGCGACAGAGCCGGCCACCTGGACCGCCGGGGCTGCAGCCGCGTGGAGGGCGGCAAGACGGCCTTGCACGTGGCCTGCGAGCTGGTGCGACCCGAGTGCTTGCTCCTGCTGCTCGGGCACGGCGCGTCACCCTGCTTGCAGGACAGTGCCGGGAATACCCCTCTCGACACCTTGCTGCAGCAGATTTCCCACACGCCGGCAGCTAACGTGCGTGCCAAGCTCCTCTGCCTCGACTGCCTCTTCTTCTTCGTGCCTCAGGACCTCCAGTTCACAATGAAACAGCAACTGTTGGACAACCGGCAGCGTTGGCAGGACCTCCTGGGGGAGAACAGGTTCCTGTGCCTGGTGGGCTTAGCTCCCCCGTCGCTGTTTGTCAGAGCCATGCGCGTCTTGATCAGGACCATTTCACCTGAGCATTTCCCAGAGGCTCTGGATGATCTGCCTCTGCCTCATTTTCTAAAGCCTTTGGACCTGAAACTGGAGAGCTAGAGGGGTGGTATGAGAGCCTCCCGCTCACCTGACAGAAATAGACTGTTATGCTAAAAACATATCAGTATATGAAGCTGCTAATGCAGCGGCCAAGCATCTGTTTTAATTAGAACTGTATTTTTTAAAAGAATTGTATCTGGCACTTTACAATGTATTTTATTTAAAGATCCTTGTGGTGAGGTGAGGTCCGCACTGCATTTTATAAAAACATTCTATGGCATGTACAAATGAGGGTATGTGGGAGAACATATTTGTAAATACATCTGAATAAACCAGTGGCAGATGTGATCAAAATACAAATTGAGCGACTGAAAACCCTGAAGTGGCATGTGCCTTGGAAAAGTGTGTGTGGGATGGGGGTGTATCTTTTCGTTAGGATTTCCCTGTTACATAAGCCTCGTGGTCCTGGAACAGGATGACTCTTTCACAGCTCTCCTAATACATCTTGGCAGGGATGTGAGGTTTTTTTAAAGGCACAGATGAAAACTTCCTCATCTTGTACACAAGGGCAAAGAGACGCCAGATACTATTAAAACTTCCCTAAACAAAGCTGGCAGGGATGTGCAGCTGAACAAAATGTATTTTAAAATGTGCATAAATAACAGTTGGTTTCCTTGCAAAGTTCTCTCTGTTCTCCTTGGAGAGTCAAGATGCTTGTTGTCAGGCAGAGGAGAGCAGGAGTACACACATTGCTCTGACCAAAAATGTTTCTGCCCTGGCAGGAGGCAGGAATGCACCCTGCAGCCCCTCTGTGTGATTGCTGAAGTGTGAGGAGGGTAGCGTGGAGCAGGAGGGCCAGCCTCCTTGTGCCTGCCCTCTGCTATGCCCAGAGGGATTTGTGTAGGTATGGCAATGGCCCAGGACCCCAGAATAGGTTTTTTTGGTGGATTCCGGCCCCTCTACTGCCAGTCCCCAGAAGGATGTGTTGGCTTAGGTTCAGCTGAGAGCTGTGGCAGTCTTGGTGTCCACTTTGGGTACCAGAGGAGTAGCTTAGATATCCAGCCTTCCCCCCCCATCCCTTCTGAGATGCTCCAAGGTATATAAAACATCTTCACAGGTGCTCCAGATCAAAAAGCCCTTTAGGGGTACTGTCCTGCCTCCAACACTTGCATTTAGACATGTCAAAGCCCTGAGCAAAGGGTACAGCTTCAGTTCTTTGCTCTGCAACCTTTACTCTACAGCATTCTGGGCAGTCATGCTGCTTACTTCCCTGTAAAATTGGCACTGCCCCTGCCCGCTCTGCAGGGAGCAAGCTTTGCCGGCTCTACCAGCATTGCAATGATAGAAATCTCCTAGGCCACAGCACTGTAGCTTTGCCTCTGTTCTTGGAAGCCGCCAGTGAAACTGTAGGTTTTTGTTTCAGTGCTTAAATTTGTAGCCGGGGAGTTGTTTGCCACTTGAACTATTCCAGCACTTTTGTTCCCTTTGGGGTCATCAAGGAACTGATGCGCTCAGAGAGAAGAGGCCGTGTTCACAGCACAAATTTCTTTATTCATGAATTAATTTTGGTTAGGGAAAAAAAAAAAAGAAAACCACAGAATGAGGCACTATAAGATGTTCATGCTTCAGCAGAACAGAGTGGTATTTCATCTAAAATAACCTCCATACTGCACACACAATAAAAGATAAGCCATACATCTGAAATTTGAGATACAACAGAAAGAAGATTGCTATTCTTAGACTGATGGCACGGAAATGTTTCCTAGAAGAGCAAATGTTCCTTTTTCCCAAGAAACCAAGCTGATACATGCTCCAAGTAATTACCATGGGAAATTTAGGTCCCTTGCTGGAAAGCATAGAACAACTCTTAACTGTTCTCTTCAGCTACCTTGTTGATAATAAAAATATAGAAATCCAAAGAACTAATCCCTTGCTTAGCCACTTAGAAAATATCTAAAAAAATCTGTGTTGCTAAATTCTTTATTTGGGTACATGTTCCCCATTGCTTCTGTAATAATGGTGTGGAAGCATCTTGCAAAACAGACAAGAAGTAAAGCAGTCAGGTCTAACTTGCACGTGGGAAAGTGTCTTGAGGTGGGGGAAGAGACACAGCTCGGGGTGGGAAGAAAGGTTTATCAGCCTTGCTGACAAGGACATAATGAGATTCAGCAGTGGGGAGTTGGTCTGTGGAACTGAGCGCTGGAAGACGCTCCAGCTCCCAAGCTGTGAGGGTAATTACACATTGGAACAGCATGACAGGCTGGACAGGACATCCTACACCTTAAAATGAGCCCGTTAACAAAACAAGAATTCAAGGCCAAAGCTGCTCCTGTGATTCCCTACAGCCCTCCCACCAGCTCGCGGGTAATTCACTTTAACAAACAGAAAGGGTCCCCTCAATATGTTGTGATGCGTCCAAAGTCAGCTAACTGCTGCGCCCCTCCTGTAATTCTAGGACAGAAGTCAAGCTGATTGCCGAGCCCATGCTGGGATCACTCTGCTGAAGGTCACTGACAGACCTCGCTACATGTGGCTTGTTGATGTGTCTGGGATGCTTAATCTGGAGAGGCTGAGAGTAACTGTGGGCAAACTACACTGGTGACTACACAGATCACTCACCCAACTGGGTCCAGGCTTGTTTTTCAAACAGAGTCACAGCTTGGAAAAAGGCTGGGGCTTCTCGGCTTTGGAAACAGAAGTCCTTTGTTTATAGACCAAGCAACAGTGGCATCAGCTTTCCTCAGACTAACTTGCCAGCATCTCTCTGTCCTCTGCCACCTTTGGAGCACAGTGGAGTGCAGGCTCCACAGCCCATTCAGTTCTCTGTCTCTTGGCGAAGGCTGCCAGCAAAAATGCCAATTAGTGCCAGTTACAACACCATTGACAAGCTTAATAAAGCAAACATGGACAGTCATGATGTCTCTGCAGAAGAGGGCTGACAGTGCTGGAATCAGGGAGCTGGCCACAAAGGTGTGGGAAAGAAGATTCACCAAATCCTAAGACCACGAGAGCACAGGGGTAAGGATATATACTTAAAAGCTTCTGTCATACCTGCACAGGTTAATCTAGTCACACAAGGCAAATTACTCATCTGTAGGAAAAGCTTTCAAAAGCATAAAAGGCAGTATATAGAGCCAGCATTCCTGAAAAGCTTAGTTACAGCCAGTTCCTCTAAAAAACTCCTTTCTATCATGGAATAGTGATAAATATAATAAATATTTCCTATGTGTTGCTCAAGCACTTTCAAAACAAAATATCATATACTACCCACCTTTTAGTACAAAGTGGTTTTATCTGCTGTGACAGGTAAAAAAGGCCTGAAACACTTTCATTCAGAAAGCAAGGGGAGAGAGGAAGTACTGGGTTACTTTTATTTTTGACTCTTTGCAATTGACTCCTCTCTGCAGCTCTCTTATTTCAGGAGTTAAAAAGTTTAGCCTGTCTAGAGTCTGCTGAAGGAGCTGAAGTCTATTGTAATTTTGAGTAACTTGTTTAAAAGATGGATTTGGGATCTTTAACAGTCTTCTTTTACCCAAAATATTAAGTAGTTAAAGAATTTAAATTGACGTGAACACAAAACTAGGTGGTTTAAATAGTCTAAAAAATCCCTTACTGTACCATTTGTCTCAGTCTTGCTCTCTGACATATTGTCCTGCCATAAAAGCTACATCCTTATTCTTGCCACGGTCACAGCTTCATATGAGCTTTACCAGAGGTGAGCACCTTAAATTTGGCGGAAGATGCAGATATTAAGCACACCTGAAAATTACTCGCTTCATGAATATGCATAGATATAGAATATCAAGCCTAACATCAGCTTAACGCTCAGCACTGCACAAAGAGTATCTGCTGCAAATAGGTAAGGGTTTCATCCAGTTTCAGCGGCAGAGAAACAGGGCTGTTACTGAACAGGCTCCTCCGTGTGGACAAGCCAGTCTTGCAAACCAAGGCAGGCATTAAGTAAAGGAGAAAAGGAAGCAGGAAACCACTGAGAGCAAGACCTGCCGGGAGAGGAGGCCTTGGCTATAGGCAGGGCTGCAGTTACAGGCTAGTTTGAAAATGAAGTTGAAAATAGCAAGGACAGAGATCCAGCACAGAGGCATGGAAAGACAGAAACTAGAAACAGGCCAGGGTGCCAGGTTTGTTTCCTAATCCCTATTTGTCTTATGTCTGGTGTTCAAGTCGTATGGGCTTTTGCCTTGCAATATAACCAATCTATTGACATCAGCAGATCATTGTGCATTGCATCACCCCATCTTCAGATCAATGCTCCCAACTAGGCAAACAAGGCACCCATACCATGTGCTTAATATTTCAACAGCACTGTAAATGCTTGCAAACCAACTTTCATAACACCTATGTTAATAACAGTATTTCCATCACTGGTTGGTGTCAGCAGCTGTCTGAGGTTAGATCACCATTAATTCCTAGCCTGGCTTCAGTGGTCTCTCCTCTACCTACCATGTGTGAAAAAGAAATTCTGCCTATTACTTGCTCAGACCACATCACACTGTCCTCTATTATCACACACAAGAATCACATCTATGGCATTGCAAGGCTGCTGCTTGCACTGACTTACACCTGCTCTTTCCACCAAGCACGTACACATGCATGTGTAGCACAAGAACGGAAGGAGCAGAGCTCTCTTGCAAAACATAACTCAGCAGTCAGAGCAGAAAACAGAAATACAGTTTGCAAAAACATCAGAGATCCCTCACTGCAGCTAAAAGAAATGGATCCAAGTTCAGCTGGGATAAAAATGTTCCACCCACTTGCCCTGATGACCTATGCAAGAGCAGTTATCTCTTTGCCCAGTGGTTTAGTTGGTAAGTGGAAAGACCACATAAATCAACAAAGTAAATCTTCAGAAGCCTCAAATGATGAGAAACTCATCACATTTAGGAATTATTGCTAGAATCAGAAGAGTTTAGTCATCTAGTCTAAATTGCATATTGCATAGGCCAGCAATTCCCATGCTAGGCGTATCACATCCGATTGATTTGCAGCATCTGCTTCAAGTCCAACCTTATTTTATAGATTTTTAAACAGTGGAGCATCCAAGGCTCTCTGAGGAACTTGTGGCTGAGCCAGGCAAAAGGTCCCATCCACATCACCTCAATCTCTCGTCTGTCCCTAAACCACAAAACATCCCCTGCCATCAACTCTGCCTCTTTCTTCTGTAGGAAAAATTAATCGCTTCCTAATGCAAATGCAAGAATTAACCAGAATGGATCTGAGTCAGCAAGGAGGGAGGCAGAGACCCACTTCAGAGAAGCAGGGAAGGCAGAAAGGGACTTTGATCTGTCTCAAGCTTGGGCTTCAGCTCTGTGAGCAAGGTTTCAGCAAGAGCCTGAGCCAGTAAGTCAGGACCCTGGCTGAGCTTCAGTCACACCAGCCATTGTAAGGTTATGTTCCCTGTACTACAAATCTAATGGGAAACACAGTGCAAATCAACCCTTCTCCTTCAGGAAAGCATATTAGGCCCGAAAAGTTCAGTTCCCCAATTCAGGCCTGATGCAACTCATTCCAAGCCATGGCAAGACACCTGCATGCCTGGGATATGAGGGGAGACCACACGCCTGTCTCCCCTTCCCTGCACTTCCCACCTAAGGCAAACACGAGGGCAGGAAGCTCCATGGATCTCAACAGGGAGATGAGCAAGGCGTCAGGGTGAGCCAAGCCCTTCCCTTAGGGCCCTCTGTGGAAAGCAATGGAACCAGGCCAAGGGGAGGGAGAGAGGCTTCCAGGCAGAAAGCACTTGGCTGCACACCTCAGCCAGGACAGGGAGCAGCTTCCAGCTCCAAGGAGGACAGCATCCTCCCTGCTGCTTGGCTCCCTGATTCCTGCACCATTCGCCACCAGTGCCACAGCTCCTCTCCCACAGCCTCATGGCTTTGAGGGCAAATTGTCTGTCCTCCCACCAGTCCTCCCACCTCACACACCAGTGATCAGGCAGTATCCACGGACCCTGACTCTATTTGGAATACTGGGCAGCCCCATCTTCTCTCTCAGCCAGCAAAGCTCCCCTGACCAAAATTGTCCCTCTGCTCCTTTGTTCCAGCCCCAGTGTTAATTACTGTTTTGATGTAAGGGTGGGGTTTTGGCATCATGCTCTTAATATTCAGGCTTTATTTTGTAATCATTAGGGTTCTTCTTTTTAATGGTGCAAGTAAATTATAATAAACACATTATACTACATCACATTCGTATTTTTAATGCGGTGTCATTTCCCTGACAATGTCTGAGGCAGCATTTTAAAGCAAAGCCTAAAAGGATAAGTAATTTCTAACTCACAGTAAGAGAGAGAATGAAGTCCCTTGAGGAGCTGAGTTTTTGAACGTCCTTTCCTCCAAAACCATCTGCTAGTGCTCTCCTGCTCTCTCCCACTCCTGCAATAAGGAAAGCTATTGATGGTTAGTGACTTAAAGTGACAAGACAGAAGGATGCAGACTATCAAACTGATTTCAGTCCTTCAAGAATGACATGCACAGACAGGACTATGGCCACAGGCAGGCTGGACAAAAGTCTTGAACGAGTAATGGAGGTGACCTGAGCGACCGCTTGTCCACTGCTTCTGTGAAAAGAGGGGCACATTGCTTCTTTCACTTTCAACACATTTGCAGGCTTGCCCAGCAGGAGGGATGCTGGGACCTTAGGGACCACAGAGCTTAGGAAAACTACGGAGAGCACTGTAGGGCCACGGCCATCTGACAGAGAGCCATCGCAGAGCTCTCAGTGCTAGCAATGGGAAACACTCACATGCAAGCAAGAAGAGCGTGGCACTCCCTCAGGTTTGCCTCCTCCTTCAGATGCCCAAGGTTTGACTCAGCTTTGCTGCCACCTCATCTTCCCTGCCAGTAGCAGCACCAGGGCTGTGGTTAGACTGAGAACGCCCAGGCAGAAAAACACCTTCTGAGACAGCCTTGAGGTAAGAGCTGCTGGGAGGGCAGACCAGGCGAGTCACTCGCCGAGTCACTCGTTGGGTAGAATATTCTGAAGGATAAAACCAGATCATTTCCTTCAAAGTGAAATGCCAGCTGCACAGCTAAGGTAGCGTACCTATCACTCAGGTTGCCTTCACTGTGGAGAACATCGGCTGTGGTATTGGAGCTCTGTACAAGGTGCTGGCCAGAGACGGCCAGTTCACATTCACATCATCCCAACCTTCGTGACAGGTCAGCAAGCTATCACCCCATCAGCCAGGGCCATCATATCGAGCTCTAGGTGAAAGACTCAAGGTGTATCTCCTTATAACCCTTTGCTCCAGTCAGTCTGATCTCCTGGGAGACTATGGCTTCTCCTGAGGGTCGTCACCCCAGATTGACTGTGCAGTGGGAGACACTCCACCCTCCACTCCCTCTCTCACAAATAAAGCATTCTCCCCCAGCACAACCTGTCCTGAGACTTTTGTCTGCCACTGGCCCGTTCCAGCACTGCTTATACCCCTGCTTTTAGGGTGCAGGGGAAGCAGACTACCAACATGGTGATGGGTGAAGAGCATGGCCGGCATCCAAGCTATCCTTCACTGTGGAAGAGACTCGGTAAATCCTGGCTCCCCAGTGAGATCAGGCCCCTGGGGAAGCACAGAGTAGGAGGCAGCTGGGGGTTGGGGAGGACGGCATGGCCAGGCACTACAACACTTTTCTCATGAATGCTGTGAGAACTTGAAGTCCTAATTCTTTGGTACCACATGGTATCAGCTACACTTATGTACATACTTAGATATGCCTAGCAACAATATGCCTGTGGTACTGATGCATTGCCCACACGATGAACAGCCAACTCACATCAGATCTCCTCCTCTTACCAGTTGAGAGAGACACAAGGCAGTTAAATCTCAGCTTCTGAGCTTGAGCTTTTTCTCAAGTAATATCAGCAAATATTCTTATCACCAGAGGTCTCTGGCTCAATATTGCCCTGTGGTGGCCACAGCAGTGACCTTTAACTGCTCAAGTCTCACAGGCACTCACTCAACACAAGCCAGCTAACAGCAGACCTTGTCCTGCAATAGCCCATGCTGCACCTGCAAACAGCATTTTTGCTTGTACAAGCCAGGGAGTTACCAGGCACGTTTCTACTGTGCAGCTAAGCCCACTGGGGCCAAAAAGAGAACCACAATCCTCTATGCTCTGCTCAAACAGCAGGACTCTGATGTGTTCCCATCCGCTTTCCACTTTTTCTGAACGATGGGAAGAGAAAAAAAGGGGGAGCGAATTGCCTTGCTGCCCCTTATGGTGAGGGAGTAACTTTCCAAGCTAGAGCCAGGCAGAAGAGGGGAGGAGTAACACAGAGCTTGGCTCTGCCCACCTCCAACTTAAAAGGAAAAGCTCTGTTTAGCAAATGCTATGCTTTTCAGAGAGTGCTAAGCAGCACTGAGCACTCACTTTGGGAGGTGACAGGTTCCAGCTGGTAGTCTGGATCTGCATCTATTCACCTTTTCAGCATTTTCAGTTCATGCATGCAGAAGTGGCACTGTACTGTACCACACCAAGGATACAGAGCTGGGAGGGTATTTGGAAGTCTTTTGTTCCAGAATCAAAAAAGCCTTTCCTGCCTCCTGCTTGGGATTTGATGCTTTAGAACTGGTTGCTCAGATACCAAACAAATCTTGTGTAGACTCCCTGTTAAAACAAAAGCATAGAAATTTATGCAACCAAATCCCTGCTTTGGACTGTGACCTTAGCAGACCCTATTCATTAATTAGGCTACACTGAAGCTTTACTCAGATCCAAACCTGACACTGATGCAGCTGACTCTGTAGGAGACACCCTTCCTGACGGGACACATACCGAACATGCTGTTTTAATGCAATGTTGACCACAAGTGGCCTTGATGACCTAGGCATTAAATATAGTGTGGCAGAAAGATATGTGTCCTACCTCTCTCTCTTAGCTGGTGTCTGTGAAGAAAAAAGCCAGTTTGACTATCTGAGCTGATGACTTTTAGCTCAGCTGGGAAAAGGGCTGCATGCACTGTGATAGCAGGTTTTGAGCTCAGAGCCTACAGAGAACCTGTATTCTTCATGATATCAAAACATGAAACTCTAGCACAACGATCATGGCATTTTGGCCTGCCTTCCTAGTTCCCCAGCCTCTGCAATGGGAAAACACAATTCTTTATTGGTTTGTTGCTCACTTTTCTATTACTGTAGGATGTACTTGCCCTGACCATCACGCTACTCTCAAGTCCACACCCTCACTGTAAACTCCAACCTTGACACCCCACTGAACTTCTGGTTAGCAAGGGTCACCCCATCCTGCTCACCACTTAGGTTTACTCCTTTCTGAGCAGTGTTTGGAAACTGCTCCCAAGCACAGTAAGTCTGTCACAGCAGCAAACCTTCAGCTCCTGTTTCTTGTTTGCCTGCCCTCCTTCTTCATCTGCCTATAGGTAAAGACAAGTTTACTGCTGATCATCCCTTTGGAAAGTGCTGCTACCACAAGAAAACATGGAGAAATACCTGAGATGGCTGGCTTTCGTGCAAATTACCAGGTAATAAATAAAAAGGTTACAGCACACAGTGCAGGCCTGTTGAAGACAAAGGCTGATACTAAATGTAAGCATCCACTTGTGGAGGGATCACCTCTGGGGAGAAAGATTACTGAAACCAGCACCTAAAGCTTGACAAAAATGGATTTACTACGTAAGTCTAACCATTTTCCTTTTATAAATTTGCCACATTGTTGTAATGTCAAAACATCAGTGATCAAATGAATCCTTCTCATCTTAGCTCTTGACATACTGAATCTGAACATAAAAACAACCAAACAAAACCCTACTTACATTACAGTTATTACAGGTGATGTTACTAGCTGGCTGGTTGCTTTCATGGCTTCTCTACAATGAAGACCACTGTTTTCACACAGGCCATCAATAAGCCCTGAATGTGCTCACATATAAACCAAAATAGCCAGAGGACTGATCTGCAGAAATGCTGAGTGTCCACAGCACCAAATGACATCAATGGAAGATGCGCATGTTCCACACCTTCAGAAGGCTTGGCTTTCTGCTAATGCCATTTTGATCTACCATTATCTCTGCTCAGTTCATTATTAATACTGGTTTTCTCAGAACCTCTTTTCTGAAATTCAGGTGCTTCCAGCTGTTTGCAGTAACCTAGATATGAACACATCAATGTCAGAGGGAAACAAAACTACATTAGCACTATGCAATGCAAAAGACCTTCACCCCAAACCAGGACCAAAACTGCAAATATTATATAAAACCTACTACACAGTTCCCCCTGTGACTTGACTATCTTTTGAAAAGACATGCTCCTGTTTTCCAACCAGTGGCATAAAATGACTTCCAAAGATACTCCTTACTTAACTGGACTACAGCAGAGACACTGGGATAAAGAGAAGAAAAAAGATGGTTCCTTCCCCAAGTGTCATCCATGTTAGTACTTTATGAGTCACTGCCAAGGAAGAAAGACACTCAGTACCTGGCTATCACTTCATACAAAGCAGATGCATTTATTTTGCAAAATCACTTGCCTGGGATGGCTTCCAAAAACATCCCTTACTTGGCTGAACAGAAGCAGAGTTGCCTCTAGAGATGTTGTATGGCGAAGCCTTAGATCCTACTAATATTATTCCTGAAGCCATATCCAGATCCATTGTAGTGAAAGCTTTGCCATGGATTTATATAGGACTAAATATGAAAGACAAGCATTCCAATATTCTCTACTTGCCTGGCTGTGTTTTCACAAAATAATTTTTCAAAATAATAAAAATATATATATTTTTTTGTTGCTAGTCACCACAGTGTGGTTAGAATTGTTACCAGTATTTCTTGAGCTTAACATGACAACCGAATTCAGATACCGTAAATCTGCTATTGGGAAAACAGCTAAATATAAGCCAAGAGATCAATGATACTAATGTTAATAAACAAAAATAAACTAATTTTCAATTGTTGTCAAATTATTTATTCTTTTTGCGAAAGCAAGAATATGTACACATTTCTACTGCAGCAGTGATTCTCAAACGATGCTTCATCAGGCACTGACAAGTGGACCATATTTGATTTACAGAAGTATACAACTTTTGCAGTGCTTTTTAAAAGCTTGATGGAAAAAGCGCAGGAAAATCCACAAAGAGGTTTTAGTGGTGACCCAGGTCAACCCACTCAAGAATTTGGGGAATCACTATTTTATATTTACTTACTCTGTACAAGTTGGTACTTGTAAAACTAAGAGATCAATAATGAATGATGAGAATCTTGAATGCAGAAAGCAAATAGGATAATGATATGCAAATCATCTGGGTACACAGAGATAGGTCTAATTGTTGGGTCCATTAGACATTGGATTTCAAAAATACCCAGCTCAAGCTGAAAGTCACTGTGACCCATTAAGGTCCTCAAAAAACTGTAGACACTAGATACAAGAAGAGCTGTGCTACTCCCCACAACACTAACTTTCTAAATGAAAAACTGCATGAAATTTGGTGAAATTCAGTATGAAGAGAGCATGAAGGAAGTTTCATTTGTAACAATTGATCGAGGATGTGATTTATGTCTGTATTATGCTGACGTGTTCCACCTTGGCTGACTTCAGGAACTGTAGCAGGGAACCCTAGACCTAAAGCAAGAATCCTTAGAGACAGACCTAAGAAACCAGATGTTTGCCAAGATCTGCAGAAGATTCCTATTATCCACCAGGGAAGCTGGCAAAACTCACAAGGTAGGGAATAGTATCTAGGCTATGAGCCTGTCCGTGCTGCCCAGAACAAATGTGCTATGGGAGACACTGAAGTCTAGCTCTTAGCAGTACAGTTCTGCAGAGATAATATGCTTCTTTAGGTCTCTGAACTTGACAGTAAGATAGATGCCAACCTGCTCCTAAAACTGGCTTTGAGAAATCACTGGATGTATGATACACGAAACTTAGGGATTGAATGAAGCATGGCCTTTTAAGTGAAAGCTGAGCTCACCTTGCTCAGTACGCTTTGAAAACTCATCTGGCAAGATATGGCATCTCTTGCCTATTAAAAAAAAAAACAAACCAAAAACCACCAACCATCTGTCACCTTCCATCCTGAAAGTCTTCTATTAAAATCAGGTTTAAGAAGTTACCATTGCTGGCTGCTTGCAATATGGTGAAAAACATGCTGCAAAGGACTACGGACAAGGTTAAAGGTAACCCAAAAACCTGCTGGCTTTAACTTCAGTTTTAATAAAATACCAAAGCTTAAGTAGAAGGAGCTGCTTCGCTATCCCCCTGGACCTCCACTCCTGTCCTACAGCAATTAGAAGTGGCAAGATGGGGAGGAAGGAAAGAAGGTGACATACAAAACACTCAGAATTGCCTCTACACAGTCCTGTGTTTTCCTCCCAGGAATGCTCTATATGGGTGCCATGTAATCATGTAGTCGTGCATGGAAGGACAGGAGAAAGATCTCTCCACGAAGCAAAGAACAGTATGAAAAGAAGTCAGCAGGCCTTAAAAGCAACAGGATCCAGCTCTCCAACGTATCTGTTCTCAGTACAGACAAACACATATCAGATTTTTTTGTTGTTTTAAACACAGACCCCATGCTGATAGTATTTTAAGTAACCAGCTAATTAGACCTGAAGCCCGATAGATCTCCTACACAAGTACCTATGGCATCAATGTTAATATTTAACAAGGTCAGCATTATTATTACAGTAATTATAAAGTGATTAACAGTGCTAAACCTGTTATTTCAAAGTGTTACACTGATCATTTACCATGTTCTCCTTAACTTAAAAGGACTGACTTTCACCACAGCACCATGGAATGAAGTGCAGATCCACTAATTCACATGTTTGTTACTCCCAATTTGGAGCGCTGGGTGTGGTTCACAGAGGGAACAGACTACAGCCCATCTGTTGAGGCAGAGAACGGATTTAGCAAGACAAGCGTGGGAGCTGAGCAAGTAAAATCTCAGTCATCCTAGCAATTACCCTACTTACTTTGCACTTCCCATGATCAGCTGGCTGGTCTGTCCTCTGTAACAACCAGGGATTGTGGGGTTTCTTGCTGGCAGTTGCATTTTCCCCCTGCAGCTCAAGAAAATTCATTCTTTTTTTATACATCCCCCTGCTGCGTAGCCAGGCACATGTGCCAGGCAGTCTGCTGGGGGCTTCCCTGGAACTTTCCTCCCAGTCTTTTATTTTTTCTGGCAGAGGTCTAATTAGCTTGATCTTTCACCTGACCCAGGAGAGCTTTGCTAAACTCATTCACCCCATGGTTATGCAAAATACAGCAGTGCAACAACTTCAGCAAGGAGTCATCTACTGAGTATTCTCATTTCATGCTTTAACAGACATAACATCTACGCCACTTCTCCTTTCTGTATACAAGATACCTATGCATGCTCATAACAACAGAGTGCTCTGGGCAAAGTCTTGCTATACTGATTAGACTACAGGTCCACTGAATACAAATAAAGCATGCAGTCAACTTGTGCAAATTCAAGATGTATTAACATCCTGTACTTACCAATTCTGTACACATCTTTAGGTATATTTTCTCTGGATATGAGATTCAAAACTCAAGTGTTGTAAATTGAAGTCTCCTTCCTTTATCTGCTGTAAGTGAATCTCAGCTGAGGTTATGAGAAACGTATATTAAAAAGGAAAAATAAGTCTTCTTATTTCTTCCGGTTTCTTCTATGTTGGACAGAAATAATGAATAATGTTTGAAAGATTAATTCATAACTACAGCTCCACTCAGTGCTATTCAGTTGTGCACTATTCAGTGTCTCTATCAGAAAATCACAAGCTATAAAAATCAGTATATTTTAGCCATTTCTGGGGCCAAGATAGAAAGAGCATTTTTCAGTTTGGAGGATTCAGTATTTTTTGGTATTTTGTTACCATTGTATTAGCTTTTAGAGAACAGAAATCAAAGCTTTTATGTATGTGTATATATATGTATATAAAAAGTCCACATTCCGTAAGAACATAAAGTTTCTCAAACAGATCTTTACTTTTTCTACAGCAGGTTTTTTTCCCCACTAGCATCAAGCAGATTTTTAACTTTATGGCTAATATAACAACTTTAATAGGCCTATTCAAATAGATTTCAAGTCAGATAAACTCGAAGACCAAAGGAATCATAATGGTAATTTTGCCTAGCTTCCAGTATGATACCAGCCACAGTATTATCTACAACATTTCCTGCACTGAACCCAAAACCTCACTTCCTATCTTGATTTCAAGTGATGAGAAATCCATAGCTATTTATGTGATAAACCTAGACATCACCATTCAGCAGACTAGAGAGATAATTTCATTTATCCAGATATTTCAATCTTTATCCATGGAGCTCTGGCTGTAATAACTCACAAAAGATAATGACTGCAACTCAACTTTCACTTGCCGGTAATTAACATCTAGTCTTCTATACCACAAGTTCTCTTCTGTTCTGCTGATGTGAGAGTGGTTATTTTTAACTACAATAACTCATTATCAAACAACTAGAGTGATCTACTTTGGCAAGGGATACATCAGCTTTCTTTGCTGGCCATAATACTATTTCCAACATGCAACTTTCACTTTCAGGAAGGCTACAAGAGGAATAAAGCCTGCATCTCACAGTTTACAGCTAGAAATCCTCAATCCACATCTTATCTCTCTTATCCTGATGGTAGGGATGGGATGTGGACAGGGCTGGTTAATGTAAAAACTGAAGACCAGAGATTTTTCACCAAGGTAATGAGGAGATCTCCATATCTTCATATATGATTTATGCTTTTCTAATTGCTAATTAACAAGGCAAAGCCATAGAAAAACAGGCACTTGAATTTGAAGCCTTTACACTCAGAACAGCATATACTGAAAAGTTGTCTCAAGGTTGTTGCTTGACATCTATCCAGAACTCTAGCAGAAACAACTAGCAACAGCTCGCTCATTAACAGGAGTTTTAAGAGAAGCAAAAAGATAAGCCAGAATGCCACACTAGTCTGAAATAACCCACAAGTGCCTTTGAGATACTTGACAGGACTCATCTATTGAGACGTAATGTAGAGGAGTTATGGGGTTCAGACCTTCTGATGTTCACATGTGTGTGGGGAAGAAGGGGGGATTCTTGTCCATCACATCAAAGACACTCTTTGCACAGGTACGAAGAGTTTGGAATAAATGTGATTCTCTGTACCTGTATAAATAAAGCTATGTTTAGACAATGACCCAAGTCCATAATTAAGTGTTCCTCATTATCATTTTCTTAGCGGTAGCAGCGTTTCCTAACAACAGTTCTACTATCTTACTTAAGCTATTAATGTATTTTCTTTGATACTTGCTAGTGACAGATTTTTGTTGGTACCATTTAACATGATCCTATGCCTTTTTATTGCTGCAAGACAAAGAAAACCAAGAGTTACTTACGTATCTAAGATGGCTGTTTCACACCAACTCATCACAGTCATCTGAACTTCCGTGCTGTGACATAAGGATTACTCCTGCATAATAGCAACCGGCTGGTGCTGTAAGGAGACTACCATTTCCCTGCAGGAGCCAGCAGAAGCAGCTGAACCAGTTTGTCAAGATAAAAGCTATGCTAATTGGCAAGGACATTGCCATGTGAATCTGAACAGGATTCCTGTGGCTGGAAGTGGGTTGAAGTGTCAGAAGCATCATTATTCATTGCTGTGCTTTCTTGTTTGAAGTTACCCAGGTCGCAACTCTGTCAGGAAACAGTTCTCCCCTCTGGGAAGTGAAGCCAAGGTGCTCTTCTGAAGCCCCAGCTGTAGTTCCAGTTAAAGGCCAGAAACACAGAGGTCTTCAGATGAGCTCAGACATTTTAAAATGCAAGGAAGGGTGCAGTTACAGCACGTGGTACAATCACCTATTTTCTGCTTGAACATTTTCTAGCTGTGACTGCACATGCGTATTCTTCACTGAAAGCTAAAATATTTAACATGCAAGTGCAATTTTTGTTTAGCATGTAAGGAAAGAAACTTGTTTACTTCTTCTATAGCAAGACCACCTTAATATAGAGGCAATAAGCTTAATATTCAAATATGAGAAGTGTTTAATTGTCTGTGCTTGGAAGATGACCATTTTGCTGGTTTGACACACCTGTCACAATTAAAAAAAATATATGAAATAAACTTTATAATATCCAGATCCTTACATTGTCATTATATTGTCCGGGGTAATAGTAGGGGAGGGGTTTCATAAGCATGTCTGTCTTCCACATCAAGACAATTTCCAGACACAGAGAACTCTCTTGTGAATCATACAACAGATGAGTCTTACCACAGTAATTTATTTCTTAAAAATCTAGTTTATTGCACTTGTCTCAAAGCACAAACAAAACCAAAAACCTAAATACAGAAATAAAAGTAAAACCCCATCCTAATTTCATTAAAACTACGCTAAAAAGTAGTCTGATAAGAGCTCTTGACACCAATTTAATATTAACGACCATAGTACAGTATTATACAGTAAACAAACAACTAGCAAGCTCTAGCCATTATTAAGATGACTTTGAAAAATGTAATACAAAAGTGTCACTATTAAAGAATGCCGTTGTACTTGAGCATCTGGTGCTTGGCAGGGCACAGAGAAGTTCTCGTGTCCCTTCTCCAAAAGGATTGACTCAGGAGCTGCCACAAGATACTTTTAAGCTGAATTTCAGCTTCTTTGGGGTCCTCAAGATACCAAACTATGCTTGCATAAAACAGACTGGGTTACTTCACGAGCTGATTCCATTACGATCCACTGCCAGACAGGCTAAAAAAACCCACTGGGGTAATCTCCATATACGGATGAGATAGCTACGAAGCAAACGTATCATCTGTAAAAGGGAAACAAATCTGTCCTCCCTATAACACTGAAAGATCAGACTGAGAACTGACAGCCAATATCACAAGTGCTACTAAAAAAAGTGACATAACTGGGTTCTCTCTCCACTGATTTACTTTCTCACCTTGCACCATGTTTGTTCCAAGTTTAGTGCAGTACACACATGAATTATTCTGAAAGAGAACAGAGGTTAAAAAGAAAACACATCCTTTTTCATATGTATTAAGTTCTCAAAACAGAAACATCCCCACTTTTCAACTCCTGGCCTTTTCTGAAGCTGGCTCTTTTACAGTACTGGTTAGCAGCTGCTTAAAACATTCTGATGATTTATAAGCTTAGAACAAACATAAAATAACTCCTCCACCTACATACCGAGCTCAGGTTCTCTCATCTATAGTTCTATTGCTTAAAAAAGATGAGGTATCTTTCAAAGAAGATTTAGTTTAAAGAAAAATAAACTGCAATGATTAACTTAGGTTACTTCCCAGTTCATCACATACCTCTGCTGTAACATCTGTTAAGACACTTCAAAATTTAGCTAACATAGCTAAAAATCAGAATATTGTTAAGTATTTTCTCACAATATCACAATTTTTAATGGGATACATAGGTAATTCTATCAATTACCATTTTTCCTTTTAATACATCTAAGTTTGGTACTCAAAACAATTTGAGTCCAAATATTAAAGCACTGGCTGGAGGCACAAATACAGAACAACAGGAATTATGAAAGCTGCCTTGTACATTCCTGCTTTGTACTACAAACCCAACATGCAACTTCTTCCTACTCCAAAGTGGGACTTACCCCCCAAAATCTACCAGCTTCCTGATGGCTGTGTGAAATGGGCAGATGTCCCCCTGAATATTAGGTGTAATCCAAACTTCTCCCTTGTGAATGAAGCCAAATTATGAACCAAATTTCTAGAAATGGAAGGTTAGTATAGCCTTGCAGATATTTACAAGGAAATGGATCAAACCAAGTTCATTTCAACACCAATGCTGTATAATTATGATGTTCTGAGATCTTACTAAGAAATACTTTGCCTTATTTTCTTCCATGCTGCAAGGGAAAATAATTCTAAATATATGTACAACAGTCGGAGAGCGTTCCCATCAGTTTGGAGTTCCAAGTACAAGAAGAAACTGAGAAATGCTTAATGTTTCTGCTGTAGAGAAATATTTAATGCAACAGAATTCCTTCTCAAAATAAGTATACATGTATTAGTGTGCATGCTGTTGTGAAGTAGTCACTTTCATTGCTAGTAAGATTAACTTAAGAGTTATATTTCCAAAGGAGCTTCTACAGTAGTACGGTATAACAATTGCAGTATGCCACACCTAAAGAGTCTCCCAAGACATAATGGAACAAACATCAGAACTCACAGCTTGGGGGCTATTTAACAGGTCAGTTTTTCAATACAAAAGTGCTAATATTACAGGTCCAATAAGTGGCTTTTAGATCCAACATTCTGTACATACATTACAGAAATTCCGTATGACCTTCTGTTTTTTTCACTGCTTCACAAGCTTGAGAGACTTCATATCACTTCCCATTCATCTTCAAAATCATCAGGGTGAAGCAGAACAGAATTGTCATTATTTTTCTGCAAACTATGGGAATGGCTAAAGGTCTTAGTGAGGCGCTGGAGAAGGGATCCTGAAGCACTGATCGCCCACAGTTCATCTAGAGGGGTCACTGCAAAGCATAAATTATCCATCTTTTAATTCAGGTAGCAGGTTCCAATTATAAACATTAAATAAATAATATTTGGATCCATTTTCCTAATTATACCCAGGCAAGGTTTTTACTAATGTGATAAAAGCACCCCTGGTGAAACTCTCACAGTCAACAAGGCATTTCGAGTATGCAGCTCTCCCTGCATATGGTCAGCTTTAGCACCATCAGGCAGAAGTCAAAGCAGGTATCTCAATGTTTTGGACTGTCATGCTGAACCAACTTGCCTGTTAAACGTGAGACATTTCCAGGAATCTTCTTCCAGTAGTCTCCTGCTGGATTCTTGTCAGTAATGCCATATCGACGAGCTACATCTCCATTTGGACAGCGTGCCCAAACAGTTCTTGTACTTATAGCCAGTTGACAAGCCTGCAAACCTAAAGATAATTGGACATGAAGAGGGAATAATCACAGGCTTTCTTATACACTAAATACCCTTGCAGAAAAGTTTATTAAGAGAAGATGGCAAGACTATAGCAGTTTTTATATATTTTATATTAATAGTAGAGAAAAACTCTCCATTATAAAAGGCACAAAGAAACACCTAGTTTTCCAGGAGGCTTTCTAAGAAAGGATTGGCAAGAAGACAATTTAGGACTACGTATTTACTTACACTGACTTTAGGGGAGTTAAAGAGAGTAGATGCTATTCAAATCTGAGCTTCTGGCCCTGAGTAAGCAGAATATCACAAAGTAGGCCACTTGCAGCATATGAAGCACTGGTGAACAAAAAAGCTTTTTAATTGCTGACTTTGTACTCACTGCATCTATTGACCATAAGGATATCACACTGTGGATACATTGCAGCACATGAAGCACTGGTGAACAAAAAAGCTTTTTAATTGCTGACTTTGTACTCACTGCATCTATTGACCATAAATGTGGATACATTTTGTTACGTGGCCACAGCCACAAGCAACAACCAATTAGAGGATCTTCAAAACATACTTTTGGAGCCTCTGCTGTATTTTACTACCATATGGGGAATAATCCAACAGTTACAACTTTAGTTTGTCTAAAAATGGTTAACATTATAAACGTTGTGGACTTTTTGTTTCTTCCTCCTCACAAGAGAGCAAGTACTCTGCAACTAAGTGCCATGCGTTTATGCAGTGAAAAATCTTTAAAAAGCAGACAGCATCAATACAGTTATTTAGAAAGGAACAACTAAAATTTAGTTTTATTTACAGACAATGCAAAAACATAATTACCTAATCTAGACTGTGTCCAGCACGCAGGATTAATAGAAAGATGTGCAAAATAGCATTAGGTTTTTGTTAGCCACATCTAGATAGGAACCCCATGTTGTACCACGTTTAAATACAAAACTTCCCACAGCACAGTAGTCTCCTATTGCTTAGGAACACTGCCTTAGTTCTAACTGAAAAGGAACTATACCATTTATTAATTCAGTGGCAGCAGCCTGAAATAACACACAATAGAAATTCATCAAAATAATCAGATTTCTCTTCAATAACTACTTAAGTGTTTTTAAGTAAAACCAAGGTCCTCTTTAAAAGATAACCCTTATCAAATACTTTACTATGTTCCTATAAATAAGCACACTTGATTGCTGAGAAAAATATTGGATTTAAGCATTGCTATCCAATTTAAAAAGCAACAGGGGAAAAAAAAACCCAAACAAAAAACCCAACACTGAGAAAATGGCAGAAAGAACACAGAACTGATGCATTAATTTTTACCTGGTACATGTTCCCAGTCAGTGCCTACAGGCATTTCATCTGTAATTCCAACTCGTACATGGACATTCCATTTGCTATCAATTGCCCACAACATCTGATCATTTGGACTTGAATGAATGCTGACCAAGTTGATTCCTACCGGCTATAAAAATTAAGCACAGTATTTAAACTTTGTACTACTGTATCTTTGTACTACTGTATCACTTGTTCTTCACAGAAGTACGCAAGAGAAGTAAAATATTTACAAGATACTAAAGACAGGAAGAAATTTGACTGACGTTTTATTTGTAATTGTACAAAATTACCAATTTTGCAAGAAGTCAATCCCTTCCTAAATAGAAGAGGAACATGAATGAATGTCACCCAAAGTTGCTGATAAAGATATTAATATTTAATGTTCAGCATCTGAGTCTAATAATACTAGTATTTGCTTAACCACTGTTATTCCACTCAGGTACAGTTTCAATTGCAAGTTGAAAAGGGAACTCTTCCACTGAAATGCACAAAGTGCAATATTTTCCTCTTGCCTTCCTGAAAGTTTTCCTAACATAACTAAATCTGCACTTTATTTCTAAACATATACAAGCAGTACATTTTTACAGTCTGAATGTCTCCTTTTTGCAATGAAATGGTGATCTTCCTTCTTCCCTGTACTCCATTCTACAGGATTATGAATGTGGAACTCCTTGCAGACCACTGCAGTACTGGAGCAGCCACACCTGCCGGAGAGCATCCACAACACTACCTGTTGGCACACCCAAGTGAAATACGCTTCCCGTTCTGCTCCCAGGCAAGCCCTTATTCTATCTGCTTCTATGGAGATTTGCCTTAACTACGGTTCAAAATCACTGTTACCACGTTTTATGAACATCATAAAGATGATGATTTTGTAGCAAAATATATCAGCCAACACGTTTAGAAAATACAAATATCCTGCAAAACATGTAGTTTAAATAAAACACAGAAAAGAATAAGAAAAAAAGCTTTTCTCCACATCAGCCTAATAAAGCCACTGAAGACGACAGTAAGGTGCCCTGAAATACATCACCACCTGACAAAGAAGCACTGCATTTCTGGCTTTAGCTTCATAGGCATAAGCTGAATTCCCAGTGTGATAAATAGAAGAGCAAGCAGCTCTTTGCAAATATAAACCTAGGAATACAGAAGCATAATCTGCATGTGTATATAAGCACACAACCCAGTCCCAGATGGGCCTTCTGTGTACATAACAGTTACTTGCTTTGGTTTTGCTTTTAAAATTCTGGTGCTAACATGTGTCTGACCCAGCTATAAGCAAGTTTGACTCGCATCACCAAATCAGTCCTGTCTCTTCAGGTTGCAAGGCCTTTGACAGACTATCTTCTCATGTTTGTGCTCTCATTAGGTACTTGCCCTCTGTTGGAAGCTTGAGGCTGGTAGAGGCTAGATGAAATGTTTAGCTCTGGTCGCAGTAAATTCACAATGGCTGCTGTTTAAACACTTACTGTAAAGACACTAATTGTCTTGAAGATTGTTGACTACATGGAATATATAGAATCATAGAATCGTTTACGTTGGAAAAGACCTTTAAGGTCATCAAGTCCAATCGTCAACCCACCACCACCATATAACTGCCTAGTTACTTTCAAACTGGTATTCTGCTGTATTACAAATAAACTGAAGTACCATATTGAGGAAAAAAACCAAAACAAAACCAAAACCAAACCAAAACAAAAAAAACCCCAAACCAACCAACCAAAAAACCCCCCCAAACCACAACAAAAACCACCCCAAACCCCCATACAACTCTCCCCTCTGGTTTTGCTGCCTCTTCACTGAAAGTTATCCTCACTTCTGGCCCTGTTCCTGTTTCTCCCCTCCACTTTTATTCATTTCTTTCTATGGCTACTTTGGCTCTGACTCCTTCCTACCTTACCCTGCTCACCTTCCCACAGCACTGTCATGCTGTGTGCCTTGCTACTGTGCTGCTTCCAGCTTCACCACAACCCTCTCCGTGTTTCTGCTCTTGTAGTCCATGTTTTCAAGTAAGGGAGCTGTGCAGTTAATAGCTTGTGCAGACTGAATTACTGGATGTAACAGATCTTTACCTTTTTTCTTTCTTTTTTTTTTTTTTTTTTTTTTTTAAATCCACTTATCTCACCCTCCCCGCAATGTTCTTCTACCACAGTTACCTCTTCCTCTGATTCAGGACTTTTTGCCACTCTTCCCCCATCTCCTTCCCACCACGAATTGCCAGTGTGTCTGTCTATGCTCCACCTCTGCAATATACTTCCATGTTCCAACTGTGCCAAACAGCTTGGTGTGACCCTTGTTACTGAACTGTTGGGATTTGTATACCTTGCCCTCCATTCTTCCATGTCAGGATTCCATTCCTCTCTTCCTGTCATTTGTCTAGAAAAGAATTCCCTGAAAATGAACTGGAGGAATATTTCTATCCAGAAAGATGTACTGAGTGCTTACACCCAGTACCTAAGCCTGTTCATTATGACAGATTTATAGGTAGTGGAAGCTAATAAAAGCAGACAAAACACCCCAAAGAGGTAGCATGAAAGGAGTTGCATGATGCTCAGCTAGATTGCTTCTGATACCACTGCAGGTTCAAGTATAATCAAAGGAATTACCTCTACCCTATTCTGCAGCACCAACGTATCTAAGAAACAAATGGAAATTATCAAGTTCAAAATAACAACTCCACATTCTTGGCCAAAAATTCTTCTCATTCTTTGTTTTTCTAAGTGACCTCCTGTTTCCTCCTTAAGTTTCCCTACCTCTCTGGGTATTTGACTTCCAGCTTCTCTTCCTCTTTCAGGCTACTTAGCTCTTTCTGATAAACTCGCATCAATAAAACATCCTCCTACTCACTCTCATTATAAAGGATCCAGGCAATACACTGATGGCAGCATCCAATGCTCTTAACAGAAAACACCGCCCTCCACTGCAGCTTTCTGCTGTGAAACAGACAGCAAAGGACAACTGATGGGACAGATAGCTATATGATTATATACAGCAGCTTTTGGCACAAAACAGTGACAAGAGATTGGGAAACAAGTACAGGCAATTCTTAGAGCCTGTTGCAGAGGTTTTACCTCTGGGGTTTTTTACCCATAAAGCAGCCATCTACAACAAAAAGGCAGTCTCATGGCTACCACAGTAGGGCAGACAAAATTAATTTAAAATTTTCTTGACATAACGTACTATTTTTTGGAACAATCATACTGACAGCATCTCCGATATTCCTCATTTTCACTAAGTTTTAATTACCATAAGCATGCTTTAAGTATTTTATAATCTGTATAACAAGAAACAGAACTCTACAGCTGCAGTTAAAGATTAGAGTTCTCCCATGACAGTAAAGAGAGATATCTGTACAAATTTATAAATCTGCTGATAACATTTCAGAGACTGATAACCATGAAAATTAATAAATTATTTCAGCAGAGACTTTTCTCAGCTGTTTTAACTTCCAATAGCATTCATGAGATTTATAAACCTTGACTGCGAAATGTGTCATATTTGTAATTTACTGAAGAGTTTGGAATTTTAAAGAGTTTCTCAGCCTTCCTCTTCAGATGCTGACACAACAAACTGTTTATAGGTTTATCCACAATACTCATCACTGTGAGAGATTGACTTGTTATACAGCATTAATGGATTCCGTGTTATCTGATAAAAAATGGTGGAATATTGTTTTCCTTTTACTTGTGGTTGCAAAAATTTCTAAACTCAAAAAATCTCAGGACGCTGACAGTTTTAGCCAAGAACAGAACGCAGATCCTCCTGTCCTCTGGTCTTGTACCTCAGCTACAGAAACCCCAGTCACTCTCTGTCTTTTGAAGACTTCCCACTACAACCACAGACTGCAACACATGCTAACTATGTACTGTGCATCATTTAAAACTACATACTAAGCTGTGAATGCCTTTGTTGTCTGCTACAAATAAAAACAATGAAAAATAGTTTGCTAGCACCCATATGTCTGATGAGAAAACAGTGCTGATAAAATGAAGTAAACTTGAAGGAAGCACTTAACCGACAATTTGTTAAATGGTATCAAGAAGTAATGTCTGTGCTAAACATATTTAAAGTTACAAAGTTGTCCATTAGCTTTCTAATTCTGTGCAAGTAATTTCCTTTCTTTCTGCAAACCAGAGAAACACGCTTCAGTGTAAGAATTTCATTTAAACAACAGTATCAAACAAAATCCGAAGTAAAAACTAATGTAGTTCCACCCTCTCCCCCAACCTACTACTCAAAAGTTTTGTCTTATTTTAACTAATTCAGTCATGGCTGAACCCAAAACGCAGTGGTTGAACTTCCTTGTCAAGGTGGAAAGGACAAACATACATACGCCCACAAAAAAGGCATCAGAACATTTTCCATGTCACTTTTCAGGAGCACAGAGTCCACGTAGCAGCAGACCTCCACTATCTCGGTTCTGCTGCAAATATCCAGGACAAGGAAGACTAAACAGTCTCAGCCTGTCCAAGCCCAGTCCTTTTAATAACAGGTTGGTGGCTACATGCAGCACAAATATTCTCCTCACTTTCAAAAGACAAATCAGAAACACCATCAGCAGGTCCAGGCCAGGCTGTAAGAAGGTCAGATTAGAGATACTTCTCACACTGCTGAGCATTATCTGTATATCAGACTAATCTGACTATTTTCATGACTAACAGACATTCAGACCCTATTAACTACAATAACAAAGAATGCAACTTAGAGAGACCCTCCTTTAATACAGGCCTAACTATTTGCATATTATTTTCTAAGTTCCATTTGAATGAAGGTTGTAAAGCACTTTCAGCATTACAGATATCAAGAAAGCATGAGCAACATAAGAGCGGTATTGACCAGAATGTTTTGCATTCAGACCTTGAGGAGAACAGCTTACTAAATTACGTGCCCCTTTTTTCTATGCAGAGAAGTTCAAGGCAATATACACGAACAGAAAGATGAATCTATGTTTAGTCTTCCTGGAAGCCATGTGTTCTTCAGTAATGCTGCCATTGTATTGTCAGAAAAAGATTATTATTTATTGACTGAAAAACTGGAGCACTGTTTTCCTCAGAAGCCTTAGAACAACAACATGACCCTTTCCCCCACTTTCTGCCTTTAGTGAATAAACAGATGAGGGCCTTAGCTGGATATTTCCAGTCTCCAGGAAAAAAAGGCAAAGCGAAGGAGTCAATTCCTTGACCTCTCCTTTGTCGACTCTAAATTTTTTAGTCCAACGCTTTTACTGGCAGAAACATGGAAAAGACTACAACATATGGCATCAAATGCTAGTAAAGGTCACACCAAACCCATGTGACTATTCAACATGATAAAGCTCAAGAGAATCATAAAATACTTTCAAAATATTTAGTACAACTGTTCTTTACAAGCAATTAAAAAAAAAAAATTAAACTTTATTGCAATCACTAAGACCATACAAACTACAAGCCTACTCAGGTTTGCCCAACTGTCTTCTGGTTATAACTGTCTTATACCTAAGATTATAAACTGTAGTGTAGGAGATAAGCTGTCTGTAATTACCACTACAGGCATTTTTAATAACATACTGAAAAATTGAACTGTTAGGACAAGAACAACTAAGTTTTTACAGAAATGTATGTTAAGTACAGGTATGTTAAGTAAACACTACATGCAACAACTTCCCATGAAACAGAACATAATTTAGCACGAGGTAATAAAAACCTAGTATAAGCAAAGCTCTGAGTAACCAAGGCGCTCTTTTTTTTTTTTTTTAAAAAACCCACACCTTTAATGGGCATCAGTAAAACATGCTCTCACACTGGTTATGCCAGTAAAGTGCACCTCTCTAGTTTTTGAAACTTAAATACCTTACCAAGGAAAGTAAAGCATTTTTGTAAGGTAAAAACACCCATGCATTTTTAACTTCAGCCTCAGCTCTGCTTTGCTCTGACAAACATAAACAGTTATTAAACTGTTGCTTTTTAATGTTTGTCATGTTATTTAACACGTTTGTGATGAAAACACCACACACCTTTGACGGTAACAGAAATTCCCATTTCATTACTGCACTGCTTTATGAACAAATGCATATAACCGTTATGTTACAATTCATTTACATCACCACAGGGGTGAAAAAACCGCCAACACACCTGTAAAAGAAAACCTCATGAACTCAAGGAGGAGGTAAAAAATTAATAATTAAAAAAAAATTTAAAAAATCAACATTGACCAATTCTGAAAAAGTTACAATCTGTCAGGATGCAAAATACATCCTGTAAGCCACTGAACACTAGAAATGCACTCAAGATACAACAATTATTACTCATCTAGTAGTACTCAGCCATAGAATCAAAGAATGGTTTGGGTTGGAAGGGACCTTAAAGACCATCTAGTTCCAAACCCGCTGCCATGAGCAGGGACACCTTCCACTAGACCAGGTTGCTCAAAGCCCCATCCAACCTGGCCTTGGACACTTCCAGGGATGGGGCATCCACAACTTCCCTGGGCAGCCTGTTCCAGTGCCTCACCACCCTCACAGTGAAGAATTTCTTCCTTATACCTAATCTAAAGCTCTGGACTAAGTACTGTCCCAGGTAAAGTGTGGACCCCAAATACAAGGCTATGCAATGTGTTAAACTACTGGATAAAAAGAATAGTACTCCAGGAGTCAGGGATCAGAAATGAAGTCACTGCCTCCCAGATAGATGATCCATTTACTAGACTATATATAGTCCAATCTGCTCTGCCTTGCTTACTTCTTAGCTTCATTAGATTTGGGTTCAGTGGACAGGGTCTTCCTACAGACCAGACTATTTGGCAGTTGTGTAGGAAGGGCCTTCCGAGCAAGGGGGGAGTCCACAACCCAGCCCTCCAGCTCCCTGGGAAGGGAACTGATCGCCAGGCTGGTCTGCAAAGAGAGGTTTTCAGCACTTTGTCTACTTACATCATCATAAAATAGGGAGACAGTAATATACTATGGGGAGAGGCCTCCAAGCTCCTAATTCAAGGTCAAAGGGTCTGATGTGCCTAGCAGTTATCCCAGGGTGTCTCCTTACTCTGTGCGGACTTGTTGGCTCACTGAAGTTCTCTTCACTGACCATACCCTCTGAGCTTATCACCCACCTTTGCTGCCCCAATTTACTTCACAACAGCTAAGCTCCCAATTACAAACCTGTCAACTGGATCCAGCCCCCCAGAGCTTTTAAAATCAAGCAAGCTGAAGTTTAGTCACACAAAAAACAATAAAAACTGCTCTAACCAGAATTGAGAAAACGCAGATGTAGCTTTAATGAAGATGAAATAAAACAAAAAATCCCCCAAACTCTTAGTTTATACTAGCACAAGCAATTTTTTATGACTGTCTCTCAAAATCACTGTTCAAGGACTCCTATTTATTAAATAGTTCAGGCTATCACTACCTACAAGCACATGAACAGTTCCACTGAAACCAAGGCACGTGCTTACTAAATCAAGACACGTACCCTTTACCCATGAATTTTTACACCATTATGGTTTTGTTTTTAAATAAAATAACTCTGAAAAACTCTCAAAACTAAACAATGATAATTGTAGTAAGTTTATTTACCCAACTGAATGTTAAATATATTTCTTAATCTCTCTGAAAAATAATTAAATACATTATTCTGTGTTAGCTAACCAAAATATGGGCACATTGGAAAAGTGCAGATGTGAGGATGTTTCTAGTACTGAACAAGTGAAAGTATGAAAGCAGAAGGTTCTCCTTCCCACAATTTTTGTTTTCAGTGTAAGCTAGTCTTGTCAAAAAGCAAGCATACCACCTTGAGATCGTATTTCAAAAGGATACAGAAGGATCGTCTACTCAGTTTTCTGGGTGTATCATTTTGTGCACTTTTTGTGATCTGAAGCTTCTGGTGCTGATAATAATTGCTATCTAATGTGACAGGCTACATGCACACTTTTCTGAACAGGGCGATAGCAATGCCTTAAAACAAGTATCAGAAAGCTAAAACTCCACAGCAGAAAAATACAGTGAAATATACTGACAGCAGTTTTCTTAACTAGCAACAAAAAGGAAGATAATAAGCACTGAACTGAGCAATGGAATCGGCATGAGGCAACTTTAGTAAAAATGCTGGAATTGCTTTTTTTTCCACTAGCTAAAGCATCTTTTATGTAACTTACAATTTCTTAAGAAAGGCATGCCTGTGACGAATAGTACATATTTGAACTTATACATTATGGCATTCTAAATCAGCTAAACAAAATACACTGCTGCAGGAGCCTCAATCTCTTATACTTATTTGCAACCCACGTTGATATAGCTACTCTTACTACTGCCAAACAGTTTTTCTCCATATCATCTTGTCAAGTGCAGTCCTCCAGGAAAATCCTCTCCCTGTTAATGTCTTCAGGAAGCCTCACATAAGCAAATATATATGGAACAATAGACTAGCTAGTCTGGTCTATAGATAACCAGAAGGTTTAATGAGCATTACACCCCTCCAACCTAAGCAGAATTGGTCTAATAAGAGAAAATTCCTCTGCATTTCATCTTAGGCACTCCAAAGTGGAACTCACAGCAACTCAGAAAGATATCTGTGCAACACCTAGCTAATCCAAGCTAGTCTGTGCTAGTGAAAACAATCAGACTTGAAAAGAACAGTCATATGGTTTATGCATTAGAAAGAACAGTTTTCCAGGGCAAGTAGAATCATAGAATCATTTAGGTTAGAAAAGACCTTTAAGATCATCGAGTCCAACCGTTAACCCCAACACTACCAAGTCTACCACTCAACCATGTCCCTAAGCACCACATCTACACGTCTTTTAAATACCTCCAGGGACGGTGACTCCACAGCTTCCCTGGGCAGCCTGTTCCAATGCTTGACAACCCTTTCGGTGAAGAAATTTTTCCTGATACCCAATCTAAACCTCCCCTGGCACAACTTGAGGCCGTTTCCTCTCATCCTATCGCTTGTTACTTGGGAGAAGAGACCAACACCCACCTCACTACAACCTCCTTTCAGGCAGTTGTAGAGAGCGATAAGGTCTCCCCTCAGCCTCCCCTTCTCCAGGCTGAACAACCCCAGTTTCCTCAGCCACTCCTCATAAGACTTGTGCTCTAGACCCTTCACCAGCGTTGTTGCCCTTTAACACACTGTTCAAGGCATGGCGTCACGAATGCCAAGTACAGGGGCACAATCACTCCCCCAGTCCTGCTGGCCACGCTATTCCTGATACAAACCAGGATGCTATCGCCCTTCTTGGCCACCTGGGCACACTGCTGGCTCATATTCAGCCGGCTGTCAACCAGCACCCCCAAGTCTTTCTCTGCCGGGCAGCTTTCCAGCCACTCTTCCCCAAGCCTGTAGCGTTGCATGGGGTTGTTGTGACCCAAGTGCAGGAGAGTACTTTCAAAAGTAGCATGGATTGATTCTGAAGTGAAAGTTATGAAGCATTTTCAACAGAAAAATCTCTCTGCCTCCACATATCCAATCCTTGAAGATTATTTCAAACAAACCCTTCCTACATTTCAGCTTTGATTTTGGCACCTACCGAAAAAGATGTAATGGCAAAATCTGATCTTGAGGAGTGCTCACCACTTCCTTCTCTAAGTACCACTTAACACAAAACTAGCCTTAATAATAATAGAAACCTCACTGAAAAATGCAAAGGCAAGGCAGATGGCAGGGGAAGAAAGTCTCCAGATTTGCATTAAGTGTTCCGTACAGTAAGCAGAACTTTATTTAGAGAGAAAAAAGGAAACAAAGATCATGACAACCATTTCTAACAAGTCACCGCTCATCCGTAAGGCACAGCCAACCTCCTTATGCTGAAGGTAGATTAAGAGAAAGGAAGGTATTGAAAAGAAATGAAATCTAGCATGTATTGATTTTGTAGCATTACAGAGAAATTTCCTAAATTTCAAATTATATTTTTAACTACCATTTGCTTTGTAGTTTTAACAATGTTTGAATGACAGTGAAAGTGTGAACAGCCTTAATATTTTGTGTGTGAGGAAAAAAAAATTAGCTCCTCCTAGATCAGTAAGAATTTTGACTCTCTTCTCTTACCTATGATATCAAGCTGAAAATATAAAGACAATTACTAGGTTGTTTATGGGAAGAGCAGTAAATCAGAAGTTTCTCTAACTTGAAATGCACACACTGCAAGAGATCATTTTATGCCCAACTAAGTTTAAGTTAAGCAGTACTCTTCTGCTGAGACCCTAGGAACTACAAAGGATCAACAAAAGCTTTATACAAGTAGCCAAATAGCAAACATCTCCTTAAATAAACACTTTTTACTCCTCAGTTTGGCCAAGCTATGCGGATATTTAAATAAACCGCTCAATTTAATAAAGTTGCTTATTCAACCCTATTCTCCATGAAATTTGGTTACAAGAGAGCAAAGAGTAACAATTCAGGAAACAGCAATTAATAAAATGTTTAATCTATTTTTAGAGCAAGACTGATTGTTTACAAGCAATAAATGATTGGTCACTCATTACGAATACTTGTCCTGATCTTTGTTTCCCTTAATCCTTTTAAATAAAGTTCTGCTTATCTGATAGATCCCTTAATGTAAACCTAAGAAGGTGGTTCTTAAGGCCAGTTTTTACATTAAGTAGTACTTGTAGAAGTGAGCATTTCTCAAAATCAGATTTTGCCTCTGCATGTTTTTCAGAAGGTGCCAAAAATCAAAGCTGAAATGTTGAACGAATTCTTTCCAAACAAGCATTCAACTTCTAGGGACCTTTTAAAACAATCTGATGATTTTTAACTTTTGATCAACTTCTACTCCATAATCACCCAAATTAGTCTTATTAACTATATTAATTTTATATTTGATTTTTAATTATTATTTCTTTAGGCCAGAAATCTGCAAAGCATTAAATCTTCATAAATATGCATGCCCACACATGTAGAAACATACTCTATAGTATCTACATACATAATATTTATATTTCCTGTTCATTTTTTTGAATTAAATTTAACGTATATTGAGGCATGCTACACCAGATAATAGTTTTATCTTGTATGTTAACGGTAGAATGAAAAACATGTTCTACCTCCTGGACTAAAATCATTTCATGAAAGAATTTTGATCAGCTTTGTCAATGTCCTTAAAGCAGCTTCCAAAAAGCTGCTAACTACATAATTATTTTGACTTCTAAGACTGCAGAACAGAATGGATGAAGCACAGAAAACATCTACATATAAACTACTACTGCTCAAGATACTGTAACGATGTTACCAACTACTTCCGAAGTGTTGGATAAAATAGAGGGAGGGCAGAGAACATAAAATGTTATTTTTCATCTCAATAGATACTGCAGTAGGGACTTACAAAGAGAAGAGTAACAAATAAGAATGGTTTTAGTCTAGATTAAAAAACAACCATACAGCATCACAAAGCAAAGACTGAACTTAAATTATATTCACTGATTTTAGCATGAGTAAAATCTCATCAAAACTACTGTCTCTCTGAATAGTCTGTGAAGTTGTGCAAAGATGGATGCTGTGCAATTGCAGCACTCCTTTAACGAAAAGTGACACCATAAAAGCAGAGTCTGTAGCTGCTCACAAGCTGCTCATGAGTCATGAGATCTGGGATATGGCAAGTCATATTGGCTCTGACATTTACTAGGGAATGAAATATCCATAGTTGGTTTTAAATTACGTTATTTAAGAATGCTCCTGTACTTAAAGCAAGCAAAAGGCAATATTGATTTCCTTCTTCAAACAAAAAAATGACGGAATCATTCACAAATACTTCTTACAATATTTCTGTTCTGAAGATAAAGTGATGCAGCATGAACTGCGTCAAAGTCAATTAAGGGACAGATAACAGTAAGGTGCTGCTAATAAGCAAATACTGTTCACTGAATAGTCCACTTTTCAGCCATCATCTGTTACATTTGTTATCCGAACACTAAGCTACCATTTGGAAATAATTTTAAAGTTCACATCTTTTCTTATTTTGCATTAAGCCTTTGTAAAAGCATGAATGGTTGCTCCTTCTGTACTTTAATGACTTGTTTTAACATGCTGGAATTGTCTCAAAACAAGCATGTAACCCACAAATTTTCACCTTCTCTGCAAGCAATGTTTGAATTTTTGCCCTTTCATATGACTCATTAAATTTGCAACGTCAGCTGTTGGCAAGATAACAGAAGAGAGAATGACACTGCTCTGGGTATCAGAAGGTTATCATTTTGGAAGGCAACATCATCCAGCTTCCTCAATAAGCTAATAGGAAATAATTTGATTTTCAACCTTGTCTACTCAAAGACTTTCTACATAGGGAAGTCACTGCTAAATAATGAGACACGGCAAATTCCAATTTCTTGTAAACACCTTTGTATTTAGTAGTTTAATCTACTTCAGTGGAGGAGTAGAGACTGCACTTAGTACAGACAAAATAGTATCAGTGTAGAGAAACAGCTTTTTGGGCTATTTTCCTGGATAGACAAATCTTTGGTAAGAAGATACTACACAAGTCTAATTCTCTGTCTCTTGGCAAACTCAGTTTAAATGGAACACATCCTGGAATGTGTTTTTCCTCCATTTCAAGAATACTACTCTTGTGGAAGACATCATCACTGATATCCTCAGTCTCCTATTCCTGCTGCCCTGCCCTCTGTTAGCAGAAAAAAATTGTCTCTTATAGATTACATCAGAAAGACTCACTTGCAGCACACGAAGAATGAGCAGCGCAATCTAGCCCTTGTTGCAAGTGATATTGGTACTTATTTATCAGTCTGTTCTGCTATTCTGCAAAATAAGGTGCCATTTCTCCAGGACTGACTGAGCACATTCCCAGTACAGAAGAATAAGCGTAACCAGTGCTGTGCTAACTGATGGGACGTACATCTGCAGTTTCATGTCCCTGTTTCCCTGCCCTTCTTTGCTGTTACACTCTGAGATTCACAAAAGGAGCTAATAATTGGCTGATGAAAGATAAGCAGAACTAAAAGTGAATGATGTAAAAAACAAACAAACTATTGCAACTCTACTGCCACAGATTTACTTCTATTTCTTAATATGTCCTTTCAAAAGTACCACACGTTTCCAAATCTTCAAGAGAAATCCTGTAACAGTATAAAATGTAAATCAAGTATGCAAACACATCCAGTGCTACTATGCTAGATCAGCAGCCAGTTCAAGTGATTTCATGCCAAGGAGCAAAGAATGAAATCAGTAGTCAGAGGTCAGCTCCATTACAGCAGTCCCAACCCACGACACAGAAATTACTCCCATTTTATAGCTTAACTTGCAAAGTATTAGAGCAGCAACAAAAGCAAGCACTGAGGTTTAAGGAGAGATTAAAAAAGAAACCAGACACTGGAGAAACATATTTTGTCCATTCTCTATATTCAGAAAAGACGCTCCCAGCGTACTTTAGGAGGCTTCTTTCAACTCTGATCCTCCCAGCTGGCAGGTATAAAGGATACAAAATTTGCCCATTCCAGGAATACAGAAGAAGAGCTGCAATTGTACTGCACACTTACTAACCACTGGATGATAAACAAAGTCCCTAAATCCAGGCACAGCACCCTGGCAAGCATCCCAGACTCACAAGGGTGAGGATAAAGGAAGAGGGAGGCAGGCACTTCAGCGCCATGGCACTTGAGCAGAGCCTTCCCACACCCTCTGCTTTGTGCTGTTTGCCAGTCCAGCTTCTTGGCTAACATGCAGCAGGTGTTCAGTGTATGGTTCAAGGCTGCATTCTACTATGTGCCTATGAAGTTGCTGTGTTACAAGAAGAGTGAAGTTTCATTAAGGATAGAAAGGAAAAAAAAAATCTTCCACAAGTTATTTGTAACAGATTAATTTGGGATGACTTACAGTAATAAGGCAGCATATTCAGAGTACATTATACAGACTCCGGGGGTTTTTGTTTTTTGGGGGTTTTTGGGGGTTTTTTTGGGGTTTTTTTTTTTGAGGGGGGTGGGGTGGGTGGGGACAGAAATCCTGTAGAAGTCAAACATGTGGGACAAAGTTTTAAGCTACACATTTAAAATCTGGTTCTATTGTTTTCCACAAGTGTTAAAATTACTCTTTTTCAAACGCATAGAGCCAAACCACTGGGTTACAAAGAATTGTAATCAACATTTTACCTGTATAGGTGGCTCAATCATTATCCACGCAGGAAGCATCAAACTGGGGTTAAGAGGCTGAGTTCCTACACGGAAATAAATGCCACCACTGGTGTCACAGGCCCAAACATGCTGATTTCCACAGGTCAAGCTGATCAGCTTTACAGCACCTAATAACAAAGACACTATTAGCAACCTGGCATTTTCCTTTCAAATTCAGCTAATAATGAGAACTCTTACTTAGACTTGATTATATTAAACTAGCTTTCAACACAGTCACATAAAAATGATTAAAAGTTAATACAACTTGTGAGAGAAAAAAAAAATCACTGGGTACAATGAATAAAAAAACAGTTAGTATATGTGAGATATTTCTCTTTTAAATCTAAAAATAAATGTTTTAGTCATAGAATACTGCAATTTCTAAAGCACGCTAAAAATATGCTATTAAAATAACCGAACTCAAGCAGGGAAACATTCTGTGACAAACGTTATCAGTGCCTAGACAAACTTTCACATGACCTAATGTGAACTTTTCTCTGTAGCTGGCTGTGCTTGTAGGCTTTTAAAGGTGTTGATCTGCTAATACATTCAGCAAAGAACATTCCTAATGCTACCAGCACTTTAAAAATATGAGCATATGGATTATGCATTTCAGTGTTAACATACCAGTTTCACATCTGTAAATAAAGGAGCTGATTTTCAAATGGATTTATATTCAACAGTGTACATATTTATTACACCTATCTCAAAAGTGCAGCAGTATTTTAACCCTATGTAAGTCAGCACAAAGAAAAAAAAGCCCCCAAATAAGTATGTTCTAGAATTTTGGGGTGGGGTGGGTTTTTTTTTTTTGCATACCCAATCGCGCCTATCAATCTTGCTATTAAAAGTTTGCAAAGATAGTAGAGAAGCATACCTGATATTTTAGACTAAAAAGCACTGCTAGTTAACTGTCAACTGAAACTCTTAACTTTCACATTCATTTTAAAACAGCCATGTGAAGCAATACATGTAACATTTGATTTTTTTTTTTTTTTCCTCCCAGTGTTGGGATAACACAATGCTAAGTAATGGAAAACATGTTCTACAGAAAGGAGGGACCCAATCAGTACAGATATACAACAGAAGGAATGCTCTGGTCAGACTCCAAACTAAAGACTCTAAAAATAGGCCTTGCTGGTTGGTTGAACATGCCAGTGCTTCTTGGGATATCCCATTCTTGGTAACAGTTCTCTCTTCAGTGATGTGAAATCTGGCAACAAATGCTTGTAAAGTGCATCAAATACAGCACTCCTCAAAGAGGGGGGGTGCAGTTTCATCCCACAGAGTGCAAGTTGAAAGAATTTATTTCTGCAGCAGGCAATATTCCCTGTCGTTAAGACCTGCTGGAGGAAAGAACAGGGAACAGGACTACATAGCTTTATCTTTTAGTTATCTGTAATAGTAAAGAGATCTTCTCATTAACCAAAAACTATTTTAACTTTCTGAATCATGGGAATTCGAATTAATTCATCTCACCCCAAAATTTCCTTTAACCATACAGCTTCATATGAAAAACAAATGACAAAACTATATACAAAAACTTGCACTGCTTGGGATAAGAACATCTAGAATAACTTTCTTTTGCAGGCAGGGGCTTGACATTCAGCTACACACTCAAAATCTTACTTAAAACCTCATTATTCTTTCTAACATAAAGTACGACTCGAAGTAATGGCTTTGTCACGACATATCAGCTGCTGAAATGTTCTGATCCAAACAAGCATCAGAGCACTCAAACAAGGAATCACATATCACCTACTTGGCATAGCTGGTATTATTTACGTCTACAGTACAATTTGATATTAAAAAATGCAGCCCTTATGTTAATGTTTTGGGATTTCTCCTTCCTCCCACTTACTGTTTTTATCTTAGGAGAAGGTCACGCTAACCACATTCATCTACTGTTTAGAGAAAGTAGCATGATTCAGAGGCATTGTTTATTGTTGAAACCTAAAGGTCATTCCACTGTGTTTAGAAACCTTGATAGCAATAGTGGAACTCTAATCAAAATAATTTACTAGATACTACTCCCAGTACATAGTGTAAAGGCAAGAGGAAGATACTACCAACATACTATGAATATTTCAACATTAATGCTGGCAACCACATCACTTCCATACAGAATTCTGAACTGCATTTTACAGCTACTTGCTTCCTCCCCCTCGCCCCAATTACAGTCCTAATGTTTCAGAACTTAAACATACACTTGAACAATAACAATAGTTCTCCAATTTCTTCAGCCTCATTATCGCAAATAAAGGCTTTTATATTATAACCATGGATATGCACTGTCTTGTCAGCAGTGATCCGCCATACGCATTTAATTGAAGGAAAAATGCCTAAAACATTTTCACACTTAAGTATTAACCCACAGTGACAGGTAAAGTGGAGTGTTTGAAGTATTTTCTGACCCCAGATTTCTGCGATACCACCACCATGTGCTGCGAAGCTAACGGGACAGCTGAATGTAAAGATCAAACTTCTGAACTGCTGAAGTTCACAAGCCAGGTATTACAGTCAGCTAGCACCAATTACACTGATTTCCTTTATGAGTGCTTTGAGATTTTCAGAAAATAGCAAGAAGTTATTTATTATTTCAGTTAGTTATTATCTAAACTGCTGGAAAGCAATGGTATCATGAAAAAAATTTCAAACTATACTAAGCAACACAAGAAGGAGAGTGTGGACAAACGCATCAGTGAAGGTAAAAGGCATGAAGCAGTGCTTAAACTATGGTACAATTAGTAATTTGGAACCAATTCATCAGGTCTGCAAAACCTGGTGTATAACTGGCAAACAAATCACTTTTGAAAGACACATTTTAAAAAGTTTTCCATGAAGTATTACAAATTGTACACGAGGCTTAAAGTCTGCCAGCTGTGTCTGCCTTTCAGCTGCATCATGAACATTGCCACTAAACATGGAAAAATTGCAAAACAGTTGAATTATTTTTTAAATGGTGCAAGAATGGTGCATACCCTCAGTTTCTTTTATCTTCACTTGAAACAGGGATGCAGGTTAGCATGAAGATAAGAACGTTCTAACAGTCAGACTATCAAAGGAATAAATCTAACTGGAATATTACTGATGAAGCTGACAAGTAGCCTGATTACCCCAGAGCCAAACTGGAAGGATATTTTAATGATCAAAATACGGTCAACAATCTTGGTCTTATGCCTAACCAAATGAAAAGAGCAGTTAACCAGCAGCACGTTCTTAACATTATGCTGAATCACGACATGGGTATAAACCCGAACATAAGAGTGTTACTAGCTGCACCACTCATGGAACATAATTTTTCCTTCACGGGATCCTAAAGAAGCTTTAATCACTCTGTTAAGAACGTGTTTAACCACAAAATTCAGGGCTTTGTGTATGGAATAGATAAAGTACCTTGCAAACAGTAAACATGCTGTCTCCAGCAAAAGGCTAAATGAAACATTGTTTGAAAGCCATAGTTGTTCCTGATGTTCTACAGTCCTCTGCTGTGAGTCTCATTATTGTAGTACTATTTAATCCAGTAAATGTAATATTCTATATCAGTAAACTAAAAGATACTTCTGGAGAATATTGACTGCCTGCTAAGAGAGTTAAGAGATAGTCTACTGAATAAAAACGTCATACCTAGTTGAGAGAGATCCAGTTTTGTCCAATGCATCCCTGTTGGACAGCTGGATGAAAGTGTTCTGATAAATATCTGCCCAAGACTATCCAAACCCCAAATGGCATCCTGGCAGGCAGAGTAGTGCACCATATCAGCCTCCGGTGGCAACTGCACCGTAGAAGGACGAAACTGAGGATTCTGATCACTGACACAAAACAGATCCTTGTTGCTTTGGCACAGCCACAGAAAGCTTCCTATGGAAAGGACATTTCTGTTATTAAAATAATTCCTAACCACGCCGAGAAAGCTTACACATCTACTTCCTCTGTAAAAATGATCCGTACATTTGAAGACAAAACTAAAGCTTCTGGGCTATGTTCATAGGCTAAGATTTTGAAGTACAAGTATGCATCCTAAGCCCTTATTTAGGCACCTAAATACAGCCTTTCTCAAATGAAGTAAGTAGTAAGTGATCTCATTTGAGGAAACTAATAGAGAGAATACACACACAACAGTGCACTATCACTCCCCTTCATTCTTTTGCTCTTTATCCTTGATAATTGCCTTTGAAAAACAGCATTTTTTTTTTCAGCTCTAAATCACACATTTTTGCCAATAAAGCCAGTGTACTTAGATAACGCAATTGCTAACTATTTTAACTAGCAGTTGAATTTTCTAGCATGGTCGCACTTTTACAATAAAATGTACAATTCTGCTGCAATAACTGCAGTGACAGGAGAAGTACTGGGTTAGTATGGGCATTCCAGCAAAGCACGCTCCAAGATTCCACAGCACAAATTCCGGCAATTCATGTTACTGTTACAATGGAAGTTACTGCTCCTGAAGGACTACCCGTTTCTCTCTTGGATGCCACTCCACACCAAAGGTGGCAGAGGGGATGATATGCCTTTTTTTATCTCTGTAGTTTTACAGACATATTTCCACCTTACTTCAAATATTTTAGATCCTTGCATACTGAAGAAAAAAGGCACCCAAAATATGAAGTAATTCAGGGTATTTAATTACTTACATCATCAATTCCACTCTGTTTAAAAATCAAATATTATATGACTTCACTGTTGATTCACTAACCTTCTTTAGATGAAGCTGTGGAAGCCAACACAAAAATCCATTTTGTGGCAGAAGCAGTACCACGAGGCACAATATTATTCCAGTAAGTGCCTAGAAAGAAAGAACAGAGTGGTATTAGTATGAAACTTAATTTTCTATTAAAATTTGTTATTATTTAAAATGTTACCATTTAAAAGAAATTCTATTGCAACCAATTATTAAATACCATCTAGACAAGATTTTCTATGTACATCTTTCAAGAAACTATTGGGGGAGGTGGGGGGGAGAAAACCTCCTCCTGACACATATGTATACATACGCGCACACACACACAGAGAAAAAATTGGGAATGCAGAAAAGGAGGATAAGGGAGAAGATTAATGGTTTTCAACAGGAGACCAATTTGGCAATGAGGTTAAACAGACAATGTTCTAGGTCTATTCTTAGTGTTCACCTGATTAAAGAAATGTACTAAATCAAAATTCTATTTTAAGAAATATAGCCAGAAAGATAAATAAACCAATTCCTCTATTATCACTGTAAAACCTTAAATTACTGTTTTGCATAGTCACACCAGTCACAAACCATAGTCCATTGTGCTAGATATTAACAGGTACAATAGCTTGAGATTGCCTTCTCACCCCAAAGAAGAGACAAGTGCAGGTACTATAAGGAGTAACTTGTGCACAGTTCACTTGTGGACAATGAATTTTCCATGAAAAATATTTCCCTTTAAATGGAAAAGTATTTAAGACCAAATGATAAGGAATAATTTCATTTAATTTTTAAACATGGAATTGTTTGTTAAAGCTGCCCTGACTCACCGTGGATAATTTTTGTGGTGACAGAACGGTAGTTAGCTACTTTCTCCTATTTATTTTTCTTAACTTAGAAATATTAGACATAAAAGCACACCAACCTATTAAGTTTCCCTTTGCCACATGGAATTCATTTTTGCCTGAAGAGATCCAGACTCCGCTGCCGTTAACTCCAAGGAGGCTGGGTTGACACTGAAGCTGCTGTGACCAAAATGCCATTCGAAGTTTATCGGCCACCTTCTCCACAGGTGCCTGAGCTGCTGTTGCCACTGTATGAGTTGCCTGGATTATCGTCTGGAACAGGCTGCACTGGTCAAACACTACATAATCAGTGATGCTTACCTGGGGGAAAAAAAAAAAAAAAGTGTTCTTGATAATTAATTAAGCTTTTGGGTGAACCGCAGAACCTTTCATCAGAAGCTTTTCTTTTTTTGTGTGTGCTTTATGTACAGGAAATCTACCAAGAGTTTAGAAACCTTCTAAGTGTAGGAAGGGAAAAATAGAAATGGTACATTTTGAATGAGTCTTGATAATAAAAAAGAACCAATATTAAACATCAGCTTACAGCTCCCTCCTACCCAACAATCCACTTTGAATTCTGCATTTTAAGAAAGCCCTTTGTTTTGGGATGACGTCTCTCCTCTCTTCCTAAAAACACGTTGAACTCCGCAAACTAAGAGGTGAATTTTCAACTTCCCAAAGGAAGAGAGAAACTTGCATAGTGTAGCAATTTAAACCACATTGCAAAAACTTGTATATAATACTCCTTGACAACAACCTCATGGGCATTTTAATTCATAAGGCAGGAGGAGGTTTAAATAAGCAATTACCCAAGTTATGTCATGGACAACTAGGATGGCAGCACTCTGGGATACTCCTAGAAAGTAAGGAAATGCTTAAGAGCACAAAAAGAAGAGCAGTTTGCTAATAACCTCAAAGCCAAGCTATTCGTGATGCCCACATGCAAGAAGAGATTACATATGTCCATAAAATGAAATTCTTTTAACTTAGGTACACATGTAGACAAACAAATTTTCTCTGTAGCTGTTTTTGTACCCCATTCTCCTCCACCCCTATCTCTGGGGAAAGTAAGAAAAGCTGGGGAAAACAAAGAGTTGGGAATTCTAAATCAATACCAGGGAGTACTTGCAGTCACCAAGTTTTTTTTACCCACATGATCTGCGACTGAAGCAAGCAGCCCCACATGGTTCAAAGAAACCTCAACTGAATGGAAAAATGCGTAATAAATTTTTGCAAGGTTACTTACTATTTATTTCATCTAGCTAAGGAAAAGGATGGGTACTGGAAAACAAGAGAAGAGACTGTATTCAGCAGCCAGATTTGAATGCTTTGCCTAAACAGCATGTCCTATTGCCACTGTTAAGATACTAAGCTACATGCACCATTTGTATGACCTGGTAGAGCATTTCTTGTGTTCCTGAAAACTGCTGTGATGCTGCTCCGGATGACCATGGGATGGTTTTTTCCCCCCTTTTTTTATAGCAGACATGAAAAGGGATTTCAGCCATAGCCACACTGTGGTTTTAATATATTGAATAAAGAGTGCTATAATGTATCAAACAATTCATTGAATTTTATCTTAGAATCTCATGGGAAAACAATACAAATAATAAACCCAAGGTAAAAGACCAAACTGAAAGCAAAATAAAAAAAATGCCTACTTGCCACCAATGGTTATCATCTCCTTGTGGTTTCTTTGAAACTATACCAGTTCTGAACCACAGATTTCCATGGATATCCAAAGCCCATAATGTCTGCTGATCTCCAAGGGTTATGCACACTGGTTCCAAAGCTTGCATTTCACTGGAAATGCAAACAAGTAAAAAAATTAAAAACCTTACTTCAAATTTATGCTTACAGTATTTTAAGGAAGCTGTTACAATGCTAACAGCAGTTCAAAATGATCAAACTCAGTGTGGCCAAGCTCAAAAATACATTTGATTTCAAATTTTCACAGTTATTCAGTAATTCAAATTTTATTAGTTTGCATAAGTAAAAACCATTCAACAACAAAAACCCGAGTCCTTCAAAGATCACTTGAGATTTGAAACTTGGATATATGACAATGAAACTAAACAAAAACTATTTTGTTCAGTAAATAAGAAATAAAGAGCTGTATTCTTCAAGTTTTTGATAAAGCAGCTTCATAACTATCTCCTCCAACTTCCTTGACCTATTCTGAGAACAATACTAGCAGTTCAGGATCCATAAATAGAAAACTCAACCTAACTATATGGCAAAGATAAATGTTGGATTTAGGACTATAAGTTTCCTGTATAAGTAAACAATTTTCAAGCTCAGAAAATCAACAGGATCAGGTGATCATATCAGACATTTAAAAGGTAGCCAACAGTGCTATTTCTTTCAGAGAACGTTTCTCAACAATTTAAGAATAAATAGGGACTGCTTTCTGCAATTTTAATACAAAGCCCAAGAACATTAACTGTACCTAAGGTGTAGGTCAAACAGATATTTTCATTAAATAAACTAATTAAAGTACATGCAAATTTCAGATTTGAACAAGACACTGAATATTTCCTTAGACTTTTCAAGGGCCAAATACCAGGCTGGGAGGTAATACAAGTTAAAGCTTCATAATAGGGTATTCAGTAGAAGATAAAATCATACGACAACAAGAACTGGAATTTCTTCCTACACCCACTTCAGGCTGATGTCACAAGAGAGTATATTGTAGAGTTTCAAAGCCAGCAGTATAGACTCACTGCTTTTAACTTTATCACAAACTACCGCAAGCACAGGATCAACTACAAAGCTAAATACCAATTACCCAGAATATTTATAAAAATCTGTGACTGGGAAGTGGAAAGGTATTATCCAGTTGCGTGGATGACCAAGAAAATGCTGAGATTTAATCTCAGAAAAAAGTCACTCATATCTGGAGAGCTCACTAAAGCTGTTATGGCACAAATTAAATAAACAGTATTCAATCAAAAAAGTCATATTGAAAGACATTACAGACATCTTTTAAAAATTGTTCTCACTTTCTTAAACTCACTTTAACTGTGTTACCACTTGTGTTTATGGCAATTTCTTTCATTACATAGCAGTCATTCATCAGACAGAAAACCACCAGTTACTCTGAGTATGTCTGGAGAAAGACTAAAGGACACACACACATATATATAAGTATGTATACACACAAGTTCAGGTAACGATTTTTCAAACATCAAGGAGTGCCAGCACTGAAAACAATTATTTGTGTCATTCAGGTTATGACATTGTCCCACCAGTGTCATTACCTGACAATATCACTCTTCCATTGTTCTCCTTCAGGACAAAAGCTGCGTACTCCCTCCCGGTATAGCAGGGCCCGCTGCTCACTCAATGCCCACACAACATTATTTCTGGATGTAACCTGTGACAGTGGATAAGGGCAGTCAACCTTTACTGCTCGGGCACAAGGACGATCCACACTCAGGCCTAGAAATCAAAAAATGAGGATTGCTTTACAAACTTTGGCTTTTTGCAACTAAAAGAAAATAGACAAAGCTACCCAACAAAAGAAAATGAGGAGGGGAATATCCTTGACACGCTAACATTTTGCATTTGATCACTATTACCTTGATTGACTATTCTTTCTATAAACTATTAATCATTTCCTCTAATATAGCTGAATTTGTATTTTAAGAAATAAAACACTGTATATCCTTCAACATCCTGCAGAGTGCACAAGTCCTGTCTTGTCATTTCTGTTCTTTTTCTCCCTCTAGTGTCAGTATCAGGAACCTCCGTTTATAAAACCTGTATTAGACTTGGCAGAAGCATCAGAGAAGGTGGCACTAACAGAAGAACTTTCGCCCAAAACATGCCAGGGAGAGAAGCAACCTGATCTGAATAGTGGCAGCAGAGCAATTACAAAAGAGCATGCCACAGCGTGTAATACTGAAAGGAGGAGAGAGGTTCTGGTAGATTTACAGGTAGTTTGCACACATTTATACATATAATCTAGTGGAACATGTCTTCTTCACAGTTACACTGAAGCTTGATTTACACGGCTGCATGTGAAACACCCCAAGAGACATAGCTTTTGCTGAATTTTCTCATGCTGCCAAAGCAGCAGACTCATCTGTATGATATTCTAAAATAACAAGAAGAATGCTCATTTCCAAACCTCTGAGCACACACTTTTTTTTTACAGAAGTTAGGGACAACAGTGGTGGGAATTAAAAAATCCTAGAGAAACAACTATCCACCGGTTACCTCACATTAACAAGACAGATACGCTAAGAATGTATTTTTGGCATCAAACACAAATTTAGAAGCCTAAGAACAGCAGAATGTAAGCTAATATAATCAAACCAATCTCTCACAGGGAAGAAAAAAAATATTGACAAACTTCCACAGAGCCCTGTGCGACTGGCATCAAAAGTTCACTCTTTATCACCACTATCCATGCTTGTTGGCAATATGCATATGACCTTGGGCAGGCCACTTGATTTCTCTGTAACTACTACACTTAATGAAAAGAAAATAATTTAAGAGTAGAGTAACTTTGAAACAATGCTGTGTATTTAAAAAATTTTCTTAATCACGAAGAATTTCTATATTGTGCTACAGCAATTAAATCTACAATAGAAATTAGGAAAGTACCAGAATTAAATGGAAGACAAATAAGAATTTTGATAGCCACTTGTAATGTTGTTGTGCTTTAGTGCGTCTTACTGTTTCCCCCTTATCCAGTCCTCCCCTTCTTCTTTCATCATGTTATTTGTAATTTTTCCTTAACAACTCAGCTCTCTGTGCAAAACCCGCATGCCCAAGAGCCCTTGATACTCTTCTCCCTTAACTCTAAAACTTGGACCTCCATCCTTCATTCTACCTCCTTGTATTTAGCCTGAATATTTTTTGCATAACACCTTCCAAATGCATCCTCTTCTGTTCACTGAAGCAGATAAAACTAAGGCCATGACTTCAAAGTTGCCAGTACACTATCCATTTTTCTGATTCTTGCCTCATTCTCACCCAGTGAGAAGGCAGCTGTAAAGACTGCTGTTCCACAGCCCGTTCCATTCGTCCACTAGCTTTGCTTTCTCTATCACATAAAATACATACCACTTGTCTATACTTCTAAAGCACTTTATGATCTTCTCAGAATACCTTCCTTTCATTATCAAGTGGTAACTCTTACCTCCAACCAGTCTGTGCTTTTCAAAACACACAGCTTCTACTTTCCCCTACTCTGTCCCTCGTACCTGAATTTCTTCTGAACAGCCACACACTATCTCATCGCCTTTCAAAGTCCTTCTTAAAACTTTGTTAAAATCCTTAAAGCAAGAAAAGAAAACCCACTTAAGGCTCAGTTGTTTCAGTGCACCATACCATTTTCAAGGCAAGAATATTATTTCAATATTTTCTGCAATCCTTTTCCATTTATCTGCATCCATCCCATATCCTTCCCATGTCATAAATTCTCTATACTGTATGTAATCCACTTGGCAGAAAAAAATAAGTGGCCATGAACTGGCTTTTCCAGTCTGCTAATTACACAGAATCTCACAACAGTTTCCAACCATTTCTCAAAATAAAAAGGTTTCCCTATGTCCTGGCTGTGGATAAAAGTTTAAAACAAATTGTGATCATTCCATAGACTTGAACTCTAATAATCTTAGCCCGCAAAAATTCAAAGAGCCCGCAATTAATTCAGGTACCTGTTTGCAGATACAGATCTCCATTTGTTCTGATAATCCAGGCAGTGTCATCACTTAAAGCTACAAATACAGCCTGGGGTAAAGCCTCATACCAGTGGCGTTTTCCTTTTATAGTTACTTTTCCACAAGCAAATGCTTTGTTAGTCTTCTGTTCAATCTTCCAGAGAAGAGCCCCTGTATGAGGAGTTAAGACGCAACTTAATATCACTCAGCAATTACTGTAACAGAAGCAGCTGACTTGTCCTACCTACACCTAAACTAATGTGAGGGGAAAGGCAAACGAGCAGCACTAAACAAAAATGCAAGATTTAAAAACGCTTATAATTTTTTTTTAAAAGAAAGACCAGAATAGTGGCCAACTTCCCTAGGAATTGTTGAAATGCATTTACCATTAGAGTATGTACGATTTTTAAATGTTCAAATGCAAGTCACTTCTCCTTAGTTGTGCACTGAAAACTAACAAATAAAACAAGTTCCATGTCAGGGCCAAACAAGCCTACTATTAAGAGACTGAAGTTCATGGCTTGCTTCTGTACTAATTTGGTACATCCTCTGTACATAAAGGAAAAAGGGGTTAATTGTAGTACTTCCACCTTCTACAAATACTAGTAGTAAATCATTCCTTTTGCAGACCAGTCATGAGTGACAAACACCTGAACAGCTGTGCACATCATGAGCAGACAAAACTCAGAAATGCAACTTCACAAATCCATCTTGAGAACTTTTTCCCCTCACTTGAATTAACAAGGATAACGAAATGGAATTCCAAACCTAACTGCTGATTGGCATCCATGCTGGTTCCTACCAGAGCAGTACATTGTCATATTAACTTCCTTTGAATAATTCCACAAAGTAGCATCTGATTACGTTTTGATGTTTCTGGTTAACATGCTCTTGTGTTCATACATCCACGGGAAACTGTGGGTGCTAGAAATTTGTATGGATTCAATGAAAAACTGGGTGAGTTCCTGGAACTGAAGGCTAACAAACACAGAGAAACAACCTTTTGCCCAGGAGATCTCCAAGCTACCAACAACTGCAGTCTGAAACTACCAAGGGCAAATGTCATACATGCCAGCCCATTCCTTTTACTTTTCTGCAAGCATCTGCTTTTGACCACTGTTAAGGACAAGATACTGAGCTGGACGAGCCTATGATCTCACCTAGTACAGCCACTCATAAATTTTTTTTGTCCAATAACAAAGCTCAGCTACAGATCAAATAGAACACACTTCTTAAAACAGATAGCAAATCTTCCCCTACAGAGAGAAGGAAAGATTGACATGTGCTTTTAGAGATGACAGGGGAAGAAAAGCAGTGGCAAGACAGGAGACTAAGTAAAGAAAATGTCTGAAACTTGTATTTTTGCACCAATCCTGAAACAATCTGGAAGGCCAAAAGTGACACAAGTTTATAATCAAAACCTGTTTAATTTTAATCCAACATAATCCTCATTCCCAACCATCCAGAAAAAACTCATATACAAATGCACCAAAAATTAAAAGCTTTTTACTTTAGTATTAAAAAAAAAAAAAAAAAAATCAACAAACAAGCCCATACACAAAACCAATCCTACATTTACAACAAAAATAATTTTAAATTTGGGAATCATAAGCAGTTCTGTATCAAAACCCAAGGTTTTGTATAGACAAGGACCTCTTCATTCATCTCTGACTACCACGCAACTGCTGCTTCTGAAGTTCACTTTACTCGGGTAGATGCATGTTGAAAACTTCCCAAAACGCAATGTGAACCTATTAGAAAGACAGCCACGTAAACTAGAACACGGTATGCAGAGGTAGTGAAGATGCAGTCGTATCACCCGATATGACTTTTAAAAAAAAACCCCAAAAACACAACAAACAGACCCACACTACTTTTACATGAAACAAGTCCCAAACAACCAAGCTTCTAGAAGTACTGTATTAAAAAATAATAATAAACTGCCTACGTGGAAATTACATAGGCACAGAACTGGATCTGTAATCTCAGAAAAATGACAAGTTTCATCTAATTAAATAACTGCCGTTGTTAAAACAATAAGAAAGCAAAGAAAACGCACGAGTCCACTAAAGTTTTGCATTTAGGAGAGAAGCCAACCAACCTGAGGGGGAAACTGCCACCTGCTGGACACCGTCTTCAAACTTCTGCCAGCGCAGGCCGGCGGTGGGCAGTGTGCTGCAGTACAGGCTGCCTCTGTAGTCCAGGCACCAGATATACTTCTCTGAGACAACCAGGCTCAGGATGCCATAACCAGGGCCAGAGTATCCCATCCAGCTCTCTGCAAACTAAAAACTGTAGAGTCAGAACACTGTCAGGTGTTTTCAAACTGCACAAGAAAATGGCTATACAAGCACAGCAGCTCCCGTATTTTGATTAAAAAAAAGCTAAACTTAAGGTTCTTAAGTACCCTAATTAATGAATACGTTTGCCTTGTGTAAAATAAAACTACATCTGTCAGTGTTCTCCAAGATAGTATGTACTGCGAAGTATGACTACTGGAACAAAAGTTTTAGCAAAAACCAAAACCCTCCACAGTCATCCACCTTCGAAAAGTGGAAAATCTTCTCTTATTAAAGAACACATACTTAAAGTAAATGGCAGAGGCAAAAAGGAATACATAAAAATGTACAGTCTGTCCCTAGTCCAGGAAATTACTTGTTGTCTGTGAAGTGATGAGCAAAGGGAACAAGATAGCTGGAGCGCAGACACAGCTATACATGCAACTCCGATACTCTGTATGGTACAGGAGCCATGTATTGCAGAAATTTGGTTTAGAGACTGCTATCTTAAATTTTGATAGCTTGCATGAGGTGAACCCAAGCACTGCCTACATGACCTATAATGTAAGCATCTTCGGAGCTTTTCTAAACTTTCCAGAGTGCAAGACTATCATAACCTGAAACTAGAAGTCTTCTACACTTTAGGCTGCAGTTGTTACCAGATAGGACACCATCAACTTACAACTCAATGTTCATCAACAAATACTTGGTTGATCTCAATACAAGGCTGTTAGATTTAAAAAGAAACAAAACCCCCAACCTAGAAGAACTGTATTTCCTTCTTAAGACTTCTGCTAAAACTCCCAGTGATTTTGGCAATTTTGCAGATTTTACAATTAATTTTAGTACTTCTTTTCTATGGTCCATATAAGAATTGCTATTTCTGGAAATGTTCACCCACAAAATAACAATGAAGGAAAGAGGCTAACAGAACAAGGAAAAATGTCAACAATTTAAATAGTACTAATTGCTGTCTAGGGCACAAAGAAAGACTAATCATTATTCTGAATATTTACAGGTAAAATGATCCTTAACCAGGGGCCAGCCATGTGAGATAATCAGCATTAATTCCCCATGAGGTCAGCTGAGGTTGGGAACAGCATCGCGCAGAATGTGGACTAATGGAGACCCTAACAAGGAGCAGCCTTTGAGCATGACTTGGTTTTACTGTTCACTCTTTAATGGATGGGTTTATGACAGCATTTTTGTTGAGCTGGGAATAATACTGCCAGTGCAGCTTCTTCACATTGTTAAGTACACATCAACCATTCTGAAGTCGGATACGTCACATTTCATAAGAGTTACAACACATATTGCTGTTTGGCTTTATGGTTTACTTGTTTACTCAAATCAAGTAAGAAAAAAATTGCTTTCCTAAAGAAGTAAAGGATAATAATTACATGAATGTTTCTTTTGAAATGCTGCAATTATGTATTTTAACTAAATTGAAACATATACCTGATCAGATTTTAACAGCACCATTTCATCTAGGCTTATCTTGGCCACATCCTGGGAACCAGGCCCAGCACCAACTTCAGGCATGCTAGTCTCTGAGGATGAATATGGTAAGCTATGTCCATAAATATCCTCTTCATCACTTGAGGCAGATTTCTCAGTCTTACTTTCACGAGCGTCTGCTACCCATTCAGCAGTGCTAGTACTAGATTTAGCTTTGATTGCACTTTCAAAATTCCACCCAGAAATGGAAGTGTTATCTGAATAAACATCGTTAGAGATGTCGAAGTGGAGAACAGAAGGATCTGACAGAGCGCTGTGTATCAGAGAGAGTTGCTGTTGGTCTTCCCTACCAGTTTCATCACTTTCCTTTGGTGTCAGTGATGTCTGAACACCAAGTACACTGTCACATTCCAAAAACTCTTGGTCTGTAAGGTCTGGCTCTTCAAAAGATTTTTCAGTATCCTGCAGCTTCATTTTATCTAAATTTTCATCTATTTCACACAATGTAGGAAAATCTGTCTCCTCCTCTTGGCTCAGCTTTCCAGGACAGCATTCATTGCTTGCAGAAACCACACTACCATCATATTCACCATCAACACTGCTTGTCAAGTCTTCTGTGAGGATTAGAGGAGAGACAGATGCCAAAGTATCTATAATAGTTGAAGTACCCATGCCACTGTCACTGTTTGGAAGTTTCTGTAAATCAACCATATCTCCATTTTCTTCATTAATTAGTACAGTCGCAGACTCAGGAGACTGTAGGACACTGAAAGTTTCCGAACCATTATCTTCTTGCAAGACGGTATGGGACTCCACACTGAAGATGCTTTCTGGAGATCCAGTACTCAAATGATCAATGCTGCCACTCATTAGGCTGGAAGTCATGGAAAATGAGTCTGCATTCAATGAATGTGGACTACCACCCGAAAGCTGACGCTCATAAATTGGTGTACCTTCCAGAGAGCTGTGGTTTTTCCTGGTCCCACTTTCTGTTCTCACAAAACAAAAAAAGGGGGGAAAAAATAATATTAATAAAGTCTATTAAGTTTTGATGCAAAGTAAGAAATTAAAATATTTTTATCACTGGAGGAAGAACACAGTTAAACCTAAATTTCAACATACTGATTTATTTCAACTTCAACACTAAATGATACATATAAAGCCAGAAAAGTATTAATAGCAAAACATTTTAAAGTTGTAACACCAATATAGTAAACAATTAAAATAATCAAGTACTCACACTATTTTAACAAACTAAAAACCATGGCTAAGAAAGAGACTGTCAAATATTCTAAATAGGATGAATAGATATTATACAATTCCAACATAAAACTGGAAGCAGAGTCTTGCTTTGTTTGCTACCATTACCCCATACATTAGAACCTTAAGCATGTTTACATAAAGCAAAACAAAGTTAAACTAATAAAATAAACAGATCTAAAAAGACTGAATCAATTTATCACTTTCAAAACAGGCTTTCATCTTGAACATAAATGGCCCACCACAACCACTCAAATATCTCAAGAGGATGACAATACAATATAAACAAAGCTTGTCAAACACACACTCTCTTGTGTGAAACATCAAAAGTGACATTTTCTAATAATGAGCAGTGGCAGGGAAAGTTCTGCTAGACTTACCTTGTTTCTTCTTTTTTTTCTTTTTCACTTTAATTGGCTTTACAATGAGTTCTTGATCAAAATCTTCAGAGCTGATTGTGCTGAACCGTTGTGAAGAAAGCTGACCTTCTCTCTGAGCTTCCGAAAGTTGGTCTGCACACATCATAAAGCTAGAGCCACTGTCCACAGAATTTACTGAACTGCTCCTGCTTCTTGATTCACTTACTACAGAGCAGCCCCTTTTTCTTGTTTCATTGCTCAAGTCTCCCACTCTATCAGAACTTTTCTCCGATAGCGTTGGAGTTTCCAGATCATCTTTCACTAGAGAATAAGAGTCATTTTTATCACCAACAACTGAAGGGGAAGTAACCATTTTTTTATCTGTTTCCACTGAAGGGCCAGATGATACAGATGCAACTACTGATAAAGGGGTTAGCAATTTACGACTCGTATCTGTTAAAGGATTCGGCAATTTTGAATTCACATCTGAAACTGACCAAAAGAAAAATAAAAGTATAAATACTAGTGCATCAAGTGAGTAGGGGCATAGTTCTTGGAAAGTATTGAAAGAAAAGAAGCTGTATGCACTGGAAAAATATTCTAAGTTTGCAACATTTCAAATATATATATGAATGTAAACTTCATGTGAGTAAATCTATATGAAATCATTTTAGTAAAATCAATCCCCCAAAGCCTGTATCAAACTTCTATCAGCAAAATTCTGAATTTATGTTTATGTATGAAGAACAGTACAGGTCTTCAGCTTGGAAGACCCAACTGTATCACACACTGAAGTGCCACCCTGTTATCTTCAACTTCTTCATTCAAACACTCAGGATCTTGAAAGAATCAAGGAAAATTTACCAGATAAACCACTGTGGTAATTAGAAGAAAATATACTTCAAGAAGGCTCCTTTCAAACTATACTTGGAAGTTAAGATTAGAAAAATAAACACTCCCTAGAAGTTTGTGAGTAAAGAACTTCTTAAATGACTACAGCTATCACTAATACGCAATGATAAGAAAGTTAAGTTCTCTAGCATTCAGTGAGACTTCATAGCACATTTCCTAGCATTTTGCTAATGCAAAGCTAAGATGAAGTATTTTAAATGCGTAAGTAGTCCTGTGAGTGTAATATGCTGGATAATGGTGTTTACAATCTTTATGATTGAGAAATCAGCCAGCACCATCATTAAGGAAGTATTATTAATCCCTTTTACAGAGTTCTAGTAACACAGATGCTGAACTCAGATGGCAACAAATAAGAAAATAAACTATCAAATTCTTTTTGGAATTTTAGTGAGTGTTCTTTGCCAGTTCTTTCTTTTTCATTGCTGGAAAGGCTGAGATTTTCTCTGGAATGTCGGTGGTGACAGGTGGCACAGAATCAACATGTTCAGGTATCTCCAACCCAGACAATTGAGACTGACCAGTAAAGAGATAACAATGATCAGGAATCCAAATTGCTTCAGCATCATGGTTTAGAATAAGGTCTCAGATGCACAGATTAGAGATGTCTGGCTGGGTTAATGCTGATCCACTCTCAAAAAAAGGGAATGATAATTAGTTTCTTAATGCCCCCATTCTCACTGCAGCCAAACCAGAAGCTCAGATGAGCAGATAAATCAGATCTCTAAATATAATCTGTAGAAACAGATAAGTAACTCTACAGAACCTAGTAGGTTTTTGCAATAACTTGGAAAGGGTTTTTGTGGGGTTTGGTTTGGTTTGGGTTGTTTTAATATTAAAAAAAAAAGTATGATAGGCACCATATTCCACAAGGTACACACTAAAGTTTTCTAATCTATACAAACCTATTGATGACAGTCCTTCAGGTCTGCTTGAAATTCTTATTATGTCTCTATCTCCCTTTAAGAGAAAAATCTCATTGTTGGTACAGGATACAGACACAATATCACCATATCCTTCCAAGCCACCAATCAAAGCCTATAAAGAGTCAACACAGAAAGAAATAACTGGTATCAGATTAAGACACTGTTTGGACAAGATGGTGCTCTTAACAAAAGTGTTCACTGGAATTTAATCAACATATATAGTTACAAAATAAAGATTTTACCTTATCACAAAGAAAGAAAATAGAAAAAACAAACAGGGAAGCACCCTTTAATCATGATGTAGCTCATTTTTATGCTAATTTTAATTCCATAGATCTATTCATTTCCTCTGTCCAAACCAGCAGCAACAATATAACAACAACTTAAACAATTATAATTTGGTGGCAGAAAAGAGCCACAGTACAAATGTTTAATAGAAGCTTGCATTCACTTTCATATGCACTTTTAAGAAGACAAAATAGCTAACAGCTCACTCTATTACCAAATAAAATGTAATACTCGCTTTTTTGTGGACACCAACAGTACTAGAAGGGAAAGAATAAATAGTTCCAGGCACATTGTATAGGCCTAAAATTTCTTTTTGCATTAATTACTAGATTTTAGATTAATGTATGCTTTGCTAAGTATCAGAATTAATTATGATGTTAACACCTGGACTGAAAGTTTAAACATATATAATTTTTATATATAATATACCAAGCTAGTTTGTGAGTATATCATTGCAACAACAACTTGAAGAGGGAGACAATAAAGTCATCTTTGTTATGTTTAAATATGGATTTAAATCATGGAAGTGTAATGGATAACCCAAAGAGAGTCTCATGGCATAGCATGAACAAATACAAGAAAGAAACAAAATAGGCACCCACAAGACTTATCTACCTGGTTCACAGTGTCTAGTAAATAGATGCTGTATTCATTCCAGGTCAGCACCCATCCTTCTTGGAAAAAGCACGAAACAAGCCCAAGGTGTTTCTCTGGGGAGCTGTAACTTCCTCTGTCAGGTGGTTCCAAACGAGGATACAGTTCAAAAGTTTTTATTCCTCCAGCAAATACATCTTTCAATATGAACGTGGCCTGAACAGTTCCATGAACATCAGACTTCCAGAGACGAAGCCCAGGTCTGGCAGCAAATAGTGTCAGGTCACTCTGTTTACATAGGCCAGGTATAAAACATGCTCCAAATTTGCCAGTGCTAAAATGCAAAAGAAAAATTTATTTTAAAAGCTATATACTCAACTTGGAAACAATTTTTAAAACTGATGGCACAAATTTACGACTGCAAATTATCAAAAATAAAAATCTTTAAGGTATTCAGTCAAATGTCTGAAGTACAAATTTGGTTACAGTAAGACAAGAACAGTGCTTCCAAGTAAGAACAGTTTTCCCTCAGCTTTAGATGTCAGACACTACATCTATTGGGCAACTTAAATGACGACTCCTAATAAGCTTCATAGCCTTAACGGTACTCTTTGTCCATCTCAGAAAGATCCTACTGTGCAGTCATACTTCTCCCAGGATTAATAAAAAACAGGCAAAACACTACAAACTAATGCTAAGAAACTGACAACCTCTACTTGCCAGAAGCACAGAACAGACTTCAACTGTCAAAATCTTCATCTCTCATGCATAAAAACACCATTACTATGACCAAAGAAAACCTCTCACACGTAAGATGGTCCTTGGTATTCCTCTTATTATTCATATCCCTGAAAGATACATTATAAATCTCCTTTCAAGAGTCAGGTTCCTCTACTTCTAGATATAGTCAGCGATGCTGTTCTAAGACTGGGTTCCCTCCTCCTTCATAGCCGAGAGATATTACGCAATAGAAGATGCCATAAAGTTACAGAAGTTCCTAGCCTTCACGTCAACTTTAAGTGCTTGCTATACATTTTCCCTTTTAATTCACTTCAGTGTGTAAGAAAAATTGGGATGCTGACTTGCTTTTTGCATCAGATATTACATCAGCCATTAGATGGACCTGATTACAATGCTCACACCAAGTCACAGTAAACAAAGAGGGACTGCAAAGGAAGTTTGGCGGCGATTTCAGTTTAAGCAATGAGAAAACATCTTAAATATTTTTGTGTAATAGTGCCCTGAAAATATGATTGTAACATTTGCAACCATGCATTTTTTAAGTAGGTAGAACTGTCATTTCATGTTTGAGCACACATAGCTACTGTAACTAACTTTTTATGAGTGGACTGCTGTGTTGTGTTAATTTCACTGCTTAGATCACTCTTTCTGTAATCCACTCTGAAAAGCTAGAATTAATAGATGTGCCTGCATCAAGATTTTATGAGGGTTACTTTTTTCTGGGCTGTGTTCCAACTTGCTTGACAGATTTCTCTTCTGTGTAAAAAAGTAGAGTCCGTTGTAAAGTAGAGACAAGCAGCACCTTCTGGTTGTATTCCAACTGGACAATTGAAGACGGCTCTTCCAATACAAGGCTGGAGTTGCAAATACCCTTTTAAAGATACATGCAATTAACAAGAGTCAACCTTTCTAAAAATGTAAGGTAGTAACCAACACTTCAAAGAAATTAATAAGCCCAAAAAAGAGAAAACAAATAAACAAACAAAAGCTTTTGAACTACTGTTGCACAAAGTTCACTTAATGAATGTGGAGCTCCTTTATGCAGACAAGAGGGGAGTTAGATTTTGTGTACCACAGTGGCACACCATGAAATTCAACTTCTCTTAAAATATTAGCCAACGCATTTCACTTGAAATCAATAGAAATGCTAGGACACATTTTCTTCCTTCTTCACTGCCAGGTCATACAATGCTGAGATAATTACTACATTTGGAGATGTTAAACCTTTTTGTCAAATCAAATGAGGGACAGTCATAGGTAAATCAGGATGGCTGTTGTTTAAACTTTTCTCCCATATAGAAATTCAAGTTAGTACTTACTTTGTTGACATCCCAGGTCTGTACTAATTAACAAGACATTAGAAAACTTCCATTTACTGGAAACATGCTAGTCACCCAGTAGAACCCAGATATTACTTTCATTCCAAACTCTAGACTGAGATGATGAACAATTCTGAAAGAGTACTTGATCAATATAGTGAATCAGCAATGTACCCTTTCCAAACAAAAGAGAAAGTACTGGCTGAAAGCTGAAGGAAGATATGATAGTTATTTCAGACAGAAACATGATAAAATGAGAAGGATCACCACTTTTTTATATATTATTTTTTTAAAAAGGCAAGGCAGCTGCGAAGGACACCCAATGGTAGTCTCGCTGGGCGTGTGCGCACTTGGCCAAGTGTACGCACAGTAATAAAGCAGTCCAACTAAATACACGATACTAAGCAATTAACTAATTGCTAAATATTTAAACACACAAGCATTCTTTCAGAAAATTGTAAATGGCAATTAAGGTCTCTATCATAAATGCTCACCTGGTCTAGGTCTAGGGCAGAGTAGACAATCTTCCCTTTGTCATCTCCAGAGAATAATTTCATTCCATTGGGACTCCAAGCTAAAGCTGTAATGCTACTTTTGTGGATACCAGCAACGTCAAATCTCCGAAGCTATGAAACAATACCAAAGCAATACAAGAATGAGGGGGAAAGAAAATGCAGACAAAGCCTATTCAGTGACTTGGACTGATAAATTGGGGGTCAAGTACAAAAATGCAGGTAATTCTAATTTTTATTTAGCACAAAAAAACCTAAACAAACAATCAAAAAACCCACCACCAAATAGCTCAGCCAGTTATTACAAATTAGGAATTTCTCAAAAGCATTTTTTATTAAATATATCTTTTGTAATTAAAAGCATGCTTTAAGATTATTGCTTTTATAAGCTTAAAATACGAAGCCTGAAACACATTCACAGATATTTCATCAGGCAAAATTCACTGGTTTTCACTATTATAAAGAATCATGATAACACTCTACTAGGATACACCATACTAAACCTCACAGAAGTTTAGCCAAATGTAAAGATTTACCTGTTTGTTTCTTCCAGGTAATGAAGACACAAGCTGAAAAACTGCAACCCGACCTGAGGCTGTACCAAGAGCAACTAGATCATCGAAACAACTTAACAGCTTTACGAAAGTAATAGATTCACACTTTCCCTGTTGAAACAAACCATACATAAAACTTGCAAAGTTAATGAGCAACAAACAGCAGCTCAATTCTGAGCAACTCAGCTTCATTAGAAGAGACAAGAGTAAAAGTTAGTATTTACCTCAAAATTGTATTTTTTCATCTGGTTTAAATGTCTGCAGTAGAGATAAAGCATTCCAATGCTGCTCCCCACAGCAATGTAGTCTCCATTGGTATCAAGTGCTGTAAGGTATACCACAATAGAGCGAAAGCCTTTTTGGATCTTTGTAGGAATGGCATTGAGAAGATAATATAATGGACAAAACTCCTTAAATATAACCGGTGAAGCCACAGATGCCATAGCAAGCATTGGCATCAGCAATTTTAAGGCTGAAATAAACACATCTACTTGACCACGTATGGAAATCTGAAAGACAAAAGCAAAACACATGTCATTAACTTGTTTGAAAAGAGTAAATGGTTAACAGAATGGCACCATTTAGCAAGTAGGGATGCAGAAATTCTCTGGTTCTTCTGTATAAAGAAAAAGCAAGTTAAACTCTTCTAGTGAATGTAAGTTATTCTTAGAAGAACCCTTTTCTTAAGAATAAGCTTATTTCTTAGGTTCAGCCAATATCTTAAGGATGTATGGTAACCACTAAATATGGGATAATCACTTTTTCTTGCAGCTGTGAGCTCGTCAAAGTTCAAACGCAGTATTTCTTCTCCTCTGGCTAGTGAAAGAACCGTAAGGGATCTGACACTAAACCACCAACGCGGTATATTTCTTCACCTATCTGCAAATTCTACCCTCAATACTTCCAGTGCTCAGAGCATGGGATATTCACTGCGTTAGTGCTATAAGATCAAAGTATCAAACTAATACTTATGCTCAACTCCTTAATGCCCCGCACCCCAAGAAAAACACGGTTGAGAAACAATTCAGTCAGAGCTACATCTGCTATATAATCAAATAACAACCAAAACCCAAGAATATTGGGGAAAAAAGGGGGCAATGCAAACATGAAAAAAAATCCCAGTTTGACAGACACAAGAAATATCCATATAGCAATTGAATTTAGAAAGATAAGGAGCAAACAGAAAAAAGTACCATATGCCCATGCTTCCCTTTATGGTTAAGCAAATAATTTCATGCTGATGCATGACATACGCTTAGGGGACAATTCTGGTATCTTTCTAAGAATAAAGGAAACAAAGATTCCGTTTGCCTTCTTCAAGAAAAAAATGTAGTCAGAGCTCATCACAGTAATAATGTACTGGGATCTTCAGAAAAAGTTGGTATGACCATGCCATACCTAAAAATATTTTAAAAATTTAATTAAACCCAGTAATTTTTCTCATCATGGGGTGACAGCCTTGACAACAACATTTTGCAGCAGTAGCTATTCTCCTCATGGATGACTCTGGAACACAGAAAAAGAAAGAAACCTTCACTTCTTGAATTTTATTTTGCCACGAGCAAGTCTGATTAATGGTTGTTTAAACCTGTAAAACTGAAGATTTTCTTAAGCTTCAGCAGAGTTCTAACTTCCTTAGAGAAATTAAAACCAGAAATATGTCAATTGAAGTTAGAAACACTTCTAAATGCTCAAAATTATTCTGTAAAGTATTCCTACTGCAATTTGTGTGATATGCCCTCCTGTGCCTAGTTTTTATTTCTCTGAGGATGGAAAATGGTATTTGTTTGGCAGCTTCACACATTGCTTACAGCGTATATCAACTAAATTAGAAAAAATATACCTGCTCTAGTTTAATATCTCCATTACTGTGAAAAGCTCCGAGTCTCAATTTTCAAACTATTTCAGTTATTGTGCAAGAGGATTCAGCACACTGGCTTTGGGCCCTGCAACACTTGTTGTCAACATACAATTCCACTAAATCCAAAGGGATTACTCGCATGACATTACCCATTTAAGCCCATGTTAGACAAGACCACAGGAATAAAGATTGGTTACTGAACCCATATTTTACCTGTGTTACAAAAACTGCCAGTACGTAAGCTAGCAGCAGTTATTAGATGTTCTTAATCGTGATAAATTTTACTGCTTGCTAGAGCTTAGAAATTAATTCCACTCTCCTCCAGTATTTACTACCAGTCATGACACCCACTTCATAAAATATCACAAGGGTTAGCTGATTAATGTGTCCAAACTATTTCTGAACGAAGAGCTGCTTTCAGGGTTGTTTTCTAAGTTAACAGATAACCTCAGTGCATCACCACTCTTTTACAATATTTTCACACACCACCTATTTCCTATCCTGTATTTTAGGTCTTCTGCCCTTTCCTTCAGCATTTACTACTTTCCATCTACTCTCAACTAAATAAAAAGAGAACCCACCGCTAACGTCTCTTGTTTGCTGTTCTAAACATGCTGCTTTGCCAGTTTAGTAATTTTACTAGCTGCTGGTCTGGTTTGGGGGTTTGGGGTTTTTTTTCTTCCTTTTTTCTAATAAAATAAAATCCAGTCTTTGTCCTGAGTCTCACACGTACAAATCTTCCTCTGTCTAATCTCAACTTCTACCACTCTCCAGCTACTGCCTCATGAATTTCACATATTTTGTTTTTTAAGTCCCCTTTGTCACTCCTACAATTCACATCTGTCATCATCCAAAGCTGCTCTTGTAGCTGGAACCATCTCGCACTCCCCAGTTGCCAAAGGACCTTGCAAGTCCTCAAAATTCATTCTCTCTCTTAGTTACCATCACTTATCCTTCCAGCTCAACTAAACTGCTAAAAACATAGTAATTCATTACAAACTACGGAATTATGGAAATTCATATTATCCAGAAAAAGACTATTACTCTTTCCTCTACAACTACCCTATCTGCAACCTGATGTACGTTTTGTAAGTTTACACTTAATTTAAAAAGAGGAAAGAAAAGGGAGAATTTGATAGGGTCCCCCCCCCCCCCACTGGGAGGAATTATTTCTTGTCATATACTAAGTTAAATTAAAAAAAACTGCTGTCAGGTTAGGGTTCTCACTCTTCTTAAAATTTATATACAATCTTATTTCAATCTTCTCTGATGGCAAAGTTTTAAAAAAATGAAATTAAGTTTTGTTCTCTATAACCCATTCATCCTGTACAATAAAAAAGTATATTAATAAACTACAATTTCTTGCCATCATACACAAATTAGTTTCATCTTGAATGGTTTACAGACTAACAAAACACTTGCACTGCTTGTGTGGAAACATATAACAAAGTTCAAATAATCACTTTACTAAAAATACTGCCAATTAAGTAATTTTATCTACACAAACCAAATGTATAAAGGACTAGAGAATTGCAATGTGGCCTATATATTCAGAAACCGCACAAACACCACAATTTTCTGCTTTTGAGCCTAAAGTCTTCAACATCCCCCTAATCACAGTTGTGTATCACGTGTAGTCTCTTTCTCTTTATTAACAGCTTTAGGATTATTTGCTATCTGTTCTTCTTACTTCATTAATCAAAGGCAAACAGTGGATATAATTTATTTTCTCAGACAGATTTTGGAATTGGATGCACATGTTCACACTGCATCAGCCACAGTTACTCTGAAGTACATAACAGCCGTATAGAGCAAATCAGCTTGTGCTAAGCTGCTATCCTGCAGCAGAGATAAAGTAGAGAAAAATACCTTATGTTGCACATCAAAAACAATCACCAGATGAAGAGAGTCCTTCCTTCTCAACTCACAAAGTTCAAAACAAGTTTTTAAATATTGCATTCAAGGCCATGTTTTGAAAAGCAAACTTTTTTTCATTTTCTCTGGTCTCAGAAACAGGAATAAGGCTCAATGCTGCCTAACAGAGGCAACTGAAGCAAGAGATAATCCATGGTTAAACAAATAGGCAGTGGTTAAAGGTTCAGTGCCAGGGTATGCCACAGATTGACCGCAGAAGGCTAAAGCTGTCACTGCGTTTCTCTGAGCCCGAGTGTCCTATCTGTACAAGAGGGAAAACAGCTCTGTGTTTTTTTATTCTTTGGCACAAAAACTTAAATTTAAGCTCATCAGAGTATGGACAAATTCGTATATATGACCACAGCTAAACACAACAGTCTACTATCTCAGCTAGATCCTGCCAACTAAAAAGAAAAGTGGTTTTATTTTCTAATACTTCTGGCATTTTTAGCCTACGGAGCAGGGTACTCGACTGCCACATCTCCAGAGCTTTTCCCAGCAAACAGCTGCCAAGCAGAAGGGAGAACACAAATTCACAGCCCACTGAAGGGAACGCTGAGGAACCCGATTAACACGCCTGTCGCTCTACACAACTCATGAAACGCTGCATTTTTACTCAAGAGTTTCTTTTGAAAGAAAAAAAAACCCACAACCAAACAATCCAACCTAGGTGTCAGAGATGGAAAGGATAGAAAAAGGAGCACCTGGGGTCACTACCCATGCAGGTATGCTGAGGGGGGCAGCAGAAACCAGGCTTTACTCACTCTGATGGTCTTGGGACACCCAGTTTCTCTAGGAAACCTTCCTTCCCTAAATGTGTTTCTATATTCTGGCAGATGTTTCAAACCAGTCCTTCCTAACACGCTGCGTTCTAGCACTTGAGGGGTTTCCAGCTCCTGACAGGGGAGGAAGAACACAGCCGGGGGCTCCCGGACGGACAGCCAGCAGCGCCGCCTCGCTTTCCCGCTGGCTTTACCTCAGCTTATGCCGGATTTACTACCCAGACCAGACCCAGAGCCCCAGCCGGGTCGGGGGGGGGGGGGGGGGGGGGGGGGGGCGAAGCCCCTCCAGCCGCTCCGCGGGCGCGTAACGGCCACCTCGCTCCCCGCCCTCCCCAAACGCCACAGCGCACTCTCACGCCAGCGCTCTCCGAAGGCGAGCCTGCGGGAGAGCCCACCCGCCGGGCTCAGCCGCTCAGCCCGGCCGCAACAGGCGGCTGCGGCAGGCCCCGCTTGCGGCGACCGGGGAGGGGGAACGAGAGCCGGGGCAGACCCTCAGGCGGCTCCCACCCGCCTCCGCGGAGACACGGCTCCACTCACCTCCTCGGGAGCGCGGGGCGGCCGTAGTCTGCCGGCGGGGGCGGGGGGGAGAGAGCGCGGCGTCGCCCAAGCCCCGAGGCAGCAGCGGCGGCCCCGGCTGCCTGCGCCGCTCGGCGGGGCCGGGCCTGGGCGGGGCCGGACGTGAGCGCACTTCCGCGGGGCGCCGCCATGGCGGGTGAGTGAGGGAGTGAGGAAAGGAGGGAGGGAAGGAGGGAGGGCTGCTCCCCTCGCCCCGCCGAGCGGCGGCAGCGGCCGGGCTCCAGGGCCGGCTGCTCCCTCTGGGTGGGAGCGAGGGGCTACGGGGGACCAGGCCCGGGCCTGGAGCAGCGGGGAGCAGCCAGAGGCCAGGTCCTGGCGCTTCCCGACTAAATTAGTAAGGTGTGGGTGTCCGTTGCGCTCTACCAGCTCGGCGGCGTGTTACCGTCACGCGTGGGTGTGGGTGCGGGCGAGGAAGGTGCCCGGCGCTCGCTCATGCCCCCGGGAGAAGCGAGTGACACCCGTGTCTCGCCACGTGCGTGGGCTTCGCGTTTGTGACCGCTTTTCAAGCGCCTCCGAATAAAAGTTAAAACCAGCCAAGGTGCGGGCGGAGCGGCGGGCGTTATGGCTTGGCTTCGGGCCGGCCTGGCAGCCCCCCTTGCTGCCTGGGGTGGGGCGGGACCTGAGGCGTGAAGGTGGGGGCAGAAAGGGCCGCTGGCAGCCCTCCGGAGCCCTGAGGGGACGCTCACCCCTGAAGGGAGCTGCCCTGTGCAGCAGGTTCCCCTTGCTGTGTGTTCCTCTGAGGACACATCGTGAAATGCGGGTGTGACGGTCGGGGGTAAAGCACCCGCCGTCTTCAGTGGGACACAGCTTTCTCTCAAACGCTTCAAGCTCGCGTGTAGGCGTGAATTAAGTGAGACGTTCACGGCATGAGCACTGCACGCATGCGGTAATTGTGGCTGTGATTTCTTACTGTTATCGTACGTTGACGGAAGACAGCTAGATTGGTCAGTCCTGCAAAGCCGCTACAGGCCATGTAACAGCATCACATCTCAGAACATGCTTGCATTTTTTTTAATAACACGGTTTTCTTGTAAGTAGTAATAAGGCTGATAGATGAGGAATTAGATTTCATGACTGAAGACAGTTAATGTAAATTCCATTTTACTTTAATCAATATTCTGCAGTAAAGTGAGGAAATCGTTTGCACAAACAGCTGCTGGACAGCACGCTGATTTGTTTCTGTGTGCTTTAAATGGCTTGAATGTCTTTATTTTGTCATGCAGCAAAAAGTCCTGCTGATGGTACTCCAAGACGACCTGTTTTACCTGTCAGCGCAAGAAAAATTAAAGATAATGCAGCAGACTGGCATAATTTAATGATGAAATGGGAGAGACTGAATGATAATGGATTTACTGTCGCAAACAAAATAGTCAACATGAAGATCAGTGAGCAGTAAGTATGCTAATACGTACAAGTAAAGACAGCATAAAGATTGCCTTTATTGAGAAATTAATCTGTTTTCTTCACTAAAAAGTTCTTTTTGGAGATGGGGGAAAGAATATGTCAACTCAGATCAAACTCAGCAGTTGCACTTTTTTTTACATAAACTATTTACATTCAAATAATAAATGTCTCATAAAGATTAAAATAATCTCATAAAGTAATGATATTTGCAAGAAATGGAAAATGTTTTTTATACATAGTCAAGCATAATGGATATTTAAAATACTTATATAATGTACAAAGTTAGAATTTAATCCTATAGATCTCAGCCCATGTGAGTTCCCTTACTCTCTTGCATATTTATACTGAGGCCAGTATTACAAAATTTCACTCAAGTCAAAAGTTCAGCAGATTTTAAGAAAGAATCAGTGATTTATATAGACAAAAAAGTTGTAACAGTGATGATTTAAAAAAAAAAGAAAAGAAAACAAAACAAAAAACCAACCACTTTGGTAGAGCTATTATCTTCACGCTGTAAAGAAAAACCTCTAACAGGGTTTTGAGAAGAAAATTCTCCAGAGTCCTGACAGCTGAACAGGATTTGTCTGACAGGGTTCTGACAGGTACAAGCTCAGGAATATTTTGCTGTAATAGTGTCAGATGTTGCTTTCACTCTAGCAAGTCCCTCTCCCCTGTCTAAGTTGACAGCTTCTGTGGGAAAGTCAGCAAGACAGGGTAGGTGTCCGCACATTAGCTGCTCTGGGTTCACAGTTAAATGTCTTGGCTTAAATTGTGCATGAAGCCTGGGCATACCTTGTCCGTTATGAGAGAATAACCTCCAACACAGGGGCAAGGTAAAGTGGGAAGAGGCGTTATCTTAACACCTGCAACTGTTTTTTCAAGCACATGCTCTAAGGTAAATTCTATGTTCCTCTGAAGATTATGGTACCAGCCCCAATTGCTCCCATGGCTAGCTATGTATCTTGCTATTTTTATGTAGGAATTCTCATGAACAGCCTGTGAGAGAGAGATTTTGTAGGATCAGACCACATGGATTTTAAATCTGCACGGCTCGAGTAAACCTGTATGCAGTTGTTTACTCTCCCTTATGTTTCTATTTTAGATTTCCAGACAACAAATGGGAGATAGCATGTGATAACGGTGCCACAGAATCTGAAAAGCCAACTCCAAAATACAATGAAGAACTGGACAATTGCTGTGTGGAATTACTTGAGACCTTAAAGCATATGGTAACGCTCATTTTTCAATCTTAGTCAATATGAATCAATTCCAAGTATGTTCAAGTATGACATAAGGAAATGTCCTCAAGTATTTGTTGTAAACAGAAGATTGGGATTTTTATTCATAGTTCTTTGGCTTCAAACCTAAATGATGATAAATCTGGTGTGTACCATTTATTTGCTTGATTGGTAAATTTGAAAGTTGGTTTTACATCTGCTTTCTGCTTATAATTCTACTCATCCCTTTATAAAGTGATCTTCTGAAAATGAGTCATACAAAAAATGCATTCTAAAACTGCACCTGTTTTCTCATCCTGAATATTCCCCCTGTTTAGAACAAAACAAACAAAAAAGCATAAAGGAGTGCCATCATATCCTTGCAGCTAACTGATGAGACATAATGAAGTTACATTTTTAGTCTGCCTACCTGCTTTTTCTGTACAGAACTCCTTCTCTAGAGAGTAGAGTAAGATAATTATTGTGTAACCCATCTTTTTTCTGGATACATTACTAGGAATTAATGTCATCTGTCAGTTTGAGAGGAAACAAAAATAGGGTTTTTTTGCCTGATACTGTAACTTAAAATTTTTATTAAAAATAACTTTTACAGCCTTCTGCCATAGTGGAGGCCTATTAAAAAGACGATAGATCTATTTTTCATATAGACAGGATACCAGTCCAGTATTTAGAATAAGCAGAAAAGCAGCTAGATTTTCCTCAAATTTTGTTCTGTGGGGAAGAGTAACAGTAATTTGGGATTTTTTTTTTCTTTTTTTTTTTTCCTTGAGGTAGTTTTGTATTCAGACTACCAAGTGTGTTGATGCAATTTTTTACTACTCCTGAGCAATAGGAGTCTAAGCAGCCAGTGTTAGATTGGATACTAAACATAGCTGCTACAGACATGCTTTATTTTTCATTCCTCATGAGTCTGTACCAGCTTACGAGTCTGTAGAAATATCTGTATTTTAGCTTCTTGACTTAAAGATATGGCCTGCAAGCTCCATTTTCTTGTAAATATTAGTCCCCATCAGTAGTGCACAAAGTCAGGTGAACATGAAGGAAGTGGATGGAATGACCTGTTTTTTGAAGCAAGCTCTTAAATCAGCCTAGATATATTGTCAGTCATAGCTTGAGCTGCTTTTCTCACCTGCCACTGATCTTTTGAAATAAAATTTAAGTCATCTTGACATGGTAATGTAAGAAAGCATGTGTTTATAGGGCTTGTACCACACTTGTTCATAGACAGCCTGATGGTTTTCCCTAGTACTAAATTGCTATGGGAGAAACCCAGAGACAGGTGAAAAAATGAGAGGGTGCTTTAATATATTTCTACATGGAGGAAACAAAAGAATTACGCAAAATCAGAGTCAGTAAGTCATATCTGCAGTGTTCAAAATTTTAGGGTATCTCATATTAAATCTGTGTATAAATTCCATCTTTGATTCCTGTCTGGAGTGAAAAAAAGTGAGTTAGAAATGTTAAGAATAAATATTCTTCAGAAATAGTGTGTTTTAAAAAAATGTTTAAGATTATAGTAGCCTAATGTTCCCGAGATGTTTAACTCATCTATGATGTTTCATCATTTTCAGACAAAAATACAACTGAAAATGGAAAAGCTTACTTTGACTACTAAAGCAATCTGTGACTTGGAAACATTCCACCATGGAGCTGGGAGTTGCGCAGCACCTTTCTTTCATACATGGCCCACACCATACTTCTGTAAGTAAAATATTGATTATCTTAGCTAATTGTGTTGTGTCATTGATGTCATCTAATTTAGGACTGAAAAATAAACCCTTTTATGTGAATGTCTTGCCTTAGAGAGAGAGTGTATCCGTCTCCTTTATAATGGACTAATCAATAAACACATGAATGCACTACTTGGCTTAGGATTACTGCTGATGACTGCTTGCATGAATTGCCAAGCATTGTCTGACATGCAACAATTACAGCATAAAACTAAGCTTGTCAGCAGCTTACAGTGTCCAAGCTGCAACAGCCACATCCTTTGTAGAGAGAGATGTATTTGCAACTTGGTAGTGTTAAGCCGTAGGCTTAACTGACTTGACTTGTTATTTGACACTGAAATGAAATTCTTGAATGTGAAGAACAAGCTATACCTCAGTTATTTCTCAGGCAGCCAAAGAAAAATTCCTCTGATCTCAATGTCAGTCAAGACAAGTAAAGAAATGTTCGGTTACTGTCTACTGTTAACATCAATCCTTTTAGCGTTCACTTGATGGCAAAAGGTACTGCCTCCCAACTGGTATTACTACAGTTTTAAAACTGAATTCAAGAGAAGCCTGATTGCATGCAAACCAACTGCCTTCTTTGTGAAGTGAAAGTCATACCTTTGTGAAGCCCTGCTTCTTACTTCACTACCACAAGTTAGCGAGCATCTTATGTATTGGTTTCTGCCAGCTTAAAAGGGTAAGAATGACAAAGACAGACAGCTGCTGTCAAAGCACTTGTTGTGACTGAATCATTTAATGATGCTCTCTACTCCATGAATGGCTAAATCTTCCTGAAGGTAGTGATAGTTCAGGCTAAGTTAGAAACACAAGATCAGTCTCTCTTTAAATATAATTTATGTGGCTATTTTTTAGAAAGTAAACCAATTAAAGATTATTACATAAATATATTTTAACCCCCCATACCAGTATTACTAACATAACTAGTAACAATATTAGTTTTTACATTACTCACTTCAGTTTTGGTCTGTTTTTTTGTTTTACCGTTATTTTTCACTATTGGTATCACTTATTGGTGATTGTGCATTGCTAAAGTGCCTGACAGCATGTGAGGACATCCTTTAGATTAGCTAAAATCAACAGTGACTCTAAAATGTGAAGCTTGTATTTCAAGATAGCATTACCAAATTTTAAAATCAAATTTCAGTTATTTGAAAGAATAGCTATAATTGCTAATTTTACAGTGGATCCTGAGAATCAATACCACTGCTTATTCTAGAATTAAAAGGGGATTCATGTCAAAATCACAAGTGTATCAAATATATCCAAAAGCTGAGGAAATTGTTTAGCATTTTATATTCTAGTGCACAAACATAATTAATGCTGTAAAAACCAAGATGTCTCAATATGGGGAATAGCTTATGTAAGGTAGCGGGTTTTTAATGATCAACATATTACAAGTATAATTTAACTTCTAGAGAATTGCTGAAATGTTCTGGTCAATGTGCTTGGTTTTTCAATCCATTTCAGATGAGGTTTCTTTGAAGCTCTCTGAAATGTACAAGAAGGAACTACAACTCAAGCAAACAATTGTACAAGAAATTGCTCATTCTGCTGACCAGGATCTGATGATGGTCTATTTATCATCATGGTTATATCAGCCTTACATTGAGAACAGCAGCAAACTACTACTTGAAGCCATGCTGCTGGAAACAGGACATAGACAGTGCTAGAAGTTCAAATGTTACATGGCTTGCTTCTAATGATGCTTACATGAAACTGAAATGGCAAATCGCAACTTACCAAGTGAGTTGAATTTTTGTAAAACATTAAAAATATTTTTCTCTATTTGTATTTATTATTTTATATCAGCCGATACTCCTTTTTCTTCAAGGGACAATCTGGTTTTGGTTGCTTTATCCATTTTAAGTGCAATAGAGAGGCTACAGGTAGGCGGCCAAGTCCCCTATAATCAGAAAGAGGTAAGCACTGCTTGGTGGTCTGGGGGGATTCAATGCACATAGGCACCTACAGCAAAGAATTTAACTACTTTCCAAGTCTTGACAGTCTAAAATACTTACATTGTCCCTTTCACCGTAGAAATTCAGCACTTCCTGATCTTCCATGGGCATGGCTTAACAGGCCTAGTGCTTTTGTACTTGCTTTATAAATGGGGAAAAGGAAAGGAAAGCACAAAAGGTAGGATCCAAAAGGATCCACATAGTTTGGTATGTGGTTCTGAAATGCTGTCATAGACACTAGTGTAAATTCTGGTTTGGTTTTGATTACAGTGTGGTTAGGTACATCACCCTTGAAGAGTGATCCAAGCCTGAACTAGCACACTGAGAAGATTTAGTACAACTCACCATTCCACAGTCATACAATGAAAAGGTCTTGTCTCTTTTAATTCATTGTAACTTTTTCTTTTAGAGATGCTTCATGAAAGCAACTGTTGAATAAAAACAAGACCTGCTTCAGTCATGGCCTTATCCTGTATTGTTTGCTTCCTGTCATAGGGCTCAGTGAGTTTTTCCTTGGATTACTGTTTCTGATGTCAAGTGGTTTTGGTTTAAAGGTGTGTCTCCTCTGTATTTTTGGTTAGCAGTTTACGTGACAGGAATTGGTGGCTCAAATTCTTGCTTTTCTTTTTCAAGCTGCTTTTTTGGAGAGTAGAGTGTGTGTTCAGGAGAAACAGTTAATGCAAAAGCTAAATGCTGAAGTGGAATTCAGTACACTTACTTGCTTTCACTCCTAAAGACATAATAATCACTGTAACGTACCGTTATGTCAGACCTGGGTAGCATGGAGAAGCTGCTCCACTTACCCAGCCTTTAGTAACTGTTAGCTGCTATTGCAAATTATCACTTTTTGGAAGAGTGTACTACAATGTGGAAACTACACAGCTGTGTCATTAAACTTTTAGTTAAATCCCTAATGTGTAGTGAATGTAGGCCTTCTGCTTACTTAATTATGATTAATAATCGAAATTCCTTCCACTTACTGATTGCCTGTATGACCTGGTCCTATATAAACTGTTTATTTAGATCTCATATTTCACACAATTATGTGATGTTTCTAAATGTTTCATTGTTGTGCCTTGACAGATGTTTATCCTTGATTCTCCTTGAAACAACTATTTGAACTGAAAGACAGTAACACGAAATGCACACTGCTATGAAATGACCGTGATGGCTGTGGCTTGACACTAGAAAAATCTATTTAAAACAGTGAGAGATTCTGGAACAGATTTCTGATAGGAAAAGTAGGGTCACTTACTTAACTAGTTTCAAGCTGAAACCCCATAAGCTTGGTAAGGGAAATACATGAGTTTTCTGCAATAACAGAACAGACAGACATGAATTGGAAAAGTTTTCTCAACATGTTGTTCTGTTCAACAACGAGGTTGTTTCTGACCGCTTAATAGTGTTCTATTCTTACCCCAAATTTCTAGCATCTAAAAAGAAATTCTGCTGTCGCTCAAGGAGAACACAATCAGTTATGAATAGCTTTGTTGGGTTTTATTATTTTTCTGTGCAAGTGTTCCACCTAGTTTAACAGCCACCTTAATTTTTCTGAGTAGGGCCAGACCCTTGTCACTATGGAAACACCTTCATGCTTGAAAAATATTTCCCAAGGAGAAAAGGGTGGTTCACTTATAGAATTGTTCTTTTAAGATGAGAGTAGGTGTATTGTATTTCCCAGCATGTGCAAATCAATAGGGAAGGCAGAATTGAAGCAAATTTTCATTTTCTGCATGGGCGGAAATTGTGGTTTGTTCTTGTTTCTTAGAGGAAATAAGCTCTTCAGGAAGGAGTCTTTGCATTCACAGACCCCCTTGATCATTGAGTGCTATCAGACACAAGAAGATTGCTGCAAAATCATTGCAGAGATGTTTTGCCATTATAGCTCTAAGCAGTGGATTGTTGTATTTGAAGCCCTCAGATGTAGCTGTTAGACATTGGTACAAAAGAGTGTAATAAAGAATTGCTCACTGCAATTGAAGACTGTGAAAGACCAGCAGAACCTTGCTTTGTATGGTATCTTCACTTGTAAGGTAGGCCTGTATGCTCTGACCATTACCACCTCCTAAAAAAAGGAGGAGAAAAAAACCAAAACAAAAACTACACCATAAACCCAACCACCAGACAGGAGCTCACTAACATATGACGACATCTTTCACATGCACACATAAAATGCAGTGTTTTGGCTAATGAAATTAACCTTCTACTTAGGCAACCAAGAAAAAAAACAAACACAGCAAAAACCAAACAAACCCAAACCCAACTATGTTGAAGAGATGCAATAGAGCAGACTGTTTCATCTCTAAATTGTCCTTGCTCTTGTTTAGATTAAATTTTAGTGTTTTTCCTCAGTAACAAGACCATGAAAAAATCAATGTTCATACTTAAGAACAGTTCTCCTGCATATTACAGGTCCATTTAGCTGATTTATCCAGTTATCTCAGTAGCCTCGTGTATTTAGCAAGGAGGCAACACACCAATTTTAAAAGGTATGTTACCAGTTTTCAGTAATGTCCACAACAGCTCATGAACAAAATAAAGATACTGGTCATTTAAGGCTGTTCTTTTTCACGTGCTAAGCTTCTTGAAAGAAAAGACAGTGCCTTGGACAAGAAGCTGCTAGGAGGTCTCCACAAAAATATTATCATGCAAGCAACATACTGAAAGTAAGTATGACAAAAATACAAGATAGCAGTAGATAAGTAATTTTGTAAGTTTTCTGTCTGCATAGAGGAACAGGCATTATAGTCAAGGATATCTTTTCATTATGATTAAGTAGTACAGGGCAGCGTGGAGTTACTAGGAAGGTCAAAGCTTAGAACTGATAAAGGATGCATCATCTGAAACAAGTATAATAAAAGTCTAACAAAAATAGACCATCACAGACTAAGTAAAAAAAGAATTTGGTATCTATCTCATTAAGGAAAATCAGATCACTACAAGCACCTTCCCATTTCTGACTTAAGTAACAGCAGTTTTTAAAGGTGTGGCTGAACATTAGACAAGCATACTTAAATACATTTCCAACGGTTCAGTACCAGTCAGATGTTGTTTGAGGGTATTTTTGTCTCTAACTCAGTGGATGCTTATTTAAGTAAGGATCAGCTAGGCTGTCACATTGTTCCCGGAATGCACAAGTGTGGATTATATTTAAGACTGCCTGTTTTTCCAGGCAGATTTATGCACATCAAGTCTAAATGTTAATGAATATTCAAGCTAGCTGTAAGAAAGTACAGTAACAAAGTGTTTTGTAATCTCGATGGCACAGAAAACACACATTTTTAATGTAGTTTTTATTTTACCCATATACAGCTTGCCAGTACACAGCACATCACTGCTGAACAGCAGTACAACTTACTGCATTTTTAGATGGCTAGAGAGAAAAGGAATTATGTAACAAAAGGGAATAGTGCAACAGTTTTAGGGTTGACAGATTTCCACTTTCCACCCACCCCCAACATATAAAGCAAATAGAATGATGTTAATTCTAGAATTTTTGGTTGCAATGCTGCTAGAATTATATAAACATAAGTTATAAAAAGTACAGGGCATAGAAACAGTTTACAAATAAGTTAAATTTCAATTATTTCAGTATTCACATTAGAAAAATATACATTTTGTAGAGTCCATCTTTTCCAGAAGAAAGCATATACAGTTTTCTAATTTATGGCTCCAGTTCACTTTGCGAGAGCAAAATATCTTCACTTTGGCCATCTGCTTCCATTGCCAGTAGTGCTTCCACGGTTTCCAAAGGTATCCCCTCAGGTGTGCGAATGTGCATTGTAGTACCATTGGAATCGGTTACAATAACAATACCTTCTGCCTGAGACAAAACAGCAGTGTCTGGGTGAGGCAGGATAAGCCCATCTGAAGTCTGAATAAAAATCTGTTCATGTCCCTGAGACAAAAAATCATGGCTCTCATCAGTAATCTCAAAGGCCACAGTTTCATCTACAGTAACTGTATTCTCCAGCACATGTTGTTCCTCTGTGCCACAAGAAAATTCATTGGGGTTTTTGAAAGAGTTTTCATGGTTCACATGAGCAGACAAGGAGGCTTCCTGGACAGGGTTCTGGTGCGACTCAGTCTGAACACTGTGTGGGTAGCTTATTGGCACAGTGTTTGTTGAAAACACTTTTTCAAGTTCCTGCATCTCATCAGTCATACCAGCATTACGAAGTTGTTCAGAATGTTCTTTAATTGCAAAATTATGGTTTTCTTCTTGCAGTTTCTGGTATTTTTGATTGTGACCATTTTCTTCACTTGTTGGTAAGTTAGTGCTCTGACTGCCCACTGCATTCTCCGACACAGAGCTGCAGAGTTCAGGAGCTGACAGTCCACCTGCTGTATTCTCACTCACAAAGTGTGCTTGAACTAATTGAGGTGAGCCATCTGCTTCAACAGGCAATACAACTTCAGTATGTAGCAGAGATGCGTCACCTGCCATGTCTGGTCCCTGTACGTTCACAGGTTGGGAATACTCTATCCTCATTTTCACAGTCTGGGAGAAGGTACCTGAATTTTCAGCATCGATTCTAACTCCTGAATCAGCAAGTGAGTTATGTTCCTCTGCTGTCGGTAATGTACTTCCAATTGCACAGCAAGTGATATGCCTATCTTCTGAAAGTAGGATTTCTCCATTTAATGGATTAAAACCTGAAAAGGTGAAAGAAATATAATTTTGTTGGGCAATCTAATGTTGCATGTGCAAAAAAAATATTTTTCAGCAATAATTTTGGAGGAAAAGCTAGACTACTTCCCTACTTTCTTCCCCCAAATTAGCAAACCTGAAGCACCTTACAAGAGTTTCACATCACTTCCCAATGAGAAAGCCAGTATAAAAATACTTGAGGAATTTTTGGATAGTGAAATATCATCGGATATTTCCATACCAAGAGACCTTACATTTGAAGCAGCATTTTCCTGTTAATCCTGAAGACAACCTGGGCTGAAAGTCAAACTCAGTTTTTTTCCATCTGGCATACAGGTGGTAACATTAAAAGATAAAGAATATACCAGGCACAAAGTTGTCAGCTGCTCATCCCCATTACCATTACTACATTGACAGAAGCATTTAAACTTGATAAAATTTCTGTTGATAATCAAGCTCATCCTGGACTCGGACATGTCATCAAGTTACTACGTATCTCATTAGCTGTGCTAACAGCCCCAGGAGTTGTGACAGAAGAGAAACACCAGAAATTTAGTGTGTTTTACCAGTTATTTGACCTGGACCACCAAGAGCCAGGTCACAAACCCAGTAGGTAGTTGAACAACAATCACTAAGCTGCAGTAGCATGAGCTGTCAGTTTTTATTATTGAAGGCCAAAAGGAACAAGTAGGTTGTGGGGTTTTTTTTTTATTATGAAAGATATCACTGCACAACAAAGGGGGCCTAACACTGCACAAGGGACCATTTTTAACTTTGCACTGTAGACTAGCAAAAGCCCTACTAGCAGGTTCAGGCGGAACAAAATTTTAAAAACTCATAGCCCAGAAGAAAATCATAATACAACAAGAAATAAGCATGGTCATGCAGAGAGCCTTTCAGAGAAAGAAAAATAAACTAAGGGGGAAACCAAAAACGCAACCATTGACAGAAAGACATGCAAAGGGCAAAAGCAAAGCAGCTTAGAGCAACACCAAAAAAAGATATTTACAAAGCAAGAGCACAGTACTGCTACACACATTTTACTAAAGATGGCTAACGGCTGAAATCTTTCACAACAGTGATCATAATGCCTCTAAATTACTGCAACACTTTTGCATAGAAGACCAGTGGAGTTTTGGGAGATTACAGGTGGGGGACCCATCTCACTCTTCTTTCTAATCCACTGTTACCCTGCCAATCTGAGGGGCAGGGGGAATAAAGACAAAGAAGGGATAAAAAGAAAGGCAACCATCCAAAGACTGCGGTGCAAAACAGTGCAATTCTAATCTTCAGGTCCCACATCTCCCCTGGGATACAAGACAGACTGCACCAGCTCTGCCCCTCCTCCAGGATCCACAAAGCTCTGATGATATTGCTATTGCAGCCTGCTGGGGCAAAGAGGAAGGACACGCACACTGCTTCCTCTTCGTCTGCTCTCCCACTGCTGACACAAAGGTCATGCACCATCTCCACTATAAGGGATAGGGCGGAGAGGAAGCATTCAGGAAGTACACAGTATAGGACAGTACTATTCTCATAGTACTGCAGTAGTATCAATATCTGGATTATCATGCATTCAGAATTGAGCTACTGCTGTGATCTGCGTCATCCCTAACTTTTTTGCCCCCGCCCCCCCCACCGTGAGGCCTTTCCAGTTAAACAGCTGCTTCTGAAAGACCTGGGAAGCAAGTTAAGAAATGAAATCTTAAGACAAAAACCACAGTAGCTTGAAGAACAAAGAGATTTGTTCAGCTCCTCCACGAACAGAACAGAATTGGAAAATCTGAAGAAGTTACCATCTTTTTCAAACAGTGTACACAAATTCCCACTCTTTTCTTTCACTTCATCTTGACTGGCATAAGCATTATTCACATTCTCCATTACGTCTTCTAACTTGGTCCTTTTGGCTGATGGCAACAGTTCCTCCCCTGAGCTCTGTCAATACAAGAGATAATTAACTGGCTGCCACCGTAACAGCTGACAATATTGGAAAAGATCACAAACTAACTGGGGGCACTTCATGGCAGTGAACTGATACTCTCCTTGAAAACAGGATTTTACACTAAAGTTCTTCCTAAAAGGTAAGGATTTAAACACAGCCCTCGGAATTCACCAAAAATGCCACTGATTACTTTTGATATTTGGTTGAAACAATCTGCCTTTGCTTCAACATCAAAGCTTCTCTCCAAGCCTTTGTGATTGGCTGTGCGGCATGAAATCTGCTATAAGCTCTCTCTCCAAGTTCAGTGAAGGGCTATGAACAGCCTGCCCAGCACTGTTTGGTTAATGAAGAAAGACCGATCAGCTCTTTAAATTTAACCACAGGCAGAAAATGGAAAAGCACTAGTCTTATTTGCCCACCACCAGAAACAACTCTGGATTAAATAAAAAGTAGAACAGTTAAGGGGACGGACCATAGACATGTATGTGACTTTCAAGAAGAGCAAACATGGCTCCCTGCTACAGCTGTAAACAGACTAAATGTGGTCAACTGACTTGTTAGAAAGAAAGGAACTGTTTTAATGCACCTCTACCAACTACCAATTAGCAGAGCAACCACTTCTCCAACATCTGAGCCTGCTGTAAGTTAGCCCATTTACTCCAACACAAAGTATTAGAATCTAGGGATCCTTCTCGCTGTGGGGCCTCCATTTACTAGCGCCTCAACAAAATCCTTTCTTTCTTGTGTCATGAGATTACCTGTAAGCCTTTGAGATTCTGTCCTGAATGCTACCAAGTGTCTTCCCAAAGTACACCTTTAGCATGCTAATTAATATGCTCTGCTATGATACCACAGTAGAGAGTACTTCTTTAAGTATTTCCAAACTCCAAACACCATGAAAGCCTTACTTTAACATGAGTCAGATAATACTAGTATGATGTTGTAAGGAATAATTATCTGTTTTAACAAGTTTTAATTTGTCTTAGTTTCATTTTTAATTTTCACAAAGGTATTCCATACCTCAGCTAACCGTTTTTGTCCCAGTATCTCCACAGGCACTTGCTCACTAACCATTTTAGTTATACATTGTGAAGAAGAGTCTACACCTTGCATCTTTCGTTCTCCAGTGAGTATTTCTGTAATTCCTAGTGATGCAGCAACCTTTAAAAACAGTTATAGGAAAAAAAGTAAAAGTTAGCCTCTCCAGTCTGAATGCTGAAATACTGATTAATTTTCTTAAAACTCAACTAGAACTACATGGGGTCTAATCTGACAATCAATCATCACAGCTCAATGAAGTATTTAGACTGCCAAGTTTTCGACTAGCCTCCATATTAATAGAACACGACCTTCACTTGAAGGTGAATATTAACAGGCGAACTTGAAAGAATTAGGAGTACAATGGTTATATATAGAATCCAGAGACAGTTACTAAGAGCAGAGTCTAATAAAGAACACTGTCGAGGCTCTCCATTATTTAAAAAACATTTAAGTCTTCCTGTTTAAGAGTATCTCTTAATATCTCTCAAGATTTCCCCCACCCCATTCCATTCCTGTGCTTCATCCTTACATAGGTGTGCTACTATACAACTTCTCAAGGGTGGGTTGGTTTTTTTGTTTGTTTGTTTGGGTTTTTTTAAGAGCATAATTCTTAATATAAAGAATGCACATTAACACTGAAGAGAAGCAAGAAAGAGGTTCCATTTTGGGACTGCCACTATCAACAGCATCGCTTTACTTGGTGCAACTTCATTTCTCCAAAGGGAAACATCAGTGTTAGTTACAAAATAGCCAGATGAGCATGCAGTAATTCTAGAAAGTTTTTTAGTTTGTACAGTGAACGTCATGATTTATTCTGAAAAATAAATATTAACCACTGCTAACAGTCCATACAGGACTTTATTTTTTTAAACCAGGATTATTCTAAGAACCAAAATGTTATCTCCACTGTCCCTACTGAGTTTCCAGTGTGCTCCCCTCTCATAATAGTTGCAAGTTCAGTGCTGATGTACCTTAATGACCACATCATTTAGAAATTTTGTTGGAAGTAGTATACAAAAGTGTTTTCACTACTGGAAACAGAGAAGGGAAAACAAAAATATGTTATGTACAAAGAGCTGTTTTATTCTAAGCAAGGGGAACACAGATCAATAAGGAACCATAAGGCTAAACAGACCCACATTAAAAAAAACAAAAAACAACCACCAGAAAAGCAAACCTACATTGTCTTTCTAGATACAGCTGCATAAACAATGAGTCTGAACTCACTGAAATAATAGTTTGCAGTTTTATTAATGTATTCACTACCTTTCATATTTGTTAGTATGACTGAACTGCATAGATGCATTCAGTTTGTCCTCATTTTGCAATGAAACCACTTATCCCTTTAAATCAAGGCCACTCATTTTAAATATAGACCCCTCCTGCCTAATCAAACATCAAGATGTACTTTGATTAGCAGTTAATGCTAAATACACCCTGCAGTAACATGCAGCTTCATACTACCCTAAATATGCAAGACGGGTATCAGCACTGCTAGAATTTTTTTAAAATATTTCTAGTTTTATCTACTGCCATAAACTAGAATTGTAGTTTTATTATGGATTTATTTTTCTCTTTGGTTAGTTGTTGGACTTTTTACAATTATGACTATTTGTGTTCATCAAAAAACATGTTTTCTTCAAATAACTTTACCAGCATGACAAAGCTTATCAGAGAAAAAAAATACGCAAAGCATCTAAAATAAATAAAACAAAACCAAAAAAATCACAGTTCCTAATAGAGTGCTTTATTACCTTAGCATCTTTTATTTCAACAGGCTGCTGGCAACTCAGCAAATCAGAATGACTGAGGTGATCAAAAGCCATTTTCTTTACCATATGATGCAAGTCTTCAAATTCCCTATACACATCTGGGAAGTAAGCTTTGGCTGGATACCCTTTTTCAACCTAGAAATAAGAGGGGAAAAAAAGGGTTTGTTTTCCCCTCCCTATATTTTAAAAAAGAAGATTAAATTAAAGTCTGTCAGTTTGTTTTGTTCAACATTATTTTAAAATAGAAACATTCAAGTCAAAAGATTATGGAATATTCAAAAATGCCACTAAACCAGGCAGCAAGAAGTAAGGCTTTCAATCAAGAGACCTACCAGAGTTTTGCCTGAGTAAGACTGAAGTGACGTGCAGAACATCTACATTCTGCACAATTCTAACTTAGGAAATTCAGATACATTTCTAAAGGAATCCTTTTATGTATACTAATGGAAGTCTCCTGAAAATAATTTAACATTTTTCCATAAAAAACTCACCTTCATCAACAGAAATTCATATACTGTAACAAGCTTTGTAAGACGTGGGAGAGCCAGCTCCATTAAGTCTTCATTATCACATTGTTGTATTAGCTGTCAAAAGCCAGAATGAGTTTATTAGAGCAAAGCAGTCTACAGAGGTTATGCATCCCACATTCAGAACATAAAATATTGCTACTTTTTTTGAAAGATACACTATATGTTCAAGCAGCTTTGACAATAGATGCAAACATAACACCAAAAGAGGAGATAAATTAGAAAACCTCAAAACAGTTATTACCCATATACAGACAAAACTCAATCCCACAAATGTTGCCAATTCATAGAAAGAAGAGCAACATCAGTAGGTTTAGTAGCCATAAAGGATCTTCCAAAACACACTGGAAGCAACCAAAAGATTGTGTTAGTTGCATGGATTTTAATACCCATTCTGTCCTCCCCCAAGAGCTTCTTTGTGGTTTTGGTTTGTTTTTTCTTTTCCTTTTTTGATGTTGCCCAACTTCAGTTGGGTTTATTTCTTTTTACTGTGTTGGAGGAGATACACAATAGTAGCTACTAACTTTCCTTCTCCAGAAAAAGGATAGTGAGAGTATATATCTACATGTCAAAAGTCCCTTTCCAGACTGAGTTCCCATTTTGCCTTTGTCCAGTGTTCCGCTACAAGTATTTTTTCCTTAAAAGACAACTTAATGTTTTCTTCTTAGAAGACGTCTTAGGCTTTCATCTTGTCAGTACATAAGGATGTAAAAAAAAAAAAAAAAAAAAAAAAAAAAATCAATCTTTTTGAAAATGATTCCTTGAAAATAAGCGATCCAAAAAAAAAAAAAAAAAAAAAGGGCGGGGGGAACATACTTGTGAAGTAATTGCAGAAGAGAACCATACCTCTTTTAACCTAGCTTTTCTTCTGAATACATTGTGTTCTGCTGACACACTACTAAGTGACTTTGAAGGGGACTGACCAGGTCTGCTAAGCCTTCCAGAACACCTAGATCTTCCACCCATCCTTGGTCGACCACGTCTCTTTGGTCGTCTGGGTCTTCCAGGTCCTTTAGCCATTATGGGTCCCCGGTGTCCTGAACTGGTTTCATTTTGTTGTTCTGCCAACATTTGTCTGCTTTCTGCAGACTTAGAAGTCTTAATTAAAAGAAAGAGATAAGTATTTATTCACCATTTTAAACAGTGTTTTGAGGAAGAGAATTTTATAATTAAGTTCATCTATTCAAACAATAAATAGCATATTAAATAAATGCAAAGCTGGATACAAGCATAACTGCAAAGAAAGTTGTGGAATAAATCTAACACATTAGTAAGACCGCTACTTCTGCAACACGTATGCCATAATTTGTGAAGTTAGCATTTTTGATCCACAAAATGTCATACAAAATGCAAAGATTAAGGGAATGTAATTAAAGAGCTATTTTATGTCAGTTAAATATGTTTAATGTTTTTGGAGTAAAATATGTCCTCTTCAAATAAAGAGGTTGTAGAAATAACTAGCAGTAGAACATACCCAAAGAAAAATTTGGGTTTCACAGTAACTACGTCAAAGCACAAAGACTTCATATGAAAGACAAAAACTCTGAACAGCCATGAATAGTGACAAGCCTGGTAACTAAAAATCAAAATACATCGCCCAGTTTCCACATTTCAAAATACTTAGTATTCCCTAAGAACACAGCCAAGAGGTTGCTTCTGTTACAAAACCACATGGCAAACTCAAAGTACATTTTCTATGGTTGTCATTGTGATTTCAGTGCAAAATTTTTTTACTGATCAAAGCAGTGATTTCTTCCTGAACACATCTTGTCTTCCCTTCCAAGCTAGAATTTCTAAGAATGTCCTAGTATTTTTTTAAGAGAGTTTACAATAGTACTGAGTTATAACAGGCTTCTTTTCATAATCAGTACATTTTCATTCCAACGTTCAGTAGCTCCCTACTATTCTAGTGATTAGGAAAGCTCTAAAAAAGCCAAATTTATGTCAGTTCTATCCAGGGATTAAATTACTAAATTAGTTCTAAATATGATGTAAGACTAGGTTGAGCATGGGGATCTTGATTGCCTTCCTGTCTGTATTAATGTACCAGTTTTAATAATCCTGCTATTTTTTCTAGAAAGTATCTACCTCGCCAAAAACTGTAACAAATCTGTGAGTTAAAGTGCAAATTTGTAGAATTCATATTTGCTAGTTAAAAGTAGCAGGTATAATAGCAATCTAGTAATCAGTAGTAGTATTACACATGAGACTGACTGAGATTTTTCTAAATTCCCATCATCCTGGGTAAAATAAGTGCTGCACAGGGAAGTAACAGCTACATAATAATACAGAGAGGAGACTTCAGTATTCTGCAATTCTCTCTTTCCACAGATGAGAGAAGAATGTAGAGGATAGTTGAGGTTTGTTTGCTGCATTGGCATCTTAAGCTGTAAATGTTCACATTTCTGAGGATAAGTACACATTTACATATAAAAGTAAAAAATGTGACACTGCTACATCTAAATGAGTATTTTTTCCTAGACAGCAGCTGTATCAGCTCTTGGTGCAAGAAGTTAAGAGTTATTTTAATATTAAAAGAGAAACTTTACTTTGAAGTGACCAGAACAGAAAACATCACAGAAAAAAATTTGCAGCTGAAGTAGCTTCTAACCGAGAGACTAAAGTTTCACCAAAGTGTTTCATTTGCAATGGTAGCGAAGCCACACTTTCAAAACCTACTCTAGGAAAAGCTGCGGTCCGCTGTCAGATTCCAAACAAGTGTCATCACAGAAAAATCTCAGTTTCTCTAACAGAAATTGATAAAGCAGATGATGTCTTGCTGTCTATCATGCCAAAGGTTGTAACTGAACAATGCCATTTACGCAAAGTTTTTTCAAGCTGAAAACTGTATGTCAGAAAACCAGTAACAAATGAACACTCGGTGAACGTTTTATGTGCCTGTGCAAGAATACTATTCCTGCAACACTGCAAGAGACAATAATTTTATTTTTAAAACACTTCAATGGGAAATTTGTTCGATTTAGTGTATCGGTGGATATTCTTAGCAGTACAAGACTATGCGGCTACAAACCTGCCATTCTACTTTGCACAGAACTGACAGCTTTTCTAAGTAACACACTTTACCTGTTCTCCAGCCTTCGAACCAACAGTTTCTTCCAGACTGGTAGCTAGTGCATTTTCATTATTTAAAGTGACAGCAGTTGAATCCAAATGTGCTGGACTCATCGTTTCCTCTCTTATTTCACAGGCATTGTCCACAAACACACTTCCATTAGGCTTATTTAAAGGTATTTTTTGAGGTGAAGACTCCAGCTGTCCATGGCCTGGGTTAAGTTTATAATGTCTTGCTAATCCTCCTTTTCCTATATAGGATTTTTCACAAGTCTGACATTTAAACGTTTTGGGTTTCAGATTATAATTTGAAGAACTGAATAATGCATCCTTTCCCTTCACCTTTCCTTCTTCATCATCTTCTATACTCAGCTCAGAGTAGTCATCAGAATCAGACTGATGACCATCAGCCAAATCCTCCATTTTAATGAATTTATAATCTTTAGCTTTGTATTTGGGGGGGCGTGAAATCCGTCCAGAACGAGTTTTCACTTTCAAGGATTTTTTTAACTTGTCATCCTTTTGTTTTTTTTCAAGGCATGGTATCAGAGTATTTGCTGAACTAGCTGCAACCATGGTAGTATTTGGAGACCTTGTAGCCGATACTGTGGCACGTGTAGCTTTCTGTCCATTTAGCATCTTAGATGTGGGAATCTTGTTCACAGACACTGGTCCATGAGATGGTAAAGGTCTCTGCATAAGCAACTGAATTGGAGACTCGGAAGAACTATGCAGGAATAGCTGCTGCTGCTGCTGCTCAGTTCCTGTAACAGGCTGTATCCTAATTATCTGGGGATTAATAATGCCAAGTCCTGGTATGCTAGAATTTCTACCAACCGACTGACTCAGCGTTATAGTTTTGGACTGGATTGGTGCCAATGACGGCATTGGCCTTTCAGTTTCCTTCATCTGTCCTGGCTGAACTTGGACACAAATGGCTTCCAGCTGCTTTTGTGGAAAAAAGGAAGAGTTGAGATCACACACATACAGTATTTCTAAATAAAGACAATACCTATCAAGATGATACACATGTGCCCTCAAAGCAAAGCACGAAGAAACCAATACACATCATTAGTTTTCCATATTAATGCATCAAAGCACAGATTTAACAGAAAAGCACGGATTCCCTTCCTTCAAGCTGCGGGCTTTCCTGCACATTTACTGATCTGACTGCTGTTCAACTAAAGCACGTGAAGTTTTAGACCGTGTCACAGCTTTGTTTCCTGCTAGCAGGCCTGTTCTGGAATAGCACAGTCAATGCCACTACCTAGGCAATTTCATAACCTTCAGCAAACCAAACACAGGTGAACTACAGTCTGCTAAACAACGCAGGCCAAATACCAGATCCAGGACATACTGTAGTAAGTGCTCAGTTCAAAAAACACTTTGTGATGATGATTAAGAGGAGGCATGTGTTACCGTTCACCTCCCTCACAGTCTCTCCTCCTCATCTGAATTTCTGCCTCAGCTCAAACCAATCACTTGACAACCCCTGCACCCCAAAACGTGGGCTGAAAGCCCAGGTACTGTCACCTTCTGTAAGAGTGGCACGCATTTTCTAGCTGTGTATCACTACTTAGCCACTACTGAACAGCTCTTCTAAGCTGTTTTAGCTGCATGTGTAGTTGGACCAAAACACTGACCGCAGCAGCTAGTATCTACATTCAAACGTGGATTTGTCTAAACCATGCTGGAAGTTGTGTCTTTCAGCTGCGAGACTGGAGTCTACACCCAAGGGCAGGTGTGACTGAGGAGGAAGACCAAAAAAAAAAAAAAGTTAAAAACCATTAAACCCCCGCCTCGAGACCTGCCCTCGGCGCTGCATTTCACCACCCCACGGGCGCCGCAGGCTCCCATCCCTCCCTCCCTCCCTCTCTCCCCAGCCTGGGTTACCTTCTGCGGGAGGAGCCGGGCGGCCGCCATGGATTTGCCCTGCTGCAGGGCGACCCGCTGGGCCACGCTCTGCAGCTGCTGGGCGGCGTTGTGCATGATGCTGGCCAGCGGCGGGGCGGCCCCGCAGGCCTGCGGCGGCAACGGGCCAGCGTCCCGGGACGGCGGGCACCCCTCGCCGCGGGAGGGCGGCGGCCCCGGGCAGGGCTCCAGCGGGGCGGCTGCCACCGCCGGCGGCTTCTGCTGCTCCTGGGCCTTGCTCACTTGCTCGATGACCCGCTGGAGCTCCGCGGGGGCCAGCGGCGTGGCGGCGTGCCGCGGCGGCGGGGGCGGCGGCTCCGCCGTCACCGGCCCTGGGCCCTCGGCGGCGGCCAGCAGCTGCTCCAGCAGCCGCCGCTGCTCCTCGGCGCTCAGCCCCGCGCCCTCCACCAGGCTCCCGTCCGCCTGCAGGTAGAGGACGGTGCCGGCCGCCGCGCCGCCTTCCAGGGCGGCCAAGCTCTGCGCCAGCTCCTCCGTCACCGCCAGCAGCTCCGAGCCCTCCGCGGGGGGCGGCGGGCCGACGGGCCCTACCGCGCCCCCCGCCGCCTCCTCCTCCTCCGCCGCCGCCGGCCGGGCGGCCCTGCCCGCCGCCACTCTGAGGGGAACCCTGCAGGCGACGGCCGTCTCTCCGGGGGGCTCGTCTTCAGCGGGAGGAGGGGGGGGCGGCGGCGCCTCGGCGCCCCCCTCCTCAGGAGCCGCCATCTTGGCAGGCGCCAGCGGGCGGGAGCCGCATCGGCCCCCCCCGGGGAGGTCTCGGAGGCGCGGGGCGAAGCGAGGGGCACCGGCGGCACACGGGCCAATGGCGCCCCCGGCAGCGGCCCGCCGCGCCCCTGGGGCGGGGCCGCCCGGAACCGACGGCGGCCTCGCGGGGGCAAAAAGCCTTCGGCGGCACGGCGGGACATGGTGCGCGCCCGGGGCGCGTGGCGCCGGCTGGGGTTGGCGGGGGGACGGGACGGGACCCACGGGGGATATAAACCGGCTGGAGGGAATTAACGCGAGTCGGGTTTCCCGCCCTTGAGACAAAGTCTGTACTCGGCGGCTCGGCAGTCGCTGTTGCTGGGTGGGGCTTCGCACGCCCGCGAGGAGTAAGACCAACAAACAGGTGGTGCCACGCGTGAAATGGAACGCGCACGGAAGAAAACGCGCCTGAAGGGGTGACCCGCGCACGTTGCGGGCCAGCCGGCGTGGCAGCCGCCCTCGCAGAAATAGGAATCCTCGCTCTGCCGGGGGCGGCCCGGGCTCCATCAGCCGCGGGAGCACGACGAAGCACGGCCAGTGGCGCAGCCGGGCTGGGTGAGGCCCCCGCCGCCCCGCGGCTGTGTCCCTGTGCAGAGGTAACATTGCGCGTCTCAGCAGAAATGGGTGCGGTGGGTGGGAAGGGAGTCGCTGGGACAAACCGGAGGGCGGCGGGGAGAGAAGAGAGAGAGGGGGAAAAAAAAAAGAAAAAACCTGCTTATTGGCCCGTACGGGGATCGAACCCGCGACCTTGGCGTTATTAGCACCACGCTCTAACCAACTGAGCTAACCGGCCGGGCGACGGGAAGAGCTCCCTCTGGGGGTGGATAACGGCAGGCCGGCCTTACCGCCCCCACCCCGGCCACTCCGGAGAGGAGGGCAGGAGAGGCGACAGGCGGAAGGAAGGGACCGCCTCGCCCCCCGGGAGAGCCGGAGCCGGGCCCGCACGGGTGGGAACACACGCTTAACTGATCAGCCCAACCAGAAAGCACTCTGCCGCGCCTATAGAGTTGCGGCGCCTGGGAGGTAGCAACCACCACAGGACACGTTCAGGGGGCGACTTCACCCCGAGGTCAATAGGCTAACACTTCCCCAGGTTTTCTAGGGTATGGTTCCAGTTTTATTTACTTAAACAAAATACTTATTTGGGGTATTTATTTTAAAGTGTTTACTGTTCAGGCTATTTAATGCTGTGGTGGGTTGACCCTGGCTGGATGCCAGGTGCCCACCAAAGCCACATCTATCACTCCCCCTCCTAAGCTGGACAGGGGAGAGAAAATAAAATGAAAGGCTCATGGATTGAGATAAGGACAGGGAGATCACTCACCAATTACCATCACAGGCAAAACAGACTCAACTGGGGGAAATTAATTTAATTTATTGCCAATCAACCAGAGTAGGGTAATGAGAAATAAAACCAAATCTCAAAACACCTTCCTTCCACCCCTCCCTTCTTCCCAGGCACAGCTTCACTCCAGGATTCTCTACCTACCCCTCCCCAAGCAATGCAGGGGGACGGGAAATGGGGGTTATGGTCAGTTCATCACACATCTCTGCCGCTTCATCCTCTTCAGGGGCAGGACTCCTCACACCCTTCCCCTGCTCCAGTGTGGGGTCCCTCCCACAGGAGACAGTCCTCCATGAACTTCTCCAATGTGGGTCCTTCCCACAGGCTGCAGTTCCTCATGAACTGCTCCAGCATGGGTCCCTTCCACAGGGTGCAGTCCTTCAGGAACACACTGCTCCAGCGTGGGTCCCCTGCAGGGTCACAAGTCCTGCCAGAAAACCTGCTCTAGCGTGGGCTCCTCTTTCCACAGGGCCACAGGTCTTGCCAGGAGCCTGCTCCAGCACAGGCTTCCCAAGGGGTCAAAGCCTCCTTTGGGCATCCACCTGCTCTGGTGTGGGGTCCTCCAGGGGCTGCAGGTGGATATCTGCTTCCCCATGGACCTCCATGGGCTGCAGGGGGACAGCCTGCCTCACCATGGTCTTCCTCACACACTGCAGGGGAATCTCTGCTCCAGCACCTGGAGCACCTCCTCCCCCTCCTTCTTCACTGACCTGGGGGTCTGCAGGGTTGCTTCTCTCACATATTCTCACTCCTCCCTCCAGCTGCAGTTTCTGTTCCACAGCAACTTTTCCCCTCCTTGAATGTTATCCTAGAGCTGCTACCACCGGCGCTGATGGGCTCTGCCTTGGCCAGCAGTGGGTCCATCTTGGAGCCAGCTGGCATTGGCTCTGCTGGACACAGGGGAAGCTTCTAGCAGCTTCTGACAGAAGCCACCCCTGTAGCCCCCCCCGCTACCAAAACCTTGCTGTGCAAACCCAAGACAGATGCACTGTTAAGATCTTAGTTTGCATGGACAAATAATTCACCTTTTCCTAGTACTTTGCTTTTTGCTACATATGCAGCATTTAAAAGACAACTTTTCTTCTCAGCTTTGAAGCCTACGTTAACATACATTACGTCCATTTAGCAAAAGGCAAACACCATGACAGGGGGATGACACCTCTCCAAAATGCAGGGTTTTTTGGAGACCAGCTCACTACGGCTCAGTGAGGAGAAGAACACGATCAATACGCCACGAGGCCGTCCTCCAGATCCTCGTCTCTCCATTTACTCCTCCTGCAAGCTGGGAACTGGAGACACGCAAGGCACTCGCCTAAGCAGCCCAGAAGCGAAGCCCGCGTAACTCAAGCCTGCAGCGGCAGGCGGGAACCACCAGGGATCAGGAGATCACCGAAGACCGACTCCGGCCGGCCGGGGCGCCGCAGGGACCGAGCTCCCGCACCAGCCGCCAGCCTGCAAGTGACTGCCGCAAGCCAGGGCCACCGATGTCGCCACTGGATTGACGGAGCGCTCGCCGATGTGGAGCGAGGGCTGCACGCATTAACCCCTTACCAACGTAAGGCTCAACGCCACGGTCCCAGGGAAGACAGGCCCGGGGAGCAGAACCGCTCCGCGCAAACCAAGACGCAGGCGGAGGTGCGGAACCGAAGGGCCGCCGCCACACCCTCCGTGGCCGAAAGGGACACCGGCTGCCCCCGCCACGCCGGCGCTCGCCCGGCGCCTCAGCGAGCAGCGGCAGGGCAGGGCCCCGCCGGCTGACAGACGCCCGCCGCCGCTCCGACAACACAGCATGCGCAGCGCCCTTCGCGAACAGAGGCCGGGCAATTAAGGGGGCTGCCCCCGCGCGGTGCCCGCTGCGCCTGCGTCACCTCCCTCCCCGCCGGCCGGGCAGCTGCACTGCGCCTGCGCGGCTCCGGCGCGGCGCGGCGCCGGGGAGCCGGAGCCTGCGCGGTTGCCGGGGTGACGGGAATACAACATGGCGCGCTGAGGGCCTGGCCGGGAGGTGTTCGGCGGTCGGGAGGGCGCCCGGTCGCTCTCTCGCTCGCCCCGAGACCTGCAGGCGAGCGCAGGATGAACAGTAAGGGGGTGTGGGGGAAAGCAGCGGGCCCTGCTCGGTGTGGGGGCCGCGGGCAGAGGGCCCTTCCTGAGGGGTGGCGTGGGCCCCGGCGCCTCTGAGGAGGCCTGCGATCACCGGGGACCGGGTTCCCGGGCCGCGCGGGGAGCACCCGGGCTGAGGTGGTCGTAGGTGCTTTTTTAGTTCCTGGAAACCGCCGTCACTGCAGCCCGCTGCCAGCTCCTAGATCTCCCTGCGTAGACCGCACATGTAAACGCTGGTCTCTCTCTGCATGCCAGTCCTTCTCTTCAACAGGGTGCTAATAAGTCTTTCTCCCACTCCTGTGAAGCAGTAGCCTGTCTGTCTTCCGGTATCTCTAAGTACTTTATCAGAAATTGCTAAGTTTTCTCATTATTTGTTCTGCAAGCCTTTCCTTCCATTACTTAGCATCCTTCTTCAAATCATCCCGTGTCACATCCTACACGTTTGGCATGTATCCAAATGCAATAATTATGTACCATGGCCTTGTGACTGTGGCTGCAGCTGAACTTCTTGTTGCTTTCTTCGGTGTTTTTTGGTTATTTCTCTCATCCCACATGCATCAATGTCATATTTAAATGTCGTGGTTTTTTCTTCCTCAGCGTCTCAGCACCTTCACAACAAAATATCTGCTTTAGGTTTTTATAATACCCTGGTTTGGCTATTGTAGTGCTATCTTTTCTGTCATTTTGCATTGGATTCTTTAATTCCAAATGATGGTTGATTTTCTGTGCTCTCTAGTTACAGTAATATGGGTGTAGTCTTTGAATTCCATCACTTGCCCATAATTTTAATTTACATTGTTCTTAGTTTCCTGGGTCCTGTAGCCTCTTGCACGTTAAATGGCCCTTCTGTTGAATGATTACCTCTCTGCCATTTTCATGGCCACTTTTTTGGTGTTAGACTAGTTCAGATTGCTACAACTTATTCATCCTAACCTTTATCTGCCTTTCTGCTAACCATTCTAAGCCTGAACATCTGTGTGTGCTGAAACAGGGAAGGGAAAGAAGAGGTTAGGCAATATCTAGCTTGTTATAGATGCCATGAAAGAATTGTTAACTGGTAATTAGGTCTTCCTTAATGTTATATGCAAGTGTAATTAAAACACTGTTTATTTAATTTCATCCTCAAAGCTTTCGGTCTTGAAATGGTGACAAAATTTTTAACATTTCTGTCATTCTTCATCTTGAGTACCACAAATTCAGGTAAACTAACTGGTACTTAGTTTTTTTTTGTAGCTGTAGTAAGTTTCATAGCTTAAAATTGACACGCTTTGACCTGACTGTTCTCTTTCAATGTGTGTTTGAAGTCCATTGTTTTGGTGGGGTTTTTTTGCAACCTGGTCGCTTTCAAAGGATCAGTTATGTGGTGCTGAAGTGGATTTTTAAGAATCTCCAGAAATCTTGGCTTGTAGACGCAAATTCCAAATTTGTATTAAATTGTTAGTACATTTGAAGTCTAACTTTTATATCTTCTTACTCTATATAAATGTTTATTATTCTTACAATGTCTGAGTTCCTTTCAGCTTCTCATTAAACAATAACTAACTTGTCACATGATCATTCTAATTTTCTCCCTAGGAGAAAAGTGCTCTCATCTTCAGTGACCTGTTTTGTTGAGAGTTTACACATTGATTTTAGGCATCAAAGAGACATTTCAAATAATGCAATTTTAATTCCTGATTCTGTGCTTTATTCAATCAATTGAAATTATTCAGGTCTTTGCTGTCATTCTTTTCACTGGATGGCTCTCTCTCAAGTGCAAGGTTAAAGCCTCAGTTTTTTGTTATGTGTGGGGTTTTTATTTTGTATATATAGTACTCTATTGTAAAAAATTAAAATAACAAACCTTACACACTTACATGAAGAAAACCTTTAGTGCTGTAAAAATGTTTTGAAGTGTGTAAAGAATTAACTCTTCCCACACTGTTAGAACTCTTCAGTTTAAAATTTAAAAAAAAATCAAATTATTCTGAGCCCTCCACTGTCACCTGGACTTCTGTTGTAGGAGCAAAACACATGTACAGAAGAAAATATAGCAAAACCAAATTATATAAACATATACTATCTGACTTCCTTATATATCTAAAAATATTTTCAATAAATTTCTACAATAATGCTTTCCCTGTGTTTCTCTGCCAAGGTACTTTGGTTTATTAACACCTACAGCTGGTATACCATAGATATTAAGATCCTATTTTCTGATCATATGATTTGAAATTTTTTTTATGCCAGAGAATCAATTACTTACATTTAAGAAAAGAAAAATGTGGGATTGCCATTTATTAGAATCAAGGAGTAGGTCAACAAATAGCTTTTTTTTTTTTTTGTCTGCCTTGGGTATTTTTCGCCACAAGGGCTGGCTCTGATGTTATATGAACATACAACATAGCCAGTGTGTATCTGACTGATTGGTGAATATCAGTTGCTACTAAAAAAAAAATCCATTGACACTTTTTCTTTGGAATTCTGTAAGAGTGGGATTTAAGTATTCTGAATTTTCACCATCTTATATTTAGCTATTTAGATAGTTACGAAATTAAAACTTGAGGTGAGAGGTAGAGAGCACGGTGCAAAGTGTGATTTCTGCTGACAAAGCATGTTACTTGTTGTAAGTCCTGTTGCTTAGTGAATGCCGAAGGCTAGGGATCACCTTGCTTAAAGCACCAATTGACCAGTTATCAAATAACAGCCACATGAATTAAACAGTCTCATAGTCTCTTCCCTATTTTGGAGTCTCTGTTAGAGATTACATCCTTTACCCATAATGATTTTCAAATTCTGTTTCTGATTTTAAAATAGTTCTATATATGAATTTTGTGTATAGAGTGCATTAGATAGTGTCATTGATTTTAAATTACTCTGCTTTTTCCTATTTTTCAAATTTAGATAGCCTAATTAGTTAGTTTATGATCCCACATGATGGATAATGGTCAGAAAACGTAGGCAGCAGGTGATAAAAATGAGAAGAGCAACTGACAGTTCTCACAGAAGTGCTGCTACTATATTGGAGAAAGAGGGATTTGCAAGGGGAAGGTTTCTACTAATTAAAATATAAGCATTTGGATCACAAGGAAAGGAAAGACTTTTTTTTTTTTTAACAGGAATAAGTGTGAAAGTTGGGGTGGAGAAAAGAGATGAAAACAATACAAATTGATTGCTAGTTGGAAGACAGCGTTAGAATGTCCCTGCCTCTGTAACTTTTCCCTCTGCAAAATTTCTTGGCAGGCTTTCTCCACTGTGAGGCTGTATTTATACTTGTAAATTAAGCATATCTGGAAATCTTCTTGGACACAAAGAGCAGCTGGCATGAAATGGCCCACATCTATGCTAGTAAATTCTCTTATCTTTCAAAACAAGGCAGTAGGACAGAAACTGCTTGAGAAATGACCTTAGAAGGAGTCCTCACATCAGGCTGGGAAGGTGCCTAGGAGAGTGCAGGTTGTCACAGGCCAAATCCATGCCAGGGACTGTTGTCACAGTAACTAATACAGACAACTACACTTCATTGAATTTACTGCTATCAACGTAGCTTAAGACTCCTGCAGTTATTCTGACTCCTATAAAAGGTTGAACATGATAAAAGAGGTTTCCTGCTCAGCCTCCCTCAAAATGACTGGGTTTGGAGCTTTCTTAAATAATAAGACTAAGTCAAAAGCAACAGCAGCATAAAGCTAACCAGATTTGGTTTTGCTCAGATGAAATCACTGGATGTATTATCAAGGATAGAATCTGTAGGTGCTAAAAATAAAGGGAAACAGGAGGACAAAGTGGGTGAAGGGATTGGTAAGGAGCAGTTAATCACAAAGCTGAAGGAGAATAAAGGAGGAAAGAAAAGAAATGTCAGTTCTGAAGGAAATTAGGAGAAGACTCAGAAATTAAAATAAATAAAGCTTTCTTCATAACCCTTATGTTATCTGCTTCATCTCTTGAAGTTCTGCAGAACTAGAATTGACTGATTTTTCACGTGCTTGTGTTTGGTGCACTTCATTATCAAAGCCAAGCATTATTTTTGGCCTAGTGCAAAACTCATATCTGAATTTAATATGGGAATAAAGCTTGAAAAGCAGCAACTGCTTTGCTTAAAAAAAAAAAAAAGTTAAACCAAAAACAAACAAAAAACACCCAACCCAAAACAAACAAAAAAAACCCCAAAAGCACCCAAACAACAAAAATCCCCATGTTGGAACAATGACAAGATACATTTGCTTTTCAAGATAATTTTACGTTTTCAGTACAATGTAAATAAGGCAGGGGGGTATGAAAGAAGCAAAGAATAAGTTCAGGTATGAGTTGCTAGTGTGCTGCTGCAGAGAAAAGGTATGAAGTGCTGTGTGCAGAGGCATCATGTCTCTGAGCAAGGAGGTAGTTATTGTCTAAGATAGAATTACTGTATTTTGCTTTCAGGAATATAGATTTCTGTAATATGGGCAGCAAAACTTTAGTTGCTGTTATTCATTATATTTTCTCTCAAATAACTTTTGTGTTAACAAAGACCCCCTTTTATTTAAAGTATTTCCATTAGTCAGAATTTAACAAATTGAGTATGGATAGATATGCAGTGTTCATAACAATTTCTATTTTAAACATACTGAAACAGTTTATTTTTGTTTTTAGAATATCAACCAGTTGGTAAGATAGGAGAGGGAACATTTTCTGATGTTCTGAAGACACTGAGTCTTAGGGATGGAAAGTACTATGCATGTAAACACATGAAGCAACATTTTGAAAGGTATGCATAATTAATCATAGTACTACAGAAAATCTTATTTAAATTCAGTGGGGAAATGTGAAATTAAGACTAAGTGAAGTTTTTTGAATACACATGTATTAAAAAGGTTTGCATGCAGTACAGAAATGGAGCTCTGTTGCTGATTATGCAGGGCCTTCCCATTTGGCATTCGGGTTATTTCCTTGAGTACTCTAATTGATGTCATCCACTGTACTAAATGCTGCCCAGCCACTGGGTCGAGGGTGAAACGAGAAGAATGAGGACTAAATAGTTGATTTCTGCCTTTCTGAATGCACTGAATATACTTGTGCTGTTTTTCTTTTTGCTGTAAATAGTAATAGCAGGAGGAAATGTGTCAGTCCTCCCCCTGGAAAATACTTTTTTCAGTCTTACTTTAAATGCTGTTTTAATGCAAGTTTAAAACCCTGTATTTATCCGTAGTCCATGTATAGCATTAATTCTACTTCATATTTGCATTTATGTTTAATTACGTCCATCAGCAAGATGCTATATGATCACAAAACAGGTGCTTTTTATCAGTTAGGAAAATAGAGGAGAGGGCTGTGTGGAAGTAGACATAGACTTGACATTCTCCTCCCAATATATGTCTGCCAAACAATGCCTTTTGGGTCACTGACTTTGTATTCTCAGTTAAAAATATTAAGTTCCTAGTGAAATCAGTGGGAGTGATACATTTGTACATACAAAGTAAAATGGGACATTTTGCTCTTGGATGAGATTTCACAATGTAACTCAGCTTCAAAGGCTGTAAGTTTAAAAAAAAAAAAAACCACTCAAATATCTTCAAGTAATGTGGCTTCTGATTCTCTCCTGTGTTGTTAGAGATCTGTTGGTCCATTTATATGTTACCTACAGCTGACAAAATTGTTCAATTTATGATCAAAAGAGTATTTAAATTAACCGCTTATCTATATCAACAGCAGATGGTATACAATTCAGTGGTAGGGCATAACAATAGGGCACAACAAGCAGACTCTATTTTTCATGTAGCATGCTTAAAACATCTTTTAGGACTTTAACCCTTTGATAAATTGACTGACGAATTCTTTTGATTAAAAGAACTCTTTTAGCAACAGGTAACTGTTTTAAACAGAACCTACCCATACAAGTTTCACATTGGAAAATATTGTTTTGGCTTTTAGCTTTAAGTCTGAGTGTGAGAAGGCGTATGTGTCCTGCTCTGACCTATTACCTAGTGTGCAAAGCTCTTTGTTTCCTGCTTCCTCCCCAGAGTTTCTGTAGCATGTAGTTTTGTTGTTTATTAAAGTCTAGGAAGGCAACATAATAATTAAACAATAGTTGAACAGGGTCTATTTTTCACGTAAGAGGTTAGCATCAAAACTTAATTTCAAATGTTAAATTTGGCAAGGCTAGATTGTCACTTTCAGCATCATGCTGAGCAATAGTTGGAATGTATGCTACATCAGCGCAGAATAAACAGTATCATAGATACTATTATGCAACACAAAATTCCTCCCAGATAGCTCCTTGGCATGGTAACTGATGTCTGGAGCACAATTCATTACTACTTACCTTGTTTAGGTAAGTCCAGATACTCCAAACTGCAAGAAAGAATAAAGCCATTCTCCTGATTACTGATTTGCTCTATTGAAGAAACAAAGCAGGCAAACAATTTATCAGGTCCTGTGTTTGAAAGTTCAATTACAGGCTGAAGTGGAGTAGATTCTGACAGTCTCATGGCAGGGAAGAAAGACAATTATAATCCAGTCCCTGACTGCAAGTCAGTCTTCCTCTTTTCTTTTTAATTCAACTTTAGTATGGAACAAGTGAATAATCTGAGAGAAATACAAGCACTAAGGAGGCTGAGTCCACATCCTAATATCCTTGTGTTACATGAAGTTGTTTTGTAAGTATGGTGCATTCATTTCTTTATTTTTTTTATTCCTTTATTTGAATGATATTCAGTAACTTTTGGGTCTAGAGGCAACCTATAGGCACTTAACCAGCTTTTTATTCCAACAGAAAGAAAAAAACAGATTTGTCAAATTCTGAAGTCTTCATGCCTTTTTGGTTAAGAAAATCTAATGTAGCTCTCACTTTTTCTGGCTCTTTTGCAGCAGTATTAAAATTACAGACTAGATATATTTTAAGCATAGCTAAACTTCGTATCATAATATGTAATAACTTGCTGGTGATTTCAACCCATGTCCCATATCCAGTGAGTGCTTTAACTGCACAACATCATGTCTACTGGAAACAGTATTTTGGTAAGGCACACTCGGAGCTGTGTGGAATAGGCTCTGGTAGTTCAAGGATCTTGGTTTGACTTGTCAGTTTGAACTAGGGATCCAAGCAAACTATTTGGCAGTATCATTTTGCAGGCAACTTTACAGACATCCCTTTGCAAGTAATAGAATTTTAAACCTCTGAATTAGGCAGCAGCTGAGCTATGAATTTGGAAAGAGATCAATCAGTGATGAAGTTGGGTTCCTTAGCCTCATTAGGCACCTAAGTGTCTTCTGGGCACATGTTCTGTCTCACAAAGAGATCAGGTTTTACGACAGCATTTACTCCATTACTGTGCATTACACTTCCTCACTATGTAACAGCAGACATATAATTCATTATTCAAATACTTGACACAAAACTTGTTGACTGCTCTAAAATAATTTTTTCTTGCTCTTCAGGCTGTCTTACTCTTCTGCTCAAGGCTCTGGTACTATACTGTTATTGACAGGCCTGTTTTCTACAAATATATGGAAAGCTGGTAATTGTGTCAGCAGCTTAGCTTTCTGGAATTCTCAGCTTCAGCTGCCGTGTTGTTAACGAAGTGTAATCCAGATGGCCAGCCAGCTCGCCTAGCTCTTTCACAGTCTGTCTGCAAACTGAATTGCAGATTGTACCCTCAACCTTTTGCTATCTGGGTTAATGGAACATTGCAGAGGGGATGTACTTTAATGCAATTATCTTACAAGAAAAACTGAAGACCTGAAGACATCTGCCTCTGCAGGGCAGTGAAATGGGAAATAAAGTGCCAGATGTATTATCATATCATGATAATACTTAAAACTGCTGTGGTCAGTAAAACACAGATTCCAGTCAGATACCAGTTTCCATGCAGTAGAACCTTACTGGGGACCTAACTAGAAAGTATTTTCATATATGGCGTAATGGCTTTCCTATCTTTTATTGTAAGATTGTATCAGTTAATTTACTGGAAATTTCTTGATACTGAACAGTGTCATATGCCCAGAAAACATGCCTTCAAATGACTTCATGGGGTAAATCACTTAACTTTTGTAACGGACACTTTGGATAGTATAAACTAAAGCTATGATATCTCAGACCCTAAGTTGAAATATTTCTATGAGAAAGTATCAATTAAAAATGAAAATGTCCATTTTAATACTGGTTAAACTGAATACTTTATTCTACGCTGTGTACAGATCAACATTTCTAGCTTAAAGTCTCCTTACTTGTTTCTTCAGTGATAAAAAAGCTGGGTCCCTTTCACTGATATGTGAACTTATGGACATGACTATTTATGAGCTGATAAAAGGTATGTAGCATGTGCTTAAGAAACACACAAACCCTTCTTGTATAGATCACAAAGTGGAATTAATTATTTTTCACTTGGTTGTTCACTGTTACATATTAAATAATTCATAGGGAAATTTTGTGCTGTATTAAGTTACTCTTTATTTCTTTCCAGTGCAATACACCCGCTTGTTAAAGGCATGGATGCATGCAGAAGGTTTCTAATGAGTCGGGTCAATGGCCATCTATTTCTACAGTCAGACTTGACATGAAAACAGGGAAACAACCTTGACTGCAAAACACAAAATAATTGCTTTATGTAACAAAAAGTGCAACTTAAATAGGTTCTTTGTTAGGTCAGGACTGTAGTGATGTAAGAAGAAAATTATTCCCATGAAAACTACTGAATCAATGAATAATGATTTTCAGTTTTTATATCTAGTAAAAATGCCTTTTACCAAGTTTTTTCTATAAAATAACATTGTTCCCTGAAACCTCCTATATTTAAAAATCCTGGAGCTGTTTGTTGAAGCAGATGGGAGACTGTAAAGCTTAAGGAAGAGTTCCTACAAAAAAGTTTAAAACAAGAGCTGATTTAAAACCAGATCTCATATAGACACCAAAGGAGTTGGATAGAGGAAATGAAGGGGCACGCACTTACAATTCAATATTAAAAGAGGATTTTTTTCTGACTAATTAAAAATTTGTAATGTCTTAACAGTTGGGAGATTCATTTAACTGCTCAATAACTGAGCATGCAACTGTCATTCAGTGTAATAGAAGAGATAAAAGACTTGCTCCAAAACATCACGTTAGTGACACTGAGTATTCAGATTTCTAACAAAAGAAGTAACCCTGTTCCTGACCTAGATACGAATTTGAGGTTAAAATACAGTTGTTTGCTGATCACTGAAGCAGATGTGAATATTTGCTGGTTTAAATAAGACATTTCATTTTTCCAGGATAAATTTGTGAAGTTGTAAATTTAGAGTAATAGCATATAGGAAGGAGTCCTCATTGGATAATAAGTTAATCCAGTGCATTAAAAACAATCCTGTATCTTCTCCTTCCAGGAAAGATACAGTACTTCAGTTACGAAAAATCGGAATGTTTAGGCATGTTCTTTAACTGCCTTTTTTTTTACCTCAGAGTATTTGCTTTCATTTGGTTACATTTCTCAGTGTTTCTCTCATTCTTTTTGTGTGAAAAAGCCTGCTATATTAAGCATTATATACAGGTGGAAATTAGTCTAATAGTTTCAGTATGTTCTGCTATGGTGTTTTTTTATTTATTTATTTTAAAATACAGTTTTTAGCAAATCCAAGTTTTCCATAAGAAGATTGTTTTCCTGCCACTTAGTTTTAAAAGCCTCCTTTTTTATGGCATGGTGAATCAGTTCAAAATGATATCTGTGTTCAATTGTAATCTGAAATGCTGCAGTTAGGGGTTATCTAAACATTAATCTGGGTCTACCTGAACTTCTATAAATTGCTGGTTCTTCTTTATGGTCTGGATTTTGTGTCTGGACTGTGTTTCCCATGATACAATGTCTTTTTTTCACCTTGTACAGGGTGGTGGTACATGGGGTGGAGCTTGTCAAATCATAGAATAAAATGGGAACATGAACAACAGATTCCTATGGAGATTATAATAAATTAAAAAAAAGTATTTTGATATTTTGAAGTATTAAAGTATTTCATTTGGGTCAAGTGCTTTGCATTCTTCAGAAATTAATTTTGGAGTTTCAAAGTAGACGTGTCAACACCACAATTTCCTATTGGCTTATTGCAAAGTCAAGAAATGTAACGTGGCAGTCATTTCAAACAATAAATATAGCAAAAATTCCAAGTACGTAGTTAAACTGGAAAATTAATCTTAGTTCTGAGCCAGAACACTTATTGACTGAGGATATCTAGATAACAATGGCACGTAGAAGGAGCTCCTTTTGAATTTCAGTGCTGTGATTTGAAGGAGTGCGTTACTAATTTGTAGAACAATTAAATTGTGTTCATTAGCAATACTCTGTCACAAAACAGTTTTCAGAGTGTACAAAAGTAGTTACATTTCAGATGATTTGTAGTCTTTTGTAAATTTCTGCAGCATATAGTAATGCAAATGCTTGTCATTTTCTGACTATGAGTCTTGCAAAATTAAGATTAATACAGGTGCAGAACAACTTTAAAAAGCTTTAAGTTAGAAAAATTTAGAGGCGAGCATGGGTTGTACGAAATTTTGTAATGAAGAAAAACTTGAAGCAGGGATTGACTGAAAATGAATTTCTAATTTAACAAGGTGTATGGAAACACTTCTGTAATTAGAACAGTTCACTGTAATGCTACTAATGTGGAAAGTTGATCCTTTTGGTTTTTTCCTTAAACTGACAGATTTGTGTCAAGACAAGGCTATTTGTCTTTACACAAAGTCATAATACTTTTGCTATTAATTTATAGTGGTATCACAAGTCATTTAATAACTGAAAAACAGTCTTGCCTTTTGTTTAATCAAGAACAGTTTGGTCATTAAGTGATGAAAAAAATATGGCTCCGAGAGAGGTGGGAAGATGCCTCAAGCAAAAACAATTATAGCCTCAAGTGCCACCACCTTACAATTCGCTTCATCATTACTTCCAAGTAAGGTTTCTCTAATGATAAATCTGGAAGTAGCAGAGCATCTGCTCCAGATTTTACTAGTGACCTGTAATGAAAAAACAATTGAGCAGGACTTTTTTTTGTGAAGGCCTGATTTTTTAAATACTAATAATAATGTGAGTTGGTTTGAATAGCCGCATTTTTATAAAATCTTTTCCACTGTAAATGTCAAAAATCTTGATGTTGAAAACACCATTTATCTCTACTGGGGTAATAATACTACAATTCCTGATGTAAATGGTACTCTGTTTCAAGTCCTTTGTTATCTAATCCTGCTCAGTGGATTATGTGGCTGACTGGAGGAGTGCTGTAATCAGTTAGGAACACAAGTCCTGCTGGCTGCTAGGACTTGCAGCCTCAATGAGTTAGTGTCCTGATAATCTCCCTCCTCCTCCCCAGCCAATTACTCATACTACTGTCATCAGGCAGATCAGTACCTGCTTTGTTTTTCAAAAATGTGATCATTTCTGCCTCCGTTGATGACATTGCAGCGTTACATAAAGGCATTACAGCAAGATAAAAAGACCTTTGGAGCCTATAAAAGAAAAAAGCTGAGTAGTTACTTGAGTGGCTCTGAAAAACAGATAAATTTTATAACTGTCATTATTGTGCAACAGCAATAGCAAGCTAAACTACGTAGGCTAACCTTTAATTGGCAAGTCAAATGTGAATCACGGTCATTTAAGTATTGCAGTAATTGGAGGTGATTGATATGAATCTTGAACCTTAAGGACAGTTACTTTGTTTAGAGAGGAAATTAGATGTCTAGTGAAATATTGCAGTTCTGTTAGAACTAAGGGAAACAAATACTGCAAGAAAAACGTGCAGTAAAAGCTAAGGCAGATTACAGACTGTTAAATTGACAGTTGTTAGCTGAGCTATTCTGGTGCATACTGAAATCTAAATTATGTCTGAAATTGAGTGGAAAATGTATTACAAAGCTAGCTATAAATGACAAGAATTGTATAATTGAAAAAGGTAATATCAATGCACTATTGGAAGCTGAAGAGTAATTTTTTTTGTATTCTGTGGTTTGCTAAAAAGGACTTGTACAACTTGAAATTTAATTCTAGGAAGGAGAAAGCCATTACCTGAAAAAAAAATTAAGAACTACATGTACCAGTTATGCAAATCTCTTGATTACATACATAGGTAAGAGTCCTGGTTCAGCAACAGCTTTACAGAAAATGTGTCATACATTTATTTCAGGGTCATCTCTAAGCAGAGACATACAATTGTCTGGGGCAGCAGGCTGCTGCAGGGGGGAAAAAGGTGCATCTTTGCCTATAGCAGAGCCCTGGAAGGCAGCAAGCAGGCAGCCCAGGCTGCTGCCAGCACCCCGAAGGAGCTGTAGTACCTGCTGCAGGGAGCCCTCCTGGGAGGGGTTGGCCCTTGCAATCCTGTGGTAACCCTGGTGAGAGCAAAAGCAGAAAGTCTGGCCTCCCCTTCCTGGACTTGCCATTTCCCCATTCCCATACCTATAGCTGTTGTCTCAACATGGTGGCAAAATTCAGGTTTTTTACTATGCTGTTGATAAGTTTGAAGAAAGTGTTAGTTTAAGTATTTTTCTACAAATAACTGGAAGCACTGATAATGTTTATCTTTTTACTGAACTCTTCTCTCTGGTGTTTATATTGGTACAGAAATGGGATATTTCACAGAGATGTGAAACCAGAAAACATATTAATAAAGGTAATTAATTTTATGTGAGACTATTTAACTGAAAGTGAAGTGTACCAGTATTTTTCTCTTTACTCTGAGAAGGTAATGTTTCTTCATGAATAAAACTACAGTTTTTAAAAAATATATAGACAGTTACCTCTAATACCATATTCCTGATGAACAAGAAAGTTTGTTATTGGCTAAAATGTGAACTTAATCAGATGCATTACAGCCTGCATGTGTTCAATCTAAAAACCTGTTCTTTATCCTCTATTATATATTTTCCTTTCTGTGTTAACCTAGAAACAAGCGATAGGGTTCCGTTCTGCAGCTCACACTTGCTACATTCAATTCCTACGTTTAGTGGAAGTTATCCATACAAGAGAGAGCAGAAGGTATTAGCTTTCAGAAGATTTATTCACTGAAATCTGTTCTCCTGACAGTTTCAGAATGTTACTTTGCTAATGTCTGAAAAGCAAGGATTTTAAAATTCAGTTTATAAAATTTTATTTTCTGAAGATAAATTTTTCTTTTAAATCTTAGAAGTGTACAGGAGAAGCTCTTACAAAGAGAAGCCAAAGCCACCTATTACATCAATGCTAAACACAAGAACTCTAAGAAAATAACTTAATCCAGATGTCCTATTTCGCAGTCTTCCCTTCAGTAAAAGTCCATATGCTTTTCAGTTAACTCTTAGGTCTTTCTTTTAATGATGTACAGAACGGTATTTGAACATATTAAGGGACACAGATATCTTCAAGCCTGGACCTACTTGCTATTTAAATGCAGTTTTACTGTTATAATACAACCCCTGGGATTTCTGGAAGTTTATTCTTAAGTGATTTCTTTATGATGACTACTTCACACATTTAAGGAAAATCTTTGCTTGAATATGTCAGCATTTCTAATTTGTCAAAATACTTTATTTTTGCAGCAGAATACCCTGAAGTTAGGAGATTTTGGATCTTGTAGGAGTATCTATTCTAAGCAGCCACATACGGAATATATCTCCACACGCTGGTATCGAGCACCTGAATGCTTACTTACAAATGGCTACTATAGTTACAAAATTGATATATGGAGTGCTGGCTGTGTTTTCTATGAAATCACAAGGTACAGTGGATTTTGGTTATTAGTAATAAAGAAAATCAAAGGTAAATAACTCAAATAAGGAGCACGTGGTATGGGTAATATGATCTTTGTTTCCATGGTTTTGTGGAAGCTTCTTCTGTGATGAGTCTGCAGGGTTCATGAGGCAGTAATCCTGTTTTGTCTGGCACTGTCTTCACCCTATGGCAGGTTAGTAATAAAGCAGTGGGATGTTCAAGAGAACATAGTACCAACAAAAAATGATTTACAAGGAAAATAACATTTTTGAACAGTTGGTTGTTTTGTTGTTTGGTTGGGGTTTTTTCCCCCATTGGCTTCATATTTGATTTTGGTAAAAACGTATTTTTTCTGCTTTATCTCTGAATAGAGTATGGCTCATTTCCTCTCATAAGCATCACTAATTATCCTCAATCTTGTTAATGCACCTGATGGTAAAATTTTTCCCTCTTTTTTAACTTATTATTCTGCAAAACCAGAGGAGATTAGAGAAGACACTCCCTCTGATTTACTACTTTGATTTATAATATAGTGTGTTTAAGACCCTTGTGCCGGGACCTTATGTCCTGGAATATTTTGGATTCTGATGAAGGAAGAGTTCAGGAAAACCTGGATTAAAGTCCTTTAAGCTTTTCAATGACACTGAAACTATAACTAAAAAAAATTGTCACTGGTCTTCAAGAAAAAAGGAAAAATAACCATGAGTATATCTCCAGTATCTCTGTGCCCTAGCAACAGCAGCAGTTCTTCTTTATTCTCCTCCCACACTGCTGTCTCTGATATGCAACCAGGAGTGATAACATTTTCTTTGCTACTTTCCTCCTCCTCCACATGGCAAGTACAGCTGCTGCCATCACCATCACATTAAATGACAACCCTTATGCTTTGCCTGCTAACTTGCAAAAACAGTTCTACTTCGGTCAGAAAACTGTTAACAGAAAAATCCCAAATGTGGCAGTTCTCTTGCAAAGTAATTTGGACCAAAAGCTTTAAAAATGCTGTGGTTTTCCATTTCAATTTGAATCAGGTGGGCTTTGAAGTTTGGCAAGAAAATTACATGCTGCAAACTTAAGTTTTCTTAAGGCAAAAAACCTTAAAGATATTTCCTCGTAATTTTAGCTTAATGTAACGAATTTCATTCTTTGCAACCACTGCACATTTTCAGAGACCTGATAGATGTGTTCAGAGAGAAATGAGGGATGTTTATTGGAAATTACAGAATTAAAAAAAGATACAGGCTTGCCAAGCTAAAGGAAGTTATGGACAGGGTTTTTTTCTTTTTAAGTGCATCTTGCAGGTTTTGCTGTTGAGCGTTTGCGTAAGCCTTTATGCTTACATCACACTGTCTAAGAATTTTTAGTCTTTTACTCAGCCATGCTTACCTTTCAAATCTTGGTCTCCCTCCTTCTGTTCCTTATAAGCATGGTTCCTGGATTACATTTTTTTGTGGATTGCACAGTTGTTCTTCACTATGTTACAGTTTTACGTTTAGAGGCAGCACAGTTTTGTAGTTCACACAAAAGCTACTCCCAACTGCTTGTCTTGATGAAGCTGCACAACATGAATCAGATCTCTTTTCTTTCCTTCCTCGACTCAAAGCTTTATGAAGACGTTCAGAGAAGTGTGCAGCCAGCTGTTTGATTGAATCTGCAAACAGTTAAGTTTCCCCCATCAACAAAGAGGGCTGAGTATTTTGCTTTCAAGAATCATGTGGTGCTACTGAAGTGTTTCTTAAATTATAAGCCCAAGGAAATGTTCTGCTAATACGGAAAAAAGCAACATGTGCAAGAAACAAATGTTAGTGGACCTAACTTGTTAAGTCAGATTGCTCTATTGTAATAACGTTTTCAAGGACTCTATTCTTACATTAACTGAGGATCAAGCTCAGGAACACAGTTCAAATTACCATCTTTCCAGTATTGCTGCTTGCAAAGAACCTGTGTGTTAGGAATGGAATGTTTCTTATATATTTTTATGTGCATACACAGCAAGAGGAACTGCTTGACTCTGCTGTCTTAAAATGAGGAAAACACATTGTCTTCTGGGATCTGCCACTTTACTAGAAGAAAACACAATCCCATATCCATTGCCTTTCACCAGGAGGGATGGTGTCTTTATATATTTTACCCCAAACCTGTGAGGAGAGGGCAACTACAGGTTTCTTTTTAATAACCCAAACTACCCTTTCCATCCAAACATGCAATTGTATTGGTCTGCTGCTCACATGCTATCCTTCAGTTGTTGGTTCGTATTAAACTGTCCACAAACGAATAATTCTAAAATGTATCTTCCTTGTAAATGAAAATTTTTCAAGTGGCAGCTATGCCACTTAAACTAGTTTAATTGTGTCTTCTCTAGTGCTAATACCATCTCTTACCTTGCAGTTTTCAGCCTCTCTTCCCTGGATCTAATGAGCTGGACCAAATTTCAAAAATCCATGACATTATAGGCACTCCTGCTAACAAAACTCTCAAGAAGTTCAAGCAGTAAGTATGCACTCCCATAGTCATTAATCTCACTGTTTAAATATCCACAATGTAACTGTAAAACCATGTGCAATTTCTGCTTAGGGAACCACCACAAAAATCTAATTCTGTTGCGATGGCTGCTGACCAAAGAGCAGTGTCTTCTATCCCTACCCAGAGATAGAAAGTCACACATTCGTGATCCTTGTAGGCAGAGCAGAGGAAATCTGAGCCTGTGTCAATATTATTTGGCCTTTTATTTCCACAGTATCTTTAAGGCCAATGACATAACTCGTTAGGAAAGAAAACTTTCTTTTTTTCCCAAGTATTACTTACTTGTCCCTAAAAAATTATTACCTAAATCAGATAAGAATAATTTTTTTCAGTAAATGGTAATTCTCTCTTAATATGCATGGATAACTGTTTGTTCTCAACTTGCTTAACACAGGTCAAGAATTGCAACTTTTGATTTCCCTTTTAAAAGAGGAAAAGGAATACCTCCTTTTGTGCACAATTTGTCTCCCAAAGGCTTCTCTCTCCTGTATGCAATGATAAAATATGATCCTGATGAGAGAATTGCTGCCCATCAAACATTACAGCACCCTTATTTTCAAGAACTCTGGCAAGTGACTTCAAATCACTTCAATCTTGAAGACTAAAATTAAAAAGTGGGGGGAGCGCTGTGTGCTTAATATTTAAAGTGGACTGAAATGAAGTTTGCTTACAGTGCTAGTACTTAGCTTGCAATATAATGAACATAATTCAGTCAACATAATTCTTTGCATTGAGTCCAAACTTCACCTAAAGCACAATTGATGTTTTTATCTTTTTTTTTTTTTTCTTTTTTCCCCAAACTTTTTAGGGCAGCTGATACACAAGCTTTGGCCATGCACAAAAAATTAAGATTACTAGGAAATACATCAGGGCAAGTACCTCTGCATTTGTGGCAAATTTCAAAGGAAGGTCAAAGACAGGTAATGTTTAAGTGGAAGAATTGTCAGCCCATTTAGAGAAAGTAATTTGTGGCACTGAGCTTGTTAGCTAGAAACAAATGTTTTACTTAAGCTGATTACTTGGTTTTATTCAGTCTGCCTAAACACTGATCTTTATTTGGTCTGATGCAGTCTCCCCTTCCCCCCAAAGCCCTGAAACACATGACTTAGAGTTTAGAAGCTGTGATACGACATAATCCCTTCAGTAGACTGTTGTCATAGTTGCTATTACTTAATAGGCCAGTTCCACTTTTTTTTTTTAAATATCATCATCCTCTTTTTGCTGTCTGCCTTTGAGTTAAAGACTTTTACAGATGAAGTTGTAGCAGACAGAAAGTGTGCTTTTGCCTTTTCAGGCCATCAGTCTACATTTTGAGCAAATATTTTTTTTAAATTTAATTATCCTGTATTTAGATGATATCTGGGAAAATCCTAAACTTGTATTTGACACTGGAAGTCAAAAAATTAAAATCTGATTAAAAATCCTGGCAAAATAAAACTTTGTTTATAGTCAAGCTATGTGAAAAATACTCAACGTATTCACTCTTAAGGGTTTGCTAGATCTGCAAGGTGAGATAGAAGTTAGTACTACATGAAAAACTCTCAAATACAGGTTTTTCTCAAAAAACCAAATTACACTAGCAAAAAAAAATTATAAATTATTTTCTGCTGTGCATTTAACCTTAAAAGTATGAACTCCCCTTCCATATGAGCAGCCACTTCTTCCACCAGTTTAGTTCTGGGGTTCATCAATGTAGGCTTTGTCCAAAGTTCCTTCAGGAAAAATTGCAAGAAACATCAAGCGAGGCAATAATTTTTGAAAAAGAATTAGCTGAAGTAGTGTATAATGTATGGCTGAGGTTTTTTTCTGATTATTTGGATTTTCTCTTTTAATATTATTCCTTAAGATGTTCTGAGAAAGAAATTGAATCTTGTTTAGTTATTTTAAAAGCATTCTCTTAGGAAAGTCCAGAAAAAAACAAAACGGCAACATGGACCTCCTCGTGGAGAATTACCAAAAATAAATCTTTCTGGAGTAGCCAGAAAGTCAATTACTTCTTGTCCTACTCCTGCATTGCATTCAGTTTTCCAGGCACCTAAGGAAAGTGGTGAAACCCCTATGATACTGTCTGTTAGATTTATTGGATCAAATATTGAGGTATAGACTCTAACTTGCTCATTAAAGTGTAATAGCAAAATGTATTTTACAGAGCGTATTTCAAACTTGTTGTTTCCTCAACAGTCTGAGAAACAGAAGGCACTTAAGTCTTCCCCGAAACATTTCCACTTACCTGCTATAGAACGAAGAGGAGGAGGTTACTGACCGCCTTGTAAAGTATTTGGAGTGTGAGGAAAAGCACAACTATGCAGTGAGAGAGACCCAATCATGCTTCCGTTGCTAGAGATCTAACAAGAGCAGCAGTGCCTTATTTTGTGTTTCTCTGACAATTTGTAGGAAAACCCCACAAGGTTATGAGGGCTGCTTACCTACCATTTTGGTATTCTGTTCCTGAAGGGTATCAATATTTAATTAAAGCATTGATCTGGCAGAGCTTAGAGAACACTCTGTATTGAACTTTCTAAGTATTTTTTCCTTTTAGAACCTGATGGAGGAGGAGGTTGGTTAAAAATAACATGAAAGGGTTCTTTGAGCTTCAGTATTAAGACTGGAATGTTATCTACAAAATATGAGTTTTCATATTATATTATAAATGAAGCTAATTTTTGTATATTTTTTAGATGTAAAAGATTTTTATTTTTCAGTCAACTCTGGAAAGTATTCACCTCCTGTATTCAATAACTTCAACCTCAAGTTTTATTGAGAATGTGCAGATTATGCAATCATATGAGATACCTGATTTTGATGCAGTTTCTGTAACTGCTGAGTATTTTTATATAACTATAATCTAAAGCAACTTTTTATCTGATTCAAAGCAAATAAAATTTAGTCATAGTTTTCTTCAAGTCAAGGTTGATCTTAATCAAAAGTTTTAACACTGACTGATATTGCAGCTACTTGCTTAAAAGAGCAGTAAAGGCATGTATCTTATCATGTTTCAGAAATTTTGGGCACAGATCATCAGTAACTATTTAATATAATGTTACTGTTTCCTAGTGCTATAAAAGGTAAGTTAAGAGGCAGCATTTTTATCTTACTTGGAAAGAGTAGTTATTGCAATTTGATACCACTGATTTTAAAATTCCCGAGATCTCCTAAAAATTTGCAATAATAATTTGCAATACTTAAATTTGGTGATGTGTTACAAAACGGTTTTGCTATTTAAAAAACAAGTTAGTTTGTGCAAGTCATACTTAGCTGGGGGTTTAAAAATCTTCTGTGTACCAAGTATGCATGCAAGACAGGTTTTGCAAATAACTTGTCTTTTTAATAGTTCTGAAAGTTACTCTGCTCATAATTGGGAAGTGATCAGCTTTTTTTCCAGTAACCAAATACCTCTGGGACTGCTGCTGCTGTTCAAAAGTTTCTGTGCATCAAAAAAGTAAAAATGAAGCAACGAGAAGGCAGGCAAGGGCCATGTTGTATTAGAGGTCGCTGCTGCCCATGAGGCATTATAAAAAAACGCACTGGGTAGCAGACCACGTTAAAGTTACTAAGCCAACAATTAAGCATCAATTTGAGATTGATGCTCTAAATCCAGACAAACTATTTATTCTAATCAGTTAAGATGCAGCTCAAACAAGGCAGTAAAATACACATGAAAATTTTATAAAAATACTACTCATCTAGAATAAAAGCTGTGTCCATTATGCTCTCAGGTCTCCATCTGAGTTTTTATTAGGCTGTGCATTTGTGAAAATAACAATTGTTCTCACTCAGTTAAGAGGTTTTCCAGTAGGTGGCTGCTTTGTTGTGGGGTTTTTTGATTGGTTGGTGGTTTTTTTAAGAATTGGCATCTCAACACTTTTAGGATTCTGTTGTGCGTGCATTAGATCCTATTCCTTGTTCTGCCATTCAGCTTCTGGGTAACTTTGAGCATGCCCAAATTCCATGTTGTAGCTTTTCAATGTGGGGAAGCTCATGAGACTCAAGTTCTTTATGAATCCTTTTGAGATCTACTGCTTAAAAGCACCTGTCTAGCTTATATTTATCTTTACGTTTTGAAGAAGGTATTATTTTCACATACTGTACTGAGGATCAACATGACATTCACTAGCAAGTGAATTTTAAAATGCAAAAATAGCAGGCTAAATGTTTGCGGTGCATACTGTGGGAGTAATTTTTTTATATTGATACAAATGCGACTGTCCAAGTTGTCCTGTCTTCTGCCTGCATCATACAGCCCTACAGTACCTTTGTGCGTTTTATTCCATTTCTTTGTAGCAAACTTTCAGAATCTCAATAGTGAGAATGGAGAAACATCCCAGCCCTGGCAACAATTCTTGTAAAATAAGGCTATAGCCCATGAGCAAGGCTCTGCAGGGAAACCTGTATTGCTGCTGCTCATCCTAGGTATGCCAGAGGAATAGCAGATTTCTCTTACTAGGATTGAACAAATACATAAGCAGAGTTTTAGTGGAGGAAGTATTCTACACCAGTAGAGTGAGAACATCATAATAAAGGGAGAATTAAACAGCAGAACATAATGGTATAGCTAACTGCTTTTTCTCATTTTATTGAAACTCATACAGGATGGATGCTGTCTTTCCTCCAGTCCTAAGCAGAAAATATGCTCCTGACCATGGTATCTCAAAGTGCAGTGGGGGCTACATAAAGACATAGTGACTGGCTGAGTTTTACTGCTCTGTTACAGTTATTCATCTCCTCTCTTCATCATGCTTTTATGTTAGCAGCTCATACCGATAGAACAGATAGAGAACTTCAACAATAAGGCAATCCAGTATTTGTATGAATACCTAGCATAGGTGTACGTATATATAAATATATATAAAATAAATTTATATAAACCTAGCATAGAACCTAGCATAAACCACACAAAGAAAGGTGTGATGCTAAGCTTAGGAAATGGAATTAAGGACTGCCGCTCTACAGGCAACACAGTGTAACAGTAACCTCTGACTTCTTGCCTTTGGAACTCCAAGCAAAAGGTACTGTGAGTTATCCAGTGTTTTTTCCAGAGAGGAAGATGGTGAATTGCTTGGTGCCAATATATTTGGAGTTGAGCATAGTGTCCAGCAGTAAAAATGATGGTCTAAAAATAGGTAACTTTTATTGTATATGAGGGATATTGCTCTCCACAGTTATTGTCTTACAAGATTTAAAAAAAAAAAAAAAAAGGGATAAATTCTACTACCCGTATTTGACTGATCATTCATACTCAGAGCTCTCCTACCTAGCATTCTACAGTAGACCAAGGCTCATATTATCAAGAGAATGTTCCTGATGGAGATAACGTTAATTGTATTGGTAGCTTCCCATAATCTTTTTCTGGAAACCTCAAAACACAGATGCTGAAGTTTAAGTATTTCAACATTTCAACTAACAAAAAAAAAAAAATCCCTCAGATCATGTATGCGCAAGATACTGTCCTATTTTCAAAAGTGTTATTGCAAAATTGTTTGCTTCTGTAATTAATATACCAGGTAGGTAATTATTCATACACCAGGAAAGTGGTTGGGGTTTTTTTGAAAAAGGTGAAGTCAGAATTTTTGGTAAGTTTTAACTTGGAGAGAAAAGGCTATCAGAGTAATATCTTGTATGCTACCAGCAATTCTCTCACGTACTCTGTATCTGGGGCTGTCACAGGCTGTTATAATGAAAAAGGCAATTTCACATTCAGCAGATTGTTTTTGCTATGAAAATTTGAAGTGAAGGACTACATTGGAATGTTTTCTTCATCTATTTTACGCTTTCAGGTGGATCTTACACAGTTTGGCACATACAGTGCTTCACGGGTATTTATTTCATAACAAGTTCTTTGCCATTATACCTCTGAGATAACTTACACTTCTCTGGCTGTTGGATTAGTAGGCACACTTGAGTTTTCCCACCTGCTTTATAGTTAAAATACGCTCAACTTTAAACTACAAACTGGCAAGTATTGTTTCTGCCCTCATTCTTCCAGCTAAAATTCCATATTGAGATCATCTGTGTTCCACTCACTTTTAAATTTTTTTTTAACACAGTAGGAGAAAGTTATTTATTAAGAGCTGTATCTATAGTAGAACTCAAGTTCCTTCCAGGTAAGTAATTAGTATCCCTTTTCTTCCTAAAATAATTTTTTCCCATATGGAATGAAGGGTGGGATGGGCAGTTCAAACTTTTAGATGATTGCCTAATAGTAAAGAAGAGGCTGAAAAAAGAAAAAGCACATACATTCTTTGTATGCTGTTGAAGTATGATTTGCAGCAGGGCCGTACTCTGCAAATGTATATGCAAGTAGCTGCTATTATTACCCTGATGTTGTATACTACAGTCCTTTCCATACTGGTTTTGTATTTTTCCAGCTGAAGGAAAAAAGTCTTTTAAAGTTATTACATATTTTCTCAACTGTTTGATTTTGACTCAGACCATATGAAGTGCTTATATAAAAGAAGTCTACAGTCAGATAACTACACTAATTTTTAGTGACGAGGTTTATCTGTATTTTAACAGTTAAACCCACTATGTTAATAAAACAAAACTTCTGAACAATAATCCTGCTGTTTCAGTATTTTCCCCATTCCTTATATTTTAGAAGAACATAAGTAGAGAAGAATTGTAAAGTACAGCTCCATCTTTACTAAAGTAGACAATCTAATTGCCAGCTTATAAATGAATGTGGCAGTTTTCTACATGCTAGCTGCATTACAAGAATAAGACTTAGTTACAAGTAGCTACTGCAGTTGTTTATCCCCAAATTTTCATTCATTTCCTGAAAAAAATTAACTTCCCATGCCAGAAAATGGCTAAAGTTTACTTGCAATTTAAAAAATTCTACCCAGCTTTATTGTTGGGAGAGCAGGAAGGGCACTAATGTGTGACCTCAGATCCAGCATGTGCATACCTGGCCAAGTTCCACATTCCCAGGCTAGCAGCCTCCATTCTGCTCTGCCTGTCTGATGTCCAGCTGCAAGATTCAGCAAAAGCCTATTTGCAAATATTGCTACATAGGATAAAGGGAAAGATATGGCAGATACTTCTGTCATTCTGGGGCTTGGCACAGAGCAACATCTCTTGGGGGGTTTTTTAATCTTTGCAAGAACTACTGAAAACAAGTGTTCTGTTGCTGACTGATTAAAAAGAACATGTTCAGACAAGCAGTATTAAACTATACAAATACATGGATATGTCTATCTCCGTAACACTTATCAGTTTAAGAGCGTTGAATTATAAATGAGGTGCCGGATGTAAGACAAACAAGTTGTCTCAGAAACGCATCTACTCCAGTACGTTGACCTAATTTTAGATTGCCTAGTCAGGAAGTGTGTATATCTACTACTGCTGGATCTTTCACTTCAACTCCCAAGACAAATATAGAGGACTATATGATTACAAAATCCTTATCCCACAAAGTTTGTCTGTCTGCAAGATTTCCACTGTATGATGTATTTAGAGATAAACCATTAATGAGAACAGAACAATGTTATTTTACTCTCCTAATTGTAATTCAACTATATTAAATATGAAGCAATGTTCGAGGTTAAAAAGGAATTTGTTCTACAAAGTTTAGATGGTATTTCTGTACCAAACGTTTAATTCAACAAAGGATTGATTACATCAAAAGTGATCGAATTTGAACAGAAAGTAAACAAAAATGCATATTCAAGATAGTTTAATATGTATTTTCTGAATTAGAAATATCACTTTCTTAAATGAATGAGAATTTCTAGTGTTACTCCGTTACTCCCCTCCCCCATCACTGAATTACAGTATTTATACATATAATACAGAGCTGATTGCAGTTGGAAACAACAATATTAAAATAAATGTTTAATAGATACAAAGGATCTTTTCTCCACAACATAGTTTTTCTGGTGTCTGGACACCAATTTTAAAGTAATTCTCTATTAGCATTAAACTATTTAAGTGCAAAACAATTTTGTTTTAAAAATCTATGATTGCAGCATCCATCTTCCTGAATAACATTTTGAAGCCAGAAAGTAATGACTTTCATTTTCCATGAGTGCATTCCAGGCTGTCTTCTAGCCATCTCTGGTTAAAAAAATCAGTGCAAAATAAACAATGGTGAAGTACTAGTTTTAACCATTGAACTTAGTTGAATTTAAGAAACATATTTTATTTTACACTATATATATATATCTTTTATTTATATATTTATATAGAGAGATTAAATTACACTGGACTTGAAAAGTATAAAGAAAACCAAAAATGTTACTATTTTTTCTTGCAGCACCAAAGGAAGCTTTTTTTTTTTTAAATGAAAACCCTTCCTTGGGTGAGCAGCCTAGCAGTATTAGCTGTAATAAGAACTCATTACATTACTCCTTTGCAAAGTACTATGTGATTCACATAATTCCATGTTTACACTCTGCCACATTATAATTTGTGATGCTCTTTGCCTGAAGAACAGCTCCTGGTTCCACTGTCATTACTTCTTGTCCTGCGTTCAGAGATTTGCTAGCAGTAGTGTGATGGCTATACTACAGTTCCACTTGGAGAATTGGCCTGGTTTTGGGATGACAATAAACCCTGCAAACAAAGCAGTTTACATTAATCCAGCAAGAGAACCTGACATTATTCTTATAAAGTTCTTAGCCTGAAGCTAAAATGAGTACAACTTATTTTTACCACCACTTGCTTACTTTAGACATCAGCACCTTCCTTCCCACAATAGAATCTAAGCCACTGTTGTGTCAGTCAAGCAGCACACAAAAGAGCTTTCAGCCAGTAAGGAAGTGTGTGCGTTTATGACATGAATCTGATCCCAGCATTTGATTTAATCTACCTTGCGTTTTGAGTCATTGTGAACTGTGAAACTTTAAAAATCATACACCAAAAAAGCGATCAGCGTTTTATTAGGGTAGCAACAAACCTATTCCAATATCAACAAGTTTGACACCTAACCTGATACAGGGAAATGCTCAATCTCTTAGATGCTACAGAATATTACAAGCTTTGAATAGAAAAATAGATTATCTAACCAAATATTTATTTTGGTAATTTTAAAAGAGAATGAAACACTGAGCAAGAGTTCAGTAAAGATTTCCCATTACAATTTAAGCTTGCATTTGGGAAAACTTTTTACCAGCTCTTTTAACTACATCACCATTCAAATAAAATGAGACTTACTTCATTTCAGACATAATCCCGCAACTGTGCGGCACCCCTTGCTAGACAGGGGCTACTGTTCCAGATTAAGGCAACTATACCTTATGGGTTGATAGCAACAGACAGATTCCATTTCAGATTTATGTACAGTAGCCCCTTCTTAGTCATTCACATAAAAGTAACTGTATGTCAGACTTATTTAGGAAAAATTTAATATCAAAATACAATTTAGTCTTCTTGCAAGGTCATTATTTAGTTACAACAAGTGCCAGCAGGCTGAGAAGCACAATGGCAGCTAAGCTGGAAGCACACCAATGAGTATCCCTGTGCAACTCCTTACTACGTAGGCATGATAAATGCACTTTTAGCAATTCCTCTAAACAGCTACCAGCTTAGGTTCTTACCTCAAAATTAAGATCCTGTGACTCAGATCCATCAAACTAGACAAGCTCAGGCAGCAATTAGCACACAATGTAGAATTAGGTCACATCTTCAGAATCTACAGGAGCTCTTTCTTGCTTGGATCCAAGAACTGAAAAGTCACAACTGATGGAAGAAAACCCTGACCATAGACAGAAGAGGTGGAAGGAGGGCTTCAGGGTGGATTCAAGTCATCAAGTTTCTACTAAAACCATAGCCCATCCTTTTAAAAAACATCTAATCTACCAGTTCAGGCACATTATGACTCTGGATACATTTGTAGGACTTACAGCAGACTCTGTGTGTGCGCATGCACGTGTGTGTATATACACATGCACACATTTTAGATCACATTTATATATAATGAAGTATGTGGCGCTTGATTTGGTGCCCTCTATAGATCACACCTGCAGGAACGAGAACACTTTTTAAATTTTTACTCATTTATATAGTGGATATCTGATTCAAACACTGTTGACGTAGACTGAAGTGGGTTGGTCTTTAAACTTGCTTGACATTCAGGATGTGCAAAGATACTGTGTATTTCACAAGAAGAGAACAAAAAGTTTCTTAGTTATTAGTTAAGGAACAGATGGTGAAAAAAGACAGAATTTTAGAGCCAACATGCTACTGAAGCACTTCTGAAAATTTTTACCAAGAAAGTTTTGTTCAAAAGTGATGAAGATGAATCAGAACTCTATAGTTCATTACCAAAGCATTCTTTAAAAGTCTATTAAGTGCAGCAGCAACTGGAAGGTCTTTCTTGCCAGAAGATTACATCCACTAAGCAACTTTCAAGTACCCTGGAAAAAGACATCCAAAGGTATTATTTTCAGTCTTTAATAAATCGGTGGTCCAAACTGTTCATATGCAAATATGCGCTTTATAAGCACACAGGAAGTACTAGGGATGACATAATGTGAAGTCTTTTTCAACAGGCTTGTAACCATGCTATACAGATGAAGAGAAATAAGCACTGTTCTAATATCAGATTTACACTGTAATGCAACCAATTTTTGGAAAACAAAAGGAAGAGTCATTCATTTTCCTACAACTCCTCTAGAAACAGGCAGCACATACTGAAATTCACTGTGGTGCCTTGTTCCTCGTGAACTACCAGACACTCTGGAATTCAAGTTCCAAGACTAGGAACAAGGAGTCACTCAGTCCTGGTTTCATCTCCCAGGCTGTGAATGCTCCCTGCTTTAAAGAGCAGAAGTGCAGTGCAGGTGGCTCTGAGTAAGTGAATACCAGGAACTCCTTATATTTCAATCCTCACTCTGAATTAATTCTGCAACTCTGAGCAGGCAAGCCAGAGGAACACCAAAGTGGAAAGAATCTCAAGATCAATATCCTTGTGCTACTGCAGACAGACATTTCAAAAACTTTGCAAGTACTGCCTTAAAACTTCCAGAACTTCACTTCTGTGGGAGAGATGAGAAATGCTGAGTTCTTCCAAGTACTTAATTTCAGAAGACATCTTAGACCTTAGATGTTCAAACAAGAAAAGCAAGAGTAGGAGTTTTTTAGGCATAGAAGTTTTACCGAAGTGGCAAGCGTTCTCGGTGGTCCCAAGTAACAAAAAAGATTCTGTAGAATTTTGCTGTTATATCAGAACCTTTCAAGCAAGGCCATTTAAGAAGTTACGTTAGGTGTAACATAGGAAACTTCAGAAAGCCACATTAGAAAAACAAGTGAGGGCTCAAAAAAAAAGTTACAGTTTTGATACAAAAGTTACCCTGTAAGAGTCTGATCTGTAATACAAAGGGTGTGGGACTAGAATATTTGTAATTGCATTCTCTGGTAATAATACGATGGATAAGGTTATAGAAAAAATATAGAAAGCTCTTGCCTGTAAAGAAAGAATAACAAATTAGACTGCAGTGCCTTCTGTGATGAAACCACCCAGTCTACTCAATGAGATGGAAAAAGATGGAACAAAAGCTGCAGCAACTTATTAGCGCAACAGCAAGGCCACAAAGTTTAATAGCCGTGACGGAAAACAAAAGAATTGAGATGCGACAACTGCCGTGCAGTATAGGGCATCAGCTTAAAGTTTAAGAACAAACAGATCATACTGAGCAAGCAGCAGAAACAAATTAAGAGACTGTTCAAAGAAAGTTTTGAAAAATATATGTAGCCTTTTTTTAGTAGCACTGTCAGCATGCGGGTCTAGCAGGGGGTGGGAAATGGAACAGTTACGAGACCTAAGTCAGGAATTTGATACAACAATCTTCATCACAACCTCCGGGAGGGTCCTCCAAGTAGGTGCTGCACCATCTGCCATCTTAATGGAACAGTCTATGGCTGAAATGTGCTTCTTTCACAGAGGACAGTGTCGCTTTTCTTGTATCAATTAGCAGTGTGAGAGTACTGAACACAGACTATTTCAGCACTAGTTGCTAGGGCTGTTCCACGTTTATCTATGTATTCTCTGACTTTCCAAAACACACAGGGCTTTGCATATTCGGTAAAAATAGGCTTGCATGGTAGGAATGAAAAGCCATAACAAATGCGATCAGTAAGGTTCATTTCTACCCAAGGTTCATGGCACTCACAGGTGTGGTCTGTTCAGAAAGACCTGCAGCAGTGTTAAGACTAACACTCTTCATAATTCATGAGATTGCAGGGGGGGGGTATTTTTCTTCCAAAGATATGAAACACAAGGCTTCACAACAGAAACTAATTCTATGAAAGATCAGCACGTAATTGCTGTATTTAAAAAAAAAAAAAAAAATCAGGAAGGTACTACTAAGTAGAAAAAAAGCCATCAATAACTACTGAGTTAATATTTTCTTCATGTAAATTAGAACGGGATTAATTGGAGCCAAAGATGCAATTGTATGTAGTTTCACTAATCTAGATAAACTGCAAGTTTGGACACATGAACAGGATATGGGCAGTTCATGTCTATGTGCTACTTCACAATGCTCCTGGCACACACTCAGCCTTCACCCCGAGAAGAGTGCGCTCCTTCTGTAAAACAGCTCAGCTGACTCTCAGTAACTGGCTGGATGTCTGAACTCCGCACGTCTTTCCTACTTTCTGTTTTGAAATTGAAAGGTAGAAAAAACAAAGCAAAGGGTCCAATGTAACAACGAACATAAAAAAAGTCTCAGTACACTTCACTAATGCAATTAAACCAATTAAAAAAAAAGGTTGAATTAACTAATGCCCATACAAAAATGGTACTCATTTGGTTAAACCATTTCTGCTATTGCCAGTATATGAAATAACAGGAATTTATTATTTGAAGAATATTCCATGGGTAGTTTATTCTTGTCCAGAACAGTGATATTCCTGGAGTAATTTGAAAAAGTAATCTAGATGAGACCTTTGCTTGACAAAAAAGCCCACAGTCCAATCCAGTATCTGAGCAATAATATGCCAAAACAGAATGAGATTTTTCACATTTGTTTAAAATTGTGCAGTCAAATCAGCTGAATTGGTTTTAAGATTTGCATGAACAAAATCTCCAACAGTTTCTTATCCAAATGATTCAGCATTTATTAGCATAAGTCTCTGAACTGCATATACTCACTAAATCAGATATTAATCCTAATGGAGTAAAAATTAACTGAGAATGTTCAAGGAAGAACATGCTGAACATTCACATAACATACTACAGAGAAGTATTTTGTATGGGATTTAAGGGGATACAGCAAAGCTAACACCTATCTTTACACAGTCTATGTGTTCACTAAATGGAGTTTTAAATGTATTATTTGTCTTTCGTTTGCTGCTTTTTTTTTTCCTTTGTTCTAGTAGTGTTACACAAAAGTATAAATGCTTAAACCATTTGACACCAGATCTTGTAAAAGCATGTAGTAGCATCAAGGAGGTTTCACTTGCAACTTCTCTTCTGTGTACATAAAGGAGTTTTTCTCCTACTAGAGGTGTATCACCATTTTACTCATTGTCAACAAAAAGAAAAGTCAAGAAAAACTGCTGCTAGAAAACCAGCAGACTAACTAAAAATCTGTCTAGTGGTATTAGGCAAGATTACTTCAAGACTAGTATATGGTTGGCAAATGGAAGATACGCATGTTCAAGACAAAAAAAAAAAAGTTTAAGATGCAACTACTTGTGTGCTGGGAAAAGCAAAAAAGGCTTTTGCCAGCAAAAACCTGATCTGGCTCGAGCAATAGGACCTTAGGTTTCATTTAGGTAGTAAGGGCTCACATGCTTAGGAACGGTTTCTGGTTTCTCTACCTTCCTCAAACTACAAAAGTCAGTAAGGCTTAAAATTTTCAGATTAGAAAATAATGAATTTGAGATAAACCAGGGAAAACCTCAGGGAAAAGCATATGACTCAAGGCAACCCCATTTGTGTTAGCTGCAAAATAAGTGTGGTCTTAGCAGGAGAAGAAATGAGCCAAGTGAATTTGATGAGGTTGGTCAGCACCTACCCAAAATTCAACTTCAAAAAACAGAAAATAATGTGATCATACAAGTTATTTCCTTAAGAAGTTTGTGCAACATTATTAAATAAAGACAAACAAGACACTTTCATGTTGTGAGACATCTTTTGCCAAAGTGTCTTCTATGACCACAGAACTTGTGGAAGTTAGTTTTGTTTCATGCTCACACTGACTGTTGAGAATCTGGTTTGGCCAACCAGTTCTTCCATCATTTGATGTAACTGGATGTTCCCAGAAGCTTTCAGGACCGATTTAATTTTGTTGCTCCACTGGCACCTGTTCTTAAATATATGTATGTATATAGACCATCATAGGGGTCAATCAATACCTTCTAAAGTACCAGAAAGTTCTCAAGTTCACATAAGAAAGATGATTTCCTCAGCTTTAGTCTACAGAGTATTTTTGCCTAAGAGACAGAGTCCTACCTCAGACTGGGCCCAAAGTAACTATCTTTGTCACTGAAATTTCCCTTTGAAAGACTTTGGTAAATATCATTTGTTTGGCTCCATCGGTTAACACAGAACCGCTGCTCCAAGGGTGGCACAATTCCTTGTCCACTCAGACGGAAGGGCAACGTCTTAACTCTTCACCTAAACTGGTTCCAAGAAATATTGCAGCCAAAAATTTTAGAGTAGTTTAGGTTTAGTTCAGATGAGTTTAGTTCTAGACTAGCCACAGTTTTTCTAGACACAAGATGCTTGAATCATCAGAGTGAGCCATATCCTCAGGGCTGTAAATTCAGTATTCATTAGGTAAATGTCAAGATCTGAAGCTGGAATAAAGAACATACCCTGCACCAGAGTCCATAGAGGAAAGAGCTCCTGTAGAGTCCTAGAAGGAATGACAATGCTCTGCCCCAGCTCCTATTTGACAGGTAGGCAGAGAGAATCTGGATACATCCATGTCCATGTTTTACTGAATCTGAGTTTAAACAAGTTTGGTAAGTATTCTATTTCATATTACTCTAGTCCTAAAAAAAAATAAATATCATGAGACATGACCTTATCAGCAAGATTTAAACATCAAAATGTATGCATTGTCTTGAGATGAAGTGAAACATTTACTCAGAGCAGGTTACAGGATGCAATCAACTTCTTACTTTAAAATATGGCAAGTTAACAGCTTTCATTGTGGCCATTTGTTCAGCACAGTATGATAGCATAAGACCACCTAAGGACTGCAAGATAAATTAAAACTCAAATGTGGAAAGGACTATTGAAAGTTATCTACATTTACAGTTCAATCACACATTTTTATTTAACATCAGTATACAGAGGACAACCCCAGCAAGTTATTTTGTAATGTCAAGTATTTAGTAAAGTTCTTCAGCTGTAACAGTGACAATAGAACAGCTAAAAATAAGCAGTATGAAACAAACATGATCTTCTTAAAATTATAAATATACCAACAATACTTCTTAAAGCTTAATTATTGCAACAGTTAAATTAACAATAGTTCATGTTAGAAAGGCTCTATGAAATTTATTCAAGTTGTCAAGAAATTAGATGGAAGTGTAAAAAGGAAATACATATGAATTTTACTTTTGATTTTCACTAAAGTCAATACAATTTTGTACAGTATCACCTAACATGTCAATCTTTAACAAACTCCAGTATACAGAACTCATAAAATGCAGAAAAAATATTGTTTAATCTTTACATGTAAATTGACAGTAAATTAACTGACACAAATTTTATTATTGTAACATAAGCAGGCCAGCATTTTAAATATTAATTTAGTAGCTTTATGTTGTTAAAGGGGCAGACATATACAGTCATTCCAAGTACATAATCAAATTTTAAGAGGTGATAATTCGGAACATGGGTTTTCTAAAAAGTGTTTAGTAAAAGTCATGTTATTTCCTAATCCAGACATCCTCATCATAAAGCCTTTACAGGGTTATGATCTCTCCTGGCTTTACTGGAGCCACTAGTCACACCTCCTCACACACGCACACGCGCAAACACACATACCTTGCTATAAATATCACACCAGTGTACTAGGTTTAAATTCACCCTGATAATGCGGGTATGCTATGTGCAACTTTGCTATTATGCACATTACAGAAAGCTTCAAATTTTAGCATGGTAACCTGAAGTCATATAGCTGTGTTTCAGTTTTACTATAATCATCCCTGAAGTTTATACAGATACCGTATCACGTTGAAAGAAATCTATTTGATAGTACTTAAATACCAGCAATTGAACTTCAATTGTAATGATGAAATGCTCCTTTCCATTGAGGAAGAATTAGTATGTATAGCTGCTCATCTCACTCAAATATAGTACATGAATGTTTAAGTACTTTCACTAAAACAGAAGTCATACTAAAACATGATACTGTACTACAATTGTAGTTAACTAGAAAATTCAAGGATGTTATAATTTAAGTCTAAGTTTTCCTGTACAATAAGTCAAATAAATAAATTCCATGTGCACTTGTTTTACAAAATGGTAGCATGTTTATCTTGCTAGGTTATACACTGCCATTTCACCTGTTCATACTCCTCGCAAATCTTACCTTGAGCTTTCTTACAAAGGAAACAACTAATCAGCAACTTTCACTTAGATAAAATGGAGTCACTGTACAAGATGGTGAATTCAGAATTAACTTCTGAAGTCAAACACAGAAATCACATAGATAGTTCCTCTGACCACAAAGTTCAGAGAAAACTTGTTTTGCATATCCAGATACCACTTTGGTTTTTCGGGGGTTTTGTGGGTTGGTTTTGTTTTTATTTTTAATTGCTTCTGCAGGTCCTGTAATTCAGTTTGAAGTAGCTATAAAGATAGCATACGAAGTTTACCTTGGCTCCTTTAAAATTATTTTTCTATGTTTTCAGATTAATACAACAGCTCTATAATCCCATTTAGGTTTCCCATCAGGGCCTGGGAAAGACAGGGGGGAGAAGCGACAGCTAATTGTCACCATGTTGAGAAGAAAGTTCATACTCTTGTTAAGGCAACCTATTTTGCTCACCACCCTGAAGGTTCTTCTGCAAAAACAGGCTAACAAAAAATGACAGTAAAGAAATTGAAATTAATGAACCCTGAGCCTCATTCAATTTGTTTCTAATTGAATTTTGCCATTTACTTCACCTCACTCTGACTGAGAGTTAGTACAACAGTTCTGGAAGTGCAATGCAAGAATGGTATATCCAGTGAGGAAGCTCAAGGTATGATAATGTATACACTGAAGTAGTAATTTGGAAAGTTTATAAACAGTCAGGATACTCTGTAAGTACTGTGCAGCCTATCAACTATCATAAGGATCATGGCTGAAGAGACATTTCTGAATTTTTTTTCCACTAAGGGCAGCACCAGCCCAACCAGAAAAATGAAGAGAACTTGTCATACACTGTCCAATTATCCAGCACGTTCTTTCAATGGCTATTAAAAATGAGAGGGAAAGGTAGCACTGGCGCAACAGAAATTACATTAGACACTGCAAGCCTGCTTCAGTTTTCCATCCAATTCTTTCTTTAGGCTGGCAGTGGCATGAATTTAATGAAGGCCTTTTGAGGCAATGATGGAAGAAGCAGCAAGATTCAGAGGCTCTCACTCTAGAGTTGGCAGACAAAAAAGTGGCGGAGTTTTAAGATCACTTGGGGACCCATATTTCAAAAGGAAGACTAGAAATAGCAGCTTTAAATCCCAAAGTAATGGGATAGCCTAGGATAAAACAGCTGGCGAAACAGAAATGAATGGTATATAACCCAGTAAGAAAGACATTACCATGAGTGTTTTATACTTTGACAATTTTCATTAAATAAAATTATTAAGTGCTTTCCTATAAACAAAAAGGATGGTCATAATGTCCTTCTGGCACAAATATTTTCCTATCAAAGCCCTGTAAACATGCCACCAAAATTTAGTTTTTACCAGCAGAGTGAGCTCACTAGAAATGCAAGTAAAATCAGAAAAACAAATTAATTTGAAAAATTTTAAGTAAATACTTCCTAAACAATATGGCATTTACATCACTGTGCAATATATTAATTTTGAAAGTGATAACTTCAGCATGAAAATTACTTACCTGTACTTAAAGTTTTCCATATTGGCCAATACATAAATCCTGATTTTTGGTACTGCATACTTTATCTCTGAAATATTTGAAATGTCATATTCCAAATCAAAGTCAATACACAAAAATATTTAAGTTATACCCAGTCTAACAAAACCCACCTCAGCCACTGAAAATAAATTTAACAGTGTAGTGTTTAGTAGTACACAAAGGAGTTTTAGAACAAAAAGAAAATATAGGTCACAATAGAAATCTGAGGCACTGCTGTATGCGTATAAAGTTAATTCATAAGATGTGAATTGCACTGAGTCACAGAAGTGATAACTGCTTTAGTATTTTCATTTAGGAAAAACATTTTAAATAGTTTAGTGTTTTGGGGGGGGTGCTCTTTTTTTTTTTTTTTTTTTTTTTTTTTTAATTAATGCTGGATCTGTAGTTGTTAGGCAAAAACATACTTTTAGGGAACACCCTCCTCCCTTCTGCCCAGAAAAGGGTTTACAATTTTTTGTTTTAGATTCAACCTTTAAATATGCATTAAGATGCAGAGCAGACATAGCTCTCTACGCATACCTATGTTGTGACAAATTTGATAACATCTCAAAAGAAACTTACATTATACAAACAGTTTTAAGAAAAATTACTGAGTTTTACTTAGAAGTTTATAGCAATGAAGATGTGGTATATAAATATATACAGTACCTCCACTTCAAAAGTCAGATTTATGAACCAAATAGTTAAAACCTAATGAACATCAGATTTTCATTTAGGTTGCCCAACATGGCAATATTCAGGTGTTACCAGATTATTTCTTTTTCTTCAGATAACCTACATGCCCTTTCAGAAATTTTCACAAAACTAATGGTCCTTTTTGCTAGATCAACTCTGGTAATGTTTTCATAGCTGTATTACTTTAAAATGTTGCTGGCAAACAAAGCTATTGTAGCACAAAGTACTTTTTAATAAAATAATCACCACATTTAGCTTCATTCAAAATTTAGCTTGCTATACATTGGACAGAAGAAAAATAAAGTTTTATCTGTGTTCAAGTGCATTAACAACAAGAGTTAAAACTAGTAATATATTTTAATGAAGATTCAAATGATAGAACAGGTGCCATCAAAAAGCACGAGCTTGTCAATGATCAAATTGCCTAACAAAACTGACAGTAACATAACACTGAAACTACTTAGAGAAAGCTTGCATGATTTTCCCTAACTTAACAAATACATAAATCAAGACCTGGCTAAAATTAGAGTTCCTTGATAGTACTGATTCACAATTTCAAGAGCATAAACTACAGTCAGTAAAGGGCTCACAAATCTGTGCATAAAATGGCTGACGTTTTAATAAGTGGTTTTACATTAATGGCAGGCCACCACAGAAAAGTATAGAGGAATAAAACACTTCGGTTTTAATTTTTTCAGAGGCTCACATTTCTCACTAGACTTATAAGCAGCAGCTTTTCATAAGCTACTCTCATTGGGAGTGCTGTATTTTTTAGAAAACATTAGAAGGATTATAGTTATTTTAGTGATTGACAGGTTTTACTTCAATTTTTACATAAATAGCTTTTACCATATTGTGGTTATGCTTAAGTATAAGAACACTGATCAATAGTTTAGATGCACAGTATTTATTTCTTCTGCTGGAAGGCAACTATACTTAATAATTGTATCCAAGACACTTCAAATCATTCAGAAATATGGCATGCAGTATCCAAAAGTATGGCTCTGAGGATTTTTTTTTTTTTTTACATTAAGCATAAAGAAATTTTATATTCAACATTCATTTATATTTCAAGAAAACTACCTATTCAGAGTTCTAGTTCTTTGATGCAGCATTAAGGATTAAAACTTACCACTTTACCAGGCCTTGCCCATGTGCAAATAAATCCCTCCTGACAAGCAGTGACTATACAGTCTTCAAGAAAAATTAACACAGTCAGTCTTTCATGTGCTATCTTTTTACAGATAAGAGGCTCTAACAAGGGAACATCTTCCATTCGGGGACAGAGAGGTGTTCCCAAAGTTTTAGCTGGGTCCGTTTTGGTTTTAGTAACTAGGTTCAGTTTGTCACTGCTCTTGCTAGATATATGTCCCATGCTATGATTTCTCTTGTGATCTTTTTCATGGTGTCTTTCCTTCCGATCGTGTAGCGATAAGGTTGCAAATTTACTAACACCAGAAGCAATGGCACCATCCATGACACTGCTTTTACTGCCAGCATTTGAGACTGCAGAGTGTGGAAGGCTGTTTGACCGTGGAAGAGGAGGGGGTACAGAGTTTCCAGGTGTTGTGATACTGTTTCCATTACTTCCTGGGTTAGTTCCACCACTTCCAGCAGGTGGACTTGTGGCGTTCATGACATTTGTATGTGTCCTTGCTCTTGAGAGAGGTTGGTGAGGGAAGAGGATATCTTCTGTAAGATCCCACAAACAGAGCTGCGTGTCCTGGCCTACTGAACCAAATCTATACGTAACGCTTACTGGACGGCTGTCTGTAGAGTTCCTTTTGGATAGCCTAGATTGCGTACTATTTGCTCGATCTCTGCCAAAATGAAGGTCTTGGAAATCCTCATCACTTCCGCTAAATTCCATCGGGTCACTCTCTTCTACACTAGTGGTATATGGATCAAACGCAACAACACTGACCCATGATTTATGTCCGTGGCCTCTCGCTATTACTCGACAGTCCACGAAAGACCAAACTGTTACCAAGTCATCCTCTCCACCTGTCACTATGTATTTCCCATCAGGACTCCAACACACACACAGCAGTCCTCCAAAGTAGCTTTTCATTGTACCATGCAATTCCACTGAATCAAAGTTAAACACACGAAGAAAACCATCCTGGCTCACACACGCCAAGAACTTCCCATCTGGGGAAAAGGCAAATTCATTCAGGGCACCCTCACCTACTGTCCATTTAAGCAGAGGGTTTCTTGTGGATTTACTCTTGCAAGTGTGAACTGCAAAACTTTCTCCTTGTTTAAGTAGCTGGTAGTGCGGGGCTGTGGTACCACAAGTGTGCTCCACGTTATACAAGTACATATTGCCACTGGAATGAGCTACTAGGAAAAGGCTTTCCGAACCTGGTACCCATTTTACACAGGTTACTCTGGATTTGTCTATTAGTCTCTGTGAAAAACAAAGAAGATACACATCAGAAAGTCTGAAAATTAAAGTTTTAATAATTAACTGTAAATCTGAGCTTTCTGGGGAATGGGGAACAATCCTTAAGCAAAGTGAACTCAGCGTTCTATAAAGGAGCTATGTTATTGTATCTGCAAAAACTTATAATCTTATCAGACAGTAAAGAGGAAATTATTTTTAGACAAAGTGCTACCAAAGGTTATTATTGTGGTCCAGTCACATTCCACAAAGAACATACTTCAATCAAGCCAATCTGTTGTTATGAATCTAAAGGTAGTGTTCTTAGGTTTATTTTTTGCTGTGTAGGTTGAAGAATATGAAAAGAAAACCATCAATAAAACACAGAATGAGCTAAAGGGAAAAAAGGCAGTTACTCATCTGTACTACATAACAAACAGGTTACAAATCAACAACAGTACATTTAGACTCCTGTTTTATCTGAAACCACAAATAAAATTCATCGGGGGGGCGGGGGGGGAGGCTTTAGGAGCCTTTACCAGATTTTACTGATTCAGGGAACAAAAGCTACATACACAGTGATCCCGTTACCACGTGGCTGGAAAGTTAGTAGTTAAATGCACATGCTTCAGTGAATTCAGAAGGCACCAAATACTCTTCACCTTGGAATCCCCACCCACCCTCCAATTACTTATCATTCATTAGCCAAGGACCTGTCAATACTCTCAGTTACCACCTGATTAAGAAGCTTCCTTTAAAGAAAAACATTTTAATAGAATCCATCATTGCAAAAGAATGAACACACACATTAAACAAACACTGCTGATCATAATGTCTTCAATGCTGTAAGAACTCAGAGATAAAGTTTGACTCCTTGAGTTTGCTAGTGTAGTTCTGGTGGACTTCTAAAACTTACCAACTCAGTCATGGCATCACTCAACTGCAACTTGGAGACAAGTAATTCTTTACATGCACATTCAAGATTTGTATTTGGCATAGATTGATTATAGGCTGAAAGAAGAGCTCAGCTACACAAAAGGCAAGAATGCAAATACGAAGAGCCTAACGATACCAGAACAAGTTACAAAAGTGTTAAACAAAGAACAAAAAAAAAAATCCCCCCCAAACCTTGCTATGCTGTTCATCACAAACAAAAAAACCAAACTAATGGATAATTCATTGACTGTTATCAATTCTGGGCCTGTAACTATCACTGGAAAGCAGCATCTGGTCATTTTAGATTATATTTACGTGTATACTTTTGCTGCTGTCAACCTCAGTGTAAGACCAGGAAGCCTCTCTTCTGTAATTTCTCATTGGTTAAATTAGCTATTTTGCACTGGAGAGCTGAGATGTCACTTAATCTGGGAACGTCTCCTCAAATGTGGTAGCTTTAAAATAACATATTCTTAGCTTCTGTCGTGATATTTTAAATAGTTTGTCATGTGTTCAGTGATACCTATCATTCATGTCTCAGTAATGATGAGATCAGAAACATTAGACAGAAAGTTACCTGGTACATACCAAGAGAATATGGACAGGGAACATCAGCCCAGCCCGTTTGCTATAGGCAATAGTCCTCTCATTACAAAACTACTGCTAATACAGCAACAAAGCGAAATTTCTTGCTCTCCTCTAGTAGAGTAGCTCAACGTGACATACAACCTCTACTCATAAGAGCAGTTGCTCAAATTTTATGCTAGAAATGGCATTTTAAGTCCATAATCTTGTTGGGTTACATGATCTTAAATATTGTACAGAAATCCTGCAAACCTAATTTTTACTCCAAGGAGGCTAGGAACAAAACAGAAGATTGCAATCTGCAATGAGAACAGATTAGCTCAAAGAGACAAGACGCAGAGAGACTTTAAGCTGATATGTAGCAAGTGACTACAACTCAACCCCTTCTCAACCAGCAGAGCTTTAAATTCAGCAGGAACATAAAAACTCTGAAGTTATGACTTTCTGAAGACTTTCAACTGGGCTCACACACTTCTGCAGCACAACAAAACAAGACTTGAAGTCAGTATGACTAGCAGATTCATTACAAGAATGGACTGAATGCAGTATCAAGTAAATCAGTGGAGTAGCTGGGATAAGGAATTTATGTTCAGTTTGGTGAAAGAATAGTAAGTGAAGGAACTTCAGTCACCAGTCAGGAAGGCAAGCCAAGATTATCTTAGTAGCCATGTTTTGAACAAGCTTGAAGGGACAAAATTATAGGCATAGGCCACAAAGGAGTGAAAAAACTGAGGCAATCAAGGAATATGCATTAAGGTCTGACAAAGAGCTTTGGCAACACAGGTATATGAAAAGTTTATTAGGAAAAAAAATGCAGCTTAAGGCTTTAGTTTAAATAAAAAAAGAATAAAAAAAATTATGAAAGAAACATAATTGAACTGGCTAGGTGTTGGCTAGCTTAAGAACAACCAACTACCACATGGAAACAACTGATTCTGTGAGGTATACTTGGTTGTTTTGGGGCATAAGAAAATATCACTAATTTAATTGACACAGCTAGAAGGAATACCACTGTTGATACAGATTGATTTAGGTAGGCAGCCACAAGCTGCATAGTATCACCCACCTCAGCCTTTCAAGTCCCTATTGTCTTCTACATCAACAGAATTAAAAAAAAAAAGGGGGGGGAAGAGTAACAAGTTAAAATGCAATAGCCTTACTGCAGTCTAAGTTCAACATAAACTTCTGTGTCATAACAGGTTAAGTTATTTCACATATCACATACGATTAAGTGCTATCCTGATTGCTTTATCACAGGTGATAGTCAAAACAGAGGTTTGGGCTACCTGAATCACCAAATTACTAACAGGACAGGTGGTGAATTCTATTACCTCTAACCCTAGTGCTAAATCTGTTGAAAGGTGTAAACACTCATTTAGACCACCTTCTGCCTATGAAGACAGGTTTATTCTCACTATCTAAACTATAAATAGATTCAAAACCCAATAGGCACCTTCATCTTGAAGCAAACAAAATGGCTCAAACATCAATGGTCACTAATGTTTCTCTGAAATGGCTTTTCGATACAAGCCAGAACTTCCAAACACATCCAGGGCAAACTTCAATACTGTAACTGACAGATTAAAAATATATAAAAGTTTTAGATTGGTTGTAAATGCAGATAAGATCAGTGTAGGAAACAAGAATTTGTCATTTAACTCTAGCGTACTGTGCACGTAGTTTTGGTAACACTGAGCAAATCCTTAGGTTAGCTTTGTGGAAAATAGATCACCTCATTTAATTTCCACCAAACTGTCAAAGAATGTATTCCCACCAAAGTAATGCTGGTTATAGTACAAAGAAAAGACAACACAGTCTAATGGAAAGTGGCTTCAGTGCTTCCATCATTTGTAGGCTACCACAAGAACTATTCAGCCTGCAACACAGCTTTACACTGCAGACTCTAGACAGTTAAACAACATCAAGGAATGTAAGCATGCATTGGACCTTTATGTAAGTATTTCAGCAGGAGTTTTCCTCAAAGCAACTATAGTTCAGCTACAAGAGTGGGAACTGCTCTGTGATATGAAACTCTAGTTGTTTATAGTATTTCTACTGCCATTTGTAATACTTGCACTATTATCATACAAGATTAAATCAGAGCTGTACTTACACAAGCAATTTGTTCACAACCAGACCAGCACTCCCAGTGGTGAATTTGCACCAATGACAAAGTTCGAGTTTTTTTGGTTTGGAGTTGTGTTTTTTTGCAGGGAGAGGTGTGAGGACAATGCTAAAATGAACATTTCAACTATTTATACAGAGGTTTCTACCAGAGTACTCCATGCAACATTAAGATTCTCCAGCACCGTTTCCCACTCAGCACAAGCAGAGAGACAGAGCAGGTGGGAAAAGGCTAAGTAAGAAGAAAAACACCCCTCTTCTGATCTAGATGTAGCTAATTTTAGAAAGCTGAGGAGGAATTAGACAGTTCTAATTATAAAACATCCCCATTGAGAACAATACTTCAATCTTCTTTGCACAAAGACAGAGCAAGGCAACACATCTCTCTGAGGTGGGAAGGATATGCTTGCTCAGTTTGAAAGCTGCACAAGGCTTAACTTCATCTGCAAAGCTCTTATCCAGATTTGAAATTTATTAAAAAAAAAAAAAAAGAAGAAAAAACAAAAAGACCTGCAAAGCTCTTTGCTATTACCCCCCCAAGTCACCTGCAGCTGGATTAAAAACACAAAAAGGAGAAAAAAAACCACCCCCCAAAAAACAACCAACACCCCCTAAACCACGCAAATTCCTGTAGCTTACCCTCTGCAGAAAATGCTGTCAAAAATTTCTTTCCTTGTTAGCATCTAGACACTTACTCTTCTAAGAATGCCAATACTACCAGATAAAGCCAGTGGTCCTGTAACTTGGCATTAATCATCCCCCTCAGTACTCCCTTCTATCTTTTCTTATTGCACAGCAGCAGAAAAAGCAGATGGAGAGTTTCAGGAACATCACATGGCCAAGACATCATAAGCCTTCAGCTTTTTCTATGCAGCATTCAGCTTGATATCCTCGTCTTCCCCAAGCAAGCCTTTAAGAATCCTTGATACAGTTTCTGCTGTAACATCCTGACCATAAGAATTGGTATTTTTACCTTATTTAATATTTAGACCATAATATATTAGTTAAATAGAGGCTTAAATGTTTTCTTCTTCATTCGGAACCAGAACCCTCAGAAACAACTGACTGCAGAGCACATGCAGCAACATTTAGATCTGTAGACCTTTTTTCCATCAGTTAACTGTCATTAACTCTAGTTACAGTATTACCCAAACTAGAAAGTCCTAATTTTTAAAGTGCAAAATATTCCTTCATGAATAACATTTTTGTATACGTATTCCAAGCCAATGAAACAGCTGAAAAACAAAGGCAGTGACTGAATGATAAGCTGTATAGGCAAACAGAGCCATCTACAGAACTCTGAAAAATGTAGGATCTTTAATATCACAAATACATTGCATGCAACAATGTTAAGATTTCTACTTACTTCCTCATTAAATAATTTGCTTGTTTCTTTTTTAATAGGGTCTATAAGTTGGACCTGGCCTGCAGAGAAGCCCACTAGAAGAGACACACTTTCTGCTGTGGCCGTTAAGTGATTGAAGTCATGGCATGTAGGTTGTGTTCCTTTGTATATCCTTTTGTCTATTGGTTTACTCAAGTCCGCAGCCTGCAAAGAGAGTAAACAGAATTAAGACAGTTTATCACAATATGCGTATATAACCAGTTCTATTTGCAACAATTTATGCAGTCACAAAACCCTACTTTAAAAAGCAGCTTTGTATTTATCAAGACATCCAAGATGTCATCAAAAGGTTTATCTTTTCATATAATGCAATACTTGTGTTTTTCAATTTTGCTAAACAGTATACCTACCTAGCCTTTGCAACTACATCACATGACAAACCAGTGAAAACCATTCAGTAACACAAAGGCTCCAGTGAGTCCTCAATATCAACCTATTCCCCAAAGGCTTATCCTGCCAGAAGAGGCATTCCATCACACAGAGACAAGTTATCTTCTACCTTCCTAGTAGCAGCTTTCTCAATATTGAGTACAACCAATTTTGGATTAAAAATAGCATATTCTCAATCACCTGATTCTTGTACTCTAAGTCTAGCCTTTTATAACAGGCAAACATACAATATTGGTCTCAATTTAAAAAATGATCAACTAGATCCTAGGAGAGCATCTTCTAGGAACACTGACTCCAGATGCTGATACTGTGATCATAAAACATATTTTAAGCCATTAAGCTACAGAGTAATTGTGGTTCTAACACTGAACACAGAATTCAAATATAGCTCAGACAAAGTAAGTGCTAACAAAACTGAAGAACCTCAATATAAACAACTGAAGATCTGGCACTAAAGTGTCAGAAGAATCAAAAGGAACTGAAAAGCAATTTAAAATGCGCTCTCAGTTGTATAACCCATGTTTATCCCCATATCACTTCTGGACAACCTAATCTTTCATCATCCAGTGATTAAACCCCATATATTTCATATGCAAAACGATACATCAGGTTCAACCTTTTTTTTGTTTGTTTTTTTAAACTCCCTATTTACTAGGTTCAGAGTCTGTAATTAGAAAGCTGCAGACACTCAACAATGTTACAGACCTGAGATGTAGCTGTGATTTGGGACTCTAATTTTGATACATACTTTTTCAGTATTTTTAGTCAGAGGGAACTGGGCCAGCAATATAAGAAATAAAACTTCTTTGAGGAAGAGGACAAGCTTCACATAAAAGAAAGTTGCTCCAGTGTATTAAACCTTCAAAGATGAGGTCTAAAGAGCAGCAAATCCTTGGTGTGCATGGAGCTACACAGCCAGAAACTAGACCTGTCAGTAGGGAAAAATCATAACTAGCTACACAGTGATTCATGTCAGGCGAGCCATTTCCAAGGCAAATTTAACTACAGTATATGCATGATAAGCATATATATGCAACAGTATTAAAGTTGCACTTGTGTTTTGCAGCATATATTATAAACCAGTTTAATCAGGTGTATGGCCTCCTGGTTGAAAACTCAAAAATGAGATGATGTATTCCAACTTCTAAAGTCAGCAGATTAAAAAGTTATTCTCCAGAGCCCAGAGATCCATTATAAGCTAAAGAAGAATATTAGCAATACATCTTCAAGGAGAACTTAAATAGAATACTAGCTCTACTGGGAAATCATAGGATTAGGTGCATGCCTACCAAGGAGCATTCAGAGACACATGTAAATCTGTAATTTGAAGCTGAAAGATCAAATCCTAGAGGCCATGCAGTTATCTCTTTTATTGTGCAAGATTCCCTTGTCCTGTGTCACTACAAAAATAAGTGATATCAAGGGATAACTCTCAAAATTGAGGTAGCATTTCTATCTGGAAGACCATTCTATAGAAACATATAGATGCATCCCTCCATACCTCAAAGAAACACAGAGTTAACAAGGTACCACATCTCTCTCCTCTCACCCATGAGACTTGAAGTTGTGTCCTCTGGACTAAAGTTCCAGCAGGACCCAATGCCTAAGAAAGAAGATCCCTTTTAAAGTAAATAGAACTCAGCCTGAATCATGCTGAATGATCAGAGAACCATAGACTCTCCTAGCCAGCAGAAAACACAGGTATTCCCAGGTTGTTCTTCTGAATCTTCACTATCATTTTAAGCAGCAAAGTATTAAGAGGTGGCTATTTTCAGATTGGAACTATACCTTGCTCTTTCGTCTTGCTGAGGTTTTATATCACTAGCTTTTGGTTTTGTTGTCTGACAAATTTCGTGTGACTGAAGTTCCCCATCTTCTGAAATTATGTGATAACAGATCCAGCAAGACATGAAATTCTGATATATTAAATCTAAGCACAGACTTCACTGTGCTTGTTCTAGCTGTTCTCTGGGAACCAGATGGCAGTGACAATCTGTCTAAACTTAAATGGAGAACAAACAAACTAATTCAACCCAGAATTACCAGGCTTCTACTGACAGGGATGCCCCGCCTTTTATTTACATGCAGCTAGTGTTTTCAGTTATAATATAGTTGTCTCATGGAGATAAGTCAAATCTACAAGCACAAAAGTACTCTCTGAGTCTTGATCTCTCTTAATTGAAATACAGGGTAGAATCAATGAGCATAAGAAGTAGGAGACTTTTTTATTTCTGCACAGTTGAAGGATTGCTGTTGGATTTTGGTAAGAACAAGAAAAGAGCTTACTCATAAAATTCAGTCATGCCTGGGACTCAGCATTTCATTAGCTCACCACTAAGTCCATTTGCTATAGCTATTTTGTGGAAGATTTGATTCTCAGAAAAGAGATCTGAGTTTACAACTGTCAAATCCTAGGATATGACATTATTTACTGAACAAGGTGATGTAAGCTGCCCCCCTCTCAGAAGAATGGTGATATATTTTGAAAGAGAATAGAAAGATCTTGGGATTAAGTGTTACCAAACAGTAACCCTCACCTCAGGCACCCTCACCTCTGCTTGAGCTGGGAGCAAGCTATTTGCTTGCTTCCTGTTCCAGTTCCCCTTACCATTCTCTTCTGTAAAACACTCAGCCCTATTCCAGCCTGTCCATTTAGAGAAACTTACTCCATTGTGGATGATTCATGATGAGAGCAACACTCTGTAATTAGAACTTAAGTCTAATCATGACTGAAAGAAGGTTGGGGCATCTAATGCAAGGTTAAGAATCAATACCATCCTCCTTTCAAATAAAAATCTGTGCAAGCCTTTGAAGTACATCTTTGCTAATCAAGACTCTAGTATTAGCAGCTGGGCCAACTGACACCTGCATGTCATGGTTTAACCCCAGCCAGCAACTAAGCACCAGACAGCCACTCACTCACTCCCCCACCCCTGGTGGGATGGGGGAGAGAAGCAGAAGAATAAAAGTGAGAAAACTCATCAGTTGAGATAATGACAGTTTAATAGGTAAAACAAAAGCTGCGCACGCAAGCAAAGCAAAACAAGGAAATCATTCACCACTTCCCATCGGCAGGCAAGTGTTCAGCCACCTCCAGGAAACCAGGGCTCCATCACGCATAAGGGTTACTTGGGAAGACAAACACCATCACTCCCAACATTCCCCCCTTCCTCCTGCTTCCCCCAGCTTTATATGAGGAGCATGACATCATATGGTCTGGAATATCCCGTTGGTCAGTTGGGGTCAGCTGTCCCGGCTCTGTCCCTCCCAACTTCTTGTGCACCCCCAGCCTACTTGCTGGTGGGGTGGGGTGAGAAGCAGAAAATGCCTTGACTCTGTGTAAGCACTGCTCAGCAATAACTAAAACATCCCTGAATTATCAACAGTGTTTCCAGCACAAATCCAAAACGTAGCCCCTTACTAGCTATTTTCAAGAAAATTGGTTCTATCCCAGCCAAAACCAGCACGCTGCGTTAGAAGTCTGCTCCTACCAACATACAGTGGTATTTCCTTGGGCAAAGGAACAATGAATAATAGTTATCAGGCAACAGGAACAAGAGGAATCTCACACAACACCTGTCTAAAGTTAGTGAAGCAGCTGAACAAAATAGGTTTACCTGGGGCATCAACAGCTTCCGAGTCCTGCCTTTTAATAGATTAAAACTCTCTAGAGAACTTTACACTTTACAGAAGAAAAATTGACCAACTTTGCCATTTAGTTCTTTGTGATGAATTCATACTCTAGAAGTAAAACATGAACCATGCAACTGTTTTGGAGACTTCCTAGTCCCATTTAGTTAACTCTCACAACACACTATTTTAGCAAAATTACCCCCCCTCTGCTAGGGTAGGGAGGTAAAAATAAATAAATAAATAAATAAATAAATCTAACAGTCTAGCAGTTGCCCATTCACCCTGAATCATGACTTCAGCAGAAAGGCAGTCAAGTGGAACATCTTAACCACAGCTTTAAGTACCTAAACACTAGGAATTGGGGGGGGGGGGGGGAGAATCAGTCACCTCAGTCTGAAGCAAATATTTAAGTTTTCAGATTCTGTTATTTGAAATGTCTGATTAGGATGGGCATCAATAACCTTGGTTCTGTAGCTGTATGTAATTTTAAGGTCAAAGCCAGATTACTATCTGTCCAAGATTCATTCTTTTTATATACTACTGATCCGAGTCTTAGAGCTTTCATACTAAGATTTCCCATACAGTGAATCACATTATTTCAAGTCAGCATTTAATCATACTCCTTGACAGGTGAGATTTCTTCCTGTACCTTTTCTTTTCCTAACTTACATATTCAGCTTTCTGCAAATTTTAGTTGAATTAGATGTATCATAGATGCTATATTTCCTTCTGTGCTGGATTGACCCTGGCTGGACACCAGGTGCCCATCAAAGTCACATCTATCACTCCCCCTCCTAAGCTGGACAGGGGAGAGAAAATAAAACAAAAGGTTCATGGGTTGAGATAAGGACAGGGAGAGATCACTCACCAATTATCATCACAGGCAAAACAGACTCGACTGGGGGAAACTAGTTTAATTTATTACTAATCCAATCAGAGCAGGGTAATAAGAAATAAAAATAAATCTTAAAACATCTTCCCCCACTCCTCCCTCCTTCCCAGACTTAACTTTACTCCCAATTTTCTCCACCTTCTCCCCCCCAAACAATGCAGGGGGATGGGAAATGGGGGTCACAGTCAGTTCATCACACGTTATCTCTGCCGCTCCTTCCTCCTCAGGAGGACGACTCCTCACACTCTTCCCTGCTCCAGTGTGGGGTCCCTCCCACAGGAGACAGTCCTCCATAAACTTCTCCAACATGAGTCCTTCCCACAGGCTGCAGTTCCTCATGAACTGCTCCAACATGGGTCCCTTCCACAGAGTGCAGTCCTTCAGGAGCACACTGTTCCAGTGTGGGTCCCCTGCGGGGCCACAGGTCCTGCCAGAAAACCTGCTCCAGCGTGGGCTTCCCACAGGGCCACAGCCTCCTTCAGGCATCCACCTGCTCCTGCGTGGGGTCCTCCAGGGGTTCAGGTGGATATCTGCTCCACCGTGGACCTCCACGGGCTGCAGGGGGACAGCCTGCCTCACCATGGTCTTCCCCACGGGCTGCAGGGGAATCTCTGCTCCAGCGCCTGGAGCACCTCCTCCCCCTCCTTCTTCACTGACCTGGGGGTCTGCAGGGTTGTTTCTCTCACATGTTCTCACTCCTCTCTCCGGCTGCAGTTTCTGTTACACAGGTTTTTTTCCGTTCTTAAATCTGTTATCCCAGAGGTGCTACCACCATCACTGATGGGCTCGGCCTTGGCCAGCAGTGGGTCCGTCTTGGAGCCAGCTGGCATTGGCTCTGTCAGACATAGGGGAAGCTTCTAGCAGCTTCTGACAGAAGCCACCCCTGTAGCCCCCCCGCTACCAAAATCTTGCCATGCAAACCCAATACACCTTCCAAGCCAAAAAACATCTCCAAGATCAGAACGGAAAGGAGTTATTTATTAATTTATCTCCGATAATTTCAACTGCAGTCATCAAAATGCTTCCTTTAGATACTTAATAGTATTTAATATCACATTTGCCAGGAGACTGGCTTTCAATGGGTCATAGCTATAAGTGAGATCAAGACAGAATATTAGGTCTTTAAGCCTGGAAGTAAGGGGAAACATTTAATAAAAATTTTACTTCCAAAAATCCTCTTAAATTCTCTCTTGTCCAGAGAATTAATTGATCATGAATGGCAGATTACAGATTAGCTATGTATGTAGAGCTCCAGCGCAAAATAAAAGAGAAGACACAAAGAACCAAGATACACTTTTGAAAACAATTTCCTCAGCATTTCTGGAGCTTGGAATTCACAACTTATTGCCTGTAGCTTGATATCTCTTCAATACCTGGCTGTCTAGGGATGTAATGGTCTCTGGTCTGTAAACAGAACAATTTGAGAAAGCTGTGCTTGTTATAATGCTCTACAAGTAACATGAGAAAACAACTCTTAGGATTATTATTAAGTGAACTTTATTGAACTTCACAGGTGGTCTTTAAACCCTAGCTGAAAAAAAGAGGCAAGGTAACCCTTGCTGCAGCACTTTGCCTTAGAGTATCCCCTAGTGAACAGCACAGGGTCTTCCAGGACAGACTTGCTAACTGTATTAGCAAGGACAGGGAAAACTAAACCAGGAGGCCCCTTACAGCTTGTTTATTCTTCCTCCATGTCTGTGCTGGTCTCCCTCTCCCTCCTGCAGAGCTAGCTGAAGGACAGAGAAAGTTGAGGAACATGGCAAAAAAGCTGAGTTACCCTGGAGATATTTGCAGAATTTTCTGGCAAACTCTGTTCATTGTTTCTGCCAGAAATACTAGCTTCAATACTTCACACTGGAAATCCCTCTGATTACTTTATTATCAAAGGACTAGATTTCCAGATCTCTTTTGTAGAGCCCAAATACAGCTCACTTAATATTAGCAATAGAATCATTTGTAGTTACTTCACTGTTGCTTTGAGCTGGCCTGATCTTATAGCTGACCCTGTTTTGGGCAGGAGGTTAGACTAGAGACTCTGAGAGGCCCCTTCCAACCTGAATGACCCGAGATCCTAAGCTTAGGATCAACCAAAGCAGCAGCAACATGGCCACTCCCGGTTTACTTAACAGGTCTGGTTTACATCTTAAAGGAATTTCACACAGGCAGAAAACAGCAGCAACAAGTTAGTTGTCTTTCCCTATAAAGAACACTGATGTAGAGTAAAAGTTCTGCTTGATGTATATGAGATACATAACAGAAAGTCCAAGCAACGCTTCCTGCAACTATAAAGCCCTAATAAAACACTCTTCAGTGCAGCTGACAGTGCCATAGCCAATCAGTAATAAACTGGCTTCTATTATAATTATAACTGCATGTAAGCTGATAGACTGCTGACTATAACGACCTTAGCTTTCTCAGTAGAAAGTTTAAGGTCTGGCAAGAACACACATCAGTTCCAGGGTCTCTTCAGATTCAACAGCATGAAATTTTCAGGTAGGGCCACTTCAGAAGTCCCCAAAAAACTTAAATTAGTTTGAAAGTGGTAACACTTGTAAACTAAAAAAAAGTATAAATTCTCTTTAGGATTCTGTAAAAAGCCATCAGACAATCATTTGTAAAGTTGCCCTATTTATACATAGCTACAATAGGTTTCTTAAATGTAAGGACAGTTTCTGAAATAAGTAAGAGCAGCTTTTTCCATACCCGAGTGATGTGCTTAGCTTTAAGGGTTGCATAATAGGTGTTTTGTGTGTACACACAGGACTAGTTTTAAGTGTCTCCTAAGCCTTGCAAAGCCATTAATGCTAGGGAAATTGTTCATCTTTATTTTGCAACACTGCATTCAATGTACCTGCTTTACATTAAAGTCACATGTGTAAACCTCAAGAAAACTATTTTAGTTTTGCTTTTAAAATTTGGCTGATCTTTCAACTCTATGAATTGAAGCACCAATAGCTTAACACTCACAACAGCACAACCAATGCTGGAGTTGCTGCCAATTTATATAAGGGCAAGTATGAACTAACACTAAAAACAAGCACATGCATTCACTTTCCCTTATTCCTCTCTAATTGAAGACAAGAGAACCTATGAGAAAGGGATGAAAGTTGCACTGGACAACATGGATTCTGAAAATTAAAAACTAAGAAGTTGGGACAAAAACAATTAGCAGGCAGGAAAAAGAATCTGCTATTTTTAACATACTGCCTCAAAGACTTTCCATTAAGTTATCTCTATAGCTTCCTTTCTCTAGAAAGTCTCCAGAAAGTGTAGCTGCCACTTGGTGCCATTTTAACTTCCATAAATATTAAGATCTTGATCTTCAAGACATGATCATTATTAATTTGGCTTCAGTGGCATACCTTCTGATGTACCTTTTCTAATACATAAATATTTTGAATGACCTCACTTAAAGTTTAAAATAATTTGCATTTATACCTGCTCCCAACAAAAGTGTTTCAAGATTTATTTCCACTCAACAGAACATTTACTCTCCTGAACAACACTGTTTCTCATAAATGGGTTCCTGTATCATTGCAGAAGGTTTTTTATAAGTTACAAAGCACTTGATTAAATGCTGAACAAGAACACTTAAGGCATGTGACAAGAGTTTCTAGGATACTGTGTAAGAACAGCTCTGTTAGTAAAACAGGGACACCAAGTAATTTTATTTAACCTAATTTTTTCGAGCGTTCCACAGAATTCATCCATAACAAAGTCTTAAAGATCAATTTTGTACAAAGCCGTTTGCAAATTCGGGAAGCTACTTGATATTCTTCTCCTTTCTAGATTTAACTAGCACTTGGGGCCATCCAAGACATACATGACTTTTGAAAGGAGAAAAGCATTAGTTAACAAGATTTCAGCGTTTATCCATACAGACAACTATGACCACATACATTAAGATAAAAGCTCTAGTCCAGACAACTGGACATAAATCCATATCTAGTCAAAGATCAGTTTAGTTTTCTGAAGCATCCAATAAAATAATCATATTCTGTTTCCAGAAGAATTATTCTAAGCACTCAGAGCAAAGAGCATGCACTGGTTTGAAATAAATCTATGTGATATTAACTGGACCAATGGATATATAATTGCCAAGATCAAGAAAGTGGATGTGAACACCATAGGGAACACACATAAAGGACTGTTTGATTTACAACTTACCATAACAATGTTAACTCCATTTTAGTAAGGATATAAACCAAAATATTTATCTGGTTACAGTATAGATCAGCACATCCTATTGGAACTTATCTAAGGTGAAAGCACCAGTCTACCAATAACACTAGAAAAAGTAGACTTTTTATTTAAAAAGAGTTCCAAGAACCCAGAACAGCAGCATCCCAAAAAAAGAAAAATAATTTTTTGTTTACAAATCCCCATTCACTTTAGAGGTACATATAGAATCAATTTACCCTTTGTTTGTGAGACCAGGCAAAGGGCATTAAGGTAGGACAGACATGTTAACACATTTGAACTACTGAAGGCCAGGGAGGTTGAGGAAAATTGAAACAATGTTAAGAGCGTCTCCACACAAAAAATACCTCCTCTGCCTTCTGAGCGGAGACCCCTGCTGCTGCCTCCAACCTGTCACAACCCAACAGAAGTCACTGAAATTGTTCCTTTAGAAACCTAAAGCATTTTCAGTTCAACGCATTACTCGTTTGGTGAAATTTAGACCCATGCTGACACTGCTCCTTTTGGCTGGAAGACCAAACCATACAACTTGTGACAGTGCTGTTCAAAGAGCTGGGTCAGACCCAAAGTGTTCTAATGAACTGACCACAACCCTCAGCACAGCTCTCCGGAGCAAGTCCTGGTCAGTCCTGAAAAGGTCTGTGAGCTTAGCGTCTCCAAGAGAAACCAAACAGCCTGGAAGTAGACTGGAAGCACTCCAAGTAACTTGAGCAATCTTCAGCTAAACTATAATCCAATCACTAAAACTTCAGGGAAATGACATGACATTTTAACTTAACTTTTCAAAAGGTGTTTGTTTCTACATATTTAACAAAGTTAATTTTTATTATACCTGCAGAAGAAAACCTGTCCCTTTCGTCCCTAGAAGCGCTCCAATCCTTTACATCATACTTTGCACAATACTGCTTTACTATGATACAGAAAGAGCATAAGAGCTAATTTAACTTGTTCTTGAGCATCTAAATAATCACCCAGAAACCCACACTGAAGAACAGCTAACAAAAGCAGAATTTCACAGTTCCTTTTGCAAAGTTCACCTTATTGTGGGTGTCAGTTAATGGCGCGATCAATTCGGATAAAAATTGAGGCTTTGACTTAAGTGTTATGCATTTGGCCACACTAAATCTGTAAACAGGCTGGTTAAACTCAAACAACTCTGAATATACTCATTGTATCACACACTCCCAAAAGACATGAACTGAATTAGATATTCTATTTTGGTTTAAGCAATTAGTTGCCTTTTTTTTTTTTTTTTTAACAGGAAGAAGGGAAAAGAAGGCGTGATATCAGTATTATTGTCTCTTCCCAGTGGCTAGTCTACAGAATTTTGGCTCAACTGTAGCTCAGCCTGCTGGATAAAAACCTCTCCAACAGAAACCTAATTCAGAATCACGTATGTTCTGCATGCGATGCAGACACCTTCCTCCTCTTCTCCCCCTACTCAGCTCTTTTTAAGGACATATGTAAGAAGGAGATCTCACTGTGCAGTTTTAAGTTCAAAACAATGATCTCTCAGGGCTATTAATAAACCATTGGTGACAGGTCACATTTTTATACTGGTCTCTCCCTAACTGGCTTAAAAATTAAGACACAGATTTAACAAGTCATGGCACGTACATACTTCATAATCATGGACTACAGAACTGGACCACAATCCGACTTTACTCCAATACCATTTCTTCAACAGTGGGCAGATACACGTTCCAGAAGTAAGTTCAGGAAGTTAGCTGCATTAATGGATTATTGTCCATCCTATATTTCTTTCAGGAAGCTATTTAAATTGTAAATATGGAAGTTTAATAACCCTTTACAGGATTTTTTTGCATTAACTACTACATGGAATTGCAAATATTGCCAGATTTTAACACCCACTTTCTGTTCATTATTTACTTAGATGACTGAAGCAACATCTCCTGATAAAGTTAAATATGTGAAAAAAAGTATCAGTTCTGAATTTTGTTCCCCTCTGATTTTACTGAATACCTTCTTGTTCCCAATAAGAGACAATGATGTCCAACATTCCTTACGTATACAGCACTTATACTGCTTACTAGAATAAGCAGTCCCATCCTTATCAGTATTTCCACAGAAGTTTTCAGCTATCACAATTTTCACCATTTCTCTGAATCTCTTTGTAATAACCCCCCCTTTTTTTTTTAGACCTGTATGAACACATATAGATGGATCTACTGATTTGCACAGTGCAATATGATTTACTCCATTGTTTCTAATATTCTTCTCCATTCCATTTCTTACAATATAGAAAAATTAGGATTCAAGTATTGATGAATTAAGGCAGTCATCTATAGCAATCCCTTCTTCTTTTTATGCAGTGGTTCCAAACTGACTCAAGTTTTTTCCTGCAGTGTGTGCCACCAAAAGATTAGTGGAAACATACACTCCTGCTCATTCACCTAGCATAATTGCATCTCCCAAGTTTCTTATAACTGCCTCTTGCCAGTTAATTAGTCCACCTTCAATTTCTGCTGCTTTTCTCTTTTCTTTTCCTGAAGTCATGGATCTACCACAGAACTATAAATTACCATATGCTAAACTTAGTGGGATGAAAGCTATTTAAAGTTTTATTTACTGTGGCTAATCAATGGCACAGTTCATCTCTTTCTGTGGCCTCCAAGTTTTTACTTTCCTTTGAGTTAAACCCAAGTATAATCTTCCAGATGTTTTCACATTCTACTTTTGTTTTAATTACAAAGTGATCAGTAAGTCCTTTTCAAAAGATGTCAGCAAAAAGCACATACTAACCTGTAATTCAATATAACAGTTACTACTTGTAACAAGGCTGCCCAAGGAAGTGGTTGAGTCACCATCCCTGGAGGTATTTAGAAGACGTGTAGATGTGGTCCTTAGGGACATGGTTTAGTGGTGGACTTGGCAGTATTAGGTTTACGGTTGGACTCGACGATCTTAAAGGTCTTTTCCAACCTAAACAACTGTATGATTCTAAGTCTGCAGCTCAGCCTCTTTACACTTAAAACTCATGAGAACTCCTGAACACCACTTCAGCCTAATACTACACTGTTTGTTCCATCACCTAAAACATTTCATGTTCTAATAACACCACTTCCTAGTTATCATGACATCAAGCCTTCCTTCCCAAGACATCATGCGCTATAAAGGCAGAAGCAAGTAAATCAGTTTCTCAATAATAACCAAAACTGCTTTCCCTTAGCCTCCAACTATCTAACATAATCTCCAATCCAGATTATGCAATGCATAAAGTGATAAGGTTGAGTCACGTGTTAGGGTAGGTGGCACACAATCTCAATGTCCAACTCCAACTCTAGCCTCGATCTTCAGGAAGTTTTTAGAAGTAGTGTCTCTCTCAAGCCACAGACTGGCCTTTCTATATAACAGCTTCCCCTTTGGAGAATGAGGAAAAAGTGCATGTAGATACACATGCTAGTTTACATTCAGAAAGAGAAAAATAACTGCTTGATTTGCATGTGACCACACCTATGGAAAAAACTGTACAGCAAGTCACACATAATAATATAGGATTTTGCCACAATATACTGACATGACTGCAATACGAAATACTGTGTTCACAGACAGTTCAAAGGCAGCTTACTAAACAGGGAACCTATCAAACTGAAAATCACCCTATTAAAATACCAACATATAGATCTTTGTTACAGTTAGCAAGCCTTAAGACAAACAACTGCAGGACAGTGAATTAAACACTGCAAGATCTTTAACATACACAAGTCATTAATAAATATATATATAATATACATAATGATTAACACATACAAATAATATAGAGAGATCATATATATATATGATCTAACATACATACAATCATTAACATAAACATCATATATAGATACACACATACAGACTAGCCTGGTCACATCTGTTAAACAAGACATTGCACACTGAAAATATGTCAACCCTGATTACAGCACTTAAGTAATTTCTCTGTCTCCAAGAGGCTATTCTATTCACTCAATGCCCTTACAGTTAGAGGGCAAGCCAACAAAGAATGTCACTCTTCCCTGCTTGTGAATATTGCCTGCTTTGTGCAAAACTCTGAACTGGCAATTAAGATTTGCTTGATAAAACAGGATTTTAAAACAGTATTCTTTGGAAAACAGGCTCTAATAAAATTATAAACAACTACATTTGCTCTCCAAAGAGATTATTTCAGTTTACAAGTTTTCTTTTGTGTATCTTAGTTTCCAAACTTTGGCATGAATTTCCTACTGTGTTTGCCATGGTAACTAAGCAGCCTGAGCCTCTACTTGAAATTCTGTTTAACTGTTTAGTGTTGCATATTGATCAAGATACATTAACACTGTATTGTATTCCAAAGAGTGAAGCAAGTAATTCTCATACTGGAGGAATCGCCTTATTAACTGTTACAAACCTCAAAGGATTTTTGCTGTTGTTTAAGATGGGAGCGTAATGGGGAAACTTCATTGCCAAAGATGTGCATAAATAGCTACCAAATAAAGAGAATGCACTCAGATGTGAGGAATGGGGTATATTCAATATAAGGAGCTACATTAGAACAGCAAAGAGTTTCTACTTGACACTATCTTCTCTCCTGTGAATCAAGACTTTGGACTCCTGTCAGAAAGGAAAATTTGTTCCAAGAGGACATTTGAATGAGAAAGACAATTTCCATACATTAAAGCTTGTACCCTGGTAGAATACTGTTCTGTTCTGGTGCAGGAAGGGCCAGGTAACTGGTTAACTTACTTGAAGTTCTAGGATTAACATTAGCAAAACCAAGCCACAGTTGCTAGCTTCTCTTAGTTTCCATTTTGAAGAAAGATCTTTCTTCAAACATTTATCTCAAACACAGAATCATGAATAAGAAAACATCTGTTTTAAGCACATGGAATCTTTCCTAATTCCCAGAAAACATAACAAATACCTCAGCATACTAAAGTTTTATACAAAAGTAAGTAGAAAACAGATTAGGAAAACCTGAAACAAAAAAAGGCTTACTGCTTAGTTTTTTTCAGCCTCACTACCCTATATGATAGAAAAAGAAGTAAGGGTTGGCTGGTCACCTCTTTTTATAATAAATTAATGTATCCACTATTACCTGATGTTACTATTCAAGAAAGTCTCATCCTTTACTCTGCTTATGGTTAAAGATAGGATGAAATAGTTCTGATCTTCAATGCCTGCCATATAAATGCAGACTTACAATACAGAGAACCATCTCCAAGAATACCTAAACCACAAAATGACCCCCCCTGAAGCTTCCCTACAAAACTACTGAGATACTGTTACCATAAAACATAGCATGCTCTTTCCATGATATCTGCAAAGTCAGCCGTACATCCTTTCTTTCATTGGACTTTACTGTCTCCAGCTCCTCAGTATTTTATAGTTCATTTCCTCTCCTGTATCTAAAAGGCAGTAAGGTAGCCTCTCTGGGTACCACACAGACAGTTGGATTTGTATCACTACACATTTTCTTCATTCCATTCATCTGGCTCAGCTCAAAGAAGCTTCTGGATGAAACACTCTCTGCCTCTTAAAATCTATTCTATACTTCCCATAGAGTCTCTAGCCTATCACACCACAGTATTTTCATTATGCAGTTCAACTGTAAGCAATAGCTTAGAGCAGGGCTGGTCAAAGAGCAGGATCCTTCTGAATTAATAGTAAATTTTGCACAATTGGGATTCATGGGAGATCTGGCAATGTCTCTCATACATCTAGGGAAGGTTTTGTACTATTTATTCTCTCCTTTCTTCTCTTCTTCCTTTTACAGTTTTAAGAAATAGTGATTGCTTTGCTCAGCTAATTAAAAATCACACTCTTCTTTCTCCAGTTTTACACTAGATACCATCTTCTCCTAGTAGCAGGAGTTGAAATTCACCTTAATCAACACAAGCAACCAGAATTTCATACAATATTAAAGCCATCTTTTCAATGCCTTGTACAATGGCACTAAAGACACTTCCTTATTTCTATTGGTAATCCTCATTTGATACATCTTTGAATTGCATTTATCTCCTATTGCCTTCAACAGCTGTATCACAAGCTGGCTCAGCTTATAATCAACATTACACTCTGGTTATCATCTTTTCAAAGTTTTCTGGCTGAAGCAAAAATTCCTTAACTATGTATTTTTTCCAATGAAATTTCACTTCAGTTACTGTTCTGATATCAGGTTGTTTCTCCATATAAAATACTCTGATTATGAACAATGATGCCTCCCAACTTTATTATGAGAATTTTGCCATCGTGTACGTGCTCTTACTTCTTTGTCCCAACATCACCAATGAAAATATTGTTTCCAGAACCACTCCTAGAAGACCTCAACTTGAAGCTCTATTCTCAACAGTTGTCACAGTCCCTGTAATCATTAAAATATGTAAAAAGATACCATGAACTAAGCATTTTCATTCTCTCCCCATTTCAGAACAAAATGAGTTTAAGGTTCTATAACTCCCTTAGTTAAAATATCTATTATATCAACTTAAAATTGCCAGTTCGTACAAGGACACAAACTTAAGTTATAATTCTCCCTTACTACCAGAGTGTTACACTAGAAAGGCTGAGCACCTGAACTTCAAATAAAGCTGTCTGTATAATACATGTTATCCATTAACGTTTTCCCACTGCAGGGAAACATTGTTTTACTTTAAGCAAAACAAAAAAAACAAAAAAAACCCCTAGCACAGAAGTCTACTACCTCGAAATTTCAAAAGCTTACACTGAAAGTAACTTGAAGCAGTTGAGAATTCTCAGGTTTGGGGCGGGGGGGGTTTGTTGTTGTTGGCATGAGGTGTGTGTTGAGTAGCACTCCTGCATGTTTTTCTCTACCTAAACACAATCAAGGATAAGCCTTAAGAAAATACCTGCCTGTTACTGGAGTCACAGGCAGTCAAAGGGTTTTTAGCAGAAGTTTTCACTGTTAGGAATACAGTGAATTAAAAAGCAACTGATTTCAGAATAGTAGAGAGCGTACCAAATATTCGCAGACACTGAATAAAGTTCATGCTGCACTACTACTTATGGACTGTAAGATGCCATGTAAAGAATGTATCACCTTCTGTAAAGGTTGGAATGCACTGAAGCACACATTTTAGTCTCTTCACTTTTGAGGAACTGAGAAAATTAAGTGTACTGTAACAATTACCTCTTAACTACACTTCATAATTAAGTTCAGCAAGGTTCACTTAAGATTTATGCTTAGTTAACTGTAACTCCTTTCTCAATAGTTACAATCTAGTAAGCTATAACAGATTCATAGCTCTAAAGTAAAACAGTAATAGTTATCTTTCTGATCTCCTTGCTCCTTATCCTCTAGTGGACCCTTTAATAGTCGCACTGTTGCCTACACTTACAATCAGTCCTTTCTCACCTGTTTTTAATGCTGAATGAGGCATGATTCAGATGAGCTGAACAAAGATAAGATACATATACTAGATGTAAGAAACAAATTAAATTAAGGAAAAATAGGTATGTAAATATCAAATGGATTCCAAGTAAACCACACATTCTGGCACAATTCAGCAACTATTTTCATTCAGGTCACAGGCTCAGTTGCAATACTTATTGAACAGTTAGTAAGTTACTTTCAGTGGGAAACTGAATTGGCTCAGCTCTGTAAACAAAACTAGTTAGAAAATTATACTTGCTAAAGGTGACACTCATTGAAATTAGACTGCTTTTAGATGGCCCCCAAAACATGGAACAAACTGGAAACATTGCATGACTTAATGACATTGTCACCTCCCAGTTGTTCATCTCCTCCCCATGCACACACAAAAAAGTTACCTGACCTGTAGGACTAGTGTTCTAGTCGGTCACACCTTCAAAGCCACTACTTTCACTTTAGTTTTGAATCTTACTTTTTTCTTCTCTGAAACATTGGTATTGGTTTTGTTACGATATCAGAAAAATGCACTTTAACAATACATGCACACCTATCAATAGCATCCTTTGAGGTTGACTGCATATACAGCTTGCCAGAGACAGAACTGCTGCTTTTGTTTCTTCTTTCAAGAGATCAGACATCCAAAGTATCCTTAAAATACATCACACAAAATTAAATTCCCTGTTGAAACACTAAGGCTGCTGTAACTTCATCACTGAAGTTGTTCAAATGTCATTTCTTCCAACTTTAAAAAAGATCAAAATACAGTAACACTCAAAAGTTGGCTTTACAAGTGTGTTTTATGGCAAAAAAAACCCCAACACCTGCAGTTCCTTGACAATACCCTAATCTTTTCCAATTTTAACACTGAAGCTTAAAATAGAACATTCCTCTCTTTGAGGGTATTCAGAAGTATTGAAACAAAGAAAATATACAGAGACTTTAAACATAAAAAGAACAAATAACCCAAAGCCGGACTGATTCAGGGAATCAGCATTCAGACTATTGATTTACTTGAAATTTGCAAGCTACTGTATGATCATTATTATTAAATTAGAGCAAGTTCAGTTTCATGTAGACTTGTCAACAGGTAGAAGTGAACTATAAATTCATACTGCATAACAACATATCTAGTATAGCTCCATTATACTAAGTAACACACAGTCAAGAAGTAGTAGGTTGAGTTTCCACCAGTCTACCACCCTGGTATTTATCTTTGAAAGTTTCCCCCATCCCCTTTTCAGCACGTAACAGGAAAAGTTATTTCTTCAGGAGGGAAAAAAAAAAAAAAAAAAAAAAAAAAAGCAGCAGCAAGGGAGCTCGGGATCATCCGTTGCTATAACAAAACAACATTTCAGTCCAACAGTGTAAATTCACTGCTTGTAAGAAAAAAAATTATCTGTTACAGAAAAGCAGTCTGAGTAATTGGAGTAATTGTACCCTGCATTGCCTTGTTGCTATAGAAACTTACTTCACTGTAGCAGTTAATTGTTAATTTATATTTTTTTATTACAAAGCTCAATAAAAGTCAAATACACCACAGTAATATCTGTCCAGCAAGTCAGAATTATGTCTTTTCTGGCTACTGTTGGATTTTGCGAGCCCTACAGGAATGCCAGACGTTTTTGATACAGTGTTTTTATTAAGCCCATAACTCCATCATGTTGCAGCACATTAACAAGATATTACTAGAACAAAGCCCTAATTACTTTTGTAGTAAAAATAAGATGTAACTGGTTGTTATTCTAAGAGCCCCAGAACAGTCCTACAGAAGTTATGTGAATAAATTATCAACCAAATGTATAACCTATGCTCCAAAACCAGAATGATGCTCATTGGTTTATGCTTTTTGTGGTCGTATTTAGTAACAGACAGATGACATAACATATTTGCCTTAACTCTTGTCCTGAAGTTGTTAATTTGCAATGCATCTTCCTTCTGGGGCTGAAGACATTTCATAACAACCCAACCCAACTAGACAAAAAGTGTTACAGAACAAGAATAGGAGCACAGGCTACTAGAAAACAAATATCCAGGACCAAATCCCTAACACAGACACACTGCAGTGAACTCAGACTTCCCACAATCCCATACATACAAGTTCTAGGATACCACTTAGTCTGCAAACCAGAATCCTGCTTCAGAAGTTCTAGAGCAAAAGGCAGCATGGTCCCAATTTCAGCACTAGTTTTCCCAATAGCCTTATTTTAAAGTAAGCAAAGTATTAAGATACTTCAAGTAATAGTAAGTGCTGCCAGTAAACCGGTACAGACACTATGTGGGGAAAAAAAAACCTTTTGCCTGTTATTAATGACTTTCTTCAAAAATTACCACTAAAAGGCTAAAAGTGTTTAATGTACCAAAATGGTCATGTAACATTGTCTTCTTCCTCAGGCTGATTTTTGTCTCAAGAGTAGGAGGGAGTGACCAGACTTCGCTATTGTCACCTACTGATCTTCTTCCAGACAGTAGTGCTGGCCACTGAGTAACTGCCCACATCTCAAGCATTTTGCTAAAGGTCCTAACAGAAGCCTGTATGAGGGTGCAGAACTGAACACAGGCTACTGACAGAACACAGCCCAGCTATTAAATCATTCCTCCCGTTGATATGGGCATACTAATACTATGCATGCTAGGGATTTCTGCTGTCAAAAATAATCATACCTTTAACCAGCACTGACATCAACAGACTGTCCAAATCTAAATTCTCCTTTATATCAACTTGTGCTGAAGTGCCACAGCTGCAAGACATCTACTAATCAGAGGTGCTACAAATGAAGAAAGGGATCCCAAATGACTGAAGAGAAAGCACAGGAAAAGCATTTTCTAGCATCATAAGACTGGACTTCTCTGAGCACTGATCTTACTAGCATTCCTCTTTGGCTCTCTTACATACAAGCAAAGGCTCTATCAATTTAGGACTAACAAAAAACAATACACAGATCCACTAGATCAATGCCAGCCCAATACTTTTTTGCAAAAGGGGTTACCTATTGCTCAGAAGGAACAGACATGCAGGCTGCTACAGTGCAACATACGAGTTAGAGCGCTAAGCAAGCTGCCTCTAGACTGCTGCAGTAACTTAATTGACAACAAGCACTTTGTTACTCTTAGCAATGAGGAAAAGTATGAATCATCTTGAGCATCACTAAAGGCAGCTTCATCTGGGCATCTATTTGAGTTGTTCAGAGCAGTTGTTTGCCCCATCTCTCCGATTCAAAAGTGCTAACGTGTGCCCACGCTTAACCATCCCAGTTCAGTCTAGTGCATTTATAGAGGCTGCATTGTGGCTAAAACACAGAACTACACTTGAACAGTCACTTCACTGGCACAGAGTCTATTCTGCCAACACTGTTAGAAGGTTGGAAACTTCCATCTAGGACAGCATCTTAAAACTTTGCAGGTGTTTGCTGACTACATGACACAAAGCCCTAATTTATTCTGTACAAGGGACAATAGTTTCACTGCTGAAGGCGAGAAAGGCAGGCCATCCCCATGTTTTAAACTGATGTGAACATAACTGGACAGTTTTCCTTTAGAGGGGACAGAGCGTAAGTTCACATTCTGAAGTAATGGCAACATTTTGCTAGAAGTCACCTGTTGAGATACATAGCTAATGCTGTTAAACAGCAATTATTCCCTAGTCAACCCATGCATCTTTCTTTTACAAGCCCCGCTCTGTATTTCTGAAGGTCTTATTTGGCAAAAAACTCCTCTTGGATCAATACACCACACTGAACAGGCACACTTTAAAAAAAAAAAAAATTCTTTGGTTATTTATAAGCAATAGAATAGTAATTTGAACTGATACATACTGACACATGCATGATGGGCTATAAGACAGGTTAAGAAATACTGCATTCGGCAGTATACGTGGTATCAAACTTCAAAAGTGGTATTGCTTAACCATGCTACTATTCCTGCCTTCATAAATTATTTTTTAAAGACAGATCCTCTTGACACCGTAAGTGCAAGCAGGTAGCTACTGAAGGTCTCTGGCCCACTCTCCTCTTAAAAAGGAAAAAAAAAACAAAAACCAAAAAACACCAAACCACAAACCAAATAAACAAACAAAAAAAGCTCTAGAAATACTTTCATTTAAAAAGGAAGTCTGAAAAATAAATCAAACTGTTTGCTATATAGATCCTAGTAGGAAAGGTGGAAATCTGAAGGAAAATGGAGACTAAGCCTCTATCTATGGCTTCACAATACAGTATTAAAGTTGATTTTAGAGGTAGTATTTCAGACCACTAAATTATGCAAATCCAAACATCTAAACTATAATTTAAAATCTTATGAACATGATACAAAAAATAAATCATTGCATAACTATTTTTCTATAATACTGAGGACAGTAACTAATAGAAAACCAGAAAAGTCAAGACAACAAGAAAAATACAACAACTGCCAAAATTTCATTTTAATGATAGCTTTAAACTTGTATCAGGGTCATGTTCCAACATCCACCTCAAATCTAAAGAAAACCTGCACAACTTTTGTAAAAGTCTTAGTTACAAGAACTGTGACAAAAAAAAAAAATCCTCAGAAATAAAGTGCCATAGTTAAAATATGACAGGACTATGACTTGTAGGATTACATATTTGTTATGGTTACATTTGTAAGTCAGTAAGAGAAGACATTTATGTTACTCAGATTTACTGAGTTATCCTTGTGACTGTGCAGGCTCAAGTGTCCTTAAGGCATAGTTCCAATAGTTTAGCTCACCAGACTTGTGGATTTTTAACAGATAGTTTCAATATATATTGCCATCCATTCAGTCTCCTGTTGTCACTGCTCCCTTCTTTAGTTGAAAGGAAGCATTAAAGCCATAAACCGGAGTCCTCTCAAAGTTTTATGTAGTATCACTTTCCTGATAAAATGTATGTAAACTTCCTGTAAGATAAGAAGAATTACTTTTTTTTATTCCTAGGAGCCTTGGGATAATGAAGTTTGTTCATAACATCTAAAGTTTTCTCACTACTCCAGGGCATTTTTAAGTTAAAGTTTTTGCTTAGACTAGCATTTAGTCTAATACAGCACTTCACATTCTCTAGGTGTACAAAAGTTAGGCATTATTAAACAAAGCACTGCTTAATACAGCCACCTTCCAAACCCACACAGAGTTAAAAATAAAAAATAATTTTAAAAAATTATAAGCATTATTTCTTTGACCATTACAGCCACATGAGAACCTTATGATTAACTCATGAAATTAAAGACGAATTATAGTTGGTAAACCAAACCTAAAATCAATCTGCAGAAAGTATCTATCAGAGATCTATTATTCCATCATGAACAGCTTTACTGAATAATGCAAGAGAAAAATCCCAATGCAAGTTATGACACTGCCACTGGAAAGACTTCAAGACTTGTAGCGGCTGGTGGTCCTGCCCACAAAAACTACAGGGCTACATCTAGTCTACCAACAGTCTGCTGAACAGAAGCCGGAACAAGCAAAAGCAGCTGCTTTATTTTAAGTCACAGGGGGCAAGAAATGGGAGGGATATAGATGCTAGAAGATGGACTGCATATATACATTTGGACTTAAAAGTGGTGTGAGGTAATGAAGGAAAAATACTCAATTTCTGGGAAGGACTCAACAGAATATTATTACTTTAACTTACAGTATGGCACATTTAACATTACTGTTTAGCTTCCTTAAGCTTTCTAAGAGGACAATGGCATTATTAGGCACTATTGGTGCTAAATGGCACTGTTTCCAAATAGTAATTTGTCCAAGTGTGTCAACTCATAGTCATGACAACTGGACAGCAAGTGGCCTTTGGATACAAGTCCTTCAAAAGAAAGTATTTCAGATGGTTCCCTTTAGCCAGAGAACTACAATAATACTTCAAATTAGGGTCTTAAATTTGATTCTAGAATGCCAAACAAGACAATTATGGCTTGCAGTCCTGTCAGAGATGGGTCTAGGCAACATTTAATTAGAGTTTGAGGCACCTTCAATGTACATTTAACCATTAACAGTTAACTACTTAACTGTTTTGCAGACTGTCAGATGTCAAAGCATACTGCAAACTCCTTGTAATTTAAGCACATAGCACAACATTTTTGTAAATATTCTGACAAAGCTGGCCCACAAAACTCACTACAGACACAGAAGTGTTTGTTACACATGACCATTATTCGCATCTGTGAAGCATTATGACTAAAATTTTGTCAATTTGCAAAACAGTAAGTGCCACAATTAATGGTTTTACACTAATTTAAATCCCCCCAACTGAATTCATGTGAGTGCAATATTACTATAATTAAACTTCAATACGAAACAAACAACCCCACCAAATTATACCTGCAGTGGAAAAAAAAAAAAAACAGCCACCAAACACCAAACAAGCAACCACACACACAAAAATTCAGTGCCTATGAAATACTGCATATCAATTTGGGGATTTGGCCAGCATAGCCTAGTATTCACTCTCAAACATGCCAGCCAAACAGGCAGCTACAGATAAATGAACTATTACCTCTGAGAGCAATCCTTCAGAGGATATACTGCAATAGCTTACTGAAGTCAAACAGTTGTGATATAGGCTTAAAGCACAGACTAGAAGTAAAAGCACTACAGACTAATGCTGCTATCTACAACTCAGAAGTAGCCCCCAGATAATAATCATCTTGCAAGCTTCATCAAGTGCAGATATTTCATTCTCTTCCACAGCAAGAAACATTTAAGAGTGTAACAGTGACATTTTAAAGCAGCCATTTAGTCTTTAAAGCAGCTTTTTAGTCTTTCCTCTTACTCAAGCCAGTCCTAGTTGCTCTATATAAGCCTCACAACAAAGTTAAACACTTAAATCTACCTATACTTCTGTAATCTACACTAGCTCTTCACTATTTCCTTCAGAAGCATCATTGAAAGAAAGGGATCACCAAAAAAACCCACCCTGCAGAAAACTCTACAGGAACATTTGGTAACGTCCTGTCGGTCCTTAGTACAGCCTAGCTAGAATTAAGAAAGGAAACATCTATCTCCATCATAAAACTCAAGGTGGTAAGTATATCCATCCATTAAACACTTGAAACAAATTCCCAAGAGACTTTCAAATACCTTCACAAGCACAGATCAACAGGTAAAGTACTACTGATCTAGCCACAAGACCTCCCTCCACAGGACTGGCAAATACAGTCCCAACATAAAAACTACTATCTACAAGATAGAGAAGAAAAAACTCAGCAGGAAATTAATGGATTTCTTGAAAAAAAGAAATCTACAACACCCTTTTGAAGAGAAATGAAATAGATTTAGAGAGCGTCACATCCAGCACACCCAAGAAATGTGGACTACACAAATTCCTCCAGCACAGAAAAAGGGTATCTTCCCAGTTGCAGGACAGCACCAGATACCTTTGAGAAAAGGTCTGCTGTCTATACTGTGGTACACCAGCAATCTGTCATCTCTTTGACAACAAAAGTGATGTTTCATTCTGGTACAAATAAAATTTTAAATGCAGAACACTTTGTAGTAGAATTCGACAGTCATAGTAGTAATATAATATGTATATTACCAGTAATATACCATACTTTCTTTGGTATGAAAACCACAAACAAATCAGACTGTAAGCACCTAGACAAAGGGGGGAAAAAAGCACACAAAGTAAAGTTGCCAAAAGCAAGCACCAAACGAATCTCATTGTCTTCTGAAAAAAATAACTGGACTAGAGAAAAAGGTCAGCAGCAAATGCAACGCATTGTTTAAGTTCTATGAGATACTTTCCTTAATGGAAGAGAGTACACATCAAATTTGTGAATGACATCAAGATTGGAAGGATTTTTTGCAGTATGCAGCACAGAATTGGAAATAAAAACACTCTCTAATAAACTTAATAGAACAAAATTCAATGAAAATGCTACGTGGCATTTATAAACAACAACAACAAGAAAAATCAAAACATGGATAAAAATGGAGAAAAACAGCAATATGGTAAGAAACAATCCAAGTCAGTCAACACTATGAGAATGATTCAAAAATGTCAATATTATTCAATATGTTAGTGAGAATATTAGAAGACAGACACAGCAGGCAATAATTCTCGCTTACTCTGCACTGAAGGCACAGTGGAAGTACTATATCTAGTTTAGGTACCACAAATGCAAGCTAACAGAAGCCAATACAGAAGAGAGCAACCAAACATTTGGAAGTCATGATCTGAGAAGAAAGGTTAAAAGAACTACATTTATTTACCTTAGGAAAAATGAGAGGAAAAATTAACAAGTTTTCAAATATGTAAAAGCCAAAGCAACGGTCAACTGTTCTCTATGTCCACAGTAAATAACAGCATTCGGCCTGGGGTTTGGGTTGGTTTTTCTTTTTCATTGAACAAGAAGTTTAGCTAGATATTGGGGCAGGGGGGGAGGAAAAAAAACTGAGCACCAAAACAAGTTATTTAGGAATAACTTTTTTTTTTTTTTTTGTGGAATTCTTGTTACTGCAAGTTTAAGAACTGGTCACAAAGATGTAGGTATACTTCCCTTTGCTTCAGAGCAAGTGTATCTTCAAAGATCCTTACAAATCTCAGCATTTTTACAGCTCATATATGCTATTAAAACACACGCCTTTTTTGAAGGCCTGACACAGCTTAGTGATCTCTAAGTATACAGTAATACAAACTCACCTTCCCACCACTTCTTGAGAAAATTTGATCTTTTTCTCTACAGATTCCAGCTTCCAACCCAGAACTCTCTCATACTGCTCTTCCCAGAGCAATTTATTAAGCACAATGACAAATGCCACCCATTATCATTCTGTCGTTTTGACAAGATCCTAGAGAAACAGTCTATAGAATGAAAGTCACCACCAAGGATAACACTTCTCAACTGGACAACAAAGACTCCAGTATCAAGCCAGACATAAAAAAGGTAATTTATAGAACTGCAAAGGAAGGAATCCTACACGTCGTCAGTATTTTTACTGATAACCAGGGACTGCCAGTATGCTAACTCTTAATTAAAGAAGTTGAGATACGAAATCACTTTCATCTTAGTACAAATATAATTACTTCTAAGCCACTTGCTCAACATAAGGTTAAAAAGACAGTCAAGAGATTCTGCCCTCCATGCCTCTGCCACCTACATATGTTTCTACTCCAACAGCATTACAACATACTATAATATTCTAGTTATTGACAGACTGCTGCTTTAGGTAGCTGCAGGTAAAAAGTAGAACTAAAGACAAAGCCTCTTTTTGTGAGAAAGAGGTTCCAAAAAAAGAAACAACCAATGTTAGGAAAGTCTGTCATACGTTAACAAAGACAGTAGATAGCCAGAATTTAAATACAATGCAAAAAGTTTAACATAACATAATAAGCTAAACTACACATTCAAATTTCGTAACCTCCCAATATGTTACATAAAAACTAAGACTGTGCACCATGCAACACTATGGCTAATACGTACCTGTATATGACTGTATTGCAGTGACAGTTGCAGACTAACTTGCCCAGAAACCTTTACAACATACAGAGAATAATACATTATCATACACACAATTTCTTAAAGGAAAATACACTAGCTTCCTAGTAGAAAGGAAAACAGATTTGATAGTTAATGTCAGCAGCAATCTAGAAAGCCTTGTCTTGTCAATCATTCCTAAGGCAAGGAAGAAGAGATAGCTCTCTCCTTTTCTAGCCTAATGAATCAACTAATAAATCATTTTGCTAGCCACAAACCATATTTAAGTACCCCAAGACTGCCTCATAAGCAAGAATCAAGTAATCCCTCACTCCTGATTGGGGCTGCAGGAAAAGGCAACCCATCCAAAGCATTAATGCATCACTGTTTGAGCAATAATTTTTGAACTATTACCTTAGAAGCCTACTCCATGAAGAAGCAAATGCCTAAAATAATAGAAAAGGCTTCCTTTAACACCTTTAACTCTCTTAATCAAAATTAAGTCAACAATCCCCCAAAAACAGATCACTCTGAATCTGACTTAAGGCTAAAGTAAAGGCTTTATTCAGGAGAGGTCTCGTAAGGCAGTGGATCTGATCTGACTGCCCAGGCCACTGAAGGGGGTAGCTTTGTTCCTTCCCCGCCCCGTACCACCACCCCTTTCTTTGCTCTCACTGTGCCTGCTAATATCTGACCCCAAGATGAGACAGTTCAACTCACCAAATCAAGAGAAAATCTGCCCAGAAAAACTGCAAGTACTTTGCTGCTGGTTTAGCAAGCTGAACTAGCTCAACCAGAGGTTGAGCACTGCCAAAGATAGCAAGGAGATAGGAGTGCACTGCCAAGAGGATACTAATACTGCTAGACCATCATTTTCAGCTGTCACTAGATCAGTTGAGTTCATGAAAATTTACCCCTTCTATTTAACAAGAGATCACTGTACACATCTAACCTTAAAGCCAAAGTTAAGGAAGACTGAAAGGGAAAGCCCACTGACACTCAGTGCAGTTGAGAATAATTATATACTTACATAAGTAAAGCAACCACATCTCATTCCATCACAGTTTTATTTCTCCTTACTAAACTATAGGTTCATTTCTTTTTTCAGTGGATCCAAATCAGAAAGCAGCAGTTTTCTGGAAGCCTGCGTTGCCTTATTAACACAAAGAGAGCTGCATAAGTTTCATTATAAAAACAACAATGCACTGGCTCACAATTAATGTGCTTTCTATGACATAGAAAACATGGAAACATGGTAACATGTTTCATGGTAATGGTAAAGTTTAATGGTAACATGGAAACATAAAACAGTAAAAACTCAGCTTCCTTTTTAAAGATGTGAAGAACAAAGTTGGGAGAAAATACCTTTTTCCTTCAAAAAGTCTCTAAAGGCAGCTTGAAATGCTGTCCAAAACTCTCTCTTGCCTCTCTACCAAACTATTATTGTCTATTAGTACTCCAATCTCCACATCACTGTCCTGGACACTAGACGTAACTTTTCAACCAAGTTTCTTGGAAGAAGGATCAAGGTTAAAGAAACATCCCTGGAAACATTTTTTTCTTTATATAGGTTAAATATCCTAAACAGAACACATAGATTAGCAGCCTACGTAAAAAGATGACTTACAAACTAGATATAGCAGATGCAATGTATTTAGGATTTAAGGGAAACTAAAAGAAGAAAGCATCATTGATTTCAAGAAATATCCTTTCAAGTGGTATCTTTGACTCAGTATCACATTATTTACTCTTAAGTGTCATTCATGGCTTAAGTATGACTCTTACGTGATGTGTACTGATCTGCAGTGGATTACCAATGCAAGAATTATCTCAGTATCTACCAGACAGGGTTACTTAAAATAAAGTCCTGGTGGCTCTTTCACTCATTTTAGTAAAAATATAGCATTTTCCTAGCAAGAACAGAAGCAGACCTTAAAAAAAGACAAAATCATAGCTACCTGATATATACATATAGCAAAGCTTCACTAAATTCAACTCATACTCTAGTATTCTAATATTACTTAGCTAAAATGAAAATTATAGTCTTAAAGTAATTAGGTAATTTTTTTAAAGGGATACTTGGATAATTATGAACTAACAGTTAGAAATGAAGTTATCAGCATCTGTAATATGCAGAGGATCACAAATAGTTTGGTCAACAGATAAAGTCCCTCTCCCCCTCCTGCCCCCAAGAACAGGAAGGCAGGCAGAGTTTGATAGTTTGTTCAGTTAAGGCAGAATTACATAGTGTCAGTTTAGGTAACAACAGTGCTCTCGCTTTTATGATAGCCGCAAGATATAACTGTTGATTCTGAAAAGCTCAAATAATCAGTTGAAAGACTGTCAGCCTGTTCTTATGTCAACTTTGTACATAGACAAAACAATGACTTCCAACTGAACAGTTTCAAAATAAATTCCAAAGCAGCAAGTATTACAAGTTCAAGACAGACTATCTTCCCCATTCTCATGTAAAGCATTTTCCTTAAGTGTGTTTCAATCTATTTCAGCTCTTTCTCTAGATTCACTTTACTGAAGTTAATGTATTATACGTATAGAATATACAGTGTATTCTAAATTGCTAACACTGTTAAAGGTCATTGAAATGAATTCTGTTCTAACAATGCGTATGTTTTACACTACTCAGAGAAAAAAGTATTTAACACCGTAACAGGTACGTCTCAAAGCTCACAATTTAACAATCTGACAAACTAAAATTTTCTCATTACTGTGTATCACACCAGCAGCTTTTAGCATCTAAAAAAAATGTAAAGTACTCAGCTCAAAGTGATTTTTATAATTTGAAAAAGTTATTCAGTTCCCTATTTTCAATGAAGTTCCAGGCTTTACATTTTTATTTTTTCAGAAGTGTGGCAAGAGATGACTAAGACAACTTGCAAGAATCACATGTGCCATTACTAAACTACATAAAGGCCTGCTCTGTAATCTATGTGAAAAAACTCTGCAGTTACTTTGTATGGAAAAAACAAACATAAGATATCAGAATCCAAACATGGTAATAATTTACAATACAGATTTTCAGATATATTGCCGCCCGCAACACCTTGTAAATAGTAAAGACAGCAACTGCTTATAAATAGCAAATACTGTTTGACACAAAATACTCATCACATGCTTAAAGAAACTATTGTCCAAGTATTATTTAAAACATAACTAGATTATTAAAATTCATTAAAGGGTGAAACTAAAATCCATAAGCACACTTTTCCATGTAATTATACAGGACATATCAGATCTGTTAAGTCACAGTCAACAGATAACCACACAGGCTTTATTCTCCAGTTGGTGCTTACATTTTATACAGAGGAAGAATGATATGGGCACTAGCTTAGGACATAGTAGATTCAGGTATAATTCGTTGCTTATCTACAAGCTTCCTGCACAGCCTTACATACGTCACTAGTTCTCTGTGCCATCATCCCATGCTGAATGGTAGACTCAGAGCAGGAAGATTTCAAGGTACACACGTTATGGCAGCTGAGTCCCAAGTATGTAAGATAATGAACACCCACTTTTTGAAACATAAAATAGAAAGCTGACAATCATTATATCTGTGTTTACATATATTAGGGGTGACACACGTTCACTTAGCATGACAAATTCTGAATGCTTCTCTAAATCCCATAAAATCAAGGGCCTTAAAAAACAAGTAGAAAGGGTTTGTTCATAAATACGGTGACCCAAGAGATCAAACACATGAACTGTTAGTCCTGCATCAAATAATGACAGGCAAAGAGTCTCTCTCAAGTGCATCAATGGTTCTTTCCTGTAAAAGCAACTTTCTCTGTGTTAATTATCTGACATTTAAACCTCAGCTCAGTGCACTGCTCCCATTTAGAAACAATCCTAAAATCAGTCCACACTTCAAAGTCACGATAAAGGCCTAAAATTACAGTGAATACTGTAGCCATTCAATCAAAGCTAGAAAGATCCTGGAAGGAGGGATTTGACAGCACCATAATCACGGCAGGCATTAGTGCCCAGCAAACTCAGACCTGAACCAGCAGGTGAAGAAGGCCCAGGGTTGCCTTGCCAATGGAAAGCCAACCCTCGTTCCTGCACGCCAAGGAGGGCCCAAGCAATCGCCTCCCTCCACAGGGCCAACCCCCAGACACCTACCGTCGGCGATACCGTATTTGACGTAGCCCACTAGTACTGAGCCAGCGCCGGTCCCCTCACACAGCCCTCCAGCCCAGGCCTACGCTCCCCCTCCCCTAACCGCTACCCCACAGGCCAGTTAATCGGGAGAGCGGCTGAAGTCCCAGCCACGACCGGGCCGCAACCGAGAAGCTGCCAGACCCAAGGCCGCCGGTGGGGGGCCGAAGGAGAGGCGGCCCGGCCTCTGCCCCCCGCCCACGGCGCAGCCCCCCGCGGCGGGGCTCCCACACTCCACCGGCAGCCGGCGGACCCTCGGCGGGCGGGCGGGCGCCGCGGAGCCCCCGCCACTCCCCCCCCAGCCCAGCGGCCGAGCCCCGGTACCTTGCGGACCCCCTTGTAGATGTAGAAGTAGAGCTCCCGGCCCACATTGAAGCAGAGCCGGTCCCCGTTGCCGCTCTGGTCGTTGACGTTGACGAAGGAAACGCGGACCGGGTTGGAGCCCTGCGAGTTGAAGGGCACCCGGTTAGGCCGGCTGTACTCCGAGTGGCTCAGCAGCTTGTACAGCCCCTCCCGGGTGGTGAACTGGGTCTTAATCTCGTTCATCTCCTTCCCTCCTCCCTCCGCCGCCATCTTGGAAAGGAGCATTCATCCTGCCCCAGTGCCCGGATGTAGCGCCACTGCGCAACCGCCGCCGCCGCCGGCGCTCGCGCGGCCCTGCGCGGAGGCGGCCACGCAAACGGCGTAAGGGGGAGGAGCGGCGGCGCCTGTTTACTGCGCGTCTGCGCACGCGCCGGGCTGCCCGCCCTTGGGTGGGCCCTCGCGGGGAAGAGGCGGGGCCTGCGGGGTGGGGTCGCTCAAGATGGGGGCGGTGCCGGAGGGCGAGTGTTGTGGGGGACGGGGGGAGAGGGGGGTCGGGCTCCCGCTGGTGGGTGCGAGGAGAGGCTTTTCGGGCGCGCAGGGACTCGGCGCCTCAGGACGTGGGGCGTCTGCCCCTGGCAGCGCGTGGGGCGCGATGGTAACCGCCACCGCCTGAGGGGCCGAACTGGGGTCGGAGGGGTGTCAGTCAGTGCGCGCTGGGGCAGCGCCGTTTTGTAGGGGTGATGGCTCCCGGGTGAGAGCCTCCACCACGGGGCAGCCAGAACGGGGTGCCGCCACCCTGGCTGCGTTCCTAGGCTCGTTTGCCTTGGCCCTGGCCAGCGTTGTCCCCAGGTTGCTGCCAGCGCGTCGGCCAGCTCCTGAAAGCCTGGTCGGATGGGGTTGCTGAACACTGCTGGGAGAGTCCCGTGGGTAAGTCAGGTCAGAGACAGCAAATACAGGTGCGCAGCTCTACTTTGAGGCTTCATGTCAAGGCCACGCTGCCCCGAAGGAGACAGTGCCACCATCCCTCCCACTCTGCGGCAGCCTCTGAACCGCCAGCCGCAGGCAGAGCCAGGCTGGGGAGTTGACCTGAAACGTTAACCTGAAAAACTGGTTGTCGGATCACTCACTTCATTGTTCTGATCATCGTGCAACTGTACAACCAGCTGTCTTGCACAGTGAACCAGATCAATGTCAGAAGGAAGTGGCATAGGGTTGGAAAGGATTGTTTTCACTGGGCAGGGAGGCAGGACTGTTTCTTTTGGCAGAGGTTTCAGCTTAAAGAGTTTGTCTAACTACAGCCTTATGATTGACTCAAGCTAATCTAAGACTGATCTCCAACTGTAAAAACGGGCTTTGACCTCTCCTTTATCTTCAGGTACATATTTCCATTACCTCCTTTGCATCAGTTCTAGTAATCATGCAACCAAAGGGTGAGTCAGATCCAACTGAAAACTAACACGCACAAAGAAATGATGGGTTCTCAGGTAAGCAAACTGTTGATCAGCAACCAGGCTGATCCAACTCATCACAGAATTCCTAGAGCCAAAATAAGGAAGGAGTTGGGAATGTGCAACTGGGGGAAGATAAGCAGCGCAGAGTTAGATCATCTTATATTAACAATAAAACCTGCACTTTCAAGGTATAGTTTCATGCTGTAGCTGTGGCGCTGTAATGTGGCTGCTACCAAAGGGGTTGTCCTGCTCTCTTCTTTTTTGACTGTGACTATCTGCTGCTGCTGCTTCCTTTACCAGCAGCAGTGCTCATCTGGCCTCACGACGAGCCATTTCTGAAAGATAAATGGATAGAGAATTAAACTTCCTGCAAATGTGAAATGAATGGGGGGTTAAATGAAAAACACTGACTACATAAGGGAGGGGACAGGAATGCACAGCAGAGCCAGAGGGAAGTGGGACCTCCCTTTCTTTCCACTAGATCACCTCAACCACAGAAGTCCACTCAGACTCCAGGGGGTTAAAGGGATTTAGTTTCCAATCAATTTACTTCAAAGAGATTTAGTTTGCAGCTAAATACTATCTTGCTGCTGACCATCAAAATATTAGTACAAGGTAGCTGGGAGACAGGAAACAGCCACAGACCTCCAGGTTAACTCATGCAGAATAGAGTATGTATCTAAGTGTATGTCTGAACAAGTACAGATAATCAAACTTCCAGAAGGCCAGGTATTGAAGCCGTGGTTGAAATTCTTAAGATAAAGCCAATCAATAATGACCAATAGATCTTGTTAGCTTCTTAGCCAGCCCTGCCAAATGGTATTGATGACCTCCTAAAAGCACATAAAGTAGGTGAACAGACCTGCAATTATTTTAGGAATCGTCTCGAGAGTGGTTCTTCTATACGGAAATTTCGTGAATGGACTTCCAGAGAGAAGATCAGAATGTTTTCAGTCACCAAAAGGAGAACAGGAAATGCAAAGATCTCTAAGTAATAATATTCAAAACAGACAAGGATTTAACAAAAAAAATTTTTTTTAAAAAGTGTTGCTCCAAGCAGGCATACTCAGTATGTCTTATTTATTACACACGGACAACGTTGGATAGATCACTTTGAAGAACAAAGCAGGCAACTTTGGTAGAGGGACCATGTGGAATACAAATCATACTGAAACCACAGCAGGCCATCTGTCACTGATGGAATGAGTGTGATCCAAAGAATAAACAAAGTTAACAAGTACCTGGTTATCAGCAGTACATGATGGTGCAGAAAGTCAAAGAATTGATGTAGTGTTTAACATTTACCAAGAAACATCAATAAAAGCTGCTGAGAGATTCCACAGAGAATCCAAGACAAATACTCATTTGAAAAACACAGCTGCAAGTCACAAGAACACTATTGTACAGCTCCATCAACAATACTCATCAAATACTTGGTTAAAGAATGGGAAAAAAGAGATTACAGAGATAAGCCTTCTGAAAAAATTCTCTGTACCACTTGTAAATTCTTCTGTTTCAAGCAAACCAAAGATGATAGTTCTGAAATGATCCCATGAGTACACCCATAGATGTGGTGTTTTGTATGCACCGCACAACCAATAAATAGAAGTCAGTCAGAATCACTGCAGTATCATGCCTTTACTTCTCACAAATGTTTTGGCAAATTGGAAAACAGATATGAGCAAAATTCACTATCATTAATAAAATAGTGTGGTCGTTTGAGATTGATTTATGCAGAGCATAAATTGGTCCTGCAGCTTCTCAGGATGTAGTATTAATAGAGCTTTTGCTGGCCATGAGGAAATTGCAGCCTTAAAACATGCAATACAAGTACAGTTAACAATAAAACTTTTCTCTGCTTGAATTTGAAGGCCATCTCTTACTTCTCTAAAATGCAACAACTGATATTAGTGATGCTTTTACCAGCTCTTTGGAGAAAAAAAAAAAAAAGAGGATGGTGACTACACCCATGTTCCATCATGCAAATAGTATGTATTCTAGTGTGCAGTGCCTGCTGATTATGATGCAGGAATCAGGAGACCATCTCTGCAGTGTCTGTCAACTATAGTAGGTCTGTCAAGTCTTGCTCCGACTTCTGATGCCAAAACTAATTTAGCCATTTAGTGTGTGACTGTCTTAAGAGTCAAAAGACTCAAAAACTCTGCAACGTGTCAAATTTTAACAAATTATGAATGTGTGTGAATTAGTAACAGAGAGAGGCATACAGAGATACATAAGTGACACATCTGAACTCATCAAAAGATTGACTCTAGTGAGAAGAATGGCATGCAAGTTCCATTTAATATGGAGAGAAGAAAAAGAATTACAGTGTTGGAAATATGTTTCCAATTACTTACATGGACTTTAAAGTACATCTAACTTGCTTTCATCATGAGAAAATATCATTTATGGCATAGTTTCATAGCTTCTTATTTGCATTAAGAATGTCTTCTCAACCACCACATACATTTAATACTAAATACATGAGATAATGCATTATGATATGTATTACAAAGTGAAAGGGTGTTATCAAGTAAGTTTCTGCTATGGTAGAATACATTGCATGTTGTTTGTATTCTCATCCATTCTCCAGAGTAAGAGCATGTGAAACATTTTGTTTTCATTGTTGGGGAAGGTTATTACTTAAAAATAAATAGATATTTCTAAAAACAAACATTTGGATTGAAGAAGGCATGGTAAAAGAAATCTGCTTTGCAGTTGGGATTGGATGACAGTGAACTCTGTTGTGTCTTTGGAAGATTTCATTTTTCTGTTTGCAGTCAGGTCTCTGTAAGTTATCTCCTGAACAGATTACCTTACCTCCATAGTGAAGAGCACTGTTCTTGTCAGCAACAGTTCTTATCTTGAGGTTGTAGCTGTCCTGGAAATTATGTTCTCTGAAGATAAGACTGAGATAATGAATTTAATTTAAATTTTATGGAAAGCCAGAGAGATTAGTTTGATATGCCTACAAATAGCTTGTGTTTCTAAGATGTGCTACAGCATTATGTGCTTCTCAAAACTCCCTAAATATGGGAGACATCTTATCCATACATACAGTTTTGCTGTAATCCAGCTGAGGAATGACAAACCTATGAATAAGTAAGGTCTGATTGTTGGCCAGCAGCAACAACCACGTTTCCTACAAAACTGGAATTTCTAGACAGTGATGCTTGTCAGTGCTGCAGTGTGAGAATGTACTGCCATCAAGAAGGCCAAGACCACTCCTGCAAGTCTGCAGTAGACTCTTCTGTGTTTGTAACTTAAACAACAAAAGATTCAGTATGTAAATGCTTCAAAATTATTTTCTCTTCCATCAAAATCAGCTATTTCATTCAACTGGTTTTCACTGGGAAGCTTGTGGGTATTGTGTTATAATACATGGTTATTGACAGGTGTTGCAGGTCAGCCAAGCAACCTGTAGTTGGGGTGAGCAACAGTTTGTTCACAGTCACCCATGCAAGAAAAGTGGCTGCCAGTGTGTGATTTAAGACTTCCTAAGCAGAACAGGAAATAAGGAAAGCTGAGAAAGGTGTCCTTGGAAAGAATGGACTTTAACAGCCAAGGAAAAGGAAGCATTACCAGCCTAAAACAAAGAAGTGAGTAAGTTGTAAAAGGTGACCAGAATCAAGAGCCTCTGAACATTTTGCATGTATATGCATGGATGTCTTAAATTTATCCCAAGTTCCTCAGTCTCCACCAGGTCATCTACCTAACTGATGGTGAGATCTTTCTCTGTTGCTTTGGTGTATTTCTCAAAGAGGGACTGAAAACTTGACAGTACATTTTGCATTCCCTTATCGCCTTTCTCATATGAGGCAATATTATCTCAAGCATGTTGCAGAGAGCTTCAGAAGAAGAATGGCTATCTGCTTTCTCTCCAGTCATAGGAGGAGATTCTCCATCAGTGTCATTCAGTTCCATGGCCTGAATGACTGTCTCCAAATTGTTTTAGATGAAGCATTGAAGTTTTAGATAGATGATTTTCTAATGGGACTTTTTATGAGTTTTTCTGTGAGCTCACTGAAACACAGGAGCTTTGGATACTGCATAGCACAGGCTGTTCGTTCTGTGCTAGCTGAATCATTGCACATTTAAAGAAAGGAGAGCTTATTTCTCTGAATTATGTGCTGGCTTCATTATGGTTATTATTATGGTCATGCTCATGACTTTTGTTTGCAAGTCAAGAAGGGCATAAGTTAAATTCACAAGTCTTCACCATCCATCTGGTGTCCAGAACTTACTAATGTCTAGGAACTGGAAGATTGGTGAGTGGAACTGTGTAACTGTTTAGATAAAACTTCCCAATACAATTTTCCCATCAAAGTGGGATAATTTTTCTTATAATGGGGATTTTGTCGTCTACAAGACAAAGAGAGGTTGGCTGAGGAGAATGGGGATTTATTGCTATGATGCATACATTCTTACATCATTATCATATCTACCTTATAATTTCATCACACAAAAAATTTAATTAATCATAAAAAATTATCAGCTCTCAGGCTTTCAGCAGTCTAAGTGCCCATCCAGCTGAAAGTCTGACTTCCTCCACGCCTAATGAGACTTGTTCAGTTTCTCTCTACTCTCTTTCTCCTGCTGCATATATAAAGCAAGTGATGGGATTACTAAAGAAAAGCGTGGTTTGAAGATTACCTATGTAGAGTAGGCTCTTCGGTCCCTGCTTTTCTGGTTTACCTGAAACTATCAGACTTATCCAGCTCATACAATATTACATTCTTATGCAACATATACTTATCAGTAATAATTTAATCAAGTATGCACATTAGTGTGACATTCCTTGTCTTTTGCCTCCATCTTTCTGTGACTAAGTGCTAGGTATAACACTATGTCATATCCCAATAGCAGTTCAGTCAGTTGAGTTAAATGCCATCTGATGTCTATTTGTTCACTGTGATTTTTATTTTCATAAGTAGGTATAACGTGCTAAAATCAAATATAGGGTGGATACATACTAAATCTTAATGTATTTTCATCCCCTTTGATAGTAATAATGATAGAATTGCTTATTAAAGGCATGGTAGAATATAGAGAGTGTCAGTCTGACATCTTTCACAGGCAATTACTTTCAATTTTCAAATACTAACTTCCCTATTCAGCGATTTGACACAGATGAGGACATTTGATAGATATACTGGCATGCAGGGATTTCCTTTTTTTTTTGAATCAGCTAACTAAAACTTTACTGTGATGTCTAAATATTTTCAGATTCTCTACATGAAACTAAATCTGGGAGATGGACTTAGTATCAATCTCTGTATCAGTGTACCATATGAAAAGGGAAAGCTGTACACATTTGTAAGCTTAAACTAATTTTTACAACTTTTATTTGTATTTTTAGTTAAACATAGAAAAAGGCATAATATCTAGGGATTGAAGATAACACATACCCTTCCATTTTTATATATGTGGGTTTATAGTTTTTTAGAGATTTAAAAAAAAATTAAAATAAGGAAGCCTGATGTAACCTACAGATTTCCTGAGACAGCTATTTGTTTCTGAGGTGGTAGTGAATGCTTGAATAGTTAAATGTATAATTCATAGAAAATTATTGAAACAAAGTATCTATTATAAATAATGGACTCATTGAGGGAGTTAAAAAAGAAAAAAAAGACTTTCAGAAGGTTAAAACTCCTGTGCCATGTATACAAATATATATTGCTCTATACCTATCTATATATATTTGTTCAGTATGACTTCTATAGAGAATATTTATATTTGCTGTATTAGCCCCATCTGGTGAATTCTAACAGCATTGCAAACTAAACAGACTTCATGCTGAACTCTCATGTCCCAGCTCTTAGATGGGTAGTAGGGCATACACAGAGACCCATATTCCTCCCTTTGCCCACTGTAGCAATAGCACAAGCACCAAGGAGGAATCCTCATTAGTATATTATTAACATAGTTTCTAAGCTTGTCTTTTGCTTTAATGGATTAATCTTACAAGTTAGGGTGCTACTATCTTCATTTGCATTCAGAAACATGACCAGTCCATTAATGCACTTTAGCCACACCCCCATTCACAAATAGAGATATCTTCCATTTCTGTTCTTCAGTGCTCTTTAAGCTGAGGCCAAGTGTGATGGGGTGGAATCAGCTGCTCCTGTAGAAGTTTAGGTTTAAGATTCTTTCTGAGAGAGGGCTGTGGTCCACTTTGTGTAACTGCAAAGGGATGTCACTCATCAATGAGTTCGTTTTAGAGCAGCTGTTAGTGGACATAGTCATGGGCAACCTGCTGTAGGTGACCCTGCTTGAGCAGAGTGGTTGGATGAGATGACCTCCAGAAGTTCCTTCCAGCCTCACTCTGTGAGTCTGTAAGTTTACCCTTAACATTATCATTTATATTTGTGCAATATCAATATAAATCAACACTATTTTGAGTAGGTAGCATTTTACTTACCTTCTGTAAGAATAAATGATGATAAAGCTCTTTTGAAGTGCAGGATAAGGATCAGAGTTTCCAAACAACAAATGAGGAGGCTGCTTGCCTGTAATATATGGGTTAGCAAACCCAGTCAGCCTTTGATAAATGGTATGTCAGAATAATGCACTCTCAGCGCCTGTCTTGACTTGCTCCATGCCTAAGGAGTCTTGTTCAGTTTCTCTCAACTCTTCTTCTCCTGCTGCATGTCTAAACCAAGCGATGGGCTAATTTTTTTAAAAAGTGTGGTTTGCAGGTTACTTAGAGTAAATTCTGCAGAAAGATGACTGATGAGTGGTTCTTTTACTGCCAGACTTAGCTGATGAAGATTAGTTGCTCTGATAAGGTAAGCTGAAATGTGGCTACAATATGTTTCTGTCCATCACTTCCCTTTCAAAAATTCAAACATAAACTTGTCATAATCTTTATAGTCAGTCTAAATTATAATTTATTCTGTTTCTTGTCTTCTTTTCTTCCCACAGCTGTGACAGGAGAGAACTTTGAGCAAAATAAAACCAGCTAGTAGCAAGACCCGAGGCTCTCATGGTCTTTATTCAAAACAGGTGAACAAAGGGGACTGTTTAAGCATAACTTAAACAGGAACATTAAATAGGAGCATATCTTAAACAGGAACTCTACATCTTTAGATGGTTTCAGGTTTGGTTACCATTAAATGATCAACAGGAGGGACTTCACACTATAACATGTCCCTTCAATAAAATGTGTTTCCTTGCAGTATTATTCTGACTTGGGTGGATTATGAGCAAGCCCATATTAGTTTCATCATTATACCAACTAAGCCAATATCTCTCATTCTCCCAGAGAAATTTCAAGCTTATTCTTAAAATTAAACAATTACCTCAGAGCGTTCCTATGCAGGGAGAGTGAGAATCTCCAGTCTTTTGTTATTTTGTTATAACTGTAAAATGTAAACTCTGGGATGTCCCAGAATGTAAATGGGAAATTAATTAGTGATAATAAATCAAATCTTGTGATGACTTTTCTTGTGTTATAATACAATCTAACATGACTACATTAAAAAGCCTACTGAATTCCTATTGATTAAACAATTATTCATCCTATGCTATCTTCATCTTAAGCAAGAAATTAGAAATCAGAGAGAAGTGAAAATCCAAAATATACACTGGACTATTAACGATACATGTGAAACAATAATTATATTTCTCTGTCCTTCGCCCTCAAGACATATATCCAAAATTATTTGTATTTTTTCACTCAGTTTAAAAAGCCATATGCCACAGTCAAGTGTGTGTGTATAAATATACGTGCAGTAAGGTTTCAGCTCTATTTATCCTTATTAACACTGAATCTGTGCAAAATGAAGATCAGCCCATGGATGAAGAGGAGAATACTCTTACCATCCAGGCTAAAATAGTTGCTCATCAACACTTTCTGTTCCAACAAGAAAACCTTTCTGAGGGAGCCAGTTTGCAATTCATTGGTTGCAACTAATCTAGCTATTAATGTGACTCAGCCAGTAAACCACTGCCTAAATTCTTAAGTATATCCTGAGAATGCTCAAGCCTTCTGCTGTGGTCTCTGGACAAAATCAGACTAGAGGCCATGACTGAGCCAAACAAGCTGAATCCTGGGAATGACTGACCCGACAAGCACAACTGCACTCTGACCATCATGGATTCAGGCACAGGATGGCCAAAGCTGACCCCATTACTACTGTGAGGTCCAGTAGCAGAGCTTTAATAGAAACATTGCTCATGCTGGTGTCTCCAGGTTTGTCAGTTTGGGGTCAGCTTTTTCTCTGTCTACCTGACTGCAAATGTGACCGTGCTCACAAAGCAAGGCAGTATATATGTCACCTTCGGTTCAAGGCTCTCTTGCTGTCATTGATAAGGATAAATGTTCATTAATGGAATTCACTGTTCTCTGTCTTGTGGCTGGCTAATGTCAAGTGAACATACTGCAGAGCAGCAGCAGGAGCATCGGTGCACAGTCTAATATAATAGTATCTTCAGCAGCAAATTTGCCCTGGCTGGGTAATAACCATTGACTGAACTTTGTATAGCAAGAGAATGAAGATGGTATCTCACAATACAGCACCACTGCTGCATTTCATTTTTAGTATGTATAACATTTAAAGAAAAAGGTCAAACTTAATGAATTTCTGTGTTATAAACTCCTCATTGCAGTTCATATGTTGCTGTGTACTGCTGTGCTTCATCAGGGTTTTGAAAGTTGGGGGAAATATACATTGAAATGGTATAATTGCTGTAGTTGTTGCATTTGTTGGAGCACAGAATGGGTATAAAGCACCAGTTCATCATTATCAAGTAGTCAATGATGATTAAGAATTTCTTATTACAATTATATTACTCATAATTTCAGAAAAAGCTTGCTATTTTGCCATTTGTACTGCCATTAAAACTCTCAGATTTCATTCAAGGGAAACCCCATGGCTGTAGAACAAAGATTATCCTAAATCCAAAGGAAGACCAAAGAGAATATTTGGAAGAAAGGCAAATCAAAGAAATTGTGAAGGGGCATTCTCAATTCATCAGCTATCCAATTACACTCTTTGTAAGTGCCTTGTTTGAGATGCTAATAGTACATGCCCTGAAACACTAGCTGCATACCTAATGTCCTTGCATTATTCCCAGATGCTACTAGTACAACATTAACTAAGCTGTCCTTGTAATGCTAGCATTAACATTTACAAGAAGGACTCTGCATTACATTGTGTGGTAATTTCTCGGTTTGTTTTCCTAATGATCTCTTTAAGAGTACTATCTATGTAGGATAGAGTTATACCACGTATCAGGCAAATCTAGATGCTGAGCGTCTCATTCACCAACCCAGAGGATGTCTTATAAAGCCAACATTTACATTAGTGAATATAGTAAGACACAGTTCATGCTTTTGTTAAAGTCTGGACTACTTGACAATGAAAATACGTGTTTGTAGCTGAAGATCCTAATTATGCAGGTGAAGCCATAAACTATGAATATGTATTTTATACTGATATATCCTAAAGTTGTACATTTGGGGCCAAAGAAATCTCCTGACATATTTAGATATGCTTCTGAAAGAGGTCTGGTTTGCACTGACTGGTTAGTAATTCTGGCTTTTAAGTGCTAGGTATTATGGCTCTAGTTCCAAAACTGAAAACAGATGAACAGAAGGCAGTTTAGAAAGGTACTTCGAATGCCAGATGTATCAGTATTATTTCATGAATGAATTCTACAAAACTACAAAGCGGAGTTGGAAATACTTCTCATATGACCTATAATGACCTTTACACTTAAAAAAGCAGTGACATGCAGGGAAGTCAATCAAGATGGAAATAACATGCAAATTAAAGAATATAATAGGAATGTGAATGCAGAGGCTTCTAGAGAAAAGAATGGCCCACTGTAATTTTCTGTCTCGGATAACTAAGGAGAAGGAAGCCAAGTCATCATGGTTATATTTAGTATAAATTCAGAACTGTATTTCTGTCAGATGAAACAAACTTGGAACAGTTCTACAGAACTACAGGTAAGAGGGATATTTTATTTTGAACAAATGGACTGAGGAAATACAATTTTAGGTAAGTCATTAGAAAGAGCAACTATGCCCTGAGGAAGAAAAGCTGAAAAATTCCTTCTTTTCCTATCCCAATCCTTTACTGCCCCTTCCTGCAACTTAGCTTTGTAGATTACTGTGAAGGACAGCAAGAACAAGACACAGAAAATGGATTCTGTCATCAGGTTTTTATAGTTTTATTTTATAATAAAGAACTTTTCTGGTTAGAGTGAAGTTGCTGCTTTTATTTTAAACACTAGACATTTAAAAAGTAATTTGAATTTGACAAAATAAAGGTACTTTCACTATTCCAGATATATCTAATCCAAATAAAGTGGAGATGCAGATATCCTGGGCTGTCAGCGTCTGAAACAGTTTTGTCAATCATGGGAGTCAATGTGACTCCCACCCAGCTGAAAGAGCCATTCTGGAGGGTTTTTCCTCTCTCTTGTTTTGTTTTGTCAATGACAAGAGAAAAAGGCAGAAATATCTTGTGGCAAGTATTAACCAGCACCACTCCGATTAAGAAACAACCTGTTGACTTCTAGTAACTCTAGTCTGTCCTACTTTCATAATGTAGAGCAGCTGCATTATACTGACATGCATATTAACTGGCTAAGAATACCCTCAGCTCAGCTGACTGCAAAGCAGGATTTCAGTATGAACAGCCAAGTTACTTCAGGAGATTTGCCTCAGTACGGCAGTAAGCATCTCTTTGAAAGAAATGAAAACTGACTTTCCCTCTAATTCACTATGCCTGGTTACTGTAGCCTACAGATAGATTTGTATATGATTAATCAAGTACTTCTACAGCTCTTGACAAAATTTCTCCAAGTACCTACTCACAGTCAGCTTTAATCAGAATCATCCTACTGCTACTATTCTTTTTTCAGCATTCTTTTGTGGAGAGGAAGCTGGGATTCAGAGCCCTCCTGTTTTTTCACAAGAAATAGATCTTTTGATCTGTCTGACACAGCAGGAAAAGAACATTAAGCTGTGCCTAAGCAGAGTGTTCATCATGGATAGCTGTGAAGCCTTAATCTGTGATTACCTGAAAGTACTCCATAATTTTAGTACCTTGTTTTTTCCTTAACAGTATCTCTCTAATAAAATGAAAGTACTGTCTGAAATATGAAAAAAAAAAAAAAATCTATCAAGCATGTATTAAAGGGTCTACTCAGAACATATGGACAGATTTAAACTAATTTCTTGCCTTTTTCTTACAAGTATAGAGTGCCAAAGTAAAGACTATATCCTATGTTTTAATTACTAGGAAGAATCAACTTCATGGACATCTGTTTTAAATGCTAATAATCTCCTGTCCTGAAAAATGTGGACCCTGAATTTGCAGATTTTTTAAATTCCTATGACTTCTAAAACCTTTGTTGAAACATGCTTCATGATGAAATTTGAAACTTCTAGGCATATAGCAGACTCATAGTATAGTCCAGTGTGTATTGAATTCTGAACAGCTGACTTTAAATATTTCTTCACAGATATTGCAGCAGAGCAGAATTACAAAGGTGACAAGAAAAAGTATAATAATAAAATTCTTCAAAGTTTTCCTTGACCATCAGAAGGAAAGAAGACTTACGACAAGTTTTGTAAGCAATTTTCCAGAATATGAGGTGTTCTACCTGGACACTTCTTTCAAGGAGGGACCAGACTGTCGGAGTGTAAAAGAGCAAGTTGCTCCACAAGGGAGGGTGAGCTGAGAGCCAAGGGTGAAAACAAGGCAGGCAGGGGCAGAGAGCATACTGGCAAGGGTCATAATCCAGGGTTTTTTTTTTAGATCCAGGTTTATCACATTCTTTTCTGCACCCCTTTAAGCAGAAGTTCTGCAAGATTCTTCAATTCTTCCCATTTCTGTGCCCTTAAAAGTGGGATGGTTCAGCTTATTGCATGCTCAGTACCCTCAATAGAAATGTTTAATGATTTGGTTTTTTAACCTAGTTTACCCTGATTCCAGCCCTCGCTGCTTAGTAAACCTACTTTCTCAACGCCTTAAACAACTAAAATTCCATTTATAACTAAATCTGAAAGTCTAAGTGATCTCCGCATCATATTGCTCTCACTCTTTTCCTGAATCCTCTGATTTCTAAGGTAAACCTTTATTTGAAGGTTTCTTTCTATCTAGGAACTGTACTTATTAAGAAGTAGCTGCTTCGGAAGTGTTCCTGAAGTATGAAGGCCTTTCCAACAAGTTTTCTTCTTGCCTTTGCTACATCAGTGTGATCCCAAAGCTGTCTTCTTTATATAAAATAATACCTTCTTATATAAAAATCTTCTTTATATAAAAATATGTGATCTTTCCAGTACAGGTGACTGCAGGAACTACCCTCAGCACCTGCTTACCTCCTTAAAATCCAGGACTAGAACTTGTCTTCTGTGTGTCCATTTAAAATGAATCCAAAATTTATTTCCTACTATCAACTTTTCTGTCATGTCCTAATTATCTAACTCAATTCTGAAATAGCATCTGTGTTCAGTAATTTGAAAAATAAATACTATTGCATCAAGAATGAGTTAGTGAAATACGTGCTTTGTGATATAATTTCCAATATTATATAGCTTCCTAGTTTTAATTAATTTAGATTTAATTTAAGATTTTAGAGTCTTTAGTTCTACTATTTTGAAGGTGGCTTGGAGGACAGTTTTGTCACCAAACCAACCACGCACACAAAACACGGTATGTAAGTGCTCCATACATACCCATACCTACTAGTAAATATGCAATAGTGTTTAGCTGTTACATGTACTAAACCCACAACCTTTACTGTTACACTGAATCCAATTCTTAGAACTTGAATATATACAGCGAAAAAAGTATCAGGTTTATTTCCACACTTCTTGATGCTGAGGCTCTATTAAGTTATTTTTCTAGAGATGTAACTTTACCATCACTATAAATTTTTAACGTCTTCATGGGAAGTCTAGGATTTTGTTTGTCTGGGGGCTTTTTAGTCGAACCTCCTGCTTTCTGGAAGATCTTTTTCTCCAAGTTTCTTCTCATTCTGAACTAGGATCTATTGAAACTTATGCATATGAATGGAAAAAAGCTCTTAGCTATAGATAATAAAATTTACAGCTGCCACCATACCTATTGTTCTTCCTCCAAAGCTAACATTTTTATGTAACTATTCCTGATTTAAGGGGGTTCTGATGGGCATGATATTCTACTGTCATTCTCCAAAACAAATAACTGTGTGTACTGTTTTTTCGGTCCCGTGCTAGACAAAGACGGCACACATTTCAGCAAACAGGTACTGCAGTCATCTTGCAGTGCTCTTAAAGCAAAGAGCAGAACCAGATACTGGAAAGAAACACTTGTAACTCTGTGGAAGACGAAACATCCTGTGTCGCTAAGTTTGCATAGGTGTAATTCTTGCTTTGTACATATAAACTCAGCTAAAAAGTGCATAATTATGCATTTATTCTGGGAAAGTGTAAATCATGATTTAAGGTACAAAATATAAAGACAGTATCCCTTGTTCCAGTCACAAGGGAGTATTAAGATGAGGACCAATTTAAAATATCAAATTGTAGTGGTTATAAACTTAACCTACTAATTTTGTAACAAACAGCATATAAAGTAATTTATGATAAGGTTAAACAATTATTCTGGGGCCTCGTAAACATTCCATGAATCCAGGCTTTCCCACGCTCATTCTCTCAGCCTTCCTATGTAGCTGAGCTTTTATTATAAATTATAATTGACGTGTTAGTAGTGGAATTGTTGACTTTTGCTATAACAAATATATTCTCGTTCAACAGCTTAAGTCCCTTCAGAATTCCTTCTGACAGCAATGACTCTGACAGTTACCACACTCCCTAATACATACTTCAAGAACCATAAACTTTTAGAAAAAAAAGAGTCGTATGTATTGTCCTTGGTCCATACAATTATTGCTGCCACCTACAGTTCAAAAGTACCACTACATTTTATGAGACCGATATTGTTCTCTGCCTCTTAAGTACCTTTCCACCACAAAAATATTCCTTCTAAGTGACAATCGATCCTATTTCTAGTATGAATCACTTTTTTTTCATGACCTAAAGATCTTGTGATCACTTTGCTTTCCAGTAAGACATAAGAAAGTAGGAAACAAGACAGCCTGAGGAACAGTTTTAAGAAAGCATGAAGCTTTGCACAGTCAGACATCCCTAGCTGGCTTTACATTTCATTATGATAACATAGATTTTACATGCATAATTCCATATGTTAAAGAAAACTAGACACATACTACCACATCTTTCTACTTATGTCAGTCTTCTGAGATCTACTGTTTAGGTAGTTTCAGTTGCTGCTGTTTTGTCTTCCTTAAGTAAACCCTGAAGCACTGAGATAACAATATGACAAATCTGTCAGAACTCAAACAGAATTAATTTTAAAGCCATGTTATAAAAGCATTAAGGCTATGACACCAAGCACTCAAAAGTTGGTTAAATGCTGAAATTAGAATTCTCTATGCAAATGTCATTTAATTTCTTTGCAGCTTATAAAAATAAAAAAAGTCTTTTTCAGCAACACAGAAGCAGCCTTTGATGGAATCAAGAATAAAACCCAGTTTTCCTGGGTGTTATTTTAATGCTTTGAACATTAAATAACTTTCTTCCACCCATCTTTTACTTTGTTCTTTTTTAATTTTGTAACTTTCATATAGCAAGGAGTTCTATGAAATTGTGTAATTAAAGAATCTATTACGATGCAAATGTATATGGTGAAAAAGTATGGGACTAATCCTTAGGAAACCAGCAAATGCAAGATTGAGGCCCATGCAGTTAGTGCAGCACTGTATCTAACCTCCTAGCACGTGTTGTTGGCATGGAACAGTTTCTGGTTAAAGACGACCTGACTCTTCAACATTTGATTCAAATCTGAATTTTCTGAAAGCAAAAGTTGTTCAGATTCTGACAAGAAAATGGCAAATCAGCTACCTGCCTGAGCTTTGAATTTTGAATTAGAATTGAATATTGTGGCTGTTGGGGTTTTTTACTTTTGCATTTACAGTAATGTTTGAAGTAGTAAATCTTAATGAATAAATGGCGGTTGCCTCATATTATTTATTTTAATACTGTATAATAGGAAAAAATTAAATCCCATGTAACCATCCCTCAGACATTAGCTACAACTGTTGTTACCAAAAAATGGAAGAATATTTTAGTCTATTTTCCTAAGGAAATTTAGCACATGCAATAACATGGTTGTTGTCCATCAGTCCCTCCCTAACAATTTTGACCTATTTAACCAATTCAATCAAAGTTAACAGAAGAACAGAGATCACAGAGATATTAAGGTCTGCAAAAATCAACAGGAGGGCAACAGAGACGTGTACTCTTGTTGCTTCTTTTGAAGGAAGGGGCAGGGAGAATTCAGCTTTATCCTCCCTGTTTGGCTGGCCTAACAGCTAGGAGGCAACGACTAGCTCTTCACTGAGCACACGTGTCTACAGCAGCTGTAGTACATACTGCTTCTCGCCCAGACGGAACATTAAAGGAAAGCACATGAAGGATAGATTGGGTTTGGGACGATGAGGAGAGGGGTCAGGGGTGTCTAGGGGATATGGGAGGGAACAAATGTGTGTGAAGGTAGGCCTTGAAAATACCAGGCTGCAGCATTTCCCCTGTTAATAGAACTATTTGTTAAAATATGAAAGTATATTAATCTCTTCATTGAAAAAATGGAACTATGTTGCTCAGATTTTCCCCCAAAATTAACTCTGACAGAAACCAAGTCTGGAACCAGTCTTTTTAGCCTAACAATGAAGCAATACAAAACTGCAGTTGGTTAAAATAGAGTAACCATAGGAACAAAGTGCCTATCTTCACTAGCTCTCCCTGCATAACAGAACAAAAAGAATATAGATTATTCACAAGTCATGAAGAAAATACACAGGCACACAGGAACTTGGGTTAAGCACAGCTGGGAAAACTTAGATGGTTTGATATGAGATTACTTTCTCCTAGTGCACTTGTCAAACAATTTTTACAAAAGAAATCAGTCTGCTTTTGAAGACTGCTTTTGAAAGCTGAATAGCATGATCACAAAAGAGAAACAGCATGATAGACTGCTACATTAGACAGTATAGAGATGTGTGATTCTGCAGACATATGCAAAACCTTCCACAGGTCTTCACATGCTTGAAATTACATATATCCCTAAGTCTCAATGACTGAATCCACATTTATCAAGAGATTATAAAGGAAAATATTTTCTTAAAACAACATCTTGAATATTTTGATAAAAGTGGCAGTCTTAAAATTCTGGACATCTCAAAAGGAGAGCACGCAAGTAATTTTAGTAGAATATTACTGGAAAAAAATGCTGGGACAGATTTCCCTAAGTTGTAGTAGCTTAGCAGTTCTCTAAAATACAGAACTTATTGTGACCCAAATAAACATTAGGAAACATTTCAGTTAATGGAATCTGAATGTAACAGGGTTTCAGCCTAAAAGGCATGTCCTATAGAATTTGCACTATACCAGGTCTATTTTTAATCAAAGAAAAACATGGAAGTTACGTCATTATGCTTGGGTATAACTGCCGCACTTTATTAGGATAGCGGTAAAAAGACATTAAGCTGCTTTACGGAAGCAGACAGCCAAAGCAGCTGTAGGACTATTGAAATCATAGTCACTACGCAAAGAAAGGAACGCGTCATACTCAAGAAAGGATTTTGGTGCATATTATTTTGTAGAAGCGTAGGTGTTTGAGAGAAAGGAAAAGAAATGCATTGAGAAGCACCACAAAATCAGACTCAGAGAAGGTACAGAAAACAACCAGCCAGAGTAAGCACCAAAAAGGTGACCCAGACATAAGCACAGAACTTTCTAGGATGGGCGTTGGCTGAAATCCAGCCTTTTCAGTGGCTTAGAACTGTGAGCAAGTAACTTCACTCTTACAGTTCAATTTCTTCTGTGTGCTGAGCAGCGGCTCATCTATACACCCTCTTATGTTACTTTGACACCACAATTAATTTTTCCTTCTAATTAAAATAGCCTGCAGGACCCTGTATTTTGGCCAACTGCTTGGGTGAGAGCTGTAACACCACTATTTAGAAGGGCAGAGTCCTGTAAATCATTGCACCAATGCAGATACAGATCCAGATACTGCAGAAACTGCAATGAAACAAGCTGTAATTTTAATTCCCTGATAGGTCCTACGTGATGTCTTACACACATACTTAAAGTATCTTCTTGTCAGATAACGAGAATTACTGAAAATTCCCTGAAAGACATGATGCTGCAACAAAATCAAGCCTGTAGGCCCCAATTCAATCAGATTTGCTTGTCTAGGTCAAACTGCAGGGTAACAGATGCTAAGGATGTTAAATTCAGCATAAGGATCTTTGGTTAAATGCATTAATGGACCTAAGTATTGTAGTACCTGATTCATAGGGCATGCTACCCAGTGTAATTTAGGATACTTAACTGGGAGAAGGGCTGATTAGGCATATAAAAATTGGATTCCTAAAAGCCAGTCAGATGTTAAACTAGATAGCTGTCTAGGGTACACCTAAGAGCCAACAGAAAATGCCAAGAAGTTGCATCTGGGACAAATTTTTGCTACAGAAACAAAATCCTTCTTATTCCTCAAGTAAATAAGTAGCTATTCTTTAGAGCAGGGAGATTGTCTAGATTGATGCTTACATCAGTGTACAGTTGTAACGTGCAGCTTCACTTGGTATTTATATCCCAAAAAGTGGATCAGCTCCAAGAAGAAAGTTTTAGAAGCCTGCTCTGGAACACGTGATGCAGATCGTTCTCCTGAGACATGGAAGTCCTGCATTTAACTCCCTGCTCCCAATCAGGTCGTTCAGGATGTAAAAATACCCCCCTGCTAAATGCTGTAATCGCAGAGCTACTGGGTGTAATGAGATGTGTACTTATCAAAGCCTTTATGCAAGATGTATGAACGTATGTTTAAAAACGTCTGTAGCTGTGCCCTTTGAACATCAGCTGAGATTTCCCACAGACTAGATGGCAAAAGCCAGGTCCGGGCTGAGAAACCCCGCGGGTTTCAGGCTATGGGCTGTTAACAAACTGAACGACATTGGCATCTGTCTCGTGTCTACTATTAACATTTAAACCCTTAAGTAACTGCACAGCTATGTAGGTCTTTTGAGCTGCTTGGATGTGATCCCTTGACTCTTTTTTATCCTGAAGAAACACAGACTAAGGGACATGGTTTTGTGCAACTTGCAGACTGATACTTGCCATGCGAGAAGCGACTTTTGCTTTCCCTGATTAGGCTAAACGCTTTACCACAGCATCCCTAAGCCGTGATTCATCCAACTACGCCTAGCAGAGCAGACGGGTCCTGCCCGGCGGGCAAGGCAGGGTAGGCCCGCGGTGCCCGGCCCTCCCGCAGCCTCCCCATCACGCCCCGCAGCCCCGACTCGGGGCAGAAGGGGGGGGGGGGAAGCAGATCCGCAGCCACCTGCACAACCGGCCTGCGGGGAGCCACCCGGCGCGACTAACCCGCGGCCACGGAGCGGGAGACAGGGCGCTGAGGGGAGACAGGGCGGCTCCGGCCCCGCGCCCCGATTCTGGGCCCTTCTCCCGGCGGGAGATGGCTGGGGGGGGCGGGGAGGGGAGCCCCCCCACTTTCTGGGCCCTTCTCAAGAGCGCAGCGGGCCGCTTCTAGGACGTTCTGAGAGGCGTAGGGCAGCGAATGACGTCACCCGCGGCTTGCGCAAATCCCCCCCGGACCCCTCCCCCTCGGCGCCGCGCGCGCCCAACCGCTACCCCGGGCGGCAACCGCGCATGCGCCCGCCCGCCACTGACCCTCCCCCCCCTCGCCCCCCCACCGGCCGAGCCGACGGTTGGACAAATGGGGAGCGCGCGCGCGCTCATTCAGCCGCCCGCTCATGCGCAGAACCCACCCTCGCCCTGACAGCGGAGACCACGGAAAACGCCTGCGCGAGACTCGCGCTCTGACGGACGGCTGTCGCGGAGGGCTACTATTGGCTGCGAGCGGCTCGACCCCGCCCCCTCGCGGCGTGGCCCGGGGTCTCCGCCCCCTTCCCCCCCCAGCGCCGAGCCGCCCCCTCCCCCGTGCCTGTCAGTGAAGGTTCCCGATGGTTCTGGAAGGAGGCGGTGCCGGGCGTATATAAGGGAAGCGGGCGGCGGGGAGCGCGCACTAGTGGAGGCACAGTGGTGCAGGTAGAGCGTATTGGGAGCTTCAGTGAGGAGACTAGCAGCCCTTCCCCCCCGTAAAGGTGAGCGGTGGAGGCGGCTGTAGCGGTAGCCGGTTATACACAGGGGATGGCTCTTCTGCGGGAGCGCTTTCCTTTCAAACGCCCGCGGTTGGTGCATGTCTGGGCGCCGTGCTGGTACTGGGGGGGGGGGGGGGGTGGTGAGATACAGGGAACCGCGTGGTGCAGGACGTGCCTTTTTTTTTAATCCCCTTTTTAGTCCTTGTTAAAGCTGAAGTGGGCTCGGAGGGGTACTCGGTCTCGCAGTCCGGGTGTGGTTGAAAGGCAGTGAGGTGCCGATGGTTCTAAAGTCAGCATATTGAATGGGTTTTTTTGTTTGTTTCTGAAGTAAGGGGGTGGAGAGGGGGAAAAACCGGCGGGCAGCTCCTGGGGGGGGTGGTTTTTCTGCTAGCAGAGTTGGGGGAGGGAGGCGTCGGTGGCGGGTGGAGGAGGCTGTTCATTGTTCGGGGTGTACGTGTAGGACTAGCTCCCCCTTTGCAGGGCTGCAAGGGGGGCGACCCGACTCCGCTACGGAGGGGCAGTCGCGGGGGGGGGGGGCGGACAGCGAGCGAGCCTTGCTCTCAATGAATGGGCTTTCAGCCATGAGGGCGTAAGACGGAGGGACTGCGGCAGGCGGTTCTAAGGGGAAAAGCGGCTAAGGCAAGCGTGGGGAGGGAGCGGGGGCCGTTCGGCAACGCTCCGTGCTGGCGGCGGGGGCGGGCGGCAATGCTCCTTGCTGGCCGGGGAGGGGGGGCAGCAGTGCTCCTTGCTGGCGGCCGGGGGGGGGGGGGCGGCGGCGGCAGCAATGCTTCCTGCTGGCCCGGGCAGGGGGGCCCGGCAATGCTCCCTGCTGGCGGCGTGGAGGGGGCAATGCTCCCTGCTGGCGGCGGGGGGTGCTGCGGGCTGCGCGGGGGGGGGGGGGGGGGGCGGGCGGGGAAGGCTCTGGCAGTTTCTAGAATCTTTGATGGTTCCGAGCAGAGCCTGCAGGGGGCGCTGCGCGGCGGCGCGCGGGGAGGCTGCTCGCGCCCGGCGGCTTTCCTGAACCGCCTAACGGGCGGCGGCCCCGGCTGGGGCGTTTGGAGCCAGGTCCCGTAGCTGATCGGCTGGCTATTTCTTATCTTGTTAGCGTTGTAGTTAAGGATTACAGTATTGTGCTTGGTCTCCATTCCGTAGCCACTAAAGTGGGGGTGGGGTGGGGTGTTCCTTATTGAGTTGGATCTGTCGTTCCTGAACTTTGACTCGTGCAGAGAATAGCCTAGGCAGCAGGTGGGCGGTGAAGTTCGGATAATCTGTGTAGGACTGAGTAACGAGTTCGGCTGGGCCATATTGGTATGTAAGTTGCAGTTGTGCACAGTGTCTGCAGCTGAAGATAGTAGTTGTGTGAGCAAAATACATGGTGGATGTGAGAAAAGGAAAGCATAGAGATTTTAGTGTGAGAATCGACTACAGAGTACTGCGACTAACCTCTCAAATGTCGGGCAAAGTTCTCAGTTGCATTTTTCTTTTTTTGTAATGCGTACTTGGTCTGTGACACAGAAGTAAGGGTTGCATTTTAATTTGTAAATTAATGGGGAAGAGAGGAAAAGTTCTGTGTTACTCTAAGTGGTGCAAATTAAAGTGAAGGTAAAGCAAGCGTGTAGTTAAAATTTTGCATCTAGTTTCTGCATTCCTCAATTCTGGAGTTGTTACTGGTAGGAAAATGAGATCGGGGGGGTGTTCCTATGGGGTGCTGTATTTGAAACCACGTAGTTAAATACCTTTTGCCTTAGAATGCCATTGTCACTGCCTGCAAAAGGATGTGTGCAGAAGCCGTTGAGGACGAGATTTCAACTCTCTCCCCTTACAGATGCCGGAAGCTGTGCAAACTCAAGACCAACCTATGGAGGAGGAGGTGGAGACCTTTGCCTTCCAGGCTGAGATTGCTCAGTTGATGTCTCTGATCATCAACACTTTCTACTCCAACAAGGAAATATTTCTGAGGGAGCTGATTTCCAATTCATCAGATGTAAGTATCTTAATTCTTAGCCTGGATCACGTCAATAAGACAACAGAGATTTTGGGAATAGTCCGGGAATTTTAAATCCTGCCTCTTCTCTTACAGGCTCTGGACAAGATAAGGTACGAGAGCTTGACTGACCCAAGCAAGCTGGATTCTGGAAAAGATCTGAAAATTAACCTGATTCCAAACAAGCATGATCGCACTCTGACCATTGTGGATACAGGCATAGGGATGACCAAAGCTGACCTGGTCAACAACCTTGGTACTATTGCCAAGTCTGGTACCAAGGCTTTCATGGAAGCACTGCAGGCAGGGGCTGATATATCCATGATTGGCCAGTTCGGTGTTGGCTTCTACTCTGCCTACCTGGTTGCAGAAAAAGTGACAGTGATCACCAAGCACAATGACGATGAGCAGTATGCTTGGGAGTCATCAGCTGGAGGATCTTTCACTGTCAGACTTGATAATGGTGAGTATGGAATGTTTCTGCTCAAGTGTGCTTTCTAAAGATTTCTGGCATTCAGATATCTACTCCATGCATTGAGAAAGACAAAAACAACAGATAAAAGGGGTAGTACTAGTAATGAGTCAGAACATGCTCAGGCACAGCTGTTCTCACCATTCCAGTTTGAGTAACTGTTGATATGTGGTAAGGGAATGCCTAAGTAAGTGGTGCATTATAATGCAACTTTTAAAGTTTATACATGGAAATACTTCTGTAGACTCCTGCAGCACTCTGTATACAGAAACTTGAAAGGTAACACATGAGCACAGTAATTAGTGAAAATATCTGTAAGTGTACTTGAAAATACGTGCTGGGTACAGTAAGCTTGAGGAAGTGTCTGTAAGGCTGTTTCTGTAGACAGAAGCTTATGTTTTCCCAGTGGCGAAGACATTACTGATAACAGCAGTGGTTTTTTAAAGAAGGCACATTTTAGAACTAGTCAAAGTCTAGTCTGCTGCTGCACAAGTAAAACCTGCGAACTCCATTCTAGGTGAACCGTTGGGGCGTGGAACAAAAGTCATCCTGCATCTTAAAGAAGATCAAACTGAATACCTGGAAGAACGGCGAATCAAGGAAATAGTGAAAAAGCATTCTCAGTTCATCGGCTATCCTATTACACTCTTTGTACGTACCTTGCTTGAAATACTAAATAATTAAGTATTGCCATCCTAAAACAAGTGAATTGTTGAAATTTAAGAAAGAGTAGTCTATCTGTATTTTATTAATTAAAATTGTTGTTACATGGATGCGGCTCTTAAGAAATGTAATTCTGTTAATTATAACTTCATTTTACAAGACTATTAATTACAAATTCATTTTACAAGACTAAGTAAAAAATGTGTTTACCAAGCTAGTAGTATCACGGTCTCCAAACCATTGAGAAAATCAGCTACATCTTGATGCATTGTTAGTGGTAGTTCAGTGTAACGAAACTGGCATAATCTACCACATAAGCGCATGAAAACAAAATACTACTTGTCTCGGCACCCAGAATGCAAGTCCTCAGTTGAGTCAAGGAGGAAAACTTGATGACATGTTCATGTAGTTTCTAGCTTTGTGAGACTACAGGGGATACCTTAGAGCTGTTAGTGATAAAACAGGTTTCTCAATTCAACTAATGATCTCTCTTGTAGGTGGAGAAGGAACGTGATAAGGAGGTGAGTGATGATGAGGCTGAGGAAAAGGAAGAGGAAAAAGAGGAGAAGGAGGAAAAGACCGAAGATAAACCAGAGATTGAGGATGTTGGGTCTGATGAAGAAGAAGAAAAGAAGGATGGAGATAAGAAGAAGAAAAAGAAGATTAAGGAGAAGTACATTGATCAGGAAGAGCTCAACAAGACCAAGCCCATTTGGACCAGGAATCCAGATGACATAACCAATGAGGAATATGGGGAATTCTACAAGAGTCTGACTAATGACTGGGAAGACCACTTAGCTGTCAAAGTAAGTTCTTGTCTTTTTTCAGGCACGATTACACTTTCCATTAAAGCCTGGAAGCTTGCTAAACATGCTGCTGAACTTTCATCCATTGTCCCAGATCATACTGTGATTCAAACCCTTCACTATGCGAGGGTAACACTTTGTGCTACAATTATTCTGGTTATTGTTAAGGCTGTGTTTGTAATCTTAGTCGAATCTGCAGTAAATAAAAATGAGTGCAGATGCCTTACCAGTTTGTAGCTTAGTTGTTGCCAAGTCTAATTGAAAAATTTAACAGTAGATCTCAGATAAATGTAAATTGAGTTGCTTGAATTTGTAGCTTGTTTTTGAAAAGACCTACAGCTAAAGGTGAGGGGTGAGATGTAATTGTCCTTTTCCTGTGTCTATAGTGAGAAATGCTGTAAGAATACACATGCTTCCTGAAGCTTAGTATATAATACAGGGAACCGAAATTGGTCTACTTGCCTGGTAGGAACTGAACAGAACTTGGGTATGTCTGTCTGGAGAAAATGCTTGTTCCTGACTAGTGTCTTGCCTACTGAGTTTTTTCTGAAATGTCAGATGGTTACTGTGTGCCTTCTGCATTTGAAGAGCTGTTAAACAGTTAATGAAGTGAGAGCCATGCAAATTGACTAAAATGATCATCTTGTTTTCTCACAGCACTTCTCTGTGGAAGGGCAGTTGGAATTCAGAGCTCTCCTGTTTGTCCCACGGCGTGCACCCTTTGATCTGTTTGAAAACAGGAAGAAGAAGAACAACATCAAGCTGTATGTACGTAGAGTTTTCATCATGGACAACTGTGAGGAACTGATCCCTGAATATCTGAGTGAGTATATTTTTGAGGAAAACATTTCCCAAGACATAGATAAACTGCTTAGCAATTTTGTAGTTTCCCTTCATATTTAAAGAAATTTGAGAGGGGGAAGACTGAGTCCTAAACAGCTGATCAGGAAGTACCTGAGCAGTTGAAAGTACTGCTTAGTTCATGTTGTCTAGAATCCTGTAGAAACCAATTCATCATTTTAAAAGGGCAAAGCCAATTAGGTGGTAACTGGTAATCTTGTTTTCTTTTGAGACCTGCAATGCTAATTCTCACTGTCCTCTTCCAGATTTCATGAGAGGTGTGGTAGACTCTGAGGATTTACCTCTGAATATTTCTCGTGAAATGCTGCAGCAAAGCAAGATCCTGAAAGTGATCCGGAAGAACTTGGTGAAGAAGTGCTTAGAACTTTTCACTGAGTTGGCTGAAGACAAGGAGAATTACAAAAAGTTCTATGAGCAGTTCTCGAAGAACATCAAGGTTTGTAGTCTTTCTGCTTAATAATACTCATTGTAGAAGCTACACGTTTTTGTTCTGCCTGAAATACTAGACTACCACAGTTTAGTATTTGTCTAAAGGAATTTTAAGACTTCAGTAGTTTCCATTTTTTTCTTCTAATTTTGTAGCTTGGTATACATGAAGACTCGCAGAACCGCAAGAAGCTGTCGGAATTACTGAGGTATTACACATCTGCATCTGGTGATGAAATGGTTTCTCTGAAGGACTACTGCACTCGGATGAAGGAAAACCAGAAACACGTCTACTACATTACTGGTGAGTTGGTAACAAATTGTCTAAATGCAGGTACCTACATAGGGTTAGCTTTTTGGGGTTAGAAAATGGAAAATAACCATGGCAGTAGTTCTCTTGGTAAATTTAGAAAGAAAGATAAAGGGCACCACATTGTGCAGGACATGCTTGTCATACTTGTTATAGTAGTTACAGTTCCTTAATATGGTACTGTGTCCATGAGGACATCAGGACTAACTACAGATAAAAGTGCCCCTTGCACAGCTACCTTCGTCAGCATTTTTTTTTCCCCTGTAAGCCCAGAAAGTATGTTTCAGAGTCTCTGAGGTGCCTTTAAGATAGCTTTGTGTTCAGGCTTTAGCCAGGAGTATCTGAATTTTTAAGACCTAATGGTCAAACCAGTTGGGCATCAGATACTAAGGCTTTTTTCAAAATACAAATGCTGTTTACAGGGCTTCTCAGTTTACTTCCTTGGCAGGGATGGGAAATGTTTCTCTACCTGGTTTCCCAGGAAATACAAATCTACTTTCAAACCAGTGAAGTGTTACAAGCTATGGTGTCAGTTTGAAAGGCTTGAGTCTCTTCAGGCCAGCCTCATCTTTGCAGTAGCTTGTCATACCTGTTTTGTGCCCCTTGTTTTTTCCCTGGTGTGGACATCCCAGTATCACTGGAAATGCTGCATAGGCTCTTCAGAAGACATGTTGTTTGTCTGCTATGTTACAGTGCTGAGGCTTAAACCACAACTGGTGTTCTTGATTCTTGCAGGTGAAACAAAAGATCAGGTGGCCAACTCTGCTTTTGTGGAGCGTCTTCGCAAACATGGCCTGGAAGTGATCTACATGATTGAGCCTATTGATGAATACTGTGTGCAGCAGCTGAAGGAATTTGAAGGCAAGACCCTGGTTTCTGTAACAAAAGAGGGTTTGGAGCTTCCAGAAGATGAGGAAGAGAAAAAGAAACAGGAGGAGAAGAAAGCCAAGTTTGAAAACCTTTGCAAAATAATGAAAGATATCCTTGAAAAGAAAGTAGAAAAGGTAATTAGTAGTACTCAGTTTATATACAACAAGTTTAATGATCTGAAATGAAGTTGCTGCAGAGAAGGCTCATGTAATGGTGTGTTACAATTGACTTTTCTGAAAGGGACGGCAATCTCTCTGCAAGATACAGCTTTATAGATACAAGGTGGCTATGTTTTTCAGTGAAGCTGAGTGGTTCTGTTGAGTTGGTGTTGCAAATTCTTAAGCTCGATATCATGAGCCTTGGGTCTTGGTGACATGCAGCAGCATTTCAGTGTTGAACCTTGCTTAAATCAGTGGGGATAGTAAGTGAAGTATATGTGTTGAAATGTTAAATTGCAAACTTTTGCTTTGTGTTCATTTTTCTAGGTGGTTGTCTCCAATCGTTTAGTTACTTCTCCATGCTGTATTGTAACAAGTACATACGGCTGGACTGCCAATATGGAGAGGATCATGAAAGCGCAGGCACTAAGAGACAACTCCACAATGGGATACATGGCAGCAAAGAAACATCTGGAGATTAATCCTGATCATTCCATCATTGAAACACTGAGGCAGAAAGCAGAGGCTGATAAGAATGACAAGTCTGTGAAGGATCTTGTCATTTTGCTGTACGAGACAGCACTTCTGTCCTCTGGCTTCAGTTTGGAAGATCCTCAGACACATGCCAACCGCATTTATAGAATGATCAAACTTGGCCTGGGTAAGTTAGCAATCTGTCCTGTCTCCAGTAAACTCTGGGTGTGGTTATGTGCCCTTGCAGGGTACCGAGTGTCTAGAGATCACCTTGGTGCTTCTTTGTACCTGTGGAAAAGGGGGAAATCTTAGATGGGTTGAAGTGCTAAGGAGAATACAGCTTTGAGTTCAGCATTGATGATACATGTGTTTTCTGAACAGGCATTGATGAAGATGATACTGCTGCAGAAGAAGCCAGTCCAGCAGTTACTGAGGAGATGCCACCTCTTGAAGGAGATGATGATACATCACGCATGGAGGAGGTGGATTAAAACAGTTTATGGGAACTCATGAATGTTTCCTTGGCTAATACGAATAAGTTATATTTTGTATATTATGAATGTTACCTGCCAAAAAAAAAAATCTTTGACACTTTGTCTGCATTCCCTCTTTATATTTATTTTCAAAGATGTTATACCTTTATTTTTGTTACATTGCTTTTTCAGCTGATGTGAGATACAAATGCCATTGAGGGAATATTTTCTTTAACACTGTACAACCCTAAACAGGCAAGTAAGGAGTAGTTATTTTTGTCTGTATTTAGCTGGTTGCAGGTGGCAGGGTTTTTGACTTATTCTTAATTGCCAGAAATGTGGGAAAGAAGTAACAAAGATGGTATGACATCAGGATGTTCAAGTTTGTTTAGTGTTATACAGCTCTTCAACTCTAATCTAACATACAGTACCTAGTAACTAGGTATCTAGGAGAGCTGAAATACTTGGGGAAGCTTTAACCCTTTTGCTCCTAACAAGGTCTTGATGTTTAAAGTTGTTTTTTATACTGTTTAAGGATTCTGGATTGCACTCTACCATAGAATAGAATCCACTGTAAATCTCTATTGTGACTTATGCAACTCTGCATGTACAGTTCAAACATAGAACTGTAAGAATAAAAGTGTTAAGAATGAGTTGTGTCACTGACTTGTCTGTTAACGCTGGGAACAAAACCTGCTGTTCTTGGCATTCAGCTTCTGCTTTGGATCTTGAGTACTAGATGCTGTCTTGTTAAGTCTATAATTAATACTGCATGCTCTGCAATGCCACTACAAACTAGTACCACATAAAAGCAGAAAAGTCAGGCAGTTCTCAAAGATCTCAAGACAACTTTAATTTCTGAAAAAGTGATTATTTGCCTCAAGTTAAACCTAACTTGTGTTGATAATCCAGGAATTTTTTTGAAAACTTTGCCAATGGAGCTAGGCTTCTAAAGCTGCAAGCCCAATTAATCATGCCATACTGAGGTGATGAGTTTTCCATGTGAAGTGAGGTAGTCAGCACTACATCATACATACAGACTTTCAAGAAATGACTGTGTTGTGCTGCATTCTGTATTCCTTGACCTTCCTATTTGAAGGAGAGTAGTAAAAGGAAATGGGAGTTGTTAATAGCCAGATCCATTGGCTTCCCCTGCCTCTCAAGCACTTAATGCAGATCAGATACCCTTCGCTGACTTCGGACAGATAAGGTTTGGTACTTGTAAGAAGCTGGAGTTTAATGAACTTATCAGGGGGAGGGGGAGGGACAAGTTCTGACCATCTTGCCCCTGTTCTCTGACTAGTCTTTAGTTTACTATATTTGCATCTGCTTTTACCTCTTTCATAACCAATATTTGGGAAGCAGAGCTCGATGTAAAAAAATTTACATATGATGTGTTTCGGCTTGCTTGTAATCCAGTGAAAGGAGAACTGGTTTTGGTTGTAGTGGTAACTTTTAAGGTACTGAATCAACTTTAGGCAAGCTAATGCAAAGTAGTTTGTTGTACAAGTTCTGGGTTCCTAAGGATACTATGAGTTTATGTCAAAGCAGTACTCTCCTGGGGGTGGGGCAAGTCCCAATTTATGCTTCACTTGTAGGATAGAGTGGTGGAGATGCAAAGGCAGTGCTGTGCTCTGATGAGGTAAGTGGCCTTACAGCAATCACTTCAAACTGACCTTTTGTCTGTTGGTTTATGAGACTGATGTGCTCACATTCCTGCAAATCATTCTGAATTCTCTCCAAAATGAAACTAAGGGATTGGATATGAAAATAAACCTGCTTCAGTACTGCTTACACAATTGCTGAAGGCCTAACGTACTTGAAGGCTTGTGTTTTCTATACCCCCAACTGTTCCACTGACATACCCTGTATGCTTCAGACCACACTTGCATTAGACGGAGTTACTCCAAGAGGGAGATACAGTAGTAACTCGGTGGAAGTGGATGCTGCTTGCCTTTGATAGTTAAGAATTGAAGTTTAGAAAAGGAAACATGCCTTTCAAAAACACTTTCCTCCCACAGGTCCCAGTGCTTTACATCCCCTGTCATGTCCAAAGTTTGTCACAAAGCTTGTTGCAGCTCAAGGTGACTAGAGTTCTCATGTCACCTACAAAATAGTTTGAAGTCATGGGTCACTACGTGTGGGGTGTTTGTCCTCCCCACCTGTCACTCTGTGTCATGACATACTATGTCCAAAATCGCTTCAAATTACGGGTATTTCAAAAAGACTGGAGGTTGGTGTTACCATGTTAGTGAAAGTTAGAAGCAAGGTGAAGGTGTAAGCAATGTCAAAACAAGCAATTCTCTTGGGCAGTGAGGTAAGAGATCGGTTCCCCTCACCAGCCTGGGGGCGATGTGAGATCTAATTAAATTTCAGTGTCACTGTTCCTAGTCAATAGGTTTTCGGTCTGCTGTAAGCCACCTGACTAGGGTGAGGTGTCTTGTGCGTTCCATGACCACCTTGTGCCGTAGCAGTAAATATACTGTTGCTATAGTAATGAGTATGACATCAAAATGTGGTCTTCCAGCTTGTAAGAGGGGTTGCACAGTTAGGAATGTGTACATCAGTACTGACTTGCAGTTTGGTGCATGGGTGATAGAAGTAATGATCAGAAGGTAAATGCCTCCACCTTGGTGATGCTTAAATGTTGAAAGCTATGAGGATGATATTTCAGTCTGCTTTAGGTAATTTTGCATAAGGTCTCACTGGCAAAAATTCAGTAGCATTGTACCAAAACAAAGGACTTAAAAGCAGGTGGATTTTTAAGGTACATGTGTCTTGCGACTAAGATCTGTTTTACAAGATCTCTTGCAATGTGTAAAAAAAATTGTGAAAATATCTTCCAGATAGTATATTGAGATCTAGAATTTACAGTGACAAAAAATGCTAGAGGCAGACTTTTCCAGTTTGTCACTGAAACGATGGCTCAAGTCTTTGACTCAAGTCTTTACCTCCCTTGAAAACTAATTCATCTGTTGAAGAATTCAGGTGAAACTTGTGGGTTATCTCCAGTATTTCTTGCTGTGAGAACGTATTGGTGTTTTGAGTCGTTTCCTGCACTACACTGAGGAGTCAGACTGTAGATCTTGCACAAAGGACGCAACGGCAGTGGGTTTTGCTTTGGCACAGCATGGAGCTCCCCTCATTGGCCACCTTTTTGCTGAAATATGTTTTAGGAAATAAGGACGCTGTTATCAAAAGTTCTCTTGCTAAGCTGCCTGTAGTAGCCGTTCATGGTCTTTGTTTTCTCACGTTTTGTACTGTTTTTAACAGTAAATAAAAGTGTCGCAGAGCACCACAGTGGAGTTCAGGAATGGCCGGGTGCCCTAATAATAATCACTTTTTTTCAGGGCTCTTTGACCCTGTGGTGAGGCTTATGGTACAAGTTCATTTCTTCTAAGCAGAAATGCATGACAAAGTTCAGCGAAGAGTTGGGTACTGATATTAAAACATGTTCCTCCATATTGGATCTGCAGAGCAGTGGAGCAAATGGTTCTGAATAAGTGGTTACAATAAAACTTGGCACAGCTTGGTGTTATGCTTCTCGCCTCCTGGTTGACGACGTCACTGCTGACGATCGGAGGTTTCATTGAAGTTGATCAGAACATTTTCCTATTGACTGACAGTAGTCTTTTTGGGATCATGCCAGGGTTAAGGCATTGGGATACCAAATTCAGAAGTACTTGATTCTGCTGCTCTCTCTGGAAGGAAACTACTCCATATGTGGAGAGCACATTTACTCTGTATATGGATTTTTGAACCTTAGGAGATGAAGTGCTGGTACCCCTGTTGCTCTAGTGAAAGGCGTGTTGTACAGTCTTAATTTTGGATGGCAGCAGAGAAGAAAAATGGCTTTCATTGTTGTAGAAATCGTAACTATTGAACTTGGTGGATTTCCAAATGTAACAAGGAAAGGAGCAGAAAAAATACATGGGTAAGTTCTGTGTGGTGATGAATGAGGGGAAACTGGATTCATTTTTGAAATAAAAAATCCATCTAAAATGTGCTATTGATAGCCCACATACATAAACAGTTACTATAGCATTCGTGGCCAATGATGTGTCTTGCCGATGAAGAGTTTTTTCCAGTATTTTGCATTCATTTACAGCCAACTATGAAATGTTCATTTTTTCACATTCTTAATTTGTATTTGGAGGTCTTAATTTGACAGTAGAAACTTTGGCAAATGGATCATTTCAGATGGTCTTCTGCCTGGCCTGCCTATTTGCTTAATAGTGAGAGCACCCTAAACAGAGTGTGATGTGAATTGCTCTTGTTTAAATGTTCTTTATCTTCAACAAAGCAAACCTTACTTAGAAAAATTCTGAAAAAGTCATATTGGACAATGAAAAGTGATTTCGGACAAAGATTTGCTTTTGTGCTAGCAAATTGTATAAAACATTGTATTTTTTTAAATTAAGGCTAAAAATAAAGAACTCATGAATAAAACTCCAAAGTATGGCTGGTCCGAGGAGGAGCAGATGTAATTGTATCAGAGGAGCATTCAGTATCCTTAGCAGCAGCGGTGTGAAGAGGAGACGGAGATGCGCGTTCTTTTGTACCAAGGTGCTGTTTTGATGGGGTGATGAGGAAGAGGAGGGTGTGGGGCAGAGGGTGTTTGGGTTTACCACTGCACAGGGTTCTCCTGATTTGAACCATGAGCCAAGCATTTCATTATTAGTGCGGTAAAATACACGAGTATGGTTTCCAAGTATATTTCACTATGTCATTTTTTTCTTACCTATTTATGACTAGTTGTAAATTATAATGGTGAGATGCCTTTCTCTATTAGAAAAAAACACAGTCCATAATAGATTTTAAAGCAAAAAAACCCCTCATTTTTTTCCCGAGGAGAGGCCTTTTCAAGTGCTGTTCCACTAGTTTTTCCTGAAGCAGTATTTAAAAAGCTGTTAACAGGCTTTTGTTGCAAAGTAGAAGTTACATAAAAAGATGCGTGGAGAGATTTATGGAACGATAACGGTGATAGTCTCTCCTGCAAAGTGCCACTGGGGGTTGTGCTCTACTTGCTAAAATGCTCTCCAGCATTCTTGCTTTGCTTTTCTGGCCCCTGTGCCAGAGAGTTTTGTGCACTGGAAGCCTGGGGGAAACCTCCCACCCGGGTATCTCAGTGAGTCCTTTGGTGGGAGGTGGAGCTGGCAGCACAGAACTTGCCTCACTCATTCGGAGTAATTTTATTTTAGTTTTTAGATATTTACTGTGGTTGCTCAGAAGATGGATCGCTTCACGCAGACTGCAGTATGAATTTCACTAAGGGTGAACATCAGAAAGGAATTAAACCTCTACTGATGCACAGCATGCCAGAGGCAGTAGATTTGGGAGATGTTTCCCATTTAGAAGATCCACAACTTATTCTTACACCTGGAATCTCAGTCCTGCCAGTTACAGAGTCCCACAGTGATACTTACATGGAACTGGAAGATGATTTTCAAACACCAGTGGAAATAATTGGTAAGGAGACAGCTGCTTTTCCATCAAAATCAGTGGAACTGTATGAACTGCCTCAGAAATCTGGAACTACTGCAGAGTCCGAATGGCCCCGGATACCTGAATGCCCTTTACCCATGGAGATCGAGCCTTCAAGATCTGTGGGATTTCTGGAGAACTCTATCACAGCTGTTCTGCTACCAGAGTGGGACAGTGACATGTGTATTGAACAAAGAGCAAATGTTTCCAATTCTAGAATGCACTGGTGAAAAATTAAGGAAAAAAACCTTCATGTGCCCTAAAGTAAGGATGGCAATAATAATAATAATATTCACAATACTTGGTCCTGTCATTAATGTACTGTGAAATTTCTGAAGTTATGCTAAGGTTCCTTTATGCAGTGGTTGAAGTTGTGTAGTAGAATTAAAACTGTTACAGATAGGGCTGGGTCCTGCTTACTTCATGAAAGCCCGTGGTAGATCCATGCTGAATCTAGGCAATTATAATTAAGGGACCTGAAAAGTTTAGATGATTAAGAAGGACAAAGTCCTTCTCACTGTCCCAATTATTGCTGTCTGTCTTAGGATCTTAAAAGAAGTGCTGGTTGATGGGGTTGGAAAGGCAAGGCTTCTGGGAAGAGCCACCCCCTCCTTCAGACTTCCTGTTTTCTTTCTGGGGAAACAGGAGCTCAGGTTCAGCTAGATATGGAAATACTGCCCCTTTTTTTTCTTTTTTTTTTCTTTTTTTTTTTAATTAAGTGTAACAGAGTGGATGATGTGTTGATGTATGGCTGGGATATTCTTGTTGCCTTCTCTTGCAGGATGTTACTGAGGCGCATCTTTATAGTGTGCTGACTATTGCTCATTTTCTTCAGGTTCTTCAGTGGATGAGCTACACAGTTTGCCATGCTAATCCCTTCTGGAGCTAATAATTTAAATGCATTTGCTATGCTTTATCAGTTTGGAACAATATGCTTGATTTTAGTCATTTTCTAAAAGTGTAGGTACTAGTTTTGGTCAGAGCTTATGTAGGTTGAGGCAGATCTGAAAATGAAACATTAAGGAATTAAGAAATACACCTCTTGGTCCCGTGGTACTCTGTCCATGTGGTCATAAAAGGTACCTGGCATTTCATAGTGCCCTGAGAGGAGGAGAGGCATTTTTTTATTTTTCTACTGTAAAAGTTGTGCAAGTATGTATGTATACACCACCTTCATTCCCCAGAGCTCCCAGCTGACATATGAACTGTTATTTCCAGCACTCTATTATTGTAAGAGGTGACCAGATCGCTGGTGTTACTCCAGCTGGAGTTACAAAACTCCAGCTAAAGGTGCCAGGCTCCATTCCTGAAGCAATGCTGTGCAAAGTGAAAAGGGACCAGGTTCAAATGCAGCTGGGCTGGTCCTCGTAACCACCTGCACTGGAGCCCCATCAGCCCTGTTCTGCTTGAGAGGAGAGCACGAGATAACATTTCCTGACAGTACAACCAAGCAGGATTTCAGCAACTCCAAGGCCAGGACGTTATGAAAACACTCCAGGAAGCTAAGCCAAATGTTAAGGCTATTGCACAAGGCAAATCCCTATGGGAGGGTCATGCTAGCTCAGTGAAGATGTTCTTTGCAGATGCTGATTTAGACTCTCCACACTGTCAGCATGTACTGTAGCACTAGCGACCACGTGCATCGTTTCAGTCTGAAATTAGATCCGGAGCAGCAGATGATATAGGCCGTAACATTCATTGAATGGAGTCATGAGAATTAAGAGTTTTCTTCCTACTCAGTTCTCCGTTAGTCTCCTGTGCTTTTCTTCCAGTCTGCTTTCCAGCGAGCAATAAGAAAGCAAGACAAACCCTATAAACACCCATGATTCCCATGCATGGTTTGGCCAAAAATTACTTCCAGGCTTTCTTTTTCTGAAAAATGAGGTAATAGATCTGTTCTGTATCCTCATGCCACTTCTGCCTGGCTGAAGAGGTGAATTTTGGAATCCATGGAATATTGATACCTCCAGATAAAAACAGGGTGCATCCATACTGTCTTGTTCCCTGAACACTGCTGTCACCCTGAAGTCCTGTTATACCTGTAGGGTCCCACAGAGCCCAGCCAAAGTGAGAGACCTCTGTAATTTTAAACTGAAAAGCTTTCACATTTGAGCTGCTGGTAACAAGGCAGTTCCAGTGTGAGTCTGGGCTGAGCACAAACACTTCACCTGGAGCTTTTCGGTCTCTCCTGAGCAGATGTATCAAGCTTACTGCACGGTCACTGCTGAAAGGGCTGTGTACGCTCCTGAGATAAAGGGGCTTTGAAAGGCTTGTTAAAACTTGCTAACCAGTCAGAGAAGCAGCTTATTGCAAGAACTCAGCTTAGTGCTCGCCCAGTTTTCAAAGCCCCCGTTTGGCTTTTGTGCTGTCTGCTCTGCCTGTCTAAACATATTTAACGGAAAAGGCTGAAACTGCAAACAAGTGGCTGACTGATGTATTGTATTCCTCAAGTGATGCTAATGCATCCCTGGATGTTCAGTTGGAATGAAATCCACTGGAAGTAGCAACTAAAATAAGCAATATTCATCCCCAGAAGCCATGCACATCTCCAGGCAAGTATGAACTCCACACGTCAGAAAACAGGCAGCTTTCATAAAACAGGCCCCCAAAGTTAGGCAAAACATTAAAGTAAAATTAAAGTGGGGTAGAACATATGTAAGAGAAGTCTCCAGAGTAACCGTTGTCCTTCACCCGATAGGATTAGATCACATCGCACATCGGAAATGGCGGTGCCTTTGGTGCAGATGTACTTGTGGAGATGCTGGAGCTGCATTATTCAAATACTTTGCTGTGTTACAGCCTGCAGAGCACCTGAGAAATCGGTCCAGCAGCCAGACTGCAGCTTATTGGGCAGGTGGGGTGATGTGTGTCAGCCTTCAGTTTGACTTCACAGCCTGCTTTCTCCAGATGATGCAATTACTGATGAAACTGAGCTAAGAGGAGGAATGTACAGAGGCCATTCAAAACAAACCCCAGCATGTTAGTCACGTATAACTGGGGTTTTAGGAAAGGGAGCCTGCATATTCACAGTCTGATCACCTTCCTTGCCTCCTCAGTATCCTAATTCCAAGACCACAGTCTTGTACCTAAGGAAGTGGCTGAGGGAACAGAGGCAGCCAAAACTCCTTACTTTTACAGTCTCAAAAGAAAGAAGGGGATGTGGATGCTCCAGGGGACATTACTATAAAATACTTCCATCTTCAGAACAGCATCAGCCTGTCAAAGAAATCTATGGGTGACTAAAAACCTGTATTTCAAGTAAGGCAAAATATTTCCTCTCCAGTATTCATGAACAAACTTGGAAGTAAAACAGCAATAGTCCAGCCAGTCTTTAAAAATTAAATTCCCTCTCCAAATGCCAACATGGCTTCCTGGGTTATTAATACTCTGCTACAGCAAGGTGTTTGGTTTTATTTTTGTTTTGAGAAAATTAGGTACCTTTCATCTTCCCTGGCCGACTGTGACATTCCAAAGGTAGATTAAAGAAAACCAGCATTACACCCACATTTTTCAAATGGGGAAACAATGTTTAAAAAGCGCTGAAGTGATTTTTCCAAGGTCAGCGATTCCATGCATCAAGACACAAAGAAAAGTCAAGAACTGACGCTGTGTTTTCCAGCCTCCAGTTCAGGTCTCCAGATGATGCTGCCACTTATGTGCAAGAGAAAACTAAGAATCTTAACAACTCCTTATGGTTTCTGTACCACGCAATACCCTGTGTTTTGGATATGGTTCCTTGGGAGTATTCAAAACAGCTGCGTCCAAGTATAGCACTTCTGTACTCACAGACTGGAGACACCAAGGACGTCTCTGTCTCCCACATGCTTCTGTCGTGCATCACAGGGAGAAGACTTAACAAAGATAAGAATGGGATGTTGTTATGTGGAAACTGCTGTGAGTACAGGAATTTAAAGGCTGCCTTTGTTCTCTCTTTTTGTTTTTGTCAGGAGTTAACAGCCATATATTAACAATAATAGGTGCAGTAGCACTTTTTGAGGTAAGATGTGGGAATGAGGAGACTGCAGCAGCAGTTGTAGTTCGGCCATACTTCCAGTCATATACTGCACCGTATGTACAAGTACATATAAAGTAAAGGATAAAGCCAATTTATGTTCTGCAAAACAGCTGTAAACTGTACTTTTAATGTCTTTGCTCACATCTTGATTTTAATAGGAAAGGGACTCTAAAAGATTTCCTACACTGGTCATAGGCAGAAACACATGGTGTGAGACAAGACCTTGCAGTTTCTGCAGCATCTTGTTTTTAGCTTCCCACAGCACTCTTGGGCTTGACTGAAATGTTCTTGATCAGTGTTTGGCAGTGGGTTGACCCAAGTGGCCAATCACCTGCAGATCTTCATTCTCTGATCTGCACTTGCTTCATCTGATGAACTTAATTTGGATTAAGTATCTAGTTTTAATTGTTCCCTATTGCAAATGAGGTAAAAAACCTTTCACTGCAATACAATCCCATCTTGCATTTTCTAAAAAATGTCTCATGCGTGAAAGACACGATTCCTGATGTCTAAATAGCACAAGCGATACTGGTGTTGGGCTTCATTGCCATACAGCAATTCCAACAGTACTTGAGGATTAAAATTCAGAGATCGGCATTGCCTTCCAAAGATGACTCATAGTAAGAGCGGCGCATGCTTCTGTCAAGCCCTCTGCTGAAACTAATAGAAAAATCTCTGCTCATTCTGATCCTGCCTGGAGTTACCCTGTGACCAATCTGTCTTGTCTTTGACTGGCAGCTGGGGGGGCATCAGCAGCAGGAGCAGATGAGCACCTACAGCCATAGAGGCACCGAGGACACGTGGTGGCTCTCAGGAGGCAGGGTGACACTGGTCTGAGAGTTAAAGGGAGAAAAAAAGCACTAGAAAGTGTCACCTGGGCTCTTCAGGCAGGGTGGAAACCTGCCCTTATGGAAGGGCTGTGGCTTTAAGGAAAAAGGCTGATCTTGCTTCATCTTGGCCTTCAGAAATCAGGAGCTCATTCAGGTTTTTGTTTTCCTAAGAGTTCACCTTCTGTCCCCACGCAGAAAAAGTATTATTTGCTTGATTGCTTTGGTTTCAGCCCCCAGATGAAACCACAGCTGGAGCACCCAGATGGCTGCAGAGCTGCATGTCGAGAGCCAAAAGCCCCAGTTCATCCTGTACATTTCTTATAGTGGGAGGCTTGGCTGGAACAAGATATCTGTGAATCAGACACAGTTCACTGTGAATCGGTTCCCTGTTCATGGCTCACAGATGTAATCTGCAGCTAAATTATAATAATTTCCATTGACTAATAGGAGGTATTCAAGATTATTAATTAATAATTCAAGATTAACATAAACTGCCACCTAAATCTGCTCCCAAAGACAGCAGTCCTGGCTGCTCTGCAGGCAAGAAGTGAGATGTGGCCCTTCCCTGACAGACTTGCAACCTTGGGCAGCCTCTGCTCCAGCTTTAGCATCTGCTCTGCTGAGCTCTGCTGGCCCCAGCCCCAGAGCTTTAAGGGTTGTTTTTCATCTTGGACAAATGAGCTTTCTACAGTTTTTCCTCCAGCACATTTCACAGCAGACAATCATCTAGTATGTTTTGTCTCTGTATGTAGAAGTCAACCGTATTTCAAATGGGGGGGGGGGGAGAAGTAATTTTTTAAAGAACAACAGAGATGCATGTGTGCTTTATTAGATGGGAAGTTACAAGGTAGAGGCTGAACTGATGTACCGAGAGAGGCTTTCACAGCGCTGGTCTGCTACAGGCACCCATGGGTGAGAGGAGGAGGAGCGATGGTGCCTTTGAAAACAAGAGAAGAAGTGTATTAATTACCTATGTTCTCAGCTGGCCAGAAAGCCTGTACTCAGGGGAAATTAGAGCTACCTGGGGCTGGCACAAGGGCTTTTTCCAAGAGTGAAAAGGAGAGCCAAAGCACCGAGCAGCAGTACAGTAAATGACCGCCATGAATGGCTCAAGCGAGCATTTCTGTGTCTCTGTAACCCTCTGGCCACCCTCCTTATTCATACTGCACCAACTTGATACAGCTGAAAGCTGCCCTGGCTTGGCGATGGCATTGCATGCGTGCTTTGGAAAGTGGAGCCCCAAAATCTTCCTTGGAAATCTGTTGTCTGACTGCACCTCTGCTGCCCGACCCCTGCCCAGCTCGGTGCTGGCAGCGGGTTCATTGTGCGAACCTTGGCCTGATCTCAACCTTACAGCCACAATTTCATCTGTAATCCCTCACAGACCAACAATTCTCTTGATCCCCAGATGCCAGGGCCTTGTTGCTGACAGCTTTTGCCTGTAAGCATCAGTAGCTATTTTTGGGTAGGCTTTTGTGGGAGAAATGGCTCCAAGCCATGTGTTTGGATTAAGGATGGTGATCAGATGTGCTCATTCAACTCAGCTGGCACTGCAGGCACTAACACGGGGCTGCTTAGCTCCCACCTTACTGGTGAGAGGTGCTGGGGGATGTTGTACGAGTCTTTTGGCTGTCCTGTTCTGTTTTGGAAGTGGATGGAGAATCCAAAGAGGGGGAATAACCACCAGATGGTCCTGGCCTGGGTAGAGAAGGTAAGGAGGTGGAAAAGGAGGTGTCTGGGAAGAAAAAAGGTGTATGCGATAGGGCCTACTTCAGCTGGAGGCAGAAGCGGAGTGGAAGGCTTGTGGAGTTTGTGAGCTGCTCCCAGTGCAGCTGCTCTCACTGTCACCTCCCCAGGGACTTGTTCCTGGTGCCTTTGCAGAATGACAGCCCACTGCTGGCTCCAGAGTGAGATGCTTGTTTTCCTGAGGCTTTTATACTAATTTAAAAATTAATCTAAAACAGTAGTACCTTCTGTATTGTGCGGGAAGATGCAAGAAAGCTAGAGAGGAAGGAAATAATGGGAAGAAGAGGAATTTGATTTGAAAAAGTAAAAATAATTAGCTCCTCATTTCCCTATTAAAAGGGGGAGAAGAAGGGAAATGGGCATGTGGCCTTTAAAGGGTCAAATCAGATCCGGTTCTTTGTGAAAAATGGACCTGATTCATAGTTTTCTGGTAAATCTGAAAAAGTACTATTCCTGGTATTTAAAAATAGCAAAATTGTTGTTCCTTTTCTCAGCAAGTGATGGCAAGTAAGGGTGACAGTATCAGAGTCCACCAAATCACATGTGATGGATTCTAAAAGTGATTAAGAGGGATGCTTAGAAAGCCTTGTGTGTCCAACCTCAACTGTCCATCCAACAGATGGGAGATCGTCTGGAAATGTCTTTGAATATCCTGGCTGCCTCTGGAGGGGAGAGGTCTTTTTCCCTTTGACTGTTGACTACCTTCTGTCAGCCTGAAGGTCACGCGAATGAAATGGGGCTACAGAAAATAAATTGGCGAGAGCAGGGGAGGAGCGTTGCGTCTCTGGCCACCAGGCCTTGCAGACTCAACTGCAGATGTGTGTGCATGTCAGTGTATGCATGTGCTTTATATATATACACACTTAGAGAAACGTAATGACTAGAGGACTCGAACTGCTGTGCTATTTTGCGTGCGTTTCTGCTGCAGACCTCCACACGGTCGACTCTGGCGAACGCACCGTGAGGAGCAGTCTGGAGCCTCTAGCAGTGGCACAAAGTGCTTTCACAGGAGGACCTTAGTCTCTTTTTCCTTGCTTCACTGCCCTGTTTTTCAAAAGAGCGAAGCCTCCAGGCTGAGGGAGCTGAGCAGGGCATGTGTGAGAGGTGGGGGTGGAGGTGGGGCAGCTGGGGGCCCAAGCTGATAAAGCTGGAGGAGGTGGAAGGTGCTGGGAGCAGGATGGCTTCAAGTGAGAAGAGGCAGCGGCGGAGAAAGAGGCATGGGACTGGGCAGCCTATGGAGGGTATGTGGGGAAAGGAACACCCTGTAACAGAGCCCGGGTGTTTGTACAGCGACTGAGTGCCAGTGTGGGAGTGCTGGGATAGAGGGCTGACTCTCAGCACAGCTTTGCATTTGTCCCTCTCTATTCTGGTTTGAGGTCTTGAGTACAGATACCTCCCTGAGGGTTCAGAAAACTTCTAGTGCCTTTTGGGAGAAAAAAAAATCCACTTTACAGAGTATAAGATGCTGCTTCAAAAAAAAATTATATTTTTCTTATGCTGCATGAAGGACCAGTGAATCAAGTAATTGTTTTGGTAGAAGACAGTGGCTTCTCGTTCGTTTTTAAACGGAAGCTGCCTTTGAGAACTTAACACAGACTTTGTGAAGGATTCACCAACCTTTATAGCATGAAGGGAGGGAGCTACCATGTCTGGGCAATTTATCTATGAGAAGACTTTCTCTAATGTGCTCTTCTACCCTCTGCCTGTTTTAGTAGATGCTCAGGAAATGAAGGATTCTGTTAAAAGCCCAGACTACATAGAAAGACTGGCACGTAAATACATGGTAACTTTTTTTCTAATTGTTGCTTCTCTATCTCCCTATTAAAATAAAAGTTAGAAAGTGTTAGTTGCTTTGTCATTAGCCTGATAGTGCAGCTAGCTGTGCTGGAAAAGAATGCATGAAGAACAGGTGTGAATGAATTAATTCAAATGGTGTCACCTGCAAAGAAACAAGGAGGGAGGAAGCTATTCCACTTCTGTGCTACCACCTGGGGAATAAGGGGGCTATTTGTTCATAAGGTTTCTGTAGCAAGAGCTTTAGAAAAAATGAGCATATAGTTTTAGCCATTTACCTGCTGTTACATTTCTGAGGTGTGGGCCCACCCAAAGCAAAGAAGCAAAAAAACCTCAGTGCAAATCAAAAAACGTTTTGTAAAGTTATTTACAGACTTGGAGTAACTGTTTGTGGTAAATGCAAGGGATGTTCTGGATAGCTTCCCATTGTATTTTTGGGGGGAGACAGGGGGAAGACTTCTATTTTTCCCTTATGTCTCACTTGCACAACCCAACCAGCACCACAAATGTGGGATATTTGGAAGGACAAGCTGGCTTCAGATGGGAAAGCTTTGGAGAAACACAGCATCTACAGTTTGTACAAGAACTTCAGCTTCAACCCGAAGCTGTGGTAACTTCTGCTTTGAGTAGTGTTTCTTTCCCTTCCTCCTCTGCAGCAGAAGTGCATAGTAGAGTCGAGTACGGAGTCTGAGTCTGAATCCAGCACAGAGGTAAGAACAGACTCTCTGAAGCATTTTGACAGTGATGAGATTCCCTGATGGGTATCCAACTCTTCCTTCAGCCCCAGTAGGGAGAGTCTAAGGCACAGTTGCTGAGGTTGTTGGTTTTGTGACTGTAAAAGGAAAGGAGGGAAAAAACGCCCCACGTACCCCAAACCCAACACTATTCTATCCATCAGGCTTTTCCTTACAACTGTTATCAATTTTAGCAAAATCGATTTTGGGGGGATGAGGCAAGAAAGTGCCGGTGTTTTAGGTGGACAAATGTAGCGTAAGCACTTCTCTGCTAAGAAATGCTTAAAGCTGAACTGGGTTGTTTCTGGTGGTTAACTTTCAGCAGCTCTGGTCCGGTAGGATTTCTACAGCTCTGGGTGGAGAACCTCTACCTTGTGACTGTCCGTTTTGGATGAGATTACGAGAGCAGCTCTGTTGCTATGAGAATTACTTACAAATATTGGTAACTTCCTGAACATTGTTCTGTCAAACCAGTGTGTTTAATGTTGATGAAAAAAGGCCTGATTCTGGAGTAGAGAGCTAAATACTTATTTCTGGGTAAAAGTCTTCAGAACTGATGGTTGCTGTTAGTCCGTGCAAATTGCTGTGCTCTGTGGGTTAGAGAAACTGTCTGCCAGGAACCTGCCACCTTACCTTCCAGAAAACACAGGGGAAAGCTGGAGTTGCCCACTGTCTCCTTCTGGGAGAAACAAGGCTGGAAGTCCAGCTGTCTGGCTGGACTCTGATGGCTGGGCTGGGTGGAAGAGGGGCTTGCAAGGGTCCCAGCCTGGACAAAGAGCCGGTTGCTCTCACCAAGGGTGCTGAGGCAGGTGCCAGGCCAGGGCTGGGGGATTTCTGGGCTCTTTCTTTGGAGAAGCTGCTTTTCTTCATTGCCCAGCAGTACCCACTGGCTTTGTGGGGATGTCTCTGTGCCCTTGAAATAGTGCAAGAACGCAGTCGCAAATGGGCTTGGACTGCAGCTCATCCACCAAAGCCTTCAGGTTCCTGTTGTGGGGAGTCCAGATTTGCCTAGCCCTGCTTTGCATTACCTGTGCTCAGGCTCTCCTCCTTCCCCACTGAAAGCAGGCACACCAATGACTGGCAACTTGTTCTCCGAGCAGCTGTGGTGGATCCTTCTAAAGCAGCACTTCCCTTGCAGTAAACTTTTTTTCCCCCCCCTTGGTGTGACTGCTTTGTGCCTGTGGCTTGCTTTTAAAAGGGAGTCTCCCTACATGGCTTTTTTTTTTTTTTTTTTTTTTTTTTAGTAGACCCAGACTATAAGCACTATTTCAGAATGATGTTCTCAAGTGTAAATTCATGAAGTTCTTTGTCCAGGCCTAGACAGGCCCATGTTTAATCACATGGGGAAAAGGAGCCTGAAACCTCAGTGTTACAGCAGTGACATTGAGACTGATTGAAAGGATTTGGTTTGACTGTGTTACAGAACTCTCCAAAGGAAAACAAATTCGTAATCCAACTAATAACTAGGAGTTTCAGATCATCCCTATGTAAAAGAAGAAAAAGGGACCCCAGTGGGAGGGAAGCTCTCTAAACTCTAAATTATATCTTGTCTACTATTAGTTAAATGCAGATTTTGGTTCACTTTTCTGGTGGTAAGGTATACAATTACTCATTGTTCTCAATGTTTTAAGTGCAGTAAGACTTACCATAGCTCTCCTTGGTCCCTCTATTTTAAGCTAACTTTAACAGGTCTTTAAAAGTTAGACTGAGATACGCTTTTTACTATCTTTTAGCAAGGGGACAATCTGGCTTCCTCTTCTCGAGGATTTTTACCTACTTTGGTTTTACTTTGATCAATAATTCATAGGAATGTGCTTTACAAGCCTATGTTAACTTCTCTTGAATAGGTCATGCCCAGCCCACTTGCTGGAGGACTCAAGAAAGCAAGGGACTCCAGGAGACTGCAAGTAGGTTTGGCTATTATGCAGCAGCCTTGTTCTCAGTGTAGCATCCAAAAATTAAAATACAGGTGGGAACATGTGGATAAACAGAAAAACTTCCATAGTAAGTCTGTGACTTATGTTGAAGGTGATTTTAAAGCCCACTGTACGTTGTCTCTTGTATTTTTTAAAGGACAAATAAGCATCCACCATATTTAGAGACCTTTATTTTAGTTTTCAGATCCTTATGATGGTGATTCAGAAGATGCATCCATTCACTCTGACTGTAGCTTGAATTCTTTAAATAGTGTAAAAGTTGCACCATGGGTGAACAATGCCCCAAAAGCAATGGCCTTGGAGGATGCTGATACTTCAGAGGATGGAGAGTCTTTCCCTAAACCTCCAGACTGGCTCTGCCCAGAAACAAAAGTCAGTGAAACTCAGAAAGTAAGTGACTGTGAAGAACTCCTGGAACTTCCTAGCCAAGAGAAGGATTTCTTGAGAAGCCTGCTGCATTCATCTGAACTGCCTAGAGCCACAGAAGCCTTTACCTCCCTGTGGGTGACACCTGACCATTCCTTATTGATGAGTATTAACCCTTCAACCTCTGCGGATCTCCTTGCAAACCCAGGTGACAGTGCCCCACAACCCATACTCGGAGCTGACTGTGATGGTGCAATGGCCAAACAGCCCCTAATTAAAAGAAAACAAGGGATTCCCATTCCAGAGGGTGCTAGTGAAAAACTAAGAAGAAAGAAATTGCGTGCAACTTAATCTGAGGTATGACTAAATTGTTGGATAAACTGTTCTGAAGAATGAACCTGGTAGAGATTTCTTTTGCAGATGGTACCTGAACTGAACAAGCTTTAAACAAACTAGCTCAAGCCTGTTACAAATGCAGCTGCACTGTGTACTGTAAACTTTGAGATCCACCTGAAAAGATGGAATCAACTAAATAAGCTTGGGTGGCAATTTAAGTGAAAACTAGCTAAGGTATGTCCAGAGAATCACAGCTAAGCTTTATGCCTGGGTGCTGCTTTGGTGCCTGGGGTCCCTTGAAGCACCAGCCTAACTCCTGTATCTAGCACCTGGAGGCATCTGCTCAGTTTCAGTGTAATTTCAAAAAGGTATTAATTACAAGGGTTTGTTGAGGAGGCAAGGAAGAATGACTGCATGGTTGCAGTTAGTCTTCAATAGTTATAGCTTACCTCACCTGCTTCATGTCAGTGTTTGGCTCTTTGTATGTCTGAGGGAAGTAGCTGTAGGGTGAATGACCTTACAGGTTTGACTACAAACAACTGAATCGCATTAAGTTGAACTGACTGCAACTAAAGGCAATCTAGTTTGTTTTTTTTTTTTTTTAATTTTTCTTCAAACAGGGAGAAGTTGACTTGTGCTATTAACATATCTGTTCCTACCTGTTTTGAACGATGTTTTAGGTATAAGTCTCAGTATGCCTTCCAGTTTAGAATTTACAGTGTGAAGTTGAACACATCAGCTGAATGCACTCTTCTTCCTTAGTGAGAACAATCACAAGCTGCAGAAGTGGTGCACACACATGGGAGGCCAGTTAGTCAGCAAAAACTGTACCTTTAAAGTCTGGGTAGTCCATTTATGTGGAATGGGAACTACTAGCTATAAAAGTATAATGATGGCTTGAAATATGTTGGGACCAACTACTTGTGAAAGCATTCATTCTGCATGACTGGCAGAGATTTTTAATTTGCAGTTTCTTTCATAAGGTGGAAAGCCACTCAAGATACTATGTAACTTCTAGCCTTGTACCCTTCCACTAACAGCTGTGTATTTTATTAAAGTAACTTTGCTTTCATCCTTATCCCCAGTCTGGAGATATGGGGGTGTTTTTTAGTCAGCTTGGAAACAAACTGGTTAGAACAATAAGCTTCAGAGGCCTTTGCCCTAAGACACAAGCTACTGTGCTTGCCCTCTAACGTGCCCCAGCAGCAAAGAATGCTGCAGTGAACACAGCCAAGTAAGTAAGTTAATTGCAGCAAAACCCCTTGCAGCTATAGCTGTGTGTGTACTGAAGCTAGGCCACAGATCTCTAGAATTAAGGCTCATGAAAAGCTTAAAAAATATGACATTGTAACACAGCCAAACCCTTCAGCCCTGTGTCAGGCAAGTCACACCCTTTTAAGTCCTAGCTATCTGCTGAATGGTCTTCAGCCACCTCATCTGAGACTAAATAAAATTGAACTACTGACCTTCAAACTGCAGCCAAGAACCCTAAACTCAGCTACTGAGGGTTTCACTTAAACCAGTTATTTAACACAGCATACTGAAATAAATAATCTGCTAGAAAAAAATAGTACAGGAACAATCAGTAGAGAAATAAGTTGAAGGGTAAGCCACATGAGACAGTATATATTCAGACATTCAAAGTCCGCTTATTCAGTATGAGAATACAACTGTGGATTAAATTCTGAACTGAAAATGCACCTTTTGTTAATTCAGGCCTAATGCAGAAGTTAATGTATAAAGAGCTGAAGAGTTTGGGAAGCTCTTGCTACTTCAAGCATGTTTGAGATTCTCTTGATCTCATCATTAGTACTGGCTAATAGGTGGAACTGGTTTAACTGAAGATTTTTATAGTAGCTGTAAGCTGGTACCACAGCCCAGGTGCTGAGCTAAGCACAAGATGGAGTTGCTGAAAGAAAGGTGCTAACAGCTAGAACTTGTGCGTATTTAAGCTACTACTTCACACTGCAACCAGTACCCAGAGCACACTGCTAGCAGGAGGTCTGCTTCCTTACTGTACAATGTATTTGAAATGATCCTGTAGGGAATGACAGTATGAATTCCAGATACTAGTATTCTGGTGATGGAAAGGAAAGCAACTTAGAGAAGCTGAACCAGCACAAGGGCACTATGTTATGGTTAAAACTGATCTTGGACAATGCATGCAGTTCCCATCTCTGTTCCTCACAACTGCATACGAGAACTACAAGCAGCAAAGATTACCTGATGCACTGGTCTGGGATTCACTCTTTATAAGATAATAAAACCAGCCAGGACAGTTCAACCTACAGAGATTAACTATACAAAACAGTATGCAGAGCAAGAATTCTCTATTTTAGTAGCTAGCAGGCATCAGCTGAAACAAGTTATGTGAGGCAGGCTAAGATAACAATTTTTCCTCCCAGTCCAGGCCTGCGCTGTAGAACCACTTACCACAGAAAAAATATTGCAGTTGATGGAGGTTCAGAAAGTCACTGCTTTCATAAGAGAAATTGCTGGAAGGAAGGAGCTCCTGAGATTTCTGTTTTGAGATTGAAAAGCTGTGCACCTGTATTCTTCATCTGCATCTTTGAACACTTGGTATTAACCACTGCTAGAGAGGACGGGTGTTCTGACAGGAGGGCGAGAAGGGTAGAAATGCTTACCCCATGAATTTATCAGAGAAAGCAAGCAAATACCCAAACCATTACAGCAATGCAAGCAATTAGCAGGAACTCTCAGCTTGCCTAATTTGCTAACAGTTGGTCACATTTGCATCTCTGAAATAATACCATAATTCCTTGTTTAAGCCTTTAATACTATCCTCCTGTGCTTAACAAGACATTAAACTAGAGGCTTATTTCACCACAAAAGCAACTTAGGAAAGAGGAAGCCCTGTGGTCAATAGGAGAAGAAAGTCTTGTTTAAGATGCTTCTGAATGCATCTCAGCAGCTGTGTAAACACAGGTTACTTCGAGCAAGAGCCAGTTCATTGCAAATAGTTCATGCAATGGCATCAGATGCCATAGCAGATAATGTCAGGCTTTGTGTCTTACTGCACTGAAGATTTACATTCCAAGGTTCTTGTTCTGGAGGTTAGCTGAACCAGCTGCTGAGCGAGTTGTGTGAGGGTCAACAATATGCTTGAATACTGACTTATTACTTGTTATTCTCTGAAAAGATCATAGGTACAGTTTTTCCAGACCAAAAAAATCACCGTAAGAATTTTATTTCCAGAAACAGAGAAAGTTTTGCTATAGATTTTATTTCATATAACATGATCCATCAAATATCACGTCTACCACCAAATAACCATCTAAAGATCTCATTCAATTTTCCTTTGAAGAAATCTAGCCTATCAGCTTTCCAATGCACTGCCCCCTTTCTTTCTAGTCAACTTAATCCATCTAACAACCAGCCTAACCAGGTTACAAAAGTATACAGGTGAATACTACATAGAAGACTGACAATTACTACAGCATTACCAGTCAAAACAAATCTTTTCACTCAGTGCAGAGAACTGCAACGCCACGTTCATAGAAGCTACGGGGGTCTTCCTTGGTAGCTATTTCGAAGTCAACCGTGAAAATCAGATCAGCACGAGTGAAGTTCAGATAAACTGGTAAAGTAACCTGGGAAAAAGCATGAATATAAAAGAAGAGTTATGTAAGGTAGCTGAAGAGCATAAGAAGTTTCTCCATGCTATTTATGAGAATTTATGGGAATTTAGTCTCAGATAACTCAATACTCAAAAATACAAGAAATAAACCAGGCCCAATAAATTCACCTAAAGCATAGCCTTTTTAGGTATAAATTCAAGTTTTGGCCTGAACAGCATTAATAGTTTTGGATGGCTCTCCTTCTTATCTAACTCCAAAGGAAAGACCTAGTCAGCACTAGGTCTGTTTGCTGCTAGCCTGGAATTTAGGTACTAAGCGACACTGAGAATATTAGAAAGGAACAATTTGATTTGTGGTGCCTGATAAAAGTATCCATAAAGCTTCAGGAAAAAAATTGCTAGGTATATCTAATTATGAGAGGAGTTCTTAAAATTATTTTTATCAATACTTACAACATTTGCTTTTTTATCAGCATTTGTCTGCTTGATCCAGCGAAGCTGTGTAATGGGCAGTACAGTTGAAATAGCATTTGAAAGTGACAGCTTGTTGTTACTGCATGTAGCTCCCTGAAGCTTCAGGCCTGTAAATTGAAATATGCTTTAGAGTTCTAAGAGCTTTCATACATCCAAACATTGCCTCCCTATGCATCATTTAAGGGCCAAATCCACTAAATGAGAGGTATTTCATACTGCAAAATAAAGAGGTTGTAGCAGATATACTATCCAATACCGCTCAAATATACACTGACCTGAGTCTTGAGATTTGTTAGCATTATAAGTACATCCCTTCTAACTATTATTAAACTGATCTTTAATACACACTTTCTGAAGTTGTTTAACTTTTGCAATGGTATGACCTTTTTCATTTGATATAGCCTATTTAATACCAGAAGCTTCTGAAAATATTTTAGAGCAAGGACCCCTTCTTTCTGCTAAGCTTACCTGTGACTCCAAAACTGCATGCATCCAGTACTGCATTCTGTGTAGTTGTAACGTTGACCTCAAGACAGAGTTCTTCAAGGGACCAACTGTTTGCCTGGGCAACATATTGTCTTGTAGCAGTAATATATGCCTCTGGTACAAACAGGCCACCAAGGCACACGTGGATGTTCTATTTGGAGAGGGGGATTAAAAAAAAAAAAAAAAAAAAGAAAAAGAGAAAAAAGTATATCAGCTTCACTATTAATTAATGATTATCGTAAATATTACTTCAGCAACCTATTTACCTTAAGATTTTCCTGCTGCTACTGGAACACTGTGTAACTGCTAAACTGCTTCTTGCTCGTAAGGCTACTTCTGTCATTCTAAAATACTAAGTTTCCCTCTAATCTGTATGAACAGTTAGCCTGCTAAGCCTCACCATTTTGAGATCAGGAGATACTCAACAGTATTTACAAACACATTTTACAAGCACTGACTGAAGTTGTTTTGCCTGAGGAACTATTTAGAAGCCTTCATGTGAAGACTCCATGAAGTAGTTACACAGCTCCACCAATAACCTCTAAAAGAAGTCAGCACAAGATACCTTTAGTTCTTTTGCTCCACCAGAAGCAGCTGCCTGGGAAATATTCTGCAGCTGTTTAATGCGCTCACTGAAGTCGGACACCCACTGAATAACAGTCATACCAGCTGGCACTGTGTAATGAGACCAGCTACGAGGCAAAATACCTGTGAAAAATGTGAACAGAATTAAGTTTTGTTTGCATACATGTTAGAATTACACACCATGTTGACACTTCACTTTTTCCTCGCAATAGCCATTTAAGACTCGGACCAGGATATCAGTCAGCCTCTATCGTAAAAGGCTTCTTAGTAAGTGAACGCACTTTCAAAGATTACAAAGCAGATGGCCTCCAGGTCTACTATTTATTTAAAATGCCATCCAGTTACAGAAACCCTGCAACAGCAACTTCAGTTACACACAGCTATATACTGCAGTAACTGCTCTTCAAGTTTTCACGAAGATTTGAGTTTGTTAGAAAAAATTGAAGAGGTCAAGTATCTGTGTTTCAGGAAATGCTTTTGTTCAAAGCAGACAGCAGATCTTCATGTATTACTAGAAGCAGGATGTCTGTGAAAATTCCACATTTATGTACAATCTTGAAACAGAAGTTTAGAGAACTTGAATATTTTCTAGGAGATTTTTATAGGAGTAGTATTACTCACTTTGTGGTATAACTTTGCTCAATCACAACTCAGACACTGAGAGAATTTAGTAAGATTTCAGCTTAGAAATTAAGCTGCTGATGTAAACCGTACCAGAAAGCCTGTACCGTTAGCTACCTCAACTTGAAATCCCAAACAAAACCAACTGGAATTTTATGCTCGACTCAAAAGTATTGCTTGTATCAAATGGTAAAGTCAATCCCCAATTTTCCTGCCATTTTTTTTTTTTTTTAGCTGCTGAGCATAATAGCCTCTAACGTACAGAGTGCAAGAGGTAAAGAGAGCACTGGGAGATGCTAATTTGAATTACCATACCTTTTACCAGTTCATTTATAAGTGTACGCAAATAGTTGGTTTGTTTCTTTTTTCCTTCACACACTTGAACCACATCTGCAAGGTCCTGACGAACATCCTGAAGCAGCTTAGCTCCCATTTTCACCTCTCTCTCAAAGAATCGGAACAAAGGATCCTGATTGTCAAAACATTGAAAGTAAGTTGCAGATCAAAGTTCTTGCTGGAGAACTGCTACAAAAAGCAATCCCAAAATCCTGGATGCACTGTCCAGTGACACTGTGACTACAAACATTAAACATGAAGATGCAGTCTATGGTGCAGAAAGTGATTGCAGAGGCTGTTTTACAACTGACAATCTCCTCTCCCTTGGAGAAGCAAGAAAGTAGAAGTCTTAGTTGAATAATTAATGCAGACTGCCTGCTGTAGCTCCTTCCAATCAACTTGAGATTCCTTTTCATCAGCACAAAAGGTTCTCACCTACTATCCCAGAGTAAGTCTTTAGAAGCAGTTGGGCAATCATGGGCACATGCAACTGGGGAGCTTATTCCCGAGTTAGAGCTCAGGGTACTACTGTCCAGGCCTCAACAGTTTCCTCCAGCCCTTGCAATTTCTGTTCCCAGTTAGCAGAAGCTGCTGCTCTATCTCCCCTCACTGACCATCACTAAACTTTAGCAGTAATTAATGTGCACTGGCTGTAGAGGAAATATCATAAGTAGCAGTCAGTGTGCTACAAGTACAACAGGAAGCACTTGTTTCTTGCTACCTGATCACAGAGAAGCTTCAGAAGCGGTACCCTTGATAAACAGTTTGCCATTGTATTTCTTCAAATAATCCCCCGAAGACATAAACCAAATTTTAAGAGCACTTCAAGAAACCCAGCAGGGCATTACATAATGTTGGTACAGGTTCTATTGTCCCCCCCAAACAGTTTAATCAGCACTTGCAAATCACAATGCACTTGTTCCAATGCATCAGAACTTGTGTACTTCCTACGCCCATGTTAGATAAAACTTAGTTCTTACCTTAATGTTTTCCACAGTCCGCTTCAGATGGTTTAGAGTTTGTGGGATAAGGTGAAGCCAGTTAGAGGCTGTGGTATGCAGTGTTCTCATCCAGGCTGGGCGACCATCTGATGTAGAATCAGTTCTTGTCTTCTTCTCAGTTTCCGCATAAGCTAGATCATCCTCATCCTCTAGCATTTGCATTTTCAGCATTTTACTGATCATATCTATGCCTAAAACAGAAGATTTGCTGTTAATCACAGAAGCACTGGCATCAAGATGAAAACATCCTATTACATGCAAGAACTAGCACTTTTCTTTTTCCTTAGTCTAGACCTAAAATTCAGAACTGCCTAGCTGTAAGGTGGCTCCAGAGCTGACAACAAAGCTTTCCAGAATCAAGATGGGAGCTTGACTTTTGAGAGGCTGAACATAACTCCCTTTTTAATTCACAAGCTATTGCTCAGTTTTTGGACTACTCGAGTGTCTTACCTTGCAGAAGTTAAACCAACTACGTTGAAGGAGGAGGGGAAAGCTATCAACTCTGCAGCAGGATTTTTATTTCTCTTCTGCTGTTTAGTTTAAACGGTGGCCTAGTAATCTACGCAAGACATTGTTAAAGTTCTGGTTTTACCTTGTGTGGTGAGAAGAACTTTCTCTGCATTATTTGGCAGGCCCAGCCATGACGGTGTTTGTGTATCTGGCAGCATCTCAACCCACTGGACAAATTCTTCACGCCTGCAAGTCAGAGTTTTAATATTCATTAGAAGACTTCCCTTATTAGGACGGCAAGGTAATTCTTTGCCTGAAACAAATGTTTACACGGCTAAATTCCAGCACAGAGATACAGGTTAGGGTTTTTTTGGTTGTTGGTTGGTTGGGGGTTTTTTGGTTTGGTTTTTTTTTTTTTTTTGAATTTAAAAAAAGAGAAGTTGTACATAGAGATCAGGATAAAGAAAAAATACCTGATTCCATCTGGCATCTGAATATCTTTGTGTCCATCAACTTTGCAAGCCAGTTTGAATTCACTATCAAAACTTAAAGTAGTGAACAGACGTTCCAAGAAAGTGTTTAATAAACGTTGATCAAATTCATTATCAATACGACCTCCATAGATAGACTGTGCCATCAGTGTCTTTAGTGCAGACCAGGGGATTTTATCAGGTGAAATGTTTTGGCGACCCTGTAAGTAAAATGCAATGTAATTAGCAGGAAACAATCCTTTTCACATGTCCTCCGATCGAGGAATCAAATTCAAGAACTAAGTTAAATTGCCATCAGGTTATTTGTGCCTACTCATTTAGCTTACTACATGCTTCCAAGAACAGACTGTTTTACTGAAGATCTTAGTAATCTAAGTATTACCCATAGCTAAGTACACAATACTACTTGCCTTTGCTGTATCATCCAACCATGTGTCTACTGTGTCACAGGCAGATCTCAGATCAGATTCTCCAAATTCATATTTCTTGGACCAACCCAACGGAGCATAGCGCAAGCGCTCTTGGATAATGGCATGGAACCAGGCAAGGAGGAAATATAAACGAGCACGCTCATTTGGAGACTAGGAAGTGCAGAGGGGAAAACAAAACAAAACAAAACCAAACCAAAAACTGTTACTCAAGTGAACTGATAAAAATCAAAGGCTGCTGAAAGCCTAGAAAAATATCAGCTTTGATGCTAGATTGCTACCAAAACTGAATATATTCTATCAATAGAAGAAGCAACTACTACTCTACTTCCACGAGAGAAAAAGCATTCTATGTACATCTTAGAAGCTGAGGTTTTATCATCTATGGTAAAATTTTAATGAAAACATTCTTCCATTTTCTTTCATCTACACAAACTGCAGCCTTACCTTGCACATTCTAGAAACCGGAATGCTACTGAAAGTCCTCAGCATGTTTGCCTTTACACCAGGAGGAGGTTCAAACACAAAGATTCGGCCGGCACGTAACAAATTCACTGGCACCTAGAATAGATCAATAAACTCGAATCCAGCTCCTTTAGCACTCACTAAATTAAATGCCTCTAACAGTACAGTTTGCATTAGCTTCAAAACCTCATTGTAAGCACACACAGTAAAGTCCTGCCTTTCTTTTGCAGGGTGGGGGAAGCAGCAAAAGGAATGGTATGAAGTTTTCAGCTACAATTAAGTTATCAGAAACCAAGGCTAGTAACCACCCTGACAAGCATGTATTCTCCTTTTGCTTTACTGCAGAAAGGCAGTCATGAGAAAACCTTCCCCAGGTAGTAGCACTCTTGGCTCTACAAGCTGGTTACTCTATCAGAGAATCAAATTTCAAATCAACATTACCTTTGGATTAATCTCCATGGTAAGGAAGAGTCTGAAGCAAGCATGGGGTTGTAGGGAATGTAGCTTCTTCTCTAGTTGCATGAGCCAGCCAGGAGCCAGGTGAACGTTCTTCAGCATTACCCATCTGTGAAGTTTTGAAACAGAACAAGTGCTTTTTAGCGTACAGCTTAGGGATCCTGGCTATATCACCATAAAGAGTAACAGAATATGGTATCTATGCTACAGATTTTCCTCCCTCTTTTAAACCTGTCTTCTACACAGAATCAGTTACTGTATACTGTAAATGGGCTAACTTTCCTGTTTTGCAGATACAACCTATTTCTCTTGAAAATATTTAAATCAAAGAGAAGTTGTGAACAGCTGTGCTGAAGTTATTACAAATTTCAGTTCAGAAGATAGTCCCAATTGTTTTTACTCATAGTTTTACCCATTTAGCCAATAGATTACTTCCCCCTTCCCCTGTTTACCTTTCTACTAGGCAGTATTCTAGCTACAAAGGAGATAGAACTTACCTTCCAGATTTCACTGCTGTGTTTATTGCTTTATCTGCTTGGTTAAACCCTTCAGCAGAACCTAAAAGACAGAGAGGTTGCTAAAGCTCTTACTGCTAACAATTTCATTTATGCTTAGATAATGAAATAAGGTATGTTCTTACCAATAGCAATAGAGGTAATCTGTGTATTCTGCTCAGCTGCAAGGTCTTCAACATGACCACTAGCATCATAACCAGGCACTGAACACATCAGCACAGGGGTATTAGGTTTCACCTGTTGTCCGAGAAGTTTAAAAGGATACAAATCAGCCACTACATGAATACGAGAATGCAGTAAGCTCAGTCCTTCTTCGCTCTGTTTAGCTAAAGACATTATGCTACTCTTAGTTTTACATTAACAAATAGGAAAACAATCCACTCCTCATACCATGGAAAGAAGGATAAGTGGAAGAAATGTTCCGGAGGATAGCTTTACTCACTATAGAACTCATGCAAGGTGGCACTAAGCATTACCTCAGGATTTTAGCCTTTCAAAAACAAGCAGGTTACCTCTGTATCTACAATGTGTGTCAGATCTAAAGGCTGCTCCATAATGGACATGAAAGACTCTCCAAGATTTGTTGAAACAAAGGTATGTGCCATTGCCAACAAACGATCTGGACGGAAGGCCTGGATCAGAAGCAAGCGATGGATGGCCTGTCCAATAGGAGCTGAGAAGAGGAGACAGGATTAAATGGAAAGGTAAGAAAACCATCCTCAACATCTTCCTCTCTTCCAATTCTCTGTTGAATTTTTCCCATCTTGTTCTGAAGACCAGGTATTTAGAAACTCAATTATCGCTTTGAAAGATCTGTTGCAACATCTTAATGGAATGCTTATATTCTGTCTTTACTTGGACAGTCCAAAGAAACTTACCATCTTCAGTTGGTTTGTTTTCTGCGACATTTTAATTACCTGCTCAATTGCTCATGTTGTGAGCCCTTTAAAAGCCTACCTTGGCAAGATGCTTTTGCATTCTACTGAAATGCTACTGGTTTACAAAATCTACACCCTAGAAGTATTGCCATGAAGTGATTTTAACTTTCAGGGACAATAGATCTCTTCACATCTTCTCACTCATTCAATAATCTGCTGTTCTGCTAGACTTTGAAGTATTGTATACTTGTCTAGCATGGATAGGATAGGTGACCTAGAGTTGCTTCAGTTAATAGTCAAGCAGCTTTACAGTAGCTAGTAAACACAAGCTTAGAATCCTTAATTTAGAAAGCCACCTCCAGGAATGAGCCCATAATGATCACAGATGTCAAACACTTCCTAACATTACCTTTCAGACAGGGGAGGAACTGAAAGGCAACAATTACCCTTAAGTTCTAACTCTTAACAAATTAGCACTAACAACTAATGCAGCAAGAATTAATACTTCATGCTCAGATACAACTGCAGGAGGAAACATTCTAGTAGACCAACCCTGTCCTCAGAAAATCTGTGTCTTCTTTAAAGTACTGAGCTGTTTCCAGATTTGCAATGGCTAAGGTTAATTCAAACTATTATGTAATCTAATGAGATTGTAGAAATACGTTTCATCCTTGGCGGAAGACTAGATCACAGGTTAAGGTGCAGGAACCAAGTGTAGTAACTATTGCTTATAAAAGTTTGCTTTTAAAACCAAAACAAGCCAACAAACAAACAAAACCACAAAACCAAACCCACCAGACCTGAGGTTCTTTCACAATCCCAACTTTATCATTTTCCCAGGCATTAAGGTCCAAATTAAAGTTCTACTTTAGAATTGCTTTAAAATCATAGTAGTTGTACTTAGATTAGTACAGTAGGATTGGTTTGGACACTAGTGCAATAACTTACTTGCAGGTTTTTCTTCAGTCCAAAGGTATGGTACAGTCTGCTCTGGTGAACTGCTATCCAGCCAGATACAGAATTGCTATATTGAAAGAAAATGCAAAAAAACTTGAAAGGGAGTTTCATGGCATCAAAAATCTACTGCAAGGTGCAGGTCCTGTTCATGGTACAAGAGATGTTCAATCTCAGCCTTAAAATCTAGAATTTAATGTACTGCAGAAGTGTTCAGCTACATACCAACTTTCAGTAGGAAACAAAGATTGCTAGGGTAGGTTGAACTTGGTACAGTCCAAACTCTACTAGCCTTGGTTTGGATTTGCAAACAGATCTTTAAAAATTCTAATGAGTAGCTAAATGTTTAAACAACAAAATGCACAAGTTCATAAGATTTTTCCCATTTAACGCTCATATCTTATCATCTACCTTTAGAATAAAAATTTAGATTGAGTACCAGATGAAGCATTTGAGCTTCCATCTATGAGTAAGTCTTGAGAAATAAGACAGGGCTAACACTATTAAACAGAAGCACTATTATATTAACAAAATTAAGTCAAACATTAAACTTAGCCCCAAATATTGTCCAACGCTCAACATAGTTCAGTCTTTTCCAAGGCTTATAGATATGTATGGTTTAAGTGTTTCATATATATAAATGGTTTGAATGTTTCCCTGAGCAAGACTGCAACTTGACCACCATGTTTAGTAAGTTCTCGACTCATTTTTCTTCAATGAATTTCTCCAAGTTCTGTTTTTTTAAAAACAAAAATCCACATCTAAAAAAACTATGCTTTGTCTATTATGCTTTCTTTAGATGTGTCCAATCATTTCACTGATATGCCCTAATTCTGCATTGCTTCCACCACCACTGATTCTACAGATCTTTACCAAGTCCCAGCCCAAGCTATATGTTATTGTACCCCAGGTTGAAGAGTTTGAGGAAAATTAGCGACACGGCAAGAGAATTCAACTTTAAATATAAAAACTAGGCAGGGCAACCAAACAGGTACTATTTAAGATACGGACATATTTTGGAACATACAGTTTCACAGTCAGGGGACACATGTATTCTTAGAACACTTCAGTCATGAGAAGGAGCAGAGTGTTCAGCAGCTGAGCACTATCCAAATTTATTCCAAATAGTAATGCCCAAGAGCCCACCATTATGATGTTATGTATAGCTAGGGCTGCTCCCCACTACTGCGTAATTATTACACAACAGCAATACAGTAAAAGACACACAGTATTGCACTTTCTGCTACCACAGGAACCAAAGCTGATCGCAAAGTTAGATGAATGGTGAAGCTGCTTCCAAGGCTGAGCGATGAACAATGCTGGTATTTACAACTCAAGTTTCATAGCTGGATTACAAATGAAGTAAGAACATTCACTTCCACAACTAGTCAATCTGTAAGGCTTCCCTTCTCATACTAGAAGAGCTTGCTTGTAAGCGTGAAGCTCTTGAAGCAGACACCTAAAAAGCTTAACCAGATAGTTTAGTGCAGAAACGAACCCTAGCCAACACTTACCTCATCAGCCTGAACTTTTGAAACAAGGTCCTTAAACGCAGGAAGGCAGCTCAACCTCATCATTGCTTCTGTTTGCTCTACAGTCAAACCATTGATTTTGGGGAGAGATGCAGTGTTTAGTACAATCTCCTTCCCTCTCAAGAAGTGCTGGAATTCTGCATCATATGTAGGCTCCCTAATGTAAGGGAAAAGAAGACTTTAGCTAGGTGCCTTCAAGATATCCCTCCCTTTTTCAACTAAAGTAAAGGTAGAAAACAAATGTTTACCCAATAGTGCCTTTCAGTTTAATCCGGGCCAACAACATAGCAAACGTTATATGATCTTGATGCAGCATGCCACGTGCCACTCTATTGAAAGCCACCTACCAACAAAACAGTGAAGTTAGCAGCATAAGAGGCCTTGAACTCCAACCCTTCAAAAATGATGAAAGAATTACATTTACTGATTAAAAAACTGAACCTGAAAGAGATCCTTTGTGATGATTGAGAGACGCTGAGTATGGTCTGTAATTCCCTTCAGGTTCGGGTTCTCATACAAGACATTGTGATAGATGTCCAAGAAAAACTGGAGAGAGTATTGGTACAGGAAATGTATCTGAAAGACACAAGAGTTTGGCTTTTCTCTCTAGAGTCCTGCTGTTTGACAGTCAATGGCTTATGCCTACCAAATTGCAATATAGTAGCCAGGGCTGGAATTAGGCAGTGCCTATTTAGCTTTGAACAGTAAATATATGAAGCTTCTGGTAGGAAGAACAACTCATCCTACCTGTTTCAGTGACTCCATAGTAAAGTAGATACTGCTGCATGCTGTAGAAAGAGGCAAGTACTGCTGAGAAACAGTCTCCACTTCTTGCATGACAATATCAGTCTCTTCTACTTTCCTGGTGACCTCTGCTGCTTCCTTCTTCAGGTTCTCAAGAGTAGTAATGATGGTGTCATCATCCAGGATACGTCCCTTCACTTCATTAAGCGCTTGTAGCAGGGATTTTTCTAACTGACGCAAGCGCAGCTGAAATTCACCTTCATTAGAAGAAAAATTAGGTTACGTATTGTATAGGAGTGTTTGTTTCTAAGAATTATATGAATTGTGTACGCTTTCCCATTGGACATCCTGAAAAAGCAAGAGTATCAGCTATAAAGATATTTCACTATGTATTTCTACAGCTACAGTAAAGCCACTGTATTCTTTTACAACAGGAGGAAGTTACTTGAATTTTGGTAAGCATACCCTGAAGCTTGAGCAGGTCAGAGCGTTTTTCATCAACATCTGGTCTTTCAGCTTTCAGGACTTCATTTAGACACTGGCTCTGTAAGCTGCTGCGAGTTACTGTAAAGTTCACAAATGTAACACGAGAGCAGAGGTCTGGTGGGAATTCAACCTATCACAGGAAACACAAAAAATTTTCTCAGCTCTCTGACATCCTATTTCTACAAACAGGACAGCCTTTTGTTTTACTTACTGTTGGATCTCTGGTAGAGAGGAAGATAACGAAGGATGGTGACAAATCAATATCTTGGTCTCCCAGAGTAATCAGAACTCTGCCTCCAGTTCTCCGGACTTCACGATTCAGAACAGGATTCAGAACTGGATCATAGCTCTCCACATCCTATAAGCAGAGATGTGTTAAGAGATTCTGTTGCTTGCAAGTGTCTCAAACTAAAAATCCTGGTTCAACTGGGGCTTAAAGCTCTAGTAAGAAGCAATTTGCAGTTGGTTTGGAATATAGATCATGTTCAGAACATTTTTCCGCTTTAGATTTGTAGTTGAGCTACACAAGCACAGAATTTGGGCTATTAGCATACAAAATCTCAGAAGGGGAGTATTATTAATGGTTGTAATTGTGTTAGTTCTAATCCATAAGCCCTATCCTAAGCAGCACAAGCAACAGGTACTGATCTTGTCTACGAGCTAATCCGTTGTCTTCCCATTTCCATACGAAGAAATGAAAAATATATTAATCTCAAGTGAAAGTCAACTATTCCTACAGTTGCCTATTTCTTTGTATTACCGAAACTTCCTCCTGCTCCTCAGAGTACATTTAATTCTAGATAACTAGTTGTATTAGGTACTATTATCTATGACAAGAGATAGCATACGGAAACAAAGAAACAGACAAACAGGTTGCATGTCATTTTATAGAGTGGAGGTAAAGAAAGATCATTTCAAAATAAAAGCATTTGATCTTGAAATGGTGGGAAAAGGAAATATGTTCTTTTGATTGTGTATCTCACTAATTGTATTTTTCTCAGGTCTAACACCTCGCATATCACTCCGTACTAGTTCACTTGTTAAAATATGGTTTGAAAATAGAGTCATTTGCATCTTACTAACAGAACAATTGCAAACTTTTCTAGTACACAGGGCAAAATTCAAGAATTTTAAACAGTTTTTACACGATCATGCAACTAACCTGGACTAGAAGTGGGTTACCAAATCTCAAGGCACTTTCCAAGTTCTTCCTGAAAGCGTCATCCAAGAAACTAGTACGAGTTATCTTACGGTCTTTATATTCATTCATGATAAACTCTGTAGCTTGCCCAGAGGGATCAATGATCAATGGATACCTAAGTTAGTAATAAAACACTTTCATTATTTGGGTTTTAACTGCAGACAGCCTCTAAGCAGTTTTACAAATTTAGGTTGCATTATTAGTCTCAACTCTAAAAGCTTGTATATTGAAGAAGTTGGCCAGGTTCAAAGACTTATTTCAGTTTAGAGTTTTGAAAGGTAAGTCTGTATTGGGCAACAAAACAACTTCATTTCAAGCCAACTTATTTTAACAGCTAAGCATAACAAAAAAGGCAAGCAAAGACAAATGAGAGTTTTTATGTTTACAACCAGTTGAGAAGCTTTTACAAACATCAGAAGCTCTCACAACAGTGAAACAGTGCTTTGAAAGAGTTACTGTGATTCTTTGATAGGTGCAAAACCCTGCCTGCTGCAAGAACGTTACTTTAGAATTCTACATCTTAGAATGAAATACCTATTAAACCGCTTGAGCATGATGGCATTCTCAGTGCACAGGTCGTCTGCAGGTAAAGAACTTGCTTGCCAGCGAAGCCGCTCATCTGCGTTGGAAAGGTACTCTGTCCTTGCAATGTCTGTACGGAACTGCAAGAAGTACATAGAGTTAATATTTGACTAGAGATTCTCCAACTAGCTGGTGAAGACATTTTGAGTAAATGCAGCTCTACAAGGTATTCTTTTCCAATAGCTCCATTCTTTACGTAGCAATCTTAAAGCTTCTTTTAACTGTTGCAGTAAATTGATTTGCAGTTAACTCATGACTGTATCTTTACCTGGATATTTGCTTGCTGCAAATGGTGAGACCACGTAGTGAACAGATTCTGACGCATCTGCTGATCAAAGTAGCCAGCATAGGCAATAAAAGCTCCTGAAAGTAAGCAGTCTCCTGCAATAGTAGACATCTGGTTCTTGAAAGTTTCACTTGTCTTCTCCCATCTTTCACGTTCAGCAGAAAGACTCTTCAGAAGAGCTGTGCTACGGTTTACCTAGAAATAAGTGGTGAAGTAGACTCTTTAGATGATGGATTTTTATAGTATGACAAGTCTCTCAGGACACTTAAATATTGACTCAAGGCCCAAGTTAAATTTAAAAGCTTGGAATGAAATTAAAGTTGTGTTTCTTCACTTCAGTGTTAATTTATTATGTTGTTTTTAACTGTTATCTTGATGAACTTAAAAGTGTTAAGTACTAGCATAGTAGTGACATGCTAATGATTAGATCAAGTACATAGAGGAATTCTCCCCACACCCCCCTCTCCAGTCCAGTTAAGACATTACAATTACACTACACCCATGCCTGTTTCCAAACACTTTCTACTTATTTTAAGCCTTACATGAACCGTCTTGTTAATTGACTAGCTACATGAGTTGATATTTCTAACTCCAGCCAGGTTTCAGTAGCCTAAGAAGCTTCATGGCATCCAGAGATGAAACAGACAGCTCAAATGCGCTACACAGAGGAAGCACCCAAGTCCGGTCACAAGTTTGAAGAATGGTTCAGTTTCCAACTGTCAAAAATCAAAGAATGGAAAATTACTGATATATAAGTCTTACTTTTGCTTCCACAGCAGCCAAGTCTGCCTTAATAGCTTGAGCCTCCGAAATCAGTACTGCATATTCTTCTTTGTAACGGGCAATACTGGCCTCGAGATCACGGATCATCTGCTCCACTTCGTTTGCTTTCTGTTGGTTGTCTTTGGCATCATCCTCCAGCTTCTGCAGTTCATTGCGTAGCGGTTCCACTCTTTTCAACATATCAGCATAGTTCAGCTGTGAACAGTAAATAAGACCTTTTTACTTTCTAAAGTGACGTGTGTTAACAAGAACCACAGCATTCAGGTATATACTATTAACTGCATCTTTTTAAGCTTAGGTACTTATGACCTGTGTAAGAATTAATATGCTTAATATACACATTATTAATATACACATTAAGTAGTGCATAGCACTGTTTTGCATAAATACTTGACTGTGTGTCTATGCCAGTACTGTGCTAATTTGCCTTTCTTAGTAAAGAATTGAGCATAGCTAAGCCACAGAACAATCAGGATACAGCCTATTGGCAAGATTCAAGCTAAAGAGTCTCTCCGTGTCATGCCATTCATAGCAGGCACAGTTTTAACAAGCCAAGCATTCTGCTGTATTGAACACCAACAGCAAGTAAAACCATTCTTGGATATCTCAGTCTAGGGGCATCTTCCCAAAAGCCTATTCCTTTAGAAAACTAGTCAAGTATTTAAAAGTCTGCCTAAAAGTCCTTGACAGAGCTGCCTGTGAGTGTGCCCCACTCTGAGGCAAGACAAAACTTTTGCAGTCTCTATTAAGAGGATTGCATTGCATTTTCCAGTTGAGAACTGTCCTGTCCTGTAGAATGACACTACATACAGCAAGGATCTGCTACTGTTTATGGTAAACCTAAAGTTTCTCGATGCAAAAGCTGTATAACAATTAGCCATTAGTCCTCTGGCACAGTACTACAGAGGCCATGATCATTCATCTGAACCATCTACTGATTTCTTTGAAACAAAATAGTTTGCAACATCTAGTTGAATAGAGGCAAGTTCAGAGCCTTTAGACATGGTTATATGCCTTCAGGCTCACTCTTTTTACCTTGTGTTTGTTTCCCCACAGTACTGACTTTACCTGTGCAATTGCCCATTTCACCATAGGTCCACAGGCCAGTGATGCTCTGTTTACAATTTCATAGTTGTAACTTGGATTTGACAGATAGTTTTTCTTCATCTTCTCCCGGATGGCATCACTGCAAGGGAAAAGTTTTTAAAGATAGCATGAGTACACTGTGCATCAGCACACAGGTGTTCAGTATCCCATTATCTCGCCTGCCTTCCACAGCCAACATGAACATTTCCTAGCAGTTTTGCTGACTGGTAGCTGGGATGTTTTAATTAGCTCAAGATGTTTCAGAAATTACAGCTTATGGGTGATAAAAGGCATTTAACAAGATTTTAAGATTAGTCACTCACAAATTGCTTAACTCTGCTCAGAAAAATTTGGAGTTGGAAGGGAATTCAGATGTCTCTAGTCTGACCTTCCCCTCAGATTCAGAACCAGCTAGGTCAGCCTGGATAAAGCCCTCAGCAGCCTGGTCTGTTATTGCTGCAAAACTACTTTCAACTAATAATATGGCTTTGGACAGCAACACACTCCTTTGCAACCATGCCTTGAAGTTACTCAACAGCAGCTGTTTTGTCTCAGTTTGCATGATGTACCTTTGCTTCACTAGTCTGTTTCCTATACCACCTACACATTCACTACATGCAGGACTATCAGTCTCAAAAGAAGTGCTACCAAAGCAATTACACAGAGAAAAGTCCAGTTAAGACCCTCCATAGCTTTGTAAATAGTTTATTCATATAAATATGTCGCACTTACCTGATTTCCTCAGCAGAGAAGTTAACAATGGTTGGAATGAAGTTCTCTCTCATGATGATGGAACGTATTTGTTTCCAGTCAGTTGTACTTTCACCCAGTAATAGGCAGATGGACTCCAGCGCTAGCTTAACTGCTGCAGGTGGATTAGCCATAGAACGGACCTCTACCAGGTGCTGTTTCTTTATTGACTTCACAGCTATCCAGTGCCAGAAAAATGATGAATGTCGATCGAAAAGAAAACAAACAGTTAGCAAAGTCCATTAAAATACCTTGGATTTGTAAAAATGCTTCAAGATTCTCAAAAGGAATTTGAGGTTATTAGAGAAGCAGATACTAGTGGATAACATTCAAACTACTGTATCACAAGATAAACTTCTGTGAATGTCAACTTGCCAACTGGCCACAGGCAACTTATTCTGCTACCTAAAAATTATTCACTTAAAGCAGCGATATCCAGTTTAACAAATGGACAGCTTGACTGTACGCTGCCTGTGCAGCAATAAGGCATCAGTAGCCTTTCTGATTATGAGCTTTCTTTATGAATACATAGACTGAATAAATAACTAGAGCTGGTCTGCCAGAAACTAAGCCACAAGCCATAAAAGGAGTATCAAGTATCAGATCAGTACTACAAACAGCACAAAATCACAGCTCAAAGACTAGGAATTTCTTCAACACTGTTTAGCTCCATGCTAAGAGCCTACACTTTTGTTCAACAGGACCAACTCAGACCACACCAAAACACATTCCCATAGACTTCAGTTTTAGATCCAAGACTATAGTGTGATCTCTTCACATACCATTCTGAGCTTCAATGACAGCAGGCTCCACCTTGTCAAGATCTTCTTTCACACTCATCTGCTTGTCTGCAATGACCTCCTGCTGCTTGTGCAGCTGTTCCTGAATCTCCTGGCTCATGACCTAGAAGGAAATTTCACAGACAAAATACTGCTTTTTAGAAGTTGGAACTTCTTCCAGTGTTTGCTCTGCAGGCTCTGTTTCATAAATAAAAATATTTACTATGCACAGAGATTTAACAAAGATTTTTACCTTTTTCTTCTCAGCTTCCTGCTGATCTTTCACCATCTTTTTCAACTTGTCATTGGCTGCTGCATTCTTCACTTCCAGTTCCTGACTCTTTATTCTTAGGTCACGCCGCAATTCTTCCACCTAAGATAGATTGTAAGATGGGAGAGAGAATTCATATTAAGCGCAGAGATATATTTAATCACTCTGGCCTTATAGAGGGCAAAATTTTAAAGATAAGTACCTGATCAACTGTTTCCTTGATTTTTCTAAGACCAACATTCAAATGCATTTGCTGTTCCTCCAATTCACTTCGTTTTTCATTGAACAAGTTGGCATAATGGTTGATGAAGTCTAAATAGTGGCGTGGTGTGATTGCCATGGTTCTGCCTCCTCGTTTTGCCAGACGAGCATTAGCCTTTAGGGAAGAAAAAGTTGTAGATTATGCATTGTTTTTATATCTATTTGGATGCCAAAGATCATACTTTTTAGGAAACCAATGCATGATGCTGTGGCCTAGAGATCAGTGTAAGTTAAGCAGTGTAATAATAACATACCTGATGAAGCGTCTGATGAACAAACACACAACTATTAACAATAGCTTCCCTGTGCGATGGTGGTTGTGGTAGCTTATCATACACAACTGGCATGTAATCAGGCACAATATAATTTGGTTTCTCAAGATCCATTTTGCTTGTGAACTCTTTGCCAACTTGGTACAGCGCCTCAGTTGACCAGTCTCCAAACCAGTTCAAGACACACCTGAAATACAAAGCATTTGTGAAGACGTCCCAAAAAGTACCTTTGTTAACAGTACTTGTAATACATGTTGGAATATACAGCAATTACCTGTTGAAGAGCGCAGGAGAGGTAGCTGCCCTGTCCTTCAGGCCCTCAGAAGATGGATTCATAGTGAACACAACGTGGAGATTGCGAATAACTTGGCTGGTGAACCATTTGTAGAGTTCCTCATGTGAATCCAACATTAAACCTTCTTTCTGTGCTCCTTCTTTACACTGAGTCATGAGGGTGGCATATTCATCTCCTTCAAAGAGACCAGGAACCTAATTCAAAAGATCGCTTTGTTGTAGCTTATAGTTATAAAGGTGCTTAAAGTATTTATTTAGTATCTTCTTACCTCTCCATTGGCTAGGAGAGTGTTCATTCTCTCCAGGAATCCAGAATCCAACACATTTGACTCATCCATTATAAAAGCTATTTTTTCATTTTTACAGCCAGAACGTCTCAATACTGTCCTAAGGTCTTCATCAAAATCTTCACCTGTATATTTTCTGTGAACCTAGTAAGATTTAACATTGGTTATTAACATTTCGGTTTAGCTTTTAATGGCATATTTTAGCAGTCAATATTTAAGAAATTAAGAGTTTTGACTAACAGGTTTTTTTAAGTTAAACTAGCATACCAACCTTAATTTGGTAGACACTCAAACCGTTCATCCAGGCAACAAATCTTGAGAGGGTTGTTTTCCCTGCTCCACTGACTCCAATAAGCAGCAAGTGACCCTGTGGCTGACGGAAGATTCTGAAAAAGAACATAACCAAGTATGTTTGGTAAGTGTTATCAACTTACTAAAGCTTTTCCTTGAACACCTAAACTTCAAGTTAGTACCAAAACTGACACACCTTTCCAGATAGGATCCTGCTATCTGGAGGCCAGCAGTATATCATCTATGGACAAAAATGGGATCATGCTCCATTCTTATTTACTCCGTACTCAGGCTACTCCGTTTTAGAAAAAGTCTCTAAATACTATTTATACAAGCAGCAACTGAAGTCTCAACTTACCGGTCAATTCTTAACACATGATCCAAGACTTCATTGAACAAAACAAGTGGTACATCAAGTTCTTCTTCATAAAAGACTTTAAGCCTAGCTTTCACATAGTCTCTTAATTCTTCTTGATCCACTGGAATATAATCCTAAAAGAACCAGTCAATACAGTATGGAATTAAAGATTAAGGGAATTTTGCTTAGGGATCAACTTATGAGTAGATGAAAGCAGAACTATTAGAATACTTAAAGTAGCAATCCTCTACAAAAGCTTAAGAATGCTGTACTCATTTAACTTGCACAGGAACACGTCCACAGCCTAGAGTGCCACAGACGGCGGCATGGGGTTTAAACACTGTACCTACCAAACCTACCATAGGTTGAGTCTGTGCTGCCAGTCACCAAAAAGACTGGGAAGTAGCATGACAGACTGACTCCCCTCCCTCACTCCCCCAATTTATTTGAAACAGCCTTTCCTAGCCACTTGCTATTGGTCACAGAGACGGGTAGCAGGCTAGATGGACTTTTGCCTTGGCCCAGCAGGATTTCTACAGATTGCCCAGCTGGATCACTCCAGATTGCAAGAAACCGTCCACCATAAAATTTATAATATCAGTATTGTTCAAGGGTCACTACCTTATCCAAGAGATTCCATAAGCAATAACTGTCAGCAACTTTCTGGGAGTGTTATACTGTTCTTGAGAAATACTACTTAATGCTGCCTTTAAGTACTGCGGTAGATCTTACAATAGGATCCTTGGCATAACAGCTGTTAACTTTGTGGTAGAGTTCATTTCAGATAATCATGGTAAGAACTTCTTGGAGATCAGTTTAACAAAATGATGGGCACCAATTATCATGTTAACATAGTCATAAGAGCTGCATCACTCAGTTGCTCCCAAACTATTTCCCCGCCCCCCCCCCCCCCCCCCCCCAAATTTTTACTTGCCTTTGACAGCCAGTTGCTGTATAAGATAGGTCTGCTCATGGCTTTTTCTTTGTCAATATTGGGGAAGTGTTTCAGAGCAACCATATCAATGTTCTCATCAGTCCAGCGTCTCTCCTCATCTTCTACAAGTCTGGATAAAGAAACAAGTCAGTGACCACAAATCCTCTGTAATGGGAGGATATAATCACAGCACATAGCAGTGCTACAACTAAAGTATGTTTCTGCTTTGCACAGATACTACTCCCAAGAGCATCAAGTTAGAGTGTAGAGAAATATTACCATTTGTATTCCAGCTATTTAACATGAAGCACACTTCAGTTTGGTCTTCTAATGAAAATTGACAAGGAGTGGGGAAAATTAATTTTGAAACTTCTTTTTTTCCTCCCCACCTCATGTTGATTTTACCTGTCTTGGAAGAGACGTAAAGCTTCATGGGCCCAAATCCTGATAAGGCCTTCAACTGGTAAGGTTTCTAGTGGTCTTAATGCTTCGAATATACCTCTCACCCATCGAGTCATTTCACGTGGTGAATAGATGTAGTGTGGCTGTGTATCCTGAGTGAATCTCTCCTAAAAATTTAAACTTAATTAGTTACTTCATCCCAAAGTTGCACCATATTTTTTACAGGCCTTGGCATTGCAAGATATCACTTTGCTAGCATCATTCAGTGGCTTTTACCAGAACTCAAGTAATTAGTTGAGTTGTACACGTATTATCTATATGAAAGGCAAACAATGCATGTTAAATGATTCAGCATAAAAGGAAAACTTCTGATTAGAGCTTGGGGTTGTATTTAACAAGTTACCTGAGACATTGTGTAGAATTCTACCATAGCAGCAGTGAGAGGTTCTGCATATGTGCGAAGTGATGGGATCAACCTTAGCATTGCACGATTGAATGTTCCATATATCTGAGTAAGTGAAGCTGGTCCAGGATAGTCCACATAAACCACAGGAACATGTCGTAAAAATCTGAAAGATTAGCATATTACACAGTTCAGAGAGTAAAATTACAGCCTGTACTATTTCCATTATCTTTTGTCAAAATTAAATAACTGCTTGTTTCAAAATTATCAGCAATAACTGCAGTTGGTTTGATTGCTCCTTAGTGACTTGGACCAAAAAGCATTCTGAAGTATCCACAGCATTTCAGACAGGTTATTCAAGAAGTGTAACAGTGAGTCCACTGGTTGGCTGTCAGGTTAAGAACCAACTAGGAGTTAGTTTAAAAGCAAGGCACACGATTTCAGCAGAGCTGGTGTTAAAGTGTATTAAGAACAGATCACATAGCCAATGCTTCAATTTTGACCCCTATTCTGTTGCTATACAGTTTACTAGATAAATTACCTATGTGACAGAGGTTTTCTTCCAGGATCAGTAGGTGGATTACATGCACCAACAAACTGAATTCTCTCCAGTTTCACCCATGTCTGGTCTGATGTACGATAGAATCCTCCATGTTCCACCATCTGGAAATAAAAGCAAAATAAAATCAGTGGAACACTGTATTTCCCTGAAAATAACTACGGTATAGTTGGTTACAAAGGAAAACAAACCTGTCTAATGAAGGATATGACTCTCTGTGTGCCATACTTATCCATATCTGGCAAGTTGATTTCATCACAGAACAGCACCAGCCACTTTCCTAACTGAACAGGAGCCAGCACCACTCCATTAGGTGTACGTCTGTACTCACAGTAGTGATCAAAAGTTTTCAAGAGCAGTTCTGGAGTAGTAGCACTAGAAAAGTTGAGTCCAACCACCTTAAGAAAACAGTGAAAAGAAATAGTTAACATACACTAAGGTTTGAAAAAGGGTTTATCAAGAGTCCTGAAAACAGGTGTTGGCTTTCTACAGTGGAAGTACATATACCATCTATATTTCAGGTTACTGCCTGTATACTGTTTGCTTCCCACTGCAGGTTCTCCATTTACCACACAGCAGTGCCTCCTGCCCAACCTTGTCCTTAGAACATCACAGCTTCATGTAACTGTTACTCCACCTAAATACACTGAAGGACAAGAGCTATTCCTAAACATTACCACAGGTTTTGAAATACTAAATGGAGGAATGCTCCTGTATTATTGAAGCGGCAAAGGAAGGAAGTAGCTTTTACGTTAAGGATCTTGAGACATAAATTTAGATTCTGCTCAACATAAATTTTTTTTTTTTTGCTATGTATACACATGACTGACTGAGGTGGAGGTATCACCGAATTCTGGCTAGCAAATCATTTCCATGCTAAATCAAGACTCCTTTAACCTTTAAGAAGACTAAAGACTTGTTACTACTCTAATTCACACATACGTGCATGCATGCATACACACACACTCTCTTGTGTACCTCCATATCAGGCAGAGCTCTGAGAGCACTGAAGAGGGTCATGGTCTTTCCAGAACCTGGTGGACCACACAGTACTAGAGGTTTGTGTTCTGCCAGCCAAGTATACAGCAATGCTTCATGGCGAACTGTATCTAGGGTTGGTACTACAACATCAGGAGCTGCAACTTTGTGTGTTTCAACTTCAATTTGAGGAACCTTGGATTGCCATGGCACCCATTCACCTGTAATGGACACCTAGGGGCACAAAAACATGATCAGACAATTTAGAAGAGGAATATAGCTCAACCTTCGTTAAAGTATTTTTTTTTAAACCATACAATAGTTTGTAGCATCAAATGTGATGTGTTTATTTAAAGAGGCAGCTTGTTCATCACTGAACTGCAAAACTGTAAAATTTAAAATAGTCTAGTGTTTTATGTTCCAGTTTCATCTCCAAAGTCTAAAGCAAGCTTCTAAGAACACAAAAGAGCAATACTTCTAGCATAAGAAAGGCTTACCTCATAGTCAATTATAGGTATGTTGGGTGCAGTTGGCAGTGGCACAGTGGTGATTCTCCTGATGTATTCTCCCAGCTCTGCTCTCATTTTCAAACGACTGTCTCCAGAAAGAGACCAGAGTATTGCATAGACCAGGTACCTCTGTAAGAAGCAGCAAAAGCAGCTATTGGTTTTAGAGTAATGGAACAAAACTTAATAAACAGTAAATCAAATCTAGCTGCTATATTGACATGTCAAACACAGCAGCCACTTATAGCAGCATATTGTATTTACCTGGATGTAACGCTCTAGTTGATCTATCTGCATTGGAAAGTCTGGATGATTGGCATTGTACTGGGCTACATTACGGCAAGCTTGATGCAACATGGAGAACAGAGAACCAAGACAGCGCAAGCGGGTGAGATCCATAATATGCTCCAACTTGAAAGCATGTTCAAGTGCTTTAGTTACCAGGCCATTAGATGTGAAATATGGCTGCATTATTGTTGCAGCATCTCTCTGAATCTGTTGGGGGAGACAAACACTGCTGAAAGCACTTGCTTCTCATTTGATTACCAGGCAGCAGGAAATAATTTTGTTTTAAATGCTTCAGAGTTCAATATTCTTTAAAATAAAGAAAAAATATGTAAAGAGGAAGCCAGCTTTTCTGTCATAGGCTGTCATAAATTCTAAGCACACGATGCTACTTGTGACACAAGCATTCTTACTACATTATCCCATAATGTAATCTAAGTTATACCTGCAACATTGGGGATGCTGCTTCTTCTCCTTCATCTTCTTTGCCCTTTCGCCTTCGCTGAGCTTCCTCCTCACCTTCATCCAAAGGAATGCTTCTCAGTCTGGCCAGGAAATTATTGAATATCATGTCTGTACTGAGAACATCTTCACTGAACCAGACCATGCCACACCTTGACACAGTAGCCAAGGTGGCATATTTCAGATCCTGTACCTCAAACATGATACGCACCTAAAGAGCAGAAATTTAAAACAAGAGTTTGAAGTAAAAACAAATGAACGCAAAACAAAACAAAAAAACTCCCTCCAAAACCCAGACCTTTTAAAATAATTTGTATTTAGCCTTTGAATAATCAACAGCAGTATTAAACTATCCTAAGATAAGTTCATTGTTATTGATTTTTACCCTAGACTTTTATATAATCCACAAAGTTTGTCTTACAGGGTCAGAGTAAGTGTAACGTGAAATGTTTTTTTCCACAAAAGCTCCTAACTCTAGCAAGCCACTACGTGAGATCAGTATTACTCTGCTTGTGATGAGAAAGCAGGACAGCACTAGCATGGATTAAGATAAAAGCAACAAGTTTACAGGACAGCACATATGCATCATGTAAAAAATGTAGCATTACATTTGGCGGAAGGCTGAGACGTTCTCCATTTGGCAGAGTCAGCAGTTTGTTGTCATCCAAAACAGAGTTCAAGTTCTCAACCCATTCAGGGTCTACATCACCATCAAAGATAATCCACTGGCGTTTTTGTAGTTCACCTCTCACATTGTCTATGATTCTACATTAAAGGAAATATTTATTGCAGTAGAGAACAAAGACTCAGTAAGGCCAGATTATTCATGGCACAAATGTACTGGCCATTTTTAATTTGTGCTATCAAAAACTCACTTTCTTAGGACATGTGTAAACAAGCCATCTGTCCATTCTCTGGTGTTTGGATCTAAAGTACCATAGAGGTGATCTTTACTGATTGCTTTTGGATCTATAATATGAGCAACACCTTCCACACCCTCCAGCCGTTCGAGGGCTTTCAGAAGTACTCTCCAAGCCATGCTCTTTCCACTTCCAGAGGGACCGACCATCATCAATCCATGATTTATCTGTGTAATCTGATACAGCTGAAGAACCTGTGACAGAAGAAATGATGTACCAACTAAGTCTTAACATCAGTAGTCAATCTAAGCTTCTATGTATTGCTTGCTTAAGACAAGAAAAAGGAAAGCGCTTTCCACCTTTCATAATAAAAAATGAAGTTTAGTCTCATACATAAACTTCAATTCCACATTTTCAGTTTTATATTTTACCTTTTCAACCCACATGCCACCAACTTCTTCTCCATCACCATAGGTAAGGTACATTTCCTGACACACTTTCTTAAGCTCCTCTCGCAAGGCTGTCATCTCCCCACGATGATACTGTACTCCAGGGAATACATCAGAAAGGAGACTGAACAGCAAAGGAATGTCTTCTGCAACCAGTTTTGGTACCATAGTTTCACATACACTTTGGATCAGGATCTGCAGAGACAGTCACATTTTGGTTAAGATTTTTTGTTAAGTTTGCTTTACCAAATGTGCTTGACAAGGAATGCTTTGCTAAATACTTTATTGATGAAGCACCAGACCACGGTGGTCTTGGTAAAAACAACCACTGATGGGGTTTCAACTTTGAAACTACACAATGAATTCCTATTTATTTTCAGTTTATACAGCTGTAGTTTTTTATGCCTCTTCACTATGCTTTTGGTATTAACTGCTGAGGAACTGAGCAGCAATAAGCGTTATGAATGCACCACCTCGTAAGAACAAGTCTTTCACTGTGATTCAGGGACTCCTAAGACATGTTTAACTTTGTGTTTCTAAGCTATCAAATTACTACCTTTTGTAACTAACATTACTTTGCTTGCAAGGCTTAACCCTAAATGTTAAACACTGCAGGGTTATTTGCTTTGTTCAGTGTGCATCCTGTACTTTATCACAGAAGTGAAGAGTTCACACACACACATTACCTCTTGTTCTGGTAAGTTCTCAGCGATTTCTCCCTCATCAACAACTTCACCACGCTCTTCTTTCTCCCGCTTTATCTTCTGAATCCTCTCCCTCTTCACATTACCTGCACTAACCAGCACACTCTTCAGTGCTCTCAAGCCAAAATCATAGTGACTTTGAGAGGACAGCTGTTCATCACAAAGCCTAAGAAGCAAACCAGACAAAATACAATTTGATTCTCAACAGGGACCAACATAACACTCGGTAAATGTCACTGTTTACTTGAAATGATTGCTTGAAACAACTGCTGCACAACATGCTTACTGAGTTGCAAAGAAAATTACAGCTTTGAAAAACAAGCTCTATCTTTACTGATTGGAGCCAAACTTGCTACTCACTTGAAGAATGGTACTATCTTATTGGCAAGCACTTCAGCTGTACGGAAGCCTTGGGAGTACAACATGACCTGGGCAATCAACTGACGGTCTGGTTTTGTCATTGCCAAGCTACGGAACAACTTCTTCAAATTGTCAGGCAGATTTGATCTGCCTGCATAGCCAGGATTCATGGTGATGAAGATAGCCATGTCAGGGCTCACTTTGACTTGTTTGTTCAGCAGCTCACAAGTAATTGGTGTTGCAGCTGAAAGGAGAGTGCATTTAGTTACACCTGAGTCAGTGATCAATCACCCCGATAACAGAAGTCATACTTTATTCTATTTTAGTTTCCTACAGTAATGGACAGTGGGTCCTCTAGTACTGCAAATCAAATACTCAAATGCAAATTTCTACCAGCTGAAAGTTACTTCAAGTTTTTGATAGAAAGTGGCTTCATCCTTGGATTGTTTGGGAGAAATGTAACTGAGCAACAAAACAGCAAAAAGGCACTACAGATGCTGTACAGCGCTATTAGGAATGAACGATTACATACTCTTGTCATAGTTGGGGTTGGAATGCTCTCGCAAAGCTTCCTGGATGCACTGAACTTGCTGAGAAACGGCTGACAGCATACGCTCCTCCAGTCTGTTGAACTCATCAAAGCAGCCCCACGCACCCACTTGGCAAAGTCCCACAAAGATGCGTCCCATTGCCTGCACGTAGAGGGGAAAAGTCACTGAAGTTGCATGATCATTCTTGCCTATGTGTAGGCAAACGGAGCAGAGAAGAGCACTTTATACAATGCATCCAAGACAGGAAGGGGCTGCATTTATATGTAGGTTACCACCTTTGTAGTACTTTCTAGTTATAGAACTTTGTAGTTATAAAAGGGTTCTAACTGACTTTCAGATGTTCACTGCTTCATAGAATCATAGAAGATGACCATAGCTTCCTATTACTACATACTGTACTCCAGCGTATTCACAAAACAGTCAAGTCCACTGCATGTTTTGTTTGCTGATACCATTAATGCCAGGTGCAGTTCTAGTTCTTTATCACAAGGAGGATACTAGAATTACAAAACATTTCAGAAGAGCAAATTGGATTGCCAGAGTATGATAAGGCTTCCATCTAAAGAACAACCTTTAGGGTAGGATTCTGCAAAAGGCAGCACGAGGGAACATGATAGAGGTCTAAAAGCCACTGGTTTAGGATGAATAGGAATCAACTGTTCACTGCCTTTTCCACTACAAGAACTAAGAAATCATTAGAAAAAGACAAAAGAAGGTACTCCTTCATAAAGTGCATAGTTATGCAGTAGAGAATGCTGTAGAAGCAAGTGTGCATGTGGATTTAAGACAAGAAATAGGTATCCAGAGAAAGGTTCACTGGAGCATGAATAAAGTAACCCATTTCAGCTCAGGACCTCCTGATCCTCACAACTGTCAGAGGTATGAAGGGGACTGGGGGCAAGGAAAGAGTATCATGCACTATCTGTGATCTTACTACTCCCTAGGTATTTTCTTACACTCACCACTACAGGCCAAATGCTCACTATATGGACCCCTGGTCTGATCAAAATATAGCTGTACAGAAAAAAAACCAAAACAAATGGGCAACCTGGCAGAGTCAATGAAGTATCATGATTCCTTGTCCATGTTTTATATTGTTTTTTATATATATACCTGACTGAGGTTTTTGTTTTGAGACATTTGCTGTGTTACAGTTTAGAGAGGCATTTCATCTGGTCCTCAGTTTGAAGATATCATTGATTTTGAAATATTTAGGTAAATTTTCTTAGTTTTGAAGAACCTTTCACATGCTGAGGCAAACTTCACAGTTATGTCGCAAAGGATATTTTGGTAACAGTACAGCTACTTCGGCAGTCTCACGCTCTCATCTGTGCTCCATTAAACCAGTACTACCAATGCAAACTAAACAGTTCAAGTTACTTTCCTAAAGCCAGTCTTAAGCCCCCACCCCGTACTTTCTCTTCCTTTCCCTCCATTTGCTGCTATAGAACTACCCGGTCTGAAAAAAAACAAAACTCGCCCAGCAATGTTCTGCCCCACTTTTGCTTTAGGCATTTTTTGTTACAGAACATCTATATGATATGCAGATATTGGCTCAGTTAAGACTTATAATCATCTTGAAAATAAACACTGCTGGCTGTTTCAGAGTTCTGAAGAGATTCCTACTGCTTGTTAGCAAAGACTGCATTTTTTTAAATCAAACAGCTTACCTGGAAGTCAAATGTTTCATCACAGTTGAAAACCAACACAAAGCGGCCAAGCTGATGTCCAAGAGCCTTAACAGATTCTGTTTTACCAGTACCAGCAGGACCTATTTTTGAAGTGGGACAGACGTATTTTAGTGTTTATCATCTGAGGTACCACTGTCTACCCATGTAATCTGCCAGCATGTTGATTCTGATGGTCCCCAACAAGAAGGTTCAGCGAAACCTAAAACTGTTACAGCTTCCCCCAAAAGACTGTTTTGTTCTTCAATATCTTAGTTAAAACTGTTCTGCATGTTTATGTTAAAGCTATATATTAGAGAGGATAAGAGTTTATATACATGTTTCAAGTTTTTATTGTACTTCAGTACAAACTTACCAAATGGTGATCCTCCAAGTCTTGCCTCGAGGGCTTGTGTCATTGTCAGGTAGCAGCGGTCAGTAAGAGGAGTCTGTACTAGCTTATCCTGAACACCAAGGTACTCAAAACCATAGTTGAATTTGGCATTTGCCATCTGAATGGAGAGCTGTTGCAACACATCTGTCTGTTTTGGGTCAAAGTAGAACCGCATTTGGCTGAGCCACTCAAAGGACTTGGAGTTGTCGATCTTACTTTTGATCAGTGATCTTGTAACATCTCGCTGGTGCACCAACTCAGTGATCTGGAGAATGAAGTAACTCCTTAGACTACAGCAATACAAGCCTCTGCTAATAATGCCAGGAAACCTACAGCTTCTCAGATTAGCATAGTAAATTGCCATCACTTAGAAATCACAATCTACCAACAGTCCCTGCCTTAACATCTGTTGTTACAAAGACAAAACTAACAACGTTGACTGCTCTTGTTAAGGACTTCGCTAGCTTTCAGCAAAGCACTCCGGTCCGGTTAGTCTTTTAATCCATTACACTACTGAACTAGGTATTTTACTTGCTAGAAACTACACAGACAGACAAGCACTCCGAAAACAGAGCAGATATTTTCCTCTCAAAGTCTACAGAAATAACCCAGGTCAATTTTAACTCCCCCCCCCCCATCCTTATCTACAAACAAAAGCATATACTAATTACAATAATAAGCAGCTTAATGAGATATTTTATGTTTGAAAGAAGAAATCAGTAACTTCCATATTTGGAAGAGCTAGTTTGAAGGGCAATTCAGTGACCTGGTCTATAATATACTATCACACATTAAGCTGATCAGAGTGAAAAACTACCAGCACCTACAGGATCTTGATGTAGTTGCTTAAATTGCATGAAACTTTTTCCTAGAGGAAAAATAAGTCTTAGATTAATCAGTCTTTTCATTAAACTTTAAAAATCCTTACCTGCAAACCCAGAAGAGGAAAGGAGGTTTTTACTCACCAAGTGCTCCAGTTTCCTTCTGCGAAGAGGTGGCTGCTCCATCAGCACAGAGTCTGCCAGGACATTGAGTGTGACCTCAACATTAGCTAGCACAGAGTGGAGAGGACTGTTGTCTCCAACTCCACCCATACCGTTGAGGGCTGACTCTACGTTCTCAGACCACGCAATCTGGGCTGACAGGACAACAAGCTGAGCCTGTGTAACAAAAATCCTCATCAGATAGTTTTCCTCACCGAAGTGACCGAGCTGCAGTATGCTTAGGTGTTCCATATTGATACCTGGTATTTGTCAATCCAAGAGATGTAGACTGCTGGATCAATTGAAGTTGCTTTTCCAAAGATTTCTACTTCAGTAACAGATTCTGCAAGCAATTTAGCAAGGGTCACTCTCATTTCTTTTTCAACAAGAGTGAGCCACTCATTGATCTTGGGATGTTCTGTGATGGAGACAGGTGTTTTGAACAGCACCTGCAAGAATTAGGTTTAAGTCAGCCCGCATTCCCTTACTTTCAGAATTTTATTTAAAAAGAAACACTGCAGCTGTACCTCCTCTCCTTCACGTGAGGATATCCCAAGAACCACAGAATTATCTTCACTGAGAATAATGCTAGAAACGCCAGCAAACATCTTCTTGAAGTGTTTCTGCAGCTTAGCAACATTTTTGCTGTTTCCAATGATTTCAAGCAAGTCTTCATCACCAACAAAATAAAACCTAGTAATTACATAAAATTAGATCTATATCAGAACTCCTACTATCACTTCTAATTTATTTATGCTTCATAGATGGCCACTATACAGGAGTAATTGACACTCATTTCCCCAACATTGCAAGAGTGCACAAACCATAAATTTGCTAGAAGTTATACTTCAGTTTTAAGATTAAGTCTCAGTTCATGTGGTCTGTACCATACAAAAGTGTATACATGCTCCATACTGTGGATAGTTTTCTTTACCTACTCATCCCTGAAATATCCACAGCAGAGCTTGGGACTGAATTAAGTCTATTAGGCAGGGAGAAGTCCCACTCAGTACCTGCCTCACCCTTACTCTCTCATGCTAAGTGACAAACTAGTTGAGGACTACAGGTAAGTCAGAACCAATGACTTAAATATTGGATTCTGACAATTTAGAAACCTTCCTTCAATCAAATACCAGAATTAAGCAGTTCTAAATAGAAACTGTAGGTTTACAGAAACCAGCTGCAACGGTTCTTTAAGCAATATCTGAATCCTACAACCAGCCACAGATGAGCAAGTAAGGGAAGTTTTAGTCCCACTTCCTGAGAAGCAGCTATAACCGCATTCTGTATTTAGACAACAAATATTTATGTTATAACATCTTATATATATGCAATACATGAAAATTGGCAGAGGCTTTACAGAACAGTGCATCAATTCTTGCACAGAAATATCAAATTACTTACTTCAAGAATCAACTAAAATCAACTTCTTACCGAGGGAAAGAGGACCTCTCCCTTTCCAAGTATTCTCCCAGTGCCTTCTGTATCTTCCCAAGCAAGTCTGCCAGTCTCTCTAATGACCTCTGCACACCTTGAATGTTGAGAACATCCATCACAAGTGGAGATTTGGATACCTTTTTCATGAGTGCCAAAAATTCAGTACTGATGCTGCAAGTAAAATAACACAGTACATTAGTGCAAATTCAGTAACCACGGGCCTGCAGAACATGAAAGTTATTTGTCTCTAAATGACCACTGACTCTCCATTTGTTGCAGCTGCCCTAGGGAACACAAGGCTAAATTCCCAAAATAGCTCTTCATCTACCTCAAGTCCACAACAACAAAATCTAACTTCTTTCCAATGTTCAATCCATTAATTCCACTGCTGAAGGTCTAGTTTTCTTCATTTCCTGAACAGATGCATAAATCTGATTCTTCGATCTGACTGGAAGCGTGTGGAATGAATAAGGATGACCAGAGCAACTTAAAGCAGAGGAAGAAAATGACATTTGAAGGATGAGACTAAAGGCTGCAGCAACTGAAATCAGCCTGCTTATTGCAGCCACAACAATGCCAGAAAAATGCCAGAAAAATCCTTGAGGTAGCTGACTGGAACTAGCAAGAAAAACCACCCAGACCCCAATCACCTTCTAAAAATTGTACATCAGCCTGTTTATTATAAACCTTTTCCTGTCATAGTTGTCTACATGCACCTCGTGCTGTATTTGTTTGCTTGATGAACTTAGGTCTACAGCAGGGCTGTAATCCAGCTGGACCAGGTAAGAATACAGTTAGTATTTCAACTTGGAGAGTGCTAAACTGAAGTCATGGAGTTGCAGGCCTGTCCACATGGTGCCCCAAGGGAGGCAAGAAAAGAACAAAGCAATTAAAAAGTTACCTCTGGAACCGCTGGGTCTCCACAGGCAGCAAGTGCTTGATGTCTGCGCTACCGGTAAAGATACCCTCTAGGTAGACCCATCGCCTTTGGACATCTATCCAGACATCAAAGAGTGCCATGATACGGTTCAGCTTATCTTCCCAGCTAAGGGCATCTTCCTCAAACACCTGAAGTTTAAACACTGCATTAATATTCATTTTAATAGTATCAGGAGTTTGACTGCTAATATTTACTAGTGGAAACAGTTGTTTGAGAGTTACAAAACATGCATATGCAATTAATTGTCTGTCAACTTAAATAGTGACTATAGTCCCCGCTGACAAATATATAAACTAAAGAAGAGCAGAAGGCAGAATTAAATGAAGATTCTTTAGCTTTGTTCTCCATTTTACCTTGTAGTATGGCGATAGCTTCATAGCAGATACACTGTTGATGTGCTCTTTTACTTTGTTGAAAAGGTCATCCCATCCACGAATCAAACGACATTTATTCTGGTAATTGACCAAGTCCAGTTCATAAGTGTTCCACACTTCTCTTATCTGAAGAAAAGAATGTTTAAGATCATCAATCATTTCTGCTCCAACATAGTTACAAAGTAGAAATGTATTATAGTAATCAGATTTTACTTTTTTTACCCAAGGATTCTGGGTTTACGCTCAAGCTTTTGTTAAAAATATTGAGAATATGATGCAGCTAGGTAAAACTTAAAGAAGATGGGGTCTTTGCAGTCATTACAAAGGACTGCTTTTCCCAAATAATGCAAGTTTCATCAGAGGAAGCTTACATAGCTTTAAGCTGTTCCCCAAAACAGAGTGCTCCATGAGTCTCAGCACTTGCATCAACAGCTTAGACTGACAAGTTTACTACACAAGTGTCAGCCACCCAACAGCAAGCCTTTGATTTGCTATTAAGTGCATACATACAAGAGCTGATACTAGCCTGTTTCAAGAACTCTTCCAAAGCCATCTCTCCCTGAGCCACGAGCAGTACATCTTTGACAATTGCTTCATTCCTCTGTAAATCGACATCCCAGATCTGACCCAGGGTCAACTCTGAGACAACCCAGTTAACGTGAAGCCTTTTCATCAGCTGTTTCCAGTGACGATCTTTAAGCGCCTCGGATTTCAGTTCAATAACTAGCATGTTTATCTACAGAAGACAAGAAAGCAAGTTACATCCTTGAACTCAAACTACAAAATACATGCATTTTAGAAATGAGTATAACTTACCTTCATGTAGCCCTTCAGAAGTCTCTGAACATACTCGTAGGAGGCGTATTGTCGCAAGCGGGCAGGGAAGTTTTTCAGTTGGTTCAGCAGACCATCTAAGTTTTGTCGAAGCTGTCAGTAACATAAAAGCAATGAAATCTTTCTCTGCAAATGTTATGCATATAGTTGTAAAGGTTTAAAGTTGTCTATGTATTTTTCAAAAACCTGTCGCTAATGAGGTATTATTGACAGTACAGCTCTTTTAGTGTTACACGTATTTGCATAAGATGTGGTTACTCTCTAGCTGGGAATGTAATTTTATTGGTCTGAGTAAGATTTATGACATAGTATTGTCACAGGCAGTTTATGGCTTAGTGTTCCTACCGTGCTCTACCTCCTGAGCATTGAACTAAAACTGATGCTGTTCATCCAACCATGTAATGAAGTCTCCCTAATGATGCCCAACAGCCTATTTAAAAACAGCACAGTTTCTTCTCTGTAGATTCAGTCCAATCTCAACTTCAAAACTACTGGAATTGCATAAATCCAGTGCAAAATTCCTGAAGTTGTGACAAAACCCTGTGAATTTTTTTTAGCTTAGCATGAGAAGAAACACACTCGCAAGATAATGAAAAAGGTACCTGAACACTGAAAACAATCTGGAATGTGACAATTGAGCATGTCTATCTCAAGAGGTCTAATTCCTAATTTGCATATACTTGCAGTAGTTACATTGTTTATGCATACAGAAGTGAAGTACCTTGCGAGGCTGTACTGAAACCCAGGGTTGTTCTTTCATTTGATCAATCTGTTCCCAGACCTTAGAGAGTTCAGACCAGACGCCTTTGAGATCCTGCAACTCTTCAAGGGCTACCTATAGTAAAGAATGTATCAAACATCAGCAGTTATTCCCAATTTCTTCAAAGTCATTAGCATGGGGGAGTTAAGCAGAATACTTTTAACATGTCAAAAACCTTCAGATAGCTTGCCAATTCAACAGAACTGCAATAGCAAGTGACCCAGATGAGATTTTCGCATCTCACGTCACATAATGCCTTCACAAGACTAAGACAGTCAAGGAAGAGATCACAGACAATCTCTTAAGGCTAGAACTGAACGAGTGTGGAGATTGTGTCTTGACACTAGCACAACACAGGCTCCAAGTCACACTTTCAAGGGAGAGAGAGATGGATCTGAAACATTTTCATGTGAAACTGACAAGAAGTTGTGTGAGCAGGTCGTACCTGGACACGCTCTTCACTGCCACTGAGTAGTCCTGTATCTGTTAGTTCCAGAGCTTCTTTGGCCTTCGCACACTTCTCACGATCATCCTTCAGCCTACCGAATTTTCCTTCGTAAATGGTAAGAGCTTGAAGAGCCTCTTCTGGACGCAGGTTTCCCTAAAGTTTGCATGGGATACATTAATCGAAAAACCCTATCACGAAGTTGAAGCCAAGTTAAAAGTAAGGACTAAATACTAAACGTTGGTTTGTCTCATTTTTCCATTTCCAGTTTGCTGACAATAAGGGTACACACTAATCCAGAATAAGTCTCATCCCACTTTTACATCCAGTTTTTTTGCTTTAGTAAATATCAATTTAGGGGAAAAAAAAAAAAAAAAAAGGGCAAAAAAGCAGCTCAGTTCTGAATCCTCCTACATGCACGCCTCTGACATATCCCTTGTTTCAGCCAAAGCTTTGTTAGTAACTGAAGTCATCTTGCTTTTTGCACCTAACAAAGGCCTACATTTTAAGGGTACATCTCCCTCCGTGGCACCCCCCAGCCCCCCCCAAATCATCACATTGGCAAGTTATTATAGAACCCTCAAAAATGCAAAAAAGCATAAAAATAAACTGCCTACTTCTTATTGAATGCAGAGAATCTACCTCATTTGCTGAAAGAGTATTAATCATCACTACTTACTGTTACGGGCTTTGTTTTCTCCCAGTCTGTTAGCAAGTCAATTGTTCGGCTTTCCACTGCACGATCCTCTTGAACTATCTTCATCTGCAAATTTGCTACTTGTTGCTGAATGGCAGAATCCTTTCTACGCATGATGTCATTAAAGGCACCCCATTCTCCTTCAATGTTGTCAATGTACAGCCAAGAGGATGGAAACTGGAACCTTTGTTTCTCAAGCAAGCGCTGACCATTGCGATAAAGCTACAAGAGACAGTGGTTGTAAGCTATAAAGACAGAACTAAACTTAAGTCGCAAGGCTAAATACTCAACGTATTTTAACAAGCGCTGACTATAGAGTTCACAGGATTCCTCAGGATATGAAGTTCAAGTCTGTTCTCAAGAGAACTTGAATATTGTGAAGCTGCATCCTAAAAGCTAAGCCTGACGTTTCCAGAAGTGAGAATCATTAGCAAGACAACATACCTCAACTTGCTTTTCAAACTGCTTGATTTTACGTTTCAAGGACTGCACGTATGTGATGAACGTCACTGCATCTGACGTGCTGGCAGTGTCCACTGAATGCTGCTCCAGTTCTTGACGGGACTGTTTGGGGCACAAATCAGTGTTTTAGAAGTCTAGAACAGTTGATCTGAAAGTGAAAAACTGGAATTTGGACTTGTCTTACCTTAGAAATTTGTGAATGAAACTCTGTCATATTCTGACCAAGCATTTGGCCAAATTTGCTGAGCACTTCCTTGTGCCAGGAGTCATACTTCAAGTTCACCTTTGATTGTACCTACAATTGAATAAAGTTACATAATAGTAATTTGTTGGCCTTGCTGTTTTCTGTAATAAACCCATTCTGGAATTCAATGCATTTATCACAAACAATAATTACAATTTCTTACCTTTCCATAGTCTATTACAACAGGTCCAAATTCTTTTCTGGTTTCTGCATTGTCAAATGTTCCTCTTGCCTTTCTTATCTGAACCAAAAGGGCTTGCCACTTATTCAGGTCTTCTCCAAGACGGTTGTATATGTTTTCAGCCTGCATATCCCACAGACACTGGTACTGCAGCCAAACCTAATTGAGGTATTTCACAAACAACGTTCAGAACTTCTCCAGTATATTCCAAGAGTTATGTGTCCCCAGCCCCCAGGAAAACCGAGAGAAAAGTCCATGTTCATTTTAGTTGTAGCACTATGCGGTGTCAGTCTCCTACCTTGACATACTGCTCCACTTCAGTCACAATTCCCATGACAGCAGAGTACGACTCCTCCAGAGCTGCAGGGCCATCAGGCATCCTTGTCAACGCATTACGATAGAATTTTTCTTCCTCAGACAGCTCATAGTGCACTCCAACCTAAGAACCACAATTACACATGTGATATACGTGAATTTCTAGGGCACTCAGATTCAGTCCTAGAGCAACACACTAAGATGCTGAGCACAATTAACTGCAAAATGAAAATAATTGCTCAGACTTAGATACAACTTCATTACACTTACCTGGTATCTCTGACTTTGAATTCTTGGTAGAGACAGGATTACCATCTTCCAAGAAAACATTTCTTGATAAAGTTTGTATCTACACTCTTCAATTGGTGGATTCAGGTATATCACCTGGTTGGTAATTCTTAGTTCATGTACAATGTTCTGCAGAAACAGTAAACACACTCAGTTTTACTGGCAGATACTACTACTACATGTAGGCAAGAATTTTGGACTTCAAGAAGTAGCACACACTTTTGAAAAATCAACTTGCACTTAAATGGGAGGAGGCAAGTACTCCTCCAAAATGAGATGCAGAAGAAACATTTATCTCCCATATAAGCCTCAGATAGAATTCTTGCATTAAGTAATTGACAATAAGGAAAGACACAACAAAAAAACCCACACCAAAACTTACTTTGATCTTGGGTTCGCCACCAGGCTTATGGCTCACTTGAGGAGCATCTGTATCCATGTCAACTTCTGCTTTGTCATCTGCTTGTCCAAGAAGAACTTGGGTCCAGGCCCTCAGTCCAGCTTGCAAACGAACACCCAGGATTCTTTCAATCTAAAGAAAATAAGCCACACTGAAGGAAAAAGCTACATATTTGCTGCATAAAGATCCCCACTGTCGATATATTCTGACACCAGGCACACTATGGTGCCTTGAAGAACCAAGTGCTCCTTTACTAAGTCATTAAAGAGGTCTAAGAGTTTTGGTAAATTTTCACTGAATATCAATTCAAAGCTTCTCCTGTCTTCATGGACTTTAATGGAATTAAACAATTTTAACTGCTTTGAAGTTGGCTTACTGTCCAATAACCTGAAACTTAACAGGCAGAATCAAACAATATGAAGGCAATAAGTCTTTGCTACCTGCATAGCAAGTTTTCACCATCCTTTATCAACCTCACTCCCCAGCACCTTCTAGGCAGCCAAGCTGTATCAAACTTTTTTCTTCAAAGGACAAAACTCCCCTTGAATTAATTGATCCCCAAAGTCAACAGCTAAAAACAAACAAGTCTTGCATCTTCTGTATACTGAAAACACACTGAAATTTTCAGAGAATGGCAAGACAGAATCTTCCCTGGGTGACTATGAAGAGTATAATCGAAAAACATTTTGCACCTCCTTAAAACATTTCCTCTAAATATATACTACTCCTTGATCTCAAACCTACCTCCATATCCAGCTTATTGACCCAGATCGGCAAATTGGAATATGAATGAAGATTTAAGTCATCCACAGCCTTCTGAACCCTGTTCAAGATTTCTGAGAAAGTCTTGTGATCATACATGCATGTTTCCAATGATCTCACTTCCAGGTCTATTTTCTCTTCAATAATGAGCAGATCATCCACCTAAAATGGTTTAGGAAAAATGGGATGTTTAGTTTGACAGGTTAGAGGCAACAATAATTATGCAGTAATGGTTAGTCACTTCTCTCTATTTGGATGCAGCAAGTCCATTAACTTTAGTAGTACTAAAAGATCCATTCAGCTGGCCAATTTGTGCCAACTTGATCAGCTACTTAACCAAAGAGCTACAGAACAGGTCATCAGCTATCCAATTCTGCTTTTGGTTAACCACACATTACTGAAGTATAAATGTAAAAATTTTGCAGAATTTGAAAGATAAAACAAACCTTTTCCTGGAAACTGAAGACGGTCTCAGCTAAGCGCTGTACATATGGATCAAGTTTGTATGATTCCCACACGAGTGCAATTCCTTCTGCAATCAAAGCCTGCACCTCTTTCTTCAAGCCAGCAACCAAAAGTGAGATAGTATTACGCTCTTCTACTTTCTCACATGTTCGTTCATATGTACGGACACTTTCAATGAGAGAAATAGCAAATGGGTAGAGCTGGTTTGCTTGGTGAGCTTTGTTGACAATTGCTAGTGGAACACGGAAACCAAGCCACTTCAGGTTTCGGACTTCTTTTGAAAGCGTAATTATTTCTGGGAGGAAGTTGACTTTCAGTTTCAGGACATTTCCAGTTCGACCTCTAACACGAGTGCTTTCAATAGTGAAAATACGACCAGACACACCAAGATTGCGTTGCTGAACTTTTCTTGCCCAGTCATCAAAGATCTCCTGAGTGTTGAGTTTCATGCGAAAGCTATCTCCATCCTGCTTTAGCTTCTGACCTTCTACATGGTTCTCCCAACCTTTGCCAAGGACATCCTCAACACGCTTCATGTAAGCAGTGAGCTGTCTGTCAATCTGTTTTGCCCAAATTATAGACCCAGACACAGGAGGCAAGTCACGAACATGACTCATTTTACAAGCCTGACTCTGTGGGTATTGTACTTTAAATTTGTCATGAAGAGATTCGATATCATCTTTTACACGCTGGATCAATTGTGTTTGATATTCTCGAATGGCACCACGAATGTGAGGTCTGACAAACAAAGCATTAAACCGAGAGAAGATTCTGAACATTTCATTAGCATTCTTTGCTGTACCAAGCTGGTCTCTCAAACGGGCAGTTATTCTTGTTTCAACTCTATCAATTCTTTCATCATATCGTTTCATTGCTGCCTCCCAGGCTTCTGTACCTTCTTTGGAAACGTCTAACCCATCTACTTCCTTAACATTCTCATAAGCAAGATTGACTTCTTCAATCGCATTAGCATCTGCAGCATCAAAAAGGACTTCTGCTACTTTCATATCCTGTGGTTCAGGTACCTCTCCTTGATTTTGCTGGGCAACAGCAGTTACCTGCATTAGAATCACAGTTTAGTGAGTTGGATGCTTCAAAATTTACCTACAAATAACTAAACACAGACTGTTTTAATAAGAACTGCAAAACCCCTACAAATTAGTACCAAATCCTTAAGAAACTTGCAGTCATGTTTCGGATTTAAGTTCCACAAGGAATAGGGCAATGCCGTTACTTCGCAAACTTCCACTACTGTGCAGCATAATCTCATTTTCCACTGTGGTTTAGCTAAGTTAAGTATTTACACACACAAGTATTTACACTTATTTACACTCTTCTATGTTATGTGTGGACTTGCTGTGTCTATTAACATGAGCATAGTCATGTAGTATGTGATGTAGGTCAGAATTAAAGCTAAGCCTATTAGCAAGGGTTCAAAACTAGACTGTTTTTGGAAGCAGACAGTGAAGCTGAATGTTACATTAGTTCTGTGCTGGTAACTTTTTAAAGCAACAGTGAACACTCTTGAAGAAGCCACACAGATTTTCTGTCTGATAATGACCAAGAATATTACCTGAGGTCGCAAGACTCTCACAATAACTGCCCTCAGCTGCTCATGCTGACGCCTGAATTTCCTCATTTGATCAAGACGACCCTGGAGTTTCCTATGAGCAGGATTGATACGCCACACCATCTTCAGGTTCTCTTCCCTTTTTCTTTTCACAATATCTCTGAGCAGAACTTGTAGCTTCTCATATTCATCATCCCAGGTTTGGAACACTTCAAAGCAGGCAACCATTACCTGAAGAGAGTTTCAGAATAGGAACTTTAGCTCCGAGATTAAATGCTTCCTGAAAATCACTATTCAATGTAAAAATACAGCCACCAGTATCACAAAACCATGAACATACCTTTTCAAATTCTTCATAGGCAACATGCATCAATTTTCTGGTTCCCAACACTTTAAGTAGCTGAGAGCTCAGATCTCTTGAAATAGCCTCCACTAAACGCAGTGCCCTTTGGATTGGGTATTTTGTGTTTCTGATTTTTCTCAAATGGGTAAATATTGCAACAAGGGCCTGCCTTATTTTGTCCAGCTCAGTAGCAGATAGCAAGTCATTCAGCGGAAAGTCTTTCATCAGTGGATTATAGTCATTCACAGTTTCCAGAGCCTGTTTTAGACCTAAACGTAATAGAAAAGACTGTGAGTATAATTTTTCATTTCATTAATCAAATACGCAGCTTTAACTAGACCAAGGTTACTCTAAACAGCATTGTTCGTTGTACCACAATGTTCAAGTTTCCTAACAGCTTAAGTTCTGTAGGATATTTGTGAAAAATTTTATGGAACAGACATTTTACCTGTGTCTGTATCAAAGCTCACGGTTGCGTGAAAACGTTTGCCATGTTTTAGAATATCCAGAGTCAGAAGAACTTCTGGACTTTCACGTTTTTCCTGAATGCGATACAGAGCCCGTTCCAAATTTAACCAGAAGCTTATCTCCTGTAATGCAGTGCCTGATGCAGGGTCCCGATCTAATTTGGTCACCTTAAAAGTCATAGAGACAAAGAGAAGGGAGGGAGAAGAGCATTTAATTTATATGCTTCAACTGTAAAAACTTGCTCCGTTACTAAATATAATTGAAACACATAACATCTACTAGGTTTTAATCATCAAACCTCAGACAGTTTTGGCACTCATTCTGTGAGAAGTGTAGGAACTGCAGTGCAACAAGAGTCAAAGTTTAATTCCAGTGGTCCTAAAGGTCAGTTTTAAGACCTTTGTGTAGTATCTTCAGCACAGCCTAAAAAGGTCACCTGTCCACTTCCCTGATCAGTGTCTGTATTCTGGTTAATGGCAGATAAGCCAGAAAAGAAAACCAACGTTTTATGCTCTGGAGTAGGAAAAGGCACCACTGTTCCATGACCAGTAGGTGTTTACTGCACCCATGGAGGAAAAAAGCCAGAGCAGTATCTGAGATGCTATTTTTGAGTGACAGCAGAGTTCTTTTCAAAAGCAACAGGCAGGAGTACAAGAGATTACAAGATAGGACTGCAGCAACTGTTCTGAAGTGGTTGTGGATGCACCTGGGAAAATAAAACAAACCAACAAGACCTGTTTCTCTCAATCTGCTGTAATAAAGATTTGAAGAATACTTACAAAATTCACAAGGCTACTGCCAGTTACTTGAGTCTATTACAATAGAGATAAAATAGTCATGCTCTCAGCTACTTGCAGAACAATTTAGACTAGGCTCTAAATTTAGACCAGGCTTAGTCTAGTCTAGTATTAGACTTAATCTAATTTAGACTAGCATCTCTGATGACTCAGAAAACTGGTCTCAGATCTTCAGAGTATCCTGCATGGAGCAGTATTTTACCAGTTAAAACTGTGAAGACAATAAAAAGTACTATGTGGAAGTTCTTATCACATAGTCTAGTACTTTTCTTCTTCTTTTTTTTTTACCTTTTGTATCTCTCTAATCCAGCGGTTGACTCCAGATTGTAGCTGATTGAGGAATAACGGATCCTCAGCCTTCTCACCAAAATCTGTAACCTTTGGTTTTTCTCCACGTTCATAACACTGCTTGGCAACATTAGTAATGGTTGCATGAATTGGCAGACTAATCTCTGGAATTTCAATATTCTGCTGCAGATGCAAGAGGCCCATTTCAAGTTCTGCAATCTTTTTCTCAACTGAAGGAGCCATCTTATCTCCATCCCTGAAAAAGCACAGATGTTTCCATATAAGAAGCCAAAACAAACCCCATACACAACACATTTAAGCCATCTGAACTACTTCCCCAGAGTCAGCAACAGCATCATATGCAACTGCATGCTTAAACAATCTCACATGACTTGCCTTGAAGAGTCACTGTTACTTTTTTCATTAAACACCTACTTTAATTCACTAGCAGAGAAATGCAGTGTTTATACTGAATTACCTGTCTGCTTTGCCAGATTCTCTGATATAGGACTTGAAAAAGGGAGCAACAGCATTGCTAATGAAAGAGTGTAATGTTTCATATGGAGAATCTTCACTGAGAGTGAGCACTCTCAGTTGGGAAGACACTGGTTTGTCGGCATCAATCACTGGTGTACGCTTAATGAATGCCAGGCTGCAGAACAGAGGAGAGAGTTACCAACTAAACATTTGAAACTTAAGTGACAGTTACAATAGCTTTAATCTGACTGCAAGTTTAGGTTGCAGGAGTCAAATGCTAACCTGCATCATCATACTTTATAATCTTTCTTCTAAGAGACTTGAACACAAGTCTTCCAATAAATACACCTTTCTACTTCAGTAATGAGCCAAACGTAGCTATCAATAAAGACTGAGCAGTATGGGCACACTAAAGAGGCATACATAAAGCTTCAGAGTTAAATATGCATTAAGGTTAAGTGACAAATATGTAAGAGTCAGATGTAACCGAAGATTATTGAACCCAAGTTGCGTATGTTACAACTGCAAGTATGCCAAATTAATAAGACCTTGTTTCCTTAAGCTCAGAGCTAGAAGTCCTAAATCCATTCCTTTCAGCCTCATGACACACCCTTTTTTTATCAGAGCTTCCACCCTGAAAAGCTACTGCCCCACCTGAATAAAGACACTGCATGAAGCACTAGGTAAACTGGAGGTAAATTTGTAGGTAAAGTCGGTAAATCTACTTGTGTAGGTTTTGCATTCATAGGGTAGAAATGTCAAGATCTATTTTACTAACTCACCTGTTTGATTTTATTCCATAATGAATGTCAGTGCTGATACTGTAGGAAATGAACTCTTTTTCCTCTTCTCCTTCATCTCCCACATCCTCTGCAAAAAATATGCTATGTAAGAAATACTCTATTTCTAAGGCATCTGCCACTCTCAGCAACCTTCTGCTATTACCAGACTAACTATTTTCTAACCTTCAATTTCTACACCAACATAATTAACCAAATTAAGTTAAATTTAGCTTTGCAATATCCCTCAGATTCAGGGTGGGTTCGTTAACAAAACTCCATTAACTTTTTTAAGTTGCTATAAAAAATGATAAAACATTACAAGCAGAAAATTATAACTCACATTTTGAGAGAGAAATCTTCTGCAATAGAGAATGTGCTTTTATTTGTAGAGATATGCTGCCAGGATAACTACACTTCAGTGAGAACATTAAACAGCTGCTTTTTTCTTTTAAAGGTTTCTTTGTATTTTCAGACTTTTTCTTTGAAAATGATTTGGAAATTAAGTCTCTGAACAAAAAAAACCTCCTGACAAAACAAAAACCCAAGTCATGGAAGTACTCAGGCATTACCACAGCCAATGTATCACAGATGATGTAATTGCTGGGGATGCAGGCAGTTGTGCTGCAATGCAGTGATTTCAGTGCAGAAGGTTACTCCCTGTTGGGGGACACGCTCTGACTGGACACATTACAGTGGACTCTTGTCCTACTCTGATTTCATTTGGCCCTTCACAGGAGATACAGCCTTTGGGTGTCACATTTGTGATCCCAAGCACCAGAAGCCTGCTCACAGAACAACGCTGCACTAGATGCCGCAGGAATCCATATGAAAGCCGTTGGCAGGCTGTGTAGCTAGTGATACCTGTGGTGGGCTGACCCTGGCTGGACCCCAGGTGCCCACCAAAGCCCCTCTATCACTCCCCCTCCTCAACTAGACAGGGGAAAGAAAATAAAGCAAAAGGCTCATGGGTCGAGATAAGGACAGGGAGAGATCACTCAATCAATTACCGTCACGAGCAAAACAGACTCAACTTGGGGAAAATAAGTTTAATTTATTGCCAATCAAACCAGAGTAGGGTAATGAGAAATAACACCAAATCTTAAAATACCTTCCCCCCACCCCTCCCTTCTTCCTGGGCACAGCTTCGCTCCTGAATTCTCTACCTAACCGCCTCCCCCAGCGGCACAGGGGGACAGGGAATGGGGGTTGGGGTCAGTTCATCACACGTTCTCTCTGCCGCTTCTTCCTCCTCAGGGGGAGGACTCCTCACATTCTTCCCCTGCTCCAGCGTGGGGTTCCTCCCACAGGAGACAGTTCTCCACGAAATTCTCCAACATGGGTCCTTCCCACAGGCTACAGTTCTTCATGAACTGCTGCAGCATGGGTCCCTTCCACGGGGTGCAGTCCTTCAGGCACAGACTGCTCCAGGGTGGGTCCCCTGTGGGGTCACAAGTCCTGCCAGAAAACCTGCTCCACCATGGGCTCCTTTCTCCACAGGGTCACAGCCTCCTTCAAGCATCCACCTGCTCTGGCATGGGGTCCTCCCTGGGCTGCAGGTGGATATCTGCTCCACTGTGGACCTCCCTGGGCTGCAAGGGGGACAGCCTGCCTCACCATGGTCTTCCTCACACACTGCAGGGGAATCTCTGCTCCAGTGCCTGGAGCACCTCCTCCCCCTCCTTCTTCACTGACCTGGGGGTCTGCAGGGTTGTTTCTCTCACATATTCTCACTCCTCCCTCCAGCTGCAGTTTCTGTTGTGCACCAACTTTTTTTTCCCCTTCTTAAATGTGTTATCACAAAGGCGCTACCACCATCACTGATGGGCTCGGCCTTGGCCAGCAGCGGGTCTGTCTCAGAGCCGGCTGGCATTGGCTCTGTCAGACACAAGGGAAGCTTCTAGCAGCTTCTCACAGAGGCCACCCCTGTAGCCACCCTGCTACCAAAACCTTGCCACACAAACCCAATACATACCACATAGCATTTTTCATTACTCAGAAATATGGCTTCTGTTTTATTGTATTTGTAATCAGCAATTTACTTCATACTACCTAATCCATGCACAATTTTCAATAATTTGCTTTTAATAGTATCAGAGAAAACAAGATCTCCATATGCTCCTGGAGGTTCCGAATCTGTTAAGTCTGACGCCCGGCTGTCAATCAGAGAATCCAGTTTCCCCAAATAACTGCTATTAAACTAGAAGACATTGATGGAAATGCCTTCTGCTCATAGTAATTTATTATTTAGCTTCTAAAACACCTAATAAGCGTCTCAATTTGTTTTTAACCATACATATATAACAATACCTATGCGACAAGCCTGGAGCTAACTGATCACCACTATCTTCATTACTTCCAATCCGAACTAAGATTAACCAACCTCCTGAGCCAGACATAAGAGAAATTAAGAAATCACCTGCATAGCCTATTAACATCTAACGGATTTTCTTTAAATCTTGTTAAACACTGTATTGTGAATTCATAAAGATTGTTGTTCTCCCCCCCCCTCTAGAAAATTCTAGTGTTATCCCTGCTGAAAAAGAAGTCTCGAACTTTGGAATGGGAAGGAGGAGGAGGATAATCAGCGGAAATAGGTGTAAGATAAACAAAGACAGGATATTTTGGGCAACATCTTAAGTTCACAGTGAATAGACAGCGAGTGGAAGAACCTTCTTCACGTTTCCCTCAGTGTGCAGCAACCACAGGTCATATATCCAGTACCTTACACTGCAGCTGTTGACATGTTAAATAATGCAATATGAAGTATGACTATTAAGATTTGACAACACCTACAGGGACTGAACCAACGGCACACTAGGTGCAGAGATCCAGAAGTTTAATATTAAAATTTTGCAAGCTCAGACTGGCAGGCATGTAGCCATATATGGACTGTAGGTCTTGTTTAATAGTAAAGGTCTGTGTTATTAAGGAAGCCTAGTTATATTTTATTATTGTTTATTAGGCTGGATTCTGTGACAACAAGCACCCATTTAGCAACAGATCTGCTGGCAATAAGAAGTCATTTTAGAAATAAACAGTCAGCAACCACAGTGTGTCAATAACGAAGATGTTTCTGAAGTCTGAGTGTCAACTTAGCTGTACTATTTAACGCAGCATTTGATGAGATTTCCAAGAACCGTTTACAAGCAGCATGGCCACCAGGCTTTGCTAACTAAACAAAGACACTGCAAGGTCTACATCTTGATTTATGAATTTCGGAGTCTCGCTAATTAACCACGGAATAATGCTTTTTACAGGCTGATTCAGGTTTGGGTTTTGGTTTGGGGTTTGTTTTTTTTTTTTCTTTTCTCCAAGGTTTTGGGGTTGGTGGGTTTTTTTCGTTCTGTTTCAGAGCGGTTATCTGCCTTGCTAAGAAGGAGGTCATTTCCCCGGCAGAAAGGAGGCCGCAGCAGGAAGTGCCTACAGCCCACTGACGAAGCACTTTCGCCGCCTTTCCAAGCACGACAGGCTACAGCCGCGGCAACACGCAGCACCCGCGCCCACACCCAGCCCACAGCCCCGCCGAGCATCTGCCCCGAGACCGCCGAGCAGCGTCAGCTCAGGCCCCGGAGGCGCAGAACAAATAACGGGGGAGGCCGGGCCAGGCGGAAGCCGCCGCCCTCGCCTAACACCGAGCCCCGCGGAGGGCGAGGCCGAGGCCGCGCCCGCAGCGCGGCAGGCCGGCGCGTCCCCGACCGGGGCCCTCCGTGAGGCGGAGAGCCCCCGCGGCGGGCGGGGGAGCGCGGCGGCGGCGCGCCCCTCCCACCCCTCGGCAGGGCGGCGGCTCGAGGCAGGCGGCGGCGGGCGCCGCCGCCATTTTGAGAGCGCGGCGGCCGCCCGGCTCTCGCCTCACCTTTGAGGGTGGAGCGCTCCACCAGGACCGTGTGGACCTGCGGGTCCGAGAGGAACTTGCGCATATGCTCCACGGCGCCCTTCTCCTCCAGCGCCGCCTCCAGCACCGCCGGCGCCTCGCCGCCGTCCTCCAGCAGCAGCGGCACCAGCTTGCGCAGGTGCTTCTGCAGCACCGACACGTCGGCCACGTTCTGCACCGCCGAGCCCGACACCTCCATGCCGCCTTCCTCGCCGCCGGGGCCGCCGCCCCCACCGCCGCCGGAGTCGGACATGCCGAGGCAGGGACACCGGCAGCCGCGCCGCGCTCAGCCGCCGCCCCGGCACTGGCACTGACCCGCCCCGCCGCGCTGCAGGCGACGCCTGGCCGCCGCGGGGGAGCCTGGGAAAGGCAGTCCGCCCCGCCCCCCGCCGGGGCGGCTCCCGGTCCCGGCAGCCCCCAGGGGGAGCGGGCGGTGCCTCCCCGCCCCCGTATTTAACAAAGGTTGTAGGCCGGCGGTTCTTTCTGGAAGGAGGGGGCGGTAGCTGAGCGGCGGGGGAAAGGAACGAGCCGCCGCCCCCTGCCCTCGGCTGCCGGGCAGCGCAGCCCGGCTGAGGGGGGTTCTGCTGCTGCCGCCCCGCTGCCTGGAGGATAAGGCAGCCCCGGGGCTCAAGTGGCCGAAGAAGAAAAGTGTTTATTTCACGTGAAAAGTAAACCCAGAAGCCATGAGAAGAGGTGGTACACATGACGTTTTCCCATGAAGAAAGCAGCAGGCCAGCCTGTCACCATCCGGGGCAGACTAGACACAGCTTCTCTTCAGTGCAGGGCAACCCCCGGCCCTTTTACCTCGGGTGCTTTACACACCCGGCTAGCCCTGCTATTTACAGTTTAATGAATCCAGCACCAGAACAATTAATCCCGGTCTTCTGCGAGACTGGTTCCCAAAAGCACAGGACATAAAGAACACAGGAGGGACTGAAAGCACAGCAGCGAGAAGGGGACTTTTTAAAAAAGTCCTTAAGGCTCTTTTACAGCCACTGCATACGTGCCTGCCCTATCCCAGTTATATGTTTGACTGATCTAAGGTATTATATGAGTTTCACTCACTGCCACTGAGGTGGACAATCCTGTTCCTCCTTACCCAAACCAGTCCCCCACCACCACTGGTCCTGGCTGGGAGAGGGGAGGTGGCAGTGCAGTTCCAGAGCAACTCCACCGAGTCCCAAAAATTACTCCGAGGCCACTGGGTGACCCACAGACTGAAAACTCCATTTTGGTTCATATGGAAATGGAGAAGGGGATGTTGCCCAAAAAAGAAAAACAAGCAAACGAACCATACAAAACTGCCTCTGAACCCCACATGCGTTTCCTCAGGTGGATACACAGGCAAGTGCACAGAGACCCTCACACCCAGGATCTGTTCAGATGTACTGCACGAGAAACAAGGAAGATGGGGTAGGATATCCTGCCTGACAAAGGAAGTCCTGACCTGTAAGCCACTACACAAGTGTAACTCAACACTGAAGTGTGGATGTCCAGCTAGGATACTGGGAATCCAGTAAGCCCAGCTACATACCCCAGCTCCTCCATGTCTGCCGGCAAAAAAGCGTGCCTGTGCTCAAGCAGGCTCCTAAGGGGTTTAGCAGTCCAATTTAACTTTGAAAAAACACTGATTTCTTAAGTAATAGAAACCTCAAACCTTCTTGTCTGGAAGCAAAATGATCTGTTCAGCAACCAAGTTTCAACCACAAGCACCAGAACTGATAGAGGTGATTTACTGAAAATCAATCAAACCCATTTAGTTCCCCCCCCCCCAACCTTCTCACTAGAAAGGTAGATTTTATTTCTGACAAAGAAAAATAGTGGTACTCATCTGAATATTCTATTTACAGAATATAGTTACTGAAATCATGTTTAATACAACCTATTTTCCATTTTCTGAAGTCTGGTTTGCTCACACCCTATCATTCTTCTACACGCAGGTTGTTTTAGGATTACATTACATATGAAAACAAAGAGCTATCTTTGCTAGGCTGTCTGAATTCCACCAAAGCTACCCCATATCTGGTTCTGCTTCACTGCTTTCCAAAGGGTGGAGAATTATCTACTACTTCTATCCATGTAGTAAGTGTCAGTACAGGCCAAGCATCCCCGAAACACAGGTTAAATTAACATCCTGGCTTTCAGGATGTTCATTAAAAGGGTGTTGATAATACTCTTAAGCAGCCTAGATCCATCTCAAGTGTAACTTGGCATCTCTTAGGTTAGCTCAAGCTACAGTTCCAAGTGCTAGCATCCTCATTCTTCTAAAACAGCAGTCTTCTGCTGCACCAAAATGTCACAAAATTTTTGTGGCTTACAGAGCAAGATACAGTATTTCATTGCTGCAAAATTGCTGCCAGGAAAAAATATGAATAAGGAAAGTAAAGTAAGGAAGTAAGAAGAAGAAAGCATGACAGAGATAGGAAATAAGAATTCATATACATTGCTGCTGAATTGCAGAGCAAGTAGGGTCAAAAAATGCCAGCAAGTCTCATCTTACTGTAGGTTTTAAAAACCAAAATACTCCATGTGCGACAAGACTTTATGGTATAAAGAACAAGTCTAGGATCCTGGTATTTAAATGCTAGGCTACTTGCAACTAAAAGCCAGCGTAGGTAAGACACTTTGTATTCCTTTAATCACTTCAGCCTTACCTCCTGCGCCAAATGGAGTGACAAGAAGATGTTGTAAATTAGGTTAAAGAAAATCAAAGCAAAGATAAGGTAAACTAACTTTTTGCACAAGTTCTTATGTTCAGTTAAAGCCTATAGAGAAAAAAGGCTTTAGCTTGCTCAATCAGGGTGAAAAATAGTTTGTCTTGATCCATCTCTAGTTAATTATGAATGTCCTTTTCTTGGATACACAAAGGACCTGGCCCTTCTCACAGGTATGCGAGAAGCCATTGAAATCAGCCATCCAAATGGCAAGATTGCCAGTATGACACATTTCCCCTATAATTCAAGTAAAAATAAGTATTTCAGAGAATGAGAACTAGGACTTGTCAAGACAGACAAGATCTGCTCCTGGCAAATGCCATACAATGTAAGTAGAAAGAAAAGCTTTTGCATGAGTTACAAAAGAAACAACTTCAGCCAAAAAAAAAAAAACCCCCAAATGACTTTTCTTTTTTTTCCTGTATTTAATAGTAATTTGGTAGTATTTGAGACCAAACCCAAAGCAAAAACCCCAAACAACTAACAATCAGAGCAAATCACTTGCTTTCCCATCTCTAAGCCTCTTACACCTCTAATTCTACAGACAGAACACTAGAAAAATTACTAGCCTTCATGCTAGCACAAACCCTCTTAGTGTGGTCTTCTGGATCACAAAACCACCTAAATAGCTTAAGGCAATTATGCGAATACCCTTCTCCCCATTGTAGCAAAACAGTGGAAGCCCTCTCCCCTCAACACCATTGGGCTGATGCTTGTGAAACTTCATGCTTTGTGCGTACAAGTCATTCGCTTGTGCGGGAGTGAATGCAGTCCCAATATGAGCTGGTTCAGAGAAAGCCACCCACGGTCATGCTGCTCTTCAATTATGTGAGGAAGAATAACGTATTGTATTCTTTAGCTCTACAGTAAATTCTCCCTTGGGAAATTTTTCATACAAAATTTTTAACTACATCGAAGTTTTATTTCATAAGGTAAAGACAGCTCAAGCCAAGCCTCATCATAAAAAAGAAACTATAATCCAGGGAGACAGCGATATGGTAATTAGAATGGCATTTCTTAATTAGCTATATGCAGTGAAAGTCTCCACAACCATTATGCACAGTAAGGATTCAAGGAGCAGAAATGCTCCACGTTTAGGTGGGTGGTACATAATGGGATCCAGAACAATACTTGGGATAACCTAGTCATAGCTATCTCCTCTAAGTACACTGTAAGGTACTAAAATAGTTTCCATAAAACAAACCAACAAAACTCCAAACACAAGCATACTTGTGCTACACTAGCACCTTCCTTTCCACTTCTAAAAAGCCAAACCAAGCAAGCAATGCCAAAAAATGTTGTTGGTCAAAGCCCCTGAGCTCAATTCCCTTAGAAATGATTAAAGCTCACTTGCTAACTCAATAAGGTATTTATATAGAAAAAACATCACTACCGTCAGTATTTTAAAACATTACATTTTGAGAGGTATTTGACCCTAATTTTGTAAACTGAATGACTGAATCCACAGTTGTTTCAGTATCTAGTTTTTGATTCATGATTAAGCTTGGGAGTGCATATGATGAGTTAACTTCTGAGCTCGTGCAAAAAACTGTTTCTTTCAGTATGCAAATGCTTCATTTATAACTCAAATCTCACATTTGTAACTCAAGTCAGTAGTTAGATATTGATCCCAGGCTTACAACTACACCCACCCCCACCCCCCCCTACTTACTGAAAGTCAGCTTTATATAAGTAATTTCCTTAGTTCTTTTGAAGACTTTTACGGATTCCACGCAGAAGACAATTCCTACTGCAGATTTTTTTCCTATGTCCTTGCCACCTGACCATGTATCACCTACCACACTATAATCCCTGATTTTATGGCTACTTTGCTTGAAGCCTGTCAATATAGGAAGCGTTAGAGGGTGTCCTGGTTTCAGCTGGGATAGAGTTAATTTTCCTCCTAGTAGCTGGTATAGTGTTACATCTTGGATTCAGTATGAGAATAAGGTTGGTAACACACTGACATTATCAGCTGTGGCTAAGTAGTGTTTATACCAAGTCAAGGATTTTTTCAGCTTCTCATGCCCAGCCAGCACAAGGCTGGAGGAGCACAAGAAGCTGGGAGGGCACACAGCCAGGACAGCTGACCCAAAGTGGCCAAAGGGGTATTCCATACCATGTGATGTCATGCCCAGTATATAAACTGGGGGGAGCTGGCCAGGAGGGGCAGATAGCTGCTTGGGGACTAGCTGAGCATCCGTCAGTAGGTGGTGAGCAATTGCATTGTGTATCACTTGTCTGGTATTTCTCTCCTTTTATCTTCCATTACAATTATTATTTTATTTCTTATTTCAATTATTAAGTTGTTTTCAATTCTCCTCCCCCTCCCACAGGGGCAGAGGGGAGGAGCGAGTGAGTGGCTGCGTGGTGCTTAGTTGCTGGCTGGGGTTAAACCACAGCAGAGGGGAAAACACCATGATATGAAAGGTGCATCTTTCATAGTTGTAGATTGGACATTTATGAAATTCCTTTCAGTACTGATAGTTGTTCTAAAAGTTAAGTCTGCTTTTTCTACTGAACATCCATCCATTACTCCAGTTTTCCCACTAATGGCCTTTCCATATTTTTTGCTTTTGTAAAAGTTATGAAATTATTTTAATTTGTACAGCCAATTCTGCTAACAATGATAATCTGAACACACCCCCAAATGCCCTGTGCTACATTTAGTTTCATGATGAGCAAGTAAAATTCACATGTTCTTTATTTGTCCATATAATACACCATTTTTTTTTTTTTAGTTTTAAAATTAGATAAAAGCATATTAAATGGCAGGTGTATGAAGTTCTTCAGAAACAATGCCAGAACAAAAAATTGAATTACAAAATGTTAAAAAATATGTAGGTACATTTGAACTTAACATTCCACTAACGCATAATGTTACAGATATTGTCTAATGAAAAATAATTGTGCCACTTACCTATTTTTGCTGTTTCTAGGAACTTTTTATTCTGTACATAGGACAATTCTGTACAAAATATGAAGTCTACATTTTTATTACTTATTACCATAAAACAAGGTACAATGTATGTACAATATTAAAATGAAGCCATACTAAAGCCACACTAAAAAGACACTTGTAATATTACTTTTGACATTCCTGATGTACAGGTGTTAATTTTGGAAAATGGGGGAAGGTGTCAGACACAGAACTTTATGAAGAACAACAGTCACCAAAACTCTACTTTAATTTTACTTTTTACTTTGGATGTATTAGTTTTTGAATGGTTTAGTACAGGATAAGAAGTGTATCAATATTGATAATAAACATGCTAAACCATTACTGGTGACAGATTTTGGAATGTTGCCTAAGCAAATGTTCAGTGGCCCAAAACTTCTAATAGGAATTTATGGTGAGCTTTAAACCTTTAAAAATACCATAGTATTTCCCTTTTTTGGTGAGTGTTTATCTTCAATAAAGAACAGAAATAAAATCTAGACAGTGAAAGATGTTCTTATACGTTGAGCATCACACGATCAATCAAACATTGATATACAGTTTTTTTTCGTTGGGTAACATAACTCCTTTCAGCAACCTCTTGCACAAACATACTGAACACCCAAAATCAAAGGTAACTGATAATCTGATAATCTACCAGCTAAAGATGGAAGTTCAAACAATGGTATATCAAAATACATAGACATTGCTTTACACAATTAAAAAAGCACCCTTTTTCCCTCAAAAGGAGAAGGCATCTTTAAACTGTTTTAATATAGTTTATCCTAATGGTAAAGCATATTCTTTTTCAAGTTTTACAGGAAATGTTTTCAGACACGGTGGACATTCCACTTAAAGGTTGGGTTGGTCTTTAAATTTAGTTTTTGTCAGCCAATATTTACCACCCACAATTTTCTTCCAATAGACAATGTAACAAATACTGGAAATTGAATGTTAAATGCAACCAACAAACAGCAGGCACTACATCTGCACAAGGTTACTATGAATGTCTGCTTTGCGCAAATTTTTTTTTTAATGGATGCAGGAGACGTTATACTTCCTTAAAAAGTAAAACAAAACTATTTTTAAAGAAGCCACGTTTTTATCTCTTTATGCATCAAGACATTAAACATTAAGTTATATCATGTTACTGCCAGAGACAAAAGAAACTAATCACCCATTTAGAATAGCAGAACACATTTCAAACAGCTTGTAAGCAGGATAAGTAAGTCAAAATACTGGCCACCCTGAGAGAAATCAAATATTGAAGACAAAGCACTATATTTTTAAAGAGATTTTCCTCCCGTGCTTTTCCATCTACAACAAAAAGCTCATTACATGCAAGTAATCTTGTGGAATATATAGCAGCATTTGAAGATCATCAGCAACTCAGATGCGTTTTCAGTTCACTTGTGAGGTGTATTTGCAGCACATGTGCTCTTTACAACAACAACAAAAAATATCTTCACTGTAAAATTATGGTCACTATCTCCTCAGCTCTTACTCATTTAAAAAGAAGCAGAATGGAATTCAGGGGTCTGTTCTTGTTCTTGTTCTTATTTTAATAAGCTTGTGATGTTGTGTTTCCCGAAAGGTTATGTTCATCTTTCAGGGAAAAACTGATGCAACTAAAATCACGCATAGTATCTGCCACAGAATATTGAACTCCTAGAGCCCAAGAAAAATGCTGAGTATTAAGAGCTCAGATAAGGGAGAAAACAGTGGAGGAGTATTTTATTGACTTTAAAAAACTTAAAATGGAATTTTATATTCAGTCTATTCCCAGTTATAGTAAACAAATCTTCGTTTTCGGAAAAATTCTTCTACCAGTTCATATCTGGAATACTGGTGCTGTATTATACACTAAAGACCGGAAAATATGGCTTTAAATATACATAAAGTATTTGGACATGGTATATATAGATAGATATCTTTATCCTAAGTAAAGGAGAAATAAATTTACAGAATTCTTAGAAAGGAATGATGATTGAGGATTGTCATGAAAGTTACCAGTTTGTAAGCCAAGTTTTGTAATATGAAAGAATAACTGTGTATTTTCAAAACTGCTGGTATATTACAAGACAGCAATAATGTGGAAACAATTGTAAAATTGAGAAATCCTAGAAAAAGTTTAATACTTAAATTTGAAATAATTCTAATTTTGAAAACACTCATTTATCATTAGTACCAACTATTGGTCGTTCACTTATTTAGACAGAAAAAAATTTATAGAATGCTTTTCTCAAATATGACTATAAAAACTGCATGTTATCAGCTAGCTGGTACTATGATAAACACCTCCAGGAATCTGTGTCCACTTCATTACAGTCAACCCAATATTCTGCATATGGAATTGGGTAATTTACCATTGTTTGAACTACTAATCTTGAGCCGCATACTCTATTAAGTTATTGCCTACAGAACTGGGTTGAAGAAAGCTTTGACTTTGTGTGTAACTGATTGGTATGGCACAAAAAAGTAAGTTCTACAGTAGAACTGAGTCCAGAAAAAAACCCTTTTCCTCCAAAATAATAATTCACTGTAATAGTTTAATGCCCATCATGTGATATTAATTCATCAGCTCTGCAATGTGATTCCAAGGCTTTCATGGTATAGATATCCTGAGGCAGTTCTGACTTGCGTCGCACAAGAGGACGATCTTTCTTCTGATCTTTCTGTGCCTGAAATAAAAATAGAACAAAGTCGGCCAAAAACATTAACTACTAAACAATTACTTAAAAATATTTCTTGCATATCAGCATGTTCATTTATTGGAAAAGAAATAAAAAGAACATGGGAAAAAGTGTATACTTTCTCCTCTTTACCCCACCAGCTACCCAGTTTCAAGTCTTGACTTTTTTTTCTAAGAAAAAAGAGGAACAACTAACAAATTCTAAGCTATTAGCAATCATGACATTACTATGATTATCACTTGATAACTTTAAAAAATAATCTATCTTCTCACTTATTTTTCATTTTGTATGTGTCTACATGTGAGATAAATGATTTTAAGTTTCTTCCATGCTTCCAATTACTCGCGCTATTCATGTATCTGAAAATTTAAGGTTTTGCTGTACTATTTTACCGATGTTCTCTCAAAACCAGACAATATTCCTATCAAAGTATCTTTAAACTATATAATAGTGTCCTCATATAGTTCCTATGTCTCTCACCTACCCCTATTTGCCTGTTAATGTTGTTTATTCATGTTCTTCTATAAAAAAAGTCCTTAAAAAAACTGACTGGCTTTTACTTAGCCATTGATTTACTAGCATGTTCAAACAGTCAGTCAGTCATAGTGGTCAAATTTTACTGTAGCAAAGAGTATTCACTAAAAACGCTCACAGTCTGGCACAGAAAAAAATTCCTGGTCTGCTTTCCTCAGTCATTCCATCACTTCTTCAGTATGGACATTCTGCTACATTGCTAACCTCTGGCATAAACCTTACTTTCAATGAAACCATACAGATCTTTACATAGTTACTCGCTTCGGAAGTTTTCTGAAGTTTTATTTAAAAAAAAAATAAACTAAGCTGTCCTTTTGACTTGCCTTTTTTTTTTAACTGATAATGGTAATACCTCTTGTTTTAGCATCAATTTCTGATGGTACTTAGCAAGGGATACATAACTGTCTTTCCAGTGTCCTCTCAAAGACGCATCCAAAAATGCTGCCTAGCTGGCTTTCTGCAATACCCTAATCCTTAATCAATCCTTTTCCTGCCTCGTGACCCAGACTTATCAATCCTCTTGCAAGCTTCATACTTCTCACAGATTTCTCTAAGTTTTTCTAATAACAAGAATTTCTGTTTCAAACCATTCTATTAGCTCTGCTACAACAGAATCCTTATCTTTGAAAAGCAAGCTTATAACCTTAGTTTGGGCTGCCATTACTGTTTGCACATTTTATATTGTGGAATACTGGCCCAAATCCCCAAACACTTCCAGCAGCTGGGACTGGGAACATTGTTCTTAACTGCTTGTCCCAACTACTAGTATATAGTCATACTTCGGCTCCTCTTATAGAACTAATGTTAGAACACTCAGAGTTAGGAGGTACGGGTTTTAATTCCCTCTGGCCAGGATGGAAAGTGAACCAAGGTCTCATAAACCTTGAGAAAATGGTTATGCGCTAGGAAATAGCATAGTAAAAGATGGACACTACTGTCAATACAACTCTAAGATTATTGAAAAAAATGAGTACTGCTTAATCTTGTATGAATCTTTCTCCACTAGAACTGATTCTAGGCTCTGGAGCTAGTGAAAGGAGGCCCCTCTTCCTATCACGTGGGCCTGGCTAAGCTATCCAAGGCCTAAAGAAAGGCAGAAGTTTAGAAACTTTAATAAGCCTAGTGCTTCTCACTGACAAGCTCTGACCACCATTCCCATTCAGGGGAATGCTACTCTCATTCATTGCCCTGGATAGGCATGTAATTCAGCCACCGAGATTTACAAGTAATGCATAGGGTTCCACTCCAGAGAAGTGCTTAAAAAACAGCCATCACTGAGCATGTCTTGGAGGCATTCCAGCATTTCTTTTGATTTTGACCTTCATCCAAAATGCAAGAGTACAAATAATAAATAAAATATAATCTTGCAGGATAATGACACTGGAATTTTAAGAAAGTAATATAGGAGGTTAGGTTGACCATATGCTTATTTTCATTAAATTTTGTTTGATACATTAGTTCAAATTAACAGAGTTTATCTCTGATCTCAACCAGTTTTTCCAGCTCCAGATCATTTCTCTGGTCTTATACTTTGCTGGATTTAGAGATATTCATATTAGTGATATTCCTGCCAGACATCTTGGTGATACTGCAATGCTCCCTGGCACCTTTCCATTTTCCACCAGCTCCAAGTTTAAATCTCTAGTTTGAATGTCAGGATTCCAGTTCCACTTTACTGAAGTTAAATTAAAAACACCTGAAGATTACTAAGCATTAGCTAAAGACAAAAAGACTGGAATGACCTTGAGAGTCCTTGCCCTGTAGTATGTAATGGAACATGACAGATGGTGGACTGAGGAAGATGACCCATGAGTGGTCAAAACAAATGCACGCTTCACACATTTTTTCAAAACATAGTAGCTTTAGCCACTAAGGCGGCTCTGAATAACAAACAAATAAAAATGTCATCACTAGAATCTGACTGTATTTTATACAAGTTTTCCTCATGAAAAACCAAAACTGTTATATAGAGAAAAGAATAGAACATGATGTGGTAGATTTTAGCCATATTTTTAACTATCCTTAAAGCATAATCTTTGTTCCCATCATGACACAAAAAGCTATTTTTAAGTGAAAAGAAAATGAAACCTTCTGTAGAAGGAATGTCTAAGGAGACCATACAGTAGATTCACAGACATTAGAAATTCAACACTGTATTGCTGGTTGCTACAACATCACCTAAAAGTAGCAGCTCTAATGAAGTTTATTACTCTAGGATAAATGGTTACAGGGCTGAAAATACAACCCATGTTTACGTCTATGATTAACAGTCACTTAAAAAAAAAAAGTAATTCATAATTTAGAGTACTTTGTTATCTTCACATGGCTTTACCTGACAAGCCTCCTCTTTCACTGTCTTTTTCAGCATCTGCAAATCTTCAATTAAAGGCCCATCTGTTTCCATTGCAACAGGACTGTTCATCAAACTCGTATCACTATATGTTGGGTACTAATAAAATGCAAAGTGTTAAAATAATAATTCTTAGTAGTAATACCTAAATACTAAGAGTGTATTTGAGCATTTGAACGATATGATTAGTTATTTGAGATTAGCTTCAATATCTTATGCTTCCAGTCACCAAGTAATAAATTTTAAAATGGATCTCCAATACTGTCACTTGGCAGAAACGTCCTGTTGAAAAACAGTCAGACTACAAAAAATATGTTTTGATTATCTGAGACTGAATTTTAAAATATTCAGATTTTGACAATACTGAATGTCTACTTTGGCAATCATTTATCTGAAACCTTATTAATGCATTGTCTAGTGATTTGTGAACAGTGTAGCAACCCAAACACAATGATTTAACTTTCTGGTGCAATTTTGTGTTGGAAGAGAGAACATACTGTTAAAAAAATTGACAGCAAGGATTTAATGAATATAATTATAATGATCTAAAATCTTAAAATGTATTCTTGTATCACGCAGAGTCAGGAATAGCTCTGAACAACAAGAGTTGTCAGTAATTAGACAAATTAAAAAATTAATAGAAATCCCAGGGAAAAAAACCAACCTTGAAAATCCACTACATAGAGTGCTAAAAACATTTATATCCTTACGTCAATTCAGTGGAGCACTCAGTGTTCAAAATAATTTTTATTTTAAATTGCTTCCAATTATTGGCTCTCTTCAAGCATACTATGCAGAACGTACTGTATACAGGTTGTGTTAACCAGTTTCAGAAAGAGTACACAGTTACAAAAAATTACCTGGTAAGAAAAGGACATTTACACTGTAGAACTCTAAATTTTACTACTACAAGTCAACTCCTTTATTTAGCCAGACATGCAATAGTTCACCATTTGTGACAGCAAATGACCACATATATCAAGTACTTTTCAAGCAAGGCTTTGGTATGGCTTATCTGATTAGAGAAACGTTTTGTCACTGAAAGTCAATTGCTGCTTTCATATGGATGGCTCTTTTTTAATTTAACTGATCTGTTGTCAAATGACATTTTGTTTTATTTTAACAAATTTTATTTGAGCGATTTAGTAATTATTCCCTGAGAAATGCCACAAGAGGTAGAAAACATTTATGAAATTCCTCCTTCTTAGAAAAAAGATGACACCATAAAGTATCCCACTTCTGTTTATAGAGTACCGTTACTCCATCCTCCACCACTTTAAAACTCAGCTAACCATGTTGGAAAGATACAGTACAGTAAGTTTCTTGCTGCAGCATAGTAAAATTCTGGCTGTGAAGTAATTGAAATGTTTGGGGGTTTTTTGCCCATAGCAGCAATCAGTATGATTGAGATAAAGGAAAACTGGCAGCATTCTCCAGGCAAATTAAATAGGGGGGGGGGGGTGGGGAGAGAAACAAACCAAGCCAAACCATTCCCTTCTCCCATAATTTCAAAATATAATGAATAGTCTAAAGGACCTTTGTTTCTTTATCAAAATTTCAGTTACATCAAGTAATGCCTGACAGGATGTTTTCATTTTACTAAGAACCTAAGGTGCAGGTTCACCAGAAGACCGGCCCAATGCAAGTATGAGAACAAATGCAGCAGACAAGAATGCACAATATTACTTTAATCCATTTGACACAGAGGGAAACTGACCAGTCATAACTCACAGTTCGCAGAAAGATCTCTTTTGTAATATATTGTTTGCAAAACAGCTTTTCAAGAGAAACCAATTATGGCATCTCTATATTTTCCATAATTTTGCACAATAACTTTTCAAACTGCAATACAGTATACCTCCTATTATAAGAAATGGAAAAAAAAAGTACTTCATATCATACTTTTCAGAAACCCTTTTTAAAAAAAATAATTACTTGCACAAGAGAAAGGTTACAAATTTTAAAAGTACTTTTATTGTGTGTCTTTCATAATACAATTAGTAAAATTGCTTTATTTCCATTATCAGTCAGACCTGTTTCTCCCACTGATATTTAACAAAACTAAAGTATTTAAACATGAACATGTTAATCTTTTCTAAATACCTGGGGATTTGATTTGGCTAGATTTTCTATTTTAACCCATGCTTCTTCCCGTTCCTTCAGTTTTAGCTTCTCTCTGGAGGGGGGGAAAAAAAAAAAATCAGAAGCAAAAATGGCAAAAGAAGCTTGGTGAATCTTGCATCACAACCTGTATACTTTCTTAACCATGAAGAAATATACTATAATAATTCAAAAGAATAAATTATTTAGCTATGCCTGTTTCAGCCTACTGCCCAAAATATCACTTATACACTGTTGACAGGATAGTTTGCATCATATCAATACCCCACGATCACAAAGCAACTTTAAAAGGGAAAAAACTTCTATTTTCTTATGAAAGCACCAAACTGCTGATACCAGTTTATCTTTAATAACTGTACATTGTTAAAAGAATTAAAATTAAAACAGAAAGAAGTCTTGATCTATGTGGAAAGCGTGTTTGTGTTTTACAATATTTGAATTCTATATTGAAACATAAGAAACTAGGATCCAACCACAAAAAACAGGCAGAGATTCTTACCATCAGCCCAACAGCTTCAGGTAATAGTTTAAAGGAAAAGGCCCAGAGACATGTTGAACTGAACACTAACAGAGAAGTACCTGACAAAACCACACTCATTCAAGGGAGTCACAAGCCTATAGGGATGACATGGGATGCTTTTATTTTTTTAAAATTAAAGTAGGAAAGGTTTGTTTCCTTATGCCTAATGTAATTAAAAACAGTAAAATCTAGGGTTTTTTTCCTTTCTTACAGATAAACAACTTATTGTGGAGACTAGAATGAACACCTGTCTTTGAAAGGTTGTAGAGTTTAAAAGGGCTTTGAGCTTAAGACTGCTAGAAACGCTGTCAGGCTTCAATGTGTAGATCAGATGATCCAAACGTGTTAAAAAAAAAAAAAAAGGAGCAGTTATATTCAAACACACAATTTGCCTCCAACTCTCAATTAAGTTAAGTTTGGGCTGGGGAGGAAGAACTCTTTAACCATCCCCTTTCAAAGTTCTTGTGTGTCGGGGGATTGTTTTTGTTTTTGTTTTGTTACTATGTCACTCAGCACTCTTCCTGCCTTAGCTCACGCTCAAAACGCCACCCCAAAAAACAGAGAAGAAAAGATTGCTTTCCCATTTAAAAGGGATTCTACTTATGTGCCATGAGGGAAGAGAACCTTACATAGTCTTTCGTTAAAAAGCAAATGTTCACATTTTGTTATCTATAAACATGCATATATCTTAAAAATTTGTTATACTGCAAGCTCATTTCTACTTAAATTGTAATAAGGAACTTCAAAACTTGGACAAACCAATCTACATTAAGAATTTGTACTACGTCCAGCATATTGGTTTAAAATAGGTGTATAAGTTGAACCACTACTTGAAGAAATCCCTGTTCACTTTGAAATTAAAAATAAAATTCAAATCCAGGTATTTTCAGTACCCACTTTCTAACTATGCTCCCCAGCCCCTAAAATGAGCGCCAAACCATCAACACTTTTGACTTCTTGATCTCACTTTAGTAGGCTTTATAATAAATATACTGAATATTCAAAAAATTATGTCTATTTAACAAAATTGGAAATAGAGGAACAGACGATAAGTGACTTTATGATCATAAAAGCTAGCTGCATTTTTGGGCATAAACCAGAAAAATTCTAGCTTCCAAATCCCTGCTCTGTTCACTGGCCTATGCAAGAGTAAACTCAATGCAGCAGGATTCTTCTGGCAAATAACGTACGAATGCCCTGTATTATGGTAGACTAACAACTTTATTTTGGGTAATTTTTAGAAAAACATGCACATATGCTCACACACAATGCAATGCTGACAAATACTTGAAAAGTGTTTTGGGAAGAACTGAGTGACAACATGAAAGAAAATAACACTGGGTAAATAAAGCATGCTAAAATAAACACAGGATGTAAACTAAACTGTTTAACAGATCTTTTACACTGGGCTACATGACTAGCTGTGTCCCTCTCAAAAAATTAATTTTTAGGAAGATGGTGACCCCCAGCAGTATTAGGTCAAAGATTACATGAAGCATCCTATTCTTAAGAAGATTTTACAGTTCATATATAACAAGAAGTTTCACGAAGTTGATTTTGAGACTGCTGTACTGTAATCAAATGGGCAACTTCCCACTAAAGACACAGTAGTTTTTCAGAGCTGCACTCTGAACAAATTATTCAAGAACAGACAGACACACTGACATGAAAACTTACTTCAGTTTTTCTGCTTTAAATTGCTGTGTGCAGTCATCGAACAGTTTTTGGTTCATCTCCATGAAGAGTTTCAGAGCATTGTATATCAAGCCATGTATTGTCCTATAAGTAAAACTTCTGGTTGAAACTCAGAGTACTTTAAACTTTGAAATCTATTTTTTCTGGTCAACAGTAGCCAATAGCCTACATAACTGGAAAATTACATCATTTCAGAATAAGTGGAAACAAAACTAGTTAGTGGAAGTTTCAGTTTACCCTCAAAAGGGCTAATGCAAGTACTAAAATTACCAACTTTGAATGCAGTTTTCTTACTCTATAGTACTACTCGTCACACTTTTGATGTTTGAACTTCATTTTTAATACTACGTGTATCAATACAGGTCTAGTTTTGAAATTTAGTCGCTGACACTAATCAAACTAGGATTATTAGAGAGAACGCAAGATGACATTAAAGATCTTGATATAAGTAACTTACTGGCAACTGACAAATTCAAGGAAAAGAAGTTAGTGATTAAAAGGAGTCTAGAAAAGACACCATTCATTTTGAAAACTGCCACACAGCAACAGCATAATTATGCCAAGACTCTTCAGAAAAGTGTTAGAAAAGTAAAGTGGAAAAGATCAGAAAAATTGAACAAAAATAATCTGCTTTATGAAGCACTTTTACAGAGTAATTTACAGTTCCAGTCTGTAGTCTATTGCTGATCATTAAATCCAAAAAGCAATCAGTTAAATGATTACTTTGTATCATACATGTGAGTTACAAGCAAGAGTGCAGCTGTACTGGGTAGCATGACTTCTGCTCAGAATAAAATGAATGCATGGCCTTGAAAGCCAGAAAAAACAACTGACAGCAATTCATGTTTACTATGTAAAATTGCATCACTGAATCAGAATTTTATTTATGAGTACATTATTTGTTACTGCTTACACCTAGTGACAGTAACCAATCACTTCAACATCACTTTATCTACCATTTCTTTTCCTGTGTTTAGTAGCAGATTGATTAGTCATTCTTGGCCAACTCATCAGCAGTCCTCAATTCATGGCCAATGCTAGACTGTGATACTTTCACCATCCCAGCAGTTGCACAATAGCTCAAAGAGGCACTTTACAATGGAACAGCTGCAGAAAGGAGCTGACCAGGACTGTTTTCATGCATAAGTACTATGTTATTGTGGGGCAAAAAGTGAAAATAGTCAATGGAGAAAGAAAACAATAAACAAAAAGAAAAAAAAAGGAAAGGAAAAAGTGACCCGATTTACAACATATTCCACTAGAATGTGGAAGAAATGCAAATCAGCAAAGAGGCTAGAGATCAGAAATCAAAGTCAGTCTTTAGAAGTATCTGAACTACAGATTAATGCTAAATTTGCTTCATATTAATAAAAATGTGTCATAGATCAGTTGCACTACAACACTGTTTCTTGTTTACTGGAGGAAGGAATGTTTAAAGGAAAAGCTACCTTTCTAAATTCTTAAGACTTCCTAGTCTCCTCCTTATCCAGCAACTTTAATGGCATAGAATGAACAGCTCAACACACTTAAAACTAGCAACTCAAATATCTGAACCACTTTTAAGCCTAAAACTAGGCTTTTATTTGTACAAGTGCTTCTTACTTGTTCCAATGCGTCTTTGAATTCCGGTACAAGGATGGAAACATGATGGGTAAAATCTTTGCTGCGTTATCACTAATTAAACTCATAATATATTCATTATTCCAGTAGTACAATGCTCGCTCCGCAACCTAAGACGACATGAAAAAAGGAACACTTCTTCAGACAATCTATTAAAAAGCAAATAATTGAAAAATTTGGCAAATATAAGGGAAAGGTAAGAAAAGTTGCAACTTAGATTTGGATTTTTCTAGTGCAAACGGGAGTCATGGAGCTGATGGAGAGATGGAAAAATTGCTTCCTCATTGATAGGGATATGATTCAAACTATAACCTATGAACTCTGAAATTCAAGCAAAGAATGTTTTCCCGAAGAAATAGTATCTGTAGAACTCTACTATAAGCACTGAAATGCAAATACTATGTACTGAAAGGGTTCAAGTACTTCTGAAAACAGTGAGCTTTTAAGCTTTTATGTTAAGCTAACACTGAAGTGAATCACCCAATACAAATGCACATACCGCACTCTTGAAAAGAAACGATAAAGCTAACATTTGGATCCCTAAAATTTGAAACAGAATTGAAGACTTTTTGCAACAAATAGAATTCACTACTGTGAATAATAGTAGGTAAAACCATTAACAAGTCTGCTTTATAAGAATCCTTTTATTATTGTACATTCAGTAAATACAGACCTGAAAGTGTGGACTGGACACACATTTGGCTAGCTGTCTGAAAAGAGGCTCCATAACTTTTACGAATTCAGATGGTTCAATCACATCTAGAATTTCTTCTAGTTCATTTAAAAACATGACTTCTTTTGGACTGTGAGTCTTTGGCCAGTATTTCAGCAGTGCCATTACAACCTGCATAGACAAAGTAAACACAATCTTCACGATGATTTGACTTTGCCTCGCACTAAATTATATTTCATTAAGAAGTCCGATATTTTAAACAGAAGACAAAATGCAGATTTCTTGTCCTATGTGGCAGCAGTGATCAGATATGGTTCAGTGTTACAGAAAGAACTGTTAATAGGTCTAAAAACACTTCTTCAGAAAACAAAGTTATACACTTAAAAGACACGTTCAAAAATAATAATCAAAAGACTACAGAAAGTAACCTGAAATCTAACTTAACATAATCATCAAATCAAAGTGCAAATTTGCTACTATGCTATGGGGAAAATTATCTGCCACTTAAGTGATAGCAGCTTTCAATATCTAATTTCTTGGAGGCATATTCTGAAACTCAAGAAATTAAGTTCTATAATTATATTTTAAGAAAAGATTTACTATAAATACCCAAATCGACAGGTGACCGACTACTCTAGGCATGTTGCTCTTAAATGCTGAGTTTTATTTAATTAACTATATTACTATAATCACAGACTTAACTTTCTTCATGATTATTAAATTATTTACCCGGCTTGCTGAAGCAGTTTTTGCCTAGCAAACCATGAACATCCAAAAGACGGGGAGGGGGAAGGAAAGTAGGAGGGGAGACAACTAAGGGATCCATTAAAATGTGACAAAAGGAAGTTGTCTGCCAGTTGGCTCACAACTCTTCAGAAAGAGTCTACACATCTGTGGGAAATGTTTCTGAAAGTCTAACTGAAAAACAAATTCTCTCATCTATTGAGTATGTAAGTAGAAGAATTTAAGTCTGAAAAGTGGTACTAGTTCAGCAGTTAAATATATTCGGACATTGTATTTATTAGTGGAGTTATCAGTTACATCATAATTTATTCAAGGATCTTCAAAAATACACAAAGATATATTGAAGAAATAATGACTCTTGTACTGTTAGCAATTTCTGATTTAAGGAAAATGCGAGTAGACTCAAATGTTTTTGTTATGAAAGAATGATGACTTTTTCCCAAAGATGTCAGTTTTCAAACCAAAGTGTAATATTTTAAAATGTTTAAATTTTATTTTTTTTATTTTTACTATAAAAACTGTTTTCCATCTGTGGCAATTTGGTGCCAAACAATATTCAAATAGGAAGAGATTTTCCTTCAAAGGATATTTAAACCACGTTAGATACTTAAAAATGACTGGCATAGCACTCAATCTTAAATTTAGGTATTTTTGATGAGAAATTAATACAACCTTGAACATGTAAGTTTATAAATGCTTTTGTTTTGTGGTTAAAGATTGAAAAGCCATATAAAGAACAAAAATATGACAGTGTTTGTTTACTCCTAAATGTAGAACTGGAGGAAAAAAAAAAGCAACCCAAACAGTAAAGACGTCTTGAAAAAAACTCTTTAAAAATAAAGTTTATATTTGTCTTCTCATATAGTTTAAAAGTTGCAACAATCCATTCACCTTTCTCTCAGATAACATTTTTTCCCCCTCTCATTTAGGCAAAAACCCCAGTCTTTGTTTTCTGAAATGGAGGACATTTTTATAAAGTCCATCTTTTCATATTTAAAAACTATAAGCAATATTTAGTATCATCACCAACAAGACAACTCACTGAGAAATCAGTGCATCTTTCATGTATGTATTATTTAATCACAGCAGCAGACACTGTATCCTCAATGAAGCCTTGGGAAACTTATGCAGATTTTTTTAGTAATATGTCAAAATGTCTCATACGACAATTATAAGGGGAAACAAAGCGTTTTATTTTGTAATGACCAGAATTTTTGAAGGGGAACTTAGTACTTTGGTGATGCATGTGTTAAGTTTTTAAAGAATGTTGTAATCATGTACTAATTTGGGACCAAAAAGGGAAACAGACTTGGATGCGTATTAGTTCAGATTTGTACTAGGAAATATGTAACATTCTAGCTGATGTCTGGAAGAAAGCTAAGATTTCAAGATCTCATATAGCACGAATGACAGAACGTCTGAGATTTGATATCTTAGCAAATATTAAAAGCTCCAAGTAGAAGAGAGCTCTTGCTTAGCTGCATAACTCATTTGTTTCAAGAAGCCCAGTTCCCATTTTACAATGGAAACGGTTATAATCTAATAATGTGCACTTTCTTTGGTAGCGATCCTTTTACTGGTTGCTGCTTAGAGATTAAACATATTAGTTCTTACCTACTTAATATTCGGTGTAATGAGGCAAAACACTATATACTATTGAGGACAATTAAAGTATTCATCTATGCAATTATGTGCAGCCAGACCATAGTCTGGTTTTGTCTATGGTCCAAACTTGGTAGTCATGAACAGGATCTGACCCAAAAGTCTTGCATCAGTAGGTAGCTCCATGTGCCAGAAATCTGTGTTCCATCACAACATCAGTGTCTCAACAGGGTACAGTTCAGGCAAGCTCATTTCTGACTAAAATGCTTCTGGATCAACCATCTCATATCCAGTCAGCCAGAACAAAATAAGCAGAATAAACTCTGGTCTGTTTGTAAAAGGTATGCTCTTAATGTTGTTTTAATTCATTTTGGACATTCCAAACAACTGTTGGAAAAACTGAATTTGATAGATCAAAATGGTTAAATATTTGACTCTTCCTAATAAAAACAATTACATATCAATAGTTTGTTCCCAAAACCTCCTTTAACAGTCTACAGATGAAAGAGATATTAATATTCCAAAATATAGAATAGCAAGAACTTACTGGTTCTGTAAGTGTGCTGTCCTTTTCTAAAAACTGAACTACACAGTACGCCAGCTACAGTGAAAGAAAAAGATTTTTATTAATGCTCACTGTGAAACTGAATACACTTTGAAATCACTAGCCTAAGTGGAGAACACTACTGAATTAAAAAACCCCACAATAGTGTTTCTGTAATTTTACAAAAATTATTTGGCAGACAATATAAACAGAAGGGTAAATATGCTTTACCAATTTTTCCCAACCTTCCCAAGTCTGTCCTTGCCTTTAAACACATAATTTGATGCTTTGTTTTTAGACCTAGTACTTTGCATTTCAGCACAAATCATCTTTTCAAACATAGGATTTAAAAATCACAATCTTGTCCTCTAAAGTGCTTTCCACTCGCTAGTATTTTGGTGTCCCATGCTGATTTAATAAGTATTTTCTATTTTATAACCTAAGTTAGTTAAAAATGCATTGAACAGTTGTAAAAATTAAGATTTTCTATATATGAGAACTAATGATAATTATGCATATTAATGTAAAGCTGATGCAAACTGAGGCTCAATTACAGTATTTACCAACTTCAATTCTGAGAATGAGACTGTCTATCTGTGCCTAAATGGTGATTACATCCCTTTCACTTGATAGGCCAATAGTCACAAAGTAAATGGAAGGATCACTGCACACCTCACGAACTGTTTAATCATTCTTCTAATGTCTCTCCATTTATGGAAGTTCAGCTGATGAGCCCAATTCCTTTCCAGTTTTTGATGACTGCTACCAAGAATGTCCCTAGGTAATTTGAGGAATGGACAAAGATTATTACATCTAGTGTTCTCCACTATTCTGAAGGAAATTTGAATTGAATATAGAAATTAGCTTTCTTCATGTATATTTCGATTTGGCAGCAAATCCTTCTGAATATCTGCCACTGTTTCAATGTGATTTTTTGTGTTTTTACCCTGGTGTTTCACACACTAAGCTCACGTGAAATGCTTTCCCATTTCATTCACAGCAGGACATGTAAGTGACATATCCCTATGTCACTATCTTCTTTTACTGACAGTAATGAGAAATGCAAATCACCTGAAGGTTCTGGAGAATTAGGTTGTGAATTAAGGGGAATAGATGAAGACCAATCCATCTCAGGTAAGTAGAAGAAAAGGTGGCAATCACAGATGTCTGCACTAGTTCAGATTATAAGAAAGGTCTGATTGGCCACACCCCAACAGGTTATGTTCATAGCATTAGGAAAAAAAAAAATCTTTTGAAATGGGAGCCACTCTAGCCTACTATTTCAACAGGAACCCATGGGAGCCCCAGTAGGCAAGATCCAAAGCAAACGCTTATAAGCATCTCTAATTGCTAGAGAATTGTAATTATACAAATGATGTTCTTAAAAATACAAGTTGTCAGTAATTTTATTTGAAGAAACGGTACTTAAAACTTAGGAGTACTTGAACTTGCACAAAAATGTTGAACCTTCAAATTAAAAAAACCCCCAAAGCTCTGTAACAACCTTTCATGGAGAAAATTTCAGCACATCACAATAATACTGTGTTTTCTCTAACACGTATGATTTCCCACTCCTCTAGGAATTTCAAATGGAACTAAACTCAGCACAAAAAAGATAGAGGTGGTTTAAAAGCACAATAAATCTCAGATACCCCTTTTTTTTCTGTGTACTTCTAGAAGGATCTATCGAATTAAATAATGATGTCCTAGTAAATGCCCATTTCCTTTCAAAACATCAACAGTTGTAAGAAACTGAATTCCACTGAAATTCTCCATGTAGTTCAGAAAAAACTGTTTATAGATGACATTCATTAAACCCACACTTTTCTTCAATTTTTGTATGTCTAAACATTACAGACAAGAACAAGATAAACAAAAAATTCTGTGTGTGGACAAATTATCAAGAAGTCTCACATTAACCACCTACTTAATGCATTTCATCTATAAACACTACAGTGCTTTCAAAAAAGGTATTTATTTATACAGACACACACAATTTTTTTTCTTTTCCTCAACAAGTGAAGCATTATAGGTACATATATTAAGTAATTTCCCCAAGTCCAGTTAGCAGTGAAGAGTTGGAACTTAGAATAGAATCCATGTCAGAATGACTAGAGTCCCCCTGACCTCTCTAGGACAACTTAGTTTAACACTAGTATGAAAAGCGCCGAACAAAACCTACCTGTGGATGGTAGACGCTGAGTGATTTCACTTTGTGCAATGGTAACAAAACCTTCAATAGGAATATTTTGTGCTCTTCTTTTAATGGTAAGGCAAATCCATTAATTATGCTGCCAGGGAAAGAAATTTAAAAATAAAAATCAGTAAATATACAAAATCTGCACTACTGTACAGGATATATTAAAACCCTTGTTTTCAGCGCCCTTTTTTTTTGGTGATCTCCTGGAGAACATGATGCAACAGAAAAATTTACAAATTAAGCATGTGCCAGAGACTATTTAATTTTTGATCCAGTTCTCTAAAGATTACAAATTAATAGAATAGTCAAATCAACCTCTGCCCATCCCTCACCCAAGTCTTTCACAGGTCCCAAATTCTTCTTCCAAGCAACATATATGACTATAACTACACTTCAGATTCCAACTTTCACTATGAACTATTCACTTCATCAAAGCTCTGAATACACATTTCTCCCAGCTTCTTCATGGAATTAAAAGAATGAACCAGAGACTGGATGTAGAAGAGACCAATCCAGGACAGCAGACAAGTCAAAACATGACTTCCACTAAAATATTACTATTTCTGCAAGACCCTAGCATATAACCAAACAGCATCTCAACACATAACATCCCAGTTACAGGTGAGTGTAGATGTCACTCAATACTGGCTCAACAGCACCTTTACCTAAAAACAAAGTACTAGAATAGAACAGTGTTTGGTGTTCACTTACTTTGCTAGCATTGACATCAGTTAAAACATCCAGAATCCTATTGCCCATTTACTATTTTAAATCCTATTTTATTAATTCCTCTTCACTAACAAGGACAGAAGGCACCCAACCAAAAGGAACCTGCCAAACTTGTCTTAAAAAAACCACATTAAAATATTCAAAGTTACATGTATATCAGATCTCACAAATCAGATGATGTCCCAGAATTAAGACTTACTAAGTAACACTTGCTCACCCTTGCCATACATGCTTCAAATAATTTTCACTAGTAATGACTGCTCAACTGTTTTGAGGATACAAGGTTATTCCTTCTGAAGTCTCTCAGTGCTTAATACCAAAACCCCATTTCTACATTAAGACTTCTATGGTGTTCTTGCCACAACTTCCACATACTCAACAAATATAGATTAACTTCATTTAAAAAAAAAAAAAAAAAAAGCTTCTCCAAGATGTTTTAAGGGTTAACAACCACAAAGAAGAGCAGAATTGTAGGGCAAGTTTGGCCTTGATTGAGTATGAAGAAATTCTGCAATCCTGTCAAGAGATGATTGTCGGAAAAAAAATAACCACATTAGTAGTCCCTACTGGAAGTGTTCATTTGTCCAGTATTATATAGTACTTAGCAAAGGAAAAGAATGAAATCCAGTACTTCAGCATGAAATTCAACTCCTCTTTACTTCTGACAAGTCAAACCCAGGAACCTAACTAAAAACTGTTACTCGCAAGAAGCTCTATGTCAACAACACACTGTGTGAAACTCCTCAATGGACTGGAAGAATAACCAATAGAGAACAGTTACAACTCGAAGACTCATTTAGCTACTAGACATTTTGATTTGGAAGCCTGAGGAAAAAAAATAACCCTTCACTTTTAAATGTGTAACACTTAAAGCTAACCTATGTTGTGGAAGGTGGTAAAGCTGAGCTCCATGAGCATGCGGACCACATCTGAATGAGACAAACCAGTGCATGGCAATAATGGGATAAGATTGTGAGGCTATAATAGCACAGGAATGTATATAAATTATAGAGGCTGCTAATATGTTTTGGAGGGCTTTAAGGACTTTTAGCTGCTTAAAAGTAGTTGCTTGTGATAAAATAGAACTCATAGCTTGGTTAATGCTTTTGCCTAACGTTGACGTATTCTCTGATCAGCACAGTTAAGAAGATTTGGAAAGCCCGAGAGCAGGTCAGAGCCAGGAAAAGGAGACATAGTAACAAGTAGCATAAAAAAAGAGGAAAGAGCAAGAACCTGCCTAGAGACAAGAAAAAGGACTCAATGAGAGAGAAGATGACCCCAGACCCAAATATTGCTATTGGACCAGACTATGGTGCGAGGGGCAGGAACTTAGATTGTAAGGGTGCAACTGCCCAGGGATTTTAGTGTTTGGGGTCCCTCTCCAGAGGTACCCAGCTCGAGCCATCTAAATTTGTGCACCACAGGTAGAATAAATTAGAGATTCTGTTTCGGGGAAACAAGGGTTGAGCCTAAGGAAAGAAGCAGTGCCCGAGGGTGAGTGTGTGTGTGTAAGGAGTCGGAAGGGACACCCGTGGGCTCACTGGAGTTGCCCGCTGCGAAGGGACTCCGGTCTGAGCAACTGAAGTCTCGGGTGGGGTGTGTGCAACTCCTTGATCAGTGTGTGAATGCTCAGGCAGCAGCTTCTCCCTTAACATTTAACAAAACCAAGAATGAAAAAGCTGCTGACTTAAGTAACGGTTTTGAAGATTCAGTTCCATGTTCTAGTATTTAAGCTTTACATAGTCTTCAGTATATCTTGAGGAGTATTACTTGATTATAGTATGCTGAAGTAATGATGGATATGTAACTCCTTTAATCATTGAACATTTCATTGAAAATTAAAGAACTATCCTGTGCAGACACGTAGACCTAGAAAATTTTAAAACATCTTTCCAGTTTCAACAGCATTCTCGGCTGCATTAGGAACTGCATTGCCAGCAGGTTGAGGGAGGTGATCCTTCACCTCTGCTCAGCCCTGGTGAGACATCTGGAGTGCTCAATCCAGTTCTGGGCTCCCCTGGACAAGAAGAATGTGGACATACTGGAGGGAGTCCAGTAAAGCGTCACGAAGATAACGAAGGGCCTAGAGCACCTGCCATACAAAGAAAGGCTGAGAAAGCTGTTTAGCCTGGAGAAGAGAAGGCTCAGGGGGATTTTACCCATGTGTACAAATACGTGAAGGGATGGTGCGAAGACGACAGACTCTTCTCAGTGGTGCCCAGTTAAAGGGCAAGAGGCAATGGGCACAACTTGAAACACATGAAATTTCATCCAAATGTAAGAAAAAAACCCCTTTCTATTGTGAGTGTGGTCAAACATGGGAACCTGTTGCCCAGAGACGTTGCGGAACCTGCTCTCACTGACTTGTTATTTTTATGTGCAAAGATACGGAAACACCATAAAGTAACCCTAACTAAGCTTTTAAAGTGTATTAATGTATAAAAAACCAAAAGCTTGCACATGGATTAGAGATCAGTTGATAAAAACACTAGTTTTGATGAGGCTATCAGCTTTAAGTTGTAAAATTTTAGTTTTCAAGGGCTTTCAGATGCGTCACTGAAGTTTGCAAAATAATGGGATTAATAGAAGAAGGTTTCTGAAATGTCATAACCTATGCTTCGTTTACACAATACACATTTAGTGATGTTAGAATTTTTGAATAAATTTCAACTCATTACATGTTATTTATAGTTGCTTTACAACTAACATTAATTACAAGGATCCTACGCTAGAACATAAGACAAAAAATAAGATTTAAGACACTGTCAACATCCCAAAACATTGCCACAAGGTTCAAGTTTTTGCTGCGTTTCTGCAATCTTACACAAAACATATTCTCTTCGTTACAGCTTTGACACATGATATGAAGCTATTTTAATCTTCTCAAAGCAATCTGCAACCTCCAACTTGATTTTTAAAGTCTACTCTGAAGACCAAGCAAATTTAATTAAACAAACCTACAACTTACCTTCCCAGTATTTCCAGTAATTCTGCTATGCCATTGTGATGTTCTGTTTCATAAATAAACCTAAATAAATAAAAAGTTTTACTCAGTTACTGCTGAAGAGAAATACAAATCTAACACCAAGATCCCCATCTAACATTACAGATAGCCTTGACCTTCGAGGTTTTAGTCACTCAGTAAAAAGAAAACAGAAATGCATAGTGGAAAACAAACTTTGTGGAAATGAATCAATAGCACGTCAAGCTGCTTTCAACCTTCACACTTGCTTGCTCTTTCCCCCCACATTTAACATAGCAGCATGCACTTGAGCTTTTTCCAATACTCGTATTCTATGCCATTTTAATAATGCAAAACTGAACACAGCAAACAACGCCTTAAATATTAAAATAACACAAGAGCATCTGGCATAATGAAATGCCATGACTCAACCGTCCATAGCGCATCCAAGCACAAGGTGTTCAAACAGTTACTACTTATGAATCTAAAAAGCTCTCTGGCATTACAGACTACTGCGCATACAAAAGGCTCTGTAATAAACAGAGGAAGTAAAATTTTCCTGAATTTTCTTGTGATAGAGCACTGTAATTTACTAGGCAATCACCTTTCCGCTCTTCTTCCCAATCACCTGACTGTAAATTTATTGAGAAAGTTCTATGCAAAACTTCAGGTATTTTGCAAATAGTTATAAAAATTTACACTTATGAGAAAATAATTCCACTCATTAAAAATATTTATTTGAAAATTTGTCATAGACTGACATATTAACAGCTACTTAAAATCCAGAATATTTGATGTGACAGCTTTTTCTCCTTAAAGATCCTTTCCATAGAATACAGCACAAAAATTCAGAGCAAAACTAAAGACAATGATACGAAAAGCTTCAGAGTGAATTAACAGGAACATAAAGGTTTAATTTAAAAAAAAAAATTTTTTACAGTAGAAAAACATAAAATTAATGCACTATCGGGACAGAATTCATGCAATTCTGATCAGTGACTAAAAGACAAACAAAGACCACACATTTCTTAGGTAAGCACAGTAACAAACTGATGACTTGCAGGAAAAAGTGTAAGAAAGGAAATATATTGAGAAATTCTACACATACTTTAAGAGCTTATTGTGCACAATCCACTAATTCAAGACAGAAGTTGAAACAACTGTCCTCCCTTGTGCTCACATGCAGGAACACTAGTTTACACTTGGATGCAAAATTTTTTAACTTCTAGCTCCTAACTATTACACAATTAAGTGAGGTTTTCTGTTTAACCCCCCCCAACTTCATAGACAAAGGTAGTCTCTACAGTGCAAATTATATAATCTCCCATACACATTTCAGATTGAAAACATATTTATGTACAAACTATTACAAAGTTGATCTAATGACCAGAACATTTCTTAGTCTTTCAAAAGCCTTGCACCAGAACTATCCGTGTTTGAAGACTTTGCTTCCATTATCCCTGAAAGTAAAGCGCAAGAAGTAGCAAATAAAAACACTATTCAGAAGCGCATTATAATACGCTGTGATGCTGTTGTACCATCTGCTTCAGATATTTTTCCAAAATTACGCATTTTGGAATTAATTTAATAAAATCTATTTGTGGAGAAAAAAAGAATTTACATCTTTGTTTGAAAAATACACCTGTACTTTTTCGGTAGGACATACTGGCTCTTGACACGTCCAGTCAAGAGCAGTTATCTGCAAGACAGTGAAGGCTTACTAACTATTTTAAAGTAGCCCCTCTGTATCTCTTCTAAGACTTACTTGTTACCGTAGACAGGGAAGATAAACTCCCTCCACAGCTGGTACTGCTGGGTGCCATTCATGAGATGGCACCAAGTATGTGGCAGCTTTTTGCTACTTTCTTAAAGAGGTAGCATCATACATTCATTTTGGGATGAAAACAACCGTGGTAGAGAAAAAGGGAAGCATGATGGAAGGAATGTAAAACTGATCTACAACATTGTAGAAAAGAGAAGTATACCAAAACTAAAAGACTAAAAAAAAAGGCACCATAATCTTGCATTCACACTTCACATAATGGCAGTAAAAACACACTTCTAAAGACCTTTGGTAATACAGTGGATTAATTTTTTTTATTTTTTTTTTAAAATCGAGGATAATACTACAGTTCATTCTATTGCAATTAAAAAAATATTTCATGAGCCCTAAATGGTACATCTCAGTTCTGAGGAAAGAAAAGGCAGTAAATGTGTTCCTTCAAGCAAATTCTAGATCTCTCAGTCATTCGATCTGAGCCCAACTTCTGCATTATGAAGAGCTAAGTTTTGTTAAGGCAGTACTGTAATACAAATACTAATACCCAATAAGAAAAGAAGCCTCACAGATAAAGACACCAAACCACCCACTGAATCACATACTAACTCAAATTTCAGCTGCCAAATTTATGCTGTGTGCAAGACTATCCTAATTTAAATCACCCAGACTGGTATTAATTATTGTTAGATGTAGCAATATTTGGTATAAACTTACTAAGAATTAAAAAAAATTGCTAGCAGTTTATTGGGAGTATTTTTAGTTGTATATCTGATCACATGCATCACAATGCAAAGATACTGACATACCTATAAAATATATTATTAATTTGTTTCCGGATGTAAGCTCTTAGGCCTAAGAATTTCCCATATATTCTGTGAAGGGTTGTTTTAAGAAAATCTCTTTCACGAGGATCTTCACTGTCAAAGAGCTCTAAAAGCTGCAAAGAGGGAAAAGAGGAGATGCACTTTACTTGAATCTAATACATTGTAAAAATAATTTAGAGCTTGAAGTTAAAAATTCTTTTTTTACCTCACCTGTAATACAAACTTCTGATCAATATATTTCTTAGCTATATTAGGTTGAAAATCTGGAGATTCTAAAAACCTTAAGAAAAATTCATAAACAAGCTGAAAAAAAACAACAAAAAACAGTGTTAGTCTTTTAAACAAGGAACCATTTAATAAACAGCACATTAACAAAATTACTAATTAGTTGCTCAGAACAGCACTGTGTTTTTATTTATATACCACACAGCAAAAGCTTTGCTCTTGCTCTCCTGACAAAGTACAAGAACTTAAGGTTCTTTAAACTGCATTGAAATTCTGCTGAGCTCCATCACTAGATTCTACTCAAATGACATACAGTAATCTAACATTCATCATGCCCAGAAGTACTTGTTTCGAAAATTCTGTTCTCCTCTGTTTGTCATGGTACCTCTGAAAGCTAGAGCTCTGCCTGAGTCAGATCAAAGCATTCATACTGACAAATGGAAGCTCATTTAAAATTGCAAGTTACATCTGTACCACAAGAAACAAGCCTTTAACCTATAATATACTAAGATTTAAAAAAAAATATTATCACTTTAAATTCAAGAAATCTATTTTAAATATTGCAGAGAAATGTAATTGACTTGAAATAAACACATAACCTAAACAAGTTTGAGTCAATAAACAATGACTTTAATGTCAAAATTCTGTTAGACTATGACATCCTAGTTTCATTAAATACCTGTAGATGAGGCCATGCAGCTTCTAAGGTTGGTTCATCTTCCTCTGGATCAAATTCTGCTCCCGTTGGATTGGAAGATGGTGGTAATGTTCGAAACATATTAACTGCAAACTGAAATCACATATGCCTTTAAGAACTTTGAAACAAGTGAATGACTAAAAAAACACTTCAAAGATGGTTTTGACTGAGAACTCTTTACATGAACTACTTAAATTAATATTTGCAAAAATACAAGCTATATAACCCAGTAGTTTAAACAATAAGGTACATTAATTCTTTAAAGATTTCTAACTTGGATAACACTTTTCCACACAGTACACTTTAAAGCACAAATCTACTGTAGAGACATGTTTTATGAGGATATTGCTCTGATGTCTTTACACACACATTTTAAAAGCCCAAGCAAATGTATATAAAATGTTTACACAAACATTTTTTATATATACGCTTTACAAGGCGTTGCAACAACCTGCAAAAGTGAAACTCAGAAGCAGAGATGCAAAACAAATACTACCTGCAACTGTTCTTTTCTGTAAAATATTATCAGTTTCATTTCACACTGTGGGTATACACGCATGGAAACACTTCAAAACCAAATTCCTCCCTCCTCCTCTAAGTAGCAGTTCTCTTAAACCATGTCCATCTACCTGACATCACGGGGGCATTGAGGGGGAAGAAATGCGCACTGTAATCCTTTAATCTTTCACTTCATCTGAATTCTCAACCCCCTGAAAAACATTTACCATCCTCAGGGAAGTGGAACAGACTAGAAAGACAAATTGCTTTTCAAGTTGTTGATATATACACAGATAAATTATTTGTGTGTTTCCAAGTGCTTGTCTAGACAGACTTTCATACTACGTATGAACCAAAGTAGCACTCTTCACAAACCCCTTTACCATGAGGAGAGTTTCAAAGTCCCTAATAAAGACAAAAACCCCATTTCCTGTCATATGGACAGAAAAATTTTCTATGATGTCCTGTTCTAGGCAAAACAACCTCATCACTAAATGCATGTAGCTTGAATTACTATTATTTTTTTAAAATATATAATCAGAAATAATCACATTTATATCAATTTATACAATGCATGTAATCACAAACGTGAAGTAAAACACGTGTTGGCTTGGGGCGGGGGGGAGGCACAGAACCTTACATGATTTTGGGGATAAATTTAGCACACATTCTCAAGAGTAACCTTACCTAGAATGGTGCAAAGATTTAAAAGGTCTGCAGATAACATACAACATACAACGTTGCAGAATCGAACTGCTATTGATTTTTTATTACTGACACATAGTCATAGTTGTGAAGATTTAGATAGAATGTGTTGTATGAATTTATCTAATCACTCCGAATCGATCCATAAAGCTATACAAACAATGAAAAACCAAGTTCAAAAGCTGCAAGTTAATGATAATTTGAGATGGTTAGACAGACTGTTTACCCCTTGGAGAATTATGAGATGAATAAGAGATATGTTAAAAATGTTGAGAATTGTTTTGTTAATATTATTAGTCTTGTTATTAATTATCCCTTATATACTCAGTTATATAAAAAAGATGGTACAGAATACAATAACTAAAATCTGAATTATTCAAAAACAAAAGGAGGGATTTGTGGGATACTTGGAAAGTAATGGACACATAGTGAACAATCCAGACACGATGGAACTGATTAATGTGTGAGCCAAGGACACTTTGCAGGCAGCAGGCCTCAAGGATGCTTTGCTAAGGTTAATTGTTGCTACAATTTTGATGAAGCAAGCACAAAAAGCAGAATAAAGTTGGGCATACGTGACTGAAAGAAGAACACAGAACAGGATACAGGCAGAGAGAATCATACGTGTGATCAAAAAACCTTATCCAATCAAACTATTGCTTTAGGCGCGTGGACAGCACATGCTAACCAATCTTTAATCAGCTTATGCGTGACTGGGAACCAGAATGAGTATATAAACCGAGCTATTTGAGCAATAATGTGGCATCTGCTTGATCATATTGATTGTGTGCAGTGTCTGTGACTTCCGCGTCGACAGGAGGGAACATGTTTCTGTCCGTGCCAGTAAGAAAACCTGAGAAAGCCTTTATCTGTACATGCAAGACAGCTGTGGCTGTCAGTACTGAAAAGAGACTAATTCCTCAATTCCACTTGTAATCCAGAGTATTAGTTAGGGCAGACGTTGGTAGGAGACAACCAAATTGCTGAGCAGGTAGAAAAAAGTAATCTATTTAGCCACGTAAGTGCACCCAAGAGAGACTTTCTTCTTCTATTTTGTTGCTTACTCATTATCAAACCAGTACCAAGCAGTCTAAACTTATTTTGTATGGAATAATAATAAAAAATCAATTCAAATTAGTATATGGTCCCAAACCGCCTCCAGTGCTTCAAAATGATCCTTTGAGACAAATGCCTCAGTCTCTCAGCAGCTGGAACACATCGCAGAAACGATGAGAAGACTGCCAAAATAGAAACAGTGGTGTACTGTCCTAACCCTTCGTAACAATTGAGTACATTAGGCTCCATAAAGAAAATCTCTTCAAGTCTATTCCTTCTTACAACACTAAAGTAAATTCTGCTTTCAAATACACAGATCATTTTGTGCTTTATAAAAACACTAAGTTACTTTAAATTTTGGTAAACATTTGCTCACAATGAGACTGGCGACTATGCTGAACGGAGAGCTACATCCTGCACAAAACTGATTTATCAAATCAGCTGCAGGTGGTTGCATGGAGCTTCACCATAAGGCACACATACTCTGTCCTAAATATGTACCACAAGTACTGGTAAGAGTTAACCTATACATTGCTATTGATATTCTATTGCTGTAACAGATTGGAGGTGTCTTTTTGTAAGTATTTAGTGGAAAATCTGAGAATACATTTCCTAAGTCTGGCAAAGTAAGAGACAACAGGGCAGAGAAGCTCATTTGCCAGGAAAAGGAACATTCTTTGCAAAAGGCTACATCAGCAGGAGCAGCAGAAACATTTATAGAGCCTTCTCCAGAAAACCAATACTTGGCTCAGCAAACATGCCAGTACAGGGCATCTCCAGGACCAGCTACGGGGCAGGGGGGAAATGGAACTTGCACCAAACTGAATGTCTTATCTGAGGATGCAAAAGAACATTTTTTTAATTTCATCAGCTGAAAGGTTCCTACACTTTCAGCAAGTGTATAATACAGCTCAATTAAAAAAAAAAAACAACCCTAAACCCTACAAGTTTGAGTTTATTTATGATGTAGCTATTCAGAATGCAAGGTCTACTCCAATATCGCATTTAAAATCTATTCTTTATGCCACAATTTCAGTCTTTATTATGTTCAAATTCCATCACAGATAATAATCACATGTGCCATACACACATTTTTATTCTTTTCTCAGGTTTTACTGAGGTTTTTTGTTTGGTTGGTTTGGGGTTTTTTTGCCCCCCCCCCTTTTTTTTAAATAGCATCAAAGCTTTCTTGCTAATCATTTGAAGATTACTCGAAGGCTCTGAAAGATGAAGCTGTCTCAGTTTAAAGATGCTACTTTGTAGAAGAATGCATTCCACCCATCATTAGTGGGACTCTGGGAAAAGCTACAGAATGCCATGTTTCCCTCTTCACATTCTGACTTATTAACACCTCCATTCACAGTTTAAAATAATGCCGTGAATTACCTATTAACTGGCAGGGCTAAGAACTATATGTACAAGGACTATCTGACAGATGGCAGAGCAGACAGTGGGAGGCAGTATCAAATCAGCTAAATCTGCAAGACTTACATCATATTCCCATGAAGGAAAGGTCATCCTGATGCTCTATTTTTCTTCAGAATATTCCTTTATTTCAGCAACTGAGATGTAGGCCTGATATAGACCGAGACTAGCATATTGGAGTAATCACTATTTCAGAGAATTAATAGTAAAGCTGAAACATCTTTATGTTCCCCTTTTTAAAAAAAGCATGGACATGAAGCAACTAACAACCTCCAATCTTTGTTTAAAAAAATACCGTGAAAGTTTACAATAGTCAATGGTGTACCAAGAAAACAAACTCAGGAAGACTAGACTTGAAATTTAAAACTTGCTAAGGTTGTTAGACAAATGGAAGAACAATCAGCCTTTTCTATACAAGAAAGTCTCAGGCTACTATAAAGGAGAAAAGCCTGGTCATGTAAGGTGTTAGGTACAATGTTTTATATTTTTTATTTTTGAGAATATCAAATGGAAAGAGTTAAAACCCAAAACCAAAATAATCTGTTCCATGAGCAATGGAATCAATAAAGCCTGATCTGTTTTGTGTTTTATATCCTTGACCAACAGAACAAAACTGCTCAGATCAAGGTGCAGCATCTCTCAGTGAAGGCACAAACCTCAGACTCTCTTGTCCCCTCCCCAGCTCCCCACCCTCTCCAACAAAACACCACAAGCCCCCCCCCCGCAATTTATGAAATTTGAGTCTTTATGAAAACGGGGCTAGTGTGCCAAAATTCTCAGTGCTGTGAGCACTGATAATACTGGACTCCAAAGGACATAATTAAAGAGGATGGGCAAACAAAAAAGGATAAGCAAACAACCTGCATTTTTACCGCTTCACAGGTATGTTTGCTGTAATGGTAGTTATGTACACTGTTTTTCTGGTGGCCCATTTTGTATAACACTGGAGAATATTTTCAAGCAACTAAGCATCAGAGATATCATTACACATTTTCTCCCCCCTTCTGCTGAGCAGCCTGAGTGAAGCCTGACATGAAGAGCTCTGAATGACAAGCTATATAATCTGAAAGTCTGCGCCTTCTATATTTATGTGAATAAAGCCATCCTAATAGCTAGAGCCACAAGCAGTACACTTCTGCTCACGGTAACATCTCTTATTCTAGACCAAAGATCAGAGTAAAAAAACAAAACAAAAAACCACACCTGCAAAACCCCCCAAACAAACAAACAAAAAATCAACCTTGCATGGGTATAACTGAGTATGTAATTTAATTTTCATAATGCATGAAAAGCTGCAGTGAAAACTGCTTCAGTTGCTGAATAAAATTAGATCTGTTCCTATATATTATCAGTTTTAAAAAGTAGTATTAGCCTATGTGCTTCACAAAAACATTAATTTACCATCCACAAGTTCATCATCATCACTAAGGAGATTATTCTGGGAGCTACAGAAATAAGTAAGCCATATTTATACATGCTTTTGATCTACTTCTTTCTCAGAACACTTCAACCCTGGACCTCTACATCTAGTACTGCCCTAGTTTCCTCTCAGCTCTCCTCAATACCTTCTAGCTAGCTAGCTGGGGAATATTCATATTGATGTTCACTTCATAGTCCCTCTTAAAACAGATACAATCCAGGTACTGCCCATCTTCCCTGAGGTGGAAAGCGTCATCAATTTGGGTCTGTAGTCTACATAGCTAGCAATTCTCACAAAGTTTTACAAAACTAATATCCTAAGTGTCTGTGCTTCTGACAAATACACAACAGAACGCTGCCAAAGCCCCGTTTTCTTCAAAAGCCAAGTTGAAAAGTATATATTCTTTTCTAAACAAGAATCTGTAACAGATGCTTTTGATCAAAAAAGCTGAATTTATTATGTACATTTGCAAGATCTATTCAGACATTTGACTACGTCTTACAGTTTTGAGAAGAGGTAAGTTCCTGCTCTGAGGTTAATCAATCCAACCGTACTATATTATACCTGAGAAATGGAACTTGTTATACAAGTGTTTAATAGAAACATTTCCTTTCCCACCACATCATTGCTTAGAAATGTAAAAAGAATTTGAAGGACATGTCAGCTGGCTCTTTGAGGAAGAAAAGGGAAGAAACTCTTGCATCCACTCTGGAGAACAACATTAGATCCATTTTAGAAATTAATTTCTCTCATATCTTTTGAAAAGGAGACTTATGCTAAACATTAAATAATTGAACTCAGTCATTAGATAAATATATAGCTTAAAGACAAGACCTTACTATAAATTAGCCCAGGACACTTGAAGCAAAAAAAGAAGGGTGAGGGCGGGATGAACAGGCATGACTTCAGCTCTAGAATTATAAAGAATAACCAAATGATGAGGTAGATGCTTCTCTTGTCAGAGACAAAGAAGATTCGAAGCTATTGAAAAAGAAACATATTATTTTATTACTATTAAACAGGTAACTTGTGAAGTTCATTGCCCTAAGCGTCTGGCCTAAATAACACATTATCAAAACCAAACAAAAAGATGCACACACATATATACACATGTATATCGGTATATACTCATACATAAATGAGTAACCTCCAAATTGTGAAGTTGAACAGAATGGCACAGTAAAATCCTAATTCCTATGCCAACTACCAACTCCACAAACTTTCCAAACCAAGAACCACTCTCAAATCCAAGTATTTCTTGCTCACTCTCATAACTTTACTGAAAACACTATTCTTTATTAATATAATCCAGTGGCAGTAGTAGCATACAACTTACATTTCCTGGAAGAGTCTTAAAGTACACAAAGACATTAGATTTATTTTTCCTTAAAATCCACACAATCAACTCAAATCCACTGCTAGAACTTAGCAAAAGTACACCTCAATCTACACGTACATGACTGAAAGAAAGAAGCTACTACTACTACTGCAAGAAGAATACAGTTGTTTCAGAACAGATGACCAAGAGAAAATTGTTCCATAAAAGCAGCCTAAAAAATTGCTAACTGAATTTAACCTCAAAATACCAGTCCAAGTGCCCTCACTGACAGCATCTATTGAAGGGCTGCGTAAGTCCCATGCAAGGAAACCCCACGCCTTTTAGAACCTTGTACATAAAAAGCATTTTAAATTCACGGAAAGAATTGTCAGATGCTGCATGCTCCCAGCAAAACACTGGCAGTTAAGACAGTAGCCAAATTCTGCATGAAGATTTATTAAACTGACCGAAGTGCAGACTTTATTACCATTAGTTGCATCTGAAAGTGAAGTACATATCCTCCTCAGCCAAACATATTCTGGCCATAACTATTTGATGGAGAAGATGATGCAGGCACGTAAGGCAAAAGTTATGAAATTATGGGCAGTTAAGACTTCTTACACAGAGCAAACGCTAATGTCTGGCACAGATGTTCAAGAACTCATCATGAACTCCATTTTATCTAAATGAAGCGTCAGCAAGCTTATTCTTTCATAACTCCCCTTTCATCAGTGTCAAGTATTCCAAAACAAGCAATCAATTAGCAAAAACCAAAGATATAAATAAGCTATCAAGACATGGGAAAAGCCATGATCCCACATCTCCTAATGCTCTGTGTACATGTTTGACATCTAGAGTTATATGTAATCCTCATATACTCAGAAGTTCTCATGAAAATAACTTCTGTATCAGTAAACACTTATGGCTAATTTAGATTACAAGCAATCTTCAGAATAAGCAACCTCTTTCATACTATAAATCCTTAAGAATCTTTGAAGAAGCTTCAAAGTCTCTGATTTGTACGAGGACCTCAAAATTTGACTAAGTTCATATTTACGTTAAAGATGCACTGTTTACTCATCCCCCTGAAAATTCACCCCAAGCTATAAAGTCTCAGGAAAAAACATCGTCACACACTGTCAAGAGCTTCTTGTAGGCTTAGCAGTCAGGAATTTCAAAAGATGCTTTCTGTTCTCAGTGTATTGCAGACAACAGCTAAAGACCTCAACCCAACTGCTACTCCAGGCAACTGGTGTCTAGTCACCGCAATGAAAGCTGAAAGAATCTCCTGTAGTTTCATAGCCACCTCCTCCTCTGGAGTGGACTTAAGCATGACAGAAAAATAAACTAGGTCTAGCTGGCTAGGATTTGGATAGTGAGAGAGGATAAACAACGCAGGTCTGAACAGTTCACATAGCTTGTTCCAGCAGAACCACGATCTGCCATCCTGTGTACTAAATACAGTCTGACCCTCATTCTCACCTCTGAATACAGAATAAAAATCAAACATTGGTACTGAATGGCATTCCATAAAGTTAAGTGTCAAGCTTGCACAGGTGATCTTAATTCTAATCTTCTAACCCCCCCCCCCCAAATTTTCAGTTTTGCAATCTACATGGTTTTTTAAATAGCTAGATGTATTTAACTTTCCTCCGTATTTTAAAAAACACCTATTCTAAAAAAGATTTGGGGGTGGGAAGCACACCCCCCCTTTCTTTTAAAATACAAAATTTCATTTTTACCAACTTAAACCATTTACTTCTGCTTCATATATGTGTCTAGTTTCTGTCTTACAAAAAGGAGGAATCAACATTGGCAATGGGATTTAAAAGCAACATTATATTACCATTTTGCAGATGTGCAAACATAGTTGATCATCTTTGAAGATTTCAGTAAGATTTCTTCAGATAAATTGATACAGCTGAAGAAGCAACTGTGAATTAAAAAAACCTCAAAATAGTTCCCTTTGTTAAATCACTTACCATATGTACTACTTCAGGGTAAATAGGTTCTGTAATCACATTGCGATTGTGTGTGATATATTCTACCATTTCACTTAAAGCTGCTCGTTTTACTTCCTTCCACTTTAGGTCACTTAGTGGATCAGAAACAAAGTCAAAAAGTACACAACATTGTCGTAACTTCTGGATAAAAAGCTTTTCTTGATCAGCAGGAGGAACATCTGAAAAGGAAAAATAATTGATTATCAGTTATATTGTTGTGGACTTTACTCTTCTCCCCATTTTTACTTCCTGAGACACAGGCATAGCAGTGTTTAAGACTACAAGCAAAATTATGGAATCTTCAAAAAACTTTCAAGAACATAATGACCCAGAGTATGAACCCCAGTAAAAGACACTGTACATGACAGGACGATTTAACAAAATTGCAACAGTGATGCATACTTGCCTTTGCCAGAAATAGATACTGCATAGAAAAAATACATACTTTAAAAAAAATGCATCAAGGAAATCCCCAAACAGCTCCATTTGTGTAAAGAATATTATGACACATTTGCAGAAATACTCTGTTTTTCATATTAGAGATAAATGGGTGGCACTTCAGCTTCAGCATTAGATTTAAGCCAGAGCCACTTTTTAAACCTGGGAGCTGCCACCTCACAAAGTCCATTTTTATATCAAGTGCCTCCTACAACACAACAGGCTGCTGTAACCACATCTAGGCACAGAACAACTATTCAAGATTTTTTAAAATTTCATTAACACAAGAAATATTTAAAGAAACTGCAGCAATGCACTTAGGATCTTCAACTATTTGATCAATGTGTAACACTATTCTGAATGTTTGTTTCACATGTACAAGAGTTAGACTTGCATTATGAATCTATTTAAGCACTTGCAGGAACCTGTCTGGTTAACTGTGGCCAGCACTGCAAAATTAAACAACACTGGCCTTCTAGGAAAGACCATACTTAATCACCAAAATGAATGTAAGATATGAAAAAAAAATTAACAGTAAATTTTAAAACAAACTGAGTAAATACCTCGTTTGATATTTACTCATTCTTTAATCATCTCTCAGATGCCGCTGATAAGAAACTATGTTGATTTCTCTCTTTTGTGATACCTATTAAAAATATTTCACAGGCTTCAAATATCTTGAGACCAGACTCCCTCATCTTCAATAACAACAACAACAACAATTTAAAAAAGACAATATTTGTACTCTTTTGGTAACACTCTATAATTCATTGTCTATATTGCTGTTATACAGACACTTAACCTTTTAAGACAAAGGTTGCCTTGTCTTACACAGTCTTTGTGCAGTGGTATTTTTATTGTTTGACAAGGATACCTAGGTTATAAAAAAATATTTAAAGTTTTTACTTCCCAATTTTTTACTTCCTGTGCTTTACACCTTAATCCTCCCTGCTGATCCTCTGTAATTAATTAATTAGCGCTTCCACGTAAAGTGAAATTAGACTGCACAGTTCAAACTTCATACACAGAATTGATAAGCAAGTAAGCCACCACTACTTTTGCCATCAGTATTTTCCAAAATAATGAAGCTTCAAAAAATTAAAGATATACTCACGTAGACATAAAACCACCAATTATAATCTGAAACTAAAGTAAGCGTAAATCACCAAGTCCAAATATAAATGTGGAAGTTTAAGTTTAGGTTAGTGTTAAGAAAGAACTAACACTAGACTGCTGTTTATAAACATTCATATGATGACGAATTAAAATACCTCCTATGGCTAACATTTCAACAGTTACAGAACAGAAGTTAGCCTTTTAAGTTCTACAGACCTTTAGCCTTGATGCCACAAAATTCTGCATGTGCTTTATTTTTTGCTTAAGTAATCCTATGAGCAGTTAAGATGACTAATGCATGTGAAATTACAGATCATTATACACAGCAAAAACTTTCAGGATCAGGACCTTAGCTTTCAATACTTAGGAAATACTAAAGTAACTGGCCAGCGGTAAAGAAAGCAGTACCATATTTTGACAGCAGCAAAAATTGATGCCCAATTAAAATGACCACAGGACTATAGCACTAAGCTTAAGATGAGAAATGTGAACACACCTGTCCTGGTTTCAGCTGGGATAGAGTTAACTGTCTTCCTAGTAGCTGGTACAGTGCTATGTTTTGAGTTCAGAGCGAAGAATGTTGATAACACTGATGTTTTCAGTTGTTGCTCAGTAGTGTTTAGACTAATGTCAAGGATTTTTCAGCTTCTCATGCCCAGCCAGTGAGAAAGCTGGAGGGGCACAAGAAGTTGGCACAGGACACAGCCAGGGCACCTGACCCAAACTGGCCAACGGTGTATTCCATACCATGTGACGTCCCATCCAGTACAGAAACGGGGAAGTGGGGGGCAGGGATTCGCCGCTCGGGGGACTGGCTGGGTGTCGGTCGGCGGGTGGTGAGCAATTGCACTGCGTATCATTTGTACATTCCAATCCTTTCATTATTGCTGTTGTCATTTTATTAGTGTTATCATTATCATTATTAGTTTCTTCTTTTCTGTTCTATTAAACCGTTCTTATCTCAACCCACGGGTTTTGCTTCTTCTCCCGATTTTCTCCCCCATCCCACTGGGTGGGGGGGAGTGAGTGAGCGGCTGCGTGGTGTTTAGTTGCTGGCTGGGGTTAAACCACGACAACACCACAGAAAGTCTGTGTAAATTAACACCATAACACATTTTATGTTTCTGCATAATGACTTTTTTGTTGTTAGATATGAACTGCTAAGACGTTAATAGCATATTAAAAACAGAGTAAGACTACATTGCCTTTGTAAATAGTTCTGCAGTTTATCCCCACTTCTTTCAGTTCATGACTTCTTTTTTCCTTAAAGTATCATAAAAGGCTAAAATTTTCTTAAATGCAAGCAGCAAAAGCTACCATCAAAGTATTTCAAGTGGTATTACTGAATACAAGGACACACAACCTAACACATGCACATACAATCTAATAAACCGAATGTCTGACAGATATCTACAGCCCAGTGGATTAGTTAAATACAGTGAGTTGCTCTCCTTTAAGTGCCTGACAAACTTCTCCTTAAGATAACAAAAGCTGGAGTAGCTCCTCCCTCCCCAAGAGAAGTTGCTTTCAAAAGTACTTTTGTTATAGTAAACCTGGAAGATACATTTGGTTTAAAACAGCTGTTTTTTTTTTAATTGAAGTTATGTACATTAAATTGCTCTGAAAATTAATTCCAGGAAAAAAATCCCTGTAGAATAACAGCCCTGAAGAACATACAGAATAAAAATGTAGTGTACATGAAAGAAACCATAACCAGCTACAGACTTCAGCGTCACCAAGACACCTAGGATAGTGCAGACTTCAAGAACTAAAAAGAAGGTGCTAAATAACAGGTGTCCCTAAACAGAGCAACAACTTTCCAGCAAATAAACCAAAATTCCTGTACAGTGTTGTGAACAAATTGAAGGTACTTTAAGCCACATAAATTTTGTATCTGAATACACACACTTTTGCCTATTTGGATTAAAAACCATAGCAATGAATAATTTCTCCTGGAAAAAGAGTATTTAATTGAGTTGTTTACATAGTGAAAGTCAGCCAAATTTATGACCCGAATGTAAAAAGTCTCGGATGTACAAAGTGGTTGGAGCGGTTACCTTTTCCCAATTAACTGTAAAACAGAAAGTGGTTCAACCTGAAGCGTAACAACACAATTTCACTTGGGGATACTGTGCTATGAATGTATACTCCACAAAATCTAAAGCCTAAATAGAGACTATAATCGTATAAGTAACGGACACACAGTTACGGTGATTTACAGTACGCTAATCTGAAAGGAGAGGAAGCATTAAAGCTGCAATTACTACTAATATCGGAAGTTAAAGACTGACAACTAAGAGGGTCAAGAAACACCCTCAACAAGGCAAGCCACCTCCCTTGCCATTTATTCTGAAGTGGCCTAACTATTTGAAGTACCTCAGTCATCCTTGTTATTCTAGAAGAGAAAGACGTTCTTTATACAGCCTGAGAACCTCACACATTTCTAAGGAACTGCGTTTTATTTGGGTTTTTTTTTTTCCTCCTTTTAGAAGTGTTCATCAACAGCTTTCAAGGGTCCAGACCTCAAATCTCTTGTGGTACTTGTCTGGAGTACTTGCCATCAAATCAAGATCATCCCTACTTTTAAGGTTTGAAAGGATGATTTCAGTATGACATAAAATAGAAGGTTTCTAGGAAGCTGACTTGAGTAGAATGTAATGTTTGTGCAGAGAACATATGTGTACCTGCAGAGCAACTCCAAGACACCCCGAGAAGTCATTTATCCTCAGTCACGTGCCAGGGACTATCTGTTATGTTCTTCCAGTTAACTGCATGGTGACTTCTACATCACCTTCCACTTCAATTAAGCGATAACCCCTGACTTCCACTTGCTGAAGTTAACTGACATTTGAAGAGACTGCTATTAGGTAGAAGTTTCTATAATTGAGCAATTCTCATGCTCCATTCCCCAACGACCATGGGAAGGCCATGGTTATTCAGAAGCTACTCCTTACAGTTATTCCGAAACTGGTATTTGGAGCTCTTCACTGAGCAATGTTTTAGGTTTGTTTGTTTGTTTGTTTTTGTTTTTTAAACAAACAAACCAAACACCCCCCCAAATCAAAACAAACCATACACAATGCCCCCCCCATTTGCTAGCCACTATTTACATCATTTTCAAAGGATTTGTTTCCAAACAGTAGCACTAGTATAATCTTAAGACTCTTTATTAAATCCCTATCAGTAATCACACTTTCAATTGAGTACTATTTCTGGTCCTCTACTAGAACAGGAGCGTAATTTTTCAGAATCACAAAGAATTTCAGTCTTACATTTGGATTGGATGTCCAGCAATTCCTGACACAGATTTACACAAATATTGTAATGGCATATTTTATGCCTAAATCTGCATTATTTATCCTACTGCCCTTTTTGTAAGATAGAAAAATATACTAGAAAAAGTATCAAAAGAAGGTAGGTACTATGATAGCAAGGTAAGCCTCTGAGCCTGAGGGATCAGCTTTTTGTCTTGTTCAAGTTTCTCAGAGTTTCTTTCCTTCCAATCCCAGGATAACCATTAGATCAACTTATACAACCTACAGAGATGCAAGCTCTACCCCTTCTATTTTAACAGTATTGATACAGAAATAGCTCTTCAGTTTAATCATCTTAGACTGTGGCCTTGCCACATAAACTTACTGTTGAGTATAAAATATGTTTCTTTCCACTGTATAATTGATACCAGCTGTGCTTTTATTACCAGACTAACTATACCATTATCTCACTGTGTGAAAGGCAGCACTCTCAGTCCATAGCTCCATTTGAAACAGCCAGGGAAAGATCAGGTACTCAGCTACCACCTGCCTTAACAGAACACAGATGATTGGTTGTAAAAGCTAAAATTTAAAGTCAACTTTGTATGAACACCGATTCCTTGGAAGCTTCAGGTATGTCTTCAGCCATTCTTATTGCAAGTTAAAGTTAAATGAGCTCACTGCAAACAAACTTTTCATACTGGTAACTGTCCTCCCTCCCATCCTTGCTTGCTTCTCAGCCAGGATATGGCATCATTCTGCACCCAGGAGCTACCAACAGAGTATCACAACCTGAGAAACCACCATTTTTTTTAAGGTACAGCACAGCTAGAGAACTAAAACATAGTTATATTCTCACAAATCAAGATTTTTCCTGTCTTCATATTAAAATAATTTTTGCCTGGTTTCAGAAAATTAGAAAAAGTAAAAATAAACCAGAAAACACTTAAGTTCAGTTTTTAAGTGCCCGAACATATGTACAATATTGTAGGATACACGATTATTTTTGCACTGTAGGACTATAGAGAACTTACTGTTCTCTGGGTAACATTTTTAATGTTCCTTCAAATCTAAAAACTATATTTTTAGTTTTGTATTGTAATTGTGTCATCACTGGGCATTGATGATTGACCCATCCCCTATCTTTTTCACAGAAGCCTATTTTTCTATGGCAACAGTGTAATTTAATAGTTGCTGAATGGAGGACAAAAGGCAAGGCAGGGTAAGTAGGTGACCCAGAGATGTCACACAAAACTGTTGTTTTCTAATACAGATTGAAACTGAAATAAGCTAGAAGCTTAAAGTTTTTAAGTCGTGCCCCGACAGGAAGAACAGTTGATACAATTTCTACCACAAAACACAATTTGTGGTTAGTAAAACTCACTATGTTACATCATTTTGAAAGCAGAAAACAAGAGACATGGTTGATAATTTGCAGAAAATACATACAGAAGATTAATTTTATCTCAGTTGTGTGAGCACTTTCTTGCTTATACATAAAGGCTCAGCAGAGGTACCACTTTTGCTTGGCTGACAGCTCCTCATTTCATTAAAAGAAAAATAGCTCTTTTTTCTTTAAAACTATCAGATACCCATAGCTACCAATCAGACTGTGTACACACACATCAGTAAAAAAAAGTTCCTCTCATTTTAAATGGGCAGCTAGATTTTTTTCATACAAACACACACAGAGGTTTAAGTCAAAGAATACACAGACCACCACACACAGGAGAAGTAGCACGTGCGAAAACAAGGTCATTGAAAAAAAGACTAACCAAAAATCACATGCTGAAAGTAACTGCTTCCTTAAGAAACTGGTGTAGAGCAAAAGTCCGGGCATGTAAGGTGACTCCTGCTTGCAAGTAGACAACACATCTTATGAAACATGTCTGCAAACCTACTGAAGGGCTAGCATTTTTAATGACAGGGAAAAACATTTAACTGTAAACTACGGTGCTGCCCAGAACATATCATCAAGTATATCGATAACACGGTCCCTTCTGCTGGTCAAAAGTAAGTATTAGTGTATTTCAACTTTGATGTCCATTGGAAAAGCAAGCAGCATTAAAGCTTTAGTGAAGCTTTACAATTTGCACTATGTAGTTGTACTTCAACAAGGGAAGTCCAGTATCTTGCAATGTTTTCTTTGACATTTCAGTTGACAGTACCGTGGCAGCATTTTTTCCAAAGAGTAAGCAGAGTTCAATATCTTGAGTAAGAGAAATGGAAATTGCCAGACATGAAGGCAGAGGGACTGCAAAGCATGGGAAAAAGGACATAATCCATCAAAACATGGATTTACCAGAATTAACACTCTTTCCAGAACTAGTGATCAAGTCCTTAAAAAGAGAACATAAGACAAATCACAGAAAACTAGAAAGAAGATTACAAAAGCTTGTCTAACATTTGATAAAATTCCATTTAAAATAATTACCTTATTTTGAAATGGTTAAATTACTATCCTAATCCAAAGCAAGGAATACTTTTCTGGGTTACAGAACTTAATTTTTATTGTGTTTCTATTATTTGACAAACTCATTACAGTTTTCACTGATTTTACTGAAGTCATGATGACAATAATTAACACTACGTCGAAATGACACTCTCCCAGTTAACAGTATTCTATCCTAACACACGATATTGGAAATAAGGGGGTAGCACAGGGAAGAAATCTTCCAATTCATACATGGAAAAGTTTAATTAAAGCAATTACTTCTAGCAGCACTTAAAAATAAACTCGAGGAATACAAAAAAGCACTATAATTATATACAAAATGCAATACGTTTTATACTATAACTAGCAACCCTGGGAGTGGGAGTTTGGCTGCAGATAGCTCAAAGCAGGCAAGATATTGTTGTATGCATACGTTGGACTAGAAAATACATAAAACATACTGTTGCTTATATTGTTTCATTTGGAACATTATTGATCCTGTGAAAGTATTTCTTTGCCAAAAGAAACACTTACAAGAAAAATGACCACAGCAACCAAAGCCACAGGAACACTCATGGAAAAACAGAGTGCTTGCATTAGACTCAAGAGAGCATGATATACCAACATTTTAAGCGGCATAAAAGAGGAACAAACTTCCACTCTTTATCTCACTATTGAAGATAAAGGGATGCACATGTAAGCAATGTGAAACATCATAAAAGAATGCAGGCTTACTCCAAAAGAACTGAGCTGTAAGTTTAAGGTCCTTCTCTAATTACCGTGTATTATACCTGTAAACATTCCTACAGAGTAGCTCTCAACAGCTTGCCTTTTTTTTTTTCCTGAAACACTTAAACACATTTCCTGTCAGAAACAGGACACTGAAGATTAGATGGACTTTCAGTCTGATCTACAACAACAAAGCTCACAATTCCCAAACAACTCCTGATCAATAATTTAAGATATTTTACAGGTACTTAGAGCTTCCATAAGGAACACAAGAAAACACTTACTATTCCAACCAGCTATTATCATAGTAAAGTTGTTTTGTTCAAGGCCAGTTAGAAAGTGAGCTGAGAATGGTAGATGGATGCACAAGGGAAGTTTCCAATCTCAAGCAGTACTTGCACAGCGGACTGAAACTTCCGTAAGCATGACCTCTGTCTGCATCAGCTGCCTTTATGCAGCACCATGACACTCAGTAGCAGTCCAGGCATTCAGGAGAGGGGGGAAATGAGAACCAGCTGTAACTACGGGCTACATCCACTCCTTTGCTTTCAAGGAACTGAGCTGCTGCCAGAAATACATTTTGGCTGTTCTTCAGATAACAGAAATTTGTAATTGGAAATAAAAGCTGCTCTTCATTTCCCTGCATTTGGAGAAACTGCACTGCTCCCAACTGCTGCTGTTTCACATTTGGTAATGCACCTGAAAAAGACTGGCACCCAGAATATGAGATCTATTTCCCTATATATTGATAGAAAATAAGGTTTAAAAACAATGTTTAAATTAATACATACGCAGCACATTTTCTACCTAAAATTAAAAATAAAGTAAAATGCAGCTTGCTTTTGAAGTAGTTCAAATTTTTGGATGATTAGGTACTCCAGTGGTTTTATTTCCAGCAAACCAGTCCTGGTTAGTAGCGAACATTCAAGCTTTATTTTTTCAATAAAGCAACAGCACTGATATTGCTTCTATGCTGATCTGCAGTCTGGATCTAGCCATAACTCCAATTAAGACAAAAAAGTTATTTCACCTATGACAGCTTGTGTATGAAACTGGTCTTAATCATGATAGAGAAGTGGGGAGGGGGGAGGCAGGAGCAAGATGTTGGAATTCATTGAAGTAGATAGGTACACAACATCTAAAATTTTCGTTTCCTACATAAAGAAATCTCTTGGCTAAATTTTCATTCAAATAAGCAGCATTCAAATGAGCAATATATTCTTCCATTTAAGGGCGGGGGGGCTGTTAGAACCAAATGAGCCATTATCAGATTAACTACACAGCAACAGAAAAAAAAAAAATTTACAAAGCCACTACCCAAAAACTCCACAGCTAGAAAGAGCCTGAAAGTAACAAGAAGCACATATTTTGTCAGTCCTGGAGTGAAGCTCAAAACAGGTGCTTCAAAACACTAATCCCCTCCGAAAGCTGCAGTGGTTGGGGAATCCAGTGCTGAAGGGTATTGCTGGTGGCAGCCATCTCCTAACTACAAGATTACATTGTGGTTTTGAGGATAGAGAAATTAAGTAATGACATTTAACTGTCAACGGTTTAAGGTGGGAGATTTTAAGGATTGACTGGTAATGAAGTAGAAAATAAGCCTTCTGTGATTTTATACTATTTGGCATAATTTTTACATACTAAACAACCTGAGGCACTGAAATTACTTCCAATAACATCTTTTCCAGGTGTACATCATAAGTCTAATGATGAAAAAAGTAGATCAACAGTGAATAATCTGTGCACCTAATTATCTAATGATTTTTCAAAAGTGGACCAACACCACCCTGCACCTAAGCTCCTGCTTTACAAAGAGTTTTATCACAAGTCAACTATGTTCTTAGAAGCCATATGAAATTTTAAAAAACCTCGAGAATATCTGTAGTAATATTTAAGAGAAATAAGGATTTTTAAACTATATTAAAATTTTTAAAAACAGAAAGTGAAGAGTAAAAGTGATAACTGTATAAATACTTTAAAGGCAATGTACCATAAAAACAGGAATGCTTATACAAGAAATGACAAGTGAAACAAGCTGAAATGGGCTTGAGCTAATGAAGTAAAAATTCCACCTGAAAATTAGGGAGAAAAATGACAGGGAGGATAATCAAATAGACAATGGAAGAAAAAACTGTCTTAAAGGAAGAGAGAAACCAAACAGATAAAGAACTCTCAGTAGAGCTTTTTGGCATGCATACAGTTAATCTGACAGCAAAACTATTTTTTAAACACAACATACTTACTAGAAACCCAAGAGAAAAATCCTCAATTTCCTACCAATTGCAGTGCACTTGAATCCATTCTCATGGCATAAAATCAAACTTATTATGCAACATCTTCAATTGCATTTGAAAACTTTAAAATTATTTTTAAATAAGTCTCTCCGAGAAAATGGAGCACTACTGTAGTGAGACCACACTTCAGTTACATTACAGAACATAATTCAAGTGCATGGTGTAATTCAGTAGAAGGCTTATATTAAGTAAATTGGAAAAACTCATGAACCACTGAATAAACTCTGCCACTCTGGACGCTTGGTTGAAATAAGTATCAGTTAATCAAGCCTAACCATCTGCTATAAGCAGAAGCGCTGTTTCCTGAAACACACCCAAACTCCCCACACCAACCTGTAATTCTAGCCAGATACCACTCATGAGTCTGAGTAAGTGGCCAAACAAATGTTACCCATCACGCATCTACAATAAATATAATTCAAGCAACAATCAACAGGCAAAATGTAAAATAACTTGGTTACTTCCCCAGAGCACATCAGCCCACTTCTTCCTCTCCTCACTCCCCATACATACGCTAAACCCTGGGGCTTACTGCTTGCTTTCTATTGGATGCTTCTGAATGACAACAGGTGAATTTAATAATTATTAACAGATATCCCAAAGAATTCATTGAAGAACGCTGGGTCATGCATTGGCTTAGAAAGAGATGACACAATAGATAAGAAAACATGATGAAAAGCCCCACCATGGTTTTCTACAGTCAAACTTAAGCATCTGACACCCTAATGCAACCTAAAGCAAATGCCCAGCCCGCATGCAAGAACTCTGGTGAAGTTATAAGAACAACTGCATTTACTTTCCAGCTTGTCTGAAGCTAACATTTATTTTTAAATTAACAAAAACTTCCATAACCTTTCTTTGATGACAACACTGACTCAACTTTCTAAATTCTCCCCTCTCTTCAAAATTAGAAATAGGATGGGGAATATGGTAAGTCTTTTGAAAAGTCTATTCATAGGAAGAGCTTTAACAGTGCAGGTAACTCTAAGCTGAGATGCAAACTAAGGTCCTGAATGGCTGATCAACAATTAAAATAATCCCAAACCACCATACAGCATTAAAACTTCCAGCAGTCATTACAAGATATACAAAAGTATCACCAAATACCACCAGGACTTTTTTGTGGCTTTCTTGAGAGCAATTTCTTAATAAGTTTTAATACACAGTAAGTCACATCCCCTGTGTGTAGGGTTTTGTTTGCTTTTTTTGTTTGGTTTTTTTTTGTTTGGTTGGTTGGGTTTTGGGGGGGGGGGGGGGAAGTAATTCCTTGAAAAAAAACCTACTTTCCAACTCAGTGCATAGTTTTCCTCATTTTTTGGCATAAGCAACACTTCCTTAGTCCCACATACCTGTGAAATTTAGGCACCTCGTCTGATGCGACACATGTAAAAGAAATGGTCAAGCATGATAGCAACAACGTTTTGGGGAGACAAAGAAATCATTTTAGAGCTAGGTCAGTACCTTGCTTAGCAGCCAATGCTGGCCATGTCAAATGCTAACAACAATTACTTCAAATGCTAACAGCAATTACCAGCAGTTCCCTCACAGGAAATAAAAATTACCTTTCAGCAAGGAAAGTTTTGACTCAAATATTGTAGAAAGCCAATTATGCCCATTTCAAAATGTACTAAAATATGTGCTTTCAACATAATAATATATATAAAATAAAATATTTTAAGAAGATTGAAGACCGCTATGAGGTCTCCCTGGAACCTTCTCTTCTCCAGACTAAACAATCTCAACTCTCCCAGCCCTTCCTCATAGGGGAGGTGCTCCAGGCCCCTGTTCATCTTCGGGGCCTTCCTGTGGACCCACTCGAGCAGGCCCATGTCCTTCTTCTGTTGGAGACCCCAGAGCTGCATGCAGCACTCCAAGTGGGGTTTCACCAGAGCAGAGGGGGAGAATCACCTCTCTCAACCTGCTGGTCATGCTTGTTTTGATGCAGCCCAGAATGCGACTGGCTTTCGGGGCTGTGAGCACACATTGCCAGCTCATATCCAATTTTTCTTCCACCAACAACCTCAGGTCCTTCTCTGCCGTGCTGCTCTCAATCCACTCATCGCCCCACCTGTATTTGTGCTTGGGACTGCCTCAACCCATGTGCAGGACCTTGCACTTGGCCTTGTTGAACTTCATAAGGTTCACACGGGCCCACCTCTCAAGCCTGTCAAGGTCCCTCCGGATGGCATCCCTTCCCTCCAGCGTGTCGACTGCACCTCACAGCTTGGTGTCATCGGCAAACTTGCCGACGGTGCACTCGATCCCACTGTCTGTGTCGCCGACAAAGATGTTAAACACCGCCGGTCCCAATACCGACCCCTGCGGAACGCCACTCAGCACTGCTCTCCACTCCGACATCGAGCCATTGACCGCAGCTCTTTTGAGTGCGACCATCCAGCCAATTCCTTATCCACTGAGTGATCTATCCGTTAAATCCACATCTCTCCAATTTAGAGACAAGGATGTCACATGGGACAGTGTCAAAGGCTTTGCACAAGTCCAGGTAGATGATGTCAGTTGTTCCTCCCTTATGCACCAACGCTGTAATACCATCATAGAAGGCCACAAAATTTGTCAGGCACGATTTGCACTTAGTGAAGCCACAGTATTTCCCCAAATGTTAATTATTTTATTTACAATTTTCTTTTTAAACAGGAGATTTAGATGTGCAATGAAAGCAATTCATTTTAATTTCTTCCATTTAAAAATAAGCTTTAGGATTCTTTATCCCTTAAGCTACATTAATGAACACTGAGCTTCCAGTAAGAGGGAGTGAGAAAAGTTACACAGTGAAGTATATGCTCAAAATTTTACTTTAGAGAGGATGTGTTTATTCTGATTCAAAGGTCAATAAGATCTTAATTTCCTATTGGGACAGGAACAACACAGAAGTTTTTATAGCATGAAAATAACTTTAACAGACAGTCCTCAAAAAAACCTGTGCATCAATTTTTGGATTTTAAGATACTTTATATAGAAGATTAGATGTAACAGGAGCAAAAGATATAAAAATATTCTGGGAATAGGTTAGAAGAAAGAGTCTAGTGTTAAGACCAGTTACGGTTTGTTTGGAAAATATTTTTGAAGAAAAACTTATTATACCCAAAGGACAGACAACACACTTTTTCCTTAAACTATTTATGGGATTTCAAGCTCTGACCAATTTTCTTCAAGTTTCCTTTCCAACATGGCTTGAGTGAACACAGGACACCTTTGAACCACCACTGATATTGTTATGCTTTCACTTTAAATACAAAAACAATACGAGAATTCGGTTCTAGAGGCTACATGAAGCCACACAGCTGGTAGCTTTAATCCAAAAATGCAAATTAAAAACCTTCCATAAAACTCCTCAAAAAAAAAAAAAATGAAGTGTTTCAAATTAGTAGACTGCTACAACTAGAAAAGTCCCAAACGAATAACTTTGTTTTTACATCTTTTACATTTCATGTACCATTTTTCCTTTGCATAAACTTCGAAAATATTTACTTCATAAATTTCAGATCCTTATCAGCAACAAGATCAATTATGAAAATTGACATAAAACTGTCACTTCCACTACTGATAACAATCCAGAGTCAGATCCCACCCCTAGTTTTACTGCATTTGAAAAAGAAAACTTAATTGGCAAGTTATAGCAGAAATGGTACTGCATGATTTCTATGTGCATTGAGTGGAATTGATGAAAAGAGGTGTGGATGTAGCTTTAAAACATCACCCACTCAGAACGTGATTTAACTCAGTTTTGTCATTTGAGACACAAGCATGCAAGCAGAAGCTAAGCACTAGCTCTGTTAGGCTGACAAGACTGTACTTTGACTGGTATAGGGTGTTTACCTCCGGCATAAAGGTTAGAACATAAAAGCCACCTCCACCAGAGGAACATCTTGCCTGCATATGATGTAAATATTCCTATATCTATTAAATATTGCTAGCGCTCACTTATTCTGTGTGGTTTACAATGCAGTTTTGGTAGCTAACAGTATTTGAGAGCACATGGGAGAATTAGCTGACTCTACAGAAACTTAAATTAATTATTAAAAGCTTTCAACAGAAATGAAAATAAAAATTTTCCTCAGAAAGAGATGACACTGAATTTTCATCTTAAAATGTATTTCATAGCAACAATCACAAACCAGAAGATTTTTGATGCGAATAAAAATTTGGGGAAAATATGCATTTATTCTGATACAATTTTGCTTCCTTGAAGGGGTGTGCAAATTATACCATGAGTCAGTAAATGTAACTTAAAAATTCCAGCTGACTACCTTCCTATAATTTCATGGAATTTTCAGCTCAGTAGGAAGCCCCCTCCAGAGACGTTTTACAGTCATATACCCTTAGAGATTTTAAGTGCAGTATGAACACTTAACACCCTCATTGCTTCCAACAGCAGAACTTACACATACACTCTTCATCTGGGCAAAGGGTCTATACAAAGGTAAAAACAACCCAACAAAGTGAAGTAAGAGGAATGACAGAATGACAGAGCACACAGAGTAAAAGCAGTAACAAGGTAAAGTATATCCTCTGATACAAAGTGATGCACAGTAACTGAAAAGTTAATAAGCACACCACCATGTTAAACGCAGCAGGAGTGATGATAACTAAGCAACATCCTTTAAATCTGCTCTTGGTCAAGTGTTAAAAACACTCCCCATGAGTTGCTTCAGTATATACCAGTGAAAAACCCGTCAGGCTATGTCTGGCTATGTACTGTGGCTACGTCTGGATGTCCTTCAAAAAAATGTAGCAAAACCGTACAAGAGGCAATACAATAACACAGTCATTTGTACCAGTATCAGTCCTTTTGACAATTCAGATGATTATCTAATACTACTTGATGAAACTCTTCAGTAAACATTTCACAATCCTATAGATACAAGAGGCCTAGGTTCATTAAGAATAGAACTGCTGCTTGTTTTTGAGGCAGATGGTCTTGCTTCTCCTTTTTGAGGCAACACTTTTAGAAAGGAACAGTGGATGGGTTTCAAAGCTAACAATTCAGTACACGTAGTTAAGCAATGTTAAAGAGCAGCAGTGGCTGAGAACTTACTATAAGGATATAGGAAACTTTCAGCAAGACAGATGACTATGAGCTCCAGGAGTCAGGCTGAATATCAATGGAGTCTGGGTGGCTTGGTAGGAAGGCACAGCTATCAGCCCAAACATGCAGCTAGCTCTCAGCCCGTCAGATTATCAAATTATAGTTGGCTCATATGGGAGAAAAGGAAGAACAGCATTTTCACCTCCTTTAAATCTCATCTGAGGTTTATCCATTTGATCTAAAACCACCAACAACTATGACCCACAAGCACGACAGAAGATGTGTGCTGGCCATGGGAAATACCATTTATTGGATTAGCAGGGGTGAAAAAAGTTTTGAAGGTCTTTTGCACAGGAATATTTCCACAAAAGTAAAAATAAAGCTGCAATTTTACAAGTAGCTGTAATTTTTCAATTTAAATTCACTGAAAGAGAATTAGCACGATTCATCACTGTGATAGAAGTGTCTCTGAAGAAAATGATTAAGATGTCTACTCTATGTACCCTTCTTCCTAGGAAGATTTTACTCACTTCTCACAACAAAGAATCACTGTACCTTAAATGGTTACTAAAGTTTAAATGTGTTGAAGGATTAAAGGAAATAAATATTTAAATAAACATACATGCTGAAATCAGTTAAATTCATCATACTTAAAAATACCTACTTATGTGGAAAATGCAAGATGCATGTGAAGGTGAAGATTATGATTACACAGAAAATACAGAAGGAATAAAACAGATTCACTTTCCACTGCAGTAACTGCAAAAGAGCAAAAAACCAGTAGCACGAAAGGTGACTTTCTGAGATTTTGGGGTACGCTTTCATAATCAGCATAGGCCAGTTTCAGACTATAATAAAACATTAATACCCCAAAAAAGGCAAACTGAGCGCACGTAAAGGAAATTATGCTTGAAATTCATCAAGTTCTTGGAAAGTATTAGAAGTTGGTAAATGACAATTATCCCGGGATTTTTAGACTTTTAGCATGATGGTTTTATAATGCAGGAAGATTACCAGAAACATGTTGTTGAACAGTGTAATTTTAATTTCTACCACAGAAGATGAATAGTGAGGTCACACAGTTTGTTAATGCTGTATGCATTGTCAGTTTAAAGCTTGTTAAAAAGAGCTACAGAAAAGTCTCACGATACTAAGCAAATTAATTCCATCTTTTAGATCTTTCAAAAAGCGATAAATGTAAAGAAATGTGTGTGAAATAGCTGACTCTGTACATTTGTGAGTTCTAGGTTACTCAGAAGATAGTTTTAGAGTTATGGATGTTTTGTAAAAAACACGTACCTGCCCAATTTTTTTTTTACTACTGCTGAGCTCGTAACAGGATATTAAGAAATGAACAGAACACCCTTTTAGTATACCAATATTTTTAATACTGCATGCAGTTCCAGTCACCCATCTTTAACAGTTTGCAAGAATGTGGTAAGAATTGTTTAAAACACCGGGTTAACACAGAGGTAAAAGTACTACTGATAGGCATGCTGGCACCAACAGTATTAAAAAGTCTGCCTTAGTAACCAAAGGGGAAAAAAAACCAAACCAAAAACATAGTTTACAATAAGAATACTGCTCTTTGAATTTAAAAAAGTACATTAAAATTGATACTGTAGTATTTTGTAATTACTGTGATATTTTTAAGTGACAGTAAGGCCAGTCATTTTTTGGTCCCACATGCAACAAAGAATGACAGAATCATAGACCAAGTGCAAGGTCCTGCAGATGGGTTTTTCACCAGAAGGGACCATCTCATTTCTGCTAGACTAATCCCCCCCACAAAGCAGGATGAGCTAGATAAACCCGGCTGCTCATGGCATTGTCCAGTCAATTTTTAAGTATCTCCAAGCACAGAGATTTCATAGCCCCTTTTGGAATCTTGCTCCAGTGTTTAACCACTTTTAATGTGAAAATTTTTTCTCTTGTATACAATTGAAATCTCCTGTGTTGCAACTGTGGACCTCTGAGAGGAGCCTGGCTCTGTCCTCTATACCCTCCCATCAGTTACCTGAAGACAAGACCTCCCCTTAGCCTTCCCTTCCTCAGGCCAAACAAACCCAGTTCTTTCAGCCTCCTTTTGTACATCAATTAGATTAATGGTTACTGTTCTGCATGCTGCATTTGGTCTGTATTACTTCTGAAATGTGAGCTTTGGCCTCTGCTTCCCATTTAATTACAAAATGGATAATTTTTTTTTTTTTTAGCTAAGAAACAATTCCTGCAAAGCAAGAGCCTTCATGATTTTTAGCAAGTTTGGTTAGAAAAAGGATCTTCAGGTCAATTATTCTGCAAGAAACACGTGCTAGGTTCTTTCTAAAATGAAAGTGCCAAGCTTTTCTCCTTTAAGAAATAAACTGCATACTTCAGGTTTAAATGCGGTATGCAGCTCACTTAAAAGTTGTTTCCTGTGTTTACATGTTGTCAAAAAGGGACTTGACCTTTCATAGCCAAGTATGAAAGTATAAAGTAAGTAGAAATGCACCTTGCAATAGCCAGGTAGCACTTGGCTGCTTTAAGAACCTGACAGTAGTTCATGGTCATCGAAGGCAGCCGGCCCAAGCTCAGGGAAAACACCACAACAGGTGCTTGATGCTATGTTAGTACCTAATCCAACAGAATGATGATCTTTCACCAGACTTTGAAGAGCACGCAAATTTCTATCTAATTACTCATGCGTTTACATCACAAAAACATTACCACTAACATTTTTAGCCCTGCAGAAAAGCACTATGTGAAGATGGAATATGAACTACCTCCCATGATCCCTTACTCAAGATTAATACATTAAAGGAGCACAGAGAAAGAATGGACCGAGTTAACATCACTTACATTGTCTTTGAAAAAATTCAAAGCATCTTTCACAAAATCTAAAGTAACTTAAATAATGACAAAGTCAAATCTGTCAAAAAAAATTTGCTGCTCTGGAAGGCAGAGGAGAAAGATGGACAATGAGGTATTTGAAACAGGTTACGGCCTACAGGAAGCATCAGTTTGAGTTAACACAGTATCAGGGTGTTCTCACTCTCCTTCCCACACAACTTTCATTATGTCTTGCAAAACATCTCGAAAATCATTTTTTAAAAGCATGAGCAGACACTACCAGTCCCAGCCAGTCAGCAACTAAGCCACTGAAGTAACTTCTATTTCTGCTAATTCTGCGATTGCAGATCAGAGCAGAGTTTTACCTGTATTTTGTTCAAATAGCTGTGTCTTGAGTTCATAAAAACACTGGCATTTGGGCTACTTCTACGTACCGACAAAACAGTATTAAGAGACTTTTCTTAACAGCATTGAATTGTATTCCTAATGAAAAATGTCTGCCCCCACAATGAATAAACATTTATAATCTGCCTACAGAATGAATTATGATTATTTTCTACCTGTAACTGCACTCTGTACTACAGCTACAGTTTTCAGCAAGACAACTCACAACAGTAAGTATGAACTGGTAACTCTGCAGTCTAGTGACAAATGTTTACTGTTTGTCCTAATCCATGCTGCTTTAACAGCTGCTTTCTTTGCTTGAAGTGCCGAGATGGAAATCAAAAGGTCCCGATTCCTTCCCCCAGGCCTCATCTCATTTACATGGATCCTCCTGTCAGGGCGTTGAGTGCACTTCCATCACCCTAGGGGTTTAGCTGCCAGAAGGGCTCCAGAAAGGGAAAGATGCATCTTGAAAACACCATCCAGCTCTGCTTCCCTCCTTGTTGTAAAAATCTTAAATTCATAATACCTAATAGCACTCTTCTCTATGCTGTCCTAATGTCATCTTCATAGCTAGTTATCTGTCTATGCACAAAGATCCTAAAGGAGCTCTCCATGCATATATACCATGACCAGTTGCTTTGGCTACACCATTTGTTTCACAGCCAGACACAAGCTCAAGCCTCTATCCAGGATCACAAACCACAGCAGTTATTCCATGGCCATAACAGCTGCTCAAACTGAAACTGTAATCTTGCAAGCTTTGGATTGTTCCAATACAAGGCAGGTTTTCAGTTCACCATGATAACCAGTGACAAGCAGCTCAGCTGACCATTTTGCACTATCTTTGTACTCTAGAAAGATCAATGCAGCAGTAGCATAACTCGGATCTCCTGGAAAGCCTGTTGCAGGTGGAATGACCAAGGGCTCACTACCCCAACAGGCCAAACACTCTCACTGAGCCAACGCTTTCAGCACAAGCAAATAACATACAGTAATGGCTCCACGCCACTTGCGTTCAGCATGGATTAGGTTCTTTTGGTGCTTGGTATTTTCCAACAACAGGTCCAAAGTCGTCTTCTGTCATGGTCGAGACGGACAAACGACAAGTACGCATTCTTACAGTACAAGCAAATAATGTTTTTTTTATTACTACAAGCCAGCAAATTTATACCCATTATACTTGTTACCCTGTACATATGTCTGCCCCTTATTGGTCAGAAAGTTGTCAGAAGTTGTTTTTCTCACCCCTCATTGGGTGACTTTTTCAGGTTCCTTATCACAACTGCAAACGGTCAACACATTCTTTAAACTTAGTTTCCCAGGCATGCTTCTCATCCTTTCTCGTTCTCTCACGGGAACACTGCAATCTTGTCAAGGTCAATATCCTCCCCAGCCCCCTCGGTCCAGCCGAGGTCCTCTACAGTCTTCTGAAAACCTGATTTCTACACATTGGTCTTGAACAACTGCCAACAGTCTGTAGTTGTGACAAAGGGCATAGTCTCACAGTACCTGAATGAAGAAAGGAGAACAGGTATACTGACAGTGATCAGGGTCAGCCAGCAGTCCAGTGGTTGCTGAGCAAGTCCGCAGTGAAGAGGCACACCAAGCCAGGTAGTCAACACATCAGGATCCAGATCAGCGAGGTACGTGGCTGGACAACCACATAGCTGCAACCTAGCTGAGGCAACAACCAAGGCCAAGGGCCTGAGCTTAAAGACAACTCCTGAGTGAAAGGGGAACCCCGACAAGACTTCTCAGAACTCCTTCCGCAGCAGTCTGACTCAAGATTACATGGCTGCACCATATCCAAGATGACCTTCAGCACCGGCAGCCAAATGAACTGCTAGAGGACAGGTTATCTGGGGCCCTGACACCTCCTATCCTACAAATACCTACTCCTCCTCCTTATTGGTGATGGTGCAGATATCAGTGTCAGCAATAGCAGTCAATAAAATTTTGACACCCTTATTTCCTCTTCACAAGACTCGTAACATTTTTAAAAACTACCTGAATTTATTTTTCCAAGCATGTTGTTTTGGCAAAGCTGTAAGTAGCCCAGACAAGAAAGCTGTCTGCAGTTCAGGAGGGGCAGGAGCAAGGGGAGCCAGCTCCTATCCCATGCCAGATCAGATTTCCTTTTTATTCTGCAAACATTACATGCTCCGTATGATCCAGCTACAGAAAGTGCTTCAGAATTAACTTTAAAAGCAAGATTGCAATTTTTATTTTCAAAGAAGTCCTGATAGTGTAGTCCACAAGGCTTCACAGATTTTTTTAAAAGATAAGATTAAAGCCAAGTATGGTAGCTACAATATAAGGGTAAAATAAAATACAATACACCATCCCCAAATTTTAGTTTAAAGATTATAAGAAATTGGTGATAAAGCAGTATCTTCTGTATTACAACAAACTAGATCTACTAGAAACAACTGAGGGGCTTGTGCCCCCTCCCCCCACTTTGACATTGAAGTTTTAGCTCTTATAGCTGCAAAGAGGAGTACTTCTACTAGATATTTAATCCTATACTGCAACAGATGATGTAAAAGGACAACTGTAAAAGCAGCATAGATTGGGACAAACAGTAAACGTGTCATTAGGCTTCAGAGTTACCAGTTTAATTTTTACTTCTATTAATTTTGTACGTATTGTTCTGACAGGCTTCATTTTGGAGGCAGACCAGTACTGGTAACATCAGAGAAGCTAGTGAGATGAGGTACACAAAAAAAACCAAACCCAAAGCAACTTCTGTATACACGTATGTATGGAAGAGATGCTCTTCCTCTCCCAGTGTCAAGAAACTCCTGTGGGCTATAATACCAGCGACCCATCTTACTTCCTACCACTTGAAAAAGGCAAAACAATCTCCCAGTTATTCCTTAATTGCTTACAAGAAAGTCCACTCTCATCACCCCATTAAAAGAAACCCAAAACAACAAACCAAACCACAAACCCCTTTAACCTCTACTTTACTACTGTACTATCCAGTGCACTAAAAATTTAGGTCTTAGGAAAGTAAATTTCAGAACAGCTTCTTAAAATCCATTGTTTCCACAATTATGTATTTGATGGGAGCAACAACAGGGATAATAAATTCACTGACAAGAACCTTATTATTGTATTGAGACAATTACAGTTTATCATTATAATATTTCATCATTCTGATTCCAACTTTGGTTTGTTTTCCTAACTTGCACCTTTAAAAGACCGTGCTTCTCCCCTTCCAAAAGGCAACACCTTTCAGAGAATTAAGGTGATTTGTGCAGAGTGTAAAGTGAAGGCCTGTCTACAGGTCAGGCAGCTGCATTTATATTCCCTTGACAACAAGCACAGCCCCTATTCTAACAAGGGAATTTTATCACATCCCTCCCTGCCCCCCCGACCAAAATTAAGAGTCTTCTAGAATACATCCAGTCCCATTTCAGACAGAGAAGGGTAGGGCTCTTTTAAAAAGGTAAAGAGAAATCGTGATTTCTTAATACATGAAGACCAGTGCTACTGCTTAAATGAGCAGGCTTTGGAACAGCTGGGGTTTTTTAAACTTTCAAAGCAAAATTTTTTCAGTGTATGGAATATTAATCAAAAAAATACTCTTTTCAGTACTAACATCTAGCCTACACCAGTGTAAGCTGAGAAGCAAAGGTAATTAAAAATGGTATCAGCTGTGTTTCTTGCATATAAATGCCATTGTTCAAGGTGTGCTGATCTCAGCTAATACATGTTCTGCTTTCATAAAAAGTTCTAAACCAAAACCACCTTAAGGAAGACATTAAAAAAAAAAAAAAAAGAGCAAGCTTTGGTCAGTTAACAGCCAGCTAAAAAAATACACGAAACCCCCCCCATAGCAATGCAAAATTTTTCTAACTGCAAGAATACAGAACAAGAGATACACACTCAGTATTAGGCAAAAGTGTCATACCAACATGTGTTTTCCCAATGAATTACATAAGATGTAGATTTGCAATGCACTAATTCTACAAACCCAAAAGAACGTATTCTGTGAAATGGAACATTCAAAATTGCACAAAGCGATAGGCACATAAGAGCTTGCTTGTTAAAGCTGAACCGCATCCCTTCTAGGAAATGCTTTCTGAATACATAAAGGATATTTTCATAATAAATGTCACATCTCTTCCCCCCGTTCCTCCCCAACAACACTTCCAATTCTTTTACAAGCTGCAGTGGGTTTTAAAGCAGCTCTATCCGAGCGATTGACACAAAAAAGGCTTTGAAGCACACCAAACGTTTGCCCTTATTCTACAGAAACTGTATAGCGATAACTTGGCTCTTCCCTCCCCCCACTCGGTACCTTTCTAGGGTAGTGACTTCACATCCTTTGACATCAGCACAGCTCGAAAGGGGGATGGGAGAGTTACGGCAGAAAGCAGTAAAACCTGCTTTTAACTATGTATGCAATGCCTCTACGAATTCTTAAATCCTCCCCAAACGCATTTAATAGATAAACGGGTTTTGATCTCCGCGGGTTTTACTGCGGCTGTAGCAAACCGAAAGGGACTGGGCTACAAAGGACTTCCTGCTCCCCTTATCTGAGCACCACAATAGCCATTTACTAGCTCGTCAGAGGGTCGCGATTCACCCTCACACGCACAATAACTCACCTCTAATATGCAAAAGGGCCACGGGCTGGAACGGCCCATTGGAATTGGCTGCGTCAACCACCATCCTGCTGCCAGCTCTGTTACATGTCAACATCTAGGCTCCAGCAGGCAAGGCAGTGTATTCCTTAAGGCAAGAAACCAGCCTCCATTTTAGTTTAAAAAAAAGACAGAAACTGAAGCGCTCTGCAGCTGGAGGGAACTGGCTAGTTAGTGATGTCAGCGGGCGGGAGGAGCCCCATTGGCTAACGGCAGCAACTTCAAATGACACCGAGGAGGCCGCAAATGAGCGGAGGCTGGTGCGGGGCTGTCACCGCGCCCTGCGCTCCCGCGCCGGCACGGCGGCCCCGCCGACAGACCCGGCCCCCCCCCCGGCCCCGGCCCTCCCCGGCCCCCGCAGAAGCGGAGCTCGGCAAACCCCCGCCCCAGCAGGTGACGGGTCTTTTGCGTTTGCCTTTTTTTTTTTTTTCTTCTTTTAAAAACAACCCAAACCTGGATGAGCTCACGGCTGCTCTGTTATTTCCCCCACAGATAATATTCGGTACGCACCTGCTAGAAAGAACGCACGCATTTTATTTTTTCTTTCCTGAAAAAGCCAAAGGCTTAATCTTTCCTTCAGTAAGGCTGCCAAGAATGACCAAACAGGTGCTCAACTTAACCGTGGAAAAACACAGCATTAAGGGCAATATCTACAACTTTAGCTTTCAAGAGCCCCATTAAAAGGTAGTGCACAGTAAGATACAGGCCCTTGGATTATTATTATTATTATCATCATTGATTTATAAACATAAGACCTCATACACATTCCCAGGAAGTGTTACGACTCGTGGCTAATATGTATGTTATGAATACAAACACATACATACAACATTCAGGAGAAAAAACCCTCCTGTTTCATGCTTATCTGAACATTTCTTTCAACTGAAAAATGGACCTATCTTAAGTTTAACTTAACGTTGTTAAACTTGGATATGGCAAAACTCAGGTTTTCCTTTCTAGAAAGTTCAATAATTGTAAGTAACTTATATTATTAGAAACTAAAGTATTGCAGCACTAAGAACCAATATATAGGCATATGAAAACAGCTTTGCTGCATAATCCCAGAAATACAAGAAAAGTGCAGCATAACAATTTCTAAACTTTTTAGTTAAATTACTTAAGGTATTTGGAACAAAACTGTAAGCAACCTTTTCTTCATCGTATGAGACTTGCACATTTATTTTTACAATGAGCTATTTGAAGGACCATTTTGTCTCCTACGTACTGCACCTCCTGGGAGCAATCTTCAGAGAAACAGGCAATGTTATACTTGCACCATCTCCAAATCTGTGCTTCTCCCCAAATACTATTTGCACCAGTATGTCACCTTTAAATATTTAGATTACTTATCTATGACACTGTCCTATCTTATACCTGCTCAAAAAAGGAATAAATCAGAAAAAGATGAAGATGCTTTTCAGTTATGTAATTTGCTGACAAAAATTCGGAACAAAACCAAATCATAGGGCATACACGTACCTGGTTAGAAAAATTATATCGCACTACAATAATACACTGTCAACAGTGAGTTAGAGCTGTACTGAGTATTATTGAATTGGATGAAGGGAAAAGTCTAACTGGGATATAAAAAAAGGGAATATACAGATGAAGAAATCAATTGGATTTACTGATTGCTGACAAGGCCCAATTTGAAGTAGTTCCTCCTGGATATCACAGTTGAAGAAGGATGTAAACCTGATTAGAAAGCCCAAAGATGACCAATCTAGAAAATATTACTTAATTAAAAAAAATAAAGCTGCTCTGTTCGGTGTGGTATGGGGAGGTTGGGGTTTTTTTTTCTTTTTTTTTGGCTTGTTTTTGTTTGTTTTGTTGGTTAGTTTGGGGATTTTTGACAGAAAGGACTAGACTGATAATATCTAAGTATTTTAAAGAGTAATTATGGAGATTGAGGGAATTAGTTTTTCTACATTCACTACAGACAGTAAATTCCTCCTACATCAAGGAACATTAGGTTAGATATTAAATCCTCTCGCAATAAGCATAATGAAACGAAATAAGAGACTGCAAACTTTCTAGTAATTTTTAAAAATGGCCAAACATGAGTGATATAAATGTAGTTGATCCTGCTTTTGAGAACATCAAAATGGACTATATGAACTTCTGATGCCTTTTTAAACCTTTTCCCTAACACTACAGAGACTCAAATAATTTGTCCTTCCAGGCTAGGCAAAAACAGGGGAGGTATATTCTCAAAAATGTCAGGTTATATATCTATGTATCCCTTGGGTACACCTTAGATGTGGAGTTTTAGTCTTATAAAACAAAAAGCTACCATAGAGATATGCCATTAACAGAATGAGATGTAAAAACAAAACCAAGACTGACCTCAATACAAAGTTTTCTACAAGATCTTGATGGATGAAGGAGAAAACTGAAGAATAACTCAGACAATTTTTTCCAATATTTTCATACGCAGAATTTTGCAAGCAAATTCTGTTTCTTTTCTCCATCTAAAGTACAATTAGACTGTTCTATAGCGATAAGCCGCAGCATGAAGCGGCAAAAATTAGGTTTAAAATTCCAGTTTATCTAGTAACCACATCTTTAAGAAGCAGCTGTTCTCTGTTTCATCTCTATTCCTGTCTTTGCTTTAATGGTCAACTGCTGCTTCTGTCTCTCTGAAACTCCCTGCGAAGATTAAAATGGATATGAAGCCTGCTGGTCCAACGGCCCACAACTTAGCTACTGTTCTGGTACACAACACAGCAAAAAGGGAATGTTACTTCAGTTACAGTGCAATTTCCTATTTTATACATAAGCACAGCTTAAATAGCTGGAGGTTCATTAGCAAATTTTAGGTAATGGTTTAAGTGTCAACCCCCCTACATTGTTCTTCACTAAAGAGAGTAAATGTGACATTTGCAGCGTTAGCAGTAGTATTGGCAGAACAGTAAGTCACATTCAAGTAAGTTTTCTCTCCCAAGACACATATACCCTGTTCACACTTCCTGCTCTTTGCAGGACTGTTACATCTGAAGCCAGTACTTAGTAAACTACCATGAAACTGGTTCAAACAGCCATAATTCAGTGTATTTGTGGTGTGCTTCTGACAGGAGACTAGTGGAGTTGAAGAACTTCAATCTTTATAAGACCTTTTGCTCATTAACAAAATCTGGTATCTTCTCACCAGTCATATGGATTGGGAGGTACATTCTGCTCAGGAGGTTTGTATACCCTCCCTTTGTTTCAGCCTTAAATTATTTGATTTGCCACCAGAAGAAAATATTTACTTAAGTTGAATTATTTTGAGCAACTTCATTTGGGAAAAAAATTGCAAAGAAAATTGAGTTAGGAATTGACTTATTAATGGGGAGGGAAAGAATATTAGCGCAAGTGGAATAGAGCTAATGAATATCAATGGGAGGAGGAAGAGCTTACTTGAACAAATTTACGAAGACGCTTCTGTTACAAGAGAATAAAAAAAAGCATTAACTTCAGCTATCCATTTTTAGAATTAAATGAATGAAAAAACGTATTGACAGTATAGCAAAACTATTACAGGTTTCCTCTGAACCTTGTTCATAGCTTCTAACTTCCTGATGATGGGAATGAAGGAAAATCCTATAAAGTTCTTAGGATACAATTAAATGTGTTACATTGAGGATTCAGCACTATAGCTGGTAAATTCTCTTTACACTGGGAGGCTATATAGTATTTCTTTCTAAACAAATACTCCATTTAGGTTGTGATTTAAAAAACAACCACACCCCCCACCCTAACAACAAATTCACCTGCCCAAAGGTTGCCCTTATTTCCATTCTGAACTAGCTACTATTCTAACTGATACTGGCAGAATCAACAACATATAATTAAAATTGTATGAACTTCCATTTGCATGACGACACCTTGGATAAAGTTGGTTACCTCTCAGACTATATGAGTTTTCATTTTTGGTTTGGGGGAGCAGGGGGCTATTTAGTCTGAACTCTGAGGTAACTAAAGGCATAATTCCACAACCGCTGATTTTGCTATTCCTCAGCAACCTAAGCCAGCCTAGTTGCAGACTGCTTCAGTCCCCTTCCTGCGTTTCCCTCAGCTTTATTTTGCTCTCATCTGCTTCAGTGGTCATCAGACCCACAGCTGAGCTGGTTTAGTCCACTAATCCAACAGAAAGCCACTTACTTCATTGTCAGGTTGGTTCTCTGTTAACTTAGACTGTGTTCCATGGCAGCCTAAGCTGAACTAAGTCTATATGAGCTACTGCTGCAATCCCACCTCTTCTGAGGCACATGTGTGCAACTGTCTGAAATCGCTGTACAAGGCCTTGTGCAGCTGCATGGTTGAACCAGATTAGAACTGAGCAGAGTTAAAATGAGAAGAAAAAGGGTGAGTTTAAGCCACGTTGATTCCATTATCTGGTTCACCAGACAGCCACCCAAAAAAGGGATGGGAATAAACATGACTTGCTTTTATTGGTAGAACCAACATTATTTTTTTTCCCCTCCAATTATAGCCTAAGCAAAACTTACCATTCTCACAAATGATGTCAGGCTACAGAAAATAAGGGTCTCTTCACAACCCTGAACAATGAGTTACTCAAAGACAGTAACTTTGTTTTAGGGGAAAAAGGGCACTAGATACTACACATTCTGGAGGAGAAACTGCAGAAATAGGAAGGATACTGGGCTTCTCCTACAAGGTTCTGACACAATTCCAGAGGACAGCCAAGAGGAGATTCTTCAAGGAAACAGAGATGGTAAACACACCATGTTATTACCTAGCTATCAAAAGATATACACAGACAAGAAAAAAATTCTTACCTGGATGAATGAAACGGGTACAGACTATCATTTGGCTTCCTTAAAGAATTCCTAAGACTGAAAGCATGGCAAAAGATAGTATTCTACCTTCCACTTGAGAAAATAATAATTAAGCAGTTTTTCCTGTACTAGAAGGAGTAAAAGTGGAACTGGCAAACATCTGCCTGTGACTGGATTTGTCTCTATCTGGATTTCCTAATATTTGCATGGTTACTGTAGCGCACAGACTCAACAGTACCAAGTTTTCATTCAGCCAATATTGTACACTCAAAAGGTTCTGTAAGTGGGGGGAGAAATCAATAGATATCTGTTCAGTTCAGAAAGCTGTAAAACACAGAAAAAAAATCATTAGTTACCTTGAAAGAAATATATTTTAAGAATAGCACCTGGTACAAAAACATATTTCCCAGGGCAGATTGCAGAAGCTTGTTTCAAGTATTGGCACACTATTTTAACCAAGCCCAGTATAAAAAGCTAATGTATACCACCAAACTCACTCCTGTCTGTGGCCTTATTACCTAAGTCACACTTGTCATTTTCAAGAAACAAAGTGTAAAAAAAAAAATTATATTTAAGAATAAAAACTTGAGAGCATGCTAGTTATCCAGCAAACACTGACTTATATTTACATGTATAAATATTGCATTCAATGTTTGATCAGTAGAGGTCTTATGAAGGGAGAAGTTCAGTGGAGCAGCAAAAATGTTTAGGTCTGATTATAATGAAGACCTGTGCAATGGAACAAAATGTTCTTTTTGTAAATAAGGGCATAATAAAAGACATTTTAAGAGATCTCCAAACTCTGAATTCAGAGACAGGTTAGACTCTAGAAAAGAAGACAATACCACATTTTAAATCCTATTTTTATGGATTCTATCCAAGCTTGAGTGGAAACAAGTTCGGTAGGCAATGCTGCCAGTGACAGATGTAGAGCATTCTTCTAACACTTTCAGCTGCTGACTAATGAGTAGGTGTTTGATAGGGCAGTTGAAATGAAAAACGGCTCATTAATCCAAGCCTATGATTTCATGTAAAGCTAGCTAAAGAAAAAAATTCACACATTCAAGCAAAGTATTTTTCTCTATAACCTTTTTTTGGTAGTTATTCACTCACTGTCATGTTTCTTAATCTTTAAAATGTTACATAGTAATTCAGACTGGATAGTTGCTAAATATTTTAATATTAATCATGTGATAACCATTAAAGTATTTACTCATTTGATAGATCATATTTTCCTGTATGAACACCAAACAATTGCCAGTATTTGCTTTAAGAAATGTATATGCTTACCACACACATTTTAATAATTCTTCTAAACATTTGAAAGAAAAATAAATACAGGAAAGGCTGTTTATGCAACACTATAATGTTTTTAACATCAAAGTTCAAAGACAAAGTTACTAAATTAACATGGCAAAAAAAGTCTCCACAGTTCTTTCACATAATACAATACACACACTCACTGACACCTAACCATACTGATGTAGGAAAGAACAAACTTTATTGTATTATTGTTTCAATAAATTTGATACAATATTGGGCTGCCAAAAATACTATAAAAGCATGAGCGCAGCCAGGACCAGAAGGATAGCACTTAGCATACTGAGTTAGTCCGATGTAGTTCATGTACAAGGGAGAAGAGCATCATCTGTTTCACAAAACTGTATTCATTGATGTTTTGCATGAGAATTAATTTGTTTTGCCTCAGTGTTTTGCCTTTTAAATGCATTACGTATTAGGGCAAATTATATTTTATAGTAGCATTATCTTGTTTAATCCACCATCTTACTTTGCATAAAATACTTTTAGCTTAACAGTGATGCTGCCACCTTGCAGCTGGACAAAATTCCTCAATTGCCATGCACACACACAAGAAGCATGATTAAACTGGAAAGGCCGAAGTACTGCACCTTTGTTCTCTACCTAATTTAAAAATGGCAGGAGTAGGTTTCTGCGATGAAAGTGACGTAAAACATTGAGATCTCCAGTCTCAACAGCTTATAAGAAAAGTGCTCCTCAAAACCCAAAGTAGTCCATTATCACTATGATTCCCATAAATTCAATTATATTGCATATACCCAGTCAGTCTCTTTTGTATCATGAAAATAGATGCTAGTTTTAAATGAACAAGTAACACACTCTGCTGGAGTTTGAACTTACCCTGATATGAGTTTGTGGGAAATATCAACATACATGGTTGAATTTCTCTGCAGCACAGAGAACAATACTTGATTTGCTTTTTAATTTACCTTTATATCAGTTTTGCTTACTTATCTGTACTCTACAGTTGAGAGAAACACAAAACAACCTTACATTTCTGACCCCTTGAGAAATTCTCACTTTTTCGTCCTTCCTCATGGTTACAACAGTTTTATCAATGAAAATTTGGCCCAATTGTTTTTTTAAGTATCAGAATCTTAAACTGGAATCACCTCTTCTGCAATCTTGATTCATCAGACTTCAATATTGAACAGACGATGAAAACAGAGCTATCTCCTAGACAGCCATTTGTGACTTTAAAACATTAGGAAAGCTTTAATAACGCTTGCCTCCCTATCAGAGTCCTGTATCACAGGCAGACAAGTTCAGACACCACCCTGACATTCTCCTCTTGCACAGAACAGACTCAGAATTTGCCATAGCTCTAAAGTCTCTGCTTAAATTAAAAAGAGAAACCATGCACTCTACACAAGATGTGCTTAGAAAAATGGCACCCTTATAACCTGTCATGCTCATTATTTCTCCTCCCCCCCCCCCTTTTTTTTTTAAGAGATATGTCTGATAGTAGTACTTTTAATGTTGAAATCATGTTAAGTCAGAAACAGACATCTCCACCAGAAGGTCAAAACCAGGGCTGATCAACATGCACGGCAAGATCTTCAACAATGAAATATCAGGATCTGTTTAATCATATCACATGCAGTTATTCTACATTAAGAAAATAGCACAGTATTCCATATTCTACACTTCTCAGCACTAAAAGTTAGCATGCGTGTCCACAACTGTCAACATAGCTCATTTCTTCCTACCTCGGTATATACCTTTAAAAGAATATTGTATCCACAATCCAACTCCAAGAGGTAAACAGTAATTCTGTAAATAAATTAGGAACTGTATTTGAAAATAAAAGCTGAATTACAATTGCCATCTTTAAGATTACATAAAACTATGTTCACTTCTATCTAAAAAAGAAACCCAAAAACCCAACCCCAAACCCACAAACAAAACCATGACACTGGCATCATAGGAGTCCTCTATAATGCTATAAAAGGATTCTATCCAACTTTAAAAAACATATACAGAAATGCTACAAAAAAGCGTATTTTTGAATCACACCCAAATTTACATATGCATGACTAACACATGTTCATTGGGAAATTTTGCAACACTTCAGAATATTAAGGAGCACTGACTTTTTTTATTTTTTCAAATTTGTTATTCTAGGACTGACAGAGAACATTATATTTTAATGAATATTACTTGCAGGTTAAAGTTACATTTGTCACACAATTGTATTTGACACTGTTTAAGAACTTTTATCCCAGTCAGGCCATCTTAATACTGTATTTAAGAATTCTCATTGCAACATTCTCTTATATATTGTAGGGATTCAGACCACATCCTTAAAAATCTCACCACTTTGTATAACAGTTCTCTAAATGCTGCACATTTACACAGTTCACTAAAATCAGATCATCCTTGCAAAATAACATCTACAAATACAAGTACATTCACCTGTTTGTACTGTTAAAAAACCCTCGTAGCATATAAACTAGATGTACAGAATGGGCAAGGGAACATCTTAGAACTACATAATTAGCAAGATTATACTGTGGGAGAAAAAAACTGTCAACCTGTAATGGAAATATTACTGAAATTATAAATAAATACTCTTTTTTAATAACATGTACATTTTTGAATCATTAAACTTAAATTTTACTTTTCTGTATTAATAGTCTTGAATAGAAGTGAAACACATTAACATTTAGGTTGCTAGTTAACCAGTTATGAAATGCCACACTACTGGCTGGCTGTTCTATTTTTGTTCCTTTTTGATCTTGGTCAATTACTCAGCAAGTCCATCACAGCAGCAACCTCTGTCCTGCAGATGCCAACACTCGCCCACTATTCTCATGTGGTAAGGAACAACTATATTCTCAGTAAAATCAGAGGAAAAATAGAATTTTATTCTTAATTAAAAAAAAAGTTTACAAAAAAATTAAGTCTGATCTGCTAATGGTTTAGATAGTAAACTAAACTTACAGAATTTACAAATGTTTGTGTGTCAAAGTTTTCTTAATATGAATGTAAGAGAAGGGGGGGGAAGCAGCTAGATCTGGAAGTAAATGCAATTACCTCAAAAAGAAACAAGAAAAAAAAAAGATATCCTTCCTTTCCCTTAGCATTAAACCTAGGTAATTTTTTTTTTTCTTTAAAATTTTAGAGACTTGATCTGTATGATGGTCTTTGGATACTAACTCCATGAGAGCTGAAGTGAAAATGTATTATTGCAGCCATCAAGTACACAAGCAACAAGCATGCAATTCATAACATATCATGACACTCTCAAAAGTTTCCTCTCAAAATTGAACAAACACAGCTAGATGAGTACATACATCACATATTCAAGCTCTAGAGCTTTTTTCAGTATTTAATGTATTTGAGTGTCAGAAGTTCATAGAGGTAACCTAGAATCAAGAACTAAAGTGAAGATGACCCATCAACATCACCAGAAATAAATGCCAGCACACAACAATCAATCACAGACACTGTGGAATTATTTGCTAATTAACCATGAAAAAGTTATCCATAATGTAACAATGAATTGAAGCTTCTTGCATAAAGTTGAAGTGGGCAGTTGCGAAGAACATGAACTACTTCAGTGTGTCAGTGGTCAGGTACATACAACCTCAGAAATGGTACTACTTTTATATATTTATTAAATATTCATATTGAACACTTATGCTGTTTATCTCATACAGAACACATTTTTTAAATTTGTAAACCATTTCAATATATCCTAAGTTACAAACCATTTTCTTAAGAAAGCAAAAATGAAGAAACTGGTAAGTTTCTGAAGGCTGAAACACCCTTTACTATTTATATTTGATAAAACCAAAGCATTAATCTGCAAGTTTTCAAATCATAATAAAACAACACAGACCTTTAAGGCCAGTAAGTAATTTTTTCCCAATAAACAAGTGAAAACAAAAATCAACTTTCTGTAACTGAAGTACCTGTACTACAAATGTTAGCTAACAAGGAGAACCAGAGAAGCAGAAATAAACATAACCCAAGTCTGTTGGCACAGAAGTTTTCTTTTTTGGTGAAAATAGGTAAGATCTTTTCAAGACATTTGACACAGTTCTGAAGGTACTTCTCCAGAGATACTTCTGGGTTGTCTGTGGGCAGACAAGCTACCTCTTCTACCTGACCTAAATCAGGTTGTATTGCACGGTGCTGCAGGAAGCTTTACCAGCTTGCAGCTTTGCTAATATATGGATCTCAATGCTCCACAAACCAACTGCATCACAGACATCTCTTCTATGTTCATCTCTGTTCTTAGAGCCTCTTAACTTATAATTTATTTCCTTTTCTTTTTGCATTATATGAGCTATCCTGCTCCTCCATTTCCTGAATAAACTCAGGGTGTACAATGTTAATCATAAGCTGCTCCAATGAATATAAACCATACCCCACTAATACCAGTCACCAGGGCAAACAGGCTGGTATTTCCAGAAGCCTATCGTCAGCACTTCTGTGCAACGCCCAAGAGAAAGTTCACAGCATGCCTGAAGATCAAAAAGTATTCTCTAAATAAGAAACCTTGATGAAAACCCACTTTGGCAGCTCCTCCTTTCCCTTCCCACTATTTCAAGTGATCTGCTGACCTCAACTCCAGCCCTATGGCACAGAAGCAAGGTGGTTATCTCAGCAATGCTGCAGGCCATTTAGAGCTTACCAGTTACAAGCTTTCACAGATCAAATACAGACCTTAAAGTATGCAAAAAGACAACTCCATTCTATATGCTGTGCTTAAAATACAATCTCTTGTAAAGTACATCACACCACACAGTAGTCAACCCAACATGTATGAAGAAAATACACATCTCCTGGTCTACTACAGATAGAAGAAAGGTTTCCTACCTACTGTAGCCATAGAAATACAGCTACTCGTTATGAGTAACTGGAGTTTGAAAGCTGGTTAAACACAGCTAACCTGAAGGAATGCTACGTTCTTCCCAGTGCTTCATAAAAGTCAAACCCATCTTAATCATCTCAGTCCTTTAAATTACAGCCTGCCAGTCCACTTTAACTCCTGTCCAGACAGAGACATGAAACACCACATTAAAGCTGCCCAAAAAGAAAGTTTCCCAGCCTCACTTGACCCACTGAACACACATCAAGTCACATATCTATGTACACATTAGGAGAACAGGGTGACTGGCCAACAGTGTTCTCAGCAACCCTAATAGGTGGGAATTAAGGTCATGAGTGAGCACGTGCAGTAAGCACAGCAATTATACAGACTTCTACTATGATCCATGAGACTGGACATGGCTTTATTACTAAAGATAGTAATTACTACCCATCACTAGATCAGCAATTGCACCAGTGTTTCATAACAAGAAGTTTGACCCTTTACAGCCTGGGGACACACATACAGCATCAGACATCCACCAGAGATAAGCTCAAGATCTTTTCTTTCATTTCACTTTAGTGGTGGGAGTGATTGCAGACTGAAAGGCAACGATAATGCGTACGCGCAATTTCTTCACATCTAGGTACACTGTGTCAAAAACACTAGACCACTCTCAGAACACACCTTACACAGTTTTTAAGACTTTTTTTTTTTTTGCCAAGTCCAAGCAGGCATTCTTCTGCCCTTCATTGGCCTACTAGTTTAAACTGCAAGAGCCAAGGTGGAAACAGATGTAAAACTTCACCTTCCCCACTGTAAGACAGATTACTTTCCCCCTCTCCCATCTGCACTAATTTTTCTCATTTCCAGCTTGCTGTCCACTCTGCTTCTAATTGCATGCTCAATTCTAGTCTCCCTGACCTGACAGTCCCAGGCACTACCAGAAATATACTATTTAAAGTAGGGCAAAAGGGAAGTTCTAGACCAAGTAACAAATGTTTTTCTTTGCAGCTGAGTCTCTGAACAAAAGGTTATGCCAGTCAATGAGGCTGTATGCATAACTTTTTTAATAAAAAAGTCACTACTTTAATTCAGTGTCATTTGCTTGTGTCACACCCTGGATGTTACAGCTTGTGCATGAACCTACTATGTTCTACTACTATGTACTACTAAAAGATAGGAAGTGTTATTCATAACCTGTGGTGCTAAATATTCTTGTTTACAAATTCAATAAAATAGATTGAAATTCACCAATTAAATAAACAGCAGTTAAGTCTTGAAAAATTTTAAGCAGCATCTTGTATATAGACTGCTGTGCTGATGTGAAGACTCAAGAGACTGTTATAAACAATTATATTAATTGTTAATAATTGAGGCCTGTATGTGTAATCTACTGACTGTGGTGATGTCCTTTTTTTGTGTTTTGTATCTTTGTATCCCTTGATTTATGTTCGCCTAGGCAAGTTTAAACCCTTTAGTATGTAAGAAAACCTTGAGCTTTGTTAACAGTAGGCACAAAGAGATAAGAAACCTTGAGTTCTGCTGAGCTTCGTGATTAAAACTGGCCAGGGTCAGCTAACTGGGAGAAAAGAGACAAACCACCTGGGATGACCCACACTGCGCATGCTTTAAGAGAAAGGTCAAATAGCGGACATCGTGAGGAAGACTAGCGAAGACCACCAGAGGCCTTAACACGCATGCGTAACGAACATTATAATATGTTAATGACTTCTCGGAAAAAGGATGAATATGTAACGTGTTTCTCGGAAATCTAATGCATATACATGAACGCTCTGTATTTAGTCTGTACACTAAAGCCTAACGGTGTGCACGATAGGTGGAGCGATCCCCCGTGCAACCAGCGCTGCTAATAAAGAATACCTACTTAATAGTTAAAATTAACTATTGAGTCAATGTCCTTTGAATCAATCTGGCGACCCAGATGGGACTTTCTCTGCTCGGCTGCAGGACCCGCTGAGAACAGGACTCCCTAGGGTACCCCCGGGATTTTCCCGGAGGGGCTCCTCGCCTCACTCGGATCACTGCGGGAGCAGACAAGAACACCATCGGAAAGAATAAAAGGTATTCTTTAAATTATTAGTTGGGGACCGGTCATTTGGGCTGTCCATAAGTCATAAGATTTACTTATGCAGGATGGCGTATGCCAGGTAGTTGATGCTCTTGGTATACCTTTGGTTTTGGTTTAATACGTGTCTGGACATTTTTGTTGCAGTATACTCTGTATGCTGTTGTGCACTTTGCGTGCTTTTGGTTTAGTGCCCATACATGTATTTTGGTTTCTGGTTTAGCTTTGTTTCAGACCTTTTGGCTAACTGAATGTGGTAAACGACTATTGGATTGGAAACGGATTACGGAGATCATCGTGAGTTTTGAGCCAAAATTGTGATAAAATCGAGTAAAAAAAAAAAAAAAAAAAAAAAAAAAAAAAAAAAAAACGGTGAATTGAATGCTTGGGTGAGTGAGAGGCAGCTGCAAAGTGTGTGTGAAATTCCGATCCGCAGACTCGTATCTCCGTAGGAGGTACGACCGGAGGTGAATGAAGTGTGATTGATTTACTGATGATTTGGGACGTGAACTTATACATTACTATTATAGTTATAACTTTGAGCTTGGTTATTTTATTAACCTTGTGTTGTTGTTGTTGGAAGAAGTTCCCTGTCTGGTGTATTCTATAAATGTGGGTATTTGAATGGTGTCTTCTGCATCCAGGAAATGAGTGTAAACCCGTATATATCCTAGAGTGTATGTGGTGTAAACAAAAGCTACAAATAGATTGTGGAAAGGATATTGAATGCCCTAAGTGTCGGGTCTGGGCTTCCTGGGACAAAAGAGAGAGAGTCACGTATATAGCAGGAATAATTTGTGGTTTGGAAGGTAAAAATCAGAGCAAGTAATATGGGAGGTAGGCAGAGCGGTGGAATACTGAAAAAGAGCCCCTTAGGTTGTATCCTAGCACATTGGAAGGAAATTGGGGGACCCCCAGGTGGGAATGTGGATAGAAAAACTCTGATAAAATATTGTAATCAATGGTGGCCCTTATATAAATTAGATGATGATGAAAAATGGCCCTTGAATGGGACACTAAACTACAATACTCTGTTGCAATTGATGCTATTTTTGAGACGAGAGGGAAAATGGGATGAAGTAATGTATGCAGATATGTTTTTCACTTTAAGAAATCATTCAGACTGGCAGAAGAAATGTGGCATTAATTTGGCCCCACAAGACCCTCTCGTGCTAGCGATAGAAAAAGAGCAAAGAAAGAGTACGGGAAAAATGAAAAGATGTTGCTCAGCATGTAGTATAGGACAAAGGTGTATAAAATTAAAGAAAAATGAAGAAAGGATGGAAGAGGACCTCGATCTCTCTCTTTCTGTATTACCTCCACCATCCTCAGAGGGAAATTCCATTGAGGATGCGGGTGCGGAGGAACCTGAGGAAAATACAAAAACAAAAGATTTAGGTTTCACACCTATAACGGCCCGTACTCGAAGTAAGATGGGCCCTATTATTCAGGCTCCTCTGAGACAAGCGGTGGGGGTTACTGGCCCCACTAGAATTAAGATACCATTTACAATGAATGATTTGGATTCATGGAGAGAAGTAGTAAAGGAATACCGAGACGACCCCGAAGGAGTTGCCAAAAGATTCGAGCTGATTGTTAAAAATCAAGACCCAGATTGGAAGGACATCGATTTAATGTTGGATGCCTTAACTGAGACTGAAAAACAATTAATAATAAAGAATGCACGAACTCAAGTGCAAATTCAAATAACTGCTGGGGTTTTACCCGGTGTGGTAGATAACCACATACCGAGAACCGACCCCAATTGGGACCCTAATGATAACCATGATTACCGATTATTGAAAAAATATCAAGAATGGATAAAAATTGGTATTGAGAATGCAGTACCGAAAGCAGTTAACTGGTCAAGCCTGTACGCAGTAAAACAAGGTCAGACTGAAACTCCCACAGAGTTTCTTGACCGGTTAAGAGCAGCAATGCGGAAATATACTACATTAGACCCTGTTTCTGAGGTAGGGAAACAGCAGCTAGTCTCTTTGTTCTTGGGACAATCCTCAGAGGATATAAGAAGGAAACTTCAGAAATTAAAAGGGACAGAGATAAGGGATTTAGAAAAGTTGATAGAAGAGGCCTGGAGAACGTATCGGAATAGAGAAGGGGAGGAGAGACGAAAAATGGGAACAGCTATTGCCGCAGCTACAGTAGCCGCGCTGGGAAGACAGGATAACTCCCTTCGTGGGAGGGGTCGGGGAACTGGAAGGAGGGGAGGCTCGCGCCAGCCCCTAAGGTCAGATCAATGTGCTTATTGTAAAGAAATAGGTCACTGGAAAGGACAATGTCCCAAGCTGAGTGGAGCACAGGCTGTTGTAGCCAATATCACCTCTGGTCAATGAGGGGGACCGGGGGAATCCACCCTAGCGGATCCACTGGTTAAAATTAAGCTAGGGAAAATAGAACAAGAGGTGGATTTTCTTGTAGATACGGGGGCGTCCTATTCAGTGTTAAATCAAAAGCTGATACCGGAGGATGAAGAGTTTGTGACTGTAATGGGAGCTACTGGCCAGCAGAAAAAGGCTTATTTTCTAAAACCGCTTAAATATAAATTAGGTAAACAAATGGGAATACATAAATTTCTGTATTTGCCCGGATCTCCGAAATCCTTGTTGGGCCGCGATTTGCTAGAACAATTGGAAGCAGAAATTGTTTTTGAAAAAGGAAAAATGAAATTGAAAATCAAGGAGGACCAGCTAATTAACATTCTAAGTTTAGCATTAATACAAACTAAACCAAAATTTGAAGTGCCTCCAGAAATCGTTGATCAGGTATATCCTGGAGTCTGGGCCTCCGAGGTTCCGGGAAAGGCTAAAAATGCAGCCCCCATAGTAATTAAACTAAAACCAGGAGCAGAGCCAGTAAAAATTAAACAATACCCCCTGAAATTGGATGACAGAAAAGGAATAAAGGAAATAATCGATAGGTTCCTACAGTATAAAATATTAATTGAATGTGAATCAGAATACAATACCCCCATACTGCCAGTTAAAAAGGCAGATGGAAAAAGTTATAGGTTAGTCCAAGATCTGAGAGCTGTAAATAAGATTACTGAAGATATACATCCAGTAGTTGCAAACCCATACACTTTGTTAACAAAACTAAAAGATAACCAAGTTTGGTTTACCGTACTGGATTTGAAGGATGCCTTTTTTTGCCTGACCCTAGCCACAGAAAGCCAGAATTTGTTTGCTTTTGAATGGGAAAATCCTGAAACTGGAAGAAGAACTCAGTTAACATGGACAGTATTACCACAGGGGTTTAAAAATAGCCCCACTATTTTTGGAAATCAACTGGCAAAAGAACTTGAAACTTGGGTACCTCCGGATAATGAAGGGGTTTTGTTACAGTATGTAGATGATCTCTTAATAGCTACTGAAACCAGAGAAAGTTGTATTCAATGGACTGTGAATCTTCTTAATTTTTTGGGTTTGAGTGGATATCGAGTCTCTCAACAGAAAGCTCAATTAGTCCAGCAACACGTGACCTACTTGGGACTCGTAATCTCGGGAGGACAACGGGAACTTGGGACTGAACGAAAAGAGGCCATTTGCCAAACTCCGGAACCCCAGACGGTGAAAGAGCTGCGGACCTTCTTAGGGATGACAGGTTGGTGTCGCCTTTGGATACATAATTATGGATTATTGGTAAAGCCATTATATGAGCTGATAAAGAAAAACCAGTCAAAATTAATTTGGACTGGAGAAACACGAAATGCATTTAAACAGCTCAAACGAGAGTTAATGAGAGCTCCTGCTCTTGGACTGCCGGATGTTTCAAAACCATTTTGGCTGTTTTCTCATGAAAGACAAGGAATAGCCTTGGGAGTACTAGCACAAAGACTTGGTCCCTATAAACGGGCAGTAGCTTATTTCTCCAAACAACTGGACGAGGTGAGCAGAGGATGGCCTGGTTGCCTTCGAGCTGTCGCAGCAGTTGTTATCAATATTCAAGAAGCCCGAAAGTTTACCATGGGACAGAAAATAACAGTGCTGGTCTCTCATACAGTTTCAACGGTCTTGGAACAAAAAGGAAGCCATTGGCTCTCGCCCCAGAGATTCTTAAAGTACCAAGCAGTGTTAATAGAACAAGATGATGTAGAAATTGTGGTTACTAACATTGTCAATCCAGCCTCTTTTCTTAGTGGGACTCTGAATGAACCAGTGACACATGATTGCATAGAAACAGTAGAAGCTATATATTCCAGTCGACCAGACCTCAAAGAAGAACCTCTGGAGGATGCTGAAAACTCCTGGTATACCGACGGGAGTAGTTTTATAAAGCAGGGACAACGTAAAGCAGGATACGCAATCACAACCACCCAACAGGTAATCGAATCTAAGTCTTTACCTCCTGGGACTTCAGCCCAGAAGGCGGAGATAATTGCCCTCACCCGAGCATTGGAATTGGCAAAAGGTAAAAAGATTAACATTTGGACAGATTCTAAATATGCATTTGGAGTAGTTCATGCTCACGGTGCAATTTGGAAAGAACGAGGATTGCTAACTGCTCAAGGAAAACAAATAAAACATGCAGAAGAAATCTTAAAGCTATTAGAGGCTGTAAAGCAACCAGAAAAGGTAGCGATCATGCATTGTCGAGGACATCAGAAAGGAAACACAGATCCAGAAATTGGAAATCGACTGGCAGATTATGAGGCTAGGCGGGTGGCAGAAGAAGCGAAAGCAGAAACATTATCCTTAATACCAGACGGTAAAATCCAAACTGTAAGTACAAATCAAAAACCAAATTATTCAAAAGAAGATCTAAAATTAATTGAAGATCTGGAAGGTAAACTAGAGTCAGATGGATGGGTTCGTTTAGCGGATAATCGTATAGTAATACCATCCAATTTAATATGGACAACAGTTTTAACTGAACACAATAAGACGCATTGGGGAGCAGATACCTTGTACAAGAGCTTAAATCAGAAATTAATAGGACGCAATCTGTATACAATGGTGAAACAAATATCTCAACAGTGTGAAATTTGTTTACATAATGACCCTAATGTGGCGAATAAAGTAAAGTTAGGAATAATTGGTAAAGGGAATTATCCAGGACAACAGTGGCAAATTGATTTTTCGGAACTCCCAAGAAAAGGGGGGTACCGATACTTGTTAGTCATGGCTGACACATTTTCAGGCTGGCCAGAGGCCTTCCCCTGCCGAACAAACAAAGCAAGGGAAGTAACTAAGATATTGTTGAATGAAATCATTCCTCGTTTTGGAATTCCAGCAACAATATCTTCCGATCGAGGCCCTCATTTTTGTGCCAAAGTAGTACAGCAGGTGAGCAAAACTTTGAAGATAGATTGGCAACTACATACCCCATATAGGCCTCAAGCAAGCGGACAGGTTGAAAAAATGAATCATTTAATTAAACAACAAATAGCGAAAATTGGTCAGGAGGCCAATCTAACCTGGCCCCAATCTCTCCCCCTGGCGTTACTTAGAATAAGAGTAAAACCAAAAACCAAGGAAAACCTAAGTCCCTTTGAAATATTGTACGGAAGACCATATCAGTTCCAATTTACAGGGGAGGATTTAACCCAACTAGGTACAGGACATTTGTATGACTATATGATATCCCTCCAAAAACAATTAGAAAATATAAATAAACAGATTTTGGGAACCAGGGCTAGAGGATTAGATCAACCAATTCATCCCTTTAAACCAGGTGACTATGTATATGTAAAGATCTTTTCAGGACAACCCCTGGAGGAGAGATGGGATGGCCCCTATCAAGTGTTACTGACGACCTTCACTGCCATTAAGATCAAGGAACAGCCGGCTTGGATTCACTATTCGAGAGTGAAGAAAGCACCTGAGAGGCCATGGACGGTCACCTCTACAGGACCCACAGGTCTGCGATTTTCCAGATCATGATAATAACTGAGTTATTACTTGGTCCAAATGAAGCTCGGTGGAACTCGAACTCACATTTCTCCTTGACACAAAACGTTTCCCAAATTCTGAACAGAACTGATTGTTGGATATGTACTCACATGCCAGAATATGGTGGAAAAGGGATCTCGCTGATTGGCATCCCGATACCAAGTAACCACTCCTGGGCCACTCTTTGGGAAAGTACCACATGGTATACTGGCAATGACGAAGTTCAGAAATTAGAAATAACTAGTCCTAAGGCCCAGGAGCCTTATTGCACGTGTGTACAGAGGTGTAATCCACCTAAAGGACTCGGAAAACTTGACTGCGTTAATGGGACGTATGTAGGGAATCACACAGTTTGTAATAAAACTATAGATATTGGAACTTCAACTTCCGTTAATACTACAGCATGGCCAGTGCCAGAGGGAAAAGGATGGTACTGGCTATGCAATGACACTGCCCGGAAAGTTTTACCAAAGAATTGGATGGGAACATGTACTCTGGGAGCTGTAGTACCGAATATGACTATACACAGTTCTCCACCAAAAGGATGGGTGCGAACACACTTTCACAGGTTTAGACGAGAAGTTGAAAATCCTTTAGTAAGGAGACCTACTGCCTTTCACAGCTTTGTCCGATGGTTCCTTCCATGGTTGGGAGTAAGTGAACTAGAAAAAGCCATAGTTAATATTTCAGCAGTAATAGAGAATCTTGAAAATAAAACAATTGATGTAATAAAAGCCCAACAATTGGAGATATCCAGTTTATCTCAAATTGTACAACAAAATAGAATGGCATTAGATCTATTATTGGCCTCTCAGGGTGGAGTATGCACAGTTATAAACACGAGTTGTTGCATGCATGTGGATCAAAGTGGAAGGATATCCACTGACTTAGAAGAAATTTGGAAACAGACCAAAATACTACATGAAATAGCAAAGGATGACACTTCGTGGGGATTTCAGGAATTATGGGATAAATTAACCTCATGGCTACCGAACTTTAAATGGTTAAAGCAAATATTCATAACATTTATAATTCTCATAGCCTTAGGGATAATAGTATGCGTAATGCTTAAGTGTTTCATGTGGTGTAGCCAGAACACCACCGAGAGCTATGAGAATTGGAAGCGGAATAAAATTAAACATCAAGTAGAAACTGGGAAATATTTCGCTCGGTCTCTTGAAAATAACGGAATTATATGATTGCAAAAGAATTTGCAAAGGTATAAAGAAAAGGGGGGAATGATGTGAAGACTCAAGAGACTGTTATAAACAATTATATTAATTGTTAATAATTGAGGCCTGTATGTGTAATCTACTGACTGTGGTGATGTCCTTTTTTTGTGTTTTGTATCTTTGTATCCCTTGATTTATGTTCGCCTAGGCAAGTTTAAACCCTTTAGTATGTAAGAAAACCTTGAGCTTTGTTAACAGTAGGCACAAAGAGATAAGAAACCTTGAGTTCTGCTGAGCTTCGTGATTAAAACTGGCCAGGGTCAGCTAACTGGGAGAAAAGAGACAAACCACCTGGGATGACCCACACTGCGCATGCTTTAAGAGAAAGGTCAAATAGCGGACATCGTGAGGAAGACTAGCGAAGACCACCAGAGGCCTTAACACGCATGCGTAACGAACATTATAATATGTTAATGACTTCTCGGAAAAAGGATGAATATGTAACGTGTTTCTCGGAAATCTAATGCATATACATGAACGCTCTGTATTTAGTCTGTACACTAAAGCCTAACGGTGTGCACGATAGGTGGAGCGATCCCCCGTGCAACCAGCGCTGCTAATAAAGAATACCTACTTAATAGTTAAAATTAACTATTGAGTCAATGTCCTTTGAATCAGTGCTAATATAGAATCATAGAATCATTTAGGTTGGAAAAGATCTTTAAGATCATCAAGTCCAACTGTTAACCTAGCACTGCCAAATCCACCACTAAACTATGTCCCTATGTGCCACATGTACAAGTCTTTTAATTACCTCCAGGGATGGTGACTCAACCACTTCCCTGGGCAGCCTGCTCCAATGCTTGACAAGCCTTTCGGTCAAGAAATTTCTCCTAATATCCAATCTAAACCTCCCTTGTGTAACTTGAGGCTGTTTCCCTCTCATCCTATTGCTTGTTACTCGGGAGAAGAGACTAACATGATGGACAATATTTCATATTCTTTTTGTAAAAACAGTATCTGTGTGAAGAGAAGAATGTTGCAGTCTAATTTGGTCTATATGAAAAGCAGTGTAATTCATATGGGCTGAAAAGTTGAGTTTATTATATCAAGAAAACAATGACTGGAGGAAAAAAAAGTCTTATTGCTTGACATTTTCACATTGCCTACACCAGTACTACTCAACATTTGAGCAATCTATTAGGCTTTCACTGCCAACTCTGAACACTGGAAAGCAGTATGCATCGCACTTCAAAACAGTTGGGTTTTTTTTTTTTTTTTAAATAAACCTTCAGTGCAAGTCAGTTGCTCATAAGCAGTAGATCAGTACATCTGACTACACTTGGAAAATTCTACCCTAGCACTGCTACAAGCCACCATAAGCACAGTATGCAAACATGTATCTACACAACAGAGAGTAGCTAAAATAAAGATGATAAAAGCTGTGTTAGTAAGAGAAGATGCATCAATCATCATCATCTTTTCATCACAGATGGCAGTAAATGTAATTCTAAAAGATCACAAAGCCTTAAAATTGACAAAGGAAAAATTAATATTCACTAAAAAGACACCACTCCACTTGACCCATGCTCAGGAAAACCAGACCAATTAACAGTGATAGACCAAGTCTTCTCACAATGCCAAGAGATACTTTAGTACAAACAAAGTAGGGTTTGAGCATGCTGCACTGAGAACAGATGACTAATATTTTGCATAGAGCCCAGAGCCCAAATACTCTGCTTTGATGTGAGATTAGTAAATATACTTTCACACAGACATTTCTGGGTTGAAGAAACTTAGATATTTCCTATACTGATTGCAAAGAAGGCAACACAATAGAAGTCCTCATACAAGGACTGAAAGAAAAGAAAAAAAAAAACACCCAATGTGTTTGAGCATTCAAGTATGTGCAAGTTTGCACATGTGTATACTTGATATATAATGTATGCTGTCCAGATATAAGAAGTATGACAGTTGAGATGTTTCTCTGTCTCATGCCCAAGATCCTCCACAAGAGTCATTCTAATTTAGAAAGACATACCTTTTAAAGCTGGCAGTTTTTGAAGCTCCCTGTTATTGCTAACATTAAACCTTGAAGAACTCTGCCGCTTTTCTTTCTTCAGTACTGTCTGTGGTGCTGGTACTTTGATTTTAGAGAGTTGTGCTGGGGGAGGAGTGCTGTTTGATTTTTTGTTTGACACCTGTTTAAAAAGAAATGAAAGCAGTTAATTGCAGCTGAACTTAGAAAATCTTCTAAAAAAGTTTTTGTTACAGAAATAAATGAAGCAAAATAAGCCTTTAATCAAATTGCTCTATTCATCGTCCTCTGAATGTATAGCTATCTATTCTTCTGTTCCATCTTTTCAGCATTCATTTCTGTACCACAGCCCTCATATAGATGGGAGTAGATCACCTTGTTACATGCACTAGCCCATTTATTTGAAGTTACCAGCCAACTGAAGACGAATTTTCAAATAATGTAGTTCCTTAGCTACTCTCACCTTTTCCCTGAGAAGTCTAGGTCTCCAAGGTATTTGGCTAACTTCAGCTTCAAAGGGATCACAGGACCACGTCTATTTACAGCAGGTGAACTTTTCACTGCCTATTTGTACTGTGCCTTGCTGCTAGAGTCCCAAGCTTCACGAGGGCATTCAGGCTTTGATATAAATCTAAAGGAACAAGTCTTATTACTCTAGTAGCTTCAGCAGCTTCTAAAACATACATGAAGATTTGTAGCAGTTTACTGCCTACTCAGAGCAAGTTGTTTTTACTGTAATAATCCTTATCAGATTTTCACTGTACCTCTGTATGAAGTTTATAACATAAAACCAGAGAAAATAGTTCCCACCTATAGGTTTCCAGTTTGCTGTTACTTCCCAGATTATACTCGACAGTGCTCTCCTTCAAGCTGAATAAAATGCATCATTAACAAAAGCCTGTCAGAACTTGTGATGCTGCCTTTCTCATTCCTTTTTTGAAGAAGGAAAAGCAGGTTTAAAGTAGGCAATAGTTAATTTTCTAAATATGAATAATTTCATTATGTTCTTTATAAGAATGATAAGACATCTAGGAGTGACCTACACTAAAAATACAAAAACAGCTGAGCAGGAAATCTTACTGCAAGTATTGTAATTCATTTCATAGGACCTTAATTTGCTGTAGAAGCCTTTCAAATTTGCAAACAATTTTACACATTACACACTGAAGCACACATATCCGAAAATACAACTTGGCACTTTTCTCTTGCAGAAAAGACCATATTCTCCTTTTCAGAAAGTGCCCACGTGGTAAGAAATAGGAAAAAAATCAGATGTGAATGGGATTCAGGATGGAAATCAAGTTGTAATGCTGCTACTTTGGCAGTTTGAATGAATTAGAGTTTTGTTAAGTATAGTAGATATGAAAGCAGTGTTTTGTTCCTGCATGAAATAACATAAATGGCATTTTCATAGGGATATGGCTAAAACAACAGAAACCACTTTTCTTCATGTTCTAAAAAGGATTTCCAGAATAGCTTATTCATCAACAACTTCCATACAGTCTAGGAGTGTACCCATTCAGTGCACATGGAAATGTTACCATACATAAATTTATCTACCTTTAGAGTCTCCAAGACAGTAATTTTATTCAAATTTTGTTCTAGCAGCGTAACTAGGAAAGAAATGTATATGCTTCAAGAATAGATTAACAGTCGTGCTATATTATATACACTGTACTTAATATACTGAAGATATGACTGAACACATTGTTTTCATTAAACACATTTAAGTTAACCATTTTGCAAATTTAATACAACAGCAAAAACGCTTACAGCCTTATTGAACAAATAGAGGGAGACAATACACTGAATACTAGAAGTTGTAAGTTACCAAAAATACTCTAGAACTCATTTCAGTAGAAGTGGCATACATCAGCAAGTTAAAAGCATTTATGTACAAGTAATACCTATTACATTGCATTTTTCAGACTATTCCACTTTTTAATCCCAAACACTAAATGCTTAAAAATCTTGTTGCTGAAATACCAGTGATCTGCAAGGTAAATTCTATCCATTAATTGAAGTTAAAAAAAGGCATTCCAAATAAAAATATGAATAGACTAAACAGAAAGAAAAACAGCACTAAAATTAGGAAGCAATGACTTACCAGGTTTTAAACTGTAAAAGCTAGTTAAGATGCATTACAAACAAGTACCTGTGGCGGAGTCGACCCTGGCTGAATGCCAGGTGCCCACCAAAGCCACATCTATTACTCCCCCTCCTCAACTGGACAGGGGAGAGAAAATAAAAGGCTCGTGGGTCGAGATAAGGACAGGAGAGATCACTCACCAATTACCATCACGGACAAAACAGACTCAACTTGGGGAAAATTAACTCAATTTATTACCAATCAACCAGAGTAGGGTAATGAGAAATAAAACCAAATCTCAAAACACCTTCCCTCCACCCCTCCCTTCTCCCCAGGCATAACTTCACTCCCAGATTCTCTACCTACCCCCTGCTCCCAGCGGCACAGGGGGACAGGGAATGGGGTTTACAGTCTGTTCATCACACATTATTTCTGCCACTTCCATCCTCCTGGAGGGGCACGACTCCTCACACTCTTCCCTGCTCCAGCGTGGGGTCCCTCCCACAGGAGACAGTCCTCCATGAAATTCTCCAACATGGGTCCTTCCCACAGGCTGCAGTTCTTCACAAACTGCTCCAGCATGGGTCCCTTCCACAGGGTACAGTCCTTCAGGAACACACTGCTCCAGCACGGGCTTCCCACGGGGTCATATGTCCTGTCAGAAAACCTGCTCCAGCGTGGGCTCCTCTTTCCATGGGGCCACAGGTCCGTCCTGCCAGGAGCCTGCTCCAGCACGGGCTTCCCACAGGGCCACAGCCTCCTTCAGGCACCCACCTGCTCTGGCGTGGGGTCCTCCCCGGCCTGCAGGTGGATATCTGCTCCCCCATGGACCTCCATGGGCTGCAGGGGGACAGCCTGCCTCACCATGGTCTTCCCCACGGGCTGCAGGGGAATCTCTGCTCCAGCGCCTGGAGCACCTCCTCCCCCTCCTTCTTCACTGACCTGGGGGTCTGCAGGGTTGTTTCTCTCACATATTCTCACTCCTCCCTCCAGCTGCAGTTTCTGTTCGACAGCGACTTTTCCCCTCCTTGAATGTTATCCTAGAGCTGCTACCACCGGCGCTGATGGGCTTGGCCTTGGCCAGCGGTGGGTCCGTCTTGGAGCCAGCTGGCATTGGCTCTGCTGGACACAGGGGAAGCTTCTAGCAGCTTCTGACAGAAGCCACCCCTGTAGCCCCCCCCCGCCCCCAAACCTTGCCACACAAAGCCAATACACTACTACTGCACAGGATTCTGTATTTCAATATTGTGCTTGAGCCTAATGGTGTTTTTCTGAACTGGCTATCTTCCACTGCCACATGTTTTTTGTTCATTACTTGGAACAGGAAAAGCTGCTTTCCTGTTTCCTCTATTCCCAAACAAATTCACAATTTCAAATTAACAAGTGCTTGCATGTGCTTGCACAGATGCGCACACCACGGTATCCTAAGGTAACACACACCTCAGGAAACCAAGCATTCTAAATAGCAGATAAATTCTAAAATTAGCCAAAAGTAGTTATTTAAGAGGATGGCTAATGTTTCTAATTAGAAATGTTGAAAGAAAGCATTTTTTGTTGCTATGGCAACTTCCCATCTAGCAGTGATGACTCCAGTGTAATTCTAGCCCTGAATCGCTGGCCAATTTAACCAACAGATTTCCTCCTCCCTCCTACCATCAACTATGATCATCCCTGCTCTTCAGTCATGCTCCAGTCATTCAGCCAGCATGTACCAGAAAGCTGCGAAAACACTTTCCAGTTCATTATTATTTGAATACTACACTACACAGCTGTACCAAATGACCTCTGCAAGTGGCACTATGGTGCTACCACAAGAGAACTGGCTTCCAGAGCTTGCAGACAACCAGCCCTTGGATAGAAGGGCACCCGGAGAAAGTGGGTTAAGTCAGCTTAAGCCCCACAGCTCAGCAGTTTTAACCACTCCTCTAAAAAGAAAACAAATTCAGACTAACAGTTCTGTGTATTCATTTGCTAAAGATTTCAAAGTAACATACTTAACTTTTTATGAAGGTACAGTGCTCATTAGTTCACATTGAAAACCTGTCATGGTTTAACCCCAGCCAGCAACTAAGCACCATGCAGCCACTCTATCACTCCCCCTCCTCAACTGGACAGGGGAGAGAAAATATAACAAAAGGCTTGTGAGTTGAGATGAGGACAGGGAGAGATCACTCAATCAATTACTGTCACAGGCAAAACAGACTTGACTTGGGGAAAATTAACTTAATTTATTGCCAATCAAACCAGAGTAGGGTAATGAGAAATAAAACCAGTGGTTGGGGTCAGTTCATTACATGTTGTCTCTGCTGCTCCTTCCTCCTCAGGGGGAGGACTCCTCACATTCTTCCCCTGCTCCAGTGTGGGGTTCCTCCCACAGGAGACAGTCCTCCATGAAATTCTCCAACATGGGTCCTTCCCACAGGCTGCAGTTCTTCACAAACTGCTCCAGCACGGGTCCCTTCCACAGGCTGCAGTCCTTCAGGAGCACACTGCTCCAGCGTGGGTCCCCCGTGCGGTCACAAGTCCTGCCAGAAAACCTGCTCCAGCGTGGGCTCCTCTCTCCACCGGGCCACAGTGCCAGGAGCCTGCTCCAGCATGGGCTTCCCACGGGGTCACAGCCTCCTTCAGGCATCCACCTGCTCTGGCGTGGGGTCCTCCCCGGGCTGCAGGGGGACAGCCTGCCTCACCATGGTCTTCCCCACGGGCTGCAGGGGAATCTCTGCTCCAGCGCCTGGAGCACCTCCTCCCCCTCCTTCTTCACTGACCTGGGGGTCTGCAGGGTTGTTTCTCTCACATGTTCTCACTCTCCCTCCGGCTGCAGTTTCTGTCTGTCCCACAACTTTTTTTCCTTCTTAAAAATGTTATCACAGAGGCACTACCACTATCGCTGATTGGCTCGGCCTTGGCTGGCAGCGGGTCCATCTTAGAGCTGGCTGGCCTTGGCTCTGTCGGACATAGGGGAAGCTTCTAGCAGCTTCTCACAGAAGCCACCCCTGTAGCCCCCCTGCTACCAAAACCTTGCCATGCAAACCCAATACAAGACCCAAGCTCAGCTTCTTCCTCCCAGTAACAAACCAAACTACTTCAGAAACCACAACCCCTGAGAATAACCAATGGACATTCTGCTACATCAGTGAACAATTCAACTTATTTGACACCAAAACAGTCAAACTACAGATACATTTTTATTGATTCTCTTCCCGTGACTAGAAAGGGAAATACCTATTCTTCCCCTTGTTCTGGCAAACAGCTCCCTCCTACCCAAATGTTTGTATACTCATAGACACATTCAATTCCAAAAGTGCTGATAAAGCCCTAAAAATGTGTAAAATTGCTCTGAAAAAACATCAGATTGAGAACGTGTTTCTTCAGATCATAATTAAAACCCAAACATCAGGTTTTCTGATCAATTTAGTTTTCAGAAGCTAGAGCTTTACATACTTTTATGAACATTAAGACAATCAGGAACAGTGTGATTCCAACTTTTAACTTCTAACAACTGAAAAAAATAGAGTTTATGTTCCTCAGTGCCCTTGAATAAGCCTAAAATGAATTCAAGAGAGTGAAAGGCAGGGACAAGAGAAGAAGGTTTCTTGCCAGTCGTGACAGTTCAAGATAGTCCTTGTATCCCTTCTTCCCTTAAGTCCTCCTGCATCAAGCAGGATGCAGTACATTCCTTGTCTTAACATCACTGTTCTGAGCAAAGCTGGATCCTTCATCCCCCCAACTTGTACACAGGGAAGCATAGGTCAGAGCACAATACTAAGTTTGTGACCAGGGAAGAAAGATATGAGTAGACCAAGCATATCTACAGTTACAGCCAATTTTCCTTTTCAAATTAAACTGTTCAAACAGCCCACATGTCAACTTTTACTTTTGGCCAGCCACCTACAACATAAGAGAGAGAGAGTACTGGGATCTGGAAGGAGGATCTACCCTGCATCCCCTGTATGTCAACAAGTCTTTCAGAAGACCCTATTCTTCCCTTTCTGACAGTCCCCCCAAAAACTGGTATTCAAGCTACCTTGACCAAACATGGGCAACCAGAAGAACTGTGTCTGATCTTACCTTTCAAAGCACACTCACTAATAACTGATCTAGACCAAAGCACACAAAGCCTTCTGCTCCACAAAATCAAGAGCCTAGCCAAGCCAAGCCTAGAGTGGGGTCAACTCTGTAACGATGCAGCAAGCTTTCATACCACTTTCTAAGATAAACTGGTCAGAGCAAGGTGAGGATCTGAAATTACAATAAAATCACCTGGATGCATCTGTTATTCAAGATTTAAAAAATTGGATGGCTTACTAGAGACAAAAATCAGATTACCGCCTAAGCACAAGGCAAGAGAGATTCTCTCTGCCTTAAGAAAATACGGTGCTAGGCAGCACCCCATATGGTGTTTCTTGATACAGATCAGTCTAACACTAATCTGCAAATTTCTTCCGTCTAGTGAGTATCACCACTGAATTCAAGGGCAGCAGCAAGCCACATACCAGCAAAAACCTTGATAAAAACTCCGGACTACAAAAGCTGGATAGGTGAACCTTGTACCAATTAACACATGATTAAGACTCCCTGTGAAATGCAGGTACACAGAGCAAAAAGCATAGAACACTTTTAATGAGAATCACTAGTCTGAATCTGAGAACAGAGGGAGAATGCTTCTATTAATACAGAATTAATCCCTTCCTTCTTTTTCTTTTGGTATAGTAAGTAGCCTCCATGGACTTATTTTTCATTAAGATAAACAGAGTTCTGATCTATAGCACCCAGAAAAGCTCATTTCTTACCAAGGCAGCCTCAGAAGGGGCTATAAAATCATTCTGGATTCTATACTGGAAATATACTTACAATGAAACTGAAATACAATTTACTGAAACTAAACAAAGAACATAAGAAAACATGAAAGGGACATTTATAACTTCATTTTCAAAACTGTATGAGGGCCCAGTATGTAATCAAAGTAATTCGGCTAAGAGGTTGAGGCCTAATATATAATCAATGTAATTAGGCTGAGAAGTTGAATTTAATTTAATCTCTTGAGATGAGAACTGAAATCAAAGATCAAGGAGTCAAAATGGGTGGAGAACAGTTAAGAGCCTTCCATGCAGTTTTTTCCCCTCTGCAGTAACTTCAATGTAGTGTGAAAATCTCTGAACACTCCAGGAATCTTGAACTCTGCCGCGGAGTTCTCCCCTTTGCGGATCTTCATCTACTGTTTTGGGGGTGGGAAACAGGGACAGATCATATCTGCCATATGGCTCAGTAGCCATCAACCTGGTAAACATATCTGCAGCATACCTGCAGGAGGTGAGCTGGTGGTGTTAGATTAGCAGTTGGGACCAAGGCAAGTCGTTCAAGACAGCACACTACCAGGAGAGCAGTATTTGTCAACTGATTTCAATGCTGTGCTGTTAACACGACCAGTTCCACATGCCTTCCAACAGGACAATATCAGAATAAACTTTTGTTGTTATGGTATGAAAGATATGGCCTGACAGAGCTATCCAGACAGCCTACAGAAATTCTAGTTCATGCAATCACTGGTAAGGAGTTTGTTATGGAGCAACTAGCTACAATCTTAATGTCAGTCAATCTACTGAGACTCAGTGCAAACTATACAAAGCTTGATATGGATTCTTAATCATCTGGACACAAACAGGGGCATTGATCCATAAACAACCCAGTTAAAAACAGCAGCAAAACAACATGCTTGCTGGTTAACCATTCTGGATGGTAAACAGTTCTGAGGATCTCACTTTGTTGAGAAGTCTCGCTACTACGCCATTATTGTTCACTAGTTTCACCACCACAAGATTGTTTGGACAGACAACTTATTGAGGAGCCTCTGGAGATGCAGCTTGTGGTGCTGAAGGCTTTGGTTGGTTTCACACAGACCACAATTTTGATTTCTATTGTTTTTCCTCAACAAAATCATTTGCCAGAATGATACCTGGATTGGCCAGCTAGAATGATCTTTGCAGCTACCTTTCTAGCAAGTATGTTTATTATAATTCAAGATTGTCTCAGTGATTGAGATACACTGGATAGTCCAGTGCTAGTCTCAGCATAACTTACTATGTTTTTATTTGGTAAGATAGCAAGAGCTGTATCCAAAAGCTTTGAGGATCCATGTTATTATAATGATAAACAAAAAGACTAACTTTTCAACAGGGTGGTGACAGCAAAATTTATATATTTTAGCACACTGTAATCAGTACTCACTGATTTACACTGTCGGACTCGTTTAGCAACTGTGATTTTGCATTTATATATAGCAATGCTACTGTTGGCTACTCTTGATGTCTAACTGTGGAGTTCCATTAGTGTTTTGTCAGAGACAACATGGAGTTTGTGGAATTGCATCAGTAACTGGGAAGTTCCCTACAAGCAGTGAAGGTCATCTAGCCCTCTTCACTGTGGAGGAGTGCCCACGGCAAGTTTTACAGTCACAGACCATTTTAGAAGACTGATCTACAACTTGCAGAAGCTCTTCCACCTTTCTTGCTGGCGTTTATTTTTCACGACACAAAGCATTGCTTGCATTTCCTGTTAGCTGCTACACACAAGGCTCAAGTTTTATCTTCTAAAGAATTGTATCATCACAGCTTTGTGCAACACACTTGACTTGCGACACATCAAACCAATCCCGGCAATTGCCAAAGATGTCTCAGCTTGGTGTACTGCACCCTTCACATTCTTGCACTGTAATTTTACATTCATACTTAAATATCAGTAGCATAAGGTTTGGTTTCCATTTGCTCCTTGTAAACTTTTTTTTTTTTAAACTAGTTTACTCCAGGAACAAACTGACATTTGATTCCTTTCAGTCAGAGATCAGATCTGCAGCCTGAGGTTGTAGAGTATTGGCAAAGATGATAGGGTGCCCAGTCTCAGACTAAAGTGGATTCATGCCGGTTTGCATTTGCTGAACCACCACCATCAGTGAGCACCTGGTACTTCACAAACAGGCAGCAAAACAACATTTGTTTAACGGATCTTCTGTAATCAATCTTCAAAGAAACAAATGCCCCCAGAAAAGTAAAATTTGTTACCTGCAACCATCAGTTAGCTAATTAAATATGATTAAAACTAGATAATGTCCTAAGTATTATTTCAAAACATTTGTATAAATACAGAGATGAAGAATCTGAAAAACAATGGCCTGGCTTAAATTACTTTAGTTCTTGATTTTAATTTGTAATTTCTCTCTGATCAGTCTGAACCACCCTTTTACCTTCAAAAAAACCCAACAAAAACTACCTTTGTGCTTCTTTTTATATATGTATATGCACACAGATATATGGACACATATACATGTAAGGTTCCCACATTTAAAGGAAAATACACACTAACTCATCTCATTTGCTTTAAGGCCCAACTCCTATACTCTACTGTAAATTTTAATTATATAAAGCTACTGACGAGCTAAGGCTACTGTATATGTGGCTTTACCAATGATGTCTGTGTTCTTGTGCTCCCTGATCCACTCCTAAGTTTCTCACTTCACATACGCATATTGAAATGTTTTTTTGCTTCACCCCCTGCCCACCAATTTGGTACTTGTATTAGATGGTATACAAGAGAGTTATAGTCCATGACAAGGTCCCTGGGCATTTAGTAGTATAATAACAACCTTGACCACTTCTAAAGAAGTGTTACACCAAATCATTTCATCTTTGGCTCTCATCATGCTTTTACTTTACATGTCACTATAAAAGTTTACTTTTCAGTACTTCAGACTGCTAAACCGAACAGTGATGAAGCAGCATATTAAATTATAGTCACTATAAAGGTGTAGCAAATGATAACATTTGGCAGTCATCTTTTAAGTAGTATATTATTCAGGAATGGGGCAGGATTTTTTTCCTAGAATTTTTTTTTTTTTTTAAATTGCCCCCCAAAGCCTGATGAGGAGGGGGACGACGACATACGAACAAAAAACCAAAACCTACCATGCCACTTGTAGAGTTACAAATTTATTCTGGCTTCAAATGAAATTGAGAGGGGAAAAAAGCCAAACAAGATTTAATGTTTGTAAAGTCTGTGAACATATGGGTGGATTCAACGGCTACCTGGTTTTTCTTACTATTTGTATTCTCTATGGGATAACTATACTAATAATTCTGTATTACACCTATGCATTAATAAGCTTTGCGAGGACTCAGGCGTTCAAGGAGTGGTAGGCCTTAAGTCCTACAAAAAAACCTGAGAAACAATTTGAAACAAAGGATGACAAGGATGTTTTCAGTTTACAAACTGCTGATACCCATTTTTGAAGGCCACTTTTCTCCTTTGATTAGAACAGCCTTTGCCTTCACTGCTGTGTTTCCATTCAGGAAGGATTCAGAGAGTTTAAAAGCATGATTAGGAAGTAGAGGATATCAAGTACTGAAACAAACCACAAACCAAAGACCTCACACACCATATGTTACACAAGTGGTTGTCAGCCTTGTGTAAGAACTAGAAGGGTACAGGATGCTGTTTTCAGAAGCATCTCCTTTTAGGTAACAAAATACTTGTATACAGCAGTGTTTGATACACTTGTTTAATCAAATCCATTAGTTTTAAAAGCATAAGATTAAAGTTACATAACAAGCACCGTTAAGGTAACGTCTTTCACTATTCAGGTACATTTGCTCTGGATGCAGAAGGAAATTCCAATTCCCAAAAACAATAAGGCAAGATGTCACTAAAAACTGGAAATAGGAAATTACAGAAGTTAAAAACAAAAAAATGCATAGCTGCTTTAAGAGTAATACATAGTGCATCTTTCTAGTCAGCAAATAGCATCTCATTTAGTACTAAAGGTGTATTCACTTGCTACACTTAAGTATTTTTCAATGGTTCTATCAACCCATTAAAAAAAACAACTGTAAAAGAAAATCAGAACTGCAAGCCACGGACAAAAATTACTTTTCAAATTCTTTTTTTTAAAAGAAGTTGGCACACCAGTTTAAAGACAAACAAACAAAAAAAAACCCCAAAGCCCACAGACTTTATTTACATAGCTGGTACAAGAGAAATCCATCCTGATTTTATATACAGTTTTGGTTTAAAGTCCTGTTTTGCTAATGTTAGAAGTAAAATCCCAAACCAATAGCCCTAGAAAGCTTCAAAAACCGAAGGTCTAGCACTGTCCGTTTATAGCCCTTCTGCAATTCAAGCTTGAGAGGACTAGTTGTTCAAAATTTCAAATTCATTTCATAATATGAGTACCTCTCTTCTTCCAAATGAAAGAAGACAAATTTCCAAATCAATTTTATCTACTGCATGGGACTGACTCATGAAAACACTGCTATTTCGCCTGTCAGTCCAGCTGGGACATATTACTGAATACATACTGAAGAAACAGCTAGAGTACAGCTAGGTTTGTTATGTGTTGTATACAGCAGTCAAACATAGCTTATTGATTTGGTCCACTGAAAACTTGGGGATTTGGGGATGCTTTATTACAGGCTATCAGCCATTCCTTATCTAGATGGCTATATAACTGGCATCAAACCGACAATATGGTAGGGAATACTACCAAAACCCTTAAAACACTGGTTTATGTTATAAATAAATTAATACTGAACTTCAGGCATTAAAAGAGATAAATCTGATCTATGCTAAATATATATCTTTGTAAAAGACATCTGCTTCTATGAAGAACAAATACAGAAGAATCTTCTGCCTCAAGGATGCTGAATTCAGTGCACCCAAGAACGTTGTGCCACTGAGTGACAGAGATTACCCACCTCACAATAATAATGGAAAAGAGCTTAAATGACAGCTGCTTTATACAAGTGACAATAAATATATATACACCGAGTCACATGCAGATACATATTAGCATACTAAACAATTAAAACAGGATAATCTCAGCTGATTGAAAGAATGTTCTGTGACAAGTAGATATTTCCAGAAATTATTTAGGAGCAGTCCCAGTCCAAATACATGTGAACAAAGCGGGGAAAACAACTCCAGAACTTTTGGAAAGGTATTCTCCTCTCCCTCGACCTCCAGAACTCAAGTTCCCCTGCCATAGTCCACAATGAGTTGCCTAATAAGTACTTATGTGTGCTAAGACTTCAAGTTGTATTGGGTTTGCATGGCAAGGTTTTGGTAGCAGGGGGGGCTACAGGGGTGGCTTCTGTGAGAAGCTGCTAGAAGCTTCCCCTATGTCCGACAGAGCCAAGGCCAGCCAGCTCTAAGATGCAACCACCACTGGCCAAGGCCGAGCTAATCAGTGACAGTGGTAGCGCCTCTGGGATAAGATATTTAAGAAGGGAAACAAAAAGTTGTGGCAGGCACAGAGACAGCAGCTGGAGAGAGGAGTGAGAACATGTGAGATAAACAACCCTGCAGACCCCCAGGTCAGTGAAGAAGGAGGGGGAGGAGGTGCTCCAGGCGCTGGAGCAGAGATTCCCCTGCAGCCCGTGGTTGAAGACCATGGTGAGGCAGGCTGTCCCCCTGCAGCCCGTGGAGGTCCATGGAAGGGACCCCAGGCTGAAGCAGGGGAAGAGTGTGAGGAGTCCTCCCCCTGAGGAGGAAGGAGCAGCAGAGACAACATGTGATGAACTGACCCCAACCCCAATTCCCTGTCCCCCTGTGCTTCTGAGAAGGGGAGGAGGTAGAGAAAATCAGGAGTGAAGCTGCACCTGGAAAGAAGGGAGAGGTGGGGGGAAGATGTTTTAAGATTTGGTTTTATTTCTCATTACCCTACTCTGGTTTGATTGGCAATAAATTAATTTTCCCCAAATCAAGTCTGTTTTGCCCATGACAGTAATTGAGTGATCTCTCCCTGTCCTCATCTCAACTCACAAGCCTTTTGTTATATTTTCTCTCCCTTGTCCAGCTGAGGAGGGGGAGTGATAGAGCGGCTGCATGGTGCTTAGTTGTTGGCCAGGGTTAAACGACGACAGGTTTTCAATGTGAACTAATGAGCACTGTACCTTCATAAAAAGTTTAAGTACATTACTTTGAAATCTTTAGCAAATGAATACACAGACTTGTTAGTCTGAATTTGTTTTCTTTTTAGAAAACAAAACCTCAGCTAAGCAACCTTCTAAGCCACATACTGGCCTAAAGCAAAGCATACCAGGATGGAAGACCATACATCTACTCTGTTTCTGAATCTCTCTTCTTGAGTATCAGCTACTGACCTCACAGCGAATAAGAAGAGAGGTCCATGTTGCTTCAAATGTAGCATGGCTCTTTCGGTATTACATCAAGTAATGAAGGCATAGCTAATGCAAGAAGAATTATCTTGTGTTCTTTCCCCTAAATATCTGCTTGGTGGGAATGCTGGAGACAAGAAAATAGGCAAGATAGACCTTGCTTTCAAACACAACTACAATGGGATTCTTTGAGATTTAAATGAAGATGTATTTACTTCAGTAGGTCACCTGTGTACTGCAGCTACTATTTAGTACTTCTCTACACACTTATGGGCTATTGCTGTAATTTTCAAACCGAGACAAGCATCAACTTAAGCGATCTTCACCCCCTTTCAGCATGGGCATCCTGATCTGGCATACCGGGAATCATTTCAATCCCTTTGCAAACTGGCCATACGGCTTCACTCAACTGAAATCTCATTTCCCTGACTGCAAGACAGGAAAAACACTTGATCATTTTTGTAAATATTAAGATCTGTTGTACTTTTTTATCTATAGAAGTCCAAGGCATCATGAATTTAGTTAAGTGCTATGAAAGTGTCTATAAATAAAGTATTTGTGGGATGCTGCTGCTTGTGTTGTCCCTGTTCTTTGAATAGCAGTTTCTAGCCTTTACAATCTGCTATTTGCATTAAATTCATTTGCATTAAATGCATATGCATTAAGTGCATTTTGAGGGAAAAAAAAAGTTAAATGAACCAGCATATTTCCTAATCCACGCATAGTCCAGAAGAGGATTTTTAAAAAGCCATGTTAAAACACATGTAAAAGGAAATATGAAGACAACCTTCTCTAAAGAAAAAAAACAAAACCAACCCTAAAAATGTATGCAGTGCATTCCAGAATATTTCTGTGTTTACTCATCTCCACTATGTTAACAAATAGTTTCTGCTCATATAGGCACCAACTAACATACATCATGATTACAGCCAGCCACAATAGAAAGCAAAGTCTACATTACTATTTGTGTGCAATTACTCTATTAAGTTAATGAGTCAAGCACTGAGGTGTTCAAAATTGTATGAAGACTAAACAATGCCCACTGGGAATGGCAATCATACTATACGTGCCAGTCACATTCCCAGTCCCTTTCCCATTCTGCCCCTACTCACATATGATTAATTATCATAGATAAGTTAACTGTACTTTTCATTGGGAATTCTACCTGGAAGGACAACTGAAAAAGAAAAATGCATGAACACTACAACATATTCTCCTATTGAGATTCATCTCTCTCACATTTTAAGTTAAAAAAAAAAGCTAGCTTTGCAAACACAGAAGGAAATTACAAACAAAACTGCATATACATTTTCAGTTAACATTTAAAGCTCTCCACTAATTAACTATGGGAGCTTTACACCCTATCCTGATGTACCAAGAAGGAATAAGAAAATCAGTTTTGGTCTCAGCAGCTTGTCATTCAGAAGCTTGAGAAAATAAGCAGTCAACAAATATACAGCAAAGATACTGATAATGATGAGCCTTACAGTTGCACAGGAACTAAAATTACAGCCAAGAAGTAGTACTCTTTTTAACATCACAGCAATATACTGTAAAGACAGAACGTATTACAATAAAGTACATCTATTTACACCATTATAAACATCTATACTGATACATTTCTTATTTCATTCTATGAGCTTTCCTAATAGCTAAGATCCCTCCTAGGAGCTAGGTTCCCTCCACCAAAACTCAATCACTTTATCTGAATTTGCCAAAATACTTCTACAAGTAGTTTACAAGTTTTAATGATCTTATTAATTTCTGACAGTAGCATGCATCTTTCTGCACAACAAACAAATGAGAACTCATTGAAGTGCATCAGAAAGAATATACTTAATATTCCCACCCACCTACCCCCAAGTAATTTCAGGGAGGGAAAAATGGTAAAGCTGGGTGAGTATTTTGTTCTCAAACATTATCTTTCAGTATCAAGACATGTAGTTTAGAGGCTGACATACATAAACTTTTCAGTGTAGTATTTTACATTCGGGCTGTTATGAACGTTTTAAAGGAAATTTCAGGAGCCACCTAAGCAGTAGATTTCCAAATGAAGCAAATCTGTTAATTCTGAGTTTCTGGATTAATGTGGGAAAGGGAGTGAATAATGATTTAATCAACCCCTTTCAAGTCACTGCACCTTTCTGGTGGGCAAAACAGAGAGCAATACAGAAGGACACTCCCCCCCCCCCCCCCCAATTCAGCATCAACCATAGATTAATCAGTCAAAATGGAACATTCCATTGTATACCTATAAAAAGGAAAATCACACAAAACAACTGGCAGCCTTTGATTGAACCTAAAGTCTCCTGACAATGTAACAGGCTACTGACACACCAACATCAACAGTTTGAGAGAAGAGAGCTCTGGGAATTACAAAGAATGATAAAAACTGCAATGAACAACTAGAAGACAAGCCCAAAACCTCACGATAAGACTGGAAAATAAGATAGATGTACACCTTATAAATATTCATCTATTTCCTTTTTGGTTAAGATTGTAGCAAGCAAGCATTTATTTACTTTAAATAAAATTAACTTCCTCAAAAGCATCTTAAGAAGAATTTTTGTCAACTATTAGGGTAGTAGTTCCACAACCACCTTCCCACAAAGCCACCTGTCATGACAAAATTATAACAATCTAGAAAAACTTAAAACACTCTTCAAAAGTCATGACAAATTTGCCTTAAAAAACCCTACATATTTTAGTAATATTTACCTCATGTTCTTGGTTATCTTGTCCATCTTTGCCACTTTTTGCACTCTTGACTGATTTTGCAGGTTCCTTAAAAAAAAAAGTTTGCAGTCTCAGTTACTTTGAAAAGGAGGTCTACACAGATTTTTCAAGACAAGAAATAAGGGGTTTTTTTAGACACTCCCTAAGAATACTAAAGTTGACAGGACAAAAATGATACTGTTTCCTTGGAAGATCTTAATGCTGAACTACCAGTCTCTACAAAGCTGCTTTAAACATTTTTCATCTGCAGAAAGGCTTTAGAATTTTATTTATGCCTCAAAATTCACCTATGAGTTTTCATATAGGTAAGCAGGCAGGGACAAAGAATGCAAGTGATTTGAACCATGTCTAAGAACTTACCCTTGCTGCCTTTGGTTTTTAGCTTGAGGAATATTTGTATTTAGTTTAGCTTTGAAATTAGCATCAGTGCAGTACACATTTTACACTTCATTATTCTGTCTGTTCTAGGGGCTAGAAAGTCTAGTATTAGAATTAGGCCCATAACTCAAATTTCTCCTTCCCAGCACTGTACTCAGCTTGCACCCTTCACCCATAGCATATTTAGCATATTTTTGAGATTTGTTATTCTCATAAAGTTTGAATGTTTTTAATATCAAAGGGGGCAAAGATATTGGGGAAAAAGTTAAAACAAACAAATTCCTGTGAACCACAACACCCAACCTCCCCACATCTAATTTTAAAACGATGTTGAAAAACTAAAAGACAAGCAGAAGTCAAACAAACAGAAAAGGTCTGGAGGGATGGCAGCTGGATGAGGCAGACGGTATATTTCACTGTTTCTGACCTCCACTTATATGGCTAATTGCCTATTACATAAAATAAAGTGCAATCCAGTTAACTTTCTGTTGGATTTAGAAGTTTTCTGCAACCACTACTTGTGCGAGCCCCTTTTGTGGCTGCCAGACAAATCACTCCCGGGAGCTCCGGGGAAGACTGAGGCAAAGCGGGGCCAAAGCTAGATCCTCTCCCACTGTGAGGAAAAGAACACGAAAAGATTTCGAGTGGCGATTAGTGCTCCTTGAGGGCTTACGGTGGTCCCTCAAGCACAACTTCAACTGCAGCCAGAGCCACGCAGCAGTGAAACTTCCCGGGACAGGGACCGAGCAAGCAGCTGTGGGGACAGACAACCCCCCCCAACCCCCCAGCCCTGCCGCCATGAAAAACAGCCCTCCCCCCCCCCCCCCCAACACACCCGGGCCGGCCCCAAAGTAAGAGACACCCCCTCCCAGCTCACCCTTCCGCCCCGCACGGCTGAGGACACGTTTCCCACCCCCTCCCTCCAGCGCTACCCCGCACGCCAAAACCACGGCCTCCCTCCGGCTGCCCCCCACTCCGCGCCTGCCCACCGCGGGCTCCGCGCCCCCGCTTCGGCGGGGCGGACCCCGGGGGCCCGGCGAAACGATACCAGGACCCCCCCACACACACCCCCCAACCCCGGCCGCCACGGCACCCCCCCGGACTAGGCCTCGCCGGGAGCTGCCCCCTCCCCAGTACTCGGCTCCCAGGGGAAGGAAGGCGGCCGGCACACAGCGGTGAGAGGAGGGGGCTGCACCTCGCCCGGCTCTCCCCAGCGGCGGGGAGCGCCCCACCGGCCCCCCTCGGCGCCGGGCTCCGCTCGCCGCTGCCGCCCCCCGCCGCGCTCTGCCCCAGGCCCCTCCTCCCCGCGGGGCCTGCGCCCCGCTGCTTCCCCGCGGAGCCCGACCCCCCCCGACTCACTTTCTCCTTCTTGTTTTTATTCGGCATGGCCGCCCCACGCGCCGCAGAGTCGCAACCCCCGGCGGCCCCGCTCCGCGCTGCGCCCGCCCCGCGCTGCCGCTAGCCGCTGCCCCCGTCCTCGGCAGCGGCGGCCTCAGCCCTCCCCTTTCCTCCCCCGCCCGCCGTGAGAGAGCCGCTGCCTCCCCATTGGCTGCCCGCGTCACGTGAGCCGCGGCTCCCGGAGCGTCACCTGGTGGGCGGGGCTCGCGGCGCCTTGCCGCCCCTCACCCCTCCTGTCACGCTCCCGAGCGGCGGTGGCGGCGGCGGCCGGGCCCGGGACTGGGACTGGGACGAGTGGGACTGTCCCCGCTCCGCCCGGGCTGCGGGGCGGGCCCCGTGGCTCCAGCCACGCCTCGGGGTGGGCCCCGCAGGCTGAGCCGTTCCTCCTCCGCGCCCCAGTCCCGCCGCCGCTCTGAGGGGAAGCAGCGGGGCGGGCTGAGGTGTCCTCAGCGCCCCGGGCCTCCGGCAGGATCTCCCTCAGGCGACGGCACCCCGTAGGAAGTGAGAGGTCCCTGCGGCCCCCCCGAGCCCGAGCTGCCTACCGGAGCCCGCTCTCGAGTGAGGGGTATGGGCTCCGCCCCTGTGGATGCAGGGAGAGGGGGGACCGCCGTGCGGGGTCCGGGAGCCTGTCACTGGAGAGCGGCAAATGTTCAAGGAAGAAAAAAAGTAAAACGATATAGGGCATATCTGAAGCATTGTGGCCCTCTCGTACAAATCCAGTGTGGCCATCATCAGTTTGAGGACTTCAGTATATACTTGCAGTATATGGATAAGGAAAAGGTGAGCTTTGCATAGTCGCAGCCTGATTTTATAACAGTTTCTTTATCCCTTGTTTGTTTTTAAAAGCCTGGGTGCAGATGTGTTTGTTTTCATGATGCCCACCTGTACCAGAGATACTTTTTTTCAGACAAATCGCTTTTTAATCTCTCAAAGCCAGAATGCAAAAATCAGAACAATCTTCTTAGACAAAAGAAGAAAGGTGCATATACTTCATCTTTACAAACTGTCTTTCTCACGTGGCCAGATTAAGCCCAAATTACTGTTAGCTGAGGAAAAAACCCAGGGAATACTGAGACTCACAATAATGCCAAGACATAAAGCATTTAAAATTGAGGTTGGATGTGCTTATTAAATTCTAATTGTGCTGTGCTACAAAACGGTAGAAAAATTACAGCCTAATAAATACCTGCATAAAAATGAAATTGATCTCTTTCCTTACTTAACCTGTGAGTATCAAAGCCAGCATGAGCAAGCATCTGTGCTTTCATTTTTAGGAACTGGGATTTCTAATAACCGCTTGTGTCTGATGTGATGGTATCTACCATCAGCTTGCATCCATAATATTTGAACACTTTGCTTTTGCTGTGGTGAAAGGACAAAGAAACTTTGCCTTTTCCAGGCACTGCAAAGTCTACTAACTATGGAGAGCTGCTTCCTCTCACTTCAGTCCCCTTCCTTTCCTGTTTCTTAAGTGCTAGAATACAAATCATGTCTGCCTCTTATCCTTTCCCTAATCTTCTCTGGTTTGAGGATTTAGAAATGAGGTGCAGTTATCACTATTGTGCTTCTGTTAAGAGCCAGTCATGAAAGAGTTACTACTAATAAATGAGACTGCTGACCAAAAGAACAACATGGATTTTGAACATACTAAGAGACAGTAAGGGAAAGAAATCTACCTCCGTCTGTAGTTTGGAGTTTGATCAGTGTATGAAAGGGTTTGTACAGCCAAGGATAAACTTGAGAGCTTCCAGTTCTTTGTTAGGTTTCAGCTTCATAGAAGCTTAAACTACTCTTAATTCCCAGCTGTTGTGTTCCTATCTCCCTCCTCTGCACTGATGCTGGTACTGTGCAGGTCCTTAAACCAGCTCATAGAATTGATCAGGTTGAAAACTCTCCCCCCAAAGTGATATGTTGTTTGGGGTTTTTTTGCCTTGAACTGGCACACCAACACCTGCTTCTGTAAACACTAGCATTGGCCAAAGGAAGGGGGTGGAAATATGTGGCGGGGGCGGGATGTGACCTCAACAGCCTAGATTTAGATCACTTTAAGCAGCTTAATGAGTTTCTCATTGGCTCTTGGCCTCCTTTGTGCTTGCTAGTGCTCATAGTTTTTCCAAATAATGGAAAAACTCCGTCAGTATTTTTGTTACCCAAGTACTTCTGAATAGCAGCAGCGAAAATTGTCTGTTCTTATTTTGCTGTTAGTTGGGAAACCTTGAATCAATACGTCAGACTGAATGCAGGTTCAAAAGATGGCACTGACTCAGTTAACATTTAGGAGGTTTTCTTTGTGACCACAGATGTAGAAACTCTTGTGAAAACTTGACTCCCCCTCACCTCACTTGCTGGGGAAAGAGTCTTATTCACCAGTAACAGAAAGCAATTGTGTTTTTCAAGGCCTGCTGTATTATATGAAATAATCAGTGGGTGGAGGTGGTTTACAAGAAAAATAGTTCCATCTGTATGCTCTAGTGTCTTCATAAAATATGAGAATAAGACAAGTGACTTACATTTTCATGCGGCACTAAGATGAAATCTTATTTTGACTACAGTGGCCCATCATTATTCTGCTACAGAGTAGAATTAAATATGTAAATAAGGTGATGTAATATGAGTGTGAATATGACTATATTAGTATTTGCATTAACTTCTGAACATGTTTCATGCAAACTAGATGTTTTCAAAAACCAGAACAGATTCAGACTGATTAGGCTATCTCTGTAATTAAAATAGCAAAAGCTAATGCATGTAGCATAGCTACCAATTTGCATTTTTTTACTGTATTGATTAAATTGTCTAAACTTGCAAAAATTAAATCACAAAATAATTTCAAGTCTTGTGTAAAACACCTGGATAATATTTAATAGCTTGAAACCAGGCCAAGTGTCCCATGTGCCAATGAAAGGGGAATATTTACACAGTCGATTACAACTGTATTGGATATTCTTTTTCTGTTTTGTTTTAATCCCTTTTCAGCAGTTAAGCAGTCATGCTCTGGCCTGAGTTTATTGAACAGATCACTGTCACTGTGATAGGGATAACATCTTCCATCCCCAGTTGTATGGTTTTACTGCTTTCCATGCACTCTCTCTAGTTTAATTGGGTGGTATGCCAGTTCAGCTTGCTAAATGGCAGAAAACTAACTGAGCAGGGAAGACAGGAGATAATGAGACCTTTTGCTAGCAAGCTGTTAATTTGGCTCAACTGAAACTATGCAACTGCACTTGTGGACAAGGTCTGAGAAGCCAGTGAACTGTCATCATTATACACAATTGTCAAATATTGGCAGGCTGTTTCTCAAAACACTTCTTTATTGACTGAAGCAGATCTCTTCTGTTTTCTGGCACTCTGTGTCAGACGTAAAGAGAGAACTGAAAACCGAAGCACCACTGGCAGTAAAGAGGCTGGAATAGATGGGTTGAAATTTAAACAATTTTTCCATGCTTGTGCAGGCCAAACTACTAGTTAAGGTAACTTTCCTGTCAGGAGTAGTCAAACTGCCAGATTACATCTGAAGGAACTAACTGAGGGAATAAACTACTTCTTCAGCACCTGCAATAGACTCTGATTCTGTGCAACGTAGCATCAAAAGGTGCAAAGCCAGTATATTCAACTTCACAAAGAAGCTTAAACATCTTTCAGAAACCTTCTCCACTAGCATGGATTTATTCTGCCTACCCTGAACTACATGAAATAATTCTTGGGCTGCTCTCAATCTAAAGAGTTAGACATTAATTCTCCTCAATTCTTTTAATATCCGTTAGTGTTGGATGCCCTGCTCTCATGATCTGCTGTGTTGTAAATGTTACAAAATAATTTATTCAAAGCTGTATAAAAGTCAGACTTTTTTGAGGTAATGAGTGACAGGTCAAATTTTAGAACTTCATGCATGTGACCAACATGATATTTCAGCCCAGTGTGTAACCACATAGTTACAAATGGCAATTATTGGCATCACTTAACACAGAACCAGCAGTGCACATTCAGAAACATAATTAATCATATGTATTTGTAATACTGTCAGTATTGGATACTTCTAGCTGTAATATTACTCCATATTTTTTTAAAAGTTGGACTGGTAAAAAATGAAAAAAATGCTCATGTATGATTATTTATACTATCTAAATCTCAGCTTTAAGAATTTTCAGTAACTATGTGGAAGTATTGCATTGAAATACAGATTTCTTTGAGTTTTGTCTGTTCTTAAAAATTTTCATTCTCTTTCTTGCCTCTTAAGTTTGAAGAAAAGATAAGATTTCATTTTGAATGTAATTAATAACATTTTCAATTATTTAGGTAATTATAGCATTATAGAAAATGCTTGCTAGGAGGTTTTTCACTTTTGTTAAAAATTCAGAACTCTCTTTTCTTCAGGTGAGGAGTGAAAGCTCATGTTAAGCCCTCTTTTCACTAAGCTCCCAGAGGCTTATTGGAAAAACCAGAAGTCAGCTTGCTTATGACTCTTCTATCGGGGAGCAGCAAGAATGGGGCTGCTCCATGAGAGAGAAAGAGCTGGGATCAGAGTGTGGCTACAGCAAAGGCCTCTCTGACCAGAGTACCATCCCAGTGGGGTCAGGATGGCGATAGTCACCAGTCTGAGACAAGGCAAGGTAGCAAGTCAGGGGTCCATCTAACAAGTCCACTCAGGAGCAACAGGAGAGAGGGCCAAGGACAAGAATGGAGCCAAGACTACCTATAATGCAAGTCCAAGCTTACAGGAGACAAGCCCAGAGAGAGGACTACTGATAACATAGGTCAAAGGTTCATCCAGGAGACTGGGGCCAGAGGCAAGACTACCTACAATGTATACCTAAGGTCCATCTAGGAAGCTCAGTCAGTAAGTCATGCTGGAAGGAGGCAGGGCTGGATACAGGTACAACTCTGACAAAGCAGGCCAGGTTTGGGTGCTCAGGCCAGAGCTTAAATGGAGCTCCTGGACCAGCTGGAAATGTTGCATATGGATGGTAACTGGCCTGGTATCAGACGCTGTTAGCAGCTATTGTCCATATTCATTAACACATTGATTCTGGATTTCTATTTGGGCCAACTTAATTTTAAAATGAACATGAAAAGCATAAATAATGAGCATGGAGAACTCAGGCAGAATGCTACTGAGGCCTTGTACTGGTTTTGAGTTACAAAGTACTGGATAGAGTTACATTTCTTCATAGTAGCTTGTATGGGGCTAGCTCTGTTTCGGATTTGTGATGAAAACAGTGTTAATAACATAAGGATGTTTTAGTTACTGCTGAGCAGTGCTTACACAACCTCAGGGCCTTTTCTGCTTCTCACACTGCCCTGCCAGCGAGCAGGCTGGGGGTGCACAAGGAGTTGGGAGGGGGCACAGCTTTGACAGCTGACCTCAACTAAGCAAAGGGATATCCCAGACCATATGACATGCTCAGCAATAAAACTGGATGGAGGGGTAGGGAGGTTGGCCAGGGCTGCCATTGCTTGGGGACTGGCTGGCCATCGGTTGGCTGGTGGTGAGCAATTGTCTGGGGGTTTTTTGCATCACTTGTTTTTCTTTTTTTCCCCTCCTTTGTTGTTGTCTTTTTTTTTTTTTTTAATTATTCTTAAACTGTCTTTATCTCAACCTATAAAATTTCACACTTTTACCCATTTGATTCCCTCCCCCATCCCACTGGGGGTAAGTGAGCAATTGCCTGTGTGGTGCTTAGCTGCCTACTGGGGTTAAACCATGACAGGCATCATTACTGAGATTCAGTAATATTCTAGACAAATAATATATGACAAAAATATCTAATAATATCTAATGATAGTTAAAACATTTTATCTGTTTGTGGCCACAGTTTGCACAGTGGTTATTAAGTATTAAAATGACCTACATGTGGGAATTTGGGTGATGGTCAAAGTGAAAGACAGGCTATTAAGCCAGATGAACTATTTGTCTTATCCAGAATGCCAATTCCTATGAAAAGTGCCTGCACTTGTGTGCTGGTACCCAAATTCCATAGAGATGGGAATTACAAAAATAGTAACATTAAAACACTTTGTACAAATCACTTGATGTACTTCTGCCTCAGTGAAGCAAATAAAAAGATCATGAAAGCAAGGCTTCACTGCATGTCATGTAGTTGAATCTTTCCAGAAAAATAAACTCAAAGAGGTGCAACTGTGCTGGTAACATAGATGAAATTAGGATATCTTCTTTCATGTTTCCACTATTTTTTGTGGTTTTATTTTTTGTATTTACAACGAGTTGAGAGATACTTTAAAATACAGTAATCTGTTTAAAATTTATTAGATCTGCCTAGCATTCAGAGGGTGTAAGGGATAAGTTTATTTTTGATAGTTCACCTCTTTTTTGTATCCAAATTGAGTATTATTATGGTGTGTTTTGGTGCAATTTTTAGCAGTCTTTGTTGATTCCAGGTTTTTGCTGCATTAATGCGATGTTCCTATTCATGTACTACCATTCCCTCTTCCCACATGATATCAAAGGGAGGATTAATTTTGTATCAGATGAGTGAGACTAGTAACGTAGAAAGGTGACTGCAGCCAAGACTCCTACATTTTCATTTTTATCACATTTAAGTTGGTATTTATAGAATGAATGAAGAGATCCAATTAATTGTACCTCCTGTTGATGCCATACAAGATTTTTTCTTTCAACACTTCATAATTTTTTCTGCCTTTTTTAGGATTTGTCATAGCTAATATAGCTATGTATTTTTGTCTCAGTGTGGGAAGAGTTGAAAGACATACTCAGAAAGCATACTCGGGACTTAACCCTGCAAGTACCATAAGTTTGTAGATACGTGAGTGTCTGCTTCCGAGAATGCTCGGAAGTGTCCACCTTCTCAGATGATGCATATACTGCATTTCTGATCTGCTTCAAGAGCAATCCGTGCTTCCTGGTCAGAATGTAAGGAGTAGCTCCCATCAGCACAGCTTTTGGCTTGCTCCCCATAGGGCAGGCTGCCTGCATCTACACTGTGCAGTGTTTGGAGGGATCTTGTCTTCTGCAGGCCTTTCCAGAACCTTTTTATGTACACAGCACAAATATTACTCCTCTGCTACGTTCACATCCTGTGATCTTGCCAGTTCTTACCGTGTTCCTTAAGATCGATGAAGTTTGTTTTTAAGTATTGCTGTGTGGGGCTACACTGAAATCCCCCAGCATCAAGCAGCCCTACCACATATCTTTTGGTAGTCAAGGTAATTCCTGAAGTCAAAGTTCCCCTCTCTTCAAGAGCTGCGATAGTCTAGGTCCTCCGCCACACTGACTTCCTCTCAGGACCTTGAAGTCTGTCTTTGCATGTGAGACATCTGAACAATTTTGAAAGGTTCTTTAATAATGAATACCCTTTTTTGTTTGTCCAGGATAAAAAGAGAAATGCTTGCAGCATACCACTTCTCTGCTACTATAGCATGTTACCAGAGAGGCATGTTACAGGGGCATGACAGGCAAAAGGCTTGCAAGGATGATGTTGGAGTATTGGGCCAAGTGGAGGGAGACTTCATACTCAAACCATTTCCTAGAGCTATCTAGCTACTGAATGGCTTCTAGGTTTTGTCTGAGAGGAAGCCTTGTTATTTTGCCTCAAAGGCTATTCCAGGAATAATCAAGCATGCACACAGAGTGAATGCTAATGAAGAGGACTTTGGAGCAAAACAGGTGATGATTCAGTCTGATAGTATAGGTGCACTCAAAATCTCCTTATGTGTTCTGTTAGCAGCCTTGGTCTGTAATTCAGCTATAGAGTCTACCGGATGGCAAAACTCATGAGTTCATCATTCTAGATTCAGTTTTTCAACATAAGAGTTACAAGAATTTGGCAACTTCATCAAACCAGAATATTTTCGCTTAGTCACATTTTAGAAGGTGTCAGCTCCATTTTTACTGAAGGTTTAAAAAAATCAGATAGTCTGAGAGAATTTAGACTGAGCAATTAAACATTGGCAAAGGTTATAAGCATTTCAAACTAGAACCTTATAATAGGAAGTGTTAGGCAAACTTAACTACAGATTTCTCTTCCGTCTGTATTTATATCATGCTGTGTACTGACTGTCTGGTATGCCTGTACAGACTTTGCCCCAAAGTTAACTTTGTCTGCACCTTGTGTTCAGTATTTATTTTAAAAATTCTGCATAGGTATGAGTTGTATTTACATTTATATCATCCTTTCTTAGGCATCTTAGGATTTCTTTTGAACACCAGGCAGGTGATTAAAAGTACTGACAGACAATAACATGGGAAGACAATTACTAAGAAGTCAAAACCCAAGGCCTTTGACACAGATTTTTTGCCTGCATGCCTTCCACAGAAGCATGACACATAATCTTTATACTTGATGCATTCCCTTTGCAAAGAGATTCAAGGTTTTTTTAATTTTATGCTCTTTTTTGCTGTCCACAATTTTTTTCTGTCCATGAAAATGGCATTTATTGATGTGAGCATAGCTGATTAATCACAGCTGTTCTTACAGATTTTAATTTCCACAAAACAGCTCGTGTCTCCAGCATGCTGTATGTCTCTGCTTTTGCTTTTATTGCTATCCTACATGTTCCTTTCCAGCTTTATCAGAAGACTTTCTTCATATGTTTCTTGACTGCTTAGAGAAGTGTTCCATATACATGTAACATTGATTCAAGAATCAATTGCAAGAGCTGTTTTTCCCTCCCTTTCACAGGGGCTGCCAAGATAGTTTTATGGGCATCCGTTTGCCTATCTTGTGTTTTTTTAATTTATAGAATAAATGCCCAGATTACTTCATGGACTCCTTTGTTTTTGTTTCAAAGAAAGAATTAGCAGACATTTGAACTGAAGTTAACTGCTTCTCAATATATATTGAAATGTAAAATCCTTGTTATTGGCATGTAAAAGAAGCAGATTGGTAACTGCCTGTCCATAATTCCCATGGCACTTTAAATTTAAAGCTTATTTCACATATGTAAAGAGGATAATGGTAATAAGGTAAATAAAGTGTGTAAATAAATGAAATAAGGTATGTAAGATATATGTAAGACATATAAACAAAGGATTCTTTACATACATCTATGTAGAAATCCTACTCCTCACCCCGAGTTAATTGTATTTTTGCAACTGACTTTAATAAATTGGATTTGAATTTTAGTTCTGCTAAATATGTTAAGGCATTTTGTCTAAATGTTTATCTAAATGTTAGAAACTAGATGAGCTAATAGCTAACCTTTTAAGATTTTTATTTATTTATTTATTTACTTGTGTTACGGAACCAACCAGAGGTTTTCACTCAAGACTGAAGTATCATGGCACTGTATATGAAATGCTAGTAAGGAAATGTCCTTTTCACAGAAAGGTCTGGTTTTGCTATGTACTTCCCTAATGGTATGCTTCATAAATAGTATTATTCAATTAAATGCTAAATCAGCTATATGAATAAGTTGTGGGCTTGAAGCCAGAATGAGAGGAAAATGATCAAAAGCTGTACAATTAGAAAGAAAATTTACTAGGTATACATTACTTATGAGAGGCAAAGGCTTGATAGTCACTCAGATGAGTGTGTTCAAGCTTTGACTGTGCATTTCCAGACTGCTCCGCTGTATGTAGGTCCTGTGTCATTTGGTCTGAAGAGACAGAGTTGATCATTTATGATGTTCACCATTGCGTTCCTGTGCATGCTGTTGGCTGCAGAAGCTGGTATACTGTATCCAGCTAGCCTGACAGGCTCTTGTAGGCTTGGGTGAACCTTGAACAAGTATGGTACAGCAGGTATATTCAAGATCCTCTTAGCCAACTTTTTGATTATTCTGTAAATGCTACAGAGGAAGTGGATTTCTGAGAGGTGGTAAGTTCAGTTGCTTTGTGTTCAAAAGGTCTTTTTATGGTCTAACACTAATTGCTACTGGTAAACACTGATGGCTAACAAAAATGTCTTAGAAAAAGTCAGGGGCAATACTCTGTGAGCTCAGCAAAGGACTGGGGTTTGGAAGATCTGGATTCTATTCTTAATTTGACCATTGATTTGCAGTGTGGCTTTGGCAAGTTAATCTCTGTTTCTGTTTCATTTTCACATCTTTGATCTCTCTTGTCTATCTTTACTGCAATTTGTCTTTACAGTGTCTAGAATAAGGAGGGAGGCAATCTTGACTGTGATTCTAATAACGGTGATAACAAATAATATTAAATACAAAGTAAGTTTCAATGATTCTATTGGAGTATGATTGTAATGGGTTTTTATAGGTATACAGGGATACAGATTTAAGTTACATGTTCAGCCATCTTTAACCTAAAGGATTGAATCCTATCAGAAAGCTGTCTTTAGCATCTGTCTTCATGTTCTGTACTGAGCTGAGAGAAATTAGACTTCAAGATAATGTCCATGGATGTCAAGGAGGTAATACAGTTGTATTTCTAACAATTCTGACTCAACAACTCTATGACCTACAGCTAAATGTCTGCAGCTCTTTTACACGTATAATTCCCTTTCATGCCTGATACATATTCAAAAACATTCTCATTAAAAACACTTTCATATGAAACTCACCTTACGTTTGAAAATGACTGATTAATTATTTCTCAGATGGCTATTTCTAGGCTTACTCCAAATATACCCTTATGGTATTTTTCTTTTCAAAGGAAAAGTGCTTCTGCATTAAGACCAATTTTGCTGTCAGATTCCAGGTGATATAGGCAGCCTTTAGGTCTGATTTGAAACCCTACTAATTTCAGTTGGGTTCCCTACTAATTTCAGTTGGGTTCCATGAAAATATGTGTGGTTCTGTTCAGTAAACACGAAAAAACCCTATAATAAATTAAAAGCTCATGGAGACCACTGAACATGGTAAGTTTTACTGAGAACAGTAGCTGCCAGCCTTCTCTAGGCTTCCTGCAAAAGGTAGTTACAATCACTTGATTTTTATCAATTTATTAATGCTTTTTTGACAATACAGATATTTTGCATCCAAACTGTATGTTTGTATCACTACTGAAAATTCTTGTGCCTTGAGCGTACAAAAGAAAAACACATTGCGTCCTTCATGCCGAGCTTTGTGAAAGCAATAGTCTGTCTCATTACCTTAGTTTTTTCCATTCGTCCCAGGTTGATTTTCTTCTCTGTTTTTTTGTTTAAAAGTTAATTTAGTCATTGAAAAAAATACCTGATAGACACTAATGGAAACTGACCACTGAACAACTGTAATATGTGCTAAGTCCATTGTCCCACTTGCACCTGGGTTTCAGACTTGTTTTGAAGGGCCGAACCTTTAGACATAAAAGGATAATCAAGTCTTCCGGCCTACTCAACCTGAGCTTGAAAACAGCATGCCAGCTTTGTTAACCAGATTGTACAGGAAAAGCTAGACTAAGACCAGTTATTACATACTGGCTATTGAATACCTGTCAAATAGTAACTTTCGGTTATAATCAACATAAGGCAGATCTGAAGCAGTTACTTTGAGATGAAAAGCTGTGTATCCCATTACCAGTCACTTGAGCCTTTCGGTGTCCATCTGCTGATTGGAGAAGAAAACTTCATTAATAATGTATTCACAGATTGTGCTCTAGCTTTTATGTTGCTGTTAGTTCTTCCAGCATGAGCTATCTCAGCATTATTTAGCTTCTGAGCTCTAACATCTCCTTAGTAGCCATGGCAAATTGCTTGGTATTTTCCATTTTAGGGGATAGAAGGCATTAAAACATATGACCTGACATTAAAATTGATCCATGAGTATGAGATTGCTTATTTTTTGCATAAGAATCTATACTACATTAATATGTTTTATCACTGCCTCAAAATACTTCTTCAAAAGAGAGATTCTGAGCAAAAAAGAGTAATTTCTGTCATGGTTTGTTACAACTTACACAACTACACTAATCTAGTACTTGATAATATAAATCACTTAATGCTATGAAATGAGTAAGGTAATGTTTTGGACTTAGGGAGCTGAATGCCAATAAAAATTGGTGCAGCTATCAAAGTCAGTGGAAATGTCAATGCCAGGAAAATGGCCAATAATATCCAGAAAATTTTGTTTGGTTTGGACAGTGTTTTACCATTTTTAATTAACAGTTCCACCAGGCACAATAAAATTATTGCATTAGAAGTTAAGCTATTCAAACCCATAATTTATAGTCTTATCATTTGGTGGAGTTGTTTTGTTTTTAAATTGCTGAACAATATGATCTGAAAAGTTGTCAGAATTAAAGCCTGCAGACAAAACAAGACTGTATTAGCTGTTAAGTTCTTAATGTCTCTGAATGTCTTGCTCTTTGAAGTATTGATCTTTTTTTTGCCTTAGAATGGGCAGTTTGTATACATTGGGAAAGTAATTATGTGCCTGGGAGAAAATGGCATGCAGGTGTAGTCCTTGATCCAAGACATTTGCAGAATAAAAGTTCTTTTTAATATGTGATTTTTTTTATTTTTTAATTTTTTTTTAATATCAGGTAGTATCACTGGCCAAAACACCCAAAGGCTTGGGCGTTTATCTCTGATACAGGTCTCTGCAGTTTTCATGCCCTTGTGGCTTTAAGATCGTATTACTGCAGTACACAGGGACCGAGGAGCTATAGCTATGGCAACCAATGCCTGATAGGCAACTGACAGCATGAATTACAGAATCTCTAAGGATTTGCTGCAGACTGGTCTCCCTGCTGGTCTGACTGCTCTTTTTTTTTTTTTTTTTTTTTTGACCTTCAGGACCAGGACCAGCATCGAGGCCTTTTCTGTTCTAGTATTCGTCCTTCTGTAAGAAACTTTAAAGAGTTTGAATAGATAAACAGGTACAGATGGATCTTAAACAGGTTTAGGAGGGGGGTTTTTTGCAGTCATATTAATTCTTTCAAGTGAGACAAACTGTGTCTCATTTTTGCCTGTATCTGTATTTCTACATCTACTGTAGCACTTTTACCAATACAAATAGCCCATTCAGAAGGGTATTTTTCACAACCCTGACTGACTTAGTGGTGTAAGGAAGTCCTGAAGTCAAACTCAACCTCAGATATAGCCTTTGTATTAAAGATGAGGTGGGGAATAAGATGGGATATGAAATGTTCTTGTTTTTATTCTTTAGGTTATGCAAAGAGTGTCTGAATTAGAAAAGTGAGTTGCAGCCCTGACGTTAAAAATTCAGGTCCTCCATAGTCATTAGCAATTGGAGTACATGTTTCATAGCAGTATCACAAAAGTCAAGAGATTGAAAGGTGAAATATAGGAGAAAATAATTTGGGTTCTTGCTTTTCTTAATACCTCTGCAACTTCCTGATTAAATTTTAAGAAAAATTCAACTCATACCCCTGGTTAATGTGTGAGTGGTCTTGCTCTCGAACCTGAAATTCAGTTTCAGGTCTCCTTACCCAAACAAAAGCCAAAAAAAAAGTCTTAATTCTGGTTAAAAATATTTCATAGATCAGAGTTTAGTATCTCTGTTGACAATGTATTTGGACTTTTTTTATGAAAGCTGTTAGACATTTCTGTAACATAGCTGTTATCTATTCACAGTTGCTTAATAATGTACATTTAAAAACAAAACTGAATGTGCCTAGACACTTCAGCCAAGTATCTTGTTAGTGCAGATATAATAATAGTATGTAATAATAATAGCAATTACCTAATTTAGCAATCCAGGACACATGTTCTGACATTACAACAGCTATTTAATTGCATATAAAGGTTTCAGAGAAGATGAAATTAATTTGTAAGAAAATCAGAACTACAACTTAAAACAAGTTTCAGCAGTCATAGGAAAAAAAACCTTACCTGAGCGAAGCACTTCATAGTATAGAAGATCTGATAGATTTTGTGGACTTCTTTAATGTGGAGATCACATGCGGAATTTTATTACTTAAATATCATCTGTAAACAGTAAACTGTAATGCTTGATTATTAACTTATGTTGCTACAAAAATCTACTAAAATCTACTAAAACAGGAGTAAAATATGTTTATAAAAATAACCACAGTAAGGTGATTTTATCTCTACAGACGTAAGGCATAAAGAAGCAGTTCACAAGGAAAAATCCCTGTACAATGTTATTGGAGCTTGCTGGATTCAAAATTACTCAGATTCACTCAATTTTAAATTAAGGTGACCTAATGAAATTTAATGAAGTTATAATCCTAACTGAATTTAAATCACTCTATTTGGAAGACTCATATAATGCTTCAGTTGTGGAGTGGCAAAGCTGAAGAATTTGGTTGGGTTTTTTTTAGTAACTACTAGTTACTTTTTCTAGTGACTCCTTTCAGTACTGTGAACAAATGTTCAGAAATTGTTAGGAGACTTCCCAATATTCAGTGTTGCCTGATGTTATTGATGAACTGACAGCTAAGAAGAAATGAGAGAATTATTTACATGGTGATTTTTGCACAAGAGCATAGCAAAAGTGTGCTTAGTGTATCTGTTTATAACTAAAAAAAAAAATCCAAGGAAGGTGACAGTTTTTTTCTTACTTTTTAATAGCTTTTGTATATACCTTGTATATACCTAGTTCAGATTACTATTACTAATGACACAAGTGGACCAGTCTGATGCAATACTATTTTTCCAGTTTGGATTGTTTTTAGTAAGATTGTAAGTGAGTAGAGATTTTTGTCTCACAACAGTTTAGGATCATAAAAGAATTATAAATATGGGGGAAGGGTGGAATATGCATGAAGAAATAATCCAGGATAGCCTATTGCTCTTGTCAGGTTTTCTTTCCTAAATAATCTATGACAAACACATTTAAATTTACTGAAAAACCTTTGGTAAAGAAGGTTTTACTGCCTTCTTAGCAGGTCTGTTCCTTCGCTTCCCATCCACTGCAGAATTATCATAATGTATGTTCTAATTCTTCTTAACGTAAGATTTACTTAATGTTTCCTGTGCTGCTTCTAGTCCTCCTTCTAGTGGATACATTGAACAGTAGATTATCATCTTTTTATAACTACCTTTCATGTATCAAGAGAATTATCAAGTCCTGCACTCTTTCAGATTCTTTACCTCTCTCGTAGGCCTCATTTTCTAAGCCACTTTTACTGTTAGTTTTCTTCTCTGGGTGGAGCTCTTCTATAAATACTAACAATTACTAAACCTATTGACTTTTAAAATTAAAGCAATACAAAATAACTGAGTAAATACACACATTCATTTAAGTATTGTCATGTTAGTAATATTAACATGTATTGTGAACACATAATAGACATAAAGGAAAAATGCTCTCTAATTCTGAACGGTATAATGTTCAGTGTGTCAAGCATAAGTCTAAATGAGTTGACTGTGTTCCACTGTAGATTTCAGTAGCTGAAAACGAGTGTGTAAAATATATTCTGGCCTTCTGTTGAAGAAGAATGTCCACATCATCACCAGACTAAATTTAAATTTCGATTTTTTTCTAGAAATTAGAATTCTTATTCTGAACATGGAGAAACTTAGAGCTGTACTGCATCAGGTAGACCTGCGGAGGAGGATTGGGACAGTTTCTCCTCCTTTCCTTTCTTATTCCTGATGACAGCAATTTACTATGGCTTTTTATTTGATACAGCGTACTCCTCAAACTTGTGCAAGTTTTTTTTCTAAGTTCTGTCCGCATGTCTTAATTGAAGTCTGCAGCTGATTTGTCTCTGCTTTGCCCAAGTGAAGGTGTAAGCAATGTATTACAGGAGTAAGTTTCTTATTCCCTGTTATTGCCATAAGTAAGTATACCTGAGCTTGGCCTGATGTGGTTCCTAGTCCTCAGTAGACTGTCAGTCAGTTTTCAAGTCTGATACCTGTAACTCTCACCAATAGCCTCCCTTTTCATGAAGCAAAGGAAATTACTTTAATACTACGATGAACTGGGAACATTCTAAAATAATCAAAACAAAGACACTTTGAATAGCACAGAATCCCACAGGCATTTCATCCAGATGTATGTTGAACCTTCTGTGGAGGTAGGCTTCTTCAAGAGCCCTTTTTTATTGTATATGACACCTGTCAGAAGGAGCTATACCTGCTTTTGGAGTCAGTATTTATGTCATTAATTTTTAAACTCAATAAAAAATTAATTATTTCCATCTGATTACTGTATTAGCTACAGCAGAAGTGTATGATTTTTTAAGCAGAGAAGCACTTTTTCTAGACTCTGATTACAAAGCAGTTTAATTTGAAGCAGCTTTGGTGCCACACATCGCTGGGGCGGTGTATTCCTGCACTTCGACTGTGCTGAGCACTACCTGCTTGATCATAGTGAGTTAGTTTAGAGAGCTAAAATGGGAGAAAACTTGCTAAAGCATGTGCTGTGAAAGGATCAGTACAGAGCAAGGGAGATCGCAGGACAAGAGAGTAGAGATGTGGCAGGAAGTAGTTAGACCAGCTTAGATTGCCATGATCTGCATCACATTTCACAGACATCTCAGAAATAGATCATGTATTTCCAGCACCACTACAATAAAATTCAGTTATCTGCTGTATGTCAGACCACTGCACAAGAGCTCTTGTCTCCTCCCAAGAGATTCCCAGGTAGCACACTCAGCCTGAGGTAAATTAATTTCACTTACTTGAAAACAAATAGCATATTAAATACAAACTAATAGTTACTAAATACAAACTAATAAGCAATTATACCATGTGATTTTTCTCTCTAATTTTTACAAAAAAAGTCTTCAGGGTTTGTTAAGAAAAAAAATCCTTAACTTAAATATAAATGTTCTTTTTTTTTGCTGGCTTTAGAAAATAAGCAACTTGAACTTTACAGTAATTTCATCTACTTAATGTACTTAATGTGGGTGCATAGTAATATGACAACACTATCCTCTAGTGGCAGTATGTGTTAACACAAGTCTCAATCTACAATGTGAATTGGTTTATGTGTCTTGAAAAGAAGGTATGTTGGCCACATTATTATTTATAAATTCAGAGTTTTGTTTTACATAACATAACAAGGAATAATTAACCAAATGCTGTATACGTGATGATAATACTTCAACTACCAGCATCAGCTACACTACGTATATTTTTACATGACTATAAAACAGAGTATATATATGATTTCTTGTGATCTTCCAGACTATCAAACTTCTGTAGTTGTATTCTGCTATGGTAGCTTTTTCATAGGTATGTCGTTTAACATGGTAGGATCACTAGTTGCTTTTTAGTCTACTCTTGAACTCTGGCATTAAAATCTAACTCTCATGGTGAGAGTGTCTCTAGACACTGGTATCCACAAGCACATCAAATATCCTTAATTTCTTTTTTCAGTTTGAAATTTCAAAAATCCAGTGTATAGCTTAAGGGAAAATAAGGAAAGGCAACATTTTGTGTAAGAGAATAAACTCCGAGATTTCAATGCATCAGTTTTTCAAACTTACCCACTAAAAGGGCCAGTCTAGTCTGAAGGGGTATTTGCTTACTGTGAAGATAAATGTTACAAAAAATTAAATGATTTCTCACTCATCCTCTAAAAATATTCCTGCTCTGGAAGTTTGGAAATTTATTTATCTATGCAAAAAATCCTGTAAGAGTCATCTTCTTTGGTGGTTTTTGTGTGTGTGTGTTTGTGGTTTTTTTTTAATATTCTGACACATTTTGGAGAAATTTTATCTTAACATTTCATAATGTATTTTGGGAATAAAGAGGTTATGATGCTTCCCATTCACGCATGCCTCATAAATGCAAGGCAAAGTGGAAGCAGGAAACAGAGAAGACCCAGTTAAAGACACATCTCTAGCTTTTCGTATGGAGTGATTTCTGCAAGTGACGAGCAGAACAGATGAGAATGAATGTGTTGATGTTTTTATTGTTCTGATTCTACTTTCGAAGACCATTTGGCATACAGGCAGCTCACTTGTGTATCAGGTCCAGTTAGAGGATGGCATAGCTAGCTTAACAATGCTTTCATTTCCCTTGTCTGTACCCGGACAATTAGCAAACATGTTTTAGGAGATGGGATGGTACCTTTTAAAAGTTACCACTTAATGCACCATAAAATATAACCAGTGGATACTAAAGAGGTTATACTGCTATTGATACATATAGAATTCGTAAAAGTTACTTGTACTTTATAAACTTACTTTAATTCACAAGTGTATTTGTTCCTATTGTGCCAAGTTGTTTTTCTGATATCTCTACAAAGAATTGAAGGAAAATATTTTCTTAATTTTCATGTGAATTGTCCTTAAAAACCAAAAGCAAATGTAAAAACATAAAAATGCAGTATTCTTTTTACTAGCAATCAATTTATATTGCAAAATATTTGCATTAATTTTTTTTTTCTCTGAGGTCAGTGCTTGGACCAAAGGAGCTTGATCTGGACAGTTCATGTGCACAGAGAGAAGTCATTGTCGTGTCGTCTTTGTTCAACAATCCCCTCAAGCAGTATTTGCTACAATGGTATAAACTGCAGTGGTAAACTGCAATGTAAAAGCATAAAATTTGCAACAACATAACTGTAGCCACAGAACAATAATTAGTCAAGAAATAATTGTCTTGAATGAGACAACAACTATTTTTAAAGTGTCAATAAAAACTATTAGTAGCATAAGTAGTGGCCCACTAAGGACCAGATGTAACTATGCAATGAACCGTGTTATTTTAAAAATGTCATGTGAAGACTTCAGCTGTTATTACACCCAGAAGGTGTTATTCAGGGGCTTGTGGTGATGTATGGATCCTTTTGCTTCTGATTCATTAGTTTAATTCCAGTTCACATTGATAGTGACAAAATATTATATAATGGCAGATCATAGCACTGAGTTTCATGAATTAACCATATGTGTCCAGTGCCCCAAAAATATTGCTAGAAGTTTACATCGCAGGTTGGCTAACTGTGGAAAACACCAGCCGGTAATTTTGTTGGCAGTGTTTCTTACTGATGTTTGAATGGCCAATGAAGATTGAATTTTCCTTTTTCCTCTAGTTCCTCTCTGTAAGTTGAGCATTGTCAATGGGAAATACGGAGAAGTCTCAGAATTTCTGCCTCTGCTATGTGTGTTCTGCAGATAAATAAAGAAATGAAAAATAATGTCAGGGAAAAGTAATACCCAGATGTCCTGGGGGAAATGCTTGTGAGGATCTGTGAAAGGAAACTCTTATGTTAGTGACAGGCTGCAATCTGTTTGTGTGAAGACAGGCCCTACATCATAGGTGATCAAAATAATGCTCTTTAACTCTTAAGCTATGTTAAAATAGGACTGAGATGTAGAAAGAGTGAAAAAACTTTGATCTTAGCTCCACGTTCTCTTCAATAGGTCAGTACCACCAGGTGAATCTGACTTGTTTTTACTTCCACTTGCCTGATTCTCTTGAATTCTGTGTTTCTAGATCCTGTGTATCTAGAACTAGTAACTTAAGGGCATAAGAAGATGGAGTTTACTGTTATATGCATTATTATGTGTTTTAGTGTTCCTGTTGACTAAAAACAAGTTAATTTGATACTATGTTGCTGAAAAACATATACTCACTTGATGACTCTATTGGTGTTTTTTTGGAGTATGTTATGTTTTCTTTGTACATATTTTGCCTTGAAAAGGGAACCTTCTTAAATTTTCTTTGGAAAAATACTGTGTTTATGTAGTAAGCAGTACAATAAAACAAATTTTAATTATAATTTGCAGTTTCACATGTTCATAATTGCAAGAATGTTGCCTTAAATACAAATATAGGAATTTAAGAACTATTCTGAAACATTTGAAAACATTGTATTTGGCTATGAAGCATCAGAGTCTAATGGTTTATTGTTTAGGATTCCAGTACAGTATTTTTCTCAGTGTTCCACTGAAGTGTAGCATAGACGTTAGAAGAGCTCTGTAATAAACACAGACTTTCTTATCTATTATCATATTATTAAATGGGGCTTGACTGCTAGCTCTGCAGAGCTGAATTAGCAAGACAAATAACACAGGAAGAATAGCCAAAGCTCCTTGGATAATGTCCTTCTCTGCTGACCTACAGCATGGTTCATTTTATGTACTCATTTAAAATTTGGGCTGCCTGCTGGTATGCACAAAAAGAGTACAATAATTGCAGAGTGTTCTCTTCTAATAGAAATCTGTAAAGAAATACAGGAAATAAAACAATCAAATGTATTTCTCACAGATCACTGGAGAGCTATAATGTCATGTGCAGATAATAGTTGCATACTAATGATCTGGAGAATGTGAACTTGCAGTCTAGCACAGTCATACTCGATTTCCATTAATAACTGCATGAACCAGCCCCTACTACAGTATAATGGCATGCTGTATACAATGATTAAAATATTAGATCTTTCATATGGTGAATATGTCACTTTACAAATGGCTTCACTGAATTCAATTCATTAGGGCAGGTGTTCTTCAGTGTGAATAAGGATATCGTCTGGCCCTGAATAAGGCAGCAAACAGAGTCCTATTGCACTAAGAAATTGCACAGGCAAAATGTCTGTTTTTCTGGTGGTTGACTAAAAACATAAGAAAGAAAAATTCAGTATGTAACAGAGGACAGAAGAAACAAATATATTGAAGAGATTGATTTTGATTTGCGGAGGCTGCTTTTTCACTAGAATTTTAGTTATGCCAGAGGGAAGTATGCTTTCTCTTTCTCTCCACTGACGCTATCCCATACATCTGGAAGCAATCGGTCTTAAAAAAGGGCCCTGACATCTCAAGTTAGAGAAAGCAGACCAATGGTATGTGGCAGAGCTGTGACAACAAATCTGAAAATCTGTCTTCATTGATTTCAGTTACTGTCATGTTAGATTTGATGCAAAACTTTCAGCATCAACTCGCTCTTACGTGTATTATTGCCCGAGCTAGAAAATATTAAGAATTACTTTTTAATATAAATTGAATAGACAGATCATGCACGCATGTGCTGAGAATTTATTGGAATTGAATAGGATGCATAACAGCCTTAAAAATTTAAAAAGTACAATGAAGTGTAGCTGTAAAGTACTCTTTATAATGTAGAACTAGAGAGCAGAATCCTCTGCCGAGTTAGTTAGACTCTTTGTCAACTAATTAATCATTCTAGAATAAAAGAGCCTTGTGATTTCCCATAATATGAAGCCAGAAAAAAATGTGTTTACTAAGAAAAGCTAGAGAGAAGAAATGCTATTACTAAATACAGTATTTTATATGATGGTATATTTTTCATATCAATTCATTTGCTATAATTTTTGAAAATTAAACAGTTGTCAATGTACACCTTCATGTAATTTGCAAGGAAAAAGCATCACATAATTTTTTCAGTTTGCAATATTTTAAAGAAATGTCCCTAGATATGCTAGAAATCAGAATTTGGCTTGTGAAAGGGGTAGCTCCTCCTTGGATTCACCACAGACATAGGGTACAGACTGGTATATTCTGATGAAGAGATTTCAAATTTTATATGAGGAAAAGAGAAGTTCACTGGTCATACTGAAAAAGAAGCTATGATGTCCCTACTTCTCATTTTTTTAATAATATTGCATATTGTCAGTAGTATGAAATGACAAAACTACTAGTTTGTTACCAAGTAGAACAGAAGGCCAGAACATGGCTACTTAAATAAAAAATTAGTAGTCCTATTCGCTGAATTGGGACTATGTAAGAGGATAAGTACTCACCATCATGAAAAAAGAAAATCATTCATAATCTGGCTCTGGGAGCCACTTGCTATTAAATTTCATGCCTTATGTTTTAAACTGAGAACCTTTAGAGGTGAGGGGGGAGTCATTTCTTCAAGTTGTAAGTTACACAATTTCTAGGTGCATATTTCTTTACTGACTTTCTCTGAAATAGAAGTTGCTGACTACAGCTTGAACGATATGGTACTAAAGTGATTAGTAGATTGGTTTGGGATGGGAGATCCTGTTTTTATATTTTAATAAGTTAACAAATCAAACATGTGAAATAAAAACAAATTCCTAAATTAAGAAAGACTTATAAATGTTTTGGTCAAAATATTGTGTAACAAAAGTACTACCAGACAGAGGAGTCACACAGCTTTTCCAGGGAGTGCCTTTTTCTGTATTTAAGCAGCTCTCTCCTGGGAAACAGTGCTACAAAAGTTACTGGTAACAGTGTGACAGGACTAAGTGCTTTAAGAATAATAAGCATTTTGCCTAAACCAAATAGTGTTGTAGTGTTATAATAGTCTAAAATAATATTAATTCTTAAATTTTCTTAGTAACTGTGTCAGTTCCTGTTCTCTTCAGGACAGAATACCTATTCTTCATTGACATATCTTTAAAAAGCAATCATTAAATTCTACATTCTTCTTTACAGTTTGAGAATACAAACTTGTGTATAGAGGAATTAGCAACGTTAGTCAAACGTACTTTCAAAAATATTTAACTAAGTAATAATCTTATATGGTGTGTGTTTGTTTGCTTAGTTAGGTTCTAAACCAAACTGATTGCTACTAATACCTTTTTACTGGATTTTAAAACCCCTCACAGGATTCTACAGTCTAACCATTCTTTCATTAAATGTCTGTTGTTTATAATACCACTTTTCTAAGTAAGTTGCTACTCAAAAGAAATAAGTTAAGTAGATACTTTGAGAAATGTGTCATGCAGTGAGTTTGTTACTGATCACATTTATTTTGAGGAATGAAGAACATGACTCCATAATGTCATTCTGTTTGTTAATCACAACGCTCTTCAGTTTCTTCGTTACCTTCCAAACTGTTTCCTATGCCTGGACCCACCTACTGTAAAATAATTTTACCCTCAGAAGCGTCTCAGACCATTTTCTTGCCAAATAAACGTTTTTAGCACCTTACATTCTGTTCTTTAAAAGTATCAAAGAGGGTGAGCTACTAAGCCAAATTCCCCTCAGGATTTGAGAATGTGACTCTGTAATCTTGTGTAAAGAGGCATTAACAATATTAGTCACAGTACTCTGCTTTTTCCATATTCCTGACTAGTCCCTGGTGTGGCCATCCTTGCACAAGCAGAATTCTCATTAGCATTAACAGATTTATCAAATAATAAAAAAAAAATATTGAGATTTGTAGAACAGTGCTCCTGCTACTTATAGGAACAGCATCATTTATTTTTATTTACTAATGCATGTAAGAGTTGCACAAAAAAAGCATTGGAATCGTGAATCAGCAATATTTTGTAGTAGGGGATGCCTGGGTAGGGACCAAGGGGAGGATTTTAGGCATTTGGGCTTTACTACTGTAAATAACCAAATTTATTTGTAAACACTGGTATGATAAAACCATTTAAACAATGATTCACAACACATAATGATAACGGACTGTTTTTTGTGGCAAAGGACCAGCAGGGAGGTACTTAGAGCTTTCAGATTCTAAATTCACTTTTACATCAGCCCTTGGAGCATTACAAAAAGGGGACCACTCAAACTCCTCACCCTAGTTATGATTCACATGAGGCAGTCCACCAGCTGGAATTGTTTTGCCCATGTTCTGTGCTTGCTTCCCAGTTCATGGAATCATCATAGAATCATAGAATGGTTTGCGTTGGAAGGAACCTTAAAGATCATCTACTTACTAACTTAGGCTGTAGGAATTGGTTATACTGGACTCCAGCCAGCTGGCAGTGATTTTTGTGATCAGGGAATTCTATCTAGAGAGAAGTATCCAGTCTTTTTTGCTGTTCAAGCAATGTAGTGAGAGCAGACTGGACCACAAAATGTGACCCAAAAGTGTCTTAGAGTAGCTGAGTTATTAAAGGAGATGTTTAACAAAATGTCTGTTCCATTCAGTTTTATCAGCAGGAGAAAAACACCTGAATAAGAAGTCCAAGACCTGGTCCTTACTGTGCTTTCTTTACCCTTTCATTCCTTGTTTTGTTATCTTTGTGAATTTTGAGTATGTACAACCAGTCAGCAAATGAAAAATCAGGTGCTTTTTACACTATTAGTTACAACATCTGTTTTTCTTTCTGTGAATGTTGATATTTCAACTTCCCATAATATTTCTTTGACTGCTTAAAATTTTTGTTAATTTGTTTTAATCAGTTTAATATAATTTGAAGATTACCTAAATACATAAGGTTTTTTTTTCCCCCCATTTGCCTCTTCATTGCTTGAATTCCTTACTGATTTCAGTGAAACACAAAAATGTATTTCATGTCACAAGAAGAATTCTGAAGATTGAGAGGTATTAAGAATGAGGGAAACACTAAAGAATACCTGCTTTTAAAATCTAACAACTTAATAACCTTATGTATTCTGTTTATGTGTGCCTATGACTTATGTAACACTATGGGGTTTGTTCCACATTTAAGTATTTTTATTTTCTTGTGATTGCTTTGGGCTAAATTTTTTTGTGTTTGAGTGTCAAAATAGCCTTTTGTTTGGAAACTGATTATATTTAAATGCTATAAAACTAGTGACAAATATATGACTCATCAATAATTTTTTTACATGGTATAGATTAAAAAGTACATTTGTATGAAGGTTGTTCAGTTGCATGTTTTAAGATCAGCAATAGTGCAACAACATTAAATTTGAGAAGAGAGTGCTCGGCATTTGTAGGATTCCTATCACTGATTTATTGGAAGGAATGAGCTCTGGAGTATGTTAAAATGCATTTCTACATAGGATAATGACATTAACTTATTGATTAAAAAGAACTGTTAGACCATTCAGGTTTACTGTTTGCCTCAAAGGCTTTGTTAGTTCCAAAACTCTGTAATGAGCATCATTAATATCTGTCTTTTAAGTCTTTTAATGTAGAATTCTAGTCCTTAAAATGTCCTTAAATATAGAAAACATTGTTGTAGTATAAAAGATAGACTTTGGGAAAGTAGCGTTTATACAGGATATTGCAACTCATCTTTTAATTTTAGTTCCTATTCTAGAGTGTATTTAATACAGTGTACTGGAACACTGTAATATCATCCCATTTCTGTAATGTATAATTTGATGTGCACACTGTAACTTTTTCTGATGAGCATACAGGAGTCATCTACTATATCTTACTAATATAAAAATACATCCTGAATTATTAATGCATTAATACTAATGAAGCAGTAGATAAAAGATATAGTGCAAATACCAATAGTGGGGGCTACTGCTAAGCAATTTCTAGTGCCAAATTTTCCAAAAAAGAGATGATTCTAAGAATGGAGTTGTTAAAATGTTCAATTTATTCATTAATATGTGGGCAGTGTTCCCATTTTCTCACTGAGAATCTATTTGCTAATAAACTATCTCATAAGACTTGTTAAGTAAGGAGTCTGCAAGTTGTATGCAGTATTTTTTACTTATTTAGTGCCAATAATCTAAGAATGTGTAAGTACTTAACAAATATTAATAAAGTAAACATCTGATTATTCTGATAAGAATATTATATCTGTTTTATAGATGACTAAACAGAGGCCTGGAAAGGAGATGTGACCATCAAACACTACACAGATCTGTTAAAGAAGTTGGGACGTGTTAACCTGAGTGGCAAATAATACAGTAGGTGTGCTTTTATCTGTCTTGATAACTGCTTTCTTCCCATAGCTACTAATGGACTTGTAGAAGGGCATGAAAACTCAATTTGTATTTCACTTAGAAACAAAACACAAAGTGATTATACTCATGTAGACAGCAAAAACCTCAAAAGTTTTAAACAACCAATGTCTCTCAAATGGAAGAAGACTTTTTCGTCCTTTTACATGTCTCCTTGAAATTAGGAATTTTCTGGTTAACAAGCCAATAATGAAAAATCCTTCTGCTCTGCTGTTGCCACAATTCAGATTCCAATTGGATAATCTTCCACCCTGACTCCTCTAAAACTTTGTGGGAAATTTATTGATTACTACATTCATAACAGAAATTTCAAGGAACTAATAAGCTAAATGTTTACATAGTTAAATGCAGTATGATCTCTAAGAATAAAGTTCAAAACATTTGAACTAATATTTTCAAGCTTAGGTGCTAAAATGTGGTTCCTTAACACTTTTATAGGCTTGCAAACAGTCAGATTGCTGACTATCTTCCAAAAGGTTCAAGTCACTTTTATTTTGGAATCCAAATATGCATTTAGGAATGCTGCTGTCAGGCACTAATGGCTGATTTGCAATAAATTTTAATAGTTCATTTGATGATCTGTAAATGAAGTCTAGAAGACTCATGAATTTTTTAAGTCCTCCTCACCACTAAATTTATAGAACTGCTGTACATAAGCTATTGTATTCTACTATGGTATCTGTGGGCTCTTGGATACAGATGTGCATCCTAAATGACTGTCAGAACAAGACCTAGGTGTATATCATTTCTGTTGCGCCATTGATCTAATGCTGTCATTTGTGTTGAATGGGAACCTAAAGATACAGGCAGAAAGTTTTCAGTTTGGACAGTTTTCCAATCTGAACAAAATCAGGGGAGCTGGATGACAAGGGTAAACTCTACTCCACGTTTTGGGATCACAAGCCATGAGAATTCAGTCCTGTTATGTTTTAAAATAAATAGAGATCTCCTTACAGACTACAATAGAATAATATCTCAGGGAAAAATTATGACTGTATTTACTGAAGAATTTTCCAATCTTGCAAATTTTACTGAAAATTTTGTTGTCCTATTTTTCAGAATTACCTTAGTTTCTAAAATGGATGATATAGAATGTAGAAACTACATTTAGTAACTTGAGGATATAGACTGTATAGCACTTCAAGGAAAGATGACAGTAGGCATCAGTGTTTTTTGGACAGTATTTTTTGTTGCAGAGGAACATTATTAGTGGAACTGGCACAAAGAGAACTAAGCAAGTACAAGGGGGCAAATAAGGATAAAGGGCCTCATCCTGCAAAGTGCTGAATGTGTTTTGAGGCGCTGACTGCCTTTAACTCCTGTTGACTCCTGCATGCAAGGAGGGTGGATTGAAAGAATGTGTGTATGTGCATGTATGTGGAATTAAAGAACCTTATTTGAACCTGTCTTTGGGTTATAGCCAAGTACTTAAAAGTCAAGACGATAGTCAGATGCTTGGGCTATGAAGTTACTTAATGCAAAAGAAAAAAAAGGACTATAGCTGCTTTGGTTTTGATCTTGCTCATGTGATAGAAGTTCCAATAGCTTCCGATCCTACTGGCAGGTCCAAAGACTTTCTCTAATTGTATTTATATAAATGTTAATAACTATTTCAGTATTATTAACGATGGCAAGATTTGAACTCATTAAAGGTGGGAAATTGGTGGGATTAACTTGCTCCAGCTTTTATTTGCCAAGAGAGCATTTTCCCAGCATTATTCTTCCTCCATATATTTTAACTTTGTAATTGTGGATCAAAGCCTACTCAGCTTTGGTTGTATTAAGTGAATCTTACTAAAATAGAAACTCAGAAAGGCATTTTCTGCCAAAAAATGTAACTGGAGAAGTCACGATTCAGTTCAGCTTATTAAATCTGTTTACTCAGTGTGCCTAAGTCTTTTTGGAATTTAAAAAAAAAAACCACAAACATGGGTATGCTTGGGCAGTGGGACATGACAAGTAGTACATTTTTAAAGAAATAGTCCTGGGAAATAGGTTTGAGAAACATTGACAATACAGAACAATAAACAAGACCCCATAAATGTATTGCCTGGATTAGTATGTCTCTATGAAACTAAAATTATTCAGAAATTGTGAAAAATCAGAACTTCAAAGTCTTGCACTTTATGTTCATCTGAATATAAGAATTCCATCTGGTCCTGTATCTTATCTCTAAAAATTGCTGATATATTTGTGCTTTCAAAAGAAGGTGTAAGAATTTTACAGGAAACTACTGTGGTTGGTCTTTTCCTGAACTCTAATTGCTAATCTGCTTCAACTTTATTAGCTCTTTCCATAAAATTTATATAAATAATTATAATAATTGTGAACATCTGCTGTATTTATATTCTTTCCCTATGAATATTTACATAAAAATTCTTGACATCATTTACTTCATGTCATTTAGAATATAAGATCAGCCACATGAAATGAGACAAAAGGTCCATCTAGCTTGATATTGCCTCTCACCTGCTATGTAAGATTTTTGCTTGGTGAGCCTTATTATTTGCAGAGTAACAATTAACAATTTATTCTTCTCTGTTAACTGTCTTAATTGCATTAATGACATTAGTCATCTCAACATTGACATTAGTTGTATTTTGCTTTCAATCTTCTGGGGTTTTTTTGAAGTGAGGCATCTTGGTGTGTTTTGTTTCTCTTTTGTGAAACTGTTCCATACTTCTATTTATCTTTGATACGCTTTCTATGGTTTCATAGAAGCTATAGTTTTTTAGAAACTAAAATTCTAGTTTTATAGGGTCTTTTTTTTTTCCTGAGATGGGATGTCAGAACTGCATACTTTGTAGATGTTGGGAACATGGTAGGTTTATATTGTCTCAGAATTATTTCTGTCTCTTTCCTAGTAGTTTATGTTTGTCTCTCTGAATCTTGTTGCATATTGAACTGCTGTTTTCAAAGAATCATCCATAATGACTCCAGGACCATGTCTCATTAAGATAATAGTTGAGAGATCATCTTTTTATATGTTTTCACCTTATGTGTTATGCTGCCTTTATTGATTTTATGCATCCATTATCCATTTTGAGAACATTAGAACGATTGTATTAGGTTAGACCAAAGGTTACATTAGGCCAGTTTCCTGTCTCCAGTACTGGCTAAAATAAAATGCTGCTGGAAAAAAAAAAAACATTAGAACAGGGCAATCATGCATTGTTACTTTGTCAGAATATTCTCCCCAGCTCCAGCAGTTTGCAGTTCAGGAAATTCCAGAGTCAGAGATACTGTCTTTGTAGTTAATGAATTTTATTTCCTGTTGCTCAGTATGGTATAATTCTTCTGCAAATGCTAGCAGTAAGTTTTAGATTTGACTGTCCTGACTAATTTTTATCACCAATAATATTTCATCCTATTCTGTCCATATGCAGCTTGTCTTAATTGAGGTAATTAAGCCAATTAATGTTCATCAAACTTTTAAGTTCATGTAGACACTCAGTTAATTGATCCTTCTATTTTTTTGGTCAGATCAAATGTAGTTTATGTTTTTTCCAATCCTTTGTTAAATCCCAAACTGTTTAATTTCCTACTTTGGCACGTTACTAATTTTTTTCACACAAGGTAGAAAGCACTTATTTGAGGAAGAGATGAATGGAATTTGAGCCATCCTCTGACTGTTTAAGCCAAAGCATGCTGCTGCTGAAGCTGTAGAAATTCATGGTTATTCCAAATGCATTCTGTACCAGCTGCAACTGTTTAAGTAATTCACTATTTTTTTTGAGGAGATATGATATGAATAGGGATAAAAGTGAGAAGAACTGATAAGTGTTTTGATTTAAAATCTTTCTGCTTAACCCTTTATTATGTTCACACAGGATTTTTGCAAAAATACTGTCCTTAAGCAAATGGTCTTTGACTAAAGATCAGTCTGAAAATATGACAGTGTCTTGTCTGGTGTTACATGTAGGATTAGGTCCAGCATTATTGAAATTAATGAGAGTTTCTGCTTTGACCTTGTTTATAAGGAGCAGGACCTTGGACACCAATGTGCAGCTGGACACATTGAAAGATAAAGTTATCTGGGGTGGGTTTTTGTGTGATCGAGTAGAGAGATAAGAACTCTAGAACTATTTACATTTTCAGTGCTATTTAAGTGCTGAATTCCTAATGCGCATTGACATTGCACAGTTTTAAGGGCAATATTGTGTGCAACCATAAATAAATGTGTGTCATTTTTCCTTTGAACAATTTAATATTTTAGGCATGGTATGTTGGTTGTGCCTTACGGAAAGAACAGATGTGCAGTTTACCTTGTGGGAAGAGGAATCAGCTGCAGTAATTTAGGCTTTTCTCCTGGTATTTCCCTATTATCCGATAATCTCTTTGATGAGGAACAGTCCCCAATTTTCTGTTCTCCACTCTAAGTCTGGCACCTGCCCTAAATCTTTATTTATTTGGAGAAACAGGCCTCCCCCAAATGCCTTTCATATTTAGCACGGCTGTTTCCATTTACTGCCTGATGAACCTTTTCAGAGGCTGTATTCTTTACCTCAAAGGTTATTGTTGCTGGGGAAAAAAAGCAAAGTCCTAGGTATGCCCTCTGGTCTTAACCAATATCTGTCCCTGAACCACAAGTTCTTGAAATGGGTCCATGTTAGCTATTATAATGGGTTTGCTATGGCGCAGGCATTCAAGATCCAAAATTTTGTCATTGCAATATTAGTAGAGATGTGCTTTTGCCCCTTTCCTTGCTACTCAGCATATGTCATATAAGGAAGTTCTCTTATTGAAAGGGAATGCTTTGAAGATCTTTTGCAATTAATATATTGCCTTTTGCTTCCCCTGTATTGAGGATTTATTCCAAAACCTCATTTCAGTTGTGCAGAACATGCGCAGGTTACGTCCCATGATCAAGTCTCCATGTGGGATACCTTGGTTTTCCCAGTTAGGGCTGTGTTTCTCAGGGGTTTTCTCTTTGCTGGTTGTTCAAGATGCAAACACTATGCAAAAGGCAGCTAGACTCCAAAGTTTTCTTCTCAAGTGAGGTAAGAAGGCTTTTGTCTTTTAATCTTCTCCTGAGCATGCCACTAGAGCCAAAATTTCTTGTGCCATTTGGGTAAATGCATAGGCTAATCAAACGGGTGAGGTGTTCATAGTAGCACCGGGGATGTCATACACGCTAGTGATTTACTCTGTAAAGTCTATGGGGAAAATGCTGGATGTTCCCACAGTGCTTGTCTCCTACAGCATCAATCTGTTATGCAGCTGTATCAGCTTTGGCAACATCCACAGAGCACAGCAGGACTGTATCCACATTGGCTCATTCGCTATATCTTCCTGAATGTTTCTGACCTGGTGGGTCTGCTTCTTGCATCTTTTAGATTGTTAAGGCTACGCTGGCTACCATCAGCACTATACACATTGTTCTGCCCACGTGGTTCTACTTTCTGAAATCTCCATTGTTCTGCCCACGTGGTTCTACTTTCTGAAATCTCCTTGATGCTTAAAATCTCTTCAGCTATCCCTGACAGCAGGAGTGTCATTTGTTTGCTACTCGGGCATCTAAACCATTCTGCTAGAAGGAATGGTGAGAAAATATGTTTTTGTCTGATCATTAAAAGAAGAGCTTATGTCTGGGAGTCTGAAGTATCAACATCAGTGCGCAGTGGTATGTATGTGTTTTATTCCAAGGGTGTCTGCTTCTTGAACTGGCTTACACGTATCAACCTCCTTTCTCATCAGTCTAAGTGGGCTTGCTTATTTCTCAACATCACTGCAGTGCTGGCTGCTGAATTATTTGGCTTTGTTTTCTAGACACAGTTTCAAACTGCTAGACAGGTTTCTTCTCTGTGTTCTTGTGTCCTAATACTTCGTTTTCTCTTTTTAATGGAGGCCAGATGGTCTCTCACGCATCACATCACTCCAAACTGTTCTTGATGTGGCAGACATAAGTTCCCATTCTATTGCATTACCTGTTCAAGAGCAGCGATTTTCATAGCTGCAGAGTGCTGGCCTCTTTAGGACGTGTGATACTCATTGAGAATTTGCTGTCTAATCATTCCTTCATTTTCATTTCCAGAATTAAACTCTGCTCCACTGTCTTAAGAATTCTTAGGCCAGTTCTGTTGCAAAGGGAACAATGTTTTACTAATTACTAATATTAGATGGTCTGTGCCTCCACAGTCTTTGAAGATTGTAAGCCTTGGCAATGCATTATTCATTTTAGGTCCCTGATTTATGTTTCCTCCCAGCCAGGGAACATGCGATAGATATAGGATCGCCCTATTTTCTACATTCTGTACTGAGTTTTTGGGTGGAGTATCTGGCTACTGAAAGAGATAGTTGAAATAACTGGCAAGCTAGGCATTCTGGCTTGGACATGTCTAGCAATCCAAGTACTTGAGAGAGGAAGTCAACCAGTATTTCAGAATGAATAAATTGTCTTTTATCAGTTAATTAATTACTGAAAGGGATAGATGGTAGTGCCTAATGATAATATTCTATATGACAGCATTACCGTTAACCCTTAGAAAACACTTAGTTCTTCAGGGTACATGAGGTTCTTGTCTTTTAAACATAACGGAATCTCTATAATGTCTCTGGTCTAGGCAGTGCTAAGACAGGCACATAAGTTCCCCATCTAAGCCTCCACAACTTTGCTGCATAGCCACTGATTGCATTTTAATTTCACCATAATCTCAGGCTTTATGCAAACTTTACAGTAACTAGTTTTGATATTTTCTGGACATCTAAACATTGTAAGGGTATTTTTTCCAGGCTATCCTTGTTTATGGAACACTGCAACTATGGTCTTGATCCAGTGTTTAGCTAGGATTTAGTAAGGTGTCAGTATGAATTACAGAAGAAGCTTCTGTACAAAGCTTTCCTAGAAGTATAATCCTCAGAAGAATTAACAATTCCAGACTGCTTTGCCAAATAAATTTTAGTATGTGTGTCTTGTAAACAAAAAGACAATAATTGCATGTTTGGGTGCATTATATTTTTATTTTACTGAATTACAGAATAGCAGTATCTCTTCATTACTAGACAAGTCTATGAGTTGTAGTGATAAACAATTAATCTATTCCAGAATATTTATTGGACCCTTGTCTATTAAAGATAAACATTGCTCCAAGAGGGAAACAGTATATATAATGAAAGGTGATTGTTTAATGACTAATTGGGAATGTGAAATTCTAAGAGGCAATAAAGCTTTCAGAACATATTGATACTAAGTTTAAAACTGTGGAATGAAAATCATAATGATTAATTTTAAGAATTAGTCTATGATCATGAGCAGATGGAGCTGGGAACATCAGATTGCTAACAGATAAGTATCTTCACATTGGAAAAATACATCAGTATTCACCTTGGTATTTTCTGGAAAAAGTTTTGGCTTTTCTTTATTCACTCAAGGCTTTCTAAATACTTTTCTGTATATAATTTCTATTGTTTAGACTTTTGGTATAAAAATAATCCAAAATTCATTGATACAGTTTTGTTTTCAGAGTCTGCTTTTCCCTAGGAAAAAAAAGTTTTATTTGCTATCTATCTTCAATTAAAACTTGGCTAGAAGTTTTTTTTTCCATTGGAAATCTTAGCACATTTCCATTCCAACTGCAGGCTAACGTCCGTGCTTTGGGATAAATAGCAATGAGCCTTCTCACAGTTTCTCAGAAGCTCTTTAAATAAACAGTAATTGAGTATAATAGGCAGCAACACCATTACAACCTGTTGATGGCAGAAGTTCGTTCTTTTTTTTCAAGATGCATTCAGTCTCTACTTCGTGGATCAATAACTCTTCTCCAGATAATGTTTAACAGTCACTAAAATATGTGTCTATTAATGTCATAGTATGAAATTCTATGACAAGGAGCTATAGGAAGTCACATTAGGATTTGCACAGCCTATTGGTGAGTAGCTAATAGTGCTAGGATTCTGTCTCCTGTATTGCAGGCTGGAAAAAAGCCTGTAGCTTAGGAGACATCGGCTGTGTCAATTAAGAGGTAGACCTTCAGCTGCAACTGGGGTGTATCATAGGGCTGCCAAAGGGAAAGGGAAGAAAGTTTTGTTTAAGTTCTACAGTAAAAGAGTGCTGTGAGTTGGTCTACGTCCCAGGTATGCTAACTGCCAGTGGCCCCAGTGGGATGATTCAACAGCCACTGGAAAATAGCCTTTTGTGCCTTTTGGTTGTGCCCAGTGCCCCATTAGTGGTGGATAAATGAGATGGAGCGCACTGTGCTGGGGTTGCACCACAGGAAAAAACCTTCTCACTGCATTTTTCTTAGAGAACTGCAGGTGTCACTAAAAATCACGAAGACAAATCCATTCTCTGGAAGCCAGGACACTGGGGAAATCTGGGGAAGTGGTGAAAAAGACGAATCCTTTTCCAGTTGTGGAGTGTGATAAGCCAACACAACAGAAAACAGGGCTTTGGGGTTTTTTTTGTGTTGGATCTGTCTCAGTGCTTTATGCATGTATGTCCTTAAAAAGTGCTAATTGTGGCTATAATTGGAGTTAGTAAGTTTTCCAAGTAGTCATTATGGTAAGAACAGTTTAAGAGGTTCAGTTTCCATCTGTTACCAGATCCATGGCTTGAATAGCGAATGAAATTTTTTTTCTTAAAATTGGCTTTGTTTCTTTTATTACACTTGTTTGTCACTGTGATCAGTATGTGGAAGATAAATACATGTCACTGTAAAATATTTTTTAAAATTATTTTTAAATGCTACTTCCTGAATAGTTGTAAGACTTCTGATGGTCACCATTTCTCATTCTTTCTCTAGATTCTCTAGTGGTGAACATTGCTTATTTAAGTGTTTTCTTTCCATAACACCTCTAGCTTGGCTTTGCTTATTATTCAGTGGCTCCTGCTTTCTTAGGTCATTTCATAGGACATACAGATATATCTACTTAATGAAAAGATACAGAAAATATCTTGATAAGCATGTGTTATTTGATATGATACTGAATACTGTGAAGAATGTAAGACAGTCTTGCAATAGTTTTCCATTCACTCTGCATCTTTTAGTTGTCCACCTTTCAATTTTGACATGAAGTAATGTATTAATCTTCATCCTTGCCTGGGAGACAAAAAGTCTGGGAGTATTTGCAGTCAATGATCTGTCATGGTGTCAAACAGTGTATCAAGAATTTATTAAGACAATTACCTATGGACCATATTTTTTCTAAAACAATGGAAAATGATTGCTGCTAGCGTTAACACTTCTAACAACAATCAATCATCTTCCCAACTTTCCACCAGTAAGGGATATCAAAGAAATCATTAAATACCTACTTAGGGGGGAAAAAGCAGGCAGGAAATAGAGAAAGAGATGGACAAACAGACAGGTAGCAGCAGACTGAATCTGAAAGGTCAGTGTGTCTCTCCTGCTATACAATGTAGTACAGTCTTGTTGGGTTAGGGACTGTTGACTTCTGCCTCTGAAATGGTGGATTATTTTAGAAAAGCTGTCTTTCCAGCATCAACCTACTGGTGGTTGGCTTAACTTCTGATTTCAGAACAAGTTCAATTTGCATGCAGTGATGTGACTGCCATATCCACTTCCAGAGCCAGAGGAAACACCTATCATTTATGCATATACAGAAGCAGCGTGATGGCTAACTTTGAAAATTATTTGAGGAAGTTGTGTGATGGCCATAGTGGAAACTGCAATTACTTTTATCAAATATCTGTGGCAAATATTAATTAACGTCTCATGAAATATGTTAAAAAGTGTTCTGCAGAATTTATTACTTTGCTGTTTTATATCCTGCTGTTGGCACAGCAGGTACAAGGGGTTAATTCCAGAAATATTTCATATCTCTGTCTTGCTGACTCTTATCCATCAGTGGTCTCCCATAGCCTCTTGGCAAAGAGTCTATCCTAGGTAGTCCGGTAATGCATTTGGAAGGGTAATCCCACAGTTGAGTTCAGCTTCCACAGGAAACAGCATTGATAACGAAAAGTGCTTTTTTCCAACTGAATTTCCATTTTTCCAAAGTTCTCTGTACCTTGTTTAAACATCTTAAGCACATGTCTGAAGGACTAATACTTTCTAATTTTTAATTAAAAAAAAAAAAACACTTCGATTTTCTCCAATCATTTGTATTGTTAAAAAGCAATAAAGTATCATGCACATCTGTCTGTCTCTACCAGAAAAAGCTCTACCCAGAGCTTTCCCACTTTCATTTTTCACTTCGTCTTTATTGGCTGAAAATCAAATGCCATCTTGTTTACTTTGGCAGGCTGTTGAAGGTTATGACTGAGCCCCTCCATTTTCTTTCTTTGTTACATTTACAGTAGTGATCAGAAACATGAGGCTTCCTTTATGTGTTTCTTTGCTGAGAATTCTTGTCAAACAAACACCACTGCCGGCATAACTGTTCTTGGCACTTACTGCCAAAATTTCATTATCTGATGCCTGTGTCACATTAGCACTTAATCATTTCAGTCTCTTCTTATAATAGGGTCATATTGTGCCTTTAACCACATTTTCATTACCTGTCTTTGACACCTTTCTCTTTTAGCTAAACATCTTTTGAAGATGAGTTGAACACAATATTCAAAGATTCATTGCACCATCAGTAACCTTTACACAGTTTATACTGTTTTTCAGCTTTTTTCTCTGCTGTACTAGATTATCAGTTTGATGACCTTCTGTGTAAGTTGTGAGACATTTGTTTTCCAAAAGATATCAGTGGGTTTTGTATCACAGTTACTCTAACTACAACATAATTTATATTTATCAGATTCAATATTTGGGGTTTGGGTTTTGCAGTTTGTCATAATAATGAAACTGGACTGTGAGGGCTTTCTATATCTAGTTCATTTCACTATTTGGTTTTTAAGATTATTACACTGTTGGGTTTCTAGCACAGGAAACGAATGATCAGATTTCATATAGATAGATTTGATGAAAATATTATTACATGAGAAATATTATATATCATAGTCTAAAAATCTTTTTAAAATTAAGTAAAAAAATCCAATAAAACACAAATATGTTCCTCGTACATTAATGTTTTTAATTGGTTGACAACTACATTTTGTTCTGTTCATATAATAGTGTTTGCAAGTACCAGGTTGTTTAAGATTTCTTTGTGCTATTTGGAATACTGGAAAATGTTATGTGTGCACTCATATTCATATGTATAATATGCATACGTACTTGTTACATTATCATGTTATGTGAGAAATATCTATGCATATAATATATATATAAGTAATTGAGACAAATTAAGGCTTTACAATTACCTCTGTGGATAAAATGTACCACTGTATGTAGAAATACCACCTAGAGTTACCTTTTGCAAACCTGAATGGGTGGTAAGAGGACTTCTATTGCACGTGCATCAAAAATTTTGCTGGCAACTTTCCCCATCTTCATACAGCACCACAAGAATGACTTGTTGCCTTAAGGAAATACAAAGGAACAAGTAAAGGGGAAGGTCACTAAATACCAGAATGAGAACAACCACAACATTAAAAAAGGATGAAAAATAAAATATTCACAGTTTCATACTAAACTGAAAATCAGATTGAAGTCAAACCAAAGAAAATAATAAAACAGAAACAAACCCATACAGAATAATGTACATGTGTACACTGAGATATATTCAAAAGCAGAAATAATGTAATTAGTGATCAAAACTTGTAGATTTCTGCCACAAACTCATATCTCTGTGAGATTTTGGCCACCTTCCTATGAGAAGGCAAGGCTTTTAGAAAGCATAGAATTCTCACAGATGAAAAGAAACTTTAATGTTGGCACACAGATGCTCCATTGGCTTCTTAAGTTGTTGATCTAGAAACATTTCTTATTCCAGTAAAAGAATATATGGTAGAGCTACAGGCTGTGGAGCATCTCTACTTTCTCCTGCAAGAGAGAAGGCTTCAGGAGACTGAACTTTCTTGGGAATGCAGAGCCATAGGAGAGAGTTCTTTTCCCTGAGCCTGCTGGGGAGAGGAAGAAGAAAATGATCAGTCTGAAGTTCAGTGCCATTAGTTTAGTACAGGGGACAGCAAGGATGTTTTCTTCATATTGCCTTTCAGTTCTGTAAAGCAGAACCTTGGTTCTATTCCTGAATATAACTTTTTGTGTCTTTAAGTAATTTTAAGGAGATACAGAATTTGTGATCAGTGATGATTCCTGAGTACTTTTTATAAATGCTAAGCACGCTGCCTTGCCCACATTCTGCTTTGCTGGCTAGCTTCATTTTGTGCCCTATCGTTATTAAACAGTTCTAAGTGTCATTCCAGAAATGGTTGCACCTCATCAAGATAAGGTGAGTTTTGAATACAAAGTCCTGTCCTGAGATATATTATGTGCCTGCAGATCCTATTGACCTCACTGGAAATTTGGAATCCTGTGTAGGAGAAGGTTGGACAGCAAGTTCATTTTTATAAACTCATTGCCTTGTTTTCCTTTGAGATTGACTCCTGAACTACCCTGTAACACAGTTCATTGTCTAGAATTTTCCTTAGCAGTCTTGTCTTAGCTTATCCCAGAGCCAACATCTGTGTTCTTCCTTTAAATCCTCATTTGAGGGAAACTGGCTCACTTGGCAGGCAGAGTCACTGGGACAAATATAACTGGACCTCAATGTAATTCCCTCATGGGCAGATGTAGGCTGATGTTTGTGCTACTGCTTGCTGTTTGGCGGAAGGTAATCTCTTCCAAGGCCAGGTTGGGTGTTGGTTAGGCTATAAAGCTTATATACAGTGGAAAACAGTAGAAATACATGAAGCCTGAAAAATGAAGAATCCATCATGGTTTTGCATCTGTGATTTTCCATTGGTTTGGGACATAACCATTTGATTTTGGCGTTGTACCCATGTTCGTGTCAATTAAGATAGCTAAACCTCTGGGGAATTACTGTCTCTTAATCAAGCCCATCATTAAAGTGTGTACACAGAAATGGGCCTAGAGACTGGAGTTCCTGCCAAAACCCCAGAAGCCAAAAAAGAACGTCAAGATTTTAAAAAACATTCCTGTAAGACATTTACCAATGTTTATGCAATTCTTAGTCCATCTCTTCCACTGCTGCTTTCTGTTGATTGAGAGCATAAGGTGCTGTGTTTCCTGTAAGTCTAGAGAAGCTTCTGGAGAAGCAGACAGGAGCAATGCCTTTTTTCACCTTGATGTAATTATAATCTTGATTTTCATCAAGGATTTTCTTGGGTGCCCCTCTGGGCTTCTTCAGTTTGCAGAGACCTGATTAAGCAAGGCTCCCATTTGTTTTTAATAGTCTCAGATTTCACTCTGTGAGTGCCACAGCATGTTTGGAGGGCCTGTGGACGTCAAGATTTTAAATCTTCTTCTGAAATATGTTTATTAGATGCACATAGACTGAAATGTGTTTATTAGATGCGCATAGAATGTGCATATTTATATAGATGTTTAGTGTATGTATAAACTTACATTACTTTATCTTGTTGCATTTACTTGTTGCTAAGAACTGTTCAGTCTAATTTGTATGTATGTGGTATTAGCAGTATTAGCACAAACGTAATGGGAGCATCCACTTCAAGGTCTGGATCTGCCATGTATTTACTATCACATGGTCATTAGGTTTCAAACAGACTGCGTCTATTACATGCACATACAAATGTACTGTCAGCTGCAAGGATCTAACATTGAAAATCAGACCTTGAATCTTACCTTTTTGTATTTCCAGGTTTTCTCCACTTCTCTCAGTAATGTGAACAAACTTTGAAATTAAATCGTTGTCTTTGAAATTAAATAAATTGCAGAAAATAGCAATTAGGTATGAATCTTCTTTTTAACTCTTGTAAGAAATTTGAACCTATAATTGACAGTGGCGAGGGCAAAAAAGAATAGCTCAAGAGTTAAACTGACCTGAAGTGCATTCTTTTTACTGTCTTCTATATCTTTCCCCAATGAAACAAACAAACAAAGCTCAACAAACAAGCCACACAATTGGTGCACAGATGGTACAGAGCAGAACCAGATTCCTCTGCAGAACTGCAAAGCTTACATCCCATGCAGTTTCTACACAGATACAGATTTTACCCATCCATCTGAGCTGTTAAGTTTTCGTGCACCGAGTGTGAGACTCATAGATTTGGCTCCTGCATCAATGCACCCCCACAGATAGGGGCATGTCTTACATACTTTCCTAGCACAGCGCCAGAATCGTTCTCCCCCTCCATGACCTGATATACCAGCCGCAGGTGGTTGGCAGCTCCTCTTGTCCCCTGCCTCCCAGTGCGCTGGTCTGTCAAGCGGGACAGTCTGATGGGCTACCTGTCCACCAGTTCTTACGGAGGTGTCAGGCTCCAAGGAACCCGCTTGCTGGCGTGTTTCCTGGCTGCCTCACAGAAATGCTGGCCTCTTCTCCACCGTAAGCCCCAGCACCCAGATATGTCTCCTGCACAGGACCGGTCCACAGTTTTGTGTTATGCATTGGAAAAGAAGAAACATGAGAGGACTGAGCCATTTATAATTGAAGTTATGCAAAGCGACAGTCAATTTTGTTTGCCAAAGCTTGATGATTTGAAAAATTTGTTCGCATATTTCTTCCAGCCTGTATCAAATATTCTGGAAAGTCATCTGCTTCTTGAAACATCTTTTTGGTCCTCTATTGTATTCTGGCTAAATGCGTCTGAGAACTCTGTATCCGGATAAATGAGGCTGAGCCAGACCTGATATAAGCAAAAATTTAACAAGTCTCACCAGTGGAATCAGCTATGAAACAACAAATGGAACATTTAGTTTTGGTGTCTGAAAAATAATGACAATTTGGTGAATTATCAGTACAAAAGTAGAAGTCCACTAAAACAGGAGTCCTCAGGCTCATCTATCCAGATACAATAGAGGACCAAAAAGATACTTGAAGAAGCAGAGGACTTTCTGGAATATTTGATACAGGCTGGAAAAAACATGCGAACAAATTTTTCAAATCATAGAATGATTCTGTTTTAGTGGACTTCTACTTTTGTATTGATAATTCACCAGATTGTCATTATTTTTCAGACACCAAAAATAAATATTTCATTTGTTGTTTCATAGCTGATTCCACTGGTGGGGCTTGTTAAATTTTTGCTTATTTCAGGTCTGGCTCAGCCATATTTCAGGAGGCAAAGCTGCCACCAAAGCTTGATGGGAGATTTGTCCAAGTAAAGGCTCTAGGATTTGACATGTATTATTTTGCTGTGTCTTCCTGCTGTTACTGTCTTTCATTTGAATTGGAACATAGATAATTATATTCTAGATTTAAAACAACAACTTTGTTTTTTTATAAATAAAATATTTGTTTTACTATCCAAAGCCTGGAAACACCTTCAAAGAGGTGATTTTAGTATCTTATAATTTTCTGTACACCATAAATGGTTACTTGGAATGTGCTTCTAGTTGTCTGCCCTAAAAGGAAAAAAATACTGACCAAAAGAATTTAAAGTGCTTAAGAGTTTTAACCACAAAGGATACACAGAGAGGCTAGAATGGCACATGGTGCTGAGCCTGTCAGATTCTTAAAATACCAACAATTTATGGTGGTCTATAATCCTGTCACTCTTTTCATGTATCGGAAAAAAAAAAATGCTTAACATCCTTGTTAATTGAAACTAGAGCTTTCAGGCAAGAGATTTGATTTTTTCCAATATCAATGTTATAAAGTCAAGGAGGATTTAGAGTAAGAGCATGGGGGTCGACTTTCTAAAAAACCTACTGAATCTTTATAAAAAGATTTTGCAAATCAGTCTACTCAGAAGTGTTCTCTTGTGTATCATGTTATCCACAATTTCTCTTTTCCCATTTGTATTGTTGATGAATTTTCTTTACAAGTTTGTGTTTTAAAATCCATGTGCTCCTTTTTCTTCCTACTTATGTGATTTAATCCTTTATTTGCGACTTCATTCCATTTAAATTTTTATGATGTCACAAAAGATCAGATCCATAGAAAGCCTAAGAATTGGTCAGTAGAAGTTAATGCTCAGGATTTCACAAAATTGAGCTCACTGAAAGAATTACAGTCATGTTGAGACATGATTTTCTAGCAAAAGCCAATGAACTTTAAATGTGAAGTGGTCCAAAAATATATGAAGCATAAGCATGAATGTTTCAAAATAAAATGTTTTCCAACATTTTCTGTGAAGGGCCAGCTATACAATTCCCCCCCCCCAAAAGTTATTCCTGTTTTAAAATCTAAGAATAGAAAGATTTTAAACCAGAAATGATGGTACTAAATAGCATATAATCTACAGTGTACGAACCTAAAGACATTCTAGAATGAACTGGAGCTTTATCGTCTTTATCGTAATCATCTTACAATTATTTATTCAAAAACATTTACTCAGGGATGTCTGGTTGTCTTCACCCTTTTCTTATCTGTGTCTTACAAGCAAAAAATACATAGAGATGGTCTGGACCAATGAGGCAGGAAATTGTGGAGCCTAATGAATCTTATTTGTTGAGCCACACATGGTTGGTGTTGGAGTTTGGGTTTTGGTTTTTTTGAGGGGCGATGAGGTTGTGAGAAATAAAGTTTTCCTCTCCTCAGCAGCAACAGTAGTGACAGCAGAGAAGGACCAAGCCATTCTGAACTGTAGTAGGTGGGTTAGTCAGGCTGCCATAGCTTTTCAATACAATCAGTTTATGCAAACCATTCTTAGCTTCTTTCACTCAATAAATGGAGACAGGATAGGTGCTTCTGTGGGCAGAAGACTAGGTGGGGGGAAACTAGCTTTATCATTGTTTTATATTTTTCTGCTACATAGCAGGTGCATACAGATGTCCTTATCCAGTTCTCAGCAATGAGATTGTAGGAAAGTAATTGCTGAGGATAGGTAGCTTGAGAGTTTATAGTGCACATGCTGAGTCCATTTGATCTTGAGAATAAGGTCAGACCGTCATTTTACTGACATGTACATACATTCTTTGAAATTTTCTCCACCTGACAGCAGCAAGGTATATAGGAGAATGAAAGTGAGTGTCCTTCCACCAAAGAGGAAGAAGGACATCCTTTGTTTAGCACAAGATATTCCTGTATAGTGTGAAAGATGGAATCTTAAAAGGCTCTGTTGACCTTCATCACTAAAATGGAAGGGGACCAAATCACAAATGTGACATTTGCCTCATATTGAAGTCTGACCATAAATTTCTATATGCAAACTTTTTGTGCATTTCATCTTTGTAGATACGAGCAGACTTGTATCTGGGAGAAGAGCTGAGAAATTAGTGATTTCTCAAATGGGACGATTACCTTTAGTGCTGTGTTTTTATTTGATGCTTGGCATATTGTAAATTCCATACAAAACAACCTGCCTGCACTGTGATGTGATATCCCTGTGACTTCTGCTCCCTAACTGGATGGAATGGGTTGTTTTCTTCTCTCTTACATTCTGTCTTCATTTCTAGACTAATAAGCTTTTAGAAAAGGTACAATCTTGTAACAGTGTTCATAAGCTCTTGTCATGTATCATATATTACACAAAGTCTCCTAGGTATTCTTTGATTTCCAGGTTTTCCAAACATCTCTTTCCCAGATACTTTTTGAATGATTATTTCCTTCAGCTTGCGTTTTTCCAGAATGAATCTCATTTTGGGTGATATCCAAAGCCCATTGAGGTCAGAAGAATGTCTCCTATTGACTTCAGTGGGCTTTGGATTTGTTCCTTTATTTCCTATATCCAGGAGCCAAATTCTGCACACCTTATTGTTTCAATGGGAATTTTGTGTAAGGAAGGCAAGCAGTATTGGCTTCCGTAGTCTGATATTTTCAGACTCCTTTGCTTTGTATTTCACTCTTTTCACTGGCATTCATAATGGTACACTATAGTTTACAAATGTAAGTGCTGTTTTCTGTCACCATGGATAGCTAATGGAAATCTTAAGTAATACTGAGTGAACTCTGTTGTGTCCACTACCACCTCTTTTCAGACTTGATATATGTTATTCCATTACCTTTTGTTTCAGTCTTTTAATTACTTTGCAGTTCACAAGGTTTTCTCAGTGTCTGGGAAAATGTGAATCGTTTGTGGGTAAAGTTTTGAAAGGCACTGTAATCAGATATAAAGTCCAGTTACAGGTTATATTCTACATATAATAACTTTTGCCCAGATTCAGGAAAGGGCTTTAACATGTGCTCAAGTCTATCCTTGTTAAGAAATGCAAGTAGTTTTTTAAATGTAGTTGTCTAAGTGGGACTTTGGTCTCAATAAAAGTTAAGCAAAACTTTATATTCATTCCTCAATAGGGAGATCTTTTCAAATTTTGTCTTTTATGTATCGGTTCTCCAAGATGAAGGATTCCAAACTATTCTACAAAGTTGGTACCTGTAAAGACTATTCACCACTACAGTATGGTTATCTCTGAAGTGAGTGTGCTATATATCTTACCCAGGATTTGCCATTTAAATTTAAAACTGGAGTGAGTTTAGTGGAGGGCCACCAAGATGGTCAGGGGGTTGAAGGATTTGCCTTAGGAGGAGAAGCTGAGGCTTGTTCAACCTGGAGAAGGTACGGCTTTTGGGGGACCTTATAGTAGGAGGTCACCAAGAGGACGGAGCCAGGCTATTCACAGTGCTGCATGATGGGAGGACAAGAAATAATGGGCAGAAGTTGAAACAAGACAAATTCAGACTGGATATAAGAAAAAACTTTTTCACAGTGAGGGCAGTGAAGCATTGGAACAGATTGCTCAGAGAAGTTGTGCAGTCCCTGAAGGTTTTCAAGACCACACTGCATGTGAGTAAGTTGGTCAGATCTCATAGCTGACCCTGCTTTGAGCAGGAGGCTGGACTAGATGAACTCCAGAGATACCTTCCAACCTGAATTATCCTGTGATCTTTTGATCCTATTCATGTTTTCTGTTGCTTATGGTTCTAGTATGCTCTTGGTCTCGCTCTTGGTTCATATTTTTTTTTCTAATAGCATTTATTCAATTATTTTTCTGGAAAGAGAAGTGAGAGATACTGGAAAGTAAGTGCTAGAATTCCTTGGACTTCCATAGGAAAAGTGTTAATCCATATTTCTTCCTTCAAAAATTTCCATTTCTCAGTACCTGCTCCTCTTGGCATACTAATTTAATTGTCAGCGGTTCATAAATTAACTAGCTAATTCCTTTATGATCTGGGGATGCATATGTCCTCCTTCTGGTTTATATTTTTTTCTAGCTGTTTTATTAAGTACTTGTTATAAATAAATGTACCAGAAAGATTCTGCTGCTCTAGTTGCTCAGGCATCTTTTCCTTAGTTTTCTTGTTAAAGACTACATTTTAAAAATTACTCCTCTATTCTTTCATTTTCCCCCTTTAATTTTTTATCAATTTGAGTAATATTTCACAGAATCACAGATCACAGAATGGTTGGGGTTGGAAGGGGTCTCTGGAGGTCATCTGGTCCAACCCCCCTGCTCAAGCAGGGCCACCTACAGTCAGTTGCCCAGGACCATGTCCAGATGGCTTTCGAATATCTCCACGGATGGAGACTCCACAATCTCCCTGGGCAACCTATGCCAGTGCACTGTCACCCTCACAGTAAAAAAGTGTTTCCTGATGTTCAGATGGAAACTCCCATGTTTTAATTTGTGCCCACTGCCTCTTGTCCTGTCACTGGGCACCACTGAAAAGAGCCTGGCTCCATCTTCTGTACACCTTCCCTTCAAGTATTTATATACACTGAGGATATCCCCCTGAACCTTCTCTTCTCCAGGCTGAATAGTCCCAGCTCTCTGAGCCTTTCCTCATGTGAGGTGCTCTAGTCCTGTAATCATTTTAGTGGCCCTTTGCTACACCAGTAGCTCTGTATCTCACTTGTACTGGGGAGCCCAGAAGTGGACACAATGCTCCAGGTGTGGCTGTACCAGTGCTGAGTAAAGGGGAAGAATCACATTCTTTGAGCTGCTCACCACATTCTTCCTAATGTAGCTCAGGATAACTTTGGCCTTTTTCACAGCAAGGGCACATGTTGCTGGCTCATGTTCAACTCGGTGTCCACCAGGACCTCCAGGTTCTTTTCGGCAAAGCTGCTCTCCAGTTGGTCCTCTCCCAGCATTTATTGGTGCACGGGGTTATTTTAACACATTTTGATTTCATACTTAACAGAGGGCCCGCAAGGGTAAAGACCAGCAGCTGAATAAATCTAAAAAGGCACAGGTAGTTACCTAATGCAATCTATTCATACGCATAGAGCCTTAGTTGGGCTGTATGTAGAATTACAGATTGACTGAGCAGGTGAAGCCCATCATTTCAGATCATGGTTCAGTGCTGTTACTACCATAGGCTTTAAAATTGATATCAATTCCTCTATTACAATTAGGTAATTTTTTGCAGTATTTTTCTCATCTTCCAGTATAATCTTTAGTTTCAGCCTAGGTATGTCTGGGGCAGGACACTTCCATTTTGTTGCGGTATCCCCTACACACATACAAACCTCTCACAGGATGCTTCAGGGAATGTTAATCAATAGGGACCTAGTCTACCCTGAAAAATTCATCTGTGAAGAGATACTACTAGACATATGTTGTTTCTACACAGAAGATGTTAAGAATTCCTCAGAGGTAGTTCTTGCAGTGTTGTCACGCATGGCATGTAATGGACAAGCAGATCTGGTCAGGGAATTAACTTTTTTGTTCCTTTTGAAAAAAAAATTGAGACTTTGTAAAAGAAAGTCATCCCAAGTGGGAACAAAAAGACAAATTGTTGAACATCTTCAGTAAAAAAGGATTCAAATTAATACTACTTTGGGTTGTTTGAATTGTAGTGTTTGGCTAAAATACAGATACTCAGTTTAAACATTTGTAATTTTTAAAATATAAAATATTGTAATGTGAATATTTGAACCTTTTTTTTCCAGAAATGTCTGACTGAAATATATCTACATTTTAGAAGTGTTTTCCACTTTGTCAAGAAAAGCTTAAATTAAATTTGATTTCTTTTAGGAAGGGATTCAATGGAAATGACAGTTTTCTAGTGGAGAGTTGCTCAACATTTTTAGCACTTTGTGCAAATCATTTAACTGAAATAACTCAGTTTTCTTCCCATGTGAGAGAAGAGTTATATAGTTTATTGACCTCATAGAGTGTTAGGATAATTAATTCATATTTATTAAGCACTGTAAAGACAGAGAAGCTCAATCCCCAAATGGAATTATAAAAAATACTGTGGTAGGCTAAATGCCACCAACTTTCAATGAAATTAAAAGGCACTATCAGGAATACTCTGAATCACTGATATGAACAAATTAAAAGAAATAGTTTCATTAAATCATTAAAATCTCTGTAGACTTTGTTGTCCAGAGTTACATCAGGCAGCCATTATGTGCAAAAATGTGTACACACCTTTTTTTCCAACTTAGAAATGGCATTTAATTTCATCTGTCACTTTACCAGCTAGTCATTTGGTACTGTGAGATGCTTCTATACTTTGCCTCAAAAAACTTCAGTTTTGACTATCCTAAGTAATATCATATCATCAGCAGAATGTATAAAGTTTCTGTTTACTCTGAATTTGAGATCACTCATGAGTCTGCTGAACAGCACAGATACCAGCAGAGACCTTATAACACCTTGCGAGTAACCTTCTTCCCTTCTGAAAATTGACCATTAGTTCATTCTTTGCTGTCCTAACTTGGAAAAAGCTAATAATGCAGAAGAGGACCGTTCCTTTTGTGCCATGGTAGCTTCACACTTTTAAAAGCTTGTGAATTTTCCCAAGCTTTATGGAAATCCAAGTTGTATGCACCCAAGTATCCAAGTATAGAATTGCAACACCACAGTTACCAGGTCATCTTATCCAGATGTTCCTTTAGACAAGCCTAATACATTTTTGAGACATGACTTCCATGTGCAAATCTTCATCGATTCTTCCCCAGTTAAAATCTCACAGCTGTAACTCCCATCATATTGCTGTGCTAGGTTAAGATTGTTATAATATGCAGTCTTTGTCTTCTAAATTATTTGCATGCTTATTCTTTGATTACCCCAAGTATTATTTTGCCTTTTTTCATAAATGATATTGAGGGGACACTTTATAGAAAAGGAAGGTAAGAGTGAACAAAATAACACTTACTTCTGTGACTAAATGATTAGTATTGGGGAGTTCATTAAAGAATGCTTAAAAAGAAAACCAAATTCTGTAAGTATATTTTGTGCAAGAAAAAAACAAAACAAGAAGTCCTTCAAGGTGAGTTGGTTCCTGAACCTGCATTAATTAGGTATTAACCTGTAAGTAATTAAATATTATTTTCTTTATGAGCTCTCTGATACTGTTTTCTATGTTTTGATTTTCAGATACATATGTAGGCAACTTTTATAGAAAGAGGATTAATCTAGGCTTTGGCTTTTATTCAGCTATGTCTGGCATATACAAATCTGAGATCTACAATAGAAGAGTTTGTTTTAGAGACATGCACATTCACATCAATATCACGTTTCTAAATTTCACGACAGTCTTAATTTTCAGAGCTTCATACTTCATATGTGCTAGATTTCCCTATTGTGTCAACTGGCTTTTCTTTCCATGAAGCACTGAAAAAAGTGTGTGTAAATTCAGATGAAAATTGCCTGTGCTGTTGACATTTTCTGCTGTTGAAAATGTAGCAACTCAAGTCTGATTTTCAGCTTGCTTTAAACTTACAGAAATGGTGCAACTGTCACCTGTTTCTAATTATTCCTGAAAAGCCATTAAAAGGTAGTGTGAAGGCCACTCAGGAGAATAATTCAGAGTAATCCAGAAATTTTAGCTACTGATCTTTGATGATGTTCTCTTTGCTAAGCCTGACGTTGTTTGTAGTGTCCCTTGCATCCTGTTCCGTCCAAGGCACAAAATCAGTGATAGGGGTTCAGAGAAGATGGCGATATTCTTTTTCTTAGAAGTAGTGCAAAATAATGAAACAGAAGGGACTTAAAGAGGTGCTCTTTTGGTAATGAGACCTTAGGTGAAAAATTGAAATCTCTACAGCTGATCAATGACATCAGCAGTTACCAAACATCTTAGCCCATCACTGCTACAGTCTTATGACAAATGTTCAAAACCGGTTGTCTGTATTTAAATTGGCTCCTGAATCTATAATGACAGTGAGTTTATAAATAGTTTGGTGTTTAGCCAGGTTGTATCTCACAGCCATTCACTGAGCTTTGTGGGTATCTGTCACTGAGGTATAACGACTTTACTGACACTAGGAAGACTAAATATGGATTGAAAAGCTTAACATTAGGCAACTGTGCTAATATTTTGGCCCTACTTCCTAGAAAATGATCTTTTTCTTTTTAATCTTAAAAAACCCACAGTGAGTAAAGCAATTTTTAAACATCTTGGCCTGGTAGTTACAGCATCCTCCAAAAGCTTAGGATTGGTACAATCAAGTAAAAAAATAGGCTAAGATTTCTTAAAGATACATAGACTAGGAGCAAAATCCTACTAAAATGAAAGGCAAGTTTATTGCTTTTCCACATGTCTGGGTATGAGGCAGTGAGACAGAAAAGCCCTATATAAGCTGGATGTAAAATGAGCAGTTTCAGTATGATTGTGCTTTATTTTGTGTAGACAAATAAATATAGGCACGTGTGTGTATAAAATCTCTCATGTAACTTTAATTCTTGGGGAGTCTTGATCACTCGTAGCTTCCTGGCTTACTGCATTAATGCTACTATTTAATATGGATTCTTTTCTATTTCGCTTAACACTGTTCTCGCCTTTTCTTAAGCAAATCTCACTCATCCTACCTCCATTTCTCAATGATGTGTTTATTTTCACAGTTCTCTCAACCATCTCTTGCACAGGCAAGCTCACTGACCATTTTTCAGTAACTTTTCAGACCTAAGAATGTACTTTCTTCCTATGATCAGCTGGTAATTTGAAATCTAGGTCTCTTCATCCTCTTATTTCCTAGCAGCTTTTTCTAAAGACTATCATGGGGCAACCAGTCATTCTCGAATGCTTCATGCAAGAAGCTGATCTCTACAGGAGCTCAGATAACTGTTGTCTTTAGGGATCTTCTTTATTGAATGCCCATTGTCCAGTGTTATGTGCTTACCTTGAGGTATCTTTATTCAGTGTGTCACATGAGCATCTGCAGGGCAGATAACAGCAATTTGTGGAACTTCTGTCCTAAGCTGCAAATAACTCTTTTGTAATACAAGCTGCCTCATCCCTCATGCACAAGAAAAAGGAGAAAGCATTGAAACATAGAATGAAAATGAACTGATAACTTTACCATAGCTTAGTAATGTTTCTTTTTTTCTCCTTAAAATGGAAAGCTCTTCAAATAGTAGAATAAAGATTTATATTTTTATTATCAGGGACAGTATTTAGAACTACATCTCCTAAAGATAACCAGCTCCTCTGTTAAAAGGTTTTTTTAGAAATCCCTGCAAGGAGCAGGCAGGAATTCTTGCCTTCCGATGTTCACTGTTGCACCAGTGAATTCTGTGCTGCCTCTGACACACCAGACACATGTCATTGCTGGTATTCAGATATGAGGAATTATGGCTCAGACCTGATGTTTCTCTGTTAGTTTTTTTTTAAAGTATAAACCCTAATAAAACTCTTACATAAAGAAAGCTCTCAAATGGTCATAGGCTTAATGTCCCTCCATCCTTTTTACAGGAAGAAAAATGACTAAAACTTGAAGTCAGACTCTGGCATGCTTGAATACCATATGCCTGCACTATTGAGAGACTGGAACAGAGTATCTGGAGAAAGATGAGAGAGTGTGGGTGGCAATAGAAAAAACAACCACGACTGTAAGTTAGCAAGATAATATCCTTACTTTCTTCTGTGGGTCTCAAGAGTGATTAAAAAAACATTTGTGTTTTAAAAATATTGCTGAAGACTACAGTGTGACTCATAATGCTTCAGAGAATGGAATTCTTGGAAGTTTCACTGTAATGCCAGATTTTAGAATGGAGGGCAGCAGAGCTGCAGAGAAGTAACACGAGGCTATGTTGACGGAGAAAGAATATCTCTGAGGAAATGCAGGCGAGAGAGAAAGAAAGGAAAGAGAATGAGCCTGGGGAGAGATGACAAGACAATTATTTATACTGAGAACTGTTGCTTGCACTGATGGGAATGTTTCACTGCTTTTTGAGATTTTATTGGCCAGCATGCCTGCCTACACAATGCTTGGTCATATGCACAGCAGGGGAAGATATATAAACATGTTGACCAATCAGACAATGAAAGCAGTTACATGCAACTCTGAAAGTCCATCCTAGAGCTGGCCTGAAACTTTTGAATGAAACTTTTTTTTGGCGGGAGGGGGAGTAAATTTCTGGTAAATTCACTATTTTATAAGGGAATGTACTGGCTAAAAGTAAATTTTCATTGTGAAGATTTCTCAAGTCAGAATAGACTTTCTGGTCAGAATAAAATAAAGACGACTGACAATTATCTGGAATTAAATAGTAGCCTCACAGTTATAGCATGCACCTGATACTTTGCTTGATACTGTGACATACCTGTTTTATATCCTAAATAAGTACCTTCACTAGGAAAGTGGGCAGTCTTTCTCCCACCATCCCCCACAAGTGCTGATCAATACCTATTCCCCTAAAGTTCCAAGGAGATGGTTTGAGTATTTCACAGGCTATGACATTGGCAGGGATATGGAAATTCCAGGTTCAGGTCCATGAACGTGAGCTGGGCTTTTACCAGAACCTCATCCGTTAAGTGAGCGTCCTAACTATCTGAGCTGTATACTAGCTGAGGTATGATTGAATTCTCACTGTTACTTACAGGGGAAAAATAAATTTTTTATACTGGATGCCTAAATACTGAAATCAGGCCTTTTTTTTTTTAAAGAGCATTCTTCTTATCTAGTCAGTCCTATAAACTATATCTATAGTTTGTGCATATGGTTAAATAAAATATGTTGGTTCAGAGTGCTGAAAATGTGTTGATGGCTTAAAGGTGGATAATGCTGCTGTCTAGACAGAAACTTTGTGTATCTTTTAAACATTTAATGATTATTCATCTGAAAATTCACATCTGAGAAATGTCGTGACTTGATATTTGGTACTTCCTCTCTGAAAAAAAATTAAAATTATATATCCAGCAGGGGAGCAGATATGACACCATTCGTATAAGTAATGGTCATATATCACAGTTAAATAAATACCATAAGTGAACAATTAGTTGATATGTTCTTGGCTGAAATTTGTTCATGTAATTTGATCAATGAAGTGTGTGGATAAAGAATAGATTAACAGATCATAACCAGTTCATGAACAATTCATGAACAGGAAGAAAGACTACAGAGCAGGGAATTTGAATAATGTATCTTTTGTTTCACTTGTATAACAGGAAAACCTAGATTTTTGAGTTGGCCAAAATGGAAAATGAAACTTTTCATTTTTTGTTTTATGTATTTTTTCTGGAAAATTAAATCTAGTTATATTTAGAAATGAACCATCTTAAATGAAAAAGGTGGTCTTATGAAAATATGACTATTTTTTTTTAGTTTTTACTTTTAATGTTTTTAAGTTTTAATGAATTCTTGTTGGAATAATTTTGCAATTTTCAGGTGGATGACACATGGATTTTAGCCAGGTTGAGCTGGCAACTTGGGTGGATAAAACATTCAATCAAAAATTTGTCCAACTTTCCTGGGCTTATGATCTACCAATTCCCTCGTTTCCCAAAGCAGTGAACTGAGAAATGTTTATCCATTACAGGATTAGTGCAACTAATTTGCTCTCATATTGCCTGTCATCCTGTAGATTTCATAATACGTGAACACAGCCAGACTGTTATGATCTCAGAGTCACCAGTAAAATCTACAATGCATGATGATATTAGGTTCTCAAATAAACAGGATTTGGATAGAGTGAAAAAATGCACCAAAAATTTGAGTAAACAACAGCAAGACAATCTGCATCTTAGTTTGTGTAGAAGATAAGTCGAAGCTGGGAAACATTTTCTGATACGTCCATTAATGGATGTACAACTCATCCAATCACTCAGGAGCTAATACTGCACTTTTCTGTTCTGTGCATAAAAAATGTCATGCCAAATGACTCTGAGTGGTATCCTTAATGATGAATTTACAACCATCAGTAAGGAGCCTTCTTCGATTGTCTGCATTAAAGCGGCAGTTGATTATAATCCCATCCAGTGATGCTTTTCCTTGGCCTTATTAAAAAGAGCAGCATACAAGGCAATCATACCCTTGGGTGTATTTTGACTTGCTCAAAAGTATGGCTTAAGTGTTGATTTCTTTTCCAAAAAAACCCAAATTCCATTTTGCAATGATGACACATCCATCGTCTAAAAACAAATGATATGGGAATTACAATGAATCCCCTGATTGCTCACCTGGCGTTAAAAATAGTACCAGGTTTCACAGACAATATTTAGCTGGGCATATCTGTCAACTGTCAGTGCTGTGCATGGGAAATAGACAACCAGCTCACTCTTTTCATCATCCCACCGTTTGGGCCTTATCTCATGCGTTTGTAATGCAGTGCTGCCATCTCTCTCAAGAGACCTTATATGCTCGATGGCTTCTTCCCCATCCTCTGGCCTAGGAACCACTGTCTCACTGCATTGAGCGAGAGAAGCTTGGCAGATCTGGAAATGAATTGTGAGTCACTGGGCATGTTCAGTAACTGGAAAGTTAAAATAAAGTGTGACTTCCCTTTTTGTCAAGTCCCTTTTCTAAGGATTAGATTTATTAACTAAACAAAAGATTCCAAAGCGGGTTCATAGTAACACAGAATATATGGTAAAAGACAAAGGAGATCTTTCCAGCTTCCAGCAGTGTCTGCAGAAAGTGCTAATACGCATCTCTCTAGATAGCTTCCTATCCAACTTTAGGAAACACAGATGTATTTCTATAGTACATACCAATATGTTTCAGTGTTACTGGTAAATCACTACTTAGTTTCTCTGCACCTCTCTGTGTTCATGAGGATGCAGCTGACGACTTTAAAGTTCAGTCAGTAAAAAAATGAAAAGCAAGATCAATGACATTTCTTTCTCAATCTGCTCTTTTTTCTTCCATTCTGTTCCTCCCAATAGATAATTTCTGGGAATTATTTCAGCTGAGTGAATCAAGTGAAGACATCTCATGGGAATAGGAGAGATCTTGCAGGTCAGTTCTGGGGAATGGTTCTGTGTATTACAAATTCTTTTCTTGCTTTTGCTTACCACACCTTTGCTCTAATCAGGTAGATAGAACTATTGACTTAGTTTGATGTCGTGGTAGATTATTTAGTATCAGAGATACATCAGGCAGCTAAACGCTAACTAAAAAAACTATACGTCTGCATGAACATCAAAAAAACTAAAGCTCAGCATAATCGTTCCAGTGGTACACATTCTAGAGAAGGCAATGTACAGTTAAAAGAAAAAAAGAGATAAAATGAAATAGAGGAAACAAGACAACTGAGTTCCATCTAACATTTTCCATTTCCCCAGAACTGTTCATTATTCACTGACATACGTGCAACGGATGTGTTCCACTTGAGAGTGAGAAGAAATAGAAATGAACTTGGTAATTTGCTTAAATTTTTGTATAATTATCACTTTTTGAAATAAATACTTCACTCTATAAAATGCACAACTCCCTGCCTCTCCCTTTCCAATGTTCCAAAACCACTTTGGACTAATTTTGATCTCTGTTTGCAATTGTGTGCATGTGTCTGTGTGTTAGTAGCACAGTATGTTCTCTATGTCCATGTGCTGCAAATCCGGTTGACAGCAGCCTTGCGCCCCATTCTTTCCTGGTTGTCCTTCATCACAAATGGTAAGTGATCAAATAGCTAAAAATTTTTTCTTTCTTGCATTGAATTGGGCAACTTCTAGAATTTCTTCAGCCCAGTCCCATAGTTTTTATAAGGGTCACTTCCCTTATAACAATTTTAAAAAGTCATAACATATACCTTTAGATTTTATTTATAACTTAATGAAATATAATTTTTCATAAATGTATTTTTAAAAATTTATTCTTAGGTTATGTAATGATTTTTATTCTTAGAAATTATTTCCACTATCAGGTCTTTGGCACTAACTATGTCTTTGGCATAATTATGCTTATGAAGTTATATGAGCTCTGAGAAAGCTCTCAAAGATGTTTCAACACAAAATTTTTCAAGTTTATGATATTTAAAGTGAGGTTCTGTGCTGTGACACCTTGTTTAAATTTCACAGTTTGGCACATAATTTGAGGAATTGTGCCTGATAAACTGGAGCGATTAAATAAGTATACTGAATTGTGGCTACTGCAAGGAATGTACATCCTGACTGACTCTTTAGGCGGGAAAAGCAAGACCCACCAAGGAAATAGAAATATGACCCTAAATATCCCACTCAGGGTGCCTTGTGAAAGTCCGGTCAAATGCAGACTGCTCAAGCACTAGTTGCTTTGTAAGCCTAAGAAGGTGAGAGGAAGAAGATGGACAGAAGAGATAGAAAGCTTTGCCATGGTCCTTACCCTCATTGGTAGGGGTTTCAGTAAAATTTAAATCTGTTTATCATTTATTATAGTGGCCATTACTCTATAATGGATAATGGGATCCCCTTCTGCCAGGGTCCATGTGCCAATTCATCCTTGAATGTCTCCAGTAAGAATTGCAGCTCTCAGATGTTGTCTTTATCCAACATTCAGGGATCGCCTCTGTGTCAGGGTGATTTTGGGCACTGGGGGAGTGATGTGTAGGAGGTTGAACTACCTTACCCCATCTGGCCATGTCCTAAAGGTCATTTCAAGATGGAGGATACTTATTACTTGATAGGAAATGGCAGCAAATGCTTCCATGAGAAAAGTCAGGAAGGAGCTATTAACCTGGAAAAGAGAGAGGAAACATCAGATAGGCCTGATCTTCTAAGTTTGATGGGCACAGGAACTCCATGGACCGGACTGAGGGATCCTTACTTTTGTGAGCACAAGCATTATACCCTGAGAAGAATTCTTATACAAAACATTAGCTGAAGGATTTTAACCTTGTACTGTAACGTATTTTCGCACAGGAAGGATTGAATAGTGCTTACCATTCTAGTTAAGATGGTTTTGGCCATTGATTGTTAGTGCATTTACCACTGTATACCACTTCCAAAATCTCTGAAGAAGCAGGTGGAAGGCCAAGAGGTGGAGAAATACATGGAGTATTCAATTAAGCAGAGGTCATAAATGAACCCCCTTTCAAGAGGCATCATCAAGAATTTGTCTGAAAAGGGAAATTTGCAAAGAAGGAAGCAGGTGTCAAATTCCTTTTGGCAGCTGGATGCTTAAAAGTGAAAAGCTACCTGATCTAAAGCTCAAGACACCAAGAGGATGTGCCTTAACAAGTGGAAGGGAACATGTATCGATGGGCTTTACAACTCCCGGGCTGTAGGGAGGGTGCAGAACGGCGAGGAAATGTGCTGACGTGACTAAGTTCTGGCAGGCTTTAGGACACTGGCACTGTCAGTGAGGAGGAACTTGAGAATGATTTTTGAGCTCTGTATTCAAACAGCTGTCTGTCTTCCGCAGCATGCTGTAGAAAAATAGAGGTTTTGAACCGTTAGAAAAGCAAAGGAAGTGCAATAGCCCAGATTTTGATCATAATTACACCCAGGTGGTTCTGAAGTGACTACACCCGTGTCATTGAAGTTACACCAGTGTAAAACTTGTGGGAGAACTGAATCAAGCCCTTTGTTTTCTTGCATTTGTATACCAAAAGAGCACTCTAACAGCTCTTAGTAAATAATAAATTAATAATGATATGATGATCTCCCTTATGACTGGAAGAAGTACAGAAAAATTAGTGTCAGAGTAAGAATTTGCTCGCAAGATTCTTTGAATGTGTCATTTCTAGATTTGTATTGGATATATGATGCTTTGCTGGACTGATTTTAATTTCTGGGGTGATTTTAATTTTTATTTCAAACATCAGAAACATCAAATTTAGTCAGTATGTGGTGAACAATACAAAACCTACAACACATAGCTTATAGATCAAATGAGTAAGACCTCTGGTCTGTTCATCATAAAACACCTTTAAATCCTCAGCAGAAAGTAGGAATGAAAACAACTAATGAAAGCAAGTGCTTTTGCTGTCTCCCTGCTGTAAAGCAAATAATATTTTAGTAGTTGGTTTCGTTGTGTTTCCCCATTTGTGCCTCAGAATACACCAGATTGCAATGTTACATCACATTTTTAATGACTGGAACCATGTCCTGAGATCCCCCTCCGACCACACCACAACTTCCTTCTTTCTTTTCCCCTCCCGGCTAGAGGGCTGTGTGTAATTATGCTGAGGACATATTTCAATTAATTATTGACAGAACACGTAATCACCGCTCAGATGTCTCTCTGATAAATCTCTTCGCTGCTCTCTGACTTCTGTTTCTCATGCACTACCGAGGTGGAAAGGCAGTAAAAATGCATTTTAAAGATAGGACGTTTCTCAATACTCTGTATCAGCCGGAGAGGCTTCTGACACCTGGGCTCTTCAGATGTAAAGCATATTGTTCTCGTCTGTGCTAAACAAGTATCCCCGAGAAAGCTCAGTGGGATGGAGGCTTACGATTCTTTTTAAGTGGAGGATATAATAGGAGCAGATAACTTTGATTTGTGCAAAGGAAAAGTGTGATCTCTTTCAGGGGTTCCGGGCATTCACAGCAATTTTTTCTTCGGCTGCTGATTAAAGAGAAAGTGATAAATAAGGGCTCTGTGTTCGGTTTAAAAGAGGAATGTAGCTTTAGAAAGCTGACTTATTTAGAGGGGGGAAAAAAAAAAAATCCTGACCTCCGATAGCCTTTGACCAAAATCCGCTAGTAGGAGAAAGTAAAGACGAGGCAGTTTCTGTAACTATTAAAACCCAAGAAAGGACAGTGATCATTTCTGTCTGTATGACCGGAAAATGCCCTCGGGGCCGGGCCGGGGGGGGGGACGGGGACGTGCCCGGGGGTTGCCCGTAACTTCGGATTACAACTAAAGCATGCCAAAAGCGGCTAAGAAAAAAAAGATAACGAGGTGAGAAAGCAAAGAAGGGCTTTACTGTAAAGTAAGGAAAACCAAGTTGTGTGTGTGGGGGGGAAAGAACCCAAACCACGTAATCGCGTGGATAGCGGCTGCCCCTGCAGCCCGTGCAACCTCGGCTCACCCGATGCCGGCCCTGAGGACGGGCGCGGAGCCGCAGGGGCTCTGACACCCGCCGAGGGCCGGCTGGGTGCTGGTGCGCCGGGCCGCCCTCGGCTCCGGCCTTCTCACCCCTCTGGGAGCCGAGCTTAGCCCTACCAAGTGCCCCGGCTCCGCAAGGGGCTTCGCCGCCGCCTGCGCTCGGGGAGCGGGGGGCGGGGGGGGCGCGGGGTGGTACCGGCCCCGCCCGGCGGCTGCGGGCGGCGGGGGGGCACCCAGCGCCCTTCCCGTAAGGCTACCTGAGGAAGTCCTTCCCGGCGGCCTCTGGAGAGAAGACCCGCTGCTGCGCGGGTTTGCGAGAGCTCCTCTACCTTTGGTTTTCGCGGCAGGACGCGGGTGGGGCTGGGAACGGCAGTGCCGGCGGGGGGGGCCGGCGGGGGCCCGGCTGCGCTGGGCGCCGGTGGGCAGCAGGGCAGCGGCGGCGGGCTGCCCCCGCGGCCGCCCCCCGCCCGGGCCTGGCAGGGGAGCGGCCCCTTCACCTGGTCTCTGGAGCCCGGTGTGGGCGCCTGCCTCACCTCCTCTCCCCTCCTCCTGGATGTGCCAGCATGACTTCGGTTCCTTCCGTGTCGGGAACAGCGTTCAGAGAGAGCGGGGGGCGTCGGCGGCCCTGGGCGAGAGGCGGCCGGGTTCGCTGATGCTCGGGCGCCTGGGACCGCGGAAAAGCGCTCGCTCGTCCCGCGTGGGGCGGCGGGGAGGGAGCCGAGGCTGACGCGGCCGTGCACCAGGCGAGAGGCACGGCCGGCGGCCGGGAGCGGTTCGGGCGCTGACACCTCTGCCGTGCCCGGGCGGGCGCTGCCCTCGCCGGGAGGAGCGGGGGGATGTCCTGCCGCTGCCCGCCCTGCTGGGGCTGCCGCGGAGGTTCCCCCTCCGCCCCGGGGCTTCGTCGAGGGCCCTGTGCTTAGTGCCCGACGCGCAACCGGGGGAAGCAAGACCACCTCGGCCTCTCGCCCCGCCGCCCCAGCATCACCGGAGGCGTCCGAGGCGGGCGGAGCCGGTGCAGCCCCGAGCCCGGTGCCGCGGGAGGCCGCCCGGGCGCCCGCTCGTGGGGGGCAGCGGAAAGGTGAAGCGCTGAAGGGTGTTAGGGGCCGGCAGAGCAGGGCTGCACGGCCAGACGGGTCGGGAAGCCCGAAGCGGGCACCTGAGCCTCATCTTTTGACACCTCAGCCCAAGTGGCCCGATTTCCAGGGGCGCTGCGCTCCCGCCGAGGGCAGGGGACCGAGGAGCAGGGTCGGAGCCGCTGGCTTAGCTGCGAGAGTCAGCCCGGTGCCGCTTTCCTTGCGGGGTAGCGGCGGGAGCGGTTACACGGGGTGGTCTAAACCGCGGATGTTGAGAGACAGGGGCGCTGCGGGGACAGAGGGACATTGTCATGGACAAGACAGGGGCTGTAACGCCCTTACACACAGCTTTCCGCAGGTTTAGCTTAGCGCTGCGGGCGCGACTCGGCCCCCCAGCTGCGGAGAGCGGCGTCCCCGGCTTGCCTTACCCTCGAGCGGTGCACCCCCCTCCAAAACTTAGTCAGGGGCTGAACAGCCCGGGCGCCTCGTCCCGCTGCTGTCAAGGACAAGGAGGCGATCAGAGGCACCACGGGAGGTGCTTAAAGACCCGCGGTTTCTGGGCGGCTTTGCACAGCTCCTGCGGGGGTTGCGGGATGCTCTCCACGCCCCATGCTCTCTTCACCTGTCGGGCTCCGGAGGGGGCGAGCTCCGGCACCCCGCACCCTTTGAAACGCAGCTGCCGGCCCCCGGGGAGGGTATGGTGAGCCTCGCACCGCCGGGATGGGCGCTGCCCTCCCGCCTGAGCCCCGCAGCCGCCGTCGCTCGCCGCAGGTGCGGGTCGCGCTGCCCCGGCCGGGCTCCGGCACCGCCTGCGCGCCCGCGACGGGGCGTCCTCGGCGGGGCGGCTCTCCCGGCCGGGACGGCTCTCCCCCGCCTGTTTTTTGGCCGGGATTCACTTGCTTTGCGCGGCGCCGGTCTGCCGTGCACCTTCGCCCTCCCAGGGCTCAGCCCCGGGGGCGGCTTGCCGGGGTGAGAGAGGGAGCGGACAGTCCTCCGGGCCGGTCTCTAGGAGAGCCCCGGAGGTTTGGATTTCCCCTTGGGGACGCCCAGTACCACCCCTCCCCACCCCACCACCGCCTTCTCCTTCGGGTGGCGGGCGGTGCGCGCTCCTGCCGGAGCCGAGCGAGAGCCCGTCGCCGGGCGCGGCAGCGGCTCGCCGCCCCCGAGCCCCCAGCAGCGCATCCTCTGCCGCCTGCCGCTTCGCCTTCCCCTTCTCGGCTGCGGGGAGGGTATTGCAAGGTAGGCAAAAGGGAAAGCGAATGAGGCGGTCTGAAGATGGAGAGAGACAGTCAAGGTTAGACGTGTATTTACTCAACCTTTATTATTTAAAAAAATTCATTTAAAAAAAAAAAGGTGAACGAACGTCTTACAAACCCACCCCCCCACACACATAAATAGGACATTCCGTTCAGCTCTGGCTACTGGCAGTTCTAGTACTTGACAACATCAGACGCGATTTCCTGGCATTAGAGAAACCCATTTCAAAATCGGTCATCACAAAGAAATACTAGAAATCCCAGTTAGCACTTGCTAAGCAGCACGGAGCACTTGTACACAACTTTTCAGACACACACCCGCGCACACACGCAGCTGGGAACAGATCCCGTAGGAAGAGAGCCTCCTTAAAAAATAGTAAACGCTTCTCAAAAAAAAAAAAAAAAAGAGTTATTTACAAAACGCACATGGAAATACAGTATTGACAGAGCGTGGCTGGCAAATCAACATGATTTGAATAGAGAAAGGACTATGGCACATCTTGCTCGAAAGCTCGCACAGCAGCCTCCTTCGCGTGTCCCCGGGGGAAGACAGCTCCTGCCATCCGCGTCGCAGCGCCTTCTCCCTCCCCACCTCTCCTCCTGCCCTCCCCTCGCCTCTCCACCCCTGCACTTCTTGCCAGGTCCTTTTTACACTTGGATGACCACCGTGCTGGGGCTCTGGAGCCGGGTTTTGTACTGGTCTAGCCAGCTCCTCAGCTCCGAGATCTTGTAGCCCTCTGGTCCTCTGCCTCCCTGGTACATCACCTTCTCCTCCTGGATGATGTAGAGCCTCTCGAAGTAGGCGCCGTAGGCGGCGCTGGAAGCATTGTCCATGGTGTCCACGGCCAGGGGGCAATCGGGCGCCCCTTCCCTCATCAGCTGAGCTGCCCGCAGCCTGTCCTGGAGGCACTGGTGCTTGGGGATGTTGTAGGCTGCGTCCGAGCTGACCCAGCCGTCGGAGGGGTGTGCTTCTTCGATGTACACCAGCAGGAAGTCAGCAATGTCCACGAAGTGCGCGGCCAGGCGCTGGAAGGACCTCAGGCGGGCCATGAACGGGGGTCAGGTGCAGCTGCCGAAGTTGAGGATGAGGGGTCTCTTGCCGCGGGCGAAGTCCAGGATGCGGAGCCTCTTCTGCCCGTCCAGCTGGATCACCTCGGGGTTGGGGGCTAAGGAGCCCACGTGCGCCGACTTGAAGAAGTCCAGCTTCTGCCCGTGCCACACGGCTTTCAGCGACTCCAGCGTGAACATGCGGTTGGAGTCGGACACGCAGACCGGGGGGTCGTCGGGGGGCGGCCCCTCGCTGGCGCCGGCCGCCTCCTCCGCCGTGGGCATCACCAGCATCTTCTTCCTAATGCACAGAAAATCCAGGAGCCAGAGCATCACGGCGGTGAGCAGGAAGCGGGGGAAGAGGAGGATGCAGGCGGCCGCCTGGGTGAGCAGCTGCAAGGTGTGAACGCCAAGGGAGTGGAGCATCGCAGCGGCTTGTGCTGCAGGGCGCTGCCTGCCTGGGGGCCCCCACGCACCCTGCTTGCCGGGGTCTGTGCAGCACAGCTGAGATCCCGCTTCTCTTTAAGCCCATTTTATAGTCAGGGATTTAAATGAAAAGTGACTCCACCTCCGGCCAGAACCCGCCCATCTGGAACTTGAGCCTGGGGATTACCTACCCCTCCACTCTAATGACCTAAAAATACACAGACAAAAGGGGAGAGAGCCCCGGCGGGAGCTGCGAGGGACGTGCAACGAAGCAGGGAGCAGCCGCTATCAGGCACCAGCAGAGAGTCCGAGATAGGGCACCGCCGGGGTCCCCGGCCGCAGATAGCGGCAGGCGCTCACAAACAGCCCCGCCAAGGACAATGCAACAGGCGCAGCCCGCCCCGGCCCGGCCCGGCCCGGCCCGGCCCGGCCCGGCCCGGCCCGGCCCGGCTCCGCAGGGGCTGTGCGAGCGCGGGGCCGGAGCGGCAGCGGCAGCGGCAGCGGCAGCGGGGGCCGGGGCCGTCCCGGCAGCGCCCGCAGGTGACAGGGACGGGCCGCCCGCGCCACGTCCCTCCCCGCGCCTCCCTCCCCTCCCCGCCCCGCCAGCCCGCTCGCCCCTGGGCACGGCCCTCCGCCCCGCCACACGCCCCGGCGCCGCCGCGGGGGCACCCGGGGCTCGAACCCGGGCAACCGCCGCGCCCGCATCCTCCCGCCGCGGCGGCGGGACGGCCGGCGGCCGCCGCCCCGGCCCGCGGCCACCCCCTCTCCTGGCGGCGGGCGGCCCGGGCCCCGGCGGCGGCGGGGAGCGGGGGTGGGGGTGCCAGGTGGGCGCGGGCCGGCGGGTGCTGCCCCGCGGCGGAGGAGGGGCGCGGGGCGGCGCTCCGGCCGCTAGGGGTAGCTGTTGCCCGAGAAGCCGCCGCGGCGGCGGCTGAGGCGGCGGGGAGCCGCGGGGCCCTGCCGCCCCCCGGCCCGGCGGCGTGCGCGCCCCCGCCGGCTTGCCCCGGCCCCCGAGTCGGAGGGGGCGTCCCCCCGGCTCCGCTCGGGGTGGGGGGCCGCCCGCCTCCCCCGAGGGCCCGAGGGAATGAGGGCCACCGCGGGGAGCCCCGGGGCCGCAGGAGGCTGCGGGGGGCGGGCAGGCGCCGGGGCGGCGGGTGTGCGGCGGGGTGTGAAGGCGCGGCCCGGTCCGGCCGCGCTGCGCAGGCGGCCTTCGCCCGCGCTCGACGCCGGCCTGGTCGGGACGGCCCCTGCATCCTCGGGGAATGTCGTCTCCTCTCGTCTCGTCCCGGGGTCGCACCCGTGGGCTGCGGGGCCTGCGTCACCCGGGCTTCTCCCGCCAGCTCAGCCATGACCGCACTCCCTCGCGGGGCTGGGGCCCGGCCGGTGCTGCGGGCTGCCACGACGGGTGGGCAGCGGGGGCGGTGGAGGCGGCAGGAGAGCGCTGCCCCCACGATGTCCCCTTGTTCACTGGGGGTCCTGCTGCATCCAGGTGAGCTGTAAGTTGGGGCAGATGCTCCTTTACAGCGACCCAGAAGGAGCCAGCGATATTTGTTTTCTGTTGTTGAGTGAAGTATAAACACAAGCTTCTTACGTGAGTAGGTCTAGCAAAGGCCTTAAACAGATGGCTGAAGTGTCACCTCAGGGACATGGTCGGGTAGACCTCTGTACTGCCCACCGAGCGACATGCAAGGGCTGGTTTTAGGTTGGGTGGGTTGTTCTTCAGTAGCAAAGTGCTTGCAGTATGTGGAGCTGAGCACAGACTGGCCACCTTCAGTCTTCACCCAGTCACGAGGAATTTATGGCCTGTAAATTCCTTCTTGCTGGACTAGATGGAGACCTGTCCCAGCGGTACGGAGCTTAAATCTAGTTTGGTGTAGATAACACAGCCCTAGCTAGACAAAATACGCCAGCTCTGCTCACAACCTTGCTGTTCCATTGATGCAGGGTGCCCAGCTTGCAGCGTGCATATCATTTCTTCACCAGCTTCTTCAGAAAGGGGTACTAGTTGTCCAAAATGCTGAGCGCTGCTACACAAAAGCAACTCATGCATCCCTGAGCTGCTGCTACAGCTGCCGCTCACCCAGGTGCCTGCCGCACCAACTCTGGGGACGCACGACCCAAGCATTCAATGTGCTTATGGGTCCTCAGGGCCCCATTTTTCTGCCTGTGGCCGATGCCAGGTCTCTGCCTGCAGATTCCCAGAGGCCCCGAGGACCTGCAACTCCCCCTGGACGCAGCCGGCGCTTCTCCAAATGTAACTGTGCATGTCTCCGTGCCTCCCGTCTAACATCTGCAAAACGGAAAAATTAATGCTGAGCCTTCTCATGGGAGTCTAGGCAGCTTACTTCATTTTTATGTAACTTGTTACGAGAACTCTGAATAAAAGACAAAATTAAAATCTCATTTTATTTTTTTTTTATCTGGTTCGAAATAGGCTGTTTTAGAGCAATCTAACCAGGCGCCTGCTTTGCAGCCCCCCAGTGCATCATCTTTAGTTGGTGTCAACAGCAAGTGAAGGGAATTCATCGTTTTAGCATCTGAATGGAAATGTGTGCTCCAGTCCTCATAAAGTCATGTTCATACACTAGCCTGATTAATAACTTTTTTGGCATTCTGTGGTGCACAGTCCAGGGAAAATCACTGAGTAGATATTTACTATATTGTCAAACTTATTTTGAACTCTTCATGTGGGCCTCTCACCACCTCTCTGTGCAGTTATGCAATCCTGAAAACCACAAATTAAAGCCTCTAAACAGACGCAATAACAAATTGTGGTAGCTCTGAAGAAACCCCCAGGAAAAAAAATTGATCTCTCAAAGCAACCTCTTCAAACTATGCTGACAGACAAAAGCCTAAGTAAACAGATGGGTTTGCAACCCTGAATATCAACAAACTTTGCTCTACTAGATCAGTGAGAGATATTCTAAGGTAAAACAAAGTATTTGGTCTTATATAGCGTATTTGTAGCTGGATAGGGACTTTGGAAATTACTTTTTCTCCATTCCCTGGAAACAGCTTGAAGGGAACTTTTGAATTGGGGTTTCCTATTCAGCTGTGGATAGAGCAGAAAACCGAAGCATTTTGCTCCAGTGGCCCATTGCTACACTTTCCTGCCATAGGAAAATTCAAGTATAACCTGAGGCTGCTGTTTCAGAGCACTCTGCTTGGCTCTACAAGCCACGCACCGATGCGTTCAGTCAAAGTACAGCGCTTGTATATTTATACAAAACTCCGTGGGAAAGGGTGGAATCCCTTCTGCAGCCCTTTGGTTCTCGGGAGGTTTGAAGTGATGTGTCACTGCTGTTCTCACTCCTATGTTAAGCTGGATGGTTTTCAAAATCATGTGTTTTCACTGTGGTAAACCCTCTCTCTACTTCACAAGGGCCATACCTCCCAGTTGGATCTTGGATTATTTTTAGGTACGTGAAGGTAGTCGGTCTTTCTAGGAATCCATATCGCTGCTACTAATAGTGTGGGAACTTACGTCTTCCTGCGCACTGAGGATTTCATAGAATATATCCTAAAATATGGGCTTTACAGTGGCACATCTGGTTATGGGTGGTTTTTACTCTTCTGCATGTGGTCTGTGGTTCAGCAGTCACTAACTTAAATATATATAAGTTTGTGTGTGTGTGTCCGCACGGGTGCACATACAGGGTTCACATTATTTCCTTTTTTGAGAACTTTATAGTTGTAGTTTTTCTTCATTTGATAAATGTAATTTATAACTCTTTTAAAGTTCTTTTCATAAACAGGAGCTACAAAATAAATTTAGCAACTTATAAAAACAAAACCTCAAAAAGCTGAAATTAAAAACATCAGGTCTGCTTTGATGTAGAGGATGTGTTGAAATGGTATATTTACATGTTTATTTTCTATTTTATAATTTCCTGCACAAAGGCACGCAATACTTTCTGACAGGAAACTAAATGTATTTTGGAAGAGTTCCACCTCTCATGTCATCTAAGCTACATGTTGTTAATGTGTTAGAACAGAACTTTATGTGAAGGAAACAAAAAAGACTTCGCTGAAGTTTGGATCCGTCCCTGAAATAAGAGCTGGACAATTTCATCTCATGTAAGTGGTTACCCAGCGACTACAGAGAGGTGCAGTAGTGCAGTGGTAAATTACTGACCTGTCTGGTATCTGTAAGAAGTGGCTAAATATTATATTGCTGAAACTGGAGGTGCATAAACTCCATTTGCAGTTGTTTGCTCCTAGTGACACCTCTGGAAAAAAGTTACCGTAAGCTGGATTCTGTACATGGAGCTACATCCCTCTTAATCTTTCACTACTTTTAGATGACAACTGTTTTTCTTTTCCTCCCTCCTGGTTTGTCTTTTTTTTATTAAATATATATATGACTCAGAAAAAACCACGCAAAGTCAAGCACCTAGCCAATGCTTTGAGTAGCTTTGAGAATTGAAAGAAAAAAAGTGCCATGCTGCAAATTGGTCTATAAAATCACTAGCAGAGCCATGGACTTTGACTCAGCTACCCCACCCTGGCATTCTCACCTTCAAATACATGACAAGTATGTCATATATGACAAAGAGGTTCCCTGCACTGAAGCTTTTTAAATTTTTTTTTTCCCCACTTCTTGCAGACTCTGGGTTGAACTGGGAAGGAATTATTTAATTTGGAGGGAGGACTGATTCCACAGCTACAGGTCTGTTAGTGCAACACTCAGGTCTCACCCTGAGTAAGCGGAAACGAACATTTTCTTGAGTCTGTGAGCCACCTACCAAAGTTTTGCAGCATGACCAAGCATACAGTTCCCCTGATGTGTAAACGGGTTTCTGCACCTGCCTTCACACTGCTGCTCACTAGTGTCCCCGTTGTGCTAGCGGACTGTCAGGCTGTGGTAGAAACTAGATTACCAAAAGGTTCTGGATTAAAGAATTCTGTTTTTAAACCCAGATGATTTTGGTGACTGAGTTTACTTTAGGATCCCTAAACCAGTGTGTAATAGCACAACTTACGGTGCAACTTGATGAATGCCAAAAGGTGCAACTTTCCATCCCATTAATCCTTCCTCACTTCTGCTTGCACTGTGTCTTCCTTGTGTGATCCTGCGATGGTGACCCGTGATGACCTGGTTCAGGGACTAAGGGGGCAGAAAAGCTTGGCTTTATTAAAATGAGTTATTTCCCGACAGGTTAATTCCCTACACTGGCTCACGACAAAAGGAAATGATCACGTGTGATTCAGAGAAGGCACAAGAGAAACGGCCACAGCGTGCAGCCAAGGCAGGGCTAACAGGACCATCCCATCAGATTGCCTTAGCAATATTATCAAACTGCCCCTGGGTGGGACTGTGTAGTGAGAATGTGTTAAGAGCAGAAATTTCCTGAGCAAGCTTCACTGCAAGGAAAATGTACGTAGTCTTACCCTTTTGTGTAGTGGAGGAATATAGGAGATGTACAGGAGATGACAGTGGCTGTCACAAGGTCCTGCTGGGCAATGTAGCCGAATGGGGTGCACAGCTGGCTTCTGGGGAGAGCCAGCAATGTCAACTTCAGCAGCAGCTGCTAACACACTTCCTCCAGCAGTAGGAAATCAGATTATCCAGAAACTCCCGTGCCAAGCACATCTCTGCTACCCATCAAGCTCAAAAGCTGCTGTGGCTCAAGAGCTCAGGCTGGACCCCCTGGTAGTACGGTATAATTATAGTCATCTGAATGGTTTGCTCTACAGCAAAGACAACAGACTAGTCCAGAAGTGGAACCCCATAGAGTTATACTTAAGTGGCAACTTTATACACATTGAATACAGATGAAGTCCTTGACAGAAAGAGAAAATACTTCTTCCATTGTCTTTGTTCATACCGGTTTCAGGTGTGATGCAGAGGAGGATGAGGAGATGCAATTTCCTTGCATCTAAATCTCCTCTAAGAAGATTGTAACAAAATTCACCACATGCACTGTTTTATAACAGAGTATGTTTCAGCATATGACATCAAATTTCAATGCACTAACACTGTTTAGAAAGGTGAGAACAGCAGGCTGATAACTAAGGTTAGTTTTTCATCTTTTAAATGGCAGCATGGCAAGGGTATGTTCTCAAAATGTTAAGGGGATACTTTTGAGTTGACAGACTGGGTCCAGGCTTTGTTGAGGTAAAGGAAACACCACTTCTTTGAGCTCCCTTGCCATGGGGGAGTCTCACTGCTGCCTGGCAGTCTTTGTTGCAGGCTGATCCTCAGAGCCCCGAGGTTTGTGTGGTGAAAGCCGTGAGCGATCAGTGGCAAAACTCCCGGCGCCTTCCTTGTGATCAGGATTTTGCCCAAGCCGTGTAGCATGATGACAAACAAAGTGAGGGCTGAAGACTCAGGGTGCGATTTCCGTCATCTCATTTTCCTTAGCAAGTGCAGTAAAATATAAAGAATTTTAAAATAATATCATTTAAGAATTCTCAGGTTTTCAGGCAATTGCATATGCCCTGCCTGAACCGATACACACTGAATTTTCAATCTGTAACAGGCTCAGAGGGGAAGGCAGGAAAAATAGCATTTAAAAAAACATTTATTCAGGAATAATCTTTAGGGATCATGTCTAGGATAATCTTTTTCAGGGTGACTCTCATTTTCTACAATATAATGGTTTTATCCAGCAGTGGTTTAACAGTTTTGAATAAGCCATAGAGCGGAGGAACAAATACTTTAGCAAGAATGGAGGAGTTTACCCAGAAAGGCAGCAGTATCAGCCCACTTTTGAATATAGAATGGAGATGATTAATCTACTGACCTTTTATCCCCAACATCACTAAAATGTATATTACATACATAACGTGGTTTGGTTTTGTGTAAATGATAGCTTTAAGCATGACAGACCTGTTCAAAGCAAGTGGCATGCCAAACAGGAGGCTAGAAGGCACCATCACTGTGCACTTAGGCTCTCATCAACTAACTTGCTTGCTTCAAGCCTTTTCTTTGAACATAAATGTTTGTGAAGTTTTCCAGTGATTTTTTTTTCCTGGCATTTGCCCCACAACTCTTATTATTTTTAGCCATGTAAAATGGCATTATGCAATTCCTGAAATTTGTTTCTTTCAGTCCATGATGATTTATAAGTCTTAATTTCCAGGATACTCCCTTGAAGTTACCTTCTTTTTGTGACCTCAGGATTTCTCTTCCCAGACCTTTGGTATTTATTTTTACTATTTTTGTGGTCGGGGTTTGGCAATGTTGCTTTGGATTAATGACAAACATACATAAGAACTGGAAGGAATACACGTTTTAATCTCCTAATTTAATGCGTGGCTTGTTTATCAATAGTAGAAAGAAGTTTCTGGACAGGTTTGACACATCCTAATAATAGGCCTCTGCAGCCAGATAGAAAGATTTTGATGTATCTGAACTGCATGTAATTCTTCACTTGTTCCAAAATAGATGCAATTTGCTTATTTTATATTGCAATGCAGTATTTCTTTCTCAAACTTTGCCCAGAAAGAATTGGAAGCGGAAGGCAGTTAGTTTGGACATGCATGCATTGTTTATATGGAATATTTTAATTGACATAAAATTGTGTAAACCTGCTAGCTTCTCTGCTCTTGGATGAAGGAAAGATCTTTGGAGTAACAAGGGCCTGAATTTCTGTTCTATTTTTTCCTTTTATGCAGGAAACTGCAAATAATTTAATGCTCAGATGAAATTACTCAGCATTTTACACAATCATTGAATTTTCCTCATAAGTGGTATATTTTGCTTTCATCATATACCCAGTAATTTTAACTGGCATCTTCTGATAATCTTTTCACTTTCTCTATGTATTCTTATTTACCTTCATTGTTTATTTACTTAGGCTTAATTCCTTCCCTACACAGCCTACTGTGAATAAAATGTTCCTCTGAAAATGATTAATTTTGCGCTTTGTTTACAGAATAGTCTTGCAATGTTATATCTGATACTCATTAGCCGGAAAACAGAAGTAAAAGGGGAAACATTAGTTCTCACCACAAATCATTTTGAATTCACTGGGATCAGGATCTGACCCAAAATGTTTAGGTTAGCTCAACAGCTCAAGTTGATTCAAAGGGTCTTAATGTTTATGCCTAACAGTGCGTCCTCCTATGACTTTTTATTTTTAGCTGCTCAACAGTTCTTACTTTCTGTGAATTTTAAAGTTATTCTTAGACTAAGCAATACAGTCTTTTCACAGGGAAAAACTGTGACAAGCATAGCTGTGTGATACAGCTCATCATTTCATAGGCCCCATCATTTCCACCTGAAGCTCCAGCAGAAAAAAAACCACCAAAGATTAAATGGTTACTTTAAACTGAGATATTAAATTTTGGGTTCCAATTCACTCTTCTCAGTGTGTGAATTATTGTGGATACCTGGAGCAGCCCACCATCCTCTGTGAAACTTAGTTTAAGGGCCACAAATTGCCTCTGAATTTTAACATATGCGCAAACCCGCTTCCCAGAATCCAACTGTAGTCTTATTTCTGATATTTTAATAAAATTGATTTTATGAGAGTACTAATCCCTTGCTACTAGTTCTTACCTGAAACCAAGTTTGAATTTCTTAAAACAAGAAAATGGTGCTTTTTCAGAAAAGGTATTAATAACCCCTTTTTTCAATGGGAATCATATACAAAGTGGGGAATACCTATGCAAATAAAATGGATCAAAGTGATCTAAGCCTACTGGTAGAAAGGGGAAAGAGTTCTGAAATGCATATTTATTGCAGACAAACCCTGGATTTACTAGGTACTGAGGGAACATTTTTTTAAGAACAATTATGTTGTATTTGGAAAAACTGACATTTTCTTTCTTAACTAATTTTAATTGGCATTATGCTCCCACTGAGCCAAAAAAAATGGAAGACAGCAGCAAAATATAAATTAAAGTAGGAGTAAAGTATCTTAGCTGATGAAAGCATAGATAAAAGGCTCTGAAGCCTTTCTTGCAAATACTGTTCTTCAAAGTGGGGTGGTCCTTGCACAGTGGTGGCCTGTGCCTATTCCTTGGCCTCTTTTACAGTCATTGACATTGCGTTGCCAATGAAGCAGCTGTCACTTTTTACCAGCGTAATGCCTGCCAGGAGCCGGCTCAGAAGTGCTGCTTTTAATTAAATTTCTGATTTTAATTGGATTTCGGTTTGCAGTTCACAGCTAACGGAGGTTTTTGGGGTGGGGACTTATAGGGCATCTAGCGGTATTTCAGACACCTCTGTGTTACAGAGATCTGTTCAGGAACATCAGGCATCATCTTAAAATTAGTTACATTTTTGCCCTCATTACTTGCGAGAGCTCTTCTAGGATCTCGCTGCCATAATGGCTAGAATTATTCATATTTCCAGCTTAAATATATATATGGAAGATTTACACTGTTTGTTCGTGTGCCAACATTGTCTCTTTGCTGAGGCAATTTTCCTGCCTCCCCTTTCTCCACGTGTTAAAGAATCATAGAATCATAGAATCATTTAGGTTTGAAAAGACCTTTAAGACCATCAAGGGCAGCCCTATCCCCTTGCGCACCACTCCACTGGGGCTAAAAGCCAAACTCTTGTGGGGCATATCGGCACTGACTGGGACAGGCAGGTTCAGGCTCTCTCTGCTAATGACCTGAGTGAGCTGGGATGCAAATTGGCCCTCTCCTGGTGCCTGTGGGGCTATGGCAGTGTAGTGCTAAGCCTGAGCTGGTGAGTTCTGCTGGAGTCTTCATTAGCACCATGCTAATTCAGTCTATGTGGATTCTGGGCCAGTACGAGGCCAACTGAGGCTCACATTGGTCTGCACCTGTTTATTCAGATGTGCTCACAGTCTCTTCTCATGAGATGGATTTTCCATTTCTCTGATCCTCCTAGAAGCAATGTTCTGCACCTGTTTCATGTCAAGTCCATTTTCCTGCATCATATAGGAAGAGATTAATTGGAGAACAAGAGATGGCTCTACCCTCTCCTTTTCCTTGCATTAGCACTGCTTGGCACAGCATACAGTCACTGGTTCAGCACAATCATTCTCATCAGTCTGGTTGACGTCTGGAAGTCACGGACAAACACAGATGCAGCTTGACAGCTGAACACCTGGGCAATGAGCGTGGCATGTCAGGGACACGGTGGGAGTACCCTACATGCGCTATGTTATTTGATCGGTGCTGTGCAATACAGCTTGGACCTACCTGAAACCCAAAGGACAAATGAAAAGTTTATGTACAGTAGTTCTGGAGCCTCTCTCTTGTATCAGTCAATGCTCCATAGAGTCAACCCATCTTGGTGAGCCCAGCGCAACCGGAGAGCATCGGGCGGATTGTGCGCTCGCTGGCCATCTGTGTCATTCATGTTTCCCACAGGCTGGATTTCCTGCTCATACGGTGCATGGCATGGGATTTCCCAGACACAAACATGGGAGCCCAGGCACATGCTCGGGGGCCGTGTGACAGGGCTGTGGCTGTGGATCTCCCCCATATGGAGCACAGCTGTGTCTGTCCTTGAAAGGGGTGACCTAAATTTTACACAGTATTCCAGTGATGTATGACTGGCTGAAAATACCCTGTGTGTTTTTGAATTGTACTTGTTTACCATAGCTGCGTCTCTTTAGGGGCTTATGCTAACCCTGAATTTGACTGAACCATCTAGAGTTTTCTCCTCCACGTGCAGCTGGCAAGTGCCCGGCTTATAGTGGTATTTTTTGCTGCCAGCTTCATGAAGTTGAACTGGACAATTCTGGATTTCATCCTGTTTGTACTGCTTCAGTCCTTGAAGTCATTCTGTTCTTCCAGTGAAATAGCCCAGTCCTGTTCTGTACACTCACAGATTTCATAAGCTCATTCCCAATTTTTGCACCCCAGTTTTCTATGTCATTTCTTCTAACCATATTCCTGTAACGATGTTTGATCATGATAATCAGCAGACAGCAGATAACCTTAGCTGATGTAAACTGTCACAACTTTTGCTATCAAAATAGTGCTGGTAGTGTTTCCAGCTAAGGTTCTGCCAGAATGTCATTAGAAATGTACCTTTAAAATGTGATATTTCTTTAACTACTGTAAACATCTTTTAAAAGAATTCAAAAGGCTTTGCTTAACAATACAACTGTGCTTATGAAATAGTTATTCTTAGACCAAACCAAGACTAAGAGTGTATCATAATATTAAAAGTATTACAGTATTCAAGGTTTAGATTTCCATTATTAGGAACATTCCCCCTTGTTTAACTCTGCGGTGTTTCCTATATACAGATGACCCCAGCTATTGCAATAAAGCATGCTCCTCTTTCTCGAGTGAGATGCCAGACAGATATTGCAACAAGCACTTGCTTCTTGGCATGACATCAGTCCCTTTCAACAGTGGCCTTGGAGCTGGCCTTTAAAGCAGTTTTGTTCTGTTACCTGAAGAACTGGGCATTATGTTGCTATATCTTCTCTATGCCACAAGGGCTGTCTTATTCCCATCCCCTCTCTCCAGCTTTATGGCTGTAAAGAAAACCTAAGAAATATAAACCAAATGCAATAGTGCATCTGAAAGCAGTCTAGGCAACAACTCCAAGAGATACAAACTGGGCCACATCTCGCATATGTTCATTACTGGTGATTTAAGTGTTGACATTGTCATGGTGACAATTAAGAAGCAAGAAGGGGGGGATCCTAGATCTGTGTGGTTTAATGGGAATATTTTGGTGGTAATAGTCACCTCTTGTCAAAACCACTCAAGCTTAGGCCTAGCATGCTCCATGGGCATGACCCCATTTCAGGGGGGAACCAAGCTGGAAGAGCGTGTATACTGAGAAGACAGGAACAGGTCCTGTACTGAGCAGTCCTGGTTTTGGTGAGCAGTATCTCATTTGGGGAATTGGGACAGATGTTGCTTAACTAGTGGGTTCCACCATCACTTTGGCCATTTGGTCTTTGACAGGAGATGATTGAATTTGAGCATGTGGCAATAAGTGATGCAGCCACCAGCATTTAATGCATCACTTCTGAAGGTGTTTGGAACTTTTTCTCATTTCTAAGCTATAATCAGTCAGAGAAGGACTTTATAAAATATTTATCCTCCATTCTGTGTGTAAAAATGATTTACTTTATTTGGCGTTTGATGCATTATTTTTTCAATTAGGAAAGCAAGCTATAATCTGTTAAACACCTGCATAGAAGTATCCCAAAATGACCTGATATGATGAGTACTGTTATAGACGGTAGTTGAATAGGTGCTTCTTTTCCTAGCTGTGGGAACTGTAGAAATTGAAAGTATTCTTTCTGAAAAGTTCTGGAATCAACTTTTTCTCTTATAGAGAGCTTTCTAGTATAGAATTAAAGTTGCTTAAGTATATTTCCTTGCAATGAACATTCTAAAAATAATAAGGGATGATAAATAAGGTGACATTTATATTCAGTGCAGTGCTCATTGCCATCAAATTCCATAACCACAGCCCTCTTGTATAGACATTCAATTTAACAATATATCACCTTTGATTCACAGCTTTGAATAGCTGGAAAATCCTCTTGTAATGCTTGCCCTTGCCCCCAATAACTTGCCATTTGCTTGAATTACATACGATGAGTAAGCACTTGAAGCAGTGTACATCTGTACATGTCAGTAATGTTTGTGTAAGGTTTAATTTAGCACCGTATATTATATTGCAGTCTTCACTTTCTGGTAAAGGTGATGCGAGGAAATTGTTTTGCCCAGTAAGGACTGCAAAATTCATTACTTACTGTATGTTATTTTGATGTACCTTTTTTTTAATTGTAGATGGATTTTTGCCATTCAAGGGCTGAACAAGGTAATGTTGGAGTTCAGCCTGGGCATGTGTGTCCTCAAGTACACGAGGATGATAGTGCTAAAGAGGTTACTAGCAGCTTTCTGCCAGTTCCGATATGTTGTGTGTTGGGGCTGAAGTCACTCCCTCACATATAAGACAGAGAAGTTGTTCGAATGCAGCATTTCTCTCCCTGTGTGCATTTGAAGTGTGGGTGCAAATTTTTGCTTCCTCTTCTTCTCTAATTGAGCTTGTAGAACTGCCCTAGAATTTGCCATATTTGTAACTGGAGAGTGCTATAAATGTGTGCACAGGTGGCCAAAATGCAACTCTTCTCTTTAAAATATGTTTTGTTTTGTTGTTGGTTTTTTTTTTTTAACTGGGAAAAATGAAGTACATGAAATTTGTTCAGCTGGCCTATTTGATCTCATCCAACCTGGTATCATACATAACTTGAACATCAAAATGTCATGGGAAACTGTGAGTGATCTGAGGCAGTCAGGGTCTGACTAAGGCAAATTTTCAAGGCCATACTGAGAGATAACATACTTTCTAAAAGACTGTTGGAAGTCCTGGCCCAAACTGGCATGCCTTAATTGTGGTGGTGTTATGAATTGTGCATCAGAAACTGAAGAAACTAATGTAAAGCATGTGCTTTGCTTTTCATCTGTGTTGCTGCGCTTCATTAAAAGGTTATCAACATCATTTCTAACTTAGCAGCATCTCAGTCTCCATCTTTGAGTCCCGCACTTCTTCCTGTTACACATTCTTCCCATGATTTCATATAATTACTCTAAAGTGGCATTCGTCCAAACTGTACCATAATAAGCATGGGTAGATGTACATCTACTTGTGGACCACTGGAGACCAGTCTTCACCTAGATGTAACTGCAGATCTACTCAAAGACAATTCCATTAATAGCCACAGATCCATAGCTGCTGAGTGTCTTACGTGCTTGTCCAAAAGGAATTCACTGAGGCTATCAATGAATTTCACTCAATAACCACAAGTTCATAACAAATTTTGACTATTACTAATACAGTACAATACAAATGAATGTGTTAACAGTGCAGTTGTTGTTTGAAAATAGCAGTATTGCTTATGAGAGAACAGTTTCTATTTTCCTAGTACAATTTTCACACATTACTATTCATTTAAAGTGAAATAGAAATGAATAGCCACCCAGGCTTTGTAATCTAGATGTTTAATACGTCTGTTATACATCTATTTTTTTATTTTAACTTCTTCACTGTGTGTGTTTTTTCTCTCACTCTGTCCCCATTAATATCCTTCAGAAATGATTGGGTTTTTTGAAATATAGCTTCAAAAGAGAAATGAGATTTTCCCAGCATGCTAAAATCTTGGGTGGTATACAGTGTTGTCACCAGTCATATAATTTAAAATGAACATAATTGACAAATGCTGCTTTAAAGCTTCTATTGAAAAATCATAATATGTAAGTGCAGTAGGGCTTTTTTGCTAATCTGGATTTACATTTGTATAATGTACAGTTAATAACTGGAGTGATCTTGTTACAGATTGATTACTCTTCTTCAGTATGTCCCTTGTTTTGTATCCCATTATTCACTCGAACGGCTTAATTAAATGAATCAGAGTATAAGCACATATTTGCTGCAACAATCGCAATTCCCCATAGATAATTTTCTTTGGCTTGTCTTGCTGGGATTTCCAGGAAAGTTCCCAGAAACTGTTTCACAGAATAGAGGGATTTCTCTTTTTAAAACCCTTTTTTGGTGTTACACAAATTTGAGCCCAGAAGAGTTTAATTTTGAGAAATAACCATGAATACTACATGCATGTGTGCCTCTATAATAACAAAATCTTCAGAATAAATTGAGCTTAAGTTGAATCTCATTTGATTTCTGTGGTTGGCTTTGGAAACATTTGGTAGTTATTTTCCATTGACATTTGCACCCGCTTGGGGCAGCAATATGTGTAAGTGCTTCTGTTACTTCTGCTCTGTAATCTTAAATTTAAAACTAGTTTTCCATTTTTTTCCTATTTGCCCTGTTGTGCGTAGTTATCTTTCACGTGGCAATAAATAATTCTGCATCTGCTATTGGTGGTCTTGGTCTTAGTGTGTGTGTATGTGTGTTGAAGGGGTACAATATGTAGCCCTGTAAAGAGCATTGTTCTTTGATTTTGAGAAAGAGAGAAGGAGGGATTCTAATTTACATCCATATTGCGGAAAAAAAATTTGTCATCTCCATTCCAGAATGTGGTTGTGATTTTTCAAAATGACTTGTAAGGCTTAGATGACTCCATTTATGGGTGGCTAAACTGGGACATTTTTAAGAAAGAAGTTTTTAGAGAAGAAGGTTCAACATTACAGAAATGTTAACAGGACAAGCTGGCATCAAAGAACCAGCAAAACTCTCAAGTGCTGACTGAGTGCAGTGCAGTTCTCTTGGTCTCTGTTGCATTTGTTGGGTCAAGGTGCTTGATTCTCAACTAGACATTAAATAAAGGTGATTCATGCCTCAGTGTACTAACAGTCTGATGACAGGCATTAAAGAGATGAGGCACATGGAATGAGTCAAAAGGGAGAACTTGTTTTGTTATTTTGGTATTCTTTTGCTTATTAAATAGAGATTAATTAAGGACATTTCTACAAGAGCACGTGAAAACTTTGTCTGAGCACATAGCAGACTGAGAAGGCACAAGCCAGCTTGAATCCAGAAGCTGTATCACTGTGTCAGCACACCACTGTTTAGCAGGAAATATTAGCTCAGGCAAAGTAACCTCTTAACAGTGCTGAACAATGTTTGTGCTAATGCTGGGTTGCTTCTTGCCAACTTGGGTGACTTAAAGGAAGAGTGGCTCTGACTTCTTACACATTTGCACACATCCATCCATTTTTGTGAGTATCAAAGGCTTGTTCTGAGGGTCCTCAAATCAGTGGAGGCATACAGGTCATCTCTAAGGAGGTTTGCATCAGATCCCAAGAGCTCTGACTGGCATTTGTTGCAGCTAAGTGTTACATCTAGGAGCTCCAGCTGATATATGGTTTCATATGGCAAATACAAAGTAAGAAAGAGATCCTGCTTCCAAAACTTCAGCCTCAATTGAGAGGAAGCTTAGATGGAAATGATCATCCAGGCCAATCCCTTGCCAAAGCAAGTTTATATCCTGCAGGCTGTTTCCTAGCATTTGCCAATCTGGCTATAAAAGCACCAAGCAAATAGGATCCATTACTGGGAAGAGTCTGGGAGCTGTTCCATTGTTTAAAAGACGTCATGCCAGTACATTGTCTTCTGAAATTATTTATTTTTTTCTTATCTTAATTACATCTTATCCTTGGTTATGTTCTGAGATACCAAATTAAAATCTGACATTTTTAAAGGCTATATAGTTGTTGGCTATTACAATTCACTTTTGTGTCCTTGAGCTGACCAACCTGGGGTGTTGGTCACCCCAAGGGAAAGGGCTACACAGCTGCATGACAATAATTATTCTATGTCACCAAGACTAGGGCAAACAATGGCTATAAAACTCCTTTTGCCTTCTTCGTGTATCTGGCCTGCGCTTTTGTAATAAATCCACTCCTTCATCCCACTACAGCTTTTGCTGTTCTTCAATGAGTGTTTGCCAGCAGCTATATCTACTTTAGCAAGTAGTATGGCCTAGTAGGAGTGTGGGGTGAATGCAAAACAGGACCTGTAGAGTAAAATGGTTGGTGCTGGGGGCTTAACATCCACAATCAGGCATGCTTTAAGGTTTTGGGATAGTTCTGGGCTGGTCCCTCAAACTGGATGTATGTACTGGCTGAACATCATTAGATGCACTCCTGGAATGCACTTTCTGTTTTAGTTTTTTCTGAAAGTCTGTGAGTCTGAGACTGCTTTGTCATGTGAACCAGAGCGTAATGAGAACTAAAATGCTAATGCAGGTACAATCCAGATCTTTTGGGAGTGTGTTGCCCAGAGCTGAATCCAATGCTATATAGCAGCAAAAGAAATTTGAGTCAGACCTCAGGAAAATGTTTGTAATGATAAGGCCAGCGAAGCACTATGGAAGTTGAATAAATTCCACAATGAGAAGTTTTTAAGAAAAGGCTAAACAAAACAGAATTTGGGAATAAGATAGATATAGTTGTTCCTGCACAGAGAAACAGGAATGGATTTGGTCAGTTTATGACATCCCTTCAAGCCAAATTTCCCCTATGATTCCAAAGTGCACCACCATATCTGTTCTGGAGTAACGACCTTTGCATAGACAGCTTCAAAGGGCTTTGCTTTCTCGCTGTGTGACAGTGCAGCCCCTCATGCTATACTTGTGGTTTCTTTCAGTACCGCACCTCCTTGCATTTCTTCCACCTGATGAATGTGTGTCCCTTTTTCTTATGCATATCAGTTTCAATTTTTCCAGCTTTAATTTTCTGTCCTTTCTCCTGCTACTCAATATAATTTTTTTTTCTTCTTTGGCTGCTATTTATAACTTCTCCTAGTTTAGCTACATCACGGAGTTTCACTGATGGCAATTTACTCTCCCAGATACTGAAAGTTTTCAATAAAGTTGAATCAAAAATGGTGTCTACCAAGTAATCTACATTGCTGGTGATAATCTACTGTTAGCCAGATTTCAATACACATAACTGGTTCTCTTCAGGTCAGTTTAAATTCAGGTTCAGATGAGACATAATAGCAAATGCTTTACTAAACTGATGGCATATGATTGTTTCCTGCCATTTGTAATTTGGTCAAGCAGAAAACTTCAAATTAAATTCCAACTGTTCTCTTCCTCTATGTTGTACATTATTGTGAATTATTAAGTGTCTTGAAACAGAACTGTTCCCCACAAAATACACACTTCAGAGCCAAAACCCAAACAAGTCCCACTCCTAAGCCTCAGACCACTCAAAAAGAGCCTCAATAAATTCAGGCTTCTTTGCCATTGAATTTAAATGGATTTTAAGACCTTAAGTCACTAAGGCTCCTTTTAAACCCCTTTTGTATAATGATTTGTTACTTTATGTATTTTCTGCTGTAGCTTATGAAGGTCCCAGTGTCCCAAGAGTATTGACCTTTTCAGTAGACGGTACAGGTGTCCAGTTTCAACATAGAGGACCAGTCTAGCCTTGCCTCTTGGCTGCTGCTTCATGCAGTCTCCGGGAAAAGGAAGAAATGGACTCAAACCTACGCTACTAAAGTGTTTTAAAATCCAGGTCATTCATTTCCCAATAATTTACCTTAACATTGACTCCTGCTCAAAAGATAACAAAGATTTAGAGCTCGAAGACCATTTCATGTGTGTGCTTTTATGCTTTCTGATGACACTTTAATTAGAAAAATATGTATTTTTCTTTCTCAGATATTTCAATTTTGCTAGGATAAATAGTATTCAGAAAGATTTTTTTGATGTCCAAAATTATCTGTATACCCCTATCCATTTCTGATACTGAATTTAGTAATGTTAAAAAAGAACAATGAAGGGGAAATGTTTTGGTACAAACATCAGTTTTGAAATGAAAACATGTTCGGCTATGAGGCTCCATTAGTTCTACAGTTAGCAAATACTTCAATTGACACTGTTGTCAAACCAAGGACATAAAACTGAGAGTGTGATATGTTATCTGCTGCCAATTACGTAAGTTCATGATGCATAAGTTATTGCAAAAAATAAGGTCATGACTCCTAAACCAACCCCTTTTGAAGTTGTAGTTCTTCATAAAACCTCCCGCATATTTGTATATTTTAGTTGTTTAACTCTTAACTGAATTTATGTGAGTGCTTATGAAAATAAAGTATTATATGACATTAATAAAAAAGCAGAACCTTGCATGGTCTACATGGTAATCTTACACTAATCACTGAACTTTTCTGATTGCCTTCATTTATCTTTCTGTATGACTAAATATGTCTAAATGTCATATTTGTCATATGAAGATGGTATGTAAGTAATAGACTTAAGCCTTCATTTGAAAAATGCCAGCCAAGCTGGGAAGAGTGTCAGAGGAACAGATCACTCCACTCAGAACTGAAACACTAAGATCCTTCTTCATGTCTGGGGCAGAGGTTTCAGCAACTTTAAGAATCAAGCTATCATGATGCTAAAAATGCTTAAGACCTTCATCCTAATGCAAACGATTTGTTAGAGGATAGTATAGCTACAGAATTTTTTTTTTTCACTTCAGAAAAAAAAAGTATGACTTTTTAAAATATTATCTCTTTTCAAAATTTGATGGAAGCATGACCTATGGAGATGATTTGACAAAGCCTCCCCTAGAACAGCTAGTAGTCCTTGTTCTGCCTTGTTCAGGTCAAGGACTGAAAAACAGGTGTTTTGTAGTCTACTAAATGACTTTACCACAAGTCGTTGGGTTTTTTTCTTGAGTTTTTGGGATCCCCTCAGCTACCTCTGTTGCTTTGCAACTTACCAAGTTTGTACAGTTACCTATTCACCAGCCTGGAGAAAGACCAGTGCAATAGTCCAATGGGCAGTCTAAGTTCAAGTCCTTGTTCCAATTAATGTTTAATTATTTATACAAAGTGAAACAGGTCCAACAAGAGAGGCAGAGGAAGCTGTTCTTCAGAGTAGCTGATAGTTTGGTGGCCAGAAAGCTTGCCTGGGATGCAGGATTCTGACATTCAGACATCTTGCAGAACAGAAACTTGAAATCTGGACTCCTGTGCCACCAGTCAGTGCCTTGATCATAGGATGATTATCTGGGAGGGGTGACAGTTTTCTTGCTCTTTGATGTATTTCAAGTCTCACCCTAGGCATGAGAACCTTTCCCAGGTAAGAGCTTCGTAAGAACTGGTAAGTACCTGCAAAACGTTCTGGTCTCAACAGAATATAATTTGTCAGTGAAAAAATGCATCACTGTAAACTCTGATGGGGGCATGACTAGAATTTTCACAACCATGTAGGTCCAGAGTGGTTTGGCCATTGTGATGATCCCTCCAAGTCCTGTGTTTGAAGGAGAGGTCAACAAGCAGCACTGGAGGGCATGAGTCTTGGGAAGCCTGTAGAATGCCAAAGCATATATTTGCATAAGTGTCAGACGTGTAAATCAGCTGTTGTTACAAAAGTTTAACAATGGGGAAATGGTCACATACAAACATTGGTTTGGGCATTAGGCTTATGAGTCTTGCTGTTTTTAAACACTTGAGCTGACATTGATATGAAACCGGGGCATAAAACCAGGAGCCTGATGTGTGATCTGTTGCCAGTTGCCTTCAAACTACCACATCTGATGAGGAAAAAAAGAGAGGAAATGGATGGAGAAATGGGACAGGTCATCTGGACTCTGATAATTAATGTTCCTTAGAATATAAAAGTTTTGAAACTTTCCTGGAAATGAAGTTTTATGATCTGCTACAATGGCCCACAGGGGGGATGCTGCAACCTACACATATTGACAATTGTGGTATTACCAGGCAATTCATTTTTATGAGTAATTTCCAGAGCAACCCTCAACCATGCAGTCACGCATACAGTGCAACAGTGTGCCATAGAAGAAAGGCTCAGCTGGAGGCCAAAGATTATACAGATTTATTAATATTTGGGAAAAAGATCCTAACAGCAGAAAGCAAATTGAGCAACAGAGGGGGGGAAGAAGGAATGGACTTGACAACAAAGCAAGCTCTGTAAGGATGTGATCCAGAGCACAGTGAACTCAATGGAAAGATTTCCATTGATTTCTTAAGATCTTGGATAGATCTCAAGGGGACAGAGACACTCCGTCTTATACCTTCCCCCCTCCTTTCTCCATCTGAATGGAAAATACATTCTTTCCTGTTCACAACTAGCATCATTTAGTGACCAAACATCACAATCAAAATGTTGATCATCCTTGGGATGTTAGAGCCAAGAATCCCTACCGAAGCAGCCGCAGAAGTGGCTTGACTTTTCCAAGGACTGAGCACCTCTCAAATTCTCTCTAAGAGTACCTTCGTCTTTCTATTAGACTCAGAATAGTCTTACCCTGTACTTAACTTTGCAAACCCACTCTGCTTTCTCCTTTAAAACACAGAGAATAATGGAGCAGTTGGATCTATAATCTTGTTTCTCTTAAATCCTTCTCCATAAACACTTTTCTTGTAAAGGTAATGACCCGTTTAGTCGTCTTCTATTTATGTCTAGTCTAAGTAGTTATAGCTGTTACTTTTAAACACCTATTAAATACTTTAGTAGTTCTTAAACCATGCCAAGGAATACTTGGAACAAAAGAACAATGAACAGAGATGACTGAAAATGAAGTTGTAGAACTGAATTTGATTATATATCATTCAGAAGAAAAAAATAGTTCCGTCAAAGTCCCTGTTAAGGGCTGTTAGAGAAAGTGATATACTTTGCACTAAGTGAGGCTACACAGATCATGAATCATGGCCCCAAGTGATATATCTCCAAGATCAGCTTGGTTATCTACTTTCAAAATCCTTCCTTCTATGGGAACAAAAGTTTGCTGCCTAATGTAAGTAGTGTTTGACAAACTCATCCTGCTGTGATAGCAAGTCTTATTTCATCCTATACACTGAAGAACATAATTTATCTTAACACTAGGCATTGAGCAACGCTAGCTGTGGGGAAGTAGAACGACTAGGGTTTCCTTTTACTAGTGAACTCAGTTGAAATCGGCAGTCAAGCCAAGCCTGGTTTAAGTACTCTGTTGGTTCCTTAACGTGGTGTGAAAGACCAAGGCTGCTTTATTGCAGTGGGTGGGTAAGTTACCAGCAAGACATGCCGAGATGAGGAGCTGGTGCCAACACACAGAAAAAGAAACCCCCATTACTCCCCAACACTTTGGAGATACAAGAATAAACTTCCTTATAGAGAAAACCAGCACATTTTCAGTGGAGAACGCTGAACAGAGCATCCTATTGTAGTCATATGTTTGAGTCAGGGCCTAGCCGTGGTGCAGTTCAGGGTTAAAGATGATGCCTTGTTCTTTAAGGAGGACCAGTAGTACTCTATGCAAGCCTGATTACTTCGTATAAACTATGCATGCTTTGCTAACGACTATGTCCTCAAAGAGGGAACTAAAGACTGATAAAAGGAAACATTCTGCCCCAGAAGGCACGGAAGGCCAAGGCCGGATGACTGCCAAAGAAGCACAAACTAAAGGAAAGGTAAAGGTGGCAGGGGGAGATCGGGACCACCAACTCAATTCCAGGCTGGAAGAACTTGCCTCCCCCCACCTGCAAGGAGCAGGTGTGCTAATTTACATAACAAGCAAAGTTAATTTAAATATAACTGACCAATAATAGATGAGAGGGTGACTACTAACCAATGAATGTAAATTTAGGTGGGTTTTTACTAATGATGTAACAGAATAAATATGTTGTAGCTCTTTGGTGTGGTGTGCCAGCTTTGTGGAGTCACCAACTAGCACCCATCTCTGCGCAGACATGAAGTAAATAAGTATCTCGGCGTTGTAAGACTGGCTCATTGCACACCAGGTACTGAACCCCGCCTGTGGGACAACACTACTGTTCGGTGGATCACAGCCTTCTCAGTGACCAGGAGGCCAGGGGTGGACACTTCAGGTTCCTAAGCACAAGCCCCTCACCTTACCCAGGCTGTACATGATTGGAGTGCCTGCTCCACCGGGATGCCAGCTGCGTCAGAAAGCCCCAATTCCATGTTCTGAGGATTTACCCGTTCCCTTCACTAGCATTGAAGGTGCTGGCTTTGGTGGTTCACTCTGTGTTGCCTCCTCTAAGACCCTGTAAGCTAACATCGGTGGAGACAGTTGTCTTCCACCTGGCCTAAACACGTACACACACACTTTAATAACAGGCATTGGCGTGTCCTTCTGTAAGGTGATTCTGACCTAAGGGACACAGCACCGGCACTGTCTCAAGCTTTGCAACAGAGCAGAAAAAAAATGCGGTAGCATTGGTTTAAAAGAACAGAAATGAATGAAAAAGGCAGTTCTCTGCTATTACAGCACTGGACACTGAACATCAATTCAGTCTAAAGTCTGTCAAATGATGAAGCACAGAGAGTGAATTTGGAGTTTTCAGTTTAACTTCTGACCCAGACCTCCCTGAGGACAGTGGGAATCCCTCTGGGTGTGATAAGCCACAGTAGAGGCTCTTTCCTCAAGGACAGGTAAACACATAGTCATTAACAGGTTGTAAAGGAGAACTGAGCTTACCCAAGGACTTGTTTTCTCAGATTCATCCTACACTATCAGCTTTAAGACATCTGTGAAGATCCCCTGGGGGTCCTGCAGTTTTTCCTCTTTGGCTTGCTCTCAGGATTTGTTTTAGTGAGTTCCCTGTTCGCAAAGAGGTGTGACAGAGTGATGCTTGAAAACCTCTTTCTGTTCACTCTGTCTGTGTCACAGTAGATCTAGTTTGTTTACCAGGAAGCCCCAGTGTAATGACCTGAGGAATGAATGGGGGACAGACTTTATTTGTAGAAGGTATTTTAAAAACTTGGCATTGTTGCCACAAATAACGTCAAGATGGAAAATCCTGATTCAAAAATCAGGATATAGAGGTGAGTATGAGTTTATCGGGCAGAGACAATTACTTAATCCGTGCTGTGGAACAACAAGCCCACTAGCATCCTGAGCTTGGTTATATACAGAAGTGATGATGATGGTAAACATGATATAGCTGTGTCTTTGACAAAATTCATAGATTTTTCTATGGACCCAGTCCAAATGCTACTGGAGTCCCCAGAAAACAAAAAAACAAAATATCAAAAAACCCACAAAACCCCAAAAGGTGCTTTTCTGTGCTTGCATACTGAAGGAGATGAACATCGGTTTTGCTTTCAAACACCAGTCTCCGGATGTATCCAGACATATCCAGCACATAACTACACAGCTGATGCATACATTTCTCCTTTCCCCACTCTCACCAAAAGGTTCATCAAAGCTGTGGAGATGTTTGATGTTCCTGGTGAGACGAGGTCATTGCTCCTCTCTTGGAGCTGAATCATGTGAAATGGAAGCTGAAAGGGGACAGAGGGCATTGGAGAGAATAGGTACTATTTTTAGCACAGGGACATTCTTCAGTAGCCCTGGCATCACTGGAAATCTTCAAGCAGAAGTCTCTGTTGGAGACATCATTGATGAATGCAAATAGCAGGCTTCTCTACAGTCATGTCATTGACACCTATTTGCATTTGGGTTTTATCATACTTGTGTGCCAATATTTCAGACTTACTATTTTTTCCCTTGGTCTTTTAGGGGATAGCACAGATGGTGATTTCTCTTCTGTGTTTGCCCTTTACACTTGTTTCTAGTGACCATCTGACTGCCTTCATTGTGGTTCTGTTCTTTTCAGAGTGCTATTGATTATATTCTGCACTTCATGGGAATCCAGTGTTAAGGGACAGCTTTACGAGCCGTCATGGGCTCCAGGTATCTATTTTTATCAACCTGAGCAACTGTTGCCTAGAAAAAGAGACCCCTGCTTCCCGGGCCACGTGTGGCTGACCTCGGCTAGTCCAAACTCCTTTGACCTCAGTGCAGCTTAAGTGATGTGACAGCCGAGTCAGCCCCTTTAATTCCAGTCTTTGTGAGGCTCATGTGATCACGCACTTGCTCTGTCAGAGCCGGAAAAGAGTGATTCTGTCTGTCCTTGGTCCCTGCAGCAGACCTCTTTCTTGCCTTCTCTCTTCCACCAGATTCCTTTCATTTTGTTGGTTCTATTCAGGAACAAAGAGGACTTTGTTGAATTGCCTTTGTGGTTTATTTTCCTGAGCCTTGGAAGATAGCAGACTTTTGCCACTGTTTTATCCAACCCTTTATCACATGCACAATGCCCTGAATGCTTGAAGGAGGCTAGTGTGTGTTAGCCTAACTCTCTGCTTTTTTTTTCAGGTTGGAAGCCAGGGCTGACTTCTGGATGCCAAGTTAGGAATAATTGCTGGAGTAAAAACTCAGGGAAGAGTCTGTCCATGCATCTACCATAAAGGCTCCAGTCAGAAGAACTACATTTGTCAGTGGATTTCATCTTGTTTTTCATCTTCTATGGTCTTACAGGTCCCAATGTCTACACAGACATGTGTTTATTTACAGATGTAGAACACATCCTCATCAAATGGTCTTCGGGCACATGTTCAAAAAGGGGTAAAAATGCATTGACTGGCCACTACAGCTGCTAATACTTAGCAGCTTTTATGTGAGCCTGTAAAAGTGTTTTGACATGATAAACTGCTACAGTCTTCACAGATGCGGAAAGGCAGTTGCAGAAGAGTTAGATGAGGGCCTCTGGTTTATAGGCTGTACCATAAAAGACTTCTCCAAATCTCAGGACAAGTCAGTAGTGTGGAGAAGACTAAGAGCAGCTGACTCTAATCCTTTGCCCTAACCACTGTCCCAGCTGCTTTTCACATGACCTGCCACTCTACCTATTCCCAACACAAAGTTCCTAACATGTTTCCTTTATTTAATGCATCAAAACATCTTTTTTAAATGATGGAAAATGTAGCCATTACTCAAGGCTGCCCTTGAGTGATAGCTTTATCTATTTTGTCTATTGCCAGAAGGACACAGCGTGGTCCTGGAGAGTCTCTGAACAAGGTAATAACAGAGAGTTGCTTCATCGAAGCTCTTCCCATGAGGGACGAGATCTATAATCTTTGTTTTTAGTGGAACAGACTAACATCTCCGAAGGCGTAGTAGGCGTCAAAATACAGTCCTTCTGAGCTCTGTATGCAAAAGGTCAGGCAGTGTTTAATCCTGGGGGTGACCTCATGCACCTCGAGGGAATTTCATCAAGGATGTAGTTAGTCTGTATTTTGCAACAATCTGTAGGAAATAAGCTTGGCATTTCAGAGATAAAATTCGCAAGCAGTACCATTCCAGTCACCCAACGTGCTTTGTAGACGGGATTTCTGACTGTTTATTTCAAAAAAGGTCTCATGTTCAAAACTGAAACTTTCAGCCCTTACTCAGGCAAAAATTGCACAGAAACCAGTAGGAATACTGCCTAGAGCAGAGTGAAATAAAAGCTGGAGGATCTGGTGCTGTGTTATTTGGCTCGAGCTGCAAAACTTCAGCAAATCTGTCTCTAGCAAGCAAAGTGAGCAATTTTGACAGCTTTTATTATATTGAATTACAATGACAAATAGGGGCATTGATATGTAGAATGTTTGAAAGCGTGATAAACACAGTCCTAATGAGAGAGATGTTTCTTTTTATTTGACACAACACCACTGTTTTTTCTCGTGCATACTCTAGGTGCACCAACAAAAATAGAAGACCTGGTTGAGGCAAAATTCCTGAAATATTATTCTCTAAATCTCTAAGCTTTCACTTATTACTTTTTATTCCCATAAGTATTTGATGATTTTATTGTCCACAAAAACTGTAACAGTAATAAAAGAAAATAAAATAATTAGTGCAAACATAGAACACCTCAGTGTTTTCTTATGAATTCAAGTATGAATTTAAAGTCAAACATGCTTTTCAATGTTAAAATCTTACTGTCCAGAGGATAAATGGTGCTCACAGTAAGGGGATTGCTCTTAAGTCCCTTACACAGTTATAGTCCTTGGGTTGTTTAACTCCAGTTTCACACACCATGGCGTTTTTTGAACTTTGAAGCCTACAGTGAGTAACTTGTACTATAGAAGAAAATAATTTTACATCCACATGCACATAACAGTTGTAGCAGGTTCTTTGGAGAACTATCTGTTTGGAAAGCAGGTAGTCAGTTATGGGCGCTGCCATAAATAGCAACAACAGCAAGATAATTTTGCTTATCCACCACTAACACTTGCAAGTGAAGGCATTTTACCACAGCTGTTAGGGATTCAATCAGTTCTAACAAGGTGTTTAGTCCAGGATGTTGGCATTTTAGTGTTGATTTCGCCGAAAACCATTTAGTGCTTCTGTCTGTTGTATTTCTAAACTTGCAACTCTATCTAATCTAATACCTTCTTTAAATGTGAAGAGTTGCACTGTGCCTGTGCAGATTCATTCTGTTATGCCAGTTCCCACACACAGACCCGTATATTTCATCACCTGCTTTACTTTTGATATGGCATTAAAATGGAACCAGGAGGTTATTGCTATTCACACAAGTGTACTTCAGTTGCCCATTTCTCTCTGTCCTCCCTGCATGCCTGCCTCAAACACTGTTGCAGCCTGCTGAGATCAAGCCCATGAGCCGCCCAGGGCAGGGATGCTTCTCCTAGTGCATCCTGACAGCATTGCTTGTTCTCTGCAAGTGCATCAGCCCGGGAACTCGCTCTGTATGCGTGGATGCAGTGGGGTGCAGGACCAGATGAGAGGAAGCTGCCAAGAAAGCCACAGGAACAGAATGCATATGGAAATGAAGCAAGATATGACAAATATATATTCCTGGTTTAGGTGGGTGCACAAGAAACAGCTGCCGCTGGGGCAGCCTCAGCTCATCCAAACCGTGCTGAGAAGAGGCACAGCTAAAGGAATTTTTCATGTGTTGTCACATCCTCAAGGCTTGTTTTTCAGAGCACAGAAATGCTTTTTATTGTCTTGGAAGCCACCTCCTGCACATTTACAACTTTTAAATCAGCCTTACTTGGATTCAGTGGAATTAGGGATAGGGAAATCCTATTAGGTCCCATTATCATTTGATCTACCAGAGCAGTGTTGTTCTATATGTTAATTTGCCGAGCACTCTGTTCATGTTTAAATAACTCAGTGTAATAACCACGTAGTTATTGTCTATGCCTCTTAATACATATTCATATGTTTGAAAAAAGATTTTTAATATTTCTCTTAGAGTTCAAATACCTTCCTGCCTCTTTTTAACCCTTGAAATCACTCCTCCTCTTCAAGAAGATCATGTTAACTTAGTTTTTTAGATGAGGCAGTGGAGGGAGGGTGAATCTACACTGACTGCTTATGCCCTATTTCCTTTTACCAGATTGCTTTTAGACTCCCTTTCGAATCAACTGATTCCCTTAAAAACAGAATCCAAGAGTAGGGTTTGCTCCTGGAACCTCTCCAGAAGCACAATGAGGAAGGAAATGCCATGTTTGACTCCTTGCACCCAACACAGACTATCCCAAGTGGCCACTCAAAGTGATGTTTGAGAGAGTACATGTCCTCCCTTGAGCCCCAGCCCTTGGAGGGGCAGGAAAGGTGGGAATCAGCTAGCATGACAAGCAGAGGTGGAGTTTATTTGGCTGAGATGGTGTTATCCCAACGCATCTACTCCTGTGCCCTCTCCCTGCCCAGCAGCCTGGTCTCGGCTCACACCCTCACAGCCCCAGCTCACTGGGAGATGCCTTCCCCTCTCTCCTCCTTCCAGCCATCCCCGTCCAGGCACACCCTGGCAGCCTTCTTATTCCATGGCCAGGGTTTCTGTAGAGCCGTGTGCTCTGGCATCGCATGGGGCAGCTCTGGGATGTTGGGGCTGCAGGCAGCACTGCTGGGTTCCCAGACCAACGAGGCTGTGCCTTCCCTCTGCAGGAGAGTTTCTGCCCCAGCCACGCTCAGGCCTGCCCCCATGGCAAACCCCAAGTAGACTTGTATGCCCAAAAGTAAGAAGCCTTCTCACCAGGGTGTTTGCCTGATGTAGGAAAGACACCTGAGGCCAGTGAACATGCTGGCCTGATACCAGAAGACAACTGGGTGGCAACCTTTTACTCCCACGTGAGAAAGAAGATGCTGCTCTGAAAGCAGAAAGCAAGTTCCTAGGAGAAGGACTGACAGCTCTCATTGACACCATGGTGACTGCCCCCCTCCATGTCACCAAAGTCCTCAGTGCTCCAGCTCCTGCCTTAGCTGCAGGGGAGCAGCAGCTGAAGCACTAGCCCTGCAGGCTGACCCTGCAGACCTCATCAGGACGCAGCTGTGGGGAAGCTGGGGAGCAAGTCCGCTTTTACTTTTTTTCACATTTCCTATCACTTAGGCTTTTGTATGCCAAATACTGTATTTGTAGCTGCTAAGTGTTGGGTCCTGCACTCGGGTCATAACAACTCCATGCAGCGCTACAGGCTTGGGGAAGAGTGGCTGGAAAGCTGCCTGGTGGAAAAGGAGCAGGGGCCGGCTGAGTATGAGCCAGCAGTGTGCCCAGGTGGCCAAGAAGGCCAACGGCATCCTGGCCTGTATCAGAAATAGTGTGGCCAGTGGGACCGGGGGAGTGATTGTGCCGCTGTGGTTGGCACTTGTGATGCCACACCTCAATTCAGTTTTGGGCCCCTCGCTACAAGAATGACAAGAGGTGCTGGAGCATGTCCAGAGAAGAGCAACAAAGCTGGTGAAGGGTCTAGAGCACAAGTCTTACGAGGAGTGGCTGAGGGAACTGGGGTTGTTTAGCCTGCAGAAAAGGAGACTGAGGGGAGACCTTATCGCTCTCTACAACTGCCTGAAAGGAGGTTGCAGCGAGGTGGGTGTTGGTCTCTTCTCCCAAGAAACAAGGGATAGGACAAGAGGAAATGGCCTCAAGTTGCACCAGGGGAGGTTTAGATTAGATATTAGGAAACATTTCTTCACTGAAGGGGTTATGAAGCATTGGAACAGGCTGCCCAGGGAAGTAGTTGAGTCACCATCCCTGGAGGTATTTAAAAGACGTGTAGATATGGTGCTTAGGGACATAGTTGAGTGGTGGACTTGGCAGTGCTAGATTAATGGTTGGACTCGATGGTCTTAAAGGTCTTTTCCAAGCTAAATGATTCTATGATTCTATGATTTTGGTAGTATAGGTGGTGTGCAACAGTACCATGCTGTTGCAACATCCAGGGCCTGTTGTATACGAGTCAGACCTCTCTGCAGATTGGTAGGTGGGCAGGTCTCTTTATAGCGATGGTTAAAAAAAGAGGGGGAGGATGTGGGGACACACTTCAAAGATGCAGATGAGTAGGTAGAAAAGAAGAAGGTGCGGAAGCAATAGCCATGGTGTTGACTTAGAGGTCTGGAGACATATGAGTATACTTGGTAGCCCTGGGGCTACCTCCCTGATCTGGGGAGGGGCTGAAGCTCCTGGTGGCTGGAAGAGTAGTGGAAAGAAGCCTCTGTACATCCTGTGTGACTGGCAGTGGTGCTAGAAAGGGACACTGCCTGTGAGGGGCATGTGGGGAGAGGCAGGGAAAGACAGACACTGCCAGCATAGATTTATTGGGGACCTGGCTTATTGGTGGCTTACTGGTGACCTGTCACAGGTTACGCAAGAGGTAGCAATGACCTGTCCAGCCTGCTTCCCCAGGTTTGTCATGCTGAGGTCAACTAGCTGAGCACATGCTCTGCTGAGAGCTTGCAGGCAGTCAAGACCCATGCTTGTCTTGATGTGGTGCCTGAATCACTGTAGGAGATGGTAAGTAGAGTTTGCTCAGGTGCCGAAAAGTGTTCCGTTGCCAATATCTGAGGTAGGAAGAGAACCCCAGCTCCCATGGCACAGAGAAGTCTCAGATAGCTGCCCTTTTTCAGGTGTCTGGTGTAGCTGGTTCTCTCTGATCCTTCTGCTTACGGCTCAGAAATGGGAAGAGCAGCAGTCTCTTTGGTTGAGGTATTTGTGGCGGATATTAAGGAGTTTCATTAGTTTGCCTGGATATCTGCAGAGTGCACATTGGGCAAGCACCTGGACCAAGCTCCTGGTATTTTTTTCAGTGCAGATACTGCACGAACAGACAAGCTGGCTAATCTCACAGACCTCTATTGCAATCATGCCCATGGTGGTAATAGCCAGCCTTGAACTGGTTGCCAGCAACTGGTGAGAACTGGGAGTGGTAAAACTCTCTAAGGTGATTGCAAAAGTTTTCTCTTTCACTATGGGTTTCTAGAAGGGGAATTGCTGACACAGGGAGCCTTGAAGCTGGTCTGATGTGTACAGGAATGTTGCCTTCATTGAGGGTAATCCTAGATGCATGGCACAAACTAGTCTTCCAGGGGAAAATCGTCTCTAGCTCCAACATTTCCTCTGAGCGTGAAGAGACTGGCATGAAGAGCAGATGACACTGTGTCCCATGTCAGTGCCATCAACCTGGGATAGCTGCCCTTTTCTTTGGCATCAGTCTTGTCTATGCCTTGGAGGTCCTTGAGGAACAAGTCTGTCCATCTGACACAATGCCTGGAGCAAATGGACTTTTTTTAAGAAGACAGATCTATTGAGAGGTGTGAAATAGCTTCAAGGGCTGTAAGGATGAGCACAAGGAACTTGTACAGAAGCAGTGAAACAAGTGGGAGCAGTGGTGATGCTGCTGCTGCCTGCATGTTGGACAATGGCTACAAGAAAGCTTAGAGCATGGCCCACTTTTAATGTGCTTGCTAGTGCTGTGGAGCAAACAAGGGTTGAGCATGATGTGTGGGTCAAACTGGAGCCGTGCATGGGTAGGTTCAGAGGCCTGTGGATAGGTATGGGGCTGGGGCTCACTCCAGTTGCTGTTTGGTGCACGTAACCCTGGCCAGTGAGACATGGGCTCTCTGCATTACTTGTCCCAGATATTTGTAACAATGCAGAGGGAGACACTGAGAGAAGAATAACTCTCCTGTTACGTTAACAGGGAATAGATTTGGACTTCCTCAGTCCCAGTGTCTCTGTTAGACCCTCCTGCAACTCCAGCACTTGGATCTGTTTCTCTTATTACACATTAATTTCCTTTGGGGAATCCTTCCTTCTCTGTATAAGAAACACAGGCGCTATTAAATTATCCAAAAGATGTTGTGCTGGAGAGCATCCCTGGAAGTCATCCCTTCCCTCTGAGGCAAGATCACACTTAGCTAGATGGTCCCTGGGAGAAATTCCTGTAACTCTTCCTCGACACCTCCAGTGATGCAGCATCAACTACAAACAAAGGCTGCAATGCTTCACTCCCCTTGCACTTAATTTATTTTTTTCCTCTTGACCTCAATGTATCTTTGTTGCAAGTCAAGCTTACAATTTCTTGTCCAACTCTTGCTGTATACAGCAAAGCTTTCTTTTGGTAAGAACCTTTCCTTCATATTGGACAACTCTTTGGAGGCCTCTGTCTCTCTATCAAGGCTTCTCTTTCCCAAAGCACTTAATCTTCCTGCTGTGCTCTGCTGGCCTCTCTCTGGCTTCCCTGCACTGCTATTCTGGTGTGAGCTTTGGGTCCCTGTTGATCTTGTTGGCAATTTAGGTCTAACATTCAATGTGTAACACAAACCTAGGAGTGAGGCTACTTGCTCCAAAGACCAGGACCCTGGATGAATTTAGCATGTGGTTCTAAAGGATAATAACTCTACAGGGATTTGGTGACCCCTCTGTAAGTCCTGGGGAGGAAAGTGTTGGGCCAAGGCCTGGGGAGTTCTTCTGTGGCATGTTGGCCCTCCCTGCTCCATCTGCTTTCTATTGCGCTCGAAAAGGAAATGAACTGAGCTAAATGATTTCAAAGTGACATTCTCCACACTGCACTCTAATTCCATAATTGCCAGCTCCATGCAGTTCCCAGTACTAAAATGTTTAAAATAATAGCCTTCAAAAAGAGCCAAGGCTTCGAAAGGGCCATGCACCACCTCTGCTGGAGCAGTAAAATGGTGGCAGAATAATTTCCATATGCAGTGGATGGGTGTTTGGTTATTTGGGGGTTGAGCATAGTTTCTTCCTTTGCCAGGAATTTCTCTAAGCCAGGAGTCAAAATTACTTTTTTCCTTTGTGAACTCTTTTTAAATGCTGCGTTGACTGATATATCAGCCGTGGTTTGGTCTACAGTTGACCGCTCAAGCTTGCTGGTGCAAATTTTTGAACAGACAAAAGAAACCTCCTTTTTTTTAACATGGATTACTCTGTATCTCCATACAGATAGAGGAGTGAAATAAATTTTTACTCTCAGCCCTTTGATCCTATTCATTTCCCATGTGCAGTTCTGTAAATGCCTCTGTGGCAATGACAGCAGTGGCTTGGTTTAGTCTGACATCCATTAACTACATCTTCAGTATGATGTAACAGCTGGGACAAGAAAGACAATGCTCAGCCAGCTGACAGTGGGCAGCCACCAAAGATTGTTGGCTAGTGGTGGTTTGTACATCACAGCTCAGGAACTGCTGGCTTAGAGGCATGCAAACCTGCAAGACTAATTGTGTTTTTTACTAAACCATTAGCTGGTTTGTGTTGCATTCATTCTCTAACGCTATCTCCATTTTCTCCATGTACACCTCATATTTTCCATCCCCTTATATTTTTGGTCAGATGTTTTTATTTCTTGAAATCTACCTCTGAAACAGTTCTGCACTTCTGGCATATCTACCAGCATGATTGACTTTGCTGTATAGTATCAAGTCCACTTCTGGTACTCATCAGGTTATTGTAAAGACTATTGTATGTATTCTGTTAAATGAGTGTATATCTTGCTATACCTTTAAACAACCTTTCTGTTGGTTTTGACAGAGAGAATTCAGCTTTTTTCTTAAAGTAGAAAATAACTAGAATAAAAATAGCAAGCAATCTCTCCAGCAATGAACAGTCAGAATTTATGTTCTCAGTGTGCACGGCTCTGAAGATGTGATGATTCCATTCATCTGAGCATCAAAAAGATCAAAAGACTTTACTGAAGTGTAACTGTCACTTCAATCAGAAAGCTGTGTTGGAAACTTAATGAAAATTAGTGGCTTCTTTTGATAGTCGTGGTTCTTTCTATTTCTAGTTGTGGTGTTGATACTGTGGGAAAATAACCTGACCCTGTTGAGTTCCAGACACTGTGGTTGGGTTTTGGGTGAGAGATTATATGGGGCTTTCTTCTTTTTTTTTTTTTCTGTCTAGATTTGGGACAAATTAACATAGTGAATTTGGATACCCAGCTCTGAACTTTATAGGGTTCAAAGTGTTTATTGCATGCTAGATTTGAAGCCCGATGGTGACCAGACCACAGCTTCCCATCACTGTAATTCTGCTGCTCCAGGCATGGGGACCATCTTCAGAGCAGGTGGTGGAAACCAGGCAGAAATGTCTTTACACGCCTGCCCCCACCCCTGTAAGAGATGGCAGTAGTGCTCAGACTCAATTTCTGTTTTTTCACCAGAAGTCAACTGCCAATTTTGCTGGCGTTGGCTCTCTGGTGATGCAGAGAGCTGTCTGCCTTGTCCAGAGCTCGAGCTGTCCCCAGGTCCTCTGCAGAACCAGCTTTGCGGGGGAATGTCCATGGTTTTTTTCCACAAAGTGACTGCTTCCAACAATGGTCAGTGCCAGCTTGCTCAGAAAAATTAAATGGGTGGTTAAAGATTAGCTTGTGGCCTGAAGGCTATGGCCTTTTGAAAGAATCTTGTTTAAAAAAAAACAAACAGAAAAAAAACAAGCAGGAGGAGTTGTTTTGAGTTGTCTTTAGTAAAAGGAGCAGTTGATAGCAGAATGGTGTGTTTCTTCGGTGACACCTTGAGTCCCTCGCAATGAATATATCTAAAATCTTGTTTCCTGAACCCTGGAGAGGAGTTAAGCGTCCGAAGAGAGCTTCTTTGCTCACGGGTCCAAGACTTCTGCGTTCAGCATGCTGGGCAGACAGTTTGTCTCTGCTTTCCTCAGGAGCGTGTTGCCAGAGCTTGCCTGGCTGCTTCTGACAGCCAGTATTTCCCACTGCACGGCAGGCTGCTGCCTCCTCCCTGGGTCTATCAGCCACCTGGAAAGCCCAGCAGACAGCTTGGACCCTGCCATTCCCAAGTCGTATGCACTAGCCCACGTGCAATGTGGGCCATAATCCCAGCTTTTGCTAAACAAAAGAGAATATAGATGTTCCTGCATTTAGCCTGAGCAGCCATCAACTGGCCCCGGTGAGGCTGCGTGACCACCTGGCCTCCTCCATCGCAGCAGTGGGGATGAGCCATGAAATTTTCCTCCTAATTCCTAGGTTGCTTTATGCCCTGAAGCTTGAAAGCGTAAAGCTTTCCAAAGCACTTGGCTTTATAAAATGCTTGTAATTCTGGGTTTTTTTTATTACCCATGTGAAGGCTTCCACCAGTGTAACTTCATGGATTTCTAGCAGAATTATTCTTGATTTCTATCCATGTGAGAAGAGGATCATATTCCAGGACTTTTCAGCCTGGGACCATTGTATTTTCAATTGGAAGCATCAGCATTTTGTCTATAGACATTTCCAAACCTAAATAATTCTGATCTTTGAGTTCCACCAATTTATTTCATTGATATTTTGATTTCTTGGCCTGTTTTAGGACGGAAATGAAAGTTGAAATAACAGGATTCCCTCCAGATTGGAAATTCTGCTTTTTGAGCAGGTCTTAGGCAGCATGGGATTCTTTCGTTGCCTAATTTAAGATACATATATATCTATATGAATATATGCATCTCTCTGTAATGAGCACCTTGGGACCCTGAATAAAAGTTCATTACAGTTGAGTGTTCCTTGCAACAGCATTTGGCAATTTACCAATAAACAGAGAAATGTCCAATTTTAATCCAGCAGGAATTGTATAGTAACTTCATGGATAAGCTTCATATTGATCAACTTTAAAAAATATCTTGTAAGGAATACAATAAATACTTGAGAATAGAAAACTTGTGCATTTACAAGTTAAATGCAGCTTGCAGTGAAGAAAGCAAGAGAAATAAAACCATGATACCCCAGTCAGTCTCATGTCCTTGAGATTCTTCTGTGTGGGAATTTGGCACAAGCAGATCTAGTATGGCAAAATTAGAGTGTTTTGAGTATGCTGAGCATCCCTTTTAAGCTCCCCCAGGCAGCTGTTTAACACTCCCCTCTTCTCCCTGCATGCCTCCTCTTCATCTCTGATGTTTGGAGCTGTTGATCTGCTGACCTTCATCTTTCCCAAACCAACTTCTCTGCTGTGCAGACCTTTCTTTAAACAAAGACCTACCTATCTCTAAATATTTAGTTCAAAACTTTTGTTTCACATTTTAATTTCCCCTCTTCCCTCTCTTTCCCCTCTATCACCAGGCTTTTCAGGACTGTGGCACCCGCTTTTGGGAAGAGCCCTTGGAGGGAGGCAGGGAGAGCAAGAGGGCATGTTCATGGTGAGGAATACACAGGGCAAAGTAATGTAATGTCTTGCTCCCTCCAACTAATACCAGAAGGTTTCTGTTTCTGGATGGAGACAAAATGAAATTTTCTCTTGTGGTGTTTTTTGGTTGCATGGTAGCTTAAATATTCCTGTTCCCTGGGGGTCAGTGGGGACAACGGCTGTTGAGTGCCTCTGAAAATCCTTCTTCTTAGGAAGCCCTTCCTGGAAAGGCTGGGCTAGGTCAGGCTTGGCCCCGCACAGCTACAGATCAGCTCTGAATTGGGCCTGGATGCACCTGACATATGCCAACCCAATGGCTCAGCTAGTCTTTTGCTATTTTTGTCTTTTCTTTAGGGAGACAGCTTGACTGCTTAACACAGCACTTAATTCTCAGGTCACGATCTGCATGTCTTCAGGTCATAGGGGAATTTTGGCTTGCCAAGTGTTAAACCTTCTGTGTTTATAAGCATTAAACCTTAATGTGGTTACTGCTTGCTGCTCTATGTGTTTTGTTTCAGTCTTGTGAAGACTATGACATATAGCTTGAGGGCACTGCAGACAGTAACTCAAGCTTTGTTTAAGACATCGCAGCTAAAAATGTTTCATGCTACTAACACATTATGGTAATTTGGGACTTTACGCTGTTTAAATATAAAACTTGCATGTTACGAGAATGAGATATTTTACATTTCTTGCCAAGGGAAATATTTACTTAATTTTTTTTTATAATATTGATTTGTACATCATTAAAAAACCACCATATTTTATTAGCTTTTGTGTGAATTAGGGGATGGAATCTTAAATTTATTTTAGAAGTAGAAACCGCATCATGCAACCATTTCTACACGATGTGGGAGTGCTGACCTCTTTAGTCACTTACAAAGCACAACGTGGCTGAGTAGGGATGTCTGGTTGGCTTTTCCAGTTGCTGCAGCACTGACAGCCTGAAGGTGAATGACATGTGGGGAGGACTCACCCTCTTCAGTCTTCCCACCTTCTTACTTATTTCTCTGATAGCTTTGGATCAGCACAAAATTCTTGTCCCACTGAGCATCTGCTGACCTCAGTGATCTGCTGAAGTCAATCAGCCTCTGCTGACCTCAGTGATTTCCCTAAGAACTACCGTGTATATGGAGGCTTTCCTGTCCTTAAGACCTATAGTTTAAGGGCCTTAACTGACCGAAATAGGCTTTAAATTGAGTCTTATTGCAGAATTTGCTAGTGGAATACAATGGGGATTTTGTGTCCTGGCATGTTTTAAGCAGAAGTGCCTTTCTGCTTCTGGACAAAGAGGGTAAAGCTGTATTTGTGTGGGATAGGGGATCAGTTCCTGATGTGGCTCTAGGGGAGTACTCGTATGTAAGAGGCCATGAACAACTCTTCCGCAAGCATTGAGAATTGTTTAAAAAGCCACTTGGCAGCTTTTAAATCTAGTTACAAAAATGTGTGCAAATCTTATTTCAAGGTAAGTGGAAAAAACCAAATACTGAGCTATTCAATTTAATCTCTATCCAGAGCATTGTAATAAATAAAGAAGGAAGAAAATACCTAACTACCAAAGAACCATGTAAACATACTAGGTCTTGTAAGTTCATGTTTGCCTGGACTCCAGTCAACGCCTGGTTGCACACTATAAATTTGCAGGTGGTAATTCTGTTTGATTTCATTCAGTTCTCCAGATCTACCTCTTCTCTAGGTGGAGGATGTGTGGACATGTTACTTTACTTAGCCGTATGAGAAGGTCTTACACACACACTTGGATGAGGTCTCACTATAAAAAGCAGTGATTATTTTGCCTTGTATGTATTGGTTAAGGGACAAGACCTATATAACAAGGTACTTTGCTCTTTCGTTGTTATGGAGCAATTGCTGGCATGTTACAATGTGTTATTATAGGAAGCCAAATTCTGATCTCATTTGTAAATATGCAGCCTTTATAGAATATAAGAGGCTCAGATGAATGTAAATGAGAGCAGTAGTTTACTTCATTCTTTAGAAATTTAAAGCGAAGTATAATCATAGAAAAACGGGGGTGAAAGAGTCCTCAACAGATCCTAAATCATTGGTGTGGACCAAGGTAGGACCAATTATGTCTGTATCATTCCTGTCAGCTGTTCATCTGAATTGTACTAGAAGATAATCCAGTATGGGAAACTCCACTCCGTCCCCAGATGATGTACTCCAATGCTTCACAGTTACGTTTTCCTTATGTCAAACCCGAATCTTCCCTGTTGCAATCTTAATCCAATTCCTTTTTGTCCTGTCTACCATGCAATAGTGCACTACTAATCTGATTTTTATTTTGTTAGGAATATTTTCCTGTGTTTTCTACCTGGAGGTGTTCACAGACATGTTTTTCAACAGAAGAATTGTAATTTAATTAAGGTGCTATGGGGCAACAAGAATAGAAACTATTACATCTACTAACAACAGTCATATCTCTACTTATCTGCGTAATAGAAAAACAATTTAATTAAATGCCTCTGCTTAGTCAAGTGGGTTTGCAGTCTGAGTTTGCCATTTCTGTTAATGGAGCCAAATTTGGTTATTTTTGGGAATTCCAGAAATTCATGTAACCGTTTTCCAAGAATGGCACTTGTCAGCAGAATGATAGTAATGTTGAATCATTTGTGCTGGGTTTTGACAAGGATTTCCATTCCTGAAGGGATAGCAGTTGAAAGGCAGGAGTACGTGCAGTTACAGACTGTGGTGGGCATGTACAATGTTGATGAACGTGAAGAGGACAGAGGAGCTTTTAAGAGGCCAGGCTGCCAACAGAGAGAAGGCGATTGTTCAAGGTAGGGCACCATGGACTTGGCAAAGGAGATGAAAACTTTGTCCCTGTAAAGGAAACTTTCTAAAAATGTCTCACCATTGGCTCTGCTCCACTGACATTAGTGAGGCTGGAAGACGTAGGAATAGCCTAAAGGATTAAAAGCATGAGTGGGAGTTCTCTGCCGTGCCATACCAGTGGAGCTGGAGAAGTGCTTGCAGCAGTGGGAAATCCTTAGCGAATATCCCTAGTGTAGACAGGGCCCCATGGAGCTATTAGGAGTTAAATCTGCAGGAAATAAAAAGAGGGGGAGGGAGTGTGAGAGATGCAGTACAGACCGTTCCTAATAGGAGTAAAACTGCACATAGCCCAGAATACAATATACGGAATATAATTGTAAAAGATGTTTTGAATGAACAATAACCTTTAAATTCTTTAGTGTGTGTTCTCTGGGCTGTAGAATGTTCTGATTGTTAAGGCAATTAGCTTTTAAAAATAGTTATTTTTTTAGATTTTAATTACATGCTGCATTTTGCCTTTGTTATTAGATGGGGTCACTAAGGTTACTGAAGTAATTATTGCGCTCTGCTTGGCACTGGTTAAAGCATAACTGGAGTAATTGCATTCAATTCTGTATGAAAAAAACGTGGACAAATTGAAGAATTTAGAGGAGTGGAAGAAAGATGGTAAGAAGTTTGGCATTCAGATCTAAGAGGAAAGGTTAAGATAACTTGGCACCTTTAGCCTAAAGGCAAAAGAAGAGTGTGGGGAACATAATAACAGGAGACATAAAGGAATGTTATAAAGAGGACAAGGATCAATTATTCTCATTAGTCAACAAGGATGGGGCAAATAATAATTGGCTGAAGCAGAAGGGAAGTTTTAGGTTAAATATTAGGCAAAACTGTAGAACTGTTCGGCAGTTGGACAAGCTGCCAAGAGCCGTTGGCCAATCACTGTCGTTGGAGTTATTCAAGGCCAGACACCCATCTACAGGAACAGTTATAGAATAATTAAATCAATCCTGCCACAGGCAGAGGGGTGGGCAAGGGGTCCTTCTGGCCTCAGTGACCAACATTTTGTCACGGATCTACTTTTTCAGGATTTACACCCACCCCCTATTTTGTAAACTATCGAGTCTGCTGCATCCTCCACTAAAATCAAGGAGGAGAGCAACAATTTAAAGCTGCTCTTCAAAGGGTCAGAAAACATGTGAGACATAAAATTATCCCCTGATCTGTGGCCATGCATTTCTTTTTACAGCTTCTTAGAATCAGACTTCCTCTCCTCTTGGTATCTCTGCTTTCTTTGAAAATATGAACTCTGGGAGAATAAAGTAGTAGCCAAAACAGACTGGAATGGCTTTGGACTTACTCATTGCTATTCATTACTTTGTGGCAGCTTTTAGAAGTTGAATTGTAAATGACCTCTGCGTTTTATTGACAATATGCTCCTCATCTTCCCTACTGCCTATATGGAAGAAACTGGTCACGCCGAGTGCAAACTCTGCCTTCCTGATATCAGCAGACCCCTTCCCATGGATTCTTTGAGATGCTGAAAACAAAGCAAACCAGGAGTAACTACAAAAAGTTGCTCTGGTACACAATGGTTAGCAGCCGATTTGGCCCAAAGATTGGCCTGGACAGGTTCTGCTTCCAACTTCATGGTGGTTGTCACGGGATGGCTCCAAATATTGGTCGCTGTGTTTGCAAGTAGAGCAGATCATTTTTAGAGGTACATCACGCTGTTTTCAGCACATCCGAGATTAGAATCTGGCTGCCTGATGGACAAAAATGGGATGGCTTATGTGCGCTCTGAGAGGCACTGCAGAGGTGATGTAAAAGGCAGTGAGCTAATTTGTATTGCTGTCGTGGTTTAACCCCAGCCAGCAACTAAACACCACACAGCCGCTCACTCACTCCCCCCCACCCAGTGGGATGGGGGAGAAAATCGGGAAAAGAAGCAAAACCCGTGGGCTGAGATAAGAACGGTTTAATAGAACAGAAAAGAAGAAACTAATAATGATAATGATAACACTAATAAAATGACAACAGCAATAATGAAAGGATTGGAATGTACAAATGATGCGCAGTGCAATTGCTCACCACCCGCCGACCGACACCCAGCCAGTCCCTGAGCGGCGAAATCCCTGCCCCCCCACTTCCTCGTTCCTATACTGGATGGGACGTCACATGGTATGGAATACACCGTTGGCCAGTTTGGGTCAGGTGCCCTGGCTGTGTCCTGTGCCAACTTCTTGTGCCCCTCCAGCTTTCTCACTGGCTGGGCATGAGAAGCTGAAAAATCCTTGACATTAGTCTAAACACTACTGAGCAACAACTGAAAACATCAGTGTTATCAACATTCTTCGCTCTGAACTCAAAACATAGCACTGTACCAGCTACTAGGAAGACAGTTAACTCTATCCCAGCTGAAACCAGGACAATTGCTAATAGTGGTCTTAAAGTGGTAATTACATATGCAATTATAAACCATGAGCCAAGCCTGTTTATTTTCCCCCTCTAGTGCTAATGAAAAACAAAGTAGTCTTAGTGTTTTGTGAAATCCCGAATGCAATGCAAGCAATCATTCTGCTGACTAACTGGATGGCAGAGGCACAGTACGACACTGCTTGGGTTAAAAAAAAGGAAAAAAAGAAATAAAGAAAAAAAGAGGGCTAGTGGCAAAGATTTTAAATCCCCAGAATAATGGCAAAGTCATACAAAATCCTTATATTTGCTAAGCCTGAAAACACTGAGCAACCCCTACTGTCTGGAATGCCCTGTCTGGCTGTGCTCTGTCCACTCCTAACCAGTAACATTATCTCAGAGGTACAGGGATATGTCTGCCATGGAGATTACCTCTCTTTGCCAAATCAAGAGACTAGAAAACGGTCACAGAGCAGGAGATGCCATTGCAATGTGATGCGCGACACCACACGCAAACAGAACAACCCCATGAGCATAACCCTGAGATGCCTTCACTAAGCTCCATCACTCTTTTCTCCTCACTCCTGTTTCTCTTGACATAAAGCGAAAGGTGCTGGGATGCTTTGGGGGGGGGGTGGCGTGGGAGGGCTCCCTGTGACTTGCAAGTCCTGGGAAGGCTGAGCTGGGAAAAGTCCCCCCTGAGTGACCGGCAGTGGGTCTGTGTGCTGGCTGGTTACTTCCAGTCAGTGGGCAGGAAGGGCGATGGGTGCCCGCCTTGCTCCCCATCATGGCCCTTGTACGCCCAAGGGCTCCACGAGGAGCCACGGCTGTCTCATCTCCAGGCTTCACTCTCCCTCACTCTGAGGATGCCCAGATCATTTTCTGCAAAGCACGGAAAGAGAAAGGGGAGATGTTTTACGCAGGCCTGTTTTTCTGCTCTTGTGGAGTCGAAAGAGACCATTTCATAGCATTAACTCTGTATTTCTTTTCTAAAAGCAGATTGTACTTTTGATGAATAACTAATTTTTAACATCCACTAAAAAACAAGCAAACAATGGTCTTCGAATTTAGTTATCCTTGGCAAATTTTATTGATACGTATATGTCTAATAGGTCATGCATCTAAGCGGGGGGGAATGAACCTTTTCTTCTGTAATGTCTATTAATGAGTCTACGTGCAAAACTTCATCCAATGGTTTTTGGAACTATAAACCCTTCCTTTCTTGGCTTAGTTCTTCAGGCTCTGCTAACTCATTTTTTTTTGCTGCCGTCTCATCCTGGACTAATTCACATGTGAATGTGAGGGGGAAGAGTACCTTCGCCACCCTTTCAGTGCCGAATCAAAGCAGCCTGGAGGGCCAAGAGGCCAGGCGTTCCTACTTACAAAAGTGGCTGATGTATTAGCATGGAGGGCAACACAGTCCTAACACCACCAGTACTTAATAACTCAAAGCTGCTTGGTGTGGCCGTGCTTTTTCTGCTCGCGGGTCTCCTCGACTGCTAGCACCACTTTGTAACCTCGGGCACCCTTGAGACCCAACCCCCTCGCTTTTAATTCACTGGGTAACTTGTGACATAACAGCATTAAGGCTCTGCCCGCTCTGGCTTTTTCTGTGATGAGGGTGTTTTAAACAAGATTCCTGCTACAAAGTTGAAAGAGTAGAGGAAGAAAATCCGGCATGACTTTGGGGTAGTGCAAACGAGTCATAGGAAACTCACTCTAGAGATATCTCCAGAGACTAGTCAAGACAAAAGTTACAGCACAAGCATTTGGAAGGGGGCCATTGCAAACAATTTGTCCTCATTCCAGTTGAGCAACTGTAAGCAGGGACATTTTCAACACAGGCCATTTAGGGACAGAAGGAAAGATTGGATGGCACTAAAAGAAACTGCACAAATACGTGGTGATAGGATGACTCGGCCACCCGCCACACATACTCTGCTGCTTCACTGTTCTTTCTCCTATCATCCTGACATCTGAAAAGGTCCCACCCCGGCACAGCGGCACGGCACAGCGGAGACCGGCATAAATTAACTCCAGGTGACAAAATCACCTTCCTCGGCTGGCCTCTGTTTGGCGAGGAGGGAGGGCAGGGGTCGTATGTGTGGCAGGAGCTGAGGACAACGGGGTAAAAAAGGATTTTGCTTGTCAAAGTGAGCAATATAGCAAACACAGGGAGAAAAGATGCTTTTCTCTGCTGTGGCATATTTTGCTCTGTGAGTCTTGGGTTTAAAGGGCTGCAGTCATCCTGCTTTCTGAGGAAATGCTTGGATATGGTTATTCCAATATCTTTAATCCTTCTCTTCCCCCTAACTTACAAGCTGTTCTTGCTCTGCTATTTTCCCCAGCATGCCAAAAGCACCATACCTTTCTGTGGAAAGTTTCTGCCACCCTCTCTGATTTTGTATTCATGCTGCATAAATAAGAACAAGACCTCCCTCCAGCACCTTGGCATGGGGTGGGGAGTTGGATGGGAGGACGGTGCATGATAGAATATTATGTAAGCAAGGTCTGAATGTCTGCAGCCCCAGCTCTAGACAGCCGTTGTCCACAGATATTTTAAAACTGCTTCCCCCCCCCCCCCCCCCTTCTAAGCACCACATCACAATACAGTTTCATTCAGTGAAGAGCTGGCATTCGGGGGCTGGATGGCTTAGCTGGCCTGTTTTGGGATGGGGCGCCTTTCATCTGTAGGTCACTGCTTTGAATTCTGCCCACATTGTTGGCAACCATGAGCCATTCTCTTCTGATGGCAGCGCAGCAGCATATGCAAAATTGCTAGGAAGTCTCCGATCCTAGACACCATGTCTAGATCGTAAAAGCTACGGTAACAATTGAGTCTAAATGGCACCCTTCTTGGCAGCTGAAGCAGAGGCCAAGCAATAAAAGGGCTGTGGAGAATGGACTACTGTCTAGCATCTATAAGCTAATAGTGAGGAACACTGGTGAGGGAGTGTGAGAAAGTATGCACGGCCCATGAAGGCTCTTTTGGGTGAAGAAAGAGGATTTCAGTCTTCTAGGCTGAAAGGCCAACACCTTTCAATAGCAGAAGAATCATTTACAAATGTGAGAACAAAACCATTGTTAGTCCTCGTGCCTTTAACAATGCTGCTTCCTGTTGGCATCTTCTGCTTACTAATAACACAGTCCCACGATTTGTATCTTCACAGTACTGCACAAGCACTAACTAATTAATCCTTTCTCACCCCTCTGAGACAAGTAGATTTTTATTTTTAATGGTCTGTAGTGGAGATGTCTTCCTTAAAACTGTTGCAGATATGTTTATAAAGGCTACATAATACTGGCTACACAGCCTACGCTAACCTTAGGATTTCTGCATTTGATATAGGTATTCCAGTTCAGGTAGGCTACACCCAGTTATATGTTTTGCTGAACTGAGGTCTTAATTAAAATAAATGAGAACTAATTCTTGGAAAAAAAACTCAGCGCAGGGCAGGGTTTCAGTATAATGATATGAAACAAACAAACAGCCCCTCCTTTCTGCCCCCCCAAACAAATCAACTCCCCTTCACGGGAATAATCTCTGGCTGTCTGACCTTATTTATTCAGATGCTGACATGAATCATCATCTGAGCAAGTATTCCCTCCTACACCTGCAGTACTTGGGGTTATAGTTCTCCTTGGTTTTCTGCAGCAATAAGAGCTCAGTGTTACTTGGAGCCGTCTCCATCTGGCAGGCCATGAAGTCCACAAAAGCACAGAGGTCTTTCTGTAAAAATGGAGACAGCCCAGATTGCTTTCTCTTTACACAACATCTCAGGAGGACTCCGAACTTCTCTCTTTTGCAGTTGTAGTCAAGTGTGCAGTCTCTTTCCCTCCTATCTACTTTTTGTGTGATGACCTCTTCTTGGGGTAAAGAACTGCGTGGGTGAGTTTGGGGGGAGGGGTTGTTCTTCTCGGGAAAGCCAAATTGCAGGATGCAGCACATCTTGAGCTTGGCAGCCTTTCACACTTCCCCAAGAGGCAGCTGAAGGGCCCAAGCAGGGGTAAGACGTTATCAGCTCACTTCTAGCGTGCCAGAGCATATCCTTACACACAGATAGTGACACACTGTGTGCACCACAGTTGACCTTTGTGGACCAAAGGAGATCCTTCAGTGGCGGCTAAGGGAATATCTCATGTCATCTGTGTGCTGTTACAAGGCTGAGTACTTAACAAACGAGTAGCTCTGCAGCGTTAGCCATAAAGCGTGTACAAAAGTGAAGGCAGAAGTTAAACATTATGTTATCTGCCAGTCATTCATTGTTTGGAGGGAATATCCCAAGAGCACGGCTGAGCGTTGGTGTTGTAAAGTTCTATACATTGCTGTTGGAATGGGGTCATTTGTTACCATCTGGGATTATACCACTAGCAGTATACGAGCATATTCAGAGTATTAGGCAGCTCCAGGTTTCAGCCATATGGAAAAAGTGTAATATAGTGAGAAATTCAATCCTTTAATAGAATCCAGAATGTTTTCCTTAGTTTTATTTCTTTGCAATGCAGGCTTAATAACCACTGATGTAGCATTTAAATTGGAAGAGATGAGACATCTAGATAAGCTGGGAGATCTGCTGATACCAACTGCCTTCTGATAGGAAAATCCCTTGCTGCTTCAGTGGAAAAACCCACCAGGCTTACTAGAGCCAGAAGAAGGGTATGGCACAGCTGTGGCATGCATTAACCTCTTTTGACTTTTGTCTCTGTAGACACACAGAAGGCGTCCCTTATCCCAAAAGAAATACTCTCAAGTAATTTTCACTCTGGAAATTGTTTTTGCACTCACCTCTTTCATGCATTGCTCATGCAAAATGCTAAAAGCATAAAAGAATTGTGACTTGTGACAGGATGCTGATGGTGCGCAAGAGAACAGGAGTCCTTGTCTCCTTCCCTGTCATCTACCCCTCTTTATAGACTACATTTGTGGTAGGGTAGCCATGTTGATGTGACCTCACTGCTTGTAGGAGACTAGGTTGGTCTGTGCAAATCCATCAGTGACTGTAAGACACCAAAATGGTTATACTGATGAGCTCAGAAGCCAAAACTGCTTTTCTATAGTCTTGCCTGGTGGTGCCAGGCCAGCTTCCCCAATGCTGGATAGAGCATAGGAAACTGGATGCTATGCTGTTAAAGATTTGGAGCGATGGTGAAACTGGGAGGAGTTCCTGTAAGAAGTTAGCTCCATTGATTGAGAAGCAATGATGTCTGGACCAGACTCTCCTGCTGGCTGAGCATCGACAGGAGTGTCTGAAGGAATTTGATGTAATTCTGAGCTTGACATCTCCAAAAAAGGCTGTTCCTGAGATGTGCCTGGCATGGCATTGTAGCCTAATGCCAGAGAAATGCAAATGTTCCCTGAAAGAAATGTTGGGGTTTTCTGAGGCCAGGAGCAAATAATATGTGGTGCTGTCTGCGAAAGGTACAAATAGCTACAGCTCAGTGCAAAAAACTACATTATGGCTATATCTGGCTTAAGTGCTACATAGTTCTGTGGGCTGTTAACAGATGTTGCCAGAGCAACTTGTTATGACAAGCTGTGTTGTATTTCTGAACCCAGTAATGTTATTGGCACCACCTCCTCCATCTTCCAGTGAATGGGAGTTACCTTTGGTTGAGATAGGTTTGCAGCCCATCCCAAACAAATACCCTTGAAGCCCTGTATGAGGAACTAATGAGGCTCTGAGCTAAGTTCAATGTGTGTGACAAATAGTCCTCTGATAGCCACGTCTTCCTTGTCACTGTACAGGTCCATACAGCTGGTCAGGGTATTTTAAGAGCTATGTTTTTAGAGCTAGACCAGGGGAGGAGATGACAGTGGGGAGAGAGTACAGATTGGCAGGAAATGGGGAAAGAGGGCTGGAGAGAGGCAGAGAAGCTCTGCGAAACAGCCAGCAACAAAAGTAGTCGTGTGGCAGCCCCATGCCTACATCTATATTTTAAATCAGGCAAAGGAGGGATTTGTACCAAGGTGGGTAGCCAAGTTGCAATGAGATTGGACTTGGTTGGGTAGATCCCTCTGTGTCTCATTTTTTGTAGAAAAGTTTAAGCTCATCCCAATGAGTCCCAGGAAAATTTTTTGGAAAACTCAATTTTTCTGGAAAGTTAATCCAGTTACAGCTGTCTTTTAGCCAGGTTATTTTCTCACCTTATGAAAACCCTGCAAGTAAACTCTTTGGGAGAGTGTATGAATGGTGTGGTACACGATATCTCAGCAAATCAAGCTAGTAGATGATGAGCTTTTCACACAGTGAAACAGATAAATCAATGGCAGTGATGTAGGGCAGTAGGAAAGTCTGTGGAAAAAAAAAACCTTAGCATTTTGTAAGTCAGAGGAAAAAAACCCTGTATTGTGTTGCTTAGTTACTTTTCTTTCTTACTGACGCAAAAGGGAAAACAATGCAGAAGATCACCTCGAAGAAGATTCCCACTTCATTGGCCCTTCCTGGTGAGTAGCCAGAAATGAGGAAAAATGAACAAAGGCTCCTTCCAAGGGACAGCAGTGGGAAGGGGTTCAGTGCATGACAGCCACCATTGACCCATCTTTCTTGGTTTTTGTGAGTCAAAGCAAAGTGTAATTGTGATGTAGCCCTTCTTCATCTCTCGATTACTTGACAGAACAATAACACTGAAAAGATAAACGAAGTGATAAAATAAACAAATCCTCTAAAGCTTTTATAATCTAACTGATTCTTTTCTCCCAAGCACAGCCTGCCCAGTGGCAAGATGGGGAGTGATAGTTTGTCAAAAACAGTCTACTGAGCCTGGAAAGAGAAATGCTTTGAGCGAGAGGAAACAAGCATTTCAATCACTTTGCAAAAACCAGGCCCTTAGTCTCTCTGCATTTTTGATATGCTAAAAATACCTGTGTGACACGGTCTGTGATCAGGAGCCGTGCTGATCACGGCTGGTCAAAGCCAGCAAGGAATGGCTTGGGCCATTACTGCCAAGAGGATGGGCTGATGTAGACCATGACTGGCTTATTCCAAAATGCAAATAACCCTGAGGGTCTGATCTGCAAAAGTGCTGAAGTAAATGGGAGTTGTGGTTGCTCAACACTTCCATGGATCAGGCTGCTCTGTCCTCATTAGCCATGCTGCTGCTAACTCCTATCAACCCTGCGATTTCTTTTCGTGCAGATAAGTTGTCGTGCAGGAGCAACCCAGCACCTGGGCTCTGCTGATATCCTGCCACCTCCCAGCTGAGCTTCAGCCCTCGTCCTGGCTCAGAAACTGCCCCAGCTGCTCTGAGAAAAGAGAAGGGTCTTAAAAGGCAGCTTCTGCACTGGAGCAGGGGCAGAAGGCCCTCCACCTTGGCAAATCCCACAGTCCCTCACAGAATGAAAGCCCCTGAAATACTTTCACAGCACTGGTATTCATTTTTGGGAGCCTAACATCTGCTGATGCCTAATTTTACTAATCCTGCCTGTGACTAGCTCAGGCAGGCTGGCTGATGCATTCGCAGAAAGATGGAGCTAACATGTACAAGATCAGGAAAAAAGCCAAACCCTCAACAGACCAATGAAGTCAAACGAGACAGTTTCTGGGATTTGGACATGTCATGTCTGCCATCTAGTTACTAGTCAGGGCTTGTTCCACGTGGAAAATGAAGAGTAAATAATCCAGTACCACATAAAAGGGGAATAAATTTACTGGGACTTTTGACAAATGAGAGAAAGACTTTTAATGGTATTTTAATTGAGGTGCTTGGAAAATAATATGATTAATAATTAAAATAAAAATATGTGAATTCCTGAACTTATTTTATTTGGCTGTAAAAATAATTGTATATGCTAAACTAATAGGCAGGAATACAAGCGATGAAGTGTTACTGCAATAATGGAGTCGAAAGCTCTGGGTCCCACTCTCAAATACAATGAGGTTGTTAGCATGAGGTCCTGTTGGCATGAGACGTGATCTGGTAAAAGTTTGACCAGTGAAGTGGAAGCCAGGACATCATAAGCTCTGAGCTGTTTTGTTCTTTGATTGATTGGGTAAGGCACAAATTGGCACAAAGAACCACTTTCAGTCTCAGTTTACCCATCTGTAAATGGAGACATATATCACAGTGATGTTATCAGACTTAATTATTGTAATGTATTTAAAGCTTCTCAGGTGTAAGGTATTATACAAAAATGCAAAGTTTATTGTTCCTAATCTAAAGTACCATATGAGATTTTCAGTAATCGTAATCTTGTATTTCATCTGCAACTTTAACTGTGAATAATGTTTTGCCTTTATACGTACACACATGTTCTAGCTGAAAAATAGCATTCTCTTTGCTTTCTAACAAAGCTTTCCATAGTGTGGTTCGGCATTCAAAAATAAGGCTGCAGTTCTGTTGAACATTGATTTAGTTTAAATCTTCAATTTAGTTAATTGTTCTGAGCCATGTAAGATGCTGATTTGTAGGTAGTTATAAAATAGTTAAAATACTGCTTAAAGATATAATACTAGCAAACAGTTTATTCACGCTGTAAAAGACCCCTTAACTTTACAAGCCAGAATTCTTCATTATAATGAATGCAAAATTTTTGCACAGAAACTGTTCATCTTAATTGTAGCTTTTTGTACCTAAAAGAGGATGTCCAAAGCTATAGAAGTACCAGTGTTTGCTATGTATAAAGGGAAGAATGAGTTAAGGGTCTTCTGCTGAACATGCTACTGGTTTTGAAATACCGTGGCTGTCTCAATAGAACAAGATACTGAGTTTGTGTAAAAAGATATAAAAGGGCTGTATGACGATACTTTTGGTCTCTCTGAGCTCAGAAGGTAGAAGCACTCATTGAATAGGGTAGGACATGGCTCTGTTGGCCTCAGAGTCCGGCTCAAAAATTAGTTTTCAGTCCCTGGTGTTAGAACGATGATCCCTGATTTACTGTCAGATGATGTCCTGGAGGGAACCTTGTACGGTCACCTGTAGCTTCGCTGTGCGTCCTGCTGCTGCTTGCAACAGGATGCCATTACGAGAGGCCGTGCGATCCCCTTTGGACAGCCGGTGACTTGCGGCAGCACCCTGCAACTGGGGGCAAGAGTTTGGTGGGCAGTAAGGGGGATATGGCAGGGCAGTGCACGTGCTGAGCATTTCCTCGTGTCGCAGTGGGGAATGCGACATGCCTAAGAAGGAATGGAGCTGATACTGGATGGAGAAATTTGCATTTTCACCAAAGGTGAAATAATGTGTATGAGTAACCTGCGGTAACACACTGGAAGAAAACTTGTCTGAATACCCTGCGCTGAATACAGGCAATTAGGAGCCAATGCCAGAAGCAGCCGATGCCCCTCCGCTAAGGGCAGCTGTGTTTGTCAGGGAGATAGGAAAAGTGTCAAAAAGCGACCATATCTCCAGGATATTCACCGCAACCCCGGTGTCAGCTCTCTGGCTAGGCAAACTGGCTCAGGGCAGCCCTGTACCTTGGCCTGGGAATGACCGAGGTGAGTTGGCGTCACGGTAAAATTCAAGGACCTGATCTTCCCTGTGGCTTCCTTTGGCGTGGCCCCATCTGCTCGGTGTGTCTCTGATCCCACCCCCCCCAGCTTTCTTCGCCCCGAGCAAAGCTGCCGCCGGGTATGTGACAGGAGGGCTGCTGCGGTCCCGGCCGCGGCTGGGCTCTCCGCAAGCGCAGCTGGTCGGGGCTGCCCTCGTCTCAGATGGACAGGGCCGGGGACAGGTGACACCTTCTTCCCTTTCACTGCTTGGAGAGGTCCTTTTTAGGCCTAATTCTCCCCTCACTAATTTTAGTCTTATGTAATTCAATTACTTTAGTGAAGTTGCCTCCTGATTTATGTCAGTGCAAGTGAACGGAGTATCAGCTCTTGAGCCTTTTACCAAAGTATGATGTTACACTATTTCTGGACATCATCATGTGCTGGTTGTGCAACAGATAAGAATAATGCTTGGTAAGTCATTAGTACTTCAGTTCAATTTGTGCTAAAATAATCAGCTACATCCCATTTAGTTTCTAAAGCCTCCTCATTATTGCTGCAAACATCAGACCCATGACCTGCTTTCCACTCTGAGAGAGAGGGATAAGTGAATTTAATGCGATCTCTGCGTTACAAAAAGTCTGCTGCTGCTCCCTTGAAATCAGGTGGTGTCTTATCATTGACTTCAGTGAAGGTAGGATCAGGTCCAAATTTCAAACACTTTATTTTCCAGCAGAAGAGAGTCAGGCTTAAGCTGCTGCACTTCTTTGGCAAATAATGAATGGGTCCTCATTATCTCTGTTGGGACGTGACTTTACAGACGATTACATGCTGAAAGTATGCCACCGATAGACTGGCTCTGTCCTGAACTGTGAAACTCGCTCAGAGAATCAGAGACTGCTAACTTTCAAGACACTTCATTCATTCTCATATCATGAATGGTTTTGTCGATGAATGGGACTACTGACCTTGATGATCTGGTATCAGCATTTCCTGCTAGGTACAAGCACACAGTGATGCTGTGACTACTGAGCATTATTCCTGCATTCTTTTCAGATGAAAAGTCATCCACAGTAGCATTTACCAGAATTTCCTTCCATGTAAGACATTATTGTGACCCTGTTCATTTACAAAGATTTTGATGTCTCTTATGAAAACAATATACAGATTAAGAATCAAAGGAGTTGCTCCACAAGTTTTATGTAGAAAATCTTGGTCTGACTTTTTGAATATATATTTGCTAAACTGTTATAAAGCAAGAAATTACAAAATGCACTTGATTAACTTTATTCTTATTGCATATTAGAGATGAAATACAAATAGCACAGGAATAGAAATGATTTGACCATGATGGACCTTTTTGCTCCTGCCACATATTCCCTGAACTCTACTTTTTAGAGGTATCATGGGGCTAAAACCAGTTGTCCATGCCTGCTTCTCAAGAATATCTTTGATGGGTGCTGCATAGAAAGCTTGTTGAGAGTACGTTAAGGGACTTTAATGATTTATGGATTTAGTCTTATGAAACATTCCTGAGTCAGATAAATACTGTTATTGCTGTTCTGCAGATGGGTAAACTGAGGAACTGAAAGCTTAAGTAGCACGCACAAGATCACCCAGCAAGTCTAGAGAAAATAGGCTGGAACCAGAATGTTTCATTTCTATTTTCATGTTCTGTAAGTGTTAGATCATCTTTCTCCCATGATTAGCTGCTATTCTGGCATGAACTCAGGACCATTATGATAGAGCTATTTTTCATACAATAGGATGAGACTGCCATGGCTTTAATTACAAGCATGTGTTCACTCTTTTACGGCATTGTGATTGTTATGTAAGGTGATATGTAAAATTCATGAATTTTAAATTAGAAGTTCACATTACAAACCCTTTGGGGTAGGGAAAATTTTCTTCCTCTCTGTCCATACAGCACTTATTAACTTGGAGTCCTAGTTAATGACTGGACCTTGGAACTGGTGCACTAAGGCAAGACTAAAAATAACTATCAGATTACTTTTATTCAAGATAGAAGTTGTTTTAAATAAATGATGAGGAAATCCCACCTTCAGGAATTTGCAGAAAAGATTCAAGTGCTTACTGCTGGCTGAACACACTTTTCATAGAATTTACAATTGATGGGACACATTCTCTTAAACTTGAGTTTAGGAGTAGGGGCATCCTAAACACGTGTCCCACAACATTTGCTCCTAAATTTTGTAACTTTAACCCAACTCTTTTGGAGGACAATGTGTTGATTTCAGAAATGAATAAATGATGGTACATTTATAGCTTCTTTTCAAAGAAAAGAAAGGTAGCCAATCCTTATGACTAATAACTATTATTTAAAGTACAATCTGAGGCACTCCTTGTAAAATTTCAGCCAGGGTCTTGGCATGACTTAGTGCCCAAGAAAAGGATATCTATATTGGGAATCAGCTGCTCTTACACAATCTTTGTGATGATTTGGAACCACTTAAAAACAAGGAGTTGATGATATAATACATTCTTTGGATTTGGAGATGTTCCCCTTATTCCTGCTTTGAATTAAGAGGATATATTGGTGGTTTAGTTAAATGTCTCTTAGTCAAAATTATATGTCTGCCTTTATCATGCAATTGAAGCCACATCCATCTCTTACTGTAAAAAAAATACAGGTGTGAAGAACTTTCAGCTGCTCTAAGCGTGAGGTCATTTCTATATTGCAGTGGATTTCAAACTGTGGTCTGTAGACCACCAAAGACCTGGGGAGTGTCTGCTGGAGGTCTGTAGAAGAGCTGGCTGGTCAGATAGGATAGACTTTTTTTTTTTTTTCCCAACAGCTCAATGGTGTTACAAGTAGCTAAAAATGCATTAAATATTTCCCAGCTAGCACTTTTAAATGTTAACAGTTGTACTTGCCTCAGGGCTGTTACTCAGCCACCAAAACCAGGAGGTGGCCTGTGTGATCAGAAAGCAGGGGTGAGTCTCAATGACAAAATTTATGAAGATGCTGTCTGTAGTCTGAAACTCTTTGGGAATCTCTAGCCTATGTCATGCTTTAAAACCCATTGGTAAATGCAATCATCTGACTTCTTCACTAAGCAACTGAGGTGTATTTATATCATTGTCAGGATGCAGATAGGGCTCTAATGAATTGTAATGGTTTTTTCTGATGTGGTATTGTCAGTATACAAGTTATTCAGAGGACTCGCAGCTGGTAACATGCCCTACAATAGCTAATGATCAACATACTGAGGAGGACAAGTAAAACTATCTATTTCTTTAACCTTAAATAACCAAATAATAAAATAAAGATGTGATCTATATTTTACCACTTAATAGAACACCCAATCTATTTTTTTTTAATCTGAAAAGCTTACAAAGGATACAAGATAACAAATGCTAGTTATAGTAGTATAATACATACTCTGCATTTGATTAATAATTGTAAACTCGTGATGAGTCAAAAGGCTAGGCTACATTTTGCTCCTCTGAAACTCCATTCAGTGTGTACCTTAGGTGGCAGAGAAATAACCCAAAGTAAAATTTAGCCACCCGTATGAGTGACATTTCTAGAGCTGATGTTCAGAAAAGACTTTGCTGTTGAAGGCACTATTTTCCCACTAAATCCGGAAGGCAGAAAACTGTTTCACTCGTGTTTTCTTTCTGAGGCAGAGAGCTGGCCACAGCAGGGATAAGCATGGGTTATCAAAATATTTTTTGCTATGGAATATGCTTATAAATCACAGATTTCACAATGCTACTTATACAGAGTTTATGATGGCAATTGTCTGTCCGTTACAACTGGGACTACTAAAAGGATTTGTCACTGAAATTCTTCAGGCGAGAATAATCTTTGGCCATTTTTAGACTGATGCAATACAAAATTACAAAGGAAAATAAAATGCAGTTAAACCCTGGGCAAAGAAATAAACACAACTCAGGGAGTCCACTCTAGGTGACTTGTCTAAAAGAAGAAATTGATTTCAACAGCCATAGTAGATCAATCATGAATTGCTGAAACAATTAGTTAAAGCCATTATTTGGGAATCAATAGAAAAGAAACTGTATCCCTTTGCTCAATCCAGCAATTTAAATTTCTCAGGGTGCCATGAATAAACTGTGAAATGTATCTTTAAAATAAAGTTTTTAATTAGTACTGGCAGTCCTTAACCTGCTGTTGGCAGGAGCCAACCTACCGAAAGAGCCCGATGCAATAGACTGTAAAGTGTGTCTGCTCACTGCTTTAGCATTTAACAATTAAAAAACAAAAAAAAAGAACAATCAACCTTTAAAACTGAAAGTTGTGTTTCAACATCAACATTAGAAGATTTTTTTTCTCTGTGGTTTAAGCAGTTTGGAATTTTCAACTGTCATTTTTTACAATAGGTGCCAAATACGGCTGGTTTCCTGAAGGATGAAGCTTGTTTTACAGGAACAAAAAAAAAAAGAAAAAGAAAAAAAGGAAGGAAAAAAGCACCTGCTGTAGTAGATTCAGCAACCTAAGTACCATCCTACAATCCACTGCTGGACTGCTGGTGTGGGTAATCCTTCATCAGTTGTGACCTGATTCAAGCATTCAACCAAGCACATGCTGAATTACACTTTGCTTAAATTGCATTGTCTTTATTGGAACCTAAGCATGTGCTTAAAGTTGAATATCTGCATTTTAAATAGGGTTTATGCATGACACCTACTTGGCAGAAATTACCCATTTATTTTCAAATATGCCTCACTGCCCGTTCCTGAGAATGAGAAGTGGTGCTAACACTTTTAAAAAATCCCATCCTAGGCTGAGTACAATAAGTGAGTTTGTTGTTTTTGTGAACATTCATGGGGGGAAAAATAAAAGCTTATGTTAAAGGCTAAAGGTTAGGTGAATAAGAGCAAAGTGTCCCATGGCACCTGTCTCTGCTCATTCTTCCGAGATGCAAGAGTCTGTCTCCGCTTCCCTTCTGCCTGTGGTTTAGGGACCTCGGTTGCTTCTGCATTCCCCTTCTTCTTTCATGTTTCTCTAACTGCACTGTTGTTTAGCAGAATCCATTTTTTCTGTAGTTCAAACCCAGTAACCCTTGTCGCTGACCTCACCAGCCATGTGCTCAGTGTGAGCATGACTCATGGTAGTGATGAGAAATCCTTATTCTCTCTAATTTGGCCTTTCCAAGGAGGGGGGGCGGGTGTGTGTGTGGGTGTGTGGGTGTGTGGAGAGGGGATGGAGGAGATTCTGATATTTCCAAACTTGCTTGCTGGAAGTATTGTGTCAGCTACAATAATTTGGTGTAGCACATAAATCCTTAGGCTGACTTGTGATTCCCAGCACAGTCCTTGTAGTCTAATGGAGGAATTGCATTTCTGTCCGTCACATACTCTGGTGGAAATGCAAGAATGTGAGAAACAATAGGAGCAGGCTAATACTGAGTCAAAACAGATAAAGCCAAATTGCTTGTTGAACTGAGAGATGGGAGCAAGCAGATGAGAAGCAAGTTGGTCAGCAACCCATTGGTGCTGCTGATGGCTGGGTGGACGGTACACTCGCTTAGTGTGTGAGCAAAGGGGACAGACAGGCAAACCAGCAAGAATGCAATTGATCTTTTCATTATGAACGAGGAAAGATAAGGGCATCAAAAGGATACAGTATGCTACAGCCTGCCGATGGACTTCAGAGTGAGGAGAGCACTCTACAGATAGGTCTGGAAGGTGAAAAATAGCCGGGGTAAAATAAGCCCATGGATAGGTTGGGTATGAAGTGAGTGGTGCATGGACTGTGCAGGAGGGAGGGAGCCGGGATGGCCGGGGCTGCTCGCAGGCTGCCGGCTGCAGGCAATGCTCTGAATCAGTTCAAGATGGCTACCCAGGGGGAGCACGTGGTGGGCCTCTTTCTCCTCTGGAGACTTTTATTTGTTCTCCCTTTCTTGGTGATTTTCTCTAATCTGAAGAACAAGATGTCCTTAATGAAAACAGATGTTTTGCTCCCTTGCATATGGAAAAAAAAAATAATTCCCCCAAAATAGAATAAACCCAAAGAATGCCGAGACCAGGGATGGGTTTCCACAAAGTCAGGAGAACAAACCTCTTCATTAACGCCCTGACCCGGCCGCTCGTTTCCCACCAACACGCTGTGGAAGCTGTTGATGCAAAGGTCCACGGTAAGACCTGGGTCTAAGAGCGGGTGAGCTGTGTGCCTCTGTACAGCATAAACACCACACTGAGCTGGCTCGCAGCTTTCCTCATCCACGGTCTCCCACTGCGAGATCCTGGTCAATGGCAGTTTTTGTCATTGGCTTCAGTGTAACTAGGAATTGGTCCCAGTATTTAATTTAAAGCACAGCACACAAAAACCCCAAATCATAACAACCCTGCTACATTTATAGAGCTGCATAAGCCACTGATTAACAAATGGATGAGATACTGAACTTTGCTTTACCATCTGTCTTTAATTACATAAAATAACTTGAAGCAATTAACAAGAAAGAAACACTGTGACACAAATAAATAAATCCTATTGATAGAAACAGATGAGGGAATACTTAGGATATTTGAATATATGGATGAAAGTCACTAAAACTGCATAATGCACACCCAAAGATATTACGTGTATTATCTAACAGATTTACACTGACATTGCCAATTATTATTGAAAAATAATAGTTACCTGTGGAGATGCAGAGAAACAAAAGGAAAGCTCTGCGTGTGTGACTAGAAAAGAAAATGTGTGGTCCATCCAACAGCCGTGATGTCTAAGTTTTGTCTTTCGCAGATAAGAGAAAGTAATATCCACAGAAAAATACACAAAGCATGAGGTTTCATAACTGCGGACCTAAAACCAGTCACGTAAGTCTGCATGCTTATAAGTGTTTAGGCACCAGTGGGGATTAGGCTCTTTAACACTTTGCAGGATTTAGGTTCTAAGTCTATTTTTTCAGCAAATACACTTGTTTTTCTTCTCTGTTTAGGCACTTAGAAAAAATGAGTGCTGTACAACAGCTATTGAGTGACTGCCGAGTGGATTAAGAACTGACTGATAGATGTCAAAAAGTAGCTGTCAGCTCCGAATGAAAGCTCTGGAGTCAGTTTGCAGAAATGGGTGTTACACCTGGCAGGCTACAGAATTGTCTTTAATGATCAAGAGACAAGTACATCCATAGTAAAACAATGCTTAGTAAATTAGGGAGGAAATGAAAGTTGATAGAATGATAAATAAATTATGAAGATGGAGCAGCCCAAATTCGGTGAGCGGGACCTCTGCAGAGGAGATGAATTTTAAGTCATGCACTGATGGTAGCTGTACTGGTGCACTAGAAATTGCATCCCAACAGTGGTGCTTGAAAAGGCTTTGGTATCATTGTGGGGAAGCGACTGGACACAGGACTTGGTCTGATGGTGTGAAAGAGGATTAATGGTCGTCTTTGAACGAGTTAGCAGGGACATAAGAGTTGAGTGTAATGCTGACTATATGGCGGTGGTGTGTTACAGAGCTGCGGGTGCTAGAAATCTAAAAAAGGGTGGGAGAAAAGGCATGACAACTGCTTGTAGATTGGAGAATAATTGGAGAATAAATCAAAATGAGATGACTGGAATACAGTGTATAATTGCCTTCACAACAAGGAAAAAAGCGTCTTGCATCAGATGAATGTATTACAAGAAGCAGTGGGTGGAAAGGTAAGCCAAGCAAATTTAAGAAGCAATGAGGCTTGGATTTGTAGCAGTAAGTATGATGAACTGCTGAAACAAACTGCCCAAGAAAGTGATAGCGTACGTATCAAAACTGGATCCCTTTCTGGAAAATACGTGTCAGCCAAACAGAAATTACTGTGCTCAGTATATGGGGAAAGGGGCAATGTTATAGTCTGTGACACGGAAGAGGCTGTGACAGGCTGAGTTAATGGTCCTTTCTGGCCTCAAAAGTCATGAATGAAGGAAAATGTCTTAAACATTTTAGGCCAAATTCTTCTTATTTCATATAGCTAAGTCATCCACTAATCCCAAGGAAACACTGAGGCAAATAGTATCAGGAGCAGCAAGCAGTGGGGTCTTGGAAAGGATAACACATATTAAACGTACCTTTCATCTTACTATGCAACATTATGCATTCTGTATATTACAGATCTGGGGATGAAGGCCATAGGCTATTGTCAACGTGCTCCAAGCTGGCACTCAGCAAGCAAGGTAGTATGCACAGCAAGTAAACTGGGAGATAAACAGACTGGGTGGGAATGTAGGAGAGTGGATATAGGGAGCACTGGATATATAATTTGCTACTGTTTCAGGTGTTCATATTGCGAGAAAGAACTTTAATTGTTTTGGCAGGGAACACTGCTGTGTAGACTGAAATGGGAGAAAGAATGTAAACAAAGGGCAATGATCGATTGCTGTGTTATCGTAGCTTGTAGAAATGTCTTGTGGGTCGTGGCAGGGACTTTTGACAGACATCGTTCTATTTCATATCTGTATGGTAATCTCAAAGTAGAAGTAAACAGCACAATAGTGAAATGTGCTGATGATGCTAAACCAGGAAGGAATGCAAACAGGAGACAGCAGATAAATTATATCAAAGGACCGGCAGATATTAGAAAGCTGGTACAAAATCCCCCAAACAACTCACAAAAAAAAAAGAAGAAGAAAGAAAACGGAAAAAGAAAACAAGATATATCAGACTGTACGTGTCCTGGCCATCAGTATTGCTGATAGTTTTTCAAGGTATAGTGGACAGCAGATCAGATTGGAGTGAAATATGAACTTGCATAGTGATAAAAGCTGCACACATACAGACATGTGTCACGAAGCAGGAAGGTAACAGCTCACATGTAAAGCTCTGTTCTAGTACTTTCAACTCTGTGTTCAATATTTCCAGCCACTGACTGACTGGAAGGAGTTGGAAGAAATCCCACAACAATTCAAAGGCTGGAAAAATCACTTTGGGGGAAAGACTGAGACTCAAACCCAGCATCTTATTAAGCATAAACTTAACTTAAAGTGCATGAGCTGTACTGCTGATTTACAACTCCCTTTACAGCCCTGCTAGGTGGCTTTGACAAAGGAAATAATACATATCGGCTTAAACGGTGCACATGTTTAAGGACTTTGTTAGGCTGGAGCAGAAGGGGCTTCGTTAGACCTGCAAGGAAACATGACCAAAGTCTACAAGCCCTTGGCCACTGAAAGGTGCATATTGGCTGCATCGAAATCAGCAGGCAGTCATATATTTCCATAAGGCTCGGCTGCTGCAATCTTATGCACAGAACAAAGGTCTGCAAAGGCTTAAACCAGCCAGCATTATAAAACTGAAAGGGAGGAAAGCAGCAAAATCAGGCCTTTTGGGTGTATTTTTTTTTAAGGTGAAAATTGAAGGCTGTCAGATGGTCTTTCAAAGGGATTTCATATTGCTGGGCGTTTTAGGATAGGTTTGAATAAAGCACTGGAGAATGCCTATAAAGCACAGCTTTATGTCTTTACATTGGAAGGCTGGGAGTTCTTCCCAATCCCAAGAATTCCTGATCATATGGAGTTGCCACAAAAGCTCCACAATTCAAGGTGGGAGGAACAGTTCCCTTCTGAGCTCTGAAATCATCTCTGCAACTGTTCATAAAAGAGCTCCTGTGAGGCTGAATTCCTGATGCTGATTTTCAAACCAAGGAAAATTAATCTTTAAAGAATAGGGCTGTGAAATGCTGAACTGGGATCACAGATATGGTGGGAATATCTCTTCTGTGTAACCATTTATTGTGCTTATAACTGAGAATTATCTGAAGTAGAGAGCAGTTTGTTCTCTAAGAATGGCATTTTGGAGGAGTTAGTACTCGATTCTTTTTGAAAGTCAAGACAAGGTGAATACCCAGCTCCTTAGACTCTTTTAATCATTGCCACAGACTGAGGTGTTTTGGGTTTTTTTAAATTTTGCTCAGAAACAGAAGAAAACAACTCTCTTCTGGAAAAAATTAACACTCAGTGTTTCACTTAAATAATGATTTGAGACTTATAATGCAGTAAGTATCACATGATTTTATAATTAGTATTAGCAAATCACATGTAAAAGAACATGTAATATTTAATTTTATCTTTCAGAAATTTAATAATGAAAATAAAAGCATCGACTTTGGCAGGGATTTAGTCTTGGAAAGTTAGCAGGCACTCTTCTGGGCTTGACTAGTCAATACCCATAAGAATTTAATAAAACCCCTGCACAGATTATGAAAAAAACAACAGGGAAATACCAAGGGAATGATGATCAGGGTAGACCTTCCCTTTACAAATCTTGATTGAACAAATACCTGAAAGTCATGTTTGTCACCACAGGATGGAAGTCAGGATATGGGGTTAAATTATTCACACGAGTGAGTACCTACAGATCCTTCTCCTTCTTCTTCTTTCTCATTGCCCTTTATAGTCCTGTTTTACATTGCACTGCTTCATTCATTCCCTAGTGCTTTTCCTCTCCTGACATTATGTCTCTATAAGCTAGTTCAAGTGCCTAAGCTGCAACCTATGGCTCTCCTCATACAGTTACTTAGTTCTAACATTCAGCACTCAGTCCCCTTTGGATGCTGAGTTACTACAGCAGTTGTTATAATTTTTATGTGTAGTACAGTACAAAAGCTACCAAAAGAGGGCAACATATGAGCCAACAATGAGAAATGTATCCCGACAAGTTTACAGTTGTGTATTTGTGACACCCTCCCCCCCCCTTTTGATAGAGCAAGAAATTTTAGCAGAGCTGGTCAGGAGACACAATTTCCATTCTATGGGAAATTCCAACACTTGGGAAAAAAGTGAAGGTGCTGAAGTTTTCAGGGATTGAAAATTCAGAGAAAATACATTTGGCATGATGGAAGTGTTCCATAAGTGTCAAATCATTCTCACACCAGAAAGCCCAAAATTTATAATGACATTAAAATATTCAATTTAGTAGGAAAAATGTTAAATATATCAATGTTATAAAGTTCAAAACAGAATTAAATGAAACAAGGAACCACTTAAATGTTTTCACTTTATGGAAAACAATACTTTAATATTATTGAATGTAAATATTATTTTAATTTTTCTCCATTAAAACTGTTGTCAAAATAAGGATGCTCTCAAAAAAGCAAGCTGATTAAGACCAAGTTGTATTTCCTGAAAGAATATGTTTCCTCTGAACATTGTTTAATTACATTTTTTTCTCAGTGAAATGCCTGAGAGAATTTCAAAATACTCTTAATAATCCTGCAAAAGACTAAGGTAAATCGGCCATATCCCAGGACTGTTCTGAGGCTGTGTTTGTGAAGCTAGACAAAGTGCTATCCCAAACACCAGGCTTGTGAGCTCAAGAGCTAGTATACCCTGGACAACACCGAATGTGCACTCATTGGCAAACAGTTTATTATAAACAAAGGGTTTTTTTTCCCAAAGTATTCAATAGTACTCCAAGGAGTTAGACAGTCTTGAACACATGCCAGCATGGCAATGGATACAGTAAGCAAATATAATCTACCTCACTTAGGGTAAATATTTGGCTATGAATGTATTGAGAGCTCTTTAATTCTTTGGACCCTTCTATGATGAGAACAGGAGGAAAGGCAGTGGAGATGTAAAGACTAGAGGGTGATTTTTTTCTTCTCTTATCAGCTGCTGAGATAGGCTAGCTGCCAGTCAAATTAAAAACCTCACTGGAGGAAATGAATGAAGGCCTGTAGGTGTAGAAATCTGCTGTTTATACAGCTGCACCAAGTTCTGCTAATGATCAACCAAAATCGGCCAAGTCTTCATGGAGATATGCAAAATTCTGTGGCAGTGTCTGGGAGGTTGACTATGGAATTTAGGGCATCCTCAGGGTTTGGTTTTTTTTTTTCCTTTATTTGTCTCATCTCTTTTTTCAAGACTAACTTCTGCTTTCTGCTTGCTACTATTATGGCTTAAAATGCTGGAAAGTATCCAGGAAGGAGAGGGAGGCAGATCCATGATCTATCTGGAGGGCAATAAAGCATTTGGAAAGTTTGGAAGTACTCACCCATCTCGAAGACAGGATGTTCTGCTTGCAGGAGCAATACCTTATCTTCTCTCATTTATCCACGTCCTTCTTTTGCATCTGTATTTCTGTGGGTTCCAAAAGAAGGAAAGATTTATTCTTCCTAGCCAGAAACAAGTAGAGGTTTCCATCTGGAGGGTTTCTCCATTGTCTGATCTATCACATGAACAATGACTTCACATCGTTCACCTGATGAAGGGCTGCAGAACCACAGGGTATCAGTTAAGATGTTCAGTACAGGAATGACAGCTGAGCACATTTTCTGTGTGGCTGGATTGAGTGTATCGACTGTAATCACAATGTTTTCAGACAGCTCCTGTATTCTGGATATGCAGAAAGCTATTTATACTCATCTGTTTGGCCTTCATTTCTTGTACTGCTCATCTATTTTTTATGAACGCCTTGATACTCCCTCCCAGGCAACGATGCTACTTTTGGGAGACAAACAAGGAACAGTTATGGAATATAATTCATATATTTTAATGGCACTGGGAGGTGTGGTTCATTATCTGGTTGTGTTTGTGTAAATTGCATCCTTAAATAGCCTTGCCTCATGGGTATGAGCCTACACATGTCTGACTGCCATCTTATATTGCCACTTTACCCAGCAGCCCAGTGACTGGTGTTTATTCAGGAAAGAATCGGCCCATGCACACAGACACACTGATTCTCCAAGTGGTTCTGTGTATGCCTTTGCTTCTTGACTTCTGCCAAATTCAAGCCTAAATTCTGGGAAACAACAATAACACTAACAGGAGTCACGTCAGAGTTGAAGGAGATTACATTAGCTCTGTGAACACAAACCGGACTTCCTTTTCTTCTTTAGAAATGATTGTTAAACATGCCTTGCCTTCTCTGAGCTAGCATAGTTTTACCCTGTAAGTCAGGTTATGAAGAAGGATCTGTTACCCCCTTTGCAGATGTGGTACATGAGCCTAGTTACATCACATTTCGAGGCAGATGGATCTCTGAAGGGAACTGCAGTACCCAGTCATGTGCTTTCTGCCCCTTGCTATTGATTCTTGTGGTTAGTCTGTTTCTGATTTTATTTCTCTGTGTAGTTTAAGGGCAAGTCTGTGGTTTGCCCCATGTGCCCAAGCGAGGGAGCAAGGGTGCAGAAGACTGCCTGAAAATAAGTAAATCAGAAACAGATAGACTAATTACAAGGAAAAATGCCAAGGGGTGGAGAACACACAGCATCCTCATGATCAGATATGACTTGCCTGTTGGAGGAGAGATGGCTGTTTCACCATGCGATGTTAACTCTGTACCACATTGGAGAAGACAGCCAGAGCATCCTCTTCCTCGCCTGGTGGAGCAAAACCCTCTCATGTGGTTTGCCCACACGGCACGTCCCAGCATGGGGAGGAACAGTGTCCCTGAGGTAGGGGTGGGGAGGAGCAAGGCTGGGAAACGAGAGGCTGCTCTCGCCTCTCCAGTGCCTGCCCCGACAGCCAGCAGGGCTAAGCTGACACGAGGAAGGATGTAATCTACTCCTGGTTGTTTTATGCTCAAAGCACATTACTTCCTTCCGTGGAATAAGAGGATAGTCATGGATGTCGCCATGACTCACGGTCTCCTGGGGCAGCGCAGCTCTGTGCCATGCCTATAATCAAATGACCCAGGGGGTGAATTAGGAAGGCTTTTGATGTCATTCTCTGAGCGCTGCACCACAGGAGACAAAGACTTCTTAATGTAACATCGGCTATCTCTTAAACATAACCATGAAACTAACTTTGACTTGCCAGCAGCTGGTACAGGCAGTGGCCTCCCTACACCGCTCTGGCACTTAGCATAAGAAATGTCATTATGTGGGTGGATTAGGCAGAACCTGTCAAAGTTGTGTGCATGTTCTTTGGCTGTGTTTCCTTCCCTGGGCTAATAATGCCAAGGAGATGGGGAGTGGGTTGACACATTTTCTGGCATGTGTCATGTAACCCAGTGAAGTGGAGGACATGTCACCCACAAGTCTTTTCTGCTTTAGTAAGTCGCAGGCAGTAGTGACATGCCGCAGCGGCTAGCAGTCTTAATCCTATATGTATTCACACCACTAGCACCTTCATCATGGTTTCAGCTTCCCCAGGGCTCTCTGACTGAGCCAGAGGTGTGTTTGGAGGAAAGGGTAAGAAAAATGTATCCAGACGGATATTGTTTAAGCACAGGGAAGCAGCAGTAGGCAGAGGCGCTTGTATAACGTGTTACCTACAGACCCCGAAGAGCTTTGCAAGTTGACTGACATGATCTCCATAAGAACCACTGAATTTGGCACAGATGCACGGGGGAAATATTCAGTGACTGTTTTGCAGTGTGCAGAAATGCTCCATACCAGTTCAGCAGAGGACACAAAGAATACCCGTACCTGATAAGAAGAGATTTTTAGGACAGAAGATTCTAAAGCAAGACAACTGGAGACTGATGAAATTTAGGACGCAGTCACTGTCACTGGCTTCCTAAACTGGTGTGGGGGGAATTGATACGCATATTGGGGTGAGAGAATTTCCCAAGGTCCAGTACAGTCTCAGGACAAATCATCCTCAGGGGAACAGGGAAGGGCAGTGTATTCAGTCTCACAGAGAAGCTGGGTTTTGCACAGGTCCCTGCTTAAAATCTGTGCTGAGGAGGTGCAGTTTAGTCCCTGGGCTGAGGCAACATGCCAGGTGGGTTCCTCACAAATCAACATCAGCGAAACAGAAGATGGTACGAGCATGTCTGCCCAATATGACTGAAATGCCATCTCCTGTCACTGCCAGTATGCTGCAGGCCATGCTCAGTTGTTGGGAAAAGATGTATCAGCTGGGTGTCAGGTGCATACCACAAAACACACAGGTCATAGGTCTGATGTGAGTTATAGCAGGGACAGCACCCAATTCACTGGCACGAGTTACTGAACTGTGTTTTCCTTGTAGCTCATAATTAAAAAAAAAAAAAAAATAGGGCCAGCAGCTTCTGCAAGTAACTGCAGGTGAACAAAAACTGCTACTCTGTTGTAGCACCTGTAGCATCTCAGGTCAAGTACTGCCAACCCCAGGTGCCATGTTCTGGTTCCGTGTAAAACTGAAGAGCAGTAGTTGCATAAGCACATATATTAAGTGGTAAAAATACAGCTTTGCGGGCACAGAGGCAGACTATGTGGGCAGGGGAACTGTGCAATAGCCCCACAGGGATGGGGGTGCCTCCTCCCTTCACTTGCTGGTGTTGAGCCACAGCACGGGATTGTAGTAAGGGGGTAACAGAAACTGCCCAGTAGCTATATACCTCCTGCAAACACACATCATCTCTCCCGATGTGGGTGCTGCCTCTGTGTCAGGCACAGCTGGTTAGCCAGTCAGCCAGCTGGTGCCTAGTATGTGGGGCTGAAGAGCTGGATGGGAGCTTGAAGGACTGCACTGGGATACTCTGAGGTGCCCATTCTGCCATAGGGGAGGAAGAGACAGAGGATAATGCTGAGATGGGAGATGACTCTGCCACTTAGTTTGTGCTTGCCTGCACCGCTTGACATTTGTGTGAAGTTGAGACAACCTGCATCAGTATGATGCCTGACACAGAATTTGTATTGTCCCGTGATCAGCGTGACCCTGCTCAGATTGCCAGATAACGTCACATCTCCAGTTGTGTAACACCACCATGCTCTCTAGATCCTGGGCCTGCAATCATTATTGAGCTGACTGTTTGTGCACTGGGGAGGGAATTCAAACATTGTTAATCAGTGGAAATGTTAGCTATGTGTCCTTTGTTGGGAGTAAAGCAACCCGATTCCTCATACATTCACATATTTAAAGTAGGAACTCATTGGAGAGAAAAAATATGTGCCAGCAGGGGTAAAGGAAGAGCTTTCATCTGTGTATGAGTACATGACGTGCAGGGTACACAACAGTGTTTAGGTAGATACCAGTGTTTTGTAATTCAAGGATCACGTAACTTCAAAAAAAAAAAAAAAATCCACTGCTGCCATGCTGTTTTTCATTTACAACCAAATAAAAACTAAGCTAAACTCTGCATGTTCATTTATTGCTTTTATTTCCCCCCACCTTGTTTGTTTGCCTGCTTTCTTGTATGGTAATGTGTATGTTGTTTGGTTGCTTGTTTGTTTTTATTTGAAATAATTTTGCATGTAATTTTCCAGACTCTTGCAGAGCAGAGAGACTAGTAAATGTGTATGTTTATGCACCTTTGTCCATGTACAAAGACTGGTGGATAGCTAAAAAAATGCACATGTCTGCAATCCTTTCATGCTTAAGATACTCAAGCAAAGTTGTGAGTATTCAAATAAAATAGAACTGATGCAAAAATGTACATATTTAGCTTAGATAATAGCAGGTCCCAGATATGTGTCTCTTTCTGCAGTTGGAAATGTGTCAGTTGAACAAAGAGCAGGATATAGTATGAATCAGGCTGTCCTAAAAGCTTTATGTGATAGACACACTTTATGGAGTTAGTTCCATTTCTCTCACATTTCAAAAGCAGGCTCAGACCCTAATTATCATGAGGACAAATTCCACAAAATCATTTTCTGTAGTCAAAGACTGCAATGTGTTTTAAAAGTCAGAATATATGTTAAAAGAACACAGTTTGTCCCAAGGCTTATGGTTCAGCTGTACAAAGCTTCTTCTTGTTCCTTCCATCTGAAAAATTATTCCTGAAAAGTCATTCTGCATATGGGTTTTTTGCTATTTTTCAGGAAGAAAAAATATAAATGAGCTGTAAAGCTCGTGTTGTTCTGAACTCCTTCTCTTCTCTTTCACCGATGAGTTCATCAAACAAAATTCCACAAGAAACAAATGTTATTATGAGATTAGCAGAATGAATGCCAGAGTTCAGATACTAAACATTTTTTTTTTAAAACAGTGGGCTTAATGACGTGAAGGAAGTTGTAGTTTAAACATCAAGGTCAATTATTTCGTTAAATATTATTTAAAAGTTACTTGCCTTGAAACAAAACCAGAGCTATCCATTTCCCAAAAATGCAAACAGATTATTCTGCCCCTGTTTGTCAGCTTCACTAGATAACTTCTATTTGATCTTCAAACGAAAACAGTTTCTGTTTCAGATTTATACAACAGGCTGCCTCTAAAAAGAAAAAGATCTTAAGGTTAGACTGCTGTTTACTTTCCCTTCTAATCCTGTGAGAAGATTTGCATAAGAAAAGCAAGTAGATTTGAGTCTAGGTTTTTCTGTCTACATCGAAAGCATGAGGATCAGCCAGTCCTCTCCATTTATTTAGAAAGAAAACGATTGCTTTTGTAAGTCAGGTGAGCAGGAAATCTTTCAGTAAATTCAGCAAGATTCCTCTAAAAAGAACAGGGGCTACTTATCAAGACTAAATGGAGCTTAGTTAAATAATTATAATAGCCAAACACTGACAGTCTAAAACTAAAAGCTCCAGTTCCAGGTATGTTCCCTCATACTGCACCCTTAGCTTTAAAAGAACATCCAGAATTGGTATCTCCTGGATCTTGCAAAGCAGCCCCTTGTATTTGCAGGTAGCCCTCTCACAGTTTCTAACAGTATTGCTCTCATCTGGGACCTCAGTGAGCAGAGCAGTGCTGGGTGGCGATGTGATCTCTGGGTGTCGTGACTGAGCTAGTGCCCCCAGCTCCAAGTGTGACTCTGTTGTAGACTGGGAATATGGACTCGTACCTACAGGAGTGCTGTGAAGCAGAATAGTTTAATGTGTGCAATGTACTTGGAGATACTTTTGGTGTATAGAAAGACAAATTATTATTTTATAGGAAGAGGATTAGAAGGGATGTTTTGGATCATGGGGTCAAGTCCCTTACTGTAGGTGGTAACCACATCTCAGAAGCTGGTTCACAAACCAGCCAAATGCCATCTTCCAGCTGCTTTGATTCCTTCCCGCTTGCAGAGGGCCTTTCTGGGTCCCCACCACTCTGGTGGGGCAAAGGTGCTTTTCTGTTTCCAGCCTGAATCCCTTCCTGGCCAGTTTGTACCAATTCTTACTCTTATTTTATTTGGGAGGAGGGGAGGGAAACTGTCTCATAATTTTAAGATTCATTTGAATTTTTCTCTGAGCCCCAGACACCTGGTGGAAGGTTGCCAGCAATGCTGTAGGCTGGTTCGATGTACCAATAAAAATAAAATAAAATAAAAAAAAAAAAACCACACAAGTAAGAAAAGCGCCATTCTTAGAAAGCCTCCAGCGTTCCAGCTAGAGCACAAACAGCTTCTTATTTGGGACTCTCCTCGGGTAAATCAACAGCCCCGGGGCGAAGGGGCCGCAGCTCTTGTGGTCTCGCACAAACCCAGACCCCCCCGGGGGGGAACACCCAGGGGAGGAAGGAAGGAAAGGGGAGGGGAGGGAGAACCGTCCTCAAACCACGGTTGAGACCTCGCCCGAGGGGGCCCGACGCTCCGTAGGGGCGAGCCAGCGCGGAGAAACCCCCCCGGGACGCCGGTCCCTGCCCGCCCCGCCAGGGCTCTGCCCCCTCCCTGCCCGCCCCGGGGGGGCTCTGCCCGCGCCCCCCCCGCCCCGCCGGGGCTCAGCCCCGTGCCCCCGGGGCTCCCGCCGCCGGGAGGCAGCGCGGGGCGGCCGGGCTGCAGCAGGGCTCGGCGGGGAGGCAGATCTCCGTTTTGCCCCGCGGCTCGGGTTTCCCCCTGCCCAGGGAACAGGCGCCTTGGCCGGAGCTGCGCTCCCCAGGGCTGGGGGTGATTTTTCGTTTGTTTGGTTTTGACCTTCTTCCTCCGCTGTCTCCCGCAGGCCGCCCGGTCCCCGCACCGCCGGCCCCGAGGGCGAGCCCCGGGCACGAAGAGGAGCAGCCTGCGGGGTTGAAACGGTGGCGAGCGGGAGGGATTCGGGGGCAATTCGCCCTCCCCGGGGCGGGGGACAGAGGCAGTCGGTCCGTGTCCCTCGGCGGCCTGTGGCCCCGCTTCCCACGGGTGCAGGCGGTGCGTGTCCCCCGTGGGAACATGGTGCGGCAGAGGCTCTCTGCCCCCGCGCCGGGCAGGGGCTGCAGCGGAGGGGCGCGGGCTGGAGCCCGGGGCCCGGTGGGCCATCGAGAAATGCCACCTCCAGCCCCGGACAGAAGAGCTTCGAGTCCGTGGCTACACTCGGCTCGACGGGGGAGCAAACAGCCCTCCGGCATCCCCCCAGACAACTACCTCTTCCTCAGCCCCCAAGCCCAGTAAGGCTGAAGCAACAACCACCAAACGCCCTCGAAAAGCCCCGGACGAAGCTCGGCACCCCCAAAGAAAACTGAAAACCAAAAAGCGAGCGAGCCGACAGCACCACCAACGAGCACCCCGAAAACGGCGGGGCGAGCCGTGCCCAGCCGCACCGGCAGCCCGGGCGCAGCGCTCCCAGCCCGCGGCCCGCCGCAGGGGGCCCGGCTCCCGGGGAACCACCCTCGCCCTCCACCACCGTCTGCTGGTTCCTAATTCCTACGAGTTCAACCCGATTCCCCAAGTGCTAACGGGGGCGGGATGGGGTTTACCCCCCGAGCCCAGTTACAGGGAAACCACAAGAGAACAGATGCGGGTTAAGGCAGGAGAGCGCGCTCGCTGCAGTGAGCGCTGCCGCAAAACTTGCGGGGGGCCGGGGCGTCCCGCACCACGGCGGGCAGCAACGGGAGAGCCTCCTCCGAGGAGCGGAGAGAGAGGAGACGAGGAAGCCGGGCTTTTCCCGGGGATGGGGGCGGCGGTGGCCGGGACGCCGCGCCGCAGCGCTGCCCGCCGCCCGCTGCCCGCTGTGCGCGGGCGAGCCCCCCCAACCCCCGCGGTGCGCACCTTCCGCCCCCGCGCAGCTCCGCCGGGACCTGCGCGGCTTTACAGGGGCGATCGCGCCTGGCCGGCTCGCATCGAGCAAGAGCCTTTCCGGGAACAGGCTACTAAGAGCTCAGCAGCGGGGGGGGGGGATGAAATAAAAGGCTAAAGAAACAGCGCGATTTTGGGACCAGGACCAAATCCTAACGTGTTACATAAAAGCCACGGGCGGTTCTTATCAGCAAGCCCGGCCTGAAGAGCAACAATCCCCAGGAGCGGCTCCAAAACAACCCTGTTAAAGGAACAATTGTGAAATGCCAACTTCCCACCAGAGTATGAACAGCAGGAGCCGGGCATGTCCTGTCTGTAACCGGGCTTCTGACAACCAACAGAGAGAGGGGAGGGCACGGGGGGGATCCTCTCTTGACAAGATTTATCAAGAAACATTTAACTGGGCTTTAATCATATTAGCAAGAGCCCAATTAGGGCTGAGAGCGAAGCGAGGCGGCCGGCGGACTGGGGGGAGGAGGAGGAGCAAGCGGTGGAGTCACTCGAGGATAAAGTCCTTTCATCAGGCTGCGCTCTCGGCAAGCAGAGGAGTGCGAATAATCAGTGCCCTTCACTGGGGGGACGGGGGAGGGAGCTGGCGGGGAATGTGTGTAAAGGATCATTAAGGCCAGGCAGAAGGGGGTTTTGTTGTTGTTGTTGTTGTTTTTAATTATTACGGCTATTAAGGTGTTGTCTCTGGGCTCTCTCAGGCGCCGTTCTCAAGGGACGGAGCGGGGAAGAAGCGAAGGGGGCCGGAGGCACCTGCTGCACCGCGACGACCTGCTCTGCGTGCGCGGATAGGGCTCTCCCTCCCGCGGCAAAGCGGGGCTCCGTCGCTCCCGCCTGCCCGAGGGAGAATTGCCTTAAAAGCCCTTTCCCGGGTCGCGTCTCCTCGATGCCGAGCCCTTCCCCGGCGGCATCCCGCCTCCCAGCGCGGGTCCGCGGGGGGGGCCGCGGCGCCCTCTCCCCACCGCCCCCGCTCCGCAGGGCGCGGGGTGGGCGTGCAGCGCAGCCCCCGGCGGGCGCCAGCCCGCTAGCCGGGGCTCGCCGAAAGCCCCGGGAGAAGCGCGGCGCTGGGGCCGGCCGGGACCGGGGCGGAGGGCAGAAGGTGTCTTCGCGGGGTTCACACTTCCCATGCCTTCGCGTCCTTAGGGACTCGCCCGCTCTAGCTGTCGGGGATGGGGAGGGCGGACGGCAAAGAAATTAAGAAAAACTAAAGGCGACAGGTGGGAGCAAAGGAAGACGCTGGCGATGAGCCCCCTCGGCCCCCCGCCCCGGGTTACGCCACCTCGGGGACACGCCGGTGGGAGCGCGGCAACGGCGCCGGGCGCCGCGGGGAGCGGGGCCGGCCGTGACCCTGCCCGCGGCTTTCGAGACATCGCCGGCAGCTGCCAGCAGCCGCCCCGGGTTCCTGCCGCTCCCCGCGGCCAGGAGCGGGGAGAGATAAGGCTGCTGGGCAACGACACACCTTTCGCCCAAGAGCTGCCGGATCTTTGCGCCGCGGGGCGGAGGATGCTGCCGTTTTATTTTTTTAAGAGGGCAGGGCCCGGGGGGTGTTGGCCATTCGCACCCACGAGCGGTCCCCGCTGTCGGGAGCGATCCCCTCCCCCGGCCCGGCGCGGCGGGGCTCTCGCCCCCCCCTCCCGCCTCCTCGGGGCGGCGGGCCCGCCCGCGCCCACCCCTCCCCGCGCCCCAGGCCGCCGCAGCCGCCCTCTGGGGGACGGGCGGCCCGGGGGGGGGGCAGCGCCTCCCGCCCCGTGCCCTTTTTGTGACCGTGCCCCCGCCGCACCTTCCCTGTCCCAAGCTTACCTTTCCGGCCCGGCCGCCGAGGGGCTCGCCTCCCCCCCCCCCCCCGGCTCCCGCCCCCCGCCCCGTCTCCGCCATCCCCACCGAAGGGGTGTCGCAGGCCACCGCGCCGGCAGAGCCCCGGCTCTCGCCTTTGCGCGCACTCGGCTGGCGCTGGCAGCCCCGCCGGGTTCATCCGAGGACAGCGGCGGCTCCGCGCCGCGGCTCGTCTGGCTGCCAACGCCGCGGCGAGGCTGACGCTGCCGCGGGCGGGGGTGACTCACGGCGGCCCGCGGCCACCGCCGCTTAGCGGATCCGCCAGTCAAGCGGGGAGCGGGCACGTCGCGGCCGCCCCTCTCACACATTTCCCCCCCCCCCCTCCCCGCCCCGGCCCCCTCTGCTTCTGCAAAGTGGAATAAACGCCCGGTTTCCCGGCAAATATTCACCCTTCCGACACCGAAAGGGAGGCCGCCCCCCCCCCTTCCCCCGTCCTTGCCGGGCCGGCACCCCCGTCGGAAGCGGGCCAGGGTCCGGCCCCGAGGCCGGCAGCGCTCCCGGCGGCACCCGCCCCCAACGTAAGTGACCGTCGGCTGCGGGAGGGGGTGGCCGTCCCTCGTGTCCCTGCCCCGGGCGCGTGTGGCCGGGGGCGCCACGGGCGAAACTCGTGGGCTGGTTTGGGCGGGCGGGCCGGGGCCGACCTCCGGCCGGGGCCCCCGAGCTCGGCCCACCGGGGCTCGGCCCGGCGGCGCTCGGCCCGGCGGGGCGCCCGCCCCGGCGGGGCGCCCCGGGGAGCGTGGCCTGCCTGCATCCGGGCAGAAGCAAAGACGGCCGAGGGCCAGCTGAACGGAGGGGTGGGCGAGGGAAAGGGGGGCAGAGACCCGGAAAGGGACCCGGAGTCAGAGTGCCAGGGAGCACCGGTGTGATGCAGCGTTGACGGTCCGCCCCGTTCAGCAAACAAGCTGCAGGGTTTCAGCTGCATGTGGTTTCCATGGAGTCCTCGTGGCACGTCCCAGCTAGAACATACGGCAGATGTCTTCATGGCGAGCGTGCAGCGGGTCTCCTGCTTGGGCTCAGAGGTCCCAGGTGGAGCCTCTTCACATCCTTTACACGGCGTAGTTCAGCACCAGCAGTGCTGCTGAGAAACGTGCTTCGTGCACGACACTCTTGTTCCGAAACAGATTTTTGAAGTGAAGCTGCGGCAATGTACATCTTCCAGTCCGCCCTTTCTGTTGGATGCACCTTTTTAAAAGCAGTGGCTCCCTAAAATTAGGAGGTTATTAAAAGCTCTTTTATTAAGCAACTCAAGCCACGAAGGTAATGGGAACGAGTGCTATGTTCTCTGGACGCACGCTCGAGTTTTGAATGTAGGAGGAAGGCATGACTGGGCCTGTACTTAAAAATACTCCAAAGCTACTTGTCAGAAATGTGCTAAAATGATAAGCTGTGGACTTATGGACAGGGATTACGTCGTCAGTGCTTCAACCTTAAGTTAATTTTTAAGTCCAAATATCAGTCCTTTGAGAAAAGAGAGTAGGAGGAGGAAGAGACTGTTATAATAGAAATGCTGACATCGCTAACCATGGCGGTGTGAATTCACTACTATAATAAGACCTCAGCTAGCAGCCTAATTCCAAAGAGGTGATGTTATCCAGTAATAATGTAATCAGTTTGTTAGCTGTAACATAGGAAACTGGGAATCGGTCTATTTTATTGCTATTTTTGGCCAAAATGAAAAAAAAAAAAAATCTGTAAGATGCCAGGATCAAGGCGGGAGAGCTACCTTTGCTATTTAAAATAATAAAACAGAGTTCTTCATGAAGTTTTCACTTCAATGCAGTTTTACAAAAGCGTACTTAAAAAGGGATGGCTAGTGAGAATGCAAGCTTTCAAGCTAGGGGTTGGAGGATGGAAAGGCCCAAGGGTGGAACATTGTTAAAAGTTTTCAGAGAGGTCCCGAAAGCACAATGTTCACTTTACAAAATAGAAGTTTTCTCCTGGGTAATCGCTGAATGAGTTCGCATTGATTTGCAGCTGCAAATTTAAAGGAAAAAGAAGGAAAGAAAAGAAATGAAAAAGACAAATGCCCTGTTAGTAATTTAGAATTATGCTGCAACCATTAAGAAAATTGCATCAGATTTATGAAAAATTGGAACTGACCGCTTAAGTCTTGAGTTTATGTATTCAGTATTCTCCAGCCCTTGCATCTTTCTTTTGAGAATTTTTTTTAAGGAGTAAACACTCTGGCAATTTTCTAGGCAGCTCGCTCTCAAATTAGAATGAACAGCGTAAGTGAATTAACTTGTAAGGCTTATGTATCAGTGAAACCTTATCAGTGGAATCTTCCGTAGAAGGTTAGTCAGTGATGTTAGTGAGGTCAGAATTTCACCCACTGTGAAGGTAGTATTGTTGCAGAAAATTACAAAGATAGAGACAGACCGTATTAACCCTCTAGTTCAGGTTTAGATTTTGCTGTTGCTCTTGATGGTGTTCTGAATGTATAACCTGATCCAAAATTCACTGAGATCAATGGGACTCTTTGGGTTGGGGTCATGAACTCTTTGAAGGATCAAATCTTACGTTTCTTCATGTTGCTGGATAGCCCAGCAGTATCAAGACCAAGATATGTGAAAGTATGTGAAGCCAATTAAAACGAAGTAATGAGTATAGCCAAATCACAACTGTCCATTTTAACAGAGCGCCTTGTAAATAACAGAACCCTACAAGAATACTTGGGTGTGTCTGAGTCAACCCTGTTCTGGAAATCCTATGATATGCAGCTGCAGAAACTACACAAATTCTTGAAAAATTGTCAACAAAACCTGAAAGCACCCTAAGGGGTTTTATTCAAATTTGTTGAAATTTCTTGAAAATCATGTTTCCTGAGTTATATATGAGCTCTGTTCTGCTTATAAATATATCACATGTTGTCCAGTAACTCTTGAAAAGTAGGCTAAAACTACTACAGTGACTACCTTATTCATCTGATCTTCTTAAGGCAACATTAACCCTCTTTTTAGACTCGCCATTTAACAAAGCGTTATTATAAGTATTGCAACCATTTGTGAATGTGTGTACTCTGGGCTGTGGAAAATCAGGGGCTGGCATTCGCCGTCAGGCTTACATCCAAAAACATACAAGTTAATTGGCACTATACGACCACTGGCACTACAGAGTGATGAATTGGAAAAGGTATTTTGAGAAATGTGGATAGTTCCAGAGTTGCCCTTAAACACTTGCTTGAAGCTAGAAAACAGATGTGATATAATGATAGTTGTTTTGTTTTTATTGTGGAAGATAATACCAGCTTGTGATTACTGATTGGATGAGAAACAAAACTTTATGGCTGTATGGACTGGATGTAGCATGTCAGCAGTCACACAGGATGCTAGTGGAAGCACCACATATTAGTTCTGTAAAAAGATTCAAACAACAGTTAATCACTGTTTCTCACAAATACAAAAATGAGAGGGCACTGAAAAATTCATTGAGGAAATTAATGTATGGATACAGAGTATGGTAGTCTGGATGCTGGCTGCCACACAGGAAATCCCCAAACCACTAATTGATGGAAATTTTAAGACCTTATCAGGTTAGGGATTGCTCCAAACAATGTGTTTTCACATTTTTTTCATTAAGTGTTCACTTCTGGCCACCACAGAGAGATTACATTAGCCCAGTGTAGACATTTTTGCTTCCTTGGTGCATTGTTCTTGAAGTCCTACCTCCTTCTTTATCATTAGTCATGGTTACTTAGCTTTTTAGTTTTGATACAAAATGCCAGCTTTATTATTGAGATATCGAGTATGATAGTGCAGAGGTATGTCTTTGTGTATATAGGAGCAAAAGAAGCAAGTGAAAGAGGAAAGGGGAAAGGAGAGGGTGTTTGGAGAGCAGAGAACGAAGATAGGAAATGAGAGGTTCGTAACAGAGTGACTGGTGATGGGACGGGACAGGAAGAGACTAGACCATTGACCGTGCAGAAAGCAGTGTTCAGAGACTGTGGTTTGATTGAACTACCCCTTATTTAACGTGCCCTGCCTTTCTTAGTGGGCATGCAAGTTGCAATCTCTGTGCAACAGCAAAAGATTGAAAAAGTAAGGAGAGAACGAAAAAGCAAGAGGCAATTTCCTCATTTGTTTTTTCCCTATTGCTAAAGTCTGCCTAGCCCACACGTTGGGTAGGGTACACTTAGAGACAATCTTGGACAAAACTAAGCTGGAGCTAGAACAAAGTTGGAAAGAAATTCCAGTAAGTTTAAAGACGATAAAAAATATCTGACCCTCCTCCTCCCCCCGCGAAGCTACTTAATGTCCACAAAATCATCTACCCCTAGGCAAATGTCTGACAAGAACATGGGATGTGTATCTACTCTGAAATCAGAGTTCAGGGTATATATATGTAACTGTAACTCATACTTTTGTCTTTCTGATAATATGTTGACCTAGAACTTTCACAGTCATCTTTTTCTACTTTCTTTTTCACTCGTTTTTTTCTTCTTTGCTTTTGGGACAGAAAATCCCTCATGCAGTGTGGTCCAGGTTATACTGGATGTCTCACGCAGGGCAGTATCTTATTCCATGCATGACTTACTCATGTTGCAAAAGCAGGGTGAGTAATGGGTGCTGGAATTTAGCTCTATATTGCATTTTGCATCTGGGGTTTCGGTAATAGGTTCATGAAGTTCAGAGACTACCGCTAGTAATTTTTCTATTTTTCTACCTCCCATTCCTGCTCTTTTTCCATTTCTCCAGAGATTTTCTGCAGTCCTGGAGGACTTTACAACTTTGCAAAATGATACAGAATTATATCAAACCGCTCCAAGCACTGTATAAACACATAGAGTGTATTTGTGATGCAAAGAGAGAAAGACCAGGGTTTCACTGGCCACGATCCCTTATGGTTCTAGGACTGTGAGTTAGCGTTGCACGTTTACCAGCATCAAGGTTTGCAGGGGCTGCAGGTCTTAGGGATGCACCATGTCTGTGTAGAGAAGTAGTGCTGGACTACTCACATTGCAAGTGGGATGCTTTAGATGGTACCCTGCAACATCACCCTTGGGTCCACCAGGAGAAAAACTGCTTTCCATGTACCAGTGATGCTCTCAAGTACACGCCGTAGGACTCCAAGTACAAGGGTAAACTTGAAGTTAAAAAGAAGCTCTCCAATGCACTAAACTGCTAATGTAGTGCTCGCAGTGAGAAATAGTCCTGGTCCAGATATAACTTTTGGGACTTTACGCAGGTCAGACAAAGAGGGTCTCAGAAAGAGATGCAAAACAAAGAAACAAAAGTGTCCAAAATCACAAACAACTCATTATCTGATCTGGAAACAGAACGGAGGGGTCGTCTGTAGCTGCACTTTGTTCAAACTTCAGTTTGGGCTTGTGCTGTAACTTACTGCCAGTCCGCACAGTTCATGTCAGACTCTGGGCTGTGGGTTTTCTTACTGATGATTCTGAGTGATCCTGGGGCCTGGGAAGAGCTAGTGTACAAGGGTGTGTTTGTTCGGGGATCTCTCCTCAGTGCAAAGAGGTGGTGACAGAAGTTGCTGTTAATTGTTGCCGTATGGGTAAACGTTGACGATTGCTGTGCAAGCAAGTCTCCTCTGCTCAGTTCCAGTTCAAAGTCAAGCCATCTAGATGGAATGAGGGAAAAGTGTCTTTGGTCTCAAACGAAGAGAGGGAGAGACAAGGAGGAAGGTAAGCATCCGTATCTGTACACAGGAATGGCAAGCCTGTTGGGTCAAGCTCCAAGGTCAGATCCTGAGGGCACATGCAGTATAGATATGCTGAGTCCAGTCTTGTATTCTACTAACCAGATCACATGCAGTTGTGAAAGAGGGTCTGATGCTTTCCAGGATAAATTGGCCGTTTGGTTTGTCTTTCTAAGTAGTCAATAAAGCTCAAACAATGCTCTTCTAGAAATTCTCTTTGTATTAAAATTGCCTTATTCCTATGTGTCTAAGTCTATATTTGGATGTGAATTGTAGGACCTTGGGGATATATGTAGAGTTCAGTTGAATTTTGACACAGGAGCAACTGCATTATTTTCCTATTCATTTTCCTAATCTGTAAACAAGCTTTTGTGCAAGACTCTTGGCACTAAAAGTCTGTTTGAAATTGAGTTGTGGAAGTGCAAGAGTTCATAACCCTTCTCTTGCAGCAGCTGTCAGTGCCATCTGAATACTGAGTGCCTGCCTTAGGGAGGAGTGGTGAGGTCTGCCTTAGCTACTCCGGCAGAGCCTTAGGAGAGAGCAGCATTGCTGCCAGCTACACGACAAAGGACACAGATAGTGCATATAACATCCTCCTCTTACCTCTGCTAGGAAGAATTAATGATACACTTTATTATCCAAACACTTTCTGAGGCTGAGCTTCAGGCTCTGAAACCTGAGAATGGATTCAGCAGCATGTATGTATTAGTGCTTTGCAGCTCACTGTGTTCCACTTCTGACAGCAATAGAAGAGTTTTCCATTGCAAGCCTTTACTTTCTTGTTTAGTATGCATGAATCACTGCTGCTGGCTTAATATGTTAACAGTTATTTAAAGAATAGCCTGGTAAATACTTTAGTTCATGTATGGATTATAAAATATAATATCTTACAATATATTGTCTGGTCACTCACTTTATATTAAGATTTCATTAACCTGCTTTTCCTACATAACAAACAGCTCCTGCAGAGCTTGTTAGCCATGTGAGGACCATGTGGTGTAAGCAGTTATAAATACACCAGTAAAAACATTCCAGAGAATTATAAATCACTATAATGTTCAACTCCAGTAGGTTGATGAATAGGATCTTTATTAACTTATTAACCACTTATCAAAATGATTTGTCTTGTACTTAGACTTAATTTTATGTTCAGTGTAAATTTTATATAAAGCCTGACTTTGTTTTCTTTTGCCAGACGTATTTATTTCTGAGACAAAACTCGGTCTCTTTTGCGAAAAGGAGGAAAATCAAAGAGGCATGATAATCAGCCTAAACTCATCCAAAGCACTTTAAAAATAGCTAGCCCACCTACTGCACTGGGAGATTATATAGTGCAGTGTACAGAAGCACAGTGTGGAGTAGCTAAGGAACCGTGCAATATGTAAGCTTTTTAAAATGTACTTGAGGCAGTGGCTCTCTAACCAGTACCAGATTTGCTCCTGCTAGGGCATCTGCCTCTCAGATCCCCACTCCCTTACAGCTTGGTGCCCAGGATGCTTAATTGGGCTTTCCATGAGAAATGGCCCTGCACAGGTTTTTGTTTCCAAATCAGTGGCTTATAGTGGAGAAAGCTGTGGCAGAAGGTGGTCGAAAAGAGCGAGACGGCATTGTTGTTCAGTCACTGGTGTGGTGGGCGGTGATGCACCGGCGTTGTCACTTGGCCTGTGTAAACTTGAGCAAAATTCTAGCAGATAGGTCTGCAAAGGGATGTAGGCACAGGACTGCCCTGTGTGGGCCTTGCAAGGCTCCACAAAATCATGCCCAGCTCTCATCTCATTTTCTAAGTATTTCAGCTCCTCCAGGGAGTGTGTTACAAACTGCCTGCAGGTTCTGGTAGGGGTCTCAGGTAAGACCTTTCCTGGCCAGTCTTCTCAGAAGACCCCTGTACAAAACTGATGGACTGTTTGGGCCACTGCTCATACAGAGATACTGTTTCTTGATGGATGCTATGATTATCATGGTGACATGTAAATACATGATGTATACATACACTAATTAAATTGAATTGGTCTAATTTACAGAGACCATTTTTATCTTTTTTCCTGCTCTTCCATCCATCAAGCTTGTTCTCTCTTGTAGTAAACCTCTGCTTGTCTGTTCTTCTAGCCGGCTTTTATCAGTGTTTTACCTTTAATTGGTACACATAGTTGGCCAGTTTATCTAATTTCCCAATAAACAGTCTGTCAGAAAAAGCTTTTGGCACGTGAACAGCATACATTGCAAAAGATGCTGTAGGGGGAGGAGTAGTATGTATGTGTGTTACCACACAACGGCTTAGGTCAGGTGGTCACATCGCTGTATCCGAGGGGAATTTTGCATCAAAATAAACTTTGAAGTTGACTAAAGCAAAGGGGATTTTCCCATGAGAGACCAAACAGAATGTACTGCACAGGGAAATGAGGAAATCCAGTCTCATGGTTTTCAGCATCATTGATTTTGAAAGGGTTAACCACCTGCCAGTAACTGCATCTTATTAATGTAATGCATATTGGCATTTCCTTTGCATACCTCTATTACAGAATTTGATGAAACAGCTTTTGTTTGTTCACACTTGTCTCTCTTAAAATTTGTATATCATCAGTAAATGTTATTTTTTCTGCAACAGCTTGCACTTTCTTCTCTCTGCAGACAGAAGTCAAGTCATCCTATTGCTTTAGATTATAATTTTTGACTTGATTAAAAAAGTAAATATGTAGACTTTTACTGCTCCCGACAACAAGGATTGTAACCTGTTTACATGCTGAGATTTGTTAATTTATCTGTCTGTAGAAGTTGGTCACCACAGGAATGGAGGGGTTTGCATGAGGCCCTTAATACAAGTTTGAGTGCATTTTGTGGAGGTAGGAAAAAGCAATTGATAGTGTGAGTCCAAGTTAACACATGGAGTGGCCCTCATTGTTTTCAAAGGGAAGGAAATTCTCTACTTTACAATGTTTCGAAGACTTTTGGTGCCCTTTGGTAGCAAGTATGTTCTCAGGATGGGGGCTGTCTAGACTGTGCACTTCAGATTACTTTAAGCATTTTATTTAGCTGAGAGCTGGAGTTACCTCAATGGTTGGTGGGATTTGAAAAGACCTCAGTGTGCATGGGAAGAGAGGAACCGGCTGTAGCCGTTCTGGGTTCTGAGCTGTCAAACATATAAATATGGATAAGCATATCCACTGACTGCAGGGGAATTTCAGATTAAGCTCCTTCATAAGTTTTTTCAGAGTTGGGATTTTAAGCAGTTTTTGTGTTAGGCTACAGTGTAGAAAAGAATATGCGCTCATACAGTGAGCTTCCTCAAGTCAATGCAGAAAATCAGATATATTTGGTTAATATTATAACTTGAAGTATAGTCAAGATTTTTGTAGTAACAGAATACAAGAAAAACTTCAAATTTAGAGAAAAGGTAATAATCCTGTTGTGGTATAGGGAAATAGCCACTGCATTTTTTTCTACCAGCATTTGTTTCCTACTAACCAAATCATGTTTAGGAGCGACCTGTTGTATTTTTTCCAGCATGCCTTTTAAGGGTGGCAGAGAGAAAGCCTTGCAGGGAGGTTGTTATGCAATTATTGCTGTATACCTTCCTGCTTCTAAGCCTTAATTCTGCTCTGATTTTTTTGTGTTTTTCTTTAAATCCTTGAGAAAATGTCATTCTCTCACTGAATGTGTTTTTCCTGCTAATCCAAGCTGTAAATACATACACAGATAATATTATGTGATTCTTTGAGTCAGCTGCTTGCAGTTCTCATGTGTTCTATCCTGGGCAACTTTAGAAAATTATTATCAAACCTCATAAGCTCAGACATAAAAGCTCCTTGACTGGTCTTTGCCGTGCAAGTTTTAACATTTAAGTGTGTATGTAAAAGAAAAATCCCAGAGGTAACAGACAAGTAGAATTTTGCAGGGTTGTTATAGACACAGTGACATCTGATTTTTATTGCAGTTAATGATTCCTAACATTATGTGCCATTTTGTGTTATGTAACCATTTATTATTAATCTGCATCTCCTATTACAAATCAGTTTTCAATGCTTTTTTCCCCTCAATCATATCTTGAGATAGTATGTGGGTATATATTTATGCCTACTAAAATAAAACTGAAGGTGTTCTTCTAGATTAAGAATTTTTGAAGTACTTGGAGATGGATTCAGTGTTCTCCATGAAGTAACTGTTGTTCTAATCATTACAGGAATTGAACCTGGAACTACCAGAGCTAGAGGATAGCTTGACAATTTGAGCTCAAAAAGGCTAAATCTTCTGGCTAACAGTTGTAGAAGAGTCCTGCCTTTTGTGGCTCTGGCAAAAGTTACTAGTTGGAGAGGGAATTATGCTTGTGCAACTCAAAATTGTCAGTGAAATCCAAGGGAATTTGGGGGTTTGCAGGGAATGTAAGATTGGGCTCTTCCAGGAGCCTCCCAGTAAGCGTGAAAAAGGTTGGGTGGGGTTTTTTTTTTGGTGTCTGTGTGTGATGGGTAGTGAGAAATCCTAACATCTGACATCATTCTGGCTAAGTGCATTCTTCAGTTTTCCATTAGTGGTGGTGGAGTCCACCAGTGAATCCTTTCAGGAGTAACCAGTTGGCATTTCCTAAACCCTTTTCTGTGTATCATGTAAAGCTCAGTGTTACCACTCTAAAGAAAGACCTTGAAAAGTTAAATGCCATTGGAATTTAGTAATGTAGGCCACAGTGTAAACTGTGGTTAAGTTGAGCTGAGGCCTGCTTTAGAGAAAGAACCTGTAATTGATTAAACCCTGCCTCTAGCTAGATAAAAATGAGTTTGAAGTAGTTTAATATAAAAACAGTTAAAAGCTTCCTCGTTGTTGTCAGTTTTCAAAATGAAACTTGTCAAGAGTTTGGCAGAAGGAGCTCAAAGGCAGATCTGATTCTAAACTGAGAAAAACAAACCCAAAGGAGCAAACAGCAGTATGGACCTTCTCATGTTTGGTTGATTTAAATGAATTTTCTCAGTGAAGGCTGTGACTTTATGGCCTTCATTTTTGCTTGCCAAGCCATTTTTCTCCAGACTACAATCCTTCATGAGTTGCGTCTCATAGCTTTGTCTAGCACAGAAATTTCTTCTGTACTGCTTGGCCTATCTTCTCATGGCCTTCATGAATCTTCTCTGACATTTACTGTGTGTAATTATTATGAGAACATAAACCAAGGGCAAAACTCAAAAGATAGTCTTGGATTCAGTAAGAAGCTGTCTGAGGGAGAATTGAAATGGAGACAGCACGGCCTAACAGCTAGAATGATGTCAGACTTTTTGGTGGAATCTGCTTCCATCTGTAACTTTGGATGGCACGTGACTTCTTTGTGCCACACAAACTGTTTGGCCTACTGCAGGCACAGCCACAGTTTGGTGGCAAGGTGGTGCAACTTTCTGTTACTGATTTGGACATAAATTCTGTAGTCCCAATGGTGAATGACAAGTGAGACTCATAGACCATCTCCAACAAATGCTACCAAAGTTTTTATCAAAAAACAATGTTGATTTTACTTAGTGTCACACTAGAAAGTCATTTTAGAACATGTTTGGGCTTTGACACCCTTTCTTAATATTTTTTTCCCATATCCTTTTGTATATACAACTAGGTCACGTTAGTGACCACAGGCATGAGTCTCCATTCCATTGCACTGGTTTTATGCCAGAGTAACCCCACTGCTTTTCACAGTATAAAAGACTGATGAAATGTGGTGAAAAATTGATCCCATACATATTCCAATCTCTGAGTGACTTAATATTTAGAGCTAAAACATTTCCAACCTTTAAAAACAACACTTCTATCAGTCATGTTACAGATTTAAATTTTGCTGTCTCACGACTTGCCAGAACTGCAGCAAATGCTGGGAAGTGAGCATGTCCTTAATCATGGCAAATCATGGGATATTTGATCCTTAAGTTTGACAGTCCTGTAGGAGGGTCAGCTAGTGCTCTTTTATATTGACCTCAGTGTTGAAACATGTACCTTCCCCCCACCAGTCTCTATTTTAGGGTAAAATAATAGAATAATTTCCATAGATGTAGGCTATTTGTTCCTTTTAAATGGTAGCAGTTTGAAATCTGTGCCAGACTCGCAGTGTTATGGACCAAGAGATAAGTTAACGGAGACCTTGAGAAAGTGAACAAGGCAGAAGTTAGATGCAGGATGTTTCATGGGTCTGTGGGTTGTTCCATGGCTACACAAGTAAAACTTAAGTCTGTTGGTGTTTCAACAACATACATATTGTAAAAATACATGCTTCTATTATTACGTACATACATACATATATACATAGTCCCTCTAACTAATAACTAACCCACTGCTCTATTTGCAATATGAGGAAAGCATTGTGGTATCTTTAAATTTCTGAAGCTAACGAGGCTGTTCCTGTTAAAATTAGCTGCAAAACTCCAGTTGATAGCAATAGGAGCAATCTCATTATTCTTAATGATCACAAGCTAATACTTCTGACAACTAACTTGGGAAACCGAAACACGCTGTGGTCTGAAAGGACAGGTCATTGAGGAGGTATGGGTGTGTAAAAGGGATATAGGGGTCTGTTGTATTTGAAACTTTGTTACTCCACAGATTTCCTGCATGACTTTTATGCTATTTAATATGGTTCCCTTCTGAATCTGTAAACTGGGCATAGCAGCACATCCTTACATTAAAAGGAGCGATACGCTCAGATAGTGATCTGTGGCACATTTTGTGGTTGGGAGAGATTTCTCATAAGACTCAGGCATAAGCTTGGTCTGAAACACTTGGGTAAATAGTACTAGTAGTTAATTAATTATTAGTTAATTAGTTCAGTTAATTAGTAACTGGTAGAGTAACAGCTGTTGCTCCTGCTTGTTGTGTAAGAGAGTTGTGACCCTTGGTCTCATGTGGTGCTCCTAATGGCACTGTGGTAGAGCAGCAAAGTGATGGTGCTGCAAGTCAATTATTGCCTCTTTTCTTATATATATATTCAAATTGCTGCAGATTAATGAGGTACTATGTGTCAGGTCCCTTTCAACTTGAGATAGTCTATGATTCTATAGGTGAAATGTGGTAAGTGTGTATACATTTAGGCTGTGGCATATTTAAGGCAATGAAACTTGGTTCAGCCTGTAACAAAAATGATTATGTTAAACCACATTGTCTTGTGCTAGTTAAGGGCTGAGGATGTACAAACACTGCTTGGTTCAGCTGGTATGTGGTAACTTGTTAAGCCTTGGTAATTTGATCCCAGCTCATATAAAGGTTTAGATAAGAAATTGCGGTTGTTCCATCTGGTATCAACATCACTGATTACATGAAAACAAGTCTGGCAATATAAAGGTCTCAAGAAGATTTATGCTGATTAGCAGTATTCCTCTCTCCTTTTCTCCCTTCCATTTTTTACCAATTTAAACTGCCTGAAGAACAGAATTGCCGGTTCATGGGAAATCTTGTTTTCTTTAATTTTTTTGGTGTGGGGTTTTGGTCCAAATTGATCTGGGAAATAAAAAGAAATTTTTCTGCCAACCAGAAATTTTGAGATAATTTCATTCTGGAAACAACAAACATTTTACTTCTGAAATAAATGTGCTCCCTGGTTCCTGCAGCTTCTCAGTGAAAATGCCATTTGACACGTGACTATCAATCAGCTCCATAGAGCAGTTGCGGGGCTATATGGGATGGGTGGTGCTTTGGCAGCCCTGCTCTGTGGGCTGTCTGGAAGTCTGTTGCAGGGCTTGCAAACTTTCAGTTGGCATTTACTGGTAAGTGATTGGAAAGTCTGGAAATGCTGGAAAGTACTGGGATTTCCATGTTTTCTGTACCCTTAGTGGGAAGTCACTCCTTTTAAGGTCAGGGTTTCCAGGACTTCTAGCTTCCAACCCAGTGGTTGAAACCATGGAAGCTTGGTGTTTTCCTGCTTTGGGACACTCTGTTGAGCAGATCTGCCTCCTGATACCTCACTAAACTCACCTTTTTGTCAAGGGAGCCATTTCACACCTTGCTCTCCAGCATCAGGGTGGCGTTCTGTGCTGTAGGATGCAGAAAGAGGGGCCTCCTGTCTGAATATTTCATCTGTCTCCTCTCACTGGAGATGTACCTACCTTGCTTTCAGCTAGCTCGCTGGGCTTTGGGTAGCAATCCAGCTGTGGAAGCGTGGAATTTAGCGTGGGCTAATTCCTGCATGCAGTTTACCCAGCTTCTTTGGGTGCGTCCTGCATGGCTGCTAGACCACAATGGAAACTACCCACGCTGCTTCAAACAGCTAATGAAGCGGCCTCGCACCCACCACACCCAGCGTCTGGAAGATTCTGGCCCATCTTACAGAGTAACACTATGCAGAGTTACAGCATCTGGCTTTGGCAAGTCTGCAGGCACAGACAGTCTTTGAAACAAAAACAAAACCATGCATCCTCACCACTGTTTCTTCCCTTATTTACATGACTAAATGCTGCAATGCACACATGTGGGTAAGAGCAGGAAGAATGCACCCCACCAGTGATTGTAAAGGAACTGTAGTGGCTCAGCACCCTGCAGGATCTGCTGCTTGAGCTGATCCACAGCTTTTTCTAGCCACACCAAGGGTTTCACACATCTTAAGCAGAGTTGGCGCTTGCAGTGTGAAAGCTACCTAAGAGGTGTCAGATTTGGCCTTCAAAATTGAAGGAGTTTTATCAGACATTTTTACAGGCAGATTGCAAGTGCACCTATCCTGAAACCCTGAATATCCCTACATTTCACCAGAGATGCAACTCCTTTCCTTGTCTCCTCCATATATGAGTGATATGGATCTCCTGTGATTGACATGCAGGCACAGAAAAAATGGATTTCTTGCAATCTTGCTTGTGTTGCTACAAGTATACTTCTCACGCTGAGGAACCAAGCACCTTCAACTCCTTTTATTGCCCCCATGACTTGCACTTCACAGATCTTGGTCTATGGATGTCTAGAGATGGCAGGAGATAGCAAATATTTTAGATGAAAGATGATAGCAGAAAGCGAGAATTGTTTTCAGTCTTCATTGGCATACCAGGTTGTTTCTCTGTTTCAAACACTTTTGCAGAAAGGCTTACTCTGGGGGTGTGAACACTGAATGTATCTGATCTTTCACAGTTTAGGTGGTTTCTGCATGAATGCATTGTGTTCTCCTTGTGCAAGTACCTGTGCCTGTGAACAGATTTCAGCCCATAAAGACTGTTTTGGCTCTTCAGTTAGTCTTTGAAGATGTCTGCCAACCTTAGACTTCCACAGCAGGAATCTTGCGTAAGACCACATGTGGAAGAAAATCATCCATGTAACATTTAAAAACCATTGTTTCTTCCATTAGTTAAGAGGAAACACAGTTAGACTAGTTTCTTACCGAGTGTGTTTTTTATGGCCTTCTCACAGCTTTGATGATCTTGTGGGAACATGTAATCATAAATTATTAAAAGGAAATCCAAGCTACTCAAAGCTAAACACATCAGTTATCTTGTTAAGGGGAAAAATGTATGCAAATGGATCAGTAGGATTAAATCACTGCAAGATGTCATAACCTTCTGTTGTGATTGCACATAGAGAACCTGATAATCTTAGTGTCTCTATCATAAGGAAGCAGAAAGGCATTTTTATGCATACATTTTATTACAAAATGAAACACAGCACTCTAGGCACAAAGTGGAGCAAGAGAGTGTGTGTAAACACATACGTAGATACTCGTGTATACACACATACATTCTTTTGGTACATGCATATTTCCTTCCAGATGCAGTTAAGAGTCCTGGCTGCTGTGGTGGTTTGGCAGCTTTATTGTGCAGTGTGGGCTTTTATCATTCTACTGTGATTGTTCATGTTGTGATGAGTTTCCTCTTGGGTGCAATTTTCAGGCACATGTTCCTGTCAACCAAGGTCAATGCTGAGCCAGAGAAGCAGTGCACAGGTGGTACGTCTGAGTTAGCCTCTTTCTTTTGGCTGCAGACAGTGGCACTTCTTAATTTAACTTATGATTAAACCATTGCCCTGATACAATACCAAAAATATTAGAGTCTTTCTGCCTGGATTTCAGAGAAATGGTTCTTTAAATAAACAAGGGAAAAAATGAGTGGATGCGTAAAAATAGATTCTCAGGAACTGACCAAAAGCCTGTTGAAGTCAATGGAAAGACTCCTTGGATTTCAGCAGGCTCTGCTTCAAGCCCTTAATGCATGCTCTGGTGTCTATAATCCCAGGTGGGAGTAGCTCTTCCTTAGGCAGGAGGTGGCTTCTTACTTTTCTCTCACAAGGTATAGTGCTGGTGGCGGTGGAGAAAGCTCAGGGTGATGGGAGAGTTCATGGAAAAGAATGATCTTTTCTGCTTGGGCGGCAGCAGGGTTCTAAACAAAAAAGCCCTAAGGGGAGAAATGCATCAGGGTCATTACAACTGTCATTTGGCAGTTACTAACATGTATTCTTGAAAGAAACTGTTAACACAATTTTGCTGTTTCTTGCCAAACAGCAAGGGCAAGCTGGCTATGTTTTGGAGCCAGAATTGGACTGAAAGCTTTAGAAATCCTCTCTAGGATCAGCTGATCAAAAAATATGGGAAACTGAACATGGTTAACCCTCCTACCTGCAAAAATCCATGCTTGTCCACTCACAAACACATACTGTGTTTCTGTCAAACTTCAGATGTGTAGTAGAGATTATGGAAAATTACACCAGATTTTTGCCTGTCCTTGAATGACAGTAATAATAACCTATGATGAGGTAATACTTTAAGATCAAGGATGTTGATGTTAATTGACTTGGAAGAAATTTATTGAGCTATTTAGACTGTATAATGGTTTTGATTCCACTAGGAGTGGATAAAAGCCAGGTTTCAGTCTTGTTTGTCAGATTTTTCCTGTTAGAGCAGCACCTCCTGTCCAGAGTAAAGGAGGGATTGCTTATTCCACCCAAGACCTTCATGTTTCTTTGCTTGTCCTCTTTAGCCTGGAACAAACAAGCCAGAACTTGCCTCTCACTGTGTCTAAATTGCCAACATCCATGACCTGTGAGAAATTCAAGGCCTGAGAAGGGACACCAGTCCCAAGGGTCTATCACAACTCAGGATTCACTGTGACTCCAGTACTGCTGCTGTGCCATGTCTGCATCAGCCCTTTTAGAAGGGCCAGTAGTAAAGTAATGGTAGCCTGGAGTACAAAATCAGCAATAAAAAAAGGGGGCAAAATCTGTATGTGGTGGAAGGAGTAATTATAATGTTCCACTGAAGCTGGACAGAGAAGGATATATAAAAGGCGGGCTGAAATCTAACTCACTGTGTTTTCCCATCGCTGCTTTGGTTCACTTGGGCAGTTTAACTGTGATTATGTATCACTAGGTTACGTAAACTAAATATTGCTTAAATGCTTGGCTTCAGCAAGTTCAGTACAATCCAGTGCAGCCAATACAGTAAGCGACCTCCCTGGAAGCTTATAGAACAGTTTTCTTATTGCTCTGAGACACTTGTTTTGTTGAGACTAAGTTGGTACTTTTTAACGTGTTTTTGAATTTGTTTGGAGCATTTGACTGTGCCAAGTCCTGCAAAACTGGAGGAAATGTAATTCAGTAGCAGTACAGTATAGAATTTCTTGTATGTGCTGTGGATGTTGGCACTGATGGAAACTGGATTAGGTGAACCGTGCTGATCTCTTGGAGTATTTCGTATGTTTCTTTCATGCACACATAAAGAAAAATATCCTGAACTCATTTACTTGATGTAATACTGGAATAAATCCACTTTAGTCAATGATGCTAAACTACTAACCATGCTACTGATATGGCTGCATTTTATTACCTGCTTCATGCAAATCATGAATAACACAGAGAGCACTAGGTACGTGATTTTAGTTTCGGATGCAGGATGTGTGATGCAATCCACTACAGGGTTTATGCACATATGCACCGAGCATATTTTTGAGCTACTGTACTTTGAAATCTGTGCCAGACATTTATGCAGCCAGACAGTAAACAAAGAAAATGATACCTTAGGCCAGGAACCTTCAACAGCACAGAGGGCTTACCTCAGAGACTGCAAATGGGAAGTGTAGCATGTGGTAACTCACAAAGGTTAGTAGGCCAACCAAGAGCAGTGCTGTGCCTGTGAGCTACACGTATGGGATCTGAAGTCAGTGGGAGTTTTGCCACTGATTTCAAAAGGGGTAGAACTACTCCAGTTGTTTCTACAGCAGTTTCATTCCATTGGCATCAATAGCATTGCTTCAGATTTGGTCAAGGATGCAAAAGGTCAATTCAATCTACTGTCAAAGAGGTGGTGAAATTTTATATTTTTTGCTTCATTAAAAAAATTTTTTTCCTCCAACTATCAAATACTTCATGAGCATTTTGCCTTAATCTATGTAAAAGTGGTCTTAAACTAAACCCACATTCTGATGCCATTCAACACAGATTCCACTGCATGATAAAGTATTGTAATTGCAATGAATATTAACTGCAGACTCTTCCAGATCCCAAACCGGGACTTTAAGTTACAAAGTTTTGATAGTGGCTTACATGTTCCTGGAAATTCTATGAAATTAATCAAAAGATTGAAGAAAACACTGGGTGGGTTTTTTTTGTTTTGTTTTGGTTTGGTTTTTTTCCCAAAGCCAAATGTAAAGTTAAAAGCTAAGCATGAAACAATCTGGTCTGGCTGCACAATTCATTGTAGACTTCAAGGAGGCTTGAAGAACTATTTCACATTGTCAGTTGCAAGTGAATACAGCAATGGAGAAAAAAAAAGTATTCTGGAAATGGGAAATCAAGCATAAAATGTATTCACAGAAAACAAGGCTGCTGAAATATGGTAATACTGCTGATTTTGGATTGTTTTTTTGTGTGGAGATTTTATATTTAGTTAGTTTTCAGGTGATTAATTTATTTTTGATCCACTTGTAATAATGATTATTATAACATGAGTAGAGTAATGTAGTGGCTAGCTAATGATACTGTCTTCAGAACCATCAAAATCAAGTTGTGATGCCTGATGGGAAATGTAGTTTCAGATCTTTTCTCCCATCATAATGAGAAACACTCATAGTGTCAAAAGTTGTTTTCCTTATGTGCCAAACAGTACAATGGAGAAATTTGGAGAGTGTTTAGAGCTCTTGGCTTCTTTCTTTGAAATATCTGTACACTGGCTCTACTGAAGCAGGAAAGCTAATGTTCTTAAGGAGGTAGAGGAGAGAATGAGTAGCAGAAGACGCTGAATTACAGAGCAGTCGGATAGGAGAAAAACTACAAAATGGGATTTCTCCCAGTGGATGATGTCCGTAGTCCAGAGGGTTCAATCTCTGAACATCATCCAATATCTGAGAAGACTGACAGGAAGTCTGATGATGGGTTTGTGCCAGTGATATGCTGTCTGGGAAAACAAAAAGTATTACCAAGAATTGGTCCTTGGATTTCAGTGGCAGTTTTGCAGAAAGAAAACTCAGACCTGTAACTGACTAATTAAAAGATATTAGTCATACTGATACTGTCCTACCTTCTTGTCTTTTCTCCCTGTATAATATAATTGCCTGAAAAGTAAAGAAAATAATAATCATGGGTCTGTCTGCCTGCTTCACTGGATAGGAGTGTGCTGTAGTCAAGACTGGTGCAGTACTGTGCCCAGAGAAACCAACTCTACAATCTAATCTTGAACTGCCACCTCTAATACAGAAAAGGAAGAGGGTTTTTGCTTTACAGTGGTCCCCCTACGTGAAAGAGATTTTCTAAACAGAGTTTTGTGTTTGAGGTTCTGCGTTCTCCTTAGGGTTTGTCCAAGGGGTCACACATCTACAACCTTCGGCAGTAAATAGCTGGATGAGACCTGTTAAATCCAAGAATCGGGGTTTGTCAGAAATGTAGATCATAACGTGTTCAGGACCAGAGAGGTGGGTAACCTTCCCAAGATTTTGTCAGCTGCATGGGGGCAACTGACCCTGATTATGTGAAGAAGAGACTTTCGCTTCAAGGGCTGGACTTGCTCCCTCTCCTGCAAGCTAATGGTCAAAATTCTTTTGCCAGATTGGTAGCGGAGTCAGTCCTGAATCTGCAGCTTCCCTGCACTTTATATACATTGGGTTATATACTGGTCATATGTGTGGGTTGTAAAAGGATGAAAAAGATTCTTTAAGCAAAGTACAAATAACATAAAATTAAGGGCTCATTGACTCTTTACAGGAGGCCTATTTAGCTAATACTAACAAAGCTTTTCTCCCATTTTAACTGACATGGTTTCAAGTTTGTTTTAGCTGCTTTTGTTATAATTCACTCTGGCTTTTTTTCAACCCTTGCCCTTTGCCTTTGTGATCTCTGTTTTCCCTGCATCTGTAGTTTCCTTTCTTACGTTTCGCTCAAGCAGATTCCTTCCATCCACTTCAAGAATGGGTACTCAAATCAATTGTTGATTGAAATCCTAGCTCCCTGGGTGTTTCCCTCCGCGGCCTTTAGTAGTGTCAGGATTCAAGATACATTTGTTTTTCTTTCTTGCCATTACACAAATCCTGCTCCCCAGTAGGACTTTGAAGTTCGTATTGTATTCATTAATAAGATTTTAAATCTTTTCAAGACAGTCCCTCCTAGCCCTTCTCCACCAGCAGGATGTGTAGCCCATTGCATATGAATTGGTTCCGGGAGTGGGGCCAGGGAGCATGGGAGTGGGGCTGGGCCCGGAAACGGGAATAGCTCCTTCCCTAAGCGTAGGAGAAGGGATTTCTGGGTCCTAGCTTGTGAGGGTTGAGGAGGGAAGAAGTGTGGCCATCTGTGCTGAGCATGGGTGGATCAGCTTCTCAAAGAGCTGCCAGCAGTAACGGGGAGTGGGGTCTGCTAGGACCCTAAGAGGTTCACAATTTGTGAACCAGCTGTGATTTCAAAAGTTAGTTTGACCGAACTGGGATGAACTGTCTCCAGCACAGTTTTGGCTACCCACAACCTCTGTTGGCTTAGTCTCGTATTTCTGATGCCAATGCATTGCCTAATGATGTCAGCGGGTGTTTTGGGTTTGCAAGGAATGCAGGAATGGGATCTCTGAAAAACAGAATCTGTATGTAGAAATGTCCTAAGACAGAAAGATGTTTTGCAGAAACTTGCATTAAATATTTTAGCAAGAAAACTGAGCTTCTTCCAGTCCCTTGGCTACTGTTTTTATGAATTATCCTTGGAGGTAGCTCACATTCTTCCAGGCTCTCTTCAGGTGCTTTTGTGAAATGCTTTTAAGGGGAAATAACTCAGGAGAATCTTTCTGACCAAGACAGCATTCACCAATTGCCTGGAAACCATTGAAATTTGCAAGACTTCAGAAGCTTAAGTACTTTTCTGAATTATGCCTTGTCAGATCAGCATAGCTATTCCAGTGGATCTTTTGTGGAGATGATAATGTCTCTCAAGTGTTAAAGATTTTAGCTTTACTTGATTTTTGTCCTAGAATTTAACAGTATGCTATTGTGTCTACACAGGCCTTTGCTAGGCTTGATGCTTTCATCAGTACAGTGGAGTGAAGTCACCACACTTACTTCTTCTGAGGGTATTTCCTGCCATAGCCAGTAGTACGGCTGCCTTTAACATATCTTCTCATTTTTGTCAATTCTTTCGGAGTAGTCTTCCTTTCTTTTTTTCTTGTTTTTGCTCAATGGCATGTAAGGTCTGAGACAGGAGCTGGGTTCTTTGTAGTAGATGTGTCACACATGGTATGAAGCAATGCCTTTGTCAGTGGGTCTGTAATGGGCTCTTTGGTGGAGCTCACAATCCACAAGTTCTTTCTATGCCCTCGTGCAAAGAACTGATTATAGTTTAATCCAGACAATAAGTATTCACTTTTCTAATGCGATGCTCTAAGTGTTCAGGGATTCCTTACTTATTGTCTGATGTGCTCAATAAATTCACCAAGTTCATCAGTTATGAGCATCCCCAGGTAGCTTCAGGATGAAAGCTTCTGAAACGTATCAGCTTGTTAGGTGTTAGTTTTTATGCTCAAGAGAGTTCCTGCTGTAACAGCGTGCTGAATCAATTTCCATGTAGCCTTTAGCGACTGCTGTGTATTGGCTTTTGTCAGACTGTGACAACCCCAACTGTGTTGGGGTTTTCTTACCTTCTGACAGAGAAATGTCATTGGCCTTTTCTGACCTTGTCTGTGGTCACACACGAGATTTTGAAAGGTCTTTTGAAATGACTTGGCTTCTCCCTTGGTACGATAATATTGCAGAGTACTACTTCCTGGATTTTCCTGCTAGAACATAACAGTTTTTACAGTGGTAAAGTTTTAAATAGAGTTTGAAATACTTGGCATCAGGATAGAGGTTTTTGCATGCAATATATTAGTCAGTGTGACTTGTTAAACCCCTAAAAAGAGTGGCTTGTGCAAGAAACTGCATATTCCCTAGTAAATCATAGAAGTGTAGGAATGGGAGAGAGCTCAGGCGACCAGTCCATCTCTCTGTTTTGTGGCCGAGCCAAGGACTATTTCTGACAGTGATTTGTCTAACCTTTCCATAATGGACTCCAGTGATGAGGATTCCATGACCAGCCTCAGTGAGCTGTTCCAGTGTATGGCTGGTTTTGTTAGTTATTTTGTCCTAATAGCTAACAAATCTTTTGCCACACGGTAAGCGGAACTATTCTTCTAACCTTGCTGGACATGAAGAACAGTTGATCACTGTCATATTTGTAACAGCATCTTGCATATTTGAAGACTTATGTCTTCTCTCAGTCTCTTTTCTAGACTAAACAAACCCAAATCTTTCAGCTTTTCTTCCTAGATCGTATATTCCAACCTGGTGTGGGGTTTTTTTGTTGCTCTTCTCTGGACTCTTCGGATTGTCTGCATAAATCTTGAAACATATTGTTCAAAACTGGACTGTATTTTTGATTAGAGGCATCACTAGTGCCAAGAGCTGTGGACTAATTACTTCTCATAAAATGCCATATTTGCAAGAGAATCATACTGCTAACTCAGTTTGCACATGGTTGCATCTAAGATCTTTCTGCAGTTCTGTAGCTAACTTGCTTTTCTCTGCTTTGGAATTGTGCGTTTGATTTTCCTGCTGAGGTGTAGAACTTGTCTTTTTATTTCATCCCACTGATTTCACAGCCAGTGATTAATTGACAACTCTTTGAACCTGTCCTGTGAAGGTTTTTTTACTTTTCACAGCCAGATGCCCTGCAAATTTGAAGTGTACCTTAATATTCCATCATTCTACTTCTAACTGGGCTTTAGTCAATCTTTTCAAAACAAAGCAATAACAATACAGTTTTCATCCAAGAATCATATAGTAATGTGTTTTGCAGAACTTTCTTCTACTGGTTTAATGATGAAAGTGTTGGGGGTGTGTTGTGCAGCATGTGTCACAATCTTACTAAACTCGAGATCCTATTTTCTGTTTCCACCTCAACCTGTGAGCCATAAACATGGAACAAAATAGAATGGTCTGACATGATTTGTTTTTCACCTCCATTAGGAAGGTTGGCCAGAATACTACCTGTGTCCCTGGTTCCCCCAGCTCTTCCCTAGAGCCAGTAGTCACTTCTGGTCGGTCTGGTCTGAGTCACACCTAACAGTTTTATTAGTGCTCATGAACAGCATTGGGCAATGGCTGGATCACTAGCTGAAGCTTGGCAGTATGTCTGTAATATCATGGATTTGGGCTCGTGGCAGGCAGGCAGCTAACACCCTAGGACTCTGGGTTGACAATGGATGTCTCTGTTCATCTCAGAAAGAATTGTAACAGAAAAATAATAATCTTGCCGTGATAGTCATCAACAACGCAGACAAAAAAAAAAAAAAAAGAAAACACAGCAATTTACCTAGAGTCTGGTCTATTCAGTAACAGGTTTCCCAACACTGAAATGGTCCATCTTTGCTTCCCAAATTATCTGAGAGCAATAAACACACTCATCAGCTGACTTGTCCTCCAACTGCTTTGAGAAAGTTTTTAAAGGGCTGCTTTATCCCCCTCTCCGCCCCCCCCCCCCCCATTGCTGGCAAATGCACAGATATCTAACTGAAGTCACATTACTTAAATAGAAACTAATAGAAGAGCTGGTTGTACAAGTAGTTCAGGATCTGGTCACAAATATGCAGTAAGCTGCTCGTCCTCCTGGGGTGAAATTCACCTTGGACAGAGACAAGAATTGCACCTTGTTAGCTCAAAAAACGGTAACTATCCTCCTTGTATTCTAGTCAATCCAGCTATAGAGTGAAATGGGAAGGCAGAAGAGGGATCTCAAGAGTGTTGGCCTGATAGCTCAGTGGCTATTTATAGCAAAAGAGAATGATCGTAAAATAAGATGAAAATATTTTGGTTTTATATTAAGTTATCCTAAAGTGAATCATAGTCTCTGAACCAATAAATAATGGAGAAAAATATTTAAAAATGAAAAAATGTTAATGAAAACATGATTTTTTTTTGTCTCTTCTGGCAGCATGCTGTGCCAGTTGCAGGAGTACACACACCTCCTTTGAATCACTGGAGGTGAAAAACAGCCATATACTTGGGCTGAGGTAGTTCATAGGGGTTTATAACTATTTTGTATCTTTTGAGCATTCAGGAAAATCCGGCCCACAGATTTTTAAACTATGATTCTGGCTACAGAGGCACAACACATTCTTTTCTGTTTTTAATAAGTCTCTCTCTTTGTGCAACAAATCCTTCTAAAAAAATTGTACCAGCAGTGCTAACCAATGGGTAGCAGCTAGAGGCCGGGGGGAGAGGAATTGCTTTGGCTGGACAGAGACTAAGGGATTTGTACACCCAAATTTCTATTGTTTTTAATAGGAATTTGGCTTAAAAAATCTTAGCCCTCATATGTATTCAGTCTCTAACAACTGGAGGTCTCTAACCATGCATTCCTATCTTGCTGGATCAAATCCTCCACTGGCTGGTGCACCAGCCGGGGGAAAGCAGATATGTCGTTGCGCACATCCTCGGGTAAGACTCCTCCCTTGTCAGGTGCACTTTGGTGCTTTTCTGATTGAGAGCACCTACCATCTGCTGGTTGGAGCTTACAACTGAAGAAAGGAGAAACCCATATCCCACCAGGAGTGCAGAGGTTACTTAATAATCTTAAGAAGGTTTACCATGTTATAATGTGGATTAGTTTTTCTCATTCTTTCAGTGGCTTTTCAGCAGATTAGGAAACACTTTATGAAAATGCAGGACACTTTTGCATTCTACCTTTATTCCATACACTCTGGCACACTGTCATTCTGATTGTCCCATGCAAATAACTGGAGGGAATGGAAAAATAATAAAAAAAAAAATTCCTTGAATAACAAAAGAAATTGATTATCTCATTTTAGTTCAGATGGGAAACCTGAATGAAAACCTGGAAGCTTAAGTATATAACAAGGGGATGCTAATTTAATTTCTGAAGACCTATATGATTATTGAGACCTCTGTAATTTAGGATTATTTACAAGAAGGCTAAGTATTACTGTTACTTTATTGTATTCAGTTAATCAGTGGCTTATAAGTAGAGAATGTAACTTTGTAAGGTGGTTGCAGGCAAAAGGGAAATTTCTGCAATAATGTTTGCATTTTCACTACCTTTTGAATTGACTCTTTAATTTATACAGAAGAGAACTTGCTATACAGGGACAGCATTCGCTACTGTATATGCTGACGAAAAAATTGCAAAGGAGTAGATTCCTGAGCAGAGCTTCAGTGGTGGTGCAGTTAGATTAACATATGTTCAGTGTGAGTTTGTTAATGTGGAGGATGTCAGAGAAATGAGAAACTCAGAAACCTTGATCAAGGCATCAAGACAACGGGACACATCATTTTGACAGAGGAATTTTTATGGATTGCGTGGGACTGGCTGTACTCCAGAATTAGTTCCAGGCCGAAATGTAATTCCATTCTATATCTTCCTTCGTGTTAGAAACCTGAGTAGCGAGTGGTTATTAAACTGAACTATATTACGTGAGCTATTTAAGCACACTGAGTACAGTACATGATTACAACTCTATTTTTAAGTATGCTTCCCTTTAATGTGTTTTTACTTAGAACGGCTCTGTAGGTTAATGTTGGACTCAACCCGTATACAGAGTGCACGTGGTTCTAGAGGGAAGTTGCATTATCTGCCAGTGCTGAGCATAATGAAGACGGGAAGTGCTCTCCAAACTGTATGAAAAGAATGTATGAACAGGCATGATATTTTTACTTTCCTGCCCATTGCAGCTGCTGCTTTCATCCCAAGAAAATAAGTGCTCAGTGCAGAGAAGGTGATGGCTGAAATTCTCCACCTGTTCCCATAGATATGCAGGTCTCTGGCAGCACAGCACAGTTCTTTGTGCAGGCAATTGAACCACCAGAGCTAGTGGGCTAGATTAATGGGAGGAATTATGTTTAAATGCCTCTTTAGCACTTAAGGATATCTCTAGGTGTCACTGGCATTCCTCTGCCTTCCCACTTACCTTCTCTCCCCCGATGCCGATTCTTTCTGGGTTAGTTTCTGCTAGTGAAATTCCCACAGGACCCATCAGTCTCTTTCTGAGTTTGTGCCACCTACCTGAGTCCTGACCACATCAATCCGTGGGTCTGTAGGCCACAGCTTAAAACTGAGAGAAAGGTGTTCTTATCCCCTTTCTTTCCTGTCTCACTTGTGGTTCCAGAAAAAGGTGTGTGTAGAGAATATGTACAATTTCATGAGAAAAAGGCCTGTTTTGTGGTGTTGGATCAACGATTCCTTAAGGTTCTTACCTTTCAGACAGGAGATTTTGATTCAGATATTTCACCTGTTTTGGTAGATGAAAAAATCTTTTACCCAGGAGAATGCTGTAACACTAGCCAGGGTTGGGATTTTTCCACTCGGTGCCCTCCTACTGATGTTCCTGCTGTATTTTCGCTGTGCGGTATTCAGAGAGAAAGAAAAAGAATGATTTCTAGAAAATCTATTTTAGGATATTTACTACAGAGGAAGGAGAGGTAGGTCACTATCCGTTGAGACTAGTAGGCATGTACAAAGTGGAATAGTTTTTTTAAAAAGGAAGAAAATAAAAAGGTGTGTGTGTACAGAGAGTGGGCAGGACAGTGGGAACCTGCTGCGGCAGCTTCGTGGCTGACACTCTGCTGGAAGATGTAGGTTAAAATCTCTCGGCAGAGGAAGAACAGGAAACTGAGGCTGAGTGATGAATGTCCTGGCACTTGGGTTAGAGAGTACAGTCTCCAAGCCAGTTTGTAAGTGTGTGTGTGCGCGCGCGCGTGTGTGTGCATGTGATCTTACACTGCACTTGTCTTTGTGTTTCCTACTGGCTAGCTTAAGCAGCTTCCCGCTTAGTTTGCTGTCTGTGTATCCCATTTCAGTGTGCCTGAGGCCTCTGATTGATTTATGTGTTGCTGCCAGCTTGAGACATCTAATGTGGTTATCACCTCTAGCTGTTTACCCCACCCTTAAAGTGCTAAATAACTCCAGTGGTTCAGCAGCTGGTTTATGAACAGCTCAAATATCAGTGCAGGGAGGGTGAGGGGGACACTGGGGCACAGTAACCTCCTCAGCTGTCTGAGGCTGAGCCATCTCTTCTCATCCGTTCGAACTAGTGTCCCCTTGCACGGCACAGGCCAGGTACAAAGCAGAGCTTCTGTGGCCAGGCGCCCTTTTGAATCTAGCTCAGATGCACAAGAATCATATTTTATACTGCTGAATGTAGCCCTTCTAGTACAGTCTTCTGAATTGAATGCCTAAACTCTGTGCATAATGAGGAGCCTCATTTAGACAGATGCTAAATTGGGAAGCGCTGTTAAGACTGGGGAAGCCCGTTCTGAGTATACCTGGAAGGGGGCACCTCAGGAATGTCACTTGGAAATGAAGCCATCAGATGCTGGGGTTCAGTTAGCTAAATATGGCTCTGCTTCTGAACCAGTTTTTTAGGCTCTGTTTATAACTCTAACTGGAGAAACTCTTTTATGGTATAGAGCATCTCTGGAAACAGATGTATGTCTCAAATAGGTCAGAAGAAGTGTGCCCTGAAACGGCCCATTTCTCTCCATTGCCTGTCAGGAGCCAAGGGGGCTACCTCAGCTGCAGACATTATATACCAGACCCCCAAAGTGAGGTGAGATGAATCTCTCCTGTAGGAACTGGAACTGAGCTGGGCAGAAGCTTGTCTGGAGATTCAGTGAGTCAAAATCTGGGTTTAGGCCCTTCTATCCAGGCACAGTTCCCTTGCGTATCCAGGCCTTCACAGCTTGCACCTTTGAGAAAGGCATAATGTTTCTGAGCGCTGGGATGACTTGCAGCAGCATGGGTTTGTCTTCTCGGTGTGTCTCAGTGGAGGTGGAGGAGGGGGCAGCCTCCCCGCTCTGCGGCAGGAGAGGGGTATAGGATCTGTCCCGGGTGTTTGCATCTCCTGAGCCTCTGCCACCTGCCTGTGCTTGGACCCACGCAATAAGGCGTTAGGATATGGCCACTGACCAAGGATGTGGGCCCTCACCCCCAAGACCCCCTTTCCCCTCCACATTGTAAGTACTGCCCAGTGTGAAGTGCACCCTGGTCTCCTAATTGGGCATCCTAGCATGTCCTTTCCTGCCCTGTCTTTGCAGCTGCCTCCAGCTCATATAGAAAAGGAGACAGTTCCTCTTAGGCACCCAAATAAAAGTTAGTTTTCTCTAAGTGCTCACCTACTCCCCAGTGGGTTTTTTTTGGTGATGTGTATCTAGAGTCAACTGGCTTAGGACTGTCAGCTCAGCATTATGATTTAGAGAGAGAAGAGAAACTTCTGGGTAGAGATGTCAACAATATCAATTGCTCTACGTTTCTGGGAAACGTCTAGCTGATATAAACTGTGAAAAAAAAATCTGCTGTGAAAAGCTATTTTAAATTAGAGAGTTTACATATCTGAGGGGAAACTGAAGTTTCCTTTTTCTGTCCAGTTTAGAATTACAAAGGTAGATGCATATAAATATTTTTTCCTTGAAATTTTTATCTAGTTATTTTCCATTTCTTTCTCTTTTTCTTGTTTACAGTCCCCGTGCTTATGTAACAGCTCTCAAGAGGAAGCTGCTAACAAGCCCATCTGATATTTTGTGCCAGCTGTTTTAGTGGAGGCGTGCTGGGTTAGACTGAGCTCCACCTTCTTTGTCGAGGTATATTAGACGAGTAACACCATAAAATATGGTTCAGTCAGAATGATAGCCTACTTAACCTCTTGGCACTCTTTTCATTAATTTCTTCTTGGATCAATTACTATGTTTTGTCTGTCACAGAACTGGGCTGAAAACTCCTCTGGGCATGGAATCTGTCATTCATTTAAAGAACATCAAGGCACACTGTTCATGTTTAATTATTACTTTAATGCAAGTGCTAAACTGTTTTCAGTCACATCTAACAAACATGTTTTCTGGGACTGGTTACTGCCTGACCTCAAGTAAGGGCAAATTAGGCTAAGCCTTGAAATGCTGCATCAAGCTGTCATCTCAAATAGAAGTGAGCTCATTCATCCTCACGTGAACTATTATATAGATGAACTGATGGAAGTAGGATATATTAACTGCCCAGCAGAAAGGACATTGCAGTATGCTGATTTATGATGAGTACATTCTAGAGTAATCCTATTGATGATGCTTAAAAACATCTGTTCACAATGTTGCAGTAGCTAAGCTAGCAATATTGTGTAGTAGATGAAAGCCACCTGTTGATGAAGCCTTTAAAAAATATTTATATAAATATTTCTGTTGGTGCTGTTGCATCAGTTCTTTTTCAGGATATCCATTATGGCGTGACACATTCATTTGGAAATGGTCAGAATATTTATAAGCCCAGTTCAGCAGAATGTGAGCATGTGATCAACGCTCTTGCTTTCAGTTGCTCAAAAAGCCAGTTTGATGCAAGACTTAGAAGTGAATGCCATGCTAAGGTCACTTTAATGACAGAGATAAGAAAAAATCTAAGTAGAATTTTTTTCAGGATAAGGTGCATGTAGAAAGCAAGGTCTTATCTGTGTGTATTTGAGAGATCAGTCTGAAAGATTAAGGACAGAAAACACCACGATACCTAATGCCTTGGTAGGGGTAGGATTTACTGGGTTTTGAAGTATTCCAAAGAAATTACATTCTGAGCAATGAATTTTGGGACATCCACAATCACTTCATAAGGCTGATGCATTCCAATTTTAAACTAAGTCAGAGAGCACATCCACTTCAGCTGACCTACCATTCACCCTGATCTCATCATTACTCTATATTAACAGTTGACTAATATAATGACAGCACTTATATCAAGATGCAGACCTAACTTGAAACTTCCTACAGGCATGACCCTAAGGCCTGAGAGTCTCATTTGTTTCTAAGTAACATCTGTTGGGAAAATGCATTATATCTGGCAGTAGATTTGTTTTGACACCTGAGACCAAACTTTCCTGGGTTTTCCTTTTTCTCTTCTTCCTTCCTGCCTGTTGTTCCTGTGTCTCCACTGAGCCACCCTGCAGTCACTGCTGATGCTCATCACTATCCTTTCTTCCTGCTGGTGACAGTGGGAGCAGCCAGCAGGGCTTGGCTTGACAAGTACTAAATGAAGCTTGTACGTGCCAGAAATGTCTACCTGTGTTAGTGACAGCCAACATCTTACCAGGTATTGTACCGTGATCTTTTGAAAGAGGACTTTTAAGTGTGAATGACTGCAAAACCGGTTGTCTTTTGCTGCCCTTAATGTAGAACCATTAAGAGTTTTAAAATTTCAGCTTAACTTTTGAGTTTGAAGAAAGCTTTCTTTGTAAATTTCCTGGCCCTGAGTGCTCTTGCTTCATGCTCTTGCCACGGTACTCTGTTGGTTTGTCCCGGTTCGAAGGAATAAATCCTGTTTTAAATTTCCTTGGTTTCTTATAACAAAGGGCTCTGGAGGAAAGAAAATCTTTTAATCCTCCCAGCAATAACCTGACATGACCTTCTAAACACACTATTAACTCAAAAATATTAGCAATATTTTGTAGCTGTCTTAAGAAGAGCTTACAATAGAGATGGACCAAATATTTAGAAGAATCATTATACTTGGATCTGAGGAAATTAGTATCCACAGCACAATTACATGTTTAAAAAGGGCTAAATGTTAAAAACTATTTAAAAAGCTGTGCAGTGGGGTATTGTTCAGTAGCACTGGCAGAGCACAGCCAGTTTTCTGCATGCTCTTTCTAGGCTTGTGATTTCCTGACTGCCTTAGCACAAATTACTTGCCTTCTCTGTGTTCTTTAGTTACTCCAATCTGTTTTGCCTTTTCTTCGTAAGTGCTAAGCTTTTAGAAGATGTTCAGAGCTTTTTTTTTAATATGCTCAATATGAGATACTTCTTAGAAAATTTGCAGGAGGAGACAGTTTTCTGCAAATCTGGTTTCTCTGCTATGTCAGCAGGCTGCCAACAATTGCACACAGCTTAAATGTCAAATAGGTGTTTTGTAAAAACTGAATACTGTTGTACTAATATAAGTACATTAACCTAACTCATTTGGAAAGAAACTTATGGCACTAAAACATCACAAAGGTAACAACTGAAATTAGGTAACCAGCTCTCTAGTCTGACTGGGAGCAGAGAGAGATACCATATCATGGGATGCATAGTAGAGAAATTCAGAGAGAAGTCAGTAGGAGAACTGAAGAAAAGAAATTCAAGCTTGCTTTCTGTCACTTCGGTTAAGATACCTAAATTCAGAGATAAAATAGGGGTTTGGAGCTGGAAGTTGGTTTGTTACTTTTAAGTACCTCAGGTGTGCATTTAGGTATGCAGCAGGCAGCAGTTGTACATTCCCTCACAAAATTACTTGATAAATCCTGCAACCTTTAGTCAATCATTCTCCATTATGAATTTTCCATTAGATACCTGATCTAAACCTAGTGAAGTCAGTGAGCGTCTTTCAATTGCATCAAGCACAAACTGCAAAATAACAGCTAGACCCACGGAGAGACATGGGGGAATATGATGCCCCGAAGTTGGATGTACACAGGTACCCCGTGCTGCTATGTGCCAGCAGGTTGCTTCAAAGCCAGTAACAACCGTGTTCTCTCTCTGGAGAGGAGAGTAATTCAAGGGTGGAGCTCCCACTTCTTCAAATTCAGGTTTGAACCCAGATGAGCAGTCCCAATCAGAACATATGCTTGGTGCCAAGTCCTCCTCCTGGTTGTGAGAACATTTTTGGGTCAAGAAGAATGGTATGGAGAAGTATAATGGGAGGAGAAGGGTGACAGGAGCGGTCAGGTATGAAATCCTCGTGTCTTTGGTGGCCCCTTCTTGCAGCCCAGGCCCTCTCGCACGGCAGAAGAGAACCGCTGGCAGTATGGAGGCTGCAGCAGTGGCTCCACTGGCTATACTGCTGGGTCTGACACAGCATGGCCCTGTCGTGGCTGGCAAGGTAGCCGTCATGTCCCTGTTTGCAGCCGGAATCAGCAGTGGTCTGGTTGCCAGATCAGATCAGAGTGGCCCCTGCTCCCTCAGCCTTGGCACAGGTTTGTTCTCTCATGGGCAAATCCTGAAGTGCAGGTTGGTGTCTAAATCTCACATTTTTGGACGCTTGTACAGCTGTGTCATCTACCCACCATCAAAACGGCTGAGGCCTTCTTCAGTGCCTGGCTGGCAGTGAGTGTGCTCTCCCCTCTCCTGCATGGGCTTGAAATATCCTCTCCATTCTGTGTTTCCAGCCACAGCAGGTACAGTCGTGTAACTCTACTCCTTGGAGAGCACCTTACCTAGCATGCTAAGAGGTCATTTAGAGGAAAGTGTGGCAGGGACGCATCTCTGCCCCGCTGACACTATCAATTTGCAAGAAAGACCTCTGGGGTCTTAGTCTCCTGATTATTCCCCCTTAGCCCTAGTAGCTACCCCGTACACGGGACTCACAGGTTGCTACTGCAGGGAGGAGATTTTGATAACCGTGATATGTCCTTGATACAGTCCTATTTAATTAAAATGATATTCCATTAGTCTTAATTTGTCTGAACACCCTCAAGTGTTTCTTCATTCAGTTCTAAGTCCTCCAGCAGCCAGCACTTTGCCCAAAAAGCTTTCTGCTTTTCTTTGAGGGCCGTACTGCTGTCTTCACTAGCCTCTGTGGACCCGTCTCTGGACTGTCTTCTCGTGCTCCTGCATGTTTTTTGCTTGTGGCAAGAAGTAGTTGTTATAACAAGCAAAGTCCAACTCCTGCTTCTGCATTTGACTCTGGGGAAGATCCCTCAGGCTGCATGGCCCAGCTCCTCCTCCAGCCTTGTCATGCTGATTCGTGATTTAGCCTGTAGCTTCTATTGTTATATTTATTGCTAAACAAAAGGAGTATTTTCTTGCTCCCTCGCTTAGGCTGAGTAGAAGATAGTTATGTCCACCAGCTTGCACGAGCTTTGTGGCTGCCTGCTGATCAGAAGGCTTCCTTGCCGAGCGCAACCTCATCTCCAGCAAGGCAGTATGCAAGGAGCTTGATGGCCTGGCAAATTCAGTAATTTTCCCCAAGGCTGTATGGATCTTATATTATCCATGGCTTCTAATGGACTGCATATTCCTCACTGATTTAGTGGTTGACTTGTGATGTTTTTGGATGAGTCAAATCTCTGTAATAGAGACACTAAATCTATGTATGTGGTAAATGTGAAAGAAAACAGATGTCTATAAAAATCACTGACTCCGATTTTGAACGATGAACAGTATTATGATTAATCATAGCTGTACAGCTAATGTGTAGTACCTCTACAGGATGGGGTGGAAATTGCTTGCTTCACACCTACATGACTTTCACCGTAATATTTGGATTTCTTTTTAAACTCGGCCCAAAATACTCTGGAGTTAAGTATAGGCTGTTTATTTAGGGAGTAATGGTACAATCACTATTGTGTTTTAAAACTTCTAGTACAGTCTCACAAACTTATCACTATTGTGTTTTAAAACTTCTAGTACAGTCTCGCAAACTTATCACTATTGTGTTTTAAAACTTCTAGAACGGTCTCGCAAACTTAAATTTATTTCAACATTGAATTTTTCTGGCAATATCTGCACTTGCTCATATGTAAAAGGAAACAAACAGTAGCCACTGAATAAGTGTCACCTAGAAATGTGGAAAGAGAGTTTAGCAGTTATTCCCCAATAGATTTCTTCCAATACAATGTAAATTTATTTGGTGCTGTTCTTATAAGGTGTCTCAGACCAAAGCTGAAACATTTGCTAACAGTAGATTAAGGACAGAATCCTAATCCAGACTTAATCAGACACACTGAAGCACAGAGTTTCAAAATTCCTGAGATCAGAAGGCAAAGAATTTCGCAAATAAGTATCAGCCAAGTCCTATTCCTGTAAGACTGTAGGTTGAATAATGAAAGAGCAGTGGCAGAAAGTAATAGCTGAACAAAGAAAAATGAAAGGTCTGACCCTATGAACTAGCTTTAAGGTCATGAACAGGATCTTACAAAATCAACACAGATTCATTACTGGAAGAAGCCAGAATAAAGTCTTCAACACAGGGGCATGTGTGATGAGTCAGATCTGGTCAAGTGATGCATACGTGCAAAATTCTGAACAAACTGGAGTCTGCTAATCAAATTAACAGGCAGTGAAGGGAGAATTTCCATAATGAAGCCTGCAATTTCCTGGAGAGACTTCTCTAGATTGCTAGTTTGGACAAGTCACAAGACAAAAGAATCACTTTTTTTCGCAGGGCTCTGTGTGCCCTATAACAGGATTTTGGGAGATGGACAGACAGTCTGCAGTGCAGACATATTCTTTTGTTGACCTCCCTGCCTTGGTGTCAGGATTGAGGCACTCTCATGCTCTTTAGAACCCTCTTAAGACCTTGTCCTCTGGCTTAAATAAAGACTATAGAATGTTCTAAATGCAGTAACAAAGATCTGTTTTTTTCAGAAGTACATAAGATGTAAGTTGGTAAGTGGACACTGAGCGTAGGTGTAAGATATCTTTCATTTTTTTGTATTAGTTTTTGAAAGATGGTATTTCTCAGAATAATGTGAGAAGGCTTGGAACACTGATGTATTCCTGTTGGAAGATTGTTCTGCAAATGACTCCAAATTGCAGTAATTTAGAAATCTTGAGGTTCTTTCTATATTTGGATTTGTACATTCAGCAAGCTTTTAGTACAAATATATGAATCTTTGGCAATTACTTTAATTCATGAATAGAACTTTAACTGAGCTGAATGCATGAATGTACCTTACAGTGTTCAGGCTTTGTAAGACATTTCTACTAAATTGGCTTATGAATTTCCTTTTGATGAGCTTAATTGTTGACAGATTTTTCAAAAGCCAACAACAGCTTGCTTTGCTAGCTAGTATTCACATGAACTGGATAGTCTTGTGAAGTCCTTTATTCAATTTGCATAATTTTGCTTCTACTGTAAGATGAAGTGAAATCCTTTGTAGCAAACCTAACAATGTTAGACATTGTAAAGACATCAATCCAAATAAAATTTAAAAAACCAGAAAAATCACCCTCCCAGCTTGTCCTTCAAGATCTCAGAATATGCAAAGCTAGAAAAAATAGATAATTTTTCTTTTTTTTCCAAAGAACTATTTAGAAAAAGTCCTAAATAATGAGATGTGATCTCTTATTCAGTGAAGATATTTTGCTTGGTTTCTTCAGCAGAGCTGTAAGTAGGCTTTTCATTTGAGATCCCTCAAGTTGGAATGCATTGCAAATGATAATATATTCATTAAATCAACAAAACAGACAAGCCATTTTGTCCTTTCACATGAAACAGACAAATTCTGCATCTTATCTATCCAGAAATTTTTGCTGTTGTTGGTAATATTTTAGAATTTCTATCTTTGAATACTATTTACTGGGAGTACAGGTTGGAAGAGAATGAAATTTAAGCTAAGCGGTGGGATCTCTAGCCATGGATATCTGAGTGAAGTGAAGCATGTAGAAGCCTCAAAAATAGCTGACCCTGTTTTCCTCCGAATATTTCTGAAGAATTCTGGTCTGTTAATAATGCCTTAAAAGTAATAAAGATGGGATCTGTGGATTCTAGCCAAATGAGGCCACATCCTACAGTCCTTGCTTTGTATTACTGCAGCAAATTTCCCATTTGCTCATGATAGGATGGGGACTAGGGACTGACTAAGGGTGGCAGGATGGGAATTGGTTTGTCACCTCTGAGAGTGCGTTTGCAAACTGCTGGAACCACAAATGAGCTCAGTGTTTAGCAAGATGGTGGATGCCAGCATGAAGCTTGGAAGTGCCAATTTTAATTAAAAACTGCATTTTGAAATCAAGTTCATAGTTAACAATGGGTGGGAAATTCTTCCCACCATGTAAGCTTTCTGAATGCTGTATTGACTGGCAAGATGGGTGCAGCTTCTCCTTCCACAAAAGTGCTGCTACCATCATCTTCCCTTCACCTCCCCCCACCAGAAGAAAAAGACTACATTGTTTGTGGAATCTCTCCTTGTTCATGTCCTGCATTTAGGCCAGAATAGACAGTTTTTATTTTGTCCTCCCCATCCCCCTTCCTTCCTTGTTAACAACAGAGTGAACACATGAGATTAACATGGCTCTTGACATGGCTCAGTTGTTTGCCATTTGGAAACTACCGATTCTTCAGTTGTATAATTGTAAAAAAAAAAAAAAAAAGAGTATCAAAAGATTCAGTCATTTTCTGTTTATTCCAAAGACAGGAAGAACAGAGTAGTAGGGGAGAGATGGGGGAAGCCAACAACAAAAAACAAATTAGTTTAAGAACCAGCATGTTCCCCTTACTTTAAGGAACACAGTAAACATTTCAAAAGTGCATGCCAGCTCATTATCTAACTCAGTCTTCATTGACTTCATGAAAAACAGCAGCAGTTAAGCAATGTTTGCCAAAAGCAAATTTGGGTACATGCATTGCTAAAAAAATGTGACATCCGCTCTGTACAGGTTCCTTAATCTGCCACACAGGGGCAAATCAACATTTCATCATTATCATTTCTCTCTGTTGTTTAGCCCTTTCATGATTGCTCTTCTAGTCTGTTTTGAACATTCTTTATCCAAAACTGTGGTATGACGTATGATTTGAATTGTTGGCCAGAAATGAACCCCTCCAAGTGTTTAAATATGTAGAGACAACTTCAGTAATACAATCTTGAATGTAATAGCTGTTTGCAGGTATCTTTTTACAAAGTTTATTGTTTAAAAAATCTTAAATGGATGTGGACTATTTATGAATTCCTTCTTTATGTAAGTTTTAAGATTTAGGCTGTCATTAATTTCATGTATTTCTTTAATGAACATTCTTTTCTAGTTTATGAATAATATAGGTAGCTTTCTTTTTCAGTCAATTATTTGGTGTGTCATTTGCAATTTAAAGTTGCATTATTGAAATTACTGTGACAAAGCATTTGAATATACTGTATATTCAAATATCGTCATTTATTGTGATAACAAATGATACAGCAGATTCCATGAGTTGTTCCTTATAGATACGTTACCTATTCTTTGGGAAACTCATACCTCTGTATGTCCAAAAGATGTAAATTCATGAATATTTTGAATCCTATTGAACTTCGCTTCCTTTGGGAGTAACTCTTTAGTCAAGAGAAACGCAAGCATCTGTTGAACAATTGTTTTATCAAATAGCTTAAAGAACAGTTCCCTTTGGAAACCATGCAGGCTTTTTCCCATAGCCCTCACGTGGTCTGGTGTGCACGTTTGTGTCCTGTGGGCATTGATTTCTCTCATCTTAAGTCTCTCCCTTCAAAATTAACAGGCCATTTTAGTAAGCTTTATTTCACTTTGGAATCTACATACTCTTCTGCCATATGTTTAAAATTCAGAGTTGCTGTGCAGTTCTGATGGTTAGTTATTCTATTCCACATACAGTACATCATACTCTTACTTGGAAATTGGAACAGGCTGCCCAGGGAAGTGGTGGTGTCACCAACCCTGGAGGTATTAAAAAAAACATGTAGTCAAGGCACTTCAGGACATGGTTTAGTGGGCATAGTTGACGGTTGAACTCGATGATCTTAAAGGTCTTTTCCAACCTAAATGATTCTATGATTCTATAATTCTATGATTCTACTTTTAATGAGTAAAGGGTGTTGAAAAAATGCTTGTTTACTTGGTTTTTAAACATACAATTTCTGAATTTTTTTCTTTTTTTTTAAAAAAAACCCTTTGATTCAGAATTTCTTAATGAAACAGGGAATTCTGTTGGCAGAAAACAATGCCACTTTCTTATGGTTTTTGAAATATTTATCTCATTTTCCTTTGGGGAAAAATAAAACAGCTGGTGAAATTAAGATTTCAAAATGGAAAAAAAAATGGCTTAAATAAACATCCATTTAACATTTTGTCAAAAGCTGGAAAATGCTGGTGAAATTTAAATCTCCTCATCTTCCCTGATTCTCCCCATCTTCAAACATTCCCTTTGTTATTGTTGAAATTGTAAATCCTCATGAGGACCAGGTGACAGAATGCAGATTTTCTTTTTCTCTTTTTTTTTTTTTTGAGGTAGTTATGTCCAAACCAGAGTATATCAATATGTTCCAATATTTATTTCAGCCTTTTCTTTGTTGTTAAGCAAAGATTGCTTCACTCCCATGGCGTGGTTACTTCAGTCAATGCAGTACAATCTGGAAAGTACATTGACATGGAAAATCAAAGTGTTACACTTTGAGAGCAGTTTTTAAACAACAGTAGAAAGGACATTGGCATTGTCAGTTGAAATAACTGAACCTTAACTATCAGTGTTGCTCAGGGAGATGTCAGAGGAAGAGCATAAGGGGAGCAATACACGTTTGGACCAAAGGTCCCAGCACCTTGTTCCTGACAGCAGCCAGCAGAAGATGCTTCTGGAGAAGTCTTAAGAAGCAGGGCAAGTACAGAGTGATTCGTCCTGCTTGTATACTTTCCCAGCTTCTGACAGTCAGCAGTTTCGGGACTCCCTGTGCTGAAGTTGCATCTTAAGCATTGTTTTTATGAACCACTGAGTGCGGAAGCAACAATAGGAACAATGGATCACTGTTCAGCATCAGTGGCAACTGCACTTAGAAATAAGTAACAGTGCCACTTCAAAACGCTTGACACGGACAACAGAAACAGAAGAGCCAGGAAATTATGGCAGTACTAAAGCCACACCCATGGCCAGAGGCAACATCTTACATCTCCTCCAAGTTGTGAACTCCTTGGGAGCTGAGAATCCCTACCACGCAGAGAGGTAGGAGCCAAACTCACCATTATATAATGCAGCAACTTCTGCCCCTGTGGGATCTTAATGGGACATGGTGTCTTGTTCTTCAATGTAGGGGTTCCTGCCTGGGTGTTCCTGCTGAGTTTTTTGTTTGGTGAGAGTTGGGTGACCTTGCCTCATACCAATACATGATGCCACAAGTCAGCTGATCTCTGGTGGTTAAGACAAGACTTCCACATTCTCTCAGAGTTACTATCTCTTTCTCTAGTTCCTGTTCAACATCTGCCTCATGTAGGATGTAAGCAATCCCATATCGTTTCCTCTGGCAGCCCTCTTTGGGGGCTGTCAGCAGGGCTCCCCAATAAGTAGCTCTACAATAGTCTTCCTGCACAATGCTTGACCTATCACAATGTGATCAGCTGTGTGTTTCTTTCCATAGCAAAGCATTTGGAAAGTGACACAGCCCAAAGAAAAACGGGAATTCAAAATTTCCTCCTGAACCGGTCTGCTCCTCCGCATCTGTAGGAAGGGGCAGGTAGGCTGCTGCAAGAGCACTCTGCAAGCCCCTGCTCAGTGAGCCCCGCTGTTAGCCAGTCCCTTGACTCTGCATGAGGCAGTGACTCCCGCTGGGTTCCTGTGAGTTTTTTGCATGCAGCACTTCTCTCTGCAAAGTAGCAACATGCTGGCACACAAAATAGAAGGTCCAGTCCTGCTGTGAGCACTGCACAGAACAGGAGGGCAGTTGTGATGGGTAGGAACTGAGCTGTGATGGTGGTGTGGGTAGTTCCTGCTGTGTTTTGGAGACAGCATGTGTATGTTTGAAGTTTACTTGGGGATGCAGAGTAATATGCCAACACAGGTTTCTGAACAGTTCCTCGCTGTATAAATAGCCCCATTCATTTCAGCAGATGGCTCTGAGTGTAACCCAGCTGCCAGAGTCTAGTCATCTGCCTGTACAGCTCTTCCTTGTTTTACTTACTTTTGCTCTAACAAAAGTGTCACTGAACCCCACAGAAATTTTGCTTGGGTGAGGACTGTGTTAAATCATCAAGAAAATTCAGGAGCTGAGACCAGATAAGAATGAAAATTGTAACAGTGTCCACAGTAATCACAATTGAAACCAGTTTTTGTCCCAAGTCACCTGTCTCCCATTTCCTGATGTTGTAATGTTGTGAATGGCAGACCTTGTTTCCTTTTGCAGTACCATTATTTTTACTGCATCCTTTATCTTTGTCTTTTGGAAAGAGCAAATAAAAACAAAGCTTTGCTTTACATTTTTGCTTGAAGATAAACTGGAACATTTTAACAGACTTAACTTTAAATGACTGTTTACTTTTGCAGTGGTCAGGGCCAGTACTCAGGGCTATAGCTACATGGCTAAACTCCATGCTCCTTTTTAACAATTTAGGGGTCAACATTTCTGAAAGTATGGGAAGGATGGCGTTGGTGCAAAGCAGTGGGTATGCTGCCCACTTTGCCTGAGAGAACTGCAAGACTGAAAGAACAGAAATGATGTAGGTCAGTCTCAGGGAAGTGGCAGAGCACAATCTGTGAATGACACTGATGTACACAGATATGTGAAGAGGACTTTTCTTTCTTTCTTTCTTTCTTTCTTTCTTTCTTTCTTTCTTTCTTTCTTTTTTTTTTTAATGGATAAGCTTTCACTACCTGCTAAATTTAGACTGTTAAACTCATTTGTCTGAAGCCAGAGCTGAACCACACCCTTCAAATGTGAAGGGCTGTTGCATTAAACCATTGTGTTACCCAGAGGGCTCAGTCAAATGAGGACAAGTTTGCAGGCAGGTGCAATTTCCTTTTAGGAAATTGATAGATGGTGCTTCTGCATTCTGTAATGTGTTGGTTTTAGCCTCTACAAAATACAGCTTGCATTCTGTTATAACTAGTAACAAATCACGCATCTGGAACAGAGAGGAATGTAGCTGAGCAATATATTACATTTAATTGCAGTCTGGTTCAGATCCCCTGATTCCTTTCAATTTAAACTGTGCAACAAATGTACTCCCAGTCTTTATTTTTATCACTTGTTGTACCATTTAACAAAGGTCATAGTGACCCAGAGGAAGCTTAAGAGGAAAGTGTTGTGGTGGATCTTGGAAACAGAGTTTGACTGTGATGACGGTGGGCATGAAGCCAAGGCCAGCTCTCCTGTGTGTCTTTCGTTTGCACTCTTTATTTTCCCTTATGCTGGGCTGGATTCAATCATGCAGCCACATCTATGGATGAGGCAGAAATCTGCAATAATTAGTACATCTCTCTTCTCTGATGGCTTTTTTTCAAAAGAATGCTTAAAATTGTTTACTTTTTCTGTGGTTGGATCCTTGAATTAGTAACAAAAATGTAGCCACTGTTGAAAAGAACAGTCTTCCAGTGAATGCCTGAACATTTAATTCTGGGCTTAGTAACCACCATCTTGTCAAATCTGGTGACAAACTTTTTCTTAATGGGGATTCACCTGCTCAGGTCACTAGATTCAACACTGTATTGCCCATTTTTCTTCATTTATGATTTTATCTGTTTAGATTTTGCCTACTTAAAGGCTGGCTGATTAGACTGGTGTAGAGCTCTTCGGGAAGTGACGTAAGTGCTGGCATCAACTCGTATTCACTTATTGAATTTACAGTGTTTTTGTTCAATGTAGTGACCAATTCTTTAGCAACTAAAATATTTCAAAACCTGTAAAAACTAGTAAGGTAGGAATCAGTAGAACTCCATTAGATGGTCTGATGGTAACATTTCATGGTTCAGAAATGCCAAAGCTATCCTGATTTCCAAAATTTTCAGATATAAACCCTTACTCTTATTAGTATAATTTATTAAAATTTATTTCACAGACATTTGTGCTATGCTTTATACCATCTTTTGCAACAATACAGAACCTATCCATAAGGTAGACATGTATGTATCTAGCCACATTTATGCCTGCTAGTGTTTCCAGGTACAAAACACTCAGAAGGTCTGTTTCTAAGAAATTCTTGGAGCTTTGGTGTATCACACGGTTTAAAAAACTTTTCCAAGTTTTTTTTAAAGGGCAGTGTCCAAGTCTTGCGTGGTTTTTTTTCAAATGCAGAGGTTCTCCTGGCTCCGTAACACACCTACCATCCTGCTGTATTGTTTACAATTCCTCTTTCCTCTGGGCAAGAAATAACCTGCAGTGCCTGAGAAGTATGTGTTCAAGAACATGGCATACATTACTTATGTGTGTCCAGTGACAAATGTTCATCTTTTTGAAACATAACCAGTTTTCTGCCTTTTCTCCAGCTGCAGTCAGAGCACTTTATTTTTCTGTTAGTGTTCCTGTAGCGAAGGAATTTTTGGGAGAGGGGTTGGCACTCTCAGGTGCTTAATGCATTCAGTTTCTTCCCCTGTGTCCATCTAGTGTAAATATTCTGCATTTCTATGTTCTTTCATATTTGCAAGTATATATATGGATTACTGAATTTTTTCCATGAGTTCTCTAGTGCTGTAAATAATACCTGAGGCTTTACATCTACGCAATCTCAAAAGACAAAATCAAAGAAGTAAAACCTACAAGCTCAGGTGAGCTCAGCTGCTAATGTGCAGAAATAAGCTGCTTTTAAAATGTTTTTTTATGAACGTAGGAGTTACTTTTGCAAAGAGAAGTCCTTCAGTGACTGTGTAGCTCAAAGTACCTAATTTTTGTTCTAAATGTAAATATTCTTATGGTGATATTTAATATAATCACAGCTAGAAATATTTGCATTTGTTTTGCTTCTAAGTGCATCATATACATCTTCTTATTGCATAGGAAATACACATACTGCTATTAGTGACATTATCTTGCAGTGATGCTTCAATTTAAATTGTAGAAATTCAGGTCTTTGTGTGATGATATTCTTCCTATTCATGCACTTAGTTCTGATCATTATTGTATATTCAGTGCAACTGAAGGCCAAAAGCCCTTTAAAAACACATTAATCACATTAAAACTTGTTACCAGAGCTGTTCATAACAGCTACAGGACATATGTGTCAAATCATACTAATATACTTTTCCAGGATGCTTCCGTTTCCTACCTCCCTTCTACCATTGTGATTTGTATTTGGCTACAAAAGCAACTGTTGTCTCTAATCAAACTAGGTAAATGTAGTATTCATAGTTTTAGTATGCCATGAATAATGAACAGTACATTTCCTGTGGTTCTGGGATTAGTTTGTAATAAAGTATATTGCAAATGTAGCTCTGGTGTTGTCTCCAGTTAAAAAAAAAATTGTATCATCAGGCCCTTTATTTACCAGAATCACACTGAGTAAAAGTTTAACTATAACGTCAAGGCTATCTTCTCAACAACACAACTGGCAAACTGAAGTGAATTAGAGAACAAAGTACAAATGTGTTTGCAGCCAGCATTTCCATAAGATAATTCACATTTCACTATGTACTTACGGAATGCCACTGTGACACTTGGTTGATGTATACATGCTGAGTTGATAAGGGAGGGGGAATCATGTTGTAACATACTTCCCTTGTTGATTCATGGGCCCTTCAGCACATGTTACCGAGTCTTCTATCCAAACCCAACTCATTTCTGCCCGTTTTAAGTCTAATTACTCCTGTTTAAAATACTGCATACAATTAAAAATGTTAGAATTGCACTTATCTATGAGTGAACTGCCTAGTGTGTTGGCCATTATGATCATGGTGGTCAAGCTGGCCATATCACAGAAGTTACCTCTCGTGAGCTAGCAAAGTTGCTACGCAACGAAGAGACTTTAAAGAGACAAAACCTGGCCTTGTTAAAGTTAATGATGGTTTTGCTGTTGACTCCGATGGCTTCAGAATTTGTAAGAATTGTTTCAATATGTCCTAAGATCTGCTTTCTCAGAGCATTATGTGCAAACGGGTCTCTTCTCCAGTAGCACTGTAGCCCTCTGGACTTTGGGATGAGGGGCTTCGCATAGAGCCAAGAGAAGCTCATTGAAAACTCCCTTTCTGGACCATAAAAATCGACAGGCGTTTCTGAGAATACAAATGAGAAGATACATCATGTTATCTGGTGTATCTTATAATTTCTGATTAAGACTTTAGGAACTTATCCCTAAATATGCCAATTCTTTTAACCAAGTGACATGTCACCACATTGGTTTAGAATTAATACAGTCACATTTTATTATCTTGCATGATTCTGTGGAACAAACCCCTTTAAAATCTTGTAGGATGATCTAAGTACTTCTTTTTTAGTTGCTGGTATTATTTTAAGTGCCAGGACAATCACAAAAGAATTTTAATTTTATTAAGGAAATATATTTTAAAAAAGATTAAAGCTTTGCTTCTGATTGTTAAAGCGGTATTAAAACAAGGTGGAAATGTGTTTGTAGTTAACTCCCAGAGGACTTGGTGTCAGAAGAAATGTCACTCTCTATTCTCCTTTTTAGGAAGGTGGCCTCTACCAGATGTAAGCTCAGAAATGGCAACTGTCATTCACGTAAATGACTAGCAGGTTTATCATGCCAGTCTCTGGGGCTGTCTTGAATTTTGGCAAGAGGCAAAGAGCAGGCCCATAAGAAAAAAGTAGTCCTCATGGGAACAGTAAAAATGTGTTGGTATTGTTTAATTCTTTCATAACATACTAAATTAATTTATTTGTTTTTGAGCCTTTTAAAGTATAATGCCATCAGGGAATGTGTTTTTCATATAGTTCTCTTACAAATATATTAAAGTTTTAGAGAGAGCAGTCTATGAGTAAACACCACTGGTCGTCCACATTGGGTGACTGGGAGACAGAAGGCTTGCTTTTTGCTGCTTTACATTCTGTATAGTAATTGGCATCAGTGCAAAGTGATCTTATCTGTACATTTTGCAATCTTTTTGCACAGATGTAGACAACTATAGAACATGCAGGGTTGTGGAGTATCAGATTCACATTGTTCATATATTCCTGCAAAGCACTCTGTCACAATACTTATTGTTTGGTAGATGCTTTTGACGACTATCCAGGTTTGGCTAGTAATATATAGTTCAGCTGTGTTACTTCCAAACCACTCAAACCACTGCATGATATGCTCTGGACTAGGCCATTAATTCTGAGAGGTGAATGAAACTTACTCTTCAGTTAACTCATTGTTCAGTTGGATTATCTGAGTAGGAGAACTCTGTTATTTAAGTAAATTGAAGTAAATTGAAGGGAAACAGATTCTCTATTCAGTATACAATGGGTAAAAAAGAATCTCTCTTTTTTTGTTCCCCATTGTTCCATTGATCATTCACAAGGTAATACCTTCAAAATGCCAACACTGCAAGCAAAACTAGCTTCACAGCTTTTTTGAGAGTTACCAACACCAGAAACAAGTATCCTGTAATTGCTTCCCTTCTGTTTATATGGAGCACTTTTTGAACTCTGAAGCTGTACATGTTAAAGAGGAAAAAAAAAAAACCCAGATTTTTCCCAGATGATTCACCATCTTTGCCCATTACTGTAAGTAGCTTCTGTTCTCTACCATACATCCTGGCAGGTATTTTGAAGAGAGAAAAAGAACAGAAGCCATTGAAAGCTTCTGGAACTGTCAGGTTTCTCCAGATACTATCCGGCTATCCGCTTATCATCTGTAATACCTTTCTGTGACTCATCATACATATCTAGACATAGAGAAAGCCAGGTTATCAGTCATCTTTAGGAATACTGCAAAGATCAGAGTTAACCTATGGGTCAGAAACACTTCATTTATTTGGAAACAGAAAGAAGTTGATGCTTGGACACAGCTTGGCAGGTTTCCCTTAGAATCAGTGGAGCTCTGCCAGTTTATGCCATGATTATCATTTGCAAAATCCCCCTTACTGAGTCCACTGACAATTCTTTTCAGCAGACTTCATCTTTTTGATTTCCTGTTGATATTGTCATGAAAAGAAAGTTGCAATGGTGAGAATAATAGAAGTGATATACTTTACAATGCAGGCAAAAGAGTCTTACAAACTAACAGACTGAAATTAGAAGGACCTATTCCTTATGCACTGTTGAATTTAACTTCTGATTTTTTTCTGGACAATTAACATACCTATTTTCCTTTACCAGAGCTGATAATGAACATGTTAGTCTGCATCTAACCATTCCTGAGTGGTATTAGCCACCCGCACAAGTCTACTATGACCAAACTTGAGCTGTTTAACTTCTCACCCAAATCTTTCCCAATATCTTCCTTGCTTGATCACCATCTTGCCTACTGTTCGGGCCTTTTGATCTGGAAAGTCATATTCAGCAGAAACTTTCTTCTAAGTCATCACTTTCAGATCTTGATGCCTTTTTTATAGAACTTCTCTAAGATAAGCCATTCTCATCTATCCACATTCATCCAGATCTGTCCTACCAAACATGCAAACTCCTTTTCGTTGGTTTTGTGGCCTTTTGTATCTTCAGCCTCTGTCTCACTGTTCAGGTGCTGTCTCCAAGCTGGCCTTCCAGTTGGAATGACAACCTTCATTTCTTGTTTTTGATTTCAAGCAATTACCTTTGTGTTTTCCTTTTTGCTGCTCCTAATGCCTGAAAAGAATTTCCTGTAACCAGCCACTAAACAAAACTATAGTCTTGCTCTAGACCCTAAAACCTCTCTTTTTTTGATGATAGCTAAAAGAAACCTTGGCAGAAACTAGATCACTAGTGGTAGATCACTACAGGTGGGACCACCTGGTGTTGTGTTGTTGCCTTTGGTATTTGTTTCTCACCCTTTCTATGCCCATAATGTAATTTCACTGGGGCAGAGTGATATGTGTTTTGCTTATGTTGCCACAGCGCCCAGCACACAGGAATCTTCATCCCTAAATAGTGTTCCTAAGTGTGAAGCAAGGTTAGAATAGCCACAGCATGTTAGGAAATGTCAGGGTGCCAATCCTCACTGATTCTGAGCACGTATCCTGCAGAAGCCATCAACCTAGAGAAAACGCCAGTAATCATCTGCTGCCTCAGCTTCTGTTGGAGGGGTCATAGATAGGTATGTCACTGAACACTTGTATTATGGGGGCTATCTTCAGCAATAAGGTTTTAGATCACACATAAAAAAAGGTATAAAAGGACTGTGGGAGCACATTGACAAAATCTCTGACAATTGAGTTGTGGGTTCTGTGAGACACATCTATCTGAAATTATAGAACATCTGGGAAAGAGATGTAGTGGGACTACTCACAGCTGCAGCAGGAGCTGCTGGAGAAATCCTGCAAAAAAATGTAGCTAAATATTCAAAATATAAGAAAAACAGAGTATAATTAGGGTTAGATAATCCTTAGCATGATTGGGGACCACTAGTATTCAGCTGATGAAAAATGTGTGCTATAAAAAGAACAAAGGTAAGCTGCAAGATCAGGCTACACTTCAGTGAACCCAGAAAAATGTCCCAGTCTTAAATATATGAGATGACAATTTCACTCCATGTTTTCTCATTCCCTGCTGCAGAACAAAACTCCAGGACTTTATAATAGGAATGTTACCTGCAGATGAACTTGGTGTTTTTATAAATAATAGATGCTTCCATGCCCAGGTTTAGTGGTTTTGCACCACCCAGCCAAATGCTTACCTGGGCATAAAACCTCTCTAGTGTTAAGAGAAAACTGACTCAGGAGCCTGAAATGCAAAGGCAGTTCCACAAGAAATGTGGAGGTGAGATGCTGAGAACAGAAGGCATGGCCAAAGGAGGCTGAGATGAAGAAATAAAAGACAGAAAACATAAGCTAGAAAGGCTGATAAGTTGAGAGGTTGGTTTTCTGAAGAGAGTGAGCAAACCAGAAACTTGAATACAGATGGCTAGATGTTACAGAAGACAGAAATGCGTCATGACGGAAGGCAGAAATGGGGAGAGTATGGTTCTTATTTTTCTCTTCTGAAATGTCTATTTATAGCTTTTCAATGCTGTGATAATGAACTTATGTTTTGGGTAAACTGCTGCAAGTCAACCCCTTTTACTTTTAGTAAATCCCTTTTTAGGGGAAAATTCATAAGAATGTCACTGTTTCCACATGCAGTCATAAAATGCATAGTCAAGCTCTCAAGCAGTAGCATACTTGAGATCATAACAACATGTATACCTCTTCAGGAATATGAAGCTTAAATTCACTCTTTGTATTTTCCTGTGGTCAGGAAAAGCAGTGGCTGAAAGGGGAATTTGTTTTTCCAAACTGTGGAACAGAGAGTATAATGTTGGAGAGTAAAACAGATTGCTTATATTCAAGAAACTTTAAAAATACTGTAAAATACAAAAGAAAAACACCCTTTCCTTAGGACTGGAGCACCTCTGCTATGAAGACAGGCTGAGGGAGTTGGGGTTGTTCAGCCTGGAGAAAAGAAGGCTCTGAGGAGACCTTATAGCAGCTTTCCAGTACCTGAAGGGGGCCTACAAGAAAGCCAGAGAGGGACTTCTTTTTACAAGGGCATGTAGTGATATGACAAGGGGTAATGGCTTTAAACTGAAAGAGGGTAGATTTAGATTAGTTGTAAGGAAGAAGTTCTTCACTGTGAGGGTGGTGAGGCACTGAAACAGGTTGCCCAGAGAAGTTGTGGATGCCCCATCCCTGGAAGTGTGCAAGGCCAGGTTGGATGGGGCTTTGAGCAACCTGAGCTAGTGGAAGGTGTCCCTGCCCATGGCAGGGGGGTTGGAACTAGATGATCTTTGAGGTCCCTTCCAACCCAAACTGTTCTATGATTCTATGCTTTTGTGATTCTATGAATCTATGATTCTATGACTTGCAAAGCCTTTGTGTCTTTTCTCGTTTCTAACAGACTTGAAGAACTTAAGCTCCTTTAATTTAAAGCTAATTTTATTTATTTTCACTCTGTTTTTATTAGAGCAATGAATTTTTTCATGGGCTTAAGAAGTAAACAAGTCTTAAAACAACGAATTCTTTGTAAACTGCTCTTCTGATATTCCCACCTTGAGTTAGCTATGAAAAGCATGAGCAGTCCTTACAATACAGAGGGAAACTAACCACCCTGCTGGTTATCAGTTTGTGTTGTAGTGAACATCAGTTGAATTAGCCTGAATGCCTCCTGTGGTGGAAAGTGTTAGAATTTACTTTAAACTGTAAAGAGTGGAACAGTTAGGAAAGAAGCCCCAACAAACTGTAAAATGCTTTATTAGTGTTGTCAAAAATTAGTCACGAGAAACCAGCAACAACTCAGATTTTCTCTTGTGGTATGTTGCCTGCAAGAACAGTGCAGACTGCATCAGGCAAGTCTGAACCACAGGCAATCCACGCGATGTGGTATGGAATCACATTGTCCCTATCCTGGCCTTTGGGAAGGACAGATGTCTTGGAAGTCCTTAGTCCAAAGAAACTGCAGGCAGTGAGTCCAGGTAGGTCTCATGACTGAAGTAGATATATCTCTAAAGCCTTATTTTCTAGGTCTGTCTCCCCTCTTACTGGCTTTGGGTCCATTGAGATGATCAGGAAATAGAAGGGAGTAGTCTCTGCAACCTTGGGGATGTTGGGCATATAAGACCAGATTTTCTAGCAGCGTGCAAGAAGAAAAATGGCAGAGGAGACCTCCCTCCCCTTGCCAAAACTCACTACCAAACCCAAGAAATACTGTACACAGGCCAGGGACAAACTCACTGTTTATTTCAAGCTACTGTTAAGAAGCTGTTAGTTATTTAAAACTTCAAACAAGGTTACAAAATCATAAGCATAAAAATCAGCAAAGGATGTGCTCTTTTCCCCCACCATAACATAAACCACAGTATGACAAATTAGCAGGGGCCTGCAGCAATCAGTAAAACCCAAATCTTTGCTCTTTCTTCATAGAGGTTTATAAGAATAAAACTCATAAATATTGAAACTGCCCAGGACAGTAGATGAAGGAGCTCACAGTGTCACTGTCAGAACCTGGCTTTCCCTTGGCTGCCCTCATAGTAAAACTTTTCAAGTTGGATCCAGAGAAGACTTGTGTAGGCAGAAAAGTTGTTGGTTTTACTCAGTACCCGCCAAGAGAGGACAAAATACTTCTAATATGACAATGAAAATTTACATATTCTCCTTCATAGTAGACATCATATACCTGTAGTACTAGCCTGACTGCAAGTGAAATGAAAGGAGGAAAGAACTGATACTCTATCTTTTGCCCTCAGCCTGTTTGTCTTGGGCATTTATATGCATTTTGGGTAGAATTCCTTCTTGGCAATGATGCAGGAGCAGTCATATGGGGAAAACAAGACTGGATATGGCAGAAAACATGGCTGGACAGGCGTGTGGTCATTTCATCTACATATTATAGAAGAATCTCTGCAGGCAAGACCACAGTCAATACTTAAGTCAAGATTGGGTGTTGGCATGGGTGCCCAAGAAGAGTCTATCACTTGGCCAGTTGGCCAGCCTTGGACTGCCTCTGGCTTCAATGTGGCAGCCCACAAAATATCCTTAGGGTCATAGATATCACCCTTATTTCACAGTCCATATCACCACAATGTGTTGGAATCCTCCTAAGAAGGCCCTTGTGTTTGTCTTGTCTGCTCTTTGTGGGCTCCATGAGATAAACAGGGCGCACAGCTGCTGTCTTAGCTTATGGGCTAGAAAAGAAACTGGAGGAGGAGTTAAGGTCCCGCAGGACTTGGGTATCAGGTTGGGGAGAGAGGTGAAATCTCCCTCTCACTTTAGCAGTCCTGCCGGGTAGAACCTTTAGACTGTGGTGATGAAGAAGGGAAAATGTCATTTGGTTTGAATAGGCAGTTTCTCTGCATGCCCTTTGGTGTTAGTTTCCCTTGTTTAGTGTGTGGGTATCATACATGACAATGGGAAAGAGAGAAGTACTTTAGAAAAACAAACAAACAACTCCTCCCTCTCTCTCTCTCTCTCAAAAAAAGGGGGGGGGGAGAAAGAGCAATAAGAGACTGTGGTTGTAAAACCACAAAAATTGGCAATGAGGCTCCAAGGCAAGTGTAAGCCTTGAAATTTCTTTTAGCTCTTTAAAAAAATAGTCCAAACCAAAAAAACCCCAAAGCACAACAACTCTCTTTCCATGGATTCCAGCTTAATGATGCTCCCCCCCCCCCCTTTTTTTTTTTAGGAAGATTTGAAAGATTTTTTTTAAGCTTTGGCAAAAGTCTTTTTTGCTGCTTTATGTTCTATAAAGAATGTTGAATGATTTTTTTCCTGTTGACTTTTACTTAGAAATTTAAGAAATGCCAAGTCTGCTCAGTTATGATTTTCCCGGTGATTTCCTGGATATCTCAGAGGATAGGTATTGATTTCTTTCTCAACAGAACAGCAGGAGTGAAAATGTTGATTCTTTAACAAAGAAAATCTTAATCAAAGCCTGTGTTAGTTGCTGAAAATAGAGAGTAATTTAAAACAAAAAAAGAAACAAAGACTTTAGAATAGTCTCACTTTGCAGTTTCTTTTCCCCAGTTGTTTAGTTTTCACTCTCTTGACTTTTGTAATATCATGTGGTCAATCATGAGAGTCATTGACAGCAGACTTTCTAATACAAAGGGAGAAAACTAAGGGGAAATAAAAACATACAAGGAGGGCTAATATTTAGAGAGGAGCTGTTCTTTGTGCTTCCAGCTCTGCATGTAACACATCCTGTGACCCTTTTGTACTTCAGTTCCTCATTAGGTAAAGTATGGATGAGAACACTTACACTGTTTTTTGTCAAAGTGCACTGAGATACAAAGATGTAAAATTCTTCACAATTATTCTTCCTGTGTGTCAGAGAAGTGGTATTTTATTCTGTTAGTGTGTGAGGGTGATACAGCCCTATTCGCCTTTGTTGGCATCTGAAGTACGCAGAGTAAACAAATTATATTAATGGGGAAAAGCAAATCTGATGATTTAAAATGGTGTCCATTAGGTAATCTGGTTTGATTTTAGTGATACAAATAAACAAGATACCAGTATCTTGTCCCTGTAAAGCATCTCCTTTTCACAGGTTACCAAAGGGATGGAAAATAGAAAAAGGTATTTTCAGTTGCACCTCTGAGGAAGAATATATCAAGGATCAGTTTTGGAAATCTTGGTCGATAATCAGTTGTGGATGAGAGTGGGCATAGTAGGAGGGGTAATGCAGGGCAAAGTGCATTTTTTACTATTGACAATGCTGGGTTTTCAGTATGAGCTGATGAGAATCTGTAAATGCTGAATAGGGCAGCAGTCACCACTGGAGGCCAAACAACAAAAAGATCCCTCATAAAATGTGGCGATTCAACTGTATGGATACTCTCTAATGGCATGGGTCTTTAGTACATGTGTCTCAAAGATCCTAATTTCAAACTAATTGCAGCATAACTATGATGTAATTAATGCCTCAGGACTCCCAAACTCACTGCATTATGTCTGAGACCAAAGGTTAATTATAAGCACTGCAGACATTAAGGTAAGTGCTGCTATATGGTTTCATGATCTTTATTAAGATTAAAAAAATCAAATCCATTGTAATTAAAATGAGCTATATACTATAAGAAAAGGGCTGACGTTCCTAAAGTAGGATTTAGGTAAGAATTGTCCAAGTCAAAAGAGACCTCCAACTCTTTCATCCCCTCTGCCCCCAGCTGAAACCGGAGTTTCCTACATTTCATGGGCATTGATTTATGAACACAGATGTTTTAAACTGAGATGTTCAAATGATAGACACCTCCAGCTGACCCCTGTGCTCTACTTTTGTCTTGGAAGTTGCTGTCCATCTGGCAGGAATGGCTAAAGTGCATAGGTAGCTTCTGGAGAGGAGCCAGAGGTCATTGGCAAAGCAAGTGCTCAGAAATTTCCAGGTACCTGAACACACCAGGCTGTAGATAGTTACAGTTGAGGAGCTGCTGCATGGACAATTTGATCATCTCTGCTGCTGTGGGCAGTCATTGATTTAAAGACAAGGTGGGTAGAAAGGAGCAGTAATAACAGGGGGCTTCTGCCATCCAACTTTGACTCACCACCATCCAGGAATCAACGGTCACTGACTGTTTTGTCTACACATTCCCCAGGAGCCTTAATGTTGTGCTTTGTACATGCACCTTAACATGGACAAGGCAAAGCAGCTCAGTATCTAAATCACAAACTGACCTGAAAGGATCTAAGAACAGAGCATTCCTGTGTTTATGTCTTCACATACTGGTATAGAAAATAAAAAAAATAGATCAGTTCTGTATGTGCATGAGAACATAATATCTTGTAACTGTAAACAGCAAGTTAATATGTTTTGTATGGACTTGCTGAGAAGCTCTTTTGCATTCCAAGTTGAAGCACAGCAAGTTCATTAGTCCAAGTTCCTTCCTTTCTTCCCTTCCCCTGTGTCTCTTTGGTATGCTTCACTTCTTTGAAATTTTGATGTGGTTGAGATGAATATGGTTGGGTTTCATTGACCACTTCTTTGGGATAAGGAAGGATGCTTTGCTGATTTCAAGAGATGAAAACGAACGTGTTGAAGCAGTATATTTTGAAATAAAGTAATTGGTGTTTGAGTAATGTCAGAAGACATGTAAGAAGAAGTTTAATTTAAAGAGGTAGATGATACATCAGTGTGGGAAAAGGCAAAGCTGGCAGGTTTGTGAATTTCAGGATGGACTTTATCTCTTAGGGATGTTCACATGCTGAGAGATTCAGTCATTTCACAAAACAATGGAGTGGCAGCTGCTGATTTATTTCTAAAAGCCACTGCAAGGGGTTCCATCCAGCCTGCTGGTTGAGATACTTGAGCAGGAAGAGTGAGAAAGGTTCAGTTCTCTCTATCTAATGGGATGAAGTCCTTCATCTTCCACTGACTGAGTTATGCCCAGCCTCTAGGCTGAAACTAGTCTTGGTTTGTGTGGCAGAGCATTCTTCATCTTACTCCATGAAGCTTTGCCACTGTGTAAGCAGTAGTTGACTATTCATTTTGTCAGAGGAAGAGCATGCAAGTGAGGAAAAAGGACTCCTTGGACACTCAGATTACACAGAGACCTGTGTTTCTTCTCTCTGCTCCCAGGATATATTGTGCATTTTGCATGAAATTGCTGCTTGATACAGTACAGAAAAAATCCCGGTAGGAGGGGAAAAAGGGATGTCTCCTTACTTTCATGTAAGCTACCCACTGACCTTGCTGTGCTTCTGGTTTTGATGTCTGTTTTGGGCCCAGAGCTTCTTGACTGTGCTTGAGGCATTGAGCATACTCATAAGCAGGAAACTTTCTTTGGAGATGTCACTTTGAGCTCCCTTGAGCTAAGGGAAGAAATGACATCCTTTACTGCCTGGGCAACCACTGGGTGATTATATGAGGACAAGAATCCATCTGCTTTCCCAACCTGTTTTTAATAGAAAAGTGTGAACCATGCTTTTTTTTTTTTTTTTTTCCCAGAGACAGATATGTAACATGAGTAGAGGCTTCTGGGCTCCAGACACCATGTAAATCAACCTGCCTCCCTGAATGAGCAGGATTTAAGGCATACTCTTCTTAACATTCGCCTGTGGCCAGTTCTAGGTGGTTGCCTCCTGCATGTGTTGCCATCACGTGCTTGCATGATGTGTTGGCTGCTTTGGATTAAATTCTGAGGCACTAACTTATCCTGTGAATTGAACAGAGCGCCTGGCACTCCATTACCTTTTTGAATTTTCCTGTGGCATCTGAGGTACTGAAAGATAGGTGTTATACTGCCTAGCACTGAAGTATCTAAATCTCTTACTGGATCTTGTCCAATTTAGCTACAATGCAAATTAACATACTTTACTTGTGAAGCATGGCTAATAATTTTTATGCATATTTTAAAAAAGAAAAAGGTCTTAGTAATCGATATCTTAGCAAAAGGCTCATTCTGTGTAAGATTCCTGAAGGATTACGCTGCAGAAGAAGCAAGAGAACCCCATTAAACTGTCAAAATGTTCATATCATGAAATATCACCACACAAAAATATAAAAGCAAAAAACTCAAAGGAGAACCAACAAAGCGCAACTGTTACTGGCATTCTTCCTGGGATATTTTTTTTCTTGCCTTCCTCATAAAAACAATTATGAAAGAAGGACAAGTAGCTTACCAGATTCACTGGTACGCTCTGGGAAATCTTTATGGTGAGCATTTGAGTCTCAAAAGCATGCAAGTGAATCCTCTTTATATACACATGCATGCTGTATGAATTGCTGTCTGGAGATCTGTTTTCTCTTGCTTTGCACCTCATATTTCTCTTCCTACCACTAGAAAAAGCATGTAAATATCAGAATATTAGCAATTTATGTACCAATGTCAATGGCTGCACAGAAGGAACTGGGTAATTTTGCAGCTCTGATACCCCTAGTGGAAATAATTATCTCCAGTTTAAACACTATAAATCACAGTTTAAAGAAGTGAATGTTAAAGTAGACTTGCCTGTTTAGCGGCAGGTCTGCTTTCTCTCAGGAGTCAGTGTCTGAATGGTAGGTTATCCTGCTACTGCTTTTCTTCATTGGTCCTGTATTACTTCTTCCCAGCTTGCCTCCTGCTGAAATAATTGTGGTGCTAATAACAATGTGTGGGGAAATGACCAGATGTGCTAGTTTTCTTAGACAATTATACCAGTTTTTCCAATTTTCCAGACATTTTTTCATTTCTTTATTAACTCACCGGTGCCAGGAATTGGATTTTTCCAGTACATAAATCCTAATTAGTGAGCCAGAGGACTGAGCGCTCCATTTTACTCCTGATGTGTCATTTCCCCTCTGTTCTTGCTTAATTGGCATTTTGAAAAGCCAGCCCTTGTGTTTTTAAGGGTAAAAAAAGAAATACAGGAGTGTTTGGGGACAGAAATGGAAATCTGGTAAAGGGACAAAAAATGAGAAGAGGGTGTAGTTGGGATGAGGGCCATCTGGTAGCTCTGGGATTGCAGGGCATGGAGGCCTGCAGAGTGGCTGAGCTGCTTGAGGCTGAGCTACCTCTTCCTGGCACCAGGTGTGACTGAATCCCATCCTGCCATGCCTGTGTTGCCATCTGCTTGCCATGGGCACAGAGTGAGTTTATTAAACGATGCTGGCCCTGAGGGGCATCTACAGATTGATTCTGTAGAGCAAAGGCAGCATTTGGTGCACTGCTGATGTGAGTTGCTCTTAAAGGCTTTCCCTGCAGCCTCGGTTTCTGCTTATCAAGGGCCAGAAACAGAAGGGAGGAGGCAGAGGCTTGTCAGGAGTGAGGGTATCCTCAGACCGAGTTTGAGGACTCTTTCAGCCTTAGTATGGGCTTAGGGATGCCCTGAGCCTGTGGGAGATGTTGGTGGAGAGTTGGCGGGGCAGGAGGGGTGGTTGCGAGTCCCATGGAGGATGAAGCACTACATCGCATCTGAGGGACGTGAGTGTGAGTGGGTTAACTGTGGCAGGGGAAGGGAATTGGACAAAAAGGTGTTTTTCTGGATAGATAGGATTATAGGGAACTGAAGAGGTTTGTGAGGTTCTGAGATTCCCCTGGGTGGCAGAAGGAAGGTCATCAAATTATGAGTGAGGTAAAAAAGGTTGTGGGTTCCTGTTGGCATTAGTATATTGAGATTTGGGGCCAAAACGGTCCATCAAAAGTTGAGATGACAAAGTGGGGGTTCTTGCCGCCTTGTACTGGACAGTTGGCATCCTGTGAGGGAAAAGGGGAGAGTGTGGGTAGAAGGTGGTGCCCTTTTTCAGCTTCTACCAGGGTGCTATAGAGGACAGAGGTGAGGGAAGTAAGCCTGATACATGCAGCCCCACAACTTAATGTGGGTGCCAGCTGGTAAGAAGGGAAATAAATAGCAAGACTTTCTGTCGGCTAGGAAGGGGTAACTCAGTTCAGATCTTACCCCATCTCCATAAAGGCCTGTCCAAAACTTGAATCTTTTGAGGTTCAGAAAAGGATGATTAATTCCTTTTTCATTTTTTGTGCTAATGCATTAATTGGTTCCAGGCAGACTGGGAGCAGCATAGCCAAGATATTGCAAGGAAGGCTGCAGTCCAGGTAATTCGAGGGCTGTCAGGAGGCTGAGAAGCACCAGAGAGTTCATGATGAAACCTGGAGTCTTTCATTCTCCAAAATGTTTCATAGGTCCAGGAGGTCTGAACAGTGCCATGTTTTGGGGTGCTCAAAGAGGAAGAAAGAAAAGAAGGGAAATGTCAGAGTACTTCGGAGTTATTCCGAACAGCACTGCTGTGCTGCCTTTAAAGGGAACCTCAGGAATTTGTCTCCTGACCCTGGGGACCATATTTCTGTCTCCTGAGATCATCCTCCCAGCTGGGCAAGATCAGTCCTTAGCACTGCATACTAGCATTCTTTGTCCCGAGACATAAGCATTACCTTTTCTTATGACCCAGTTGAGTGCTAGCATTCTTGGCTGCATGCATGTGGGTGGCCCTCTTCATTAGCCAAAGCTTGAGCCTGTTATCTCTTTACTACCCACTTGGGTTGCTGGTTTAAAACATGTCATTGCAGAATTCATGCCTACCAGGTGTTCTCCCCTTTTAGCTGTCTGACTTGGTGTGTTCTCCCAGTATGAATACTGGGGGAAAAAACAGTGTAACAGTCTTCAGGGGGCTGCATCGCCAAATCCTGCCCTGCCAGTCAGCAACAGCACAGTATCACCAAACCACAAGAGCTTTTATACGAGGCTTTTATTTAAAGGAAATAAAAAAATGCTGGCTTTAGTCATATTAATTTCTCCTTTTTATTAGCTTTTAGGGAATGAGCAACAGCTCAGTGAGTTGTGTTTGTAACAAATACAGGTTATGAAATAAGTGTATTTCATTATTTGCTCATTTTGCAATGAAAGGCTCTCCAAATCTGCCTCCTAAATGGTTTAACTCAACATTAGAATTGATGCTGCCAAATACCGACTGATTCAATAGACGATGAGTTTCAAATTCCTCTTTTACATGGGGAATGTGATATAGAACAATGACCTCGATTTTCAGCTGTGTCCTCAGATTCACCTCTTTTTTGGCTGTCTCTTTTTCTCTTTCAGTATCTTATCATAATTTTTCAAGTCCTGAGGGTCTTATAAGGGCATTACTGTTTAATAATTAGACACTATAGCTTTGGTGGGTCTTCTGGTGACATCTTTTACAACTAACGAGTATTTAATAGAATGTAATTAGAAGCTCTGATCCTTAGACCTTGACCTGTCTAGACCTTGTATACAACTAAGTGACCAGACAGCCCTTAACACTCATTAGGAGTTATCTGCACCCCACTTTACAGAGCTATGTGAGGAAACTGTTCAGATTTAGCCTCAAGCCACCTGCTTCGTAATCTGTTGCTGTGCACTCAGTTGATCCCACCGTCCTTATAGTAACTGGAAAGCTACCAATGATTTCATTTTAAAGCAAATATTCTAATTCAGGAAGCACCGAATGGAAAGCTGTTTGCTATATTTGTCAGCATGTGACCTTCAGAAAGCCAGTAATTAGGAAAGATTACTTTAACACTATGGAGAAACTGGTCACACCATTGTAAAATGGAAGAAAAACATCTAAATAAAGTTAGGGAAATCGGCTAAAATGTGTTTTGATACAGTATATTCAGCTGGGATATATTTGTCAGTGCTCTTTCTACAGATAATATATTTGTCTTGTTCTTATTTCTGAAAGTCCCTTATATCTTTAAAGTAAATTAACACTTTTTACCACTGGTTTTAAAAAGTTTAAATTAAAAAAATCTATATATGCATTTCTGAAGAATAGCCTATTGGGCCTGCCACTAAGAAACACAGGGAACAGGTTTCTTTCTTCTTCATTAATTTTTGAATGTACGTGTGCCTGTATTGTCAAATACTGTTAAATGTCCTTTTACCTAGTCCATAGGCCTATCCCCTCTCTTTCTTACTTTTTCCCACTTTAGTTTCATCCTAATGGGATAGGCTAGTTGTTGTCTGAGTTTTTAATGCAGACTTTAGAATCCATGACCATCCCACATGTCTGGGGGTTTTTAAAAGATAAGTGCGGAAAAAAGAAAGGAAAAATTAAATTCTTAAGATTTCTTTGATAAATTTTCAGTGGCTTAGGAAAAGGATCCAAACACATTCTTAATATATTTGATCTTGATCCTTTCTGGAAACTGTTATATGGCACCGAATGCATCCATATATAGAAGACAGATTTTATTTAAGAAAGTGTCCAAATGATCCTGTTAATGCTAATACAACATTTCAATTATTTGTCTTTTGAAAAGTGGTCTGTTTTGAGATGTTAGTTGCAAATAGAGGAAATGAAGTGTTGATGTTGTAAGGAATAATTTACTATGTCTGGAGAGTTCTAAAGCAAAACATCTGGATCAATTTGTTTACAAAGTCCCTGTAGATAAAAAGCACTATCTGTCCAAGGAATCAGTTTGTGCCCTTTCTGAAAAATCATTAAAAAAAAGGGAAGTTGGCTATCATCTTACACCGAAAGCTCTTGGGATTTCATTTATTAAGGAATCCAAAGGACGTTTGAAATCCTGTTTAATAGATAGCTGGTTGCTGAAAATGTGGCATGGTTTTGTGATCTTAATTTAGCCTGGCCTGCCCTGTTTATCTGCTTCCCCCACACCCCTCATCTTAAAAAGTAATACATTTTAGAAGCAGAGAGTAAACACAGCATGTTAGAGATATGCCAGAGCTGGATGTGGAATGGAGATAAAACCTTTGGTTTCACATGGACATGAACATCCTATGATAATTGAAGCATTTCGTAATGTAAGAAATAAACCTTTCTTTTCATTTTGAAGGTCAAGCTCTTGGTGCTATTGAATTCTGTGGGAGGTGGCCCCCAACTTAGAGAAAGACATATATAGGTTGAACCTGTGCTTGAAACGTTCTTTAGCAAAAAAGCAAAATGAGCTTTTTTGTATTCAGGTGCCGCAATCTGGAAGAGCATAGAACTCTGTTTGCTGATTTTCAGCATGCTGGAATGAGAAGGAATCCACACCCATTCTTCACTGTGAGGGTGGTGAGGCACTGGAACAAGTTGCCCAGGGAAGTCGTGGATGCCCCATCCCTGGAAGTGTCCAAGGCCAGGCTGGATGGGGCTTTGAGCAACCTGGTCTAGTGGAAGGTGTCCCTGCCCACGGTAGCGGGGTTGGAACTAGGTGGTCTTTAAGGTCCCTTCCAATCCAAATCATTCTATGATTTTGTGATTCTATTCTATATTGCACCTGCTCTTAAAAGTATTTTGGGTTCCTCCTTTAACAAATGTAGCCACAGCCATTAATACCATCACAGTGAAGTTTGCCATGACTTTATCACTAGGTTAAATTACAATGGTAATTTTATTTAGAATGCTGGTAGCGTCTCCTGATGGGACTGTAGGTGTTCTGAGAGTAAAGGGGTCTTTGAAAGTCTTCTGTTATAGTTAGTACAAGTGACAGTTTAGCTATGTTAGCAGTTAGTTATGGCCATAGTTCCTGACGTCTGTACCTGAATATTGTATGTTTTCAAGAACTGCTTCATGCAATTCCCTGATTTGTGGTATTTTTTCAGATGTTTTCTGCATTTACAGGACTTCATCTTGAAAAGTGAGTCTGAGCCACAACAGATAAAGAGTTAATGGATATTTTCCTCTAAGAGGACACTTTTTACAGATGTTGTATGTGACCTTAATTTTTTCTGTTCCAAGTTTACCTTTTATGCATCCTTCTAGTTAGAATGCTGGTGCAAAATACCAACATTGATATTTAATTTTGTAGTTAGATTTGACATGCTCAGATGCCTCTTTGGCTTTCTTGAAAAGGTCAGAAACATGGGCTGATATTGTCTTTATAGCTATGCTTCTTCCAAGGGTCACATCTCTCCCAGTTGTACATTTTTTCTGCTGTTGAGAGAAGTGAAATCTCCATCCCTTCTATGGGACATTATCTTTGGAGCTTCAAGTGAATTAAACCACCATGTAGAAGAAGAATGGCTCTGGGACAGAACACGGGTCTAATTCCATCCTAAGTTTGGTCATGAATCTGAAGGTTGTGGTTCAGAAAAACTTCAGTGCCTTGTAAATTCAATTGCAACTCAGCATCGGCATCCACAAAGCTCAGCTGAGAGTCCTGTTGTTGTTGACAGTATACTGAGCTCATAAAGAATCTGGGCTCAACACAAACAAACAGGATCATTATATAAATCAAAAGAAGATGAAAGTAGAACCCACATCTTTCAGCTTGAATACTAAAAGTCTGCCAGGACGAAGAAAAGATACTTCCTGTAAGGGTGATGAGTTGCAATTTCCTTTTGAGTTCTCTTATTTTACATAGTAAAGAGAAAGTGAGAATGGCCTGATTAAACCATACGTGTATGGATTCCTTCTTGTTCCAACTTGCAGGTTTATTTAAAATTAGCATGCAGTTCTTACTATTTTTATTTCATTTTATGACCATTACACCAGCCTGTGAAATGATACTGGTTATCTCCATCCTGGAGTTCTGAAAGGAGGAAAGAGAGTATTTGTCTTTCCCAAGAAAACACCACAAAGTCCTTGTACTTGCCTGGATTAGATGTCCTGGTGTTTCTAGATCATACAGTATTTATTTAATCCTGTGTTCTCTTGCAGAGGGAGTGTGTTTTCATGCAGATGCTGAGTAATGTCCCAGTAGTGTGGAGGACATTGCAAAGATTTGGAGTTTTGTGCAGTGTTTCTGTTTCTTGGTGTGGACAAGTGAGGTGTGTGCATAATAACTGGTTAATGAGGTATATTTATACATTTGTTGATAACAATTAAGCAATAGATTTTATGATCAGCAGTAGGCTGTCAGAAGTCACTACATATATATTTTATTATAAAGTGGTTTAATCACACAACCCAATGTTTTAGGTTTACTTTGCAGATGTGTGTTCTTTCATAGTTCATTTAAAACCAGAAAAGCAATTTAATACTTTCTTTATTTTGTTGATTAGTAAAATAATGTCATGGTCTTCTGGTAATTGCAGGAGAAATTAATGGAGTTTTTGGAAAAGGTTCTATGATAAGTAAGAATTTAGAGTGAGATCCAAAAAAGCACTTAGATGCCTAAAGAAAAACTTAGGCAGAATCTAGGTACCTAAATCCAAGGGAGTGATTCAAATGCTGTATATGGAGACACAGAGACTGCACTGCTGAGGCTGCTTAGGTTGCTGAGAACCCAATGTTCTGCTAATGCACGTGCTCTGCAGTGCTGTTGTCTTTGTGGAGGTGAACACTGAGCTATCTTTTCCCCTTCTAAGATAACATGGTAGTCATAAACTAATCATCCTGCTACCTACACCCTTTTTTGGAATTTAAATCTAGTTGCTACACATCAACTTGTCACCTATGTACTGGTAGTATGGAATTCACAAAACACAATCTTAATTTTCATTCAAAATAGAGGCCTCTTGTTTGTTGCTGTAATATAATAGGATTTCCAGCGTCATTTATTATTGATTAGAGATATGTACTGTATCTTTGTAACAATAACAGCCACATTGTCTATCTGTACCAGAGCTGAATAATTTAACCAATTAAAAGCAGTTGTAAGAGATTTTTCAGCATGCTGCCTGTCCCTGAATTTGCCTTGATCCTGTTGATTATATTCAGGTGTTTTTATTGGAAGTGGTCAAATTACTCCTCATTAATGCTAACTTAAATAATATGAGACTGGAACTGGTTTATCTCAATGGAGGATCCCACCAGATTTGCTGATTTCAACATTGGCAAAAAAATTACAAATCTGTTACTTCTTACTTCCATCTTTTGTTATTCTGGTTTAACTTCCAAGCCTCTGCAAAGAGGCCTCTTCTTTTTATGGCTTCTTTCTGCTGTAGACATGAGATGGTTGAAGAGAAATATAGTTTTGATGAAATATTTTGCTCCACCAGCCAGATGAAGGAACAGATTAATTGCCTGGTCAAGGCTTGGGGATCTCCTATCAATACACTTACATTGAGGACTATATTTATCTTGCAGTATTCAACTGTTTTTTTTAAAAAAAAGAAAAGGCAGTGAATCCCTTCTCTTTGGCCACATCTTCTGGTCTTCTAGAATGGAATGAAATGATCCTCTACGCTTCCAATCCATTCTTGGAGGTGCAGTGGTTTGAAACAATTGCTATGTCCACATCCTTGAATATGTAGTGTTCCTGTCTCCTGATCTTCAAAGAGGGATTAAATGCAATCTGTAGTGCTCAGCATGCATAATTTTGCAGAGATGGGTCAAGTAGTTCTGTAGTATATCAGGTCTTGCTCGAATTAATTGGGAGATACAGATTGCCGTCAGACTTCAACCAATTTTTAGAATCAGAACTAATGTGTCTCGTGTGACGAAGTGCTTGCTGAGTCTGCTCTGCAGTATTACAAGCAGCTGCAGCTTATTGTATTTTCACTGTTGTGAATGCTAGTATTTTATAGAAACTAAACCTATATCAGTTGTTCAGGAGAGAAGCTGGCACAAGGGCGTCTGGGAAATAAATCCTTCATAACAATATCTGCTCTCGTGCCTGCCTTTCTCTCACCAATAGTAGACAGGAAAGTGGACAGATACCACAAAGCTTAAAAGGAGTTTCAAGCCTATATGCATTTTTATGTACATTGGAAATAATTTTTTGCAAGCATTATTTATGCAATCCATGGGCTTACTGAGGTTTTAGTTAGTATAAAACCAAAAAAAAGCAATCAGGACAGAGGCAGGTTAGTACTGAGGTGGTGCTGGTAGTGCTAAGATTTAATGAGTAGTCCTAGGAAGGTAACAACAGTGCTTGTATGTAGTAAAATAATGGAACCTTTCTTCAACGTATTCTGAGAGTATACTATCATCAGGCAGGATGCTGCTGCTCCTGGTGTACAGTGTCCACCAGACACAACGATCTAAAAATGGCCATGACAGCAAACAGCACGAACTTAATCCACTGCGACCCCTGACAGAGTCCACTGCAGCCTAGCCGCACACTTAATAATCAGATTGGTTACAACAACTGTCTGTAGCCATGAAGAAGTGAGAAGAGCTGTATGGCAAAGAAATGTGTTATGGCTGGTCTCTCAGGTCAGAGGGCAGGGCGTGGAAGTAAACGTCCAGAGCTCCTCTCTTCTTCGCACTGTATGCTGCTGCTTGCTGGAAAGAGAAAGTCGCAATACAGTTCGAATTTCTGTAGTATTCAGCCCCACAGAATGGATTTCCATTGACAGGGTGAATGAATAACATTGCAGATTTTACTGACGGTTGCCATGCTGTACTCAGGCCTCTGAGAGGCACATGACTGAGTTCCACATGGCATTCTGATTTAAAAAAGATTAGCACTATGCAAAATCAGTGCAGTCCATATTGTATGAATTAAAAACTGGTTGGCTGATATGTCATAAAAAGGAATTATGGAATTCTTCCCTGAGGAGAGCATTTGTAGTGCAGCCTGGCTTTCAATTTCTTTATCAATGCTTTGGAATAAAATATAATGTTACAGCTGGTAGAATTTGCAGATGGAATAAAAAAGGGCAGAGCAGGAAATATGGTTTATAATTACAGTTGTCTTAGATTTTCCTCCAGATTCTGTCTTTAAAATGCTGGCTGAACCATTGTGCAGGTCTGTGGAGCAGGGATCTGGTCACATTGTGCTGCCATTAGTATGAGGAGCTGTGGTGATAATGGAGATAGTTTACTTATATGCACAACCCTAAGGCTTTATAAATGCACCCCTCTGAACAATATAGATCAATATAGGTAAACTAAGGGTCATATATCTAAATACAACAAATGTTGCTATGCTTAGAAGATAGAACTCTGTATTAAATATTCTTGAATAATAGTCAGAATAAAAAGTATATAACTAATTGAACATGAGCATCCCCTGTAGTGGTGTTACTGAAAGGGCTAAAAATGATGCTTGGATAAATGTAAAGGGGTTTATCAAGTGAAGTAAGAAGATTATATTACCTTTGGATGTTGCATCAGGGAGACCACTAATGAAACACTGTGTCCAATCCTATAATCATTATTTTCACAGTGAAGTTGGAAAGGGTTGAACTAACATACACAAAGCGATCTTAGAGTTTCTAAAACATAGGTCTCTGACAACTGAGCTTTGTGGATTTACCTGTGTTTATTAAAGGTGTTATTTCCTCTGTTCAGTAGACAAACAGCCTAGAGTGCTAATGTCAATGGTAATTAATAGTGAAGGAGCAATTTACCTAGATTTGTGGTGCATTTTCCATCTTTAAATCAAGAGTGGGTTGCTTTCTAAAAGAAATCGATAGCACAGATGGCAGCAGTGTCCAGGTATGGCAATAACACAGGTATTATGAAATGAACTGCTATAGCTAATGAAATGTAGAAGATCTGATACAACCAGCTCATCATAATTTTGCTCTTACAGACCTATGATGCTGGATAACATGTGTAGTCCAGAGAGGACAAGAATTTGGTACTGGTACAACTGAATACAGTTACTGCTTTATTTCAAATTGCGGAGACTTGTGCTTTTGTTGTTGGAAGATCTGTTTCAGCCTTAATGAAAAGGAAAAAGGGATAGAGGGAGACTTTTGCGGGAAGAAAACAGTGAATTCTTAATGTTTGTACCTTCCCATTGGCAAGACTCAGTTCATGATGTGCAAATAAACTAAAATTCACTAATCAGGTTACTTAAAATATCCAGAGAAGTGCTGTTCTTATGCACTACCAGTGGAAAGATGCTTAAAAATGGTGCATGGAACTAGGAATCAGTAGCAAAAGTATTTAAAAAACTGCACTGAGATTTCAGTTTTGTCTTTGAATTCTGAATGCTGTTATTTTAAATTTTACCTATCCACTTGGGGAACAAAAGTGCCTTGGTAGGGATCCATTCAAACATACAGTTTTATTCTACCCTGTAGTTTCCACAAAATTCTAATTGTTATGGAATATTTATGTTCACATCTTTAGTGCCCCAGACAAGGGCACTTTTGTTTATTGTAGCTGGATTTATAGTAAAAAAATCTAAATTAATCTATATGGTGGCTGGTAGCAAAAATGTAATGAGAAGATTTGGTGACAAAGTCATTGTTCTTTAGCTGATGAGCTATTTACTTCTTCTGCTGTAATGTGGATGGTTTGGAGCGTACCTGAGCAAGCTGGAAAATCCTACAAGGTTTCTGAGTGGAAATGGGCATAATATTAATTGGAGACTGATTAACTTAAAATAATTTTTTGAAACCCATAAGATGAGCAAGTGGCAGGACTAGAGGATTTATAAGGAACCTGACAGAAATCAGACTTGTCTGATTTCATTTGTTCTATGTACTTTTAACAGACTATCAGGTGTTACTTTCAGTACATGACATAATACAAGTGGTTTATTGCCTTCTCTGAACAGCTTTATACATTTCAAAAGAGAAAGGGATTGTATTTTCATCACCCAAATGTCTGAAGACCAGATTAAATCTTCTGTTTCTTCCAGGGAGGCCAAGGTTTTCTAGGGTTTTCACTGCTTACACTGATTTATAGCATGGGCCAAAGGCCACTTGCTGGACAGGAGCAATCCCTGCTCAGAATGTTAGGTATTACACAATTTCTCTCACTGACTTGTTGATTGCATCTCGTTGACATGTGAGAAAGTGGTTAATTCTTTTACTTGAATATCTTCTAGGAATCATTTAACCCATGTGGATGAAGTTAAGCTATGAACTGTAAAGACAGCACTGCTAGATGAAAATGTTAGTGTGACTCTCTGCTCAGGGTAACCTCCATCACACTTTTGCTCCTTCAATAGTAGACCTTGGGCAGCAGAGTCCAGTGGAACTGAGCAACCGATGTAGGTGACAGCCCAGTCAGGTATAGAAAAGGACTTCAGTGTACAGCCTAACAGCATTTGAACAATGGGTCCCAGGGATTTTCTTGTAGGAAATTATTCCAGAGTGGCTTCTCCTGATAGACTGTCCTGGATTAATTTCCTGCACAGATTCTTAGGTAAGACTGTGCAAGACAAATGATACCAGAAGTTGCTATCTCATCAGGGTTTAATCAGGGAGATTTACATTTAAAGTCATACTCTACCTTAATCCAAATTAGCTTCTCTGTATAGGTGAGCCTTCATATCTTTCAAGACCCTTGAATTTCCTTTTCTAGTTTGTCTTCCCTTTAAAAAAAAAAAGGGCATTAGTAAGCATAGTTATTCCCTTGCCCCCATCCAAGGCAATTGGAAATAGTCACTACAGAGGGCAAGTTCTGCTTTTAATACAGATTACATGGTACCCAGGATTTTGATTAAATTACACTGAATGTTAAATTAACTGGCACTAGAAGTTAGTGGCAACATTGTAATAAACTATTACTAGATCATTTACAGTCAAGCAGCAACCATATGGCATTTACATGCATATGCTGGTCCTGCACTGACATGGAAATTGGTCTGACCCATGTGACCTATGTTAGCTGGGGAAATTCTATACTGAAGCCAATCGCCACACTTTCCAGATGCCGAAGGCAAACCTGCTCTAATCCTATAATCCCATTTCATAATATAGACTTCCATGTAGTTTGGAGCACAAAACCAGAATGTATCTTGCTGAGTTAAAATATTTAGCTTGGTCTTCATTCTGGTGGCTTCACTGCATTCCAGCTGCAGGAGACAGGAATTTGAAGATAGTTTACTTGAGCCAAATTTTGCGGTCTTTAATTGAGCAAAATACTCAGAGAGCAATATAGTTCAGTATCTTCTCTCCTTGCTAGTGAATTTGAAGTGCAGTGATAGAGCTCTTCCTCTATGTCATTTTAACCTGGGAAATATAACAAAGCTCTTGCTGTGTAGCTGTATTTTCATAAATGCCCTTCCCAGGTCTCCAAAACATGTATTCTTACACAGGAGTTAGATGCGAGATCCTCTATATGCAAGAGAAGGTTTAAGATTTGGCTCACTGATCTTGTTCTGGAACACTACTGGGAGTCTGTGGATTTCAAGGAAACACTTGAGGACAGCAGCACATACTCATAGATTTCTCCCACCTGCCCTCCCACTCCTTGACAGATACCTAAATCTGTCATAGTAAGTTTTACTCCTCATCTGTAAATGCTTTTAGGCAGCAAAACATGGATGACTTTTACCAAACCCTGAAGATTGGGGTTGGGTTTTTGGGCTCATTTAATGTTCCTTTAAAAAAATTTGCAGAGAAAAGAAAACATTTATTAAACTATCTGCATTAATCACTGTTGATAGTTCAGGAAGGAACTGAGACTAACAGAGGCTAAAATGTTTCATAGAAAATTCTTTATTTACAAAAGTAAGCAGAGGAAACATTGTGATGATACTTCTTACAAGCCGTTGTTCTGAGGATACAATTCCTGGGAATTTCAATGAATTTAAAATCTAGTTTACAGTTATTTTGGGCATGTTTAAATCCCCCCACGCCCCACCCCCCTTTATTCTATTTTCTTCTGACAGCTTAAGAAGCAAGGTGACTATATGGTGGAGTCATTGTTTTATTGATATAAACATAATATCCTCTTACATTACTCTAGCTTGTCCCTTACCACTGAGGATCTTGAAGCATTTTACAAACCATATTGTATTTATAGCAAGTGCTTTGCTTCCTAGTGACAAATATCCACTTCTGAGGCAAATGCAGCAACACATGGCAATGAATTTTAGGGGTCTGTTCTGAGGCCCAAGGGGAGTTTCTTTTGGTAGGAAGGGCAGAATTTCTTATGCCACTGAATCTGAGCATGAACTAAAGAATACAGGAGAGGCAGGGGTCTCATATCCAGCCTCTTTCTGTCGCACGCAATGTAGAATCTCATCAATACTATGACATTTGATCTGTAGATGTAGTTAGCTATGCTGAGTATTCAATGCAGAAGTTGGAAAGTGTCAGGTGTTGTGGTTTTGCTCATGTAAGCCTTCTTAAGAACTAAAACATGAACTCTTCCTTTACTTTGGCTAAAGGTGTAGGCACAGGGTAGAACAGGGTTAAACATTGTATTTCAGCCAGTTTCTGCTCATCAGCTGGACCATGGGAACAGCACATGCACACTGTCTATCTCAGTTGCTGGTTAAAATGTTTTAGATTAAGTCACCTACTTCAGGACATGCAAACCAGTACTGAATGACCTATTCAGTGTGTACAGCACATCAAAGTGATAAGGAGAGAGCATTCTTTAGGATGCAGGTACCATGGTGTTGACACAACACTGCATTGGAATCACTAGTCCACCTGAAAGGTTTGGATGTTAAACCAATCACATATAATGAGATGAGATGTGGTGTGACGAGATTTACAGAAAACTCAAGTTCCTCTGCGGAATGGGCAGGGAGGCTCTGTGCTGGAATAGCCTCATTGGTGTAGAACAGAGAGTTCCATGACTAATTGCAAGGCCTTAGATTCTGTGAATGGGAGGGCTGAAAATTCCCAGGAAGCGATTTGTTTGTATTCAGAAAGAGAACACACGCTAAGCATGGTTTCTGGTTCAATTTGTATTGATTATGTAACAGCAGGTTGTACCATCTGTTCGGCAGTGGTATATCATCCTGCTTGCTTCTATGATATATTTCTCTCGCTAAACTTACTCTTGGGTTTCAGTTTAGATTTGGGGTAATGGGTGCTCCAAGAGAAAAAGGAGCCACGATCTTCTCCTGGACTTGCTTATATTTTCCTTAAGTGTCTCCTTTCTATGTGATGGGTAGACAGCAGCATTTTAACAGATGTTTTTCACAGGCCATTGCATAATTATTTTTCAAGTGGTTTCTAAAAGCAGATGTTTCCATGTCTTTGTTCTTTCCCCTCCTGACACTTTAACACAAACAACAGATTCCGCTGCTGCTGTCCTTTAGATCTAGTGAAGAAAATACCATAGCAGTGATGTTGGGTTTTTTCAGCCTATTTGGCAATAATAAATATGTACAGGCACAATTCTCCTCCCTTTCCCCCTTGTCACTAGCATTGCTTACAGATATTATCTCAGGCTTTCTCTTTCAGAAATGCTGTCTTTCTCCATGACCTTTGTCCACAGTTTAGTGTTTGATCTTTACTTTTTTCGAAGACTTTGTTTCTAGTAGCATCCTGAGTGAGTAACTGTGAATCTTTTACTCCCTGGGACTTCAACATATAATTTTTTACCTCATGCCAGGGTAGATCACAACTGTCACTTGTTGGCATATCCATCACTGTGAAGACCCTTTGGTATGATTTTGGATATTTTTTTGTCAAATAGCCCCATTTTCTTTTCCTCTTTCATGAATAATTCAACAACTGGACTTTCCCATTGTTTACAGAAATAGACCTGCTTTCTTGCAAACCATTTTGTAAAAGGACTTCCTAATTTGACTACTTGTTCCTCAAAGACCAAGGGAATGCAACTAAGAATGAAATAAAGGGCAGGCCCAGACAACTTTCATCCAGCCATAATTTATCATTACAAAAGATGAACTTCAGCTGTTAGTCTAAAATGATGATAAATGCTTGGATCAAGAAAACAAAAGCTTTCTAATAAATCTACTCTGTGTCTTAATTTAAACCTCATAGATTTTACCTCCAGCATGTGGAACATCATCTGATGATGTAGCACTACAGCTACATGACAGACTTTGTCCTGTTCTGATTCTGGGTTATTTACTAATTGGTGTGGGTGTAGTAACAAGAGTTCTGTTTTCTTCATCTTCCTTTTTACTGGATTTTGAGGAAAGCAAAATTTTTTTGAAAGATGTAAGATATTTTAAATTTCATGAGAGCTTTACCTGGAGCACAGAATCACAGAATGGTTGAGGTTAAAAGGGAACTCTGGATATCATGTAGTCCAAGCTCCTTGCTCACAGCAAGTTCAAGTACAGCAGGTTGTTTGGGGCAGTATCCAGTTGCATTGTGAATATCTGCAAAGGTGGAGACTCCTAATCCTCTCTAGACAACCTGTTCCTGTGGTCTACCTCTATCACAGTTAGAAGCTTTTTTCTTATATTTAAATGGATTTTCATGTATTTCAGTTTGTGCCTGTTGCTGCTTGTGCTTTCACTGGACACCAAGAAGAAGAGTCTGGCTCTTCTTTGGGTAAGATTCCCTGAGCTTTCTGCTACGTGGACTAAAGAGTCCCAGCTCATCCCTTAGTCATCTTTGTGGTACTTTACTGGACTCGCTCCAGTATGTCTGTGTCCTTCTTGTCCTGGGGAGCCCAGAACTCCAGATGTGTCTCACCAGTGCTGAGTAGAGGGGAAATATCACCTACTTTGACCTGCTGGTAACACTCTTCCTAATGTAGGCCAGCAGGCTGTTGGTTTTGCCACAAGGACACATTGCTGGATCACGTTCAATTCCTTTTCCCTGAGGACCCCCAGGCCCTTCTCTGCAAAGTTGCTTTCCAGCCAGTCAGCCCCCAATCTCTACTGAGGCATGGGCTTATTCCTCCCCAGGTGCAGGACTTTGCATTCCCTTTTGTTGAACTTCATGTGATTGCTGTCGTTCTCTCAGTTGAGGTCCCTTCAAAGGCAGCACAACCAGCTCCTCCCAATTCTGTATGCTGAGGGTGCACTCTGTCATATCATTCAGGTCATGAATGAAGATGTTAAACAGTGTTGGACCCTGGGGGTGTACTCCTGGTGATTGGCCTCCTCCATCTGGACTTCCTGCCACTGATTGCAACCCTTTGAGCCATTCAGCCAGTTTTCAGTCCACCTCCCTGTCCGTTTATTTAGTCCATATTCATCAGTTCTATGAGAATGTTATGGGAGACAGTGTCAAAAGCCCTTCTAAAGTCAAGATAAATAATATCCACTGCATGTCCACCAGACTAATCCTATCATAGAATGCTGTCAGGTTGGTTGGGCATGATTTCCTCTTCCTAAATCCATACTGACTACTGCCTGTCAATTCCTTGTCCTTAATATGTTTGGAAATGGCTTCCAGGATTATTTGCTTCATCAGCTTCCCAGGGACCAAGGTGAGGCTGACTGGCCTGTAGTTCTCCAAACCCTCATTCTTGCCCTTCTTGAAGACGGGATTTGGAATTTTTCCCACTCAGGAACCTCTCCTGACCACCATAACCTTTCAGAGATAATTGAGAGTAGTCATTGGCCAGCACACATGTGTGCATCTTATTAGGCCCCGTGGACTCATGGGTGTCCAGTTTGTTTAAATGTGCCTTAACGTTTCTCCTCCACCAAGGGTAACTATTCCTTGGTCCAGATTTTCCCATTGGTGTCTGGGGCCTGGGATTCCTGAAGGCAAATATCTTTCCTAGTACAGACTGAGGTAAAGAAGGCATTGAGTATAAAATCATAGAATCACAGAATCATAGAATCATAGAACAGCCCACGTTGGAAGGCACCTTGAAAGAACTTATGGTCCAACATTTTGTGGAAAAGGGAGCCTAGAGGAGATTATCTAGCACCCTGTTCAGTCATGTCTTGAAAACCCCCAGTGATGGGGACTCCACCATGTCCCTTAGGAGGTTGTTCCAGTGATTGATTGTTCTCACTGGGAAAAATTTTTTTCTTATATTAAGATGAGTATGTTGGCCTTTTCCATGAACCTTATCCTGTTCAGCAGCCGGCCCACATTTTCCCTAGTCTTCCTTTTGCTGCTGATGTACTTGCAGGAGTTGTTCTTGTTGCCCTTCCTATCCCTCGCCAGATTCAACTGCTGGTGGGCTTTGGCTATACTAACCCCATCTCTGCATGCTTAGACAGTGTCTGTATTCTTCCTGGGTCCACCTATCCCTCCTTCCACCTCTTGTATACTTTCTTTTTGTGTTTGAGTTTTGTCAGGAGCTTCAAGGCTTCCCCCAACCTTCAGGTTTCTGACCAGTTCTTCCTTGTTTACAAGTGTGAGATCCAGTTGAGTACTGACCCTCATTGACTCCTCAAACACCTAGGTGAGGAATTTACCATCAATGCACTTCAGAAACCACCTGGATTGCTTGTGCCCTGCTCTGTTTTTCCTCCAGCAGATATTGGGGTGGTTAAAGTTCCCAATGAGGACAAAGGCCAAGTTATCTGAAGAAGGCCTCATCTACTTCCTGATCAGGTGGTCAGTAGCAGTTACTGACATTGCCCATGTTGAGCAGCCCTGTTACTTTACCTGTTAGCTCATAGCTATATAATTTCTAGTTGTTCCTAAGTCACAAAAGCATCTTTGAAGGGAGACAGTAGAAACTTGATCCTTTGAGAACTTTAAAAATATACTGGACAGACTATTAAGAGATGTGCCACAGGACACAAGCATACATTGGAAAGGAAAGGGACTGGATGATATCTTTTTTTTCCACTCATTTTCTTTTTGTCTTTCCTGTTGCAACAGCAATGTTCATCATTGCTGCTACTTCTGGTTGTGGCACCAGGCACCAGGATGACAGCTTGGGTGAATGAAGGGACTTTACTGATACCAGCAATATTTGAGCCTTCTTATTTTTGCCAATGAAATATTTGAAGCTTCATGAAACCTCATTTTTTTTTTTCTTTTGCTTCTTTCCTGTGTTCAGTCTTGGTGATTATCTTGGTGTTTTAGTTTCTGGCAAACTGTAGCAATCACTTTTCCTCCAATGAAAACAATTTTTTATCATTTTATTATGACACAAAAGTCTGGTGAAAAATGGATTTGCATTTGACTTTTCATGTTGTTTTCCTTTTCCCTGAACTATTTCTCCTGTATCTGATTGTTTTTCCTGCTGTGTAATAAGTCCTGATGACCACAAAAGGCTTGGACATAACAGAAACATGTAACAGGTGAAGATGCTTTTCATTTCAATTTTCTGTTCTCCAGGTATCTATTGAATTATCTAGTCATCTGTGTACTCGTTAAGATGTCTTATTTTATCTTGTCTTCCTCATCTGTTTTTTGAGGCTTAAATTTCTTTTTAAAGTGCTGCTAGGCATTCTTAAGCCAAAAAAAGAGACATGTTTACTTCAGCAAGTAAAGATATAAATGTAGTCTTGCAAAGGGAACCCAGTGGGCAGTCTGATATAACCATGGAAAACTTTCTTGCAGATTACAGAAAATGAAAGAAGAAAGTCTGCTAATTGTAGTATATTTGTTAACTATGTGAAACAGTCTAACTGTAATTCCAACTCCAAAAAAAAAGAAAGAGAAAAAAAAAGTTAGTGGCTGCTGCACCGTAGTATTTCCTTCTTTTCCAAAGCATAATCCAACTTTTTCTTGAATTAATGTACACAAGTCACTTTAACTGCTGGCTCACAACTTTTGGCAGTTTGTTTGATATTCCAACCAATCTTTGTATAAAGAACTGTCTGATTTGTTTATAGGTTTGTCCTCCTGCCCAGAGTTTATTCCATAATCTCTTATTTTGAAAACAACTGTACTTACAAGGATGCTATTAAGTAGTTTGGGCATTGCATTGAAAGGTTATGGTTAGTGGGCAGAAGATTCATAGAACTTAGAATCATTAGACATGTGTTTATCAACAGTCAAAAAAGAATAAAGCAAATGAGGCAATTCTACCTAAATATTCCCATTCAGTATTCTTACTATGCAGTATGACAATAATTTACATTTTCACAACAAACTCTGTTTTTGTTTCTTAAAATTCTTGGAAATGTAAAGTCAGTAAGAAATAAGAAGTGACCTGTCAAATCACTCTCTCCACATTGAATGTAGGGTGATAAAGGAACTGAGTGCAAGATGAGGATCAGGATGACTATGACTATTTCTGCCGATTCTTTTTCCAGTTTCAATGTATGGGTTGTGTTAACAAGGTAGGTAGCAATTTTGGGACTCCTATAATTGCACAGTTATGGAATTTAGTATTAATCTGGTGTCAAGGCTGTATACAAGTGTCTAAGCAATATTTTAATGTCTTCAAGAATATACTTAGATAAACCTTAGCTTTGTATTATCTTATCTTGGTGGGGAAAGGCAGTAGATGGAAGGAATTGCCATTTTTGAATCTGATCTGGCTCTGGCTAAAAATCAATGATGCAGCACTGTGCAGAAAAAACCCTGAGCTGTCTTTGAAGAACTTTAGTCCCCACCTGCAAGCATTGATGCTTACGACATTGTTTTGTGTCTGGGATAACTAGCTCTGCAGAATAATAGGTTTAATTAGTTTAGATCCAGCATTTCACTGATGCATCTACACTGCTTCCAGAATTCAACAGCTATTTGTGCATAATGCTATACTGTTTGGAAAGTGAAGATACGAACTCATCCCTTTTTAGTCATCAGAGAATACAAACAGGACATTTATTCCTTGTAGCCATAAGACCAAATTTGTGTGTGAATGATCCAGCTTTGTTCCTAGGCAATAACACAAGTTGCTAAAAACAACCAGTCAATTCCCCGAGTTGTTTAAAAAAGGGGAAAAGGTTTTACTGAAGGGGCAATTAACATTGCAAAGTAAAACACTGAAAGAACTCAGGAAATTGCAAATTGAGCCTTCATGCTTCCCTGTGTACTTTCATTAAGGTACAGATTTTAACATGGTATTTAACTAAGTTAATTGTTTCAGATTGTCTGGAATTTATGTACCACCTTTAGAGATATTTAAAAAAAAGTCTCGGAATAATTAGTAATTGATAACTCATTGAAGGTGGGTGAGGAAACAGAAAAAGGTAGTGACTACCTTTAGAAAGGAGGAAAAAGAACAGTTAGAAAGAAAAGACTGATGAATGTAAATACAATTGCCCCCCAAAATTCTGGAAGAAATTACAAACAACCTGATTTTAAACACATTGAAGATAAAGAGTTGAATAACACTCAACATATGAATAACAGTCAGAAACAAATTGTGTCAGTTGTCAGACTGTGTCAAGCCAATCTACAACAGAGCAGGAGGCTCTGGATACAGAAAAATTAGCAAGTCTATCCCGATTTTAGTAAGATCTTTGATACTGCTTTATATGACATTCTAATAAGAAATCAAGGCAAACATTCTCAATTAAACTACCATAGAGTGGGTGCAAAATGGGCTTACTAACTGTATCTAAATAGTACTTTTCAGTAGTTCTTTGATGTATTGAATGAGTATCTGTGGAGGCCTCCCAGTATTCAAGATTTTCAGTAGTCCCCTTCATGATGGTATTGAACAGGCTTATAAAATTTGCAGTTGACACTAACTCTATATACACTAAAGAAAATAATTAGAATTCAAAATTATATTTAGAAATAAAGTTCAAGGGCTGTTTGACAGACAAGTGCAAGTTATTGCACTTACTTAGACAGGAATAATCAACTGCATAAGCACAGGATGGACAACCCAAGCAAGAATACTGTAGAAAAAGCACTAAGGTTACAGTGGATCTCAAGCTGAATGTTAGTCAACAGGATGATTTAAAAGGAGAGATTTGAATGTGTTTGGGTTGATTAGGCTAAAGAAGAGAATACTGAGGAGAGGACATGGTAGGAGAACTAATAGCATAAGCTGCAGCAAGAAAGGTTCTGATTAGAAGAAAGGAAAACAGTTCTAATGGCAAGGGAGGTGAAGTGCTGGAAGAGATTGCCTAATGATAGCTTGGAGCATCCATCAACAGATGAGACAAACATCTGTTAGGAATGACACGGTTATAACTGAGCCTGCTGTAGTGTGGGAGGAGGGGAAATGGGTAACCTCTGGAGTGATTCTCTGTTTCTGTTTATGACATTTTCCTGCAGAACTCTTATTAAAAACAAGAGTTGCAAGTGGAGCCTTCTGCACACAAAGTAGTTTTACTGCAGTGCACGTATTCTGCATGAGGTAGAAACACTGTGACAGCTGTTCATTGTATTTAGCAGGTAGGGTTTTTACTTCATTTGCTCAATTATCATTCATATTGTGCAGTGTGGGTTTGACCCGAAGTCCATCAGCAGGCAGAATAGGTTTAATAGATAGGGCACTGTGTACAGTCAGGCAACCAAAGTCTTTCTTGCTTTGCCACTGACTGTTTTTGTAACACAGCTTAAATCCCTTGGGCTCCCTTTGGATTCCTTCCCATGTTTTGTTTGCCATATTTTTTTTTTTTGACCTGCATGATTCAAGGTCTTGCTTGATGCAAGCTCTGGGAAGAAGGTATTATGACACTGTGAGTGTTTGTATAGGACCTGGTATTACAGTGCTTGAGCTTAATTGAATCTTCAGTGTGCAACTGTAACACAAGTAATGAGCCACAGTAACAGGCACTGAAGACCACAAGTCTTCCTGTTGACTCCAGTGGAAGTAATTGAATCAGGCCTTGAATGAATGAAGAAGGCATCTTAAAAGGATATTCTTGGTCCATAGTCTCTCCGAATGTCTTCATGTCCTTGTGCCATCTTATTCTCCCATTCTCATTTGCTTGTGTGAGCTGTCATCTTACTCTGTTTTGATGTGTCCCTGTTGTAGCATTTTGAAATACAGAATGCATGAAATATGCCTTTCATATGAGCATGCATTCTAGTTTTGCTCAGGCATGTCTGTGGTCATAGAGTTCAGAGGCCACTCTTTTAACTTATCTAGGAAAGCATATTTTCCTAGAGAACTAGCTTGTACATGAAGTATATAGAGAATGGAACATTTTAAAAATTATGTGTAACTCATACATAAATGCTTGGCTAAGAGCAGAAGTCATAGCATGTTACATATAAGAATTTTTGTTTACTTTTACTGTCATTTAAAAACAGTATTTCTTTAAGTTTTACATAATATATTTTTTCATTGGGAAAAAAAAAATCAGTCTAGCTAATGGTGAGACAGCTTAAAAATAATTGTAACTAGGAACTGGGCCATGATTAAAATTGTTCAGCTGTTCATTTTATTGTTTGTTCCCAAAACCTTAAATGCACTCTCTGAGAACAATAACAACAGCTAGCATGTAACTCCGTATGGGCCAATTCATCCAGTCCTCTCTCAGTCCTTTCTTACTGCAGAAAAACTCCTGTTTAGGGGGCTTTGTAAGGAATTCAGGCTTGGAACTGTATGTTCTAACTATTTTGTAATAATAACATGGAAGCTACCATGGAGAGAGAAGGAAAAAGCAGAAAGAAAGAAGAAACAAAATGAAGTCTACCCTACCAGCATATTTGGATTCAAGGAAGTGTATAGAACAGAACAGGCTGTGATGTCCCCTTCGGATAATACCTGTATCTCGGTTAGCCTCAGTGAAATAGGTGGGATATTTGCTATTGGGTTTGCAACGAGAGGGGTGAAACTTCCCAATGATGGTTATAGTGATAGGAACTACAAAGAAAAACAAAACATACAGAAAAAGATGATGGCCACTTGCTACAGTACAGTAAAACATAAACTGGTTTTGTAAGTAAGAAATCATATTTGCTGTTGGTTGACCTTAGCTGATCCATGGAAGGTGTCAGCTTCTTGAGGCTGTGGCTGGTTGACCTTCACGGTTGCTCAGACCTCCAGATTGGTTTAGCCTCTTTGGACCTACAGAAGCTAGGCACTTCTACTATTAAAAATGAACTTTTTTCCTACACATCTTCTGAAATCTTGGTCTGTGTTTCCACCTGCAGAATAAGCTTCTAAGACTGGTGGTGAAATGCAGGGAATTGTAACCTGTTGTGGCTCAGTTCAGAAGTGATAAGCTACAATTAAGGTGGGATTTTCGAAACTCCATTGCTTTACAACAACTACTGGAAGATAAAGTCTTGCAGGCACTTGTGAAAGTCGCACCCAAAGAACCTATTTATAGCTAGCTACAGTGCTTACAAAGACTATGTAGTTCACAATGCCTTTCCACTATAAAACCTCTTATCACATCCTTAATATTTTGATTTCACTGAATTTCAGTTGGTTTACCAAGTGTGCATGGAATGCACAGTTGGGCCCTTTTATTACTTAATTTAGGAAGAGCTACTGTAAGCATAATTTGAACCTTTTCTCTTGGGAGAAGTATTGAAACCTCATACATGTTTTAGGATGAGTAAGGATGTGGTGTCGCTCACAGTAGGAGCCTCATTTAGAGCCTATTGATGTCAATGGAAACACTTCCCTTTGCCTCAGTGGGCTGTGGACCAGGAGTATGCAAGAGTAACTGAACTAAGGATTCTGCTGACTGTATCATATAGTATATGCTGTACAGTTTTACAAAAATAAACACATTTACTTAGCCAAAATACTTAATGTTTAATTTAAAAAACATAATATGAAAAGAATGGATTTTGCTTTACTGATGTTTTAAGCTTTAATTTAATGTAGCATAGTGAAAAGGACACCAAATATTCTAGTTTTGTATCATTAGAACCAGATGGTCCATGAAAGACTTTGGCTAAACTGGAGTTGGGAAAGCTTGTAAAGTCTGGCTAGTCTGAAAATGTGCTCAAAATTGCTATATCAGATGATATGCCCAGTTTTATAATGTGAAATTCTTTGGCTGTTTTCCTGACATCCTGGTAAGGTGTTATACAATTTAGGCAATTATAAAAAACTTTTTTGGATGCTACTGTCATTATTGTTCTGCTTTGGAATTGGAAAAACAACAAAATTGCCCTAATGCAGTGAAGTGGAGTGTCCCGGAAAACATCACAGCGAAGAACTAATGAGGAAAAGAATTGTTATTACTTATTATTGACTTATTGTGTTTATATGATGGGTCAAATTTGTTTGTCTCAAAAAATTAAAAAAAACAAACCAAACCCCCAACCCAAAACCTCATGACCTTCATCCTGGAAGAATGATAAATCTTTTCTCTTTACCATAACAGCAGTGCTGTTAATCGAACATCCCTAGCCCGACAGTGGCGAGACAGAATATTAACTGATTAAATCCAGAATGCAATATTAAAGTAATAATGACCATTAAGAATGATACATGCAACTTAACTGTTAAAATTTACTTCAATAGTAAGTCTGCCACTGCAGTCCTGTGGCAGTCCTTCTGCATCCTGGATGATACCTTGCCTGTAGCCAGCCACTACTTATGCTATTTACTTGTGTAGTCTGAAGAGTGGAAGGAGGAGGCGGTTTCAATGAGGTAGACAGGTAGGAGTTGACAGAAATTGCTCAAGAGAAATAGAGGTAACCTGAAATGTATTTCCTATTGCTAAAAGGGAGAAAAACAACTGTCCATAATACTTCAATAGATTTCAGCTATATTTAAGATCAGAGATAACTTATGGCCTTCTTTCCTGACTTACATAACAGACTGCCAATTGCAACCAGTAATTGCAATTGAATTAGAGCATATCAAGTGTCTTTGATTGCTACTCTTAGTGGTCTTGATGACATTATACAGTAGTCTCATACCTTGGGCATTAGGAATGGATTTTCTAAACTTTTTTTTCCTGTGATTTCCTACTAATCCTTCTCAGGTGAGAACTTCTTTCCTCTGCTGTATTAGTGGTTCATTGTTCCTAACTAAGCTGTTTGCATGCAGGAGGCAAGCAGGATCAGATTCTCTGTGCAGGTATTTCTTAATTTCAACATTGAAACATGGTCTTGCTCTAAGTTTTGCAAATATATGTCAAGCTGATTTCAGTGGGGCTACTCACTGAATAAAGGCAGGAATGGAAAGTCCTTCTAGGAAGTTAAACTACCTTTTAAAGAAAACCACATTTAAAAACATGGTAATAAGAGGGCTACAGTAGGCAGCACAAGTGCTTGATTCAGCAGCATTGTGCCTGTGAACAAGCCAAGGTTCAGTTATAACTCGTATATGATGTTTAGTTTCTTTCTAACTGCATATCCAAATCCCTGGTAGCTCTGCTGATTTTTTTTTTTACCCCCCCCCAAGCAGATGTATGTATAGGTATCTGTGTAAACACTTATTTTCATGCATGTGTCTGCTAGGGGTTGTGAATTTATATCGGTGATTTGCACAACAAAGTCAGGTGGGTACACATAGCCCTGCAAATATTGACAAGGTGATATGTCCTTTGGTCTTCTGTAGGTTCACAGGAGGGTGCTGGTTTAGGATTTTCTTTGCTTTTAATCTTTCTGGGCTCAGGACCTTCCTTTCCTTTGAACATTAAGGTCTAGTGAATCGGGCTCCCAAGACTTCGTCCATGACAATTGACAATTTTCATATGTTAAGGAGTTTAAATGAAAAGTTTTACTGCCCCTACATGCTCAACCAGACCCTTCCAGAGTTAAAGATAATGAAAACCATAAAAAAAGATCATTGTAAAGTCATGACTTCCACAGTTCTCTGTACAAAATCATATATTGTTTTGGCTTTGCCGTATTAGGCATTAGAGTTTATTTGGAAGATCCTTGTATATTTTGAAAAAAGAAGCATTTGAAAAACTTAGTCTGTGTTTCAAGTTTGTAAGGGAACTCGAAGCAAGAAAAACTTCATGTGACTTCGGGTTAACATTTCTCAACAGTGTCCATGTCATAAAACCCAAGACATTCATTTGTATAATTTGGCCTTAGGGTACAGGGGGAAGTGGGGGATAGGCAGTGGAAAATATACTGGAGAAGTAGTAGAGATTTGGATCAGAGAGACTATGGCAGAAGCTTGTGAATTTGCTAAAAGCTGTGTGTCTTTTTAAAAAAAAAAAAAGTGGAAAGAATCTTGCCTCGGATAGCTATAAACCATTTCTTAATCTGTGACCTACAAACTGTCCTTTAAGAAAATACCAACTCTTCAAGCCTCAAGTTGTAAAATAACTCTGGAAATCAGAACTCAGACAAAGAGTTAACTTTGGAACTAGCAGTGAGTTTATATTAAAAGACACCTTATCATTGGTCCACGAGCTGAATGCTGTATCCAGAGAAGACCTGCAAAAAGTAAAATGCTTCCTGTTAGAGCTAGCATGTGTCTTCGCATTGTGCCACAAGTACTTGGTGCCATTGGTGTCAGAATAGGGATCTAGTGGTGATCCTGAGAGTTGTACTTTCCTCCTTGGCTTCTGCTCTTGCTGTAGAGAGGAATGAGGTAAATCCCAGTCAAATGATCTCTTCTCCCAGTGTATCAGCTCAGTGCTGCAGGTCTTCATCGTTCCAACGTAAACCCAGCCTTTGGTCAACCCACTCCAAGCTACCTCTGTGAGCCTAAAGTGTGCTCCCCCTGTGCATGCCCTGTGAAGTAGTAGCCCATGCATGCAGAGCGGCTGTTGGAAGTGTCAGTCATTACCTGCTCTGAGGTAGTGCCTTGTACAAGGTAACTCAGATGCTGCAGAATGCCGAACACCCCGAAGTCTTCTTGATAACAACCTCGGGCAAACACAAATGTCCATATACACTATGCTGAGCAGTGTAATTACTTGTATTTCTTTTAATGGAGGTGCCAGAACATGCAGCATGTGGCTGCATAGTCAGAGTACTTCTGCTGTAAATGTAGAAGACATTTCTGAAAATATCTTAAAAGACATCTTGTAAAGTAGGTAGAGATCATTTTCCTTATTCCCCATTCACTTTATAGCTTCCCTATGAAATGTGAAAAGAATTAGAAATGTTGGTCTTGCAAATTTGTCAATTTTAAGAAGAAACAGTTCTTGCAAGAGAAGAGCAAATAACATAATGATTTACTTGTGGCCCCTGTTCTGCAAATTTACATTTTGCCCTTAGGTCAGGAAATACTTAAAAGCTGGTGCTGCACAAACCTGTGCTTTCGTTCTAGAACTAGCAAATAAGACAGATGGTAAATACTGAAACACCACATGAAAGAAGCTGTTCTGAGTGTATAGGTTGGAGCCTAGAAGTAAGGAAAGGGGAGAAGGAAGGACAGACTTTCTTCATAATGTTTGCTTTAAAGTTACCTTGCACATTAACTCACAGTGAGATTCTGTAGCTCTGCATATGAAGAAACAGTTTATCATAATTTCAAATCAAATCAGAGAAATATCGATTAGTCCCCCAAGCTGTTTGAATCCATTCAATACCAAGAGGTAAAAAAGACACCCAAACCCATGGTAGTGTTTTAGATGATTGGCTGACCTAGTTAAAGGCTGGCTGATAGTGCTTGAGACCCCACATGAAGTAGTAAATGCAACATTCCTGTGAATGGGCAGCCATGCGCACACTTACAGCCAAAAGACAAGTGCAATTTATTTGAAAGTTAGAACGCAGCACGGCCATACTAGCCAGGAATTGCCAGGATAATGTGCTGCAGAAATTCTTTCTCTACTTTGTATTGGGTAACAAGGTGATACCATGCGGTGAGTGCTAACTCAGGTGTTGACTCTGCGCCTTGGGGAAGCTGTTGGAGAAAAGCACAAACAGGAGTTTTTGCACTAGTGCATTCATTTGGCATTGGGCGGCTCAGTTCATGTATTCAAGTCATAACTTCTAAGGGCAGAAGGGACCACAGTGAGTGCTCCCTGGCCCTGGTTTAGCACAAAATTTTGAAGAATCATTACTGCTCCTGACATCTGTTATGTGATCTTGTAATAGCTACTATTCCAATGCATATCCACAGACAGGATGGTTTTAACATGCATCAAGTCAGCCAGCCAGCCAGATGTTTTGAGGGATATAATATAATTATTGATAGAAAATCAAAACAAGGCACTGTATAAGGGCAACCACTGTCAGATCATTATGGATGAGACCATCAGTCTTGTTGCTGTAACAAACCCTGTATTCATTATCGTAGCTCAGGGCATTTTTTTCTTTGCCAGAATTGGCTGTTCTCTTAATGAATATTGCAAATCATAACCCAAATTATATGCCTTAAGCTGTCTTAATTTTTGATTTGCAATGGAGAGTTCAGGAGCTTGATTTGTGTCATGGCAAAGCATTCCCTGATGGAGGAAAGGAAGAGAGACATGCCATGAAGGCATTGCAGTATTCTGTGTGAACAAGCAGTAATTCAGACCTCTGGTACAGAGTAATGTCCATGCTGTATTTGGACTTCACCCTGGACTCTCTCTCCTGTGAGCTCCCTCACAGGAGGTAGTGCTGACTTTGACAGTGTTTTGATAAAGACCCAAAGTCTTTCACCAAAGGGCTTTAAGCTTTACTGCTAGTGCTGTATGTCAGCTCTCTTAGAGTCGTAAATGGAAGGTTTGGGGGGAAGAAGTGAAAACGTATTGAAATTTGGCTCCCAAGCTGATAAAAAATTGGACTTTTTTTACTTCCCATCTCATCTCCAGATAATAATGTCTTTTCCCTTTTGAAAGATTGTGGACTAACTTTTGATTAAAAATCAAAGCAAACCAGAAGAAAAATCACAAGAGAACTGTCAAAAACAGATGTCTGTTAAAAGCTACTGAGAAACGTTGGGTTTTTTCAGTGGAGAGATTTCTATTTTTCAATTAAATTATATGTTTTATGCATATTTGACCTTTTTACAAAAAAGCCATGAAGTTTTATTGACTGCCACCAGTTGCAGTGAAAGTAGAGTTCTAACAGAACAATTCCAAAGAGGAACTATTAAAAACAAATTAATTAGCGCAGAGTCCAATTTTTTCTGCACCGTAACGTGCAGTAAACATGTAAGTCCAGTGGCAACTGGGAGTAGTATGCGGACACCTGTTAACATCTGTTTTCTATGTATCATTTACTGTCCAAGCATGACAACCTCATTGTCATATTGACCGTAAACTAAAGTCACTCATGAAATAAGAACAATGAGTCACAGTAATTGCTTGGATCAAGCAAAGGACCAAGAACTCTTGGAGCTGTTCATCTTCAGGGCATGCTTTATAGCCCAGCTTCTTGAAGAGATATCTAGGGAGAATTGGGAAGGGTTGGCCTCTATGAGATGGGGAGATGTTGTGCAATGGGATGTTCTTGCTGGCTGGTTCTTTCATGTGGGTGGGGTTTTGTTCTTATTTTTATTGTTATGGATTGTGAGATGGGGAATTGTTTTTCCATTAGGAAAGGAAAAACAACTGCTTTCAGTGTAGAATGACCTTTTAGATTATGTGCATGAACCACAAACAAAAAGAACACAATTAAATACTCCATGGGCAAGCATAGTGAGCTTGACTCACCACTGTATTACTCCAGTTCTGCACCAGATTGGTTCAGCTGAACAAAGATGGAGCTTTACCACCCATACTATCTGAAGGGAAGAGGTCTCATTCTGCCCCTCACCAAAATCCTCGTTTGCAGAGAATGAGCACTGCTGATTCACTGTGGAGAGAGAATTACTGTCCATGGGAATCCTTTTTATGGCTGTATTGGCTGAATGTCATGAAGAATCAAGATTATGAAGAAAATCTTGCCCCAGAGTACTGAGACGGAGGATGTATGTCACATGGTATGTGTATCATATACAGGACATGATGTGTCCTGATGTGGCATGACATGTTTCATGAAAAATCAGACTAAACAAAAAGATCTGTGGAAGTTGCATTTCCTAGTTCACAATGACCTCCGTAATATCATAGAAGGTGTCAGCACTTTGACTGTTCTACAGAAAATACTTGCATCTATGTCAGTTCTAGGAAATAGGCCTTCTAATGGGTAGTGGCTGACATAACACATATGTCACACTTATCCTTGTTAGGATGTTTTGAGGCTTTCCTTTGAGTAGCTCCCTACCACAGAAATAAATCATCTCCTCATAGAGAGGAGATGAACAACAACATGTGAAAAGAGGATTTATGGCTGTGGCTGATTTTCGAAATGCCTTAGATGCCCTGGACTGTAGTTCGATAGTGCCTCCTAGAGGCACAGACTATAGGTACGAAGGCAGGAAGCTGCAGTATAGCTGATACGTTGAGGCAGTATGCAATGCCAATTGCATATTTACCAGTGTGTTGGCTGATTTCCTCCGCAGCTGTTGTGACTTGTGAATATTTGATTCATTTAATGCAATGGAAATGCTCAGTACTTGGCCTCTGAACCAGTGTGGACCGTCTGTTAATATGAGATAGTGCTTTATGGTTTCTGGCTTGCCTTTATTCTCCCATTGTGGATGCTACAAGAGCTACGCCTTTCAGGTGAAAAAGGAATCCTTGCTTTCCAGGAGGTGGTGAATCTAGGTGAGAATTATGCAATTCTGTGAAGGTGAATCATAGAGGAGAATATTGATTGGCAGACTTGACTACATTGTAAACACTTTTAATCTTCAGTCAAGATAACGGCTTGCAAAACCCAGACTAATTTGTTTCTGATGACTGATTCCAGTAGGCTGTGCTCCTGAAAGCAAAGCAAATTATACACTGACTATGCAAGCCATAGCTATTCTTGCAATCTCTAGATAGATGGTCGTTCCAAACCTTTTCACCTATAATGACAGTGAGTTGACTTTCTGTTGGCTAGTGGGTAGTATAGAAAAGAATGTTGAATACGGATTTAATATAGGATAGAAAAGGATGAATTTGGACATTCACCCTGTCACTTGTTTTAGCACTTGGCATCCAGAGGGTACCTTTCTGGCATTTGCATCATCCAGGCTTTTTTCTGTAACTTGCCTCATTCAAAATGGATGGGACCGATGACCTGCTATAGCCCCAGGAAGTCTACTGTTTTGTACAGACCATTAGACATTTCTGAGATGGGTTAAATCATTTCAGTGTGCTGCAAGGTTTTCAGATACTTTCTGAGAATGACCCCTTTTGGAACAGAAAAGCTTACTTTTGGACACATCCCTTCTGTTTACAGCTGCTTCCATCATTGCTTCCCATCTGTGGACCCGTTGTCCATTTGCAGTAACATAATTTCCCTGTCCCTGTTCAATGGTGAAGGCAGGATAGACTACTAGGGAAGCAAATATTTAATGTGTCTTCCATCAGTCTTTACTGTGACAAGTGGTTTGTTCTTTCTGAACAGAAGCTAGTAATTCTGAATAATGCTAGAGTTAATTTGGCCGCCTTCTAAGTTCATCATGCTCTTCCTGCTCATGCTTCTCTGGTCCTTGCTTCCTGTATGTCTTGGTTCCTTGCTCCTGCTGATGACTCCAGTTCCTGTGGCAGCTCCTGGTTCTTTTCCAGTTGTGTATTAGGGGAAGGTGGTGTTTTCTTGTCTGTCCAGAATCAGAAGAGGCATCTGGACCTTTATCAGGCAATGAAGGAGAAGTGCATAGCAGAAGCAAAGTCAAGGTAACTGGGTAGCTGAGTGTGTAATGGGAATTCTGTCAGTACAGGACCGTCAGAACCTGATCTGTGATGGGTGGTAGCTGTAGTAATAATAAGGATATACTACTAGGTAGAAGATCAGAAAATATGCATTGAAGGGATTTAGCTTGTTGTTGCCTTGCTTGCCATCCTCTTGGATTGGGGTGAGAAGTGCAGTGTGTTTAACACTGCAAGTTGCTATTAAATGATCTTGAGGCATTATAGCTTGGATTGGATAGGCTTTTTTTAAAAAACATTTTAATATAAATAGAGGTTTGACAGGAGTAGAAGCAGACAGACTAGTTAGAAAAAAGTACATGAGCTCATGAACACATTTCTGTGCCAAGATGGTATCTGATGGCAAAGCTTTGATCCTGATGGAGACTTTGTATTTGTCAGGGAACCAGTTCAGTCTAGGTTCATGTGAACGTACAGGGTTGGTTTTTTTTCAGTGAAGTAATCAGTTATCACTGGGGCTGAAGGGAAGACTAGACTGACCTCTGCATTGGCTCAGAAAAAAACATTTCTATTGACCATATCTGCTTAACATCCAGTTCTTTGTGCAGGCAGACGGGGCTGTCTAGAAGATGGGAAACAAAATGGCAAGCAAGGCTGTATATTGGGAAAAAATAGAGCCCAAATACAGATTCTATTTCATATATATGAGCAAAACCCAACCGATATCGGGAATGTGTAGTGCATGAAAGCTGGCTGTGTGTGAAACCACATGGGTTTGTAGCAGAAACAGTTCTACTTCTGAGGATGTCTAAAATCTGGCCTGACTGGGTACAGCCTACCCCCAAGGGGTGTTCCTCAAGCACTTCTAGGTCTTGGGGCAATCTCAGGATTCCCCTGGAGCAGCTTGTTGTCCAATTTCATTTGGGAAAAAACCCCCACAACCAACTAAACAATGAAATGAACTTATTTTTTTAAAACTGAATGTATTGAAGTTTCCTTCTTGCAAGAAACTTTGAGGTGCCATGTTTTGACTCCTGTTTAGAATGAAGACTTCTTTGGAAATGTGGGAATTTCCTCCCCACAGAACAGAACGTCCAAGTTTTTACCAGCTGTTGCAGAACTGTGGCGTGCTCTGGCAATGGAGACTTTAAGCCAGATCAGTACCTCAAAGGCAAGAGAAAGACATCATCAAGTTACTCAAGCAGACCAGCTCACAGCTTCTGTTGTAGGCTTGGTCTTCTTTGACAAATAATTGCATTTTTAAAATTTTGGTTTTTTTTCCTTTCCTAAGGCAAGTTAATGAGAGTACAATCATTATCTTGCCGTGGTATCTCAAGCAGAAACAAGGTGGCTGAAATATCTGCAAGCAGTCAGGTGAAGTCAGAATTATGCCCTAGTATTGTGTTGACCTCCTCTAATTTACTTCTAAGTGTTCAGCAATAGATTAACTAATGCAAGTCATTTATTCTATAGTAGAAGTGTTCTTCTTATTGTCAGTTAAGACAATCTTAAGAACTATGACTTGTGTCACTCCCCTTAAGCTCAGAGAAGGCTTGAGGTAGTGATCTGAATGCTTTTGGCATTCCAAAATCTTATTTTTTTAATCTCTGAAACTGGATTGAGGATGGCATTTGAATGTGATTTTTTTGTATGCTGAAGTGTGTCTGCAGTTGGTACTGGCAGGTATAAGCTAACACCAATAAGACACCTGTAGCAGCAGCTAAAGGACAGGTGGGATATATTCCTTTAGTGAGTCTGTGCTGAAGCACTTTTGCTGTGAGACTGCAGGTGACATACTTACCCTTTTTAGTTCTCCAGTCATAGAATTTGCCATGGTTTCTCCAAACTTCACAGTGCTGATTTTGAAGAACTGTCCATTAAACCATCTGCAGCCAACTGACTGACTCATCTTGTTTTTATTTCAACAATCCTTATGAACAAATTCCATTGTAAATTTTCCATTTATGAAGTGTTGTCATATATAATTTCAGATATTTCCCTCAAAGATAGTGTAATCACTTTCTTCTTTATATGTCTAATTGCAAATTTATTTGTAAAACAATGATGTTACCAGCATCCAGTATCAGTATCAGGCATGCCTCACATTCCACCATTGAGGCTGTTGGCATTTTTAAAAAGCTGCAGAGTTAAGAAAGAATAAAATAGTCTCAAATAAGATACTGCACGTTTAGTTTATTTATGGTTGCTGTCATGCACCTTTAGAAAGAATTATGGCATCTATTCATCTGTCTGTGTGATTAAGTGATGAAGCATGTCTGTGATCTGCTGGTACAGACTTGTTTTTGTTATCAGAATTTATGCAGGTAAAGCTCTGTGTTTCAAAGGTAAAGCTTTGTGTTTATAAGTAATTTTTCTGTGAACTGGTACTTTCCCATAATGAAACAGCTGGCTGAGAGTGCAGTTTTCCCCGAGTTAAACGAGATCATCGGTATCCAGGATGATTTTCCCTGGAAGTTTTTCAGCACTGCAGGGATGGAGAGGTCCCTTGGAAGCACTTCCTGCTGATACATAAGTGAGGCTGCTGAGAGCTCTTTGCCATATGTTTTTGTAACTCCCATAATCTGTAAACCACACTTGTGTGGTCAAAGTATAGCTGACATGGAAAGGAGTGTTTGTGAGCTTGTGACTGGACTAGTTGCAGTTTCACAGAAGAAAACCAGCTTTATCTCTCTAATCCTTCTACTGGCAGGCAGGACATGAAAAATGAAGGTAGGACACTGTACCTATTTATTGCTTAATTTTTTCCAATAAATTCTAACCTTGTGGTTAAAAAACCTAACAAAATCCAGTAATTCTCAAATGTAAACAAGTAGAAAAATAATACTCCAGAGTGCAAGAGCTTATAAGTATCCAAACCCTAAATATGTTAACACAGCTGCATGTCATGTGACCCACCACAGTTCTGACACAAAAATACGTGAAATGTTTGAAAATGTCCAGAATACTGCAAATTTCTGATGATCCCCTAATTGAACAAGAGCAATGCAACTGTTAAAAATCCAAATGGAATGAATGAAGAGTTGTGCTGAAATGATATAAACAGCCCTTTTCCTCAGCTAATATTGAAAAGCTCCAACTAAAGCCCTCCCACAGTAATGCTGTGCAAGCTCGAGATCTTGCAATGTTTGCTGAATGTATTGCTCTGCCTGTGAGTGATCCAGATGCTTTTTAAGGCATTGTCATGATCTGTTTGGGTTTTTGGGGAGGTCAGTGTGCCAGAGTTCAGTGAGAGGCAATGTCTTCAGATGGCACTGAACAAGGTAGCACAGAACAAGAAATATTATGGCTGTGCCAGTGTGGTATTGTAACTAGCATTATTGCTATTGCTGGTTGCCCTAATAGCTTGTCTGTCTTTATCCAGTATATTCTGAATGTAGCTCAATGAGTGAAGCTGTTTGTGACTCCTGGGCAATGGCTGAAGTTCTGCACACTCCTGGTCTTGTACCGGCTGCTGTAACCTACGCCCTCAGCCATAGCTGGGTTCCTGTGGTAGGTAAAGCAGTGCTGAGAATACCAGCTGCACGTGCAACGTTTGGAAATTAAAATTCATCATCAGTCAGGAAGCTAACCAGTAAATCTTGAATGCCTAAAGTGAAGTGAAAAGCACATTAAAAGTCACAAAAACATGGCAGAAAACAACAACAATTCCTTAGAGAAGTATGAGTGGAATTTACTCAGTCATAAATGTTATCTGCATGCCAGGTCTTCTTTCAAAGCCGTAGGTTTTTTCATTTAGTTACTGTTTAGTAATAAACCTAATAAGCTTCTGCAAAAAGCTACTTGCCCCAGAGCAATAGATGCAGGCTTCAACTATAATGATAACTGCAGGAGATTATCAGTTAAGCTTGCACAAAAAAGAGAACAAAGGAAATTAAAGTGTCTTCAGTAACATTTAAAAAATAATTTTAATTCCATGCAATTTGAAAAGCAATGTTTCCATGTATTAGTAATTTCAAACAGAAAATAACACTACTTTCACTTTTTCCCCCTTATTTTTCTTTTTCATCTTCACTACTTGAGTAAAAATGTCATTTCTTGGTTTACTCCAGTTCCCCATTTTTTAAAAGGTATTTTGTGAAGAAAACTTTTCTACTTTGTAAAATTTCAATCTGCTGTACTTCCAACCTGTGATGCTGAAAGTAGGCTGTCACCTCCTAGTCATTTGTTACATTCAAAGAAAGTGATGCCAAAATAAATGGCTGTTAGTGCTGGCTTTTAACTGGTTCTTCTTTTGCTAAAATTTGCAAATATATTAGAATTGTGACCAGAATCTCAATCAACTAAATATTTTTCAATTTTATTTGCCTCAGTCAGGAAGAAGAAAGATAGGAAAAGGCAGACTCAAGTGTTTTGCAGATGATCAATTTTCCTCTATCTCTTCCAGGACTCAGAATATGTAAAGCATATTTGGAATTGAAATTTCAATGAGCTCAGGTATATATCTACATTGTGCATTTTTTCTTAAGTTAGGATCTGTGTCTTTTGGGGCAGGGACTGCTCTGATTCATCCAGTTATTCAGTAAGTGTGAGTGACTAGTATTACCTGAAAATGTTCAATATTGTTTCTATGTCATATTAGAAATCATTGCTTCTGATAAATATATTTACAATATGTTTTCCTACTGCTTTCACTGCCATTATGGCATCTCTATAGATGTATGATGCTTGCCAAACAGAAGGGCCATTCCTTCACAAATCTTCATGAATCCAGTCCTTTGAAACTACATTTTGGCTTGTCCAGCAGCTCCCTTGTGCAAATAGTGTCAAGATGCAGAAAAGGGCATAAATTGTAGAAATGAATGGGAATGGCATGAAGGCTGCTGTATGCCAGGATTTTCTCCAGGACTTTTCTGTAAATTGGGCAGCTGATCTTCTGAGCTGCAGTGCCTTGAAGCTTCAGGTATATAAGCATTTTCAAATATGTATACTACCATGAGTATATGTTTGATCGACTCTGCTCATAGTATCTAATAATTTTTATCTAGAAGAGCTTGGTATTACATTTACCAGACTTTTTGCTTTGCTAGACAGGGTATTCCTGTTTGAAGAACTGTTCTGTCTCAAAAGTATGTGTACATCTTCTAGGACAATAAGAGAAAAATTTTTAGTGTCAAAGAAAGGTCACTTCTGGCATTAGGCAAATTATTTGGGGTGATTTGATCCTTATCTACCAGAAAATGTAACTTGAGAAGAATACTGGTGGTGATGGGAAGAAGGCAGACCTCACCAGGGGTGTGTTTCTCTTCTGCCTCCTCTCTTGGTGGTTAAGCTGTTCATCTGCAATGGTGGATGCCGCAATTTAATTCTGTCCTCTGCTCTGGTGGTTTAGATCCTGCTCTACTGTCTCTTAGGACAGGACGTGACCAATTAGCAGCAGTGAGGTCTACCGCAATGTGTTCTCAGTTGTTCCTCTTTACACTTTTTTGCTTCAGAGGAGCAGTCTGTGGGGCTGATGCCCTCTCTGCTAGGGCAGTGTGCTAATCACCTGGCTTTAAAGATGTTCTCAGTCTTGATGGTGGCCACTTAAGCACTGCATGAAAAGTGAACCACTTCCAACGCAAGGGGTGAGAACCTAATGCACAATCCTCCAATACCTAGTCACACAAGCAAAGTCAGATCGGATTTCAAACCCATGCTCTGTCTGATCAAGATAGGAGTTTGAATTTGGGTCCCTAACTCCTCATATGAGTATCCTAGCACTTACTCTTTAGATCATTCCAAAATGGAACCGTTCCAATAAGCCACTTCATACAAACTACTTCAATAATAGTTGAGAGTCAATGAGCAGTAGAGTGAGAATGACTCTCCAACCTGATATTAATGGTACTCACTTTGGAAACTGGGGCAAACCCTGTTATAGTCAACACAATGGGAAAGAAACTTTCGCAGTATAGCAAAGGAGTGAATTGTATATAAAAATTCAGAGAGAACAATCCTTCTGCAACAATTTTGTAAATGTCTTGCATTTCCTTGCCTTTTATGTTTGCATTTGCCAAATGTTTGCATTTTCCAAAAATGTTTCCTCTTGAGACATATGGAACATTTCATGTTAAATGAAGTACAGTGGGCTGGGTGGGGATGGTAGTGGTTTTGGTGTGGAAACCTGGAAAAATTGTGAATTCGGTTCAGTTTGAACAAACATTCTTTTTCAACTGTTTGGTTTGGCAGCTGAACTGAAAACCAGTTATTTGCACAGCCTTAAGCCCTCCTTTGCAGTTGGACCCCTGTGTTTTACTAGGAAAATTGTAGCTTAGTCCCTGGAGCTCTTCATCCATGGCACAGAGTCGTGAAATGGAAATCCCACTAAAATTTAGGGTTGTCTGAAGTTTTTGGAAATGGGGGAGCTCTAAGATGGGATTAAATGATGGCATCCACAGTATGTGTACTACTGGACTCTCCAAAGACACATTGTTGTTTTCACAGATTCCCTCTGTCATTTGCTTGTCAAAAAGATACCTCTGATGCACATCCTTATGGGAAATATTAGAAAGAGGAGAGCTCTTGACTTGTGTGCATTATTAGCTGGGAACAGACATGCCTTTTTCTAACTTTTTCATTCCATGATGTAATGAGAACATTTTAAACCAGGACAAGCAAATTGCAAGTGCCAAGCTTTTTCCTAGATGCTGCTTATGATCAAACACACCCATCCATGCTTTTAAATACCTCATAATTAAACATGCAAAAATGGAGACTTAATTTGAACATGTAAATTAATCACATGTTGTAACAATTGAAATTCATAACTGAACATCCATTAGCAGACAACGCTGTTCCTCATTCTTTTGTTTGCATGTTTATAGTAATCACGCAATAGGATTTATGGTGCATGTCACCCTTTGAAAATTAATTCTGCATCAACTTAGAAGATGTGTTCCCATTTCTATTGTATAGCTTTGCTCTATAAATGCAAATAATTGCAAATTATGCCCCAGATGTCTAAAGAGCAGCAGGAGTGACCATTATTTGATGTATGATGCACATCATGTCATTTCTGTGTCACTCCTCTAGGGGTTAAATGAGTTTCATGTTTTGGACATCTTAGGAAAATAATAAACAATGTAGTTCATCCAAAAAACATCTGCTCTTTTTTTTTTGTTAAATAGAAGACAAAGGTATTTAAAATGTGTTTTCAATCGCCTGCTAAGAAAATAAGTTTACATAAAAGAAACCTTTTTTTCATCTTGAAAAATTGTGAATTTACCTTCTGCAGCAATTTAGAAAAAGCCAAAATTTATCCACATTGTGTATTTAGCAAGTAAGAACTCAATTGCTGTGGTGGGCTACATTAAATATAGATGGATGAGAATGAGGTCAGTGGAGTGAACTGCAAGCTCTACCCCTCAGCGCTAATGTGCATGCACATTACCTTAAAGATGTTTACCCAATGGATGTCTGTATTTGCCTGTGTATTTCAATGCATGTGCATGATAGGCCATGAAACTTTCCCTAACAAGCATTTGTGAAAGAAACATCCCTTTCAGATTTGCATTTCCATTGAATGCCAGCAGCACTTCTATTGATAGTAGAGTTTACTTGACTCTGCTGGGGTCAGAATTCACTGTAGGGCTTGGGCTTTTCATCATGTAATGCAGAGCCTGGTCAGTAAAGCCTCTTCATTAACTTGGATCAGGCCTTGGAATTCCTCTTCATCAGCTAGTGCTTACTCAGTTGAAAATATTGCCTTGAGCTTTCTCACCCATGCCAGAGAAGTTCTTCACAACTGAACCTCTTCCCCGGTTTTATTATATAAATCCAGCTTGATCCTCAGCGTCCTGCTTCTTAATGTGCTACACAGCTGTCTCGTGCTCTTGGCTTCATGCCATCTTCATGTTACACCTCCCAGTAGGTCAGCCGCTTTCGCTCTGTCATTTTGTTAATCCCTTTTAAATAACCACTTTTTTATAGTGCTACTTACAGGAAATACCTCTCCAGTAATGCCTCTGAATCACTTACAGCTTAAAATGTTGCCATATGCATCGTAAACTTAAAGAATCCTATCTTGCCCTATGCTGTATAGTAGCATCATGTCTTTAGACACTGCAGTGAATTGTGATGAAAGTAAGGAGGAATTTTTTAAAGAAAAGCCTCTCACCTTCTTGCACACAAAGTACTTAACTCTGATGGGAAGGACTTGGACATACATCAGAACTTGGACTGATTGGTTACCAACCTGGAGCCTAGATAATGAGGGGGAGCTACACTGGGACAAAGTGTACTAAGTGTGAAGATAGGAAAGTATTTATAAAAATGCAGCAAAATAGCTTTGTGATAATTAGTGGAAAGGAGGTCACAGCCTGTCTTTCTGTCCTACACAAGCCTCTTATTTATTATTGTGGCATGACAGCATATGGCTCTGAGTTTTTAGTGGACTAGTACCATTTCTCAGTTGTTTTTGCTTTCTCTTTTCTCACAGTAAGATGCGACTTAAATTCCTAAACTCAAAACCCCCAAAAATTCAACCCACAAGCCCCAGTGGTATTTGAAGTTTATGTATTCTTTAACCAAAGGCCTTTACATAACCAGATACTGGTACATTCTTTAGTGAAATTCTTGAAGCTTTGGGCTTAACCGCTACTTCTTGCAGTGATGTGCTTGAAAAAATGTCAACTATGTAGCTGTATTGGAAGGCTGTGCAGTTGAGGTATGTCCTTTCTCTCGAAGTGACAGACTGGTGTCAAGGTCTAGATTGAGGCAGGGTCCTGGCTCCAGCTTGAACAGTCCCATGGTGACATCAGAATTTTGGCATCTATATCTAAACATTTTTTGTTATTGTCATTATTGCAGAGAAAAGCTGAAGATTTGGCATGAGTGAATCCACTACAGAGATATCTGCTGCAGTAACAGAGAACTATAAAGCTTTGTGAGTTGGGAATTGCCTCATTCATTTTTCATAGGTTATTAATTCTGAAACCTTTGTGCTGCCTGCAGCAGTGGACTTGGGTGTGTACGGGAGAAGTTCTCCAAATTGTAGGCAAAGACACTTGATTTCTGAGAGGACAAAAAGGAACAATACAGCAAAATCCTTGTTGGAAGGAGAGATATAAAAGTGCTTAAAGAGGCTTGGGAGAGAAAGAAACACACAAAGGGTTTACAAGGCTGGAGTTAAACAAAACTAAGTAGGATTTAGAAATGTACTTAGAAAAAATAATCCTGAAAAGGAAGAGAACAACCTCCCTTTCCACCCAAAATCAAAAAGGAACACTATTAAAATGTTCTTAAAGTATTTAGTTTCTTTTAATAACACTCATGATACATTGGGCAGTCCAACATGATTCTGTGTGTATTGGCAACGCATAGTAGCCTTTTGGATACTTAATCTTCATCTAAGTGTGTTTCAGATCTATGTGTGATAAACCTCATTTGCTCAATAGGGGAGGCTGATCTACTCTATAACACAGCGGTTGTATTTCAGGTAATAAACCAAAATGATATAAAGGTGTCAGGCTTCTTTGCTGTTAGTTGACTTGTTGCATTTTTCTCTGAAGTGTGATGTTAATGAGAAATCTCATTGTCAGGACCCTTTTACTGAAATATTTCTAAAACTTTGTGATTTCTTTTCTTCTAAATCCTCTATATAATCTGCATTGCAATTCAGTTTACTGTAGAAAACTACTGGGAGCACCGAGAAATAAAATCCAAGATAGGTCCTTTCTTTCCCATATCTTTGACAATGTTCTTGTTCAGGTATCCTGAATGGGAACATCATCAAGAAGCACAGGGCTCAATAGCCGGAGTCTAGAGCAAACTAATCTGGCACTGTTATTCTGGGCAGGGGATCCTTTGTGGCCTTAGGCAGACAGAGCACATGATCTTTCAATCTCAGTTTCCCTTTTTGTAATATAGAGTGATGAGAATAATTTCATTCCTATCTGACTCAATATTTTTATTTGCTATAGACAGGTGAAATGGTATGGAAATAGCCTTAATGAGGATTGTTCAAAATCAGAGCATATCCATCATTCATAATTTAATTGTTTCAATTTTATTTTTTTTTTAATGAAGGAACTCAGTTTATAATTGAAGAGACCAAAACATTTAAAGGTTGGATTCGTATTCTGGAGAGTATTCTGAATTTCAAGAAAACTACCCCCCCACTGTTTCATTATGAGAAATATTCTAAAGGCTTTCCAAAAGTTTTGTCTTTATGCAGAACCACAGTCTGTTTATTTCTTCATGCCAGAGATGAGGTTTGGCACACGATTGTCCCATACCCTTGCCAAAAGCTCTCCTAAGAGCACACTCAGTTAGTTTATATTACTACTTTTGAAAAAGGAAACATTAAAGAAACCATATTTTTAATACAGTATAAAGGTCCTCTGAAGGCTGAAAATGCCTCCCTCTGGCCCCACCTCACTGCAAAGGGCTAGGGGAAGTGAGGGGGAAAGGAGTCCTACAGTCAAAAGAGCTGCCTCTGTGTGAGGCCTGGGAGCTAGGACAGCTTCGCTCTAACCCTCATTTCCCTGCAGGCTCTGTTTTCAAAAATTTTCAAAAAAAGTCTGGTTGCCCAAGTCGAGACAACCATGGCTTCATTTTCAGCAAGTCTGGGCACTCTTAACACCTGTTGATTTTGCTGTGACTGTTCAAGGGAAGAAGGACCTAGGATGCCTCCTGCCAGTCTCCCAAACTACTGCAAGTGCACAGAGTACGCAGTGCTCTGGTCTGTCCCTCTCCCTCTGTGACCCTATGAGAACTAGTGCATTGCCTCTGCAGCTGCTATGAAAGGCCAGAAGGCCAGAGAAAGGCCATGGTTCTTGTATGTCCATCTTGCATTTTGTTTGCTCTTAAAGTATTATAACCTCTAGCTGGTGTCTGGAACCCCGGGCCCTTCCCTGATACCTAGAATGACACACCAGGCCTATTCTCTAACTTTTGACTTAATATGGCATTGCCTTACATATCGGGGAAAGAGAGACTTGAGGGATCTGCCTAACTATGCTGCAGAGAGACTGCTGTTGACTAAACTGTTTCATTTAAATGCAGAGGCTTAATTATTTTACACTTCTATGAAGTCTTCAAGTCTGAGATAATACATAATTAAAACATAGGAGGCTATTGTCATAGAAATGCCTGATTATGCACAGAGAGAGCATTTCAGGTGATTGTAAAAAGATTTGTGTATTGTAAAAGAAAAATGTGTGTATGTGTGTCTATGTATCCATCCACCCACCCATCAGAATTCAGATTGTACTTTTAGAAACTGAACCCAGATATTAAAGCTGTCATCCAGCTGAATATCTCCCTCCTCCTTGGGACTTGTCCATTCAGCCCATTCATTGTCTACAGGCTGCATGGGCCAGACATAGTCAGCTATCAGAGAGAACTCAGCTAAAGCATGGAAGACACTTTTTTCCATTTGAATTCCCCACACTAAAATGGCAGCCAAAATTTCTGCATTTAATTTTCAAATATGCTTTTCCTTTTCTTTTTTTTTTTTTTATTTTTTTAAAATGAAACTGCCACATCCAGAATTTCTTGTTCAACCACAACGCCTTTTCCTCCTAGGGATCAGTCCAAAGAATTTTCATTAGGTGGCTGAATACCTAAACGTTAGGGATGCATATGCAAAATCTGCAAATTAAATTTGAGTCCCCAGTCTTGCATGGGTGGTGTTGTGGTTTAACCCCAGCCATCAAGTAATGGAGAGGAGAATCGGAAAAAAAAGTAAAACTTGTGGGTTGAGATAAGAACTGGCCATATGGGCCTGTTAAAAGGTGAGCAAGTCCTGCTGATCACTCCTTAGCCGATCACCCAAAACCAGGACAGATGAGATCCTTTTTTCTGTAAGCATATCTGTCTTTGAGATCTGTCAGAGTTGCAGCAATATGGATCAAGCTCCAGGGTCAGGGACTTTAAGACTTTTCAGTGAAAGTTATAACTTGAGTTACAAAGCATTTCTACTGTGATACAAAAATGAAACCATGCTGAAAATTCTCAAAGTACTCAAAGAGGGAGTTATTTTATAATCTGCAATGATTCTCAATACTGGTGGAGAGAATAAATGTGGAAAGCTTCAGCGGGTAGATCCCTCTGTCATAGCTTCACACTGATACTCAGATGGCAGTCCTTGAATAAATTCATCATTTTTTCTGCTGTAAATAGATATTTTGTTTAGTTAACCTGCTGGAGGATTTAAAAGGAAATCAACATGTTCTGTAGACTCGAAGAGTGAGTACTGTTTATTTGTACATTCTGACCTCCTGCATGTTACAGGCCAACAAATACTGCTCCGTCACATCTGCATTGAGCCCAATTCCTTCAATATTTGATTAAAGCGTTACCTGTAAATGTAAACTTGCAAGCACAATTTCTTTTCTACTGTTGTTCATTTTGGAAAACTGTGATTCCCTGAGCTTGGAATTAATAAAGTCTCATTTCCTATGGCACTGGATTCCCTGGTTTTCTAACAAGGCACAAGCTCCAATTGGGGCTTTTCCAGTGGCTAGGAAATTCCTGACAGCTCAATAGTAGTGGACTCTCTGAATCCTGGTAGGTTATGTTCACAGTGAAGCCTTTCATTTACTGGGAGCGCTATTAAGGCCATCCTGTTCACCCATCCAACTATTTTCCTGCATTGTGTTAGGAATTTAATTGTTTTTGAGGTGTCTGCTTTTATCAGCATTGTGTTAGGAATTTAGCTATGTTTGAGGTATCTGCTTTTATCAGATATGGCTGGAATTGGTGACTGTGTCCAAAATATTATTGAAGGGGTAATATGCATGTGACCACTTACGCAGGCGAAGCTTGACTATGTAAGATTTGTTTCCCTAGGAAATCTGGCACCTATACTGCCAGAGATATATGAACCCCTGTGGATTTTTACTGTTCATTAGAGAGGAGAGATAAAAGAGTTTCATCAGATGTAAAACAGCATTCCCAGAGGATATCAGCAATGACCAATGGACTAATTTCTTTCTGACATTCTGCCTGTTTCTGGGGTTGCTTTACATCATGGTGGGTCTTTAAAAAATATGTTTAAAATACACTGCCCTGCTAGACTGGAAATGAGAGTCAGTAAATAGTTTAATTTTTGTCATATTTTCAAAGTACTTTGTCATGTCAACAGCCAATAGGCAGGATGCAAGTGAAATGCTGAGGATCTGTTTGCCTTCACTTCTGTTTGTATTTACTATATCTGAAGATGCTCCTACATTTTCTTACAATAATACTTTTCATTTAGAAATTTGGACCTCCTCTGATGTGAGCTCCGAACATTTCCATTTCTAAGTGCAAAAAGTTGATCCCTATGTAATTATAAAGTGGTGCCAGGTTCTAACCACACTACCTTACCTACCCTAGTCCTTTGGAAATGTATTACTTGCAACTACTTTATATACCAGACATGTTTGTTTAATAAAAATGTTGTTATGATAACTATAAACAACATATTTTTTATATGACTAATGTTTTCATGAAGTTGCTTTCATTTTCACAGGTCACTGCTTCCTTTTCCAGCCTCACAAACAGTTTTCTCAATCATCTTGGGCACTGAGTTGGTGCCTCAGCACTTGGATCTGTGTCCTATGATTTGATCTTCTTTTCAGAGTGTTCTCTCATTTGTCCCTGTCCATGTGCTGTTTTTCTGACAGTTTTTTTAATTCTTGTGCCACTTTATGACAGTTTTTCTCCATGATATGCTGTTAAAAGAGCCGAGATATCCGGAAAAAAATTAGACTTACCATGAAGAAAAAGAAGCAGCTGACCAATAAGCTACCTAGAAAGTAAGCAATTTTTCTTTTTCTAAGTTCTTATGTGTGTGTGTGTGTTGCTATCTTAAAATCTACAGTCATGACTTTATCTACAACATAAGGCATATTTTGTAAATGAGCTTAAACACTCTATCAAATTGTAATTATTCATGAATAGTCTCTCCTTATTGTTAATGATATGCATCACACTAACAGAGTTTGATATACTGATTATAAGAATAAAGTTCATCTGAGGTAGCAGAGTTTATTCCTTTCTCAGGCATCCAGCCTGGATCTCAGCTGCAAAGTAAGTACCTCTCCACATCTCATTACCAAAATAGCAACCTTCTTAATCCTTTGCTGTAAAGAACAAAGGTTTGATTCAGTCTCTGGAGCAGAAGTAGGATCTTACTAATGCACTGGCAACTACAGTGTTGTTATTTTTGTTAGAAAAGGGAGAAACAGGAATTTGCTGATATATGTTAGATTAAGGGCTGTTATTGTTTTGAGATTAATCGGATTGTTAGTTGGGCCTTTCCAATGGCAGTTGAAAATCGACAAAATATCTTGTAATTTAATATTTTGGATGAGTTCAGGAGCTACTTCCTGGAAATTCACTTCTATTCTTTGGCTCTGTTCTGAAAGAATCACTCAGGGTATCAGTTAAATGGTGTATTGCTTACTGTGCAAGTGGTAGAACTAGAAGGAAAGTTCTGTCGCTCTTGCCTGGAGTGCTGGTCTTCCTGGGCTCAATCTACTTGCCATCCAGTGGATCAGAGCTGAGACCCAAGGCACCAGTGAGGTACCAGCTCAGAAGAGGTCTGTGCATTAGCCAAGTGTCCAGGCTTGAACATGTTACAACTGACGTATGAATTCACATTTTGAAGTGTTAGAGCTCTGATGATGTTTTATGGAGTCTTTTCTTTCTTTTGAAAGATTTGCTGTCATGTAGTGTTGGGCTGCAGTGGACTGTGGAATTTGGGATCCCTGTGGAGTAGGCTCTCTAAGCCTCTGGCAGCTCGTCAGGATAAAGTTGAAATTAGGATTGCAGAGAAGAGCCAGAGGAATTCCACTTGGTGAATTAAATGTTATTGAGCTTGAGGACCTGGAAAAGGGCGAGGGAAGGATCTGGGTGAGCTCCCAAATTGGTATGAATGACTGGCATAGAAGGTACTGCTTAGAGCAAAAATAAATGCAGTGTAACTGATCCGTTGAGACCAGCAAACTGTTTCTGGAAATGACTGGTGCTTGATAATTCTTAGCGATAGGCAAATGCCATACTCCAAAATACGTGTGGTCCATTGTGCAATTCTGTGTGGGTGTGGATCTTTGCAGGTTATTGGCCTATGCCCTCTGGCACAAAATGTGTTTGCATAAGTCTTAGCATGTAGAACTTTGGGTGTTTATCTTCATGTGTATGTGAAAGGTTCAGGGTTAAGTGAGGGAGAACTATCCCAGAAACTGAGGTCAGCAGAAGCATTCTGGATAACTGTTCCCAGGCCTGAGTACTGTCACAGAAAATGAAGACCAGTAAGATGGCATTTGCAGTGAACCTCAATTCTCTGCTTCTGTTCCTCATGGTTAGGACAAACCCTGTATTTGGCCTCCAGGAGATATGACAAAGATATGTCTATTGATGGAGTACGTAGACTGAGACTTGTGGCTTGAGTGTGTGGACTTTTATTTGTGAGTTGGAAGAGATTTCTGAGCATAGTCTAAGGCAATTATGTTGTATTAATTGCTATTTTATCCTGATTGTGTGTGTCCCCAGCAGGCTTTAAGTATGAAGTTTTGATAAAACAGGAATGTTTCAAGTGCCAGTAGAATATTTGGGCCCAAGCCTGTTCTCTCTTATACCACTGTAAAACTGGGATAATTGTATAGACTTCAGAGTGACAGTGGTAGAGCTAGAGTAGGACTGGACCTGAGAGAGGAAGCCGTAAGTGTGCGTGTGTGTGCTTTGGGCAGTGAAACAGCTGACTGAAGAAACAGCTCATGTACTGCTCCCATTTCCCCTTGATGGTTTCCAGCTGTCTTATCCCTGGCATATGAAACAACATTAATTAGTTTCAGCTTGTGAAAATAAGTGAGAGGCAGCGTGTGTTACCCACCTTATAGTGCTGTACATAAACAATGTGCTACATACAACAAACTGTGATCACAGATGCTGAGTGACATTGTAGTTATTAAGCCAGGAGCTCAGTAAAGAGAAAGTTCCTTTGGCAAAGTAGTCATAGGCTAGATGGTTTCTCAGACTGTGCAATACAGGAAGACATGCTCACACGCAGATGCAGGAGATCAGTGTGTGTTGCACCTGGACCAGAAATGAGAGTGTCACAGACTTCATGCTTTGATCGTCACAGGTCTTTTAGTATTGACTGAGGCAGGAGAAAGGAAAGACCTAAATAGGACAGTAAAGGAAGAAGGCAGCATTGCTATTTTCCCCAACCAGTAAGCACATATTTGCAGGATATTAACGGTTTTGGGTGTTTTGTTTTTACATTTCTTGAACATTTTTTGGTTAGGGATCCTAGATGGCTTCCTCAGAGAATAGGAAGAATAAGTAGACATAAAACGTATTTGAAGAGTTTGCACACCTAGATTTTCCCACGTCTTAGTATATTGTCACCAAGTGAGACTGAATGAGTGATATTTTTCTGCTGCTGAAGCAAGACCTGATACTACCTTGCTGCCCAGGTTGGTAGAAAAGTATTATGAGAAACTGACTGAAATCAAGAGATGCAGAAGAAAACACATTAAAGAAGGCATGGAAATCACCATGCCTTAACACCATTGCTGGTCCCAAAGGCTAGAAAGATTTTACTGAATTGGATGGGCTGCTACAGGCTCTGTCTAAAGCAAATTGGAAATTACAAACTCAAATTTAAGTGAATATTAAAGACTTAGTGGACAAGGTTACACAGAAGTTGGAATATGTGTGGAGGCTGCAGTCATGATGGAAGAGTTTCTGTGCAAAAGAGAAGAAGGTGTTGACAGGTTGGTGTTGCCCAACTAGAAGTGTTGTATAAGCCTGGAGACATTATCCCTATGATCTAAAAATATGAATAATAAATGAACTACAGACACTAGTGTGGACAATAATGAATCTGGACAAATATACTACTGAAAAACCAATGTTTGATTACTAAGATTATTTGGAAAATGAATGCCTATTGGTGTCATCAAACAACAAAATGAAATGAATTGTGGTTTAAATGTCAAATAGGTTGTTTTCGGTTTAGATCATAGAATGTAACTGTGATGAAGTTCTGTTACAACAGGGGGAACTTTATTCCTGGATGTGTGTGGACAGTGGAGGAGAAAACAGAGAAGAAAGCAGAAAACCTGTTGGAAGGGTAGGGGGAACTCTTGGCTTGTATGAATTTTCTCTGTCTTACACTTAACTCCTGATGCAAGCTGAGATCAGAAGTGCTGCAGATCTTCAAGCGGGTAGTTTCCACTTAATTTAGTGCATTAACCTAGCTATCCACTAGTGGAGATGGCAGACAAACTTCCTATTAGGTGTTTTGCTATAAAAATCATGGGGTGGAAAGTAGACCAAGATCTAGAAAAGTAACTAAGAGACATGGTGGACCTCTACAGGAGGCTGGGGCTGGAGGTGAAAGTGATCAAGATTCTGCAGCAAACCAGTTTTTTGTTCTCTTGTGCTTTTTACGCTAGAAAGATAGACCAATAGGATTTGTGTGCTGTGGTGGGTTGACCCTGGCTGGAGGCCAGGTACTCACCAAAGCTGCTCTATCACTCCCCCCCTCAGCTGGACAGGGGAGAGAAAATAAATATAACAAAGGGCTCGTGGGTTGAGATAAGGACAGGGAGAGATCACTCAACCAATTATCATCACTGGCAAACCAGACTCAACTTAGGGAAAATTAATTTAATTTATTGCCAATCAAACCAGAGTAGGACAATGAGAAATAACACCAAATCTTAAAACACCTTCCCCCACCTCTCCCTTCTTCCTGGGCACAGCTTCACTCCCAGATTCTCTACCTATCCCCTCCAGCAGTGCAGGGAGACGGGAATGGGGGTTGGGGTCAGTTCACCACATGTTATCTCTGCCGCTTCTTCCTCCTCAAGGGCAGGACTCCTCACACTCTTCCCCTGCTCCAGCGTGGGGTCCCTCCCACAGGAGACAGTCCTTCACGAACTTCTCCAGCACGGGTCCCTTCCATGGGCTGCAGTCCTTCAGGCACAGACTGCTCCAACATGGGTCCCCCGTGGGGTCACAAGTCCTGCCAGAAAACCTGCTCCAGCGTGGGCTCCTCTCTCCACGCGGCCACAGGTCCTGCCAGGAGCCTGCTCCAGCACGGGCTTCCCACGGGGTCACAGCCTCCTTCGGGCATCCACCTGCTCTGGCGTGGGGTTCTCCCTGGGCTGCAGGTGGATATCTGCTCCACTGTGGACCTCCACGGGCTGCAGGGGGACAGCCTGCCTCACCATGGTCTTCCCCACGGGCTGCAGGGGAATCTCTGCTCCAGCGCCTGGAGCACCTCCTCCCCCTCCTTCTTCACTGACCTGGGGGTCCACAGGGTTGTTTCTCTCACATGTTCTCACTCCTCTCTCCACCTGCAGTTTCTGTGCCTGCCACAACTTTTTTTCCCTTCTTAAATCTGTTATCCCAGAGGTGCTACCACTGTCACTGATGGGCTCGGCTTTGGCCAGTGGTGGGTCTGTCTTGGAACCGGCTGGCATTGGCTCTGTCGGACATCGGGGAAGCTTCTAGCAGCTTCTGACAGAAGCCATCCCTGTAGCCCCCCTGCTACTAAAACCTTGCCACACAAACCCAATACATGTGCACTGTAGAAAGTTTAATTCTATCAAAGCATTTGATGTTTCTCTCATGTCTAAGACTGATGCAGCTGTAGGAAATCTCATCTGTTGGCTGATTGGCATGACCTTAACCAGAGGGCTTTCAGACTGCAACGCTGAATTTAAATCTATCTGTCTCATCCGCTCAGTAATACTTTGTGAGGTGCTGGTTTTCCCTAGGGACCTGTCACCTCACAGAATCTGGGAAATTAAATTAGTGAAAGGAGTTTGGTAGAGCATATGTTGGTTTCTTATTTTCATGAGGAGGTGAATCCTGAAGGAACACGTGCCTCTAAGCAGGAGAGTGCTCAGCCTTCTTAGTGGAGCAGGAGTCAGTGTGAAGTTGGGAAAGTGTCAGTGAGGAAGAGTTTTGGTACACAAAGTAAGGAATAATCCTATCACAAAGGAAACCACCATCTGCGACAGGCTCTTCAAACTAGTGAGGAAGGCCAGCCTTTACTGGACTGTGGAATATTACACAAGATTCATCATGCATTTCTACTCCTAACTGCTTGAGTCACTGAAGGTATGTCTACTCAGGGTTTGGCAGGCAGATATGAACTCACTCTGTCCATGCTCCAGGCTGGCTGGGTGAAAGCTGGCTCTGAATGGGAAGCTATGTAGCCATCATTAGCATGTGGCTGAGCCTGAACTAATAAGTCCTGCTGGGAAGCAGAATATATTAGCTTGGGATCAGCATAACAGGGCTGCAGTTACATGACTTTAGGATTAGAGGTAGCTTCTATCTGGGCATCTTGGAGCACTTGCAGAGGGAATTGCATCTGTTTGCAAATCTGCCATGGAAGCATACCCTGAATATGTTAGAAGGGTTAGCCAGACATGGTGATCTGGAAAAATGGTGCCCTAAAGGCTGTCCATTCTTTTTAAAAAAACCTTGAGTAAAAATGCAGTGCCAAACTCCAGCTTTAACCAACAATTTGCTTTCAGATGCTTTCCATCAGGTCTGAGGCTTGATGTATGCCAATGTTAGAGGGAAAGACCTAAAACTGTATGTTTGAAGGGAAACCCAACTGGTCAGTGGGAAGGACTGTGCAGCCATGACAAATGAGCACCTTGCAGTAATATCTGCCTGAATTAAATGTCACTCCCTATACAGTCCATTACACAAACCACTTGCTCCCTTGTTTACAATGAATGGAAAGTGCTAATGATAGCTTATTTATCTGGAGTCCCAGACTCCTAGGTCACTTAGGTACTTTTGAAGATGTTCTCTTTCAAATTACTTTCTGTAATTCATTTCCATGCTTCTGATTTTCAGAAGAAAACCTGTTTCTAAATAAAATTCATGGACATTTAAACAATTATTTTGTCCTTAGCCTCAGGAGTCCATTAGTTGCTATGTTCTTGAAGCAAATTAAAACAGTGCATTCTGTAGGATATAAAACTATTCCTAATTGTGGCAGTGGATCACTGCAGTCATTAGATTAATACCAACTATTATCATCCAGGATGCTCATCTGGTTTTACTGAACTTTGTTAATGAAATGGAAATGTATGATTAAAGTCATCCTGTCTGTCCCTCTAAAGCTGTGCCTGTGAATGACTCACTGTTTTACAAATGGGTGTTGCCAGACACTGATATTGAATACGGCTCCAGCCGTCAGAGCTCTGGGTCCAGCACTGCATTTTTGGAGTCCAGGCTGGAACACTGAAATTCCCATTGAAATCTGTGGGAATTCTGCATGGCCAAAGCCCAGCTACCTTCATGGCTGGCTGTGGCAGCTCGGAGAGCGATGTAGCTCTATGCAGTAGGCACATAATAGCTTGGGGACTCAATATGAATTTCATGCATCTCTTTACTTAGTCACTTGAAACCCAAGATGGAATTGAGGATACCACATTCCACTTAAGCTGTGTTTGTTTGAGGTCAGTTGAGTGCCCTCTGCTGTCTCTGGACGTGACACTTTCTGCACCACTGGCAAAGTTGCAGCTGTGGTTTCTGTGCTCACTGGGCACAAGAACTATTTGCACAGAGCAAGCCCCAGTGTGTTGGTCGGCTTGCCTGCCCTGCCTGCTGCAGTGGCCCTGGCTGGCCGCACGAAGGGCGGAATGTGCTTTAACCTTTTGGCAGATATATAGTTGTTTGCATGCCCCAAAGTAAATAGCTCCCAAAGATCTTTGGGTGGAGCTGCTCACAGAAAGCCGTGTCTTATGGGCAAGGTTGACCCAATAGTTAATTTAGCTTGTTTGCTTCACATACGAGATAGAGTTTGAATAGTCCTGGCCTTCGGGAATTTCACATCTGGATTCAAACTCTTTATGGCTACTGTCCCCTAATCTGTGCCATGGGCTGTTCCCAAGTCCTAGTTCTGTACTTTTCCAAGCTTTGTGTTTCATGTTGTCCCCTCAGGGGCTTTTGTAAAAGTGGGAGGGCCAGATTGGTAGTTGTAAGAAAGAGAAGTATCATCACTGACGTCAATGCAGCTCTGCCACTTCACATTTGCAAGGGATCAGGCCCGTCTACCAGTGTCACAGTCTGCTGGGGAGGAGGGGAGGCAGCCTGAGAAGTGTTGGGTTTGCACTTCGCCAAGTGACAGAGAGTCTGAGCGCAGTAGCCAGACACGTTATAAAACAGGCTGTTGGAGAGACAGCTCTGTGTGGAGGCTTGAGCCTTGATTTACTCCTGGTCATTGTCCTGATATTCCATGGCTTTAAGACAATTTAAAAAAAACTTAATATATGGACTGTGAGGGTAATGGGCTGAGACCCCTTGTGTGGTTTCTGGGTGGTCTCATGCGGCATTGGAGGCCAGTTGTGGGCATAGTTGCTTTTGTGCAGTAGGGTAAGGCTGTAGTGGAAAATCCAAGGCTGGTTGCTCTGGGTTACCAAATGTATGGCTACACATAGGTTTGAAGTCATTTAAAGCTTCCAAATCCTTTACCCATCTTAGGATATTTTAGATATTTTTGAAAGCATGAGTTCAACGGAATAATCCTGAACTGAAAGGAAGGGAGACTGAAAGCTCCGAGTAAAGCAGAAGAGAGCCAGGGTTTTCTCGGGTGCAAAGGGTAGTAGAGGAGGGCGAAAAGGCCACTTGGTAATAACATACCCTTTCAGAGATCCACTAGGGCTGTTCCCAGAACTCTGCCTGTTTTGTGCATTTCTTCTTCTGTGCTTTTGCTCATCTGAACAGTCTCTCCAGAAATCAGCAATTGGGAGCACATAAGAAGTAATTCTCTTTGCCAGGTAAACGGGAACAATAGTAGAGTGGGAAAGAATGAATCACTACCATTAACAAGAAAACTAGGGTTGCTCTCATCATCGACACAATGCAGTGTCTATTCTCAAATGTCAGGGCTAATAACTCACCATTTACAAATTAGATTTAACCCCCTCCCACACAAACCCACATAGTCCTTGCTAGCCTTCAAGCTTAGGTCATAGCTGCCTTTCTCTGAGGGCCACCAATAAAACCTTCAAAATATATCTCCTCCAGACAGTCTGGCTGCTTTCAAGATTGAATAGTCCTCCCCTTTTCCCTTTGGATTTTGTTTTAGTTACAGCTACATCACTGAAAAAATGTGGAAATGTCTTTGAAAGCCCCTCTAAGGCCCTAATTATCTTTAATGTAAGAGGACCATTATCGTCTACAGATGAAATGAATAATACAACAAGTAAGAAAGATTCCAAAGTTTTGGTTACCTTAATAAATTCCTAAATGTGAAGGAATTCACAGATCTTTATCCAATGCAACCAGAAATTATTAAGGCAGGTGGGAGTATCAAAAGCTTGAGTGTTTCAGCTGGCATCTTACAACATCTTCTGTTGAGACTGTTTTTCATCCAGTGTACTGATGGATTGTAACTATAGCTGCCCAGAAAAGATGTAAAAAGGATGCCAGTTTCCTAGATAACCATCATGTAGGTGTAGAACATGAGATGCTGCTAATTTCAGATGCTCATCAGGATATTAATAGCCTCCTTACTTTGAAAGTAATGGGCTTGTTTGAATTCCTGGTCCTGAAATATAGGAAACATTCAGGATATGTTTTTCAACCAGGATGGCTTTTAAAGTGAAGTTGAAACAGGTAACTGGAAAAAGGACGCAGAAACAAATTTGGGACTGATTAGTAAAGTCCATTTAACAGATTCTGCTTGCCCAGTCTGACACAAGCAGTTTTTTATTAATTAATAAATCATTCTCTCTTTGTCTGCAGATTGAGAATTCTTCAAAGTGGTTTACATGCAGTTCTTAACACAGCTGCTTGCTGGGGGTGTGTGCTCTGTGTGGGGGATCTATCAGCAGCCTGGCTACCTCTGTGTGATCTTGGTTAAGGCCTGGATACAAATCAAAGGCCAGATTGTTCTGTTTTACCAAATGTGTTGCCTGGGGCCTGCTAATTAATAGAATGTCTAGGAATGTCATCCATCTATTGAAAAAAAAAGCGTCACTTGAAAATTGCTATTGTTTTAATTGAATGTTGTCATTTTCACATAGTGACCGATATCTCAGCCTACCAGTCTTTTTGAAAGAGCAAACTAGAACATGGGAAAACAGGCCACTCATAGGGAAACACTGTCTGTTTTTAAGTTATTTTTTAACTTAGGTCTCACAGAGCCATAAATGCTCCCACATGTTGACTGGGGGCCTTATCCTGAAATCCAAACTTGTGTTTCATTCTTATGAGTTATTCCATCATAAGTCAGTGCCTGAGGCCGACTGTAAACAGGGGTTGCAGAACTGGCCTGATTTTGACCTAGCAATAGAGCATAACTCTGGGAACATTTGCTGGAGATATGGCATTTACTAACATGGGCAGACCAGCTGAAACTCCGAGGTTGTGCATGGCAGTAGGCATGCAGGATTGTCTACCAGTAAGTGTTTGCAGGATTGGGTGGTAGGTGGTCCTACTTTATTTGCTGTTTTAACAGAAGTCTGGTACTTGTTATGGAGTGAGTTAGTTCCTCTGGGAAAGGTGGGTGTAACTTGTCAGGACATGAAGGATAACTAACCTCAGACATTTGGGAAGTTGTGTGTGTGTGTGTGTGTTTTGATGCATATGATTTTGTTATGTAAAATAGTGAGGCTCACCCCCCTCTCTGCCTGATTGTGCCCTCTTGTGGGTTTCTGCACAGTTCTTTTGAAGGAGAAGGGTAGCTCATATGATGAGGTGAGAAAGAAGATGAATGGAAATAGAAACCATGAGGAATCAGATCTTCAGCTGAATAGTTATAAGGGCTTCTAGCATATTTTGTCCTGTGTCACTGTGCCTATAGGGGAAAATGAACATTATCTAAAGGTTACGTCTTGATTTTTACAGAATGATTTGGCCACAATTTAGTTGTGCATGATGAGAGACATTTTGTATGATATCCCACTGTAAGTATTCCTCAAATGCATCCCTGTGTTGTCAGAAGAAGAAGCTAAAATCCTTCTTTTTCTTCTCTGTGTAGCTCTTGGATTGGCAGCTGGTTTTCATATGATTTGTTTCTATCAGTGCATTACAGCAAAGGTGTGTGCTTTGGGCCATGGGTATAATTTTGAAGGTTTCTTATGTTGAAAACTCCCTCAGTTGGCAAATGGATCATTCAGTGCTAGATTTTCTGGGAACCCAGCAAAGATGATGGCATTTTGGAGGTGGAAAGAAGCAATGGGGAATGAGGGGGAGTATCTTTTTATCTGTCAAATACAGTTGTAGTATCTCTGCAACGCTGTGCTTTAAGTACAGTATGCTGGTCTTGGCTTTTATGAGAGTTCTGGAAGAGTTTTGTGCACTGCACAGTCTGATTGACAAAGAGGTTTTCCGTCCTCGCATGACCTTCTTTTAATTTAAAAAAAAATTCAATAAAAGTTCAGCCGCACAGCAAGAGATGAATTTAAAGACTGCACACCATGTGACAATGGTAAAACTTTCATAATAGGCGTCATATTTGTTGGTTTAAAAATCAACTTCATTGTCATAGTTAATAGTTTGCAGCTGCTGTAGAACAGAGGCAAATTGCTATGTATGTGTCAGTCTTAAACGCAAGTAAGATCCACTGACTAGGACGACTTGGTTAGTTTTTCCTATCTATTGGTAGTATTGCTGATCATCATCTCTACGCGATGAGAGGAATTTATTGCCACATTTCAGCACTGCTGAGCTGGCTATGTGATCTTGCAAGTAAAATAAACTTGTTTTCAGTGGCCTGCCAAAGTATACTCCATGACATCCCATTAAAAAGGCTTCCAGGGTCGTGTATAAGTAGGTGCAGTCCCCCTGCAAATCTATGGGATATCATCAGCATTGATTTAACTAATGAAGGTAAGTTAAATGAAAAGTGTTAAAGAATCAGAATTTATCACCTAATATGAAGCTCAGGAGTAAAAGAAGCTGTGTTGGAAGATCACCAGGTAAGTTCTCTGACAACTTATAACTTACGAAAAGTATTTGTAATTTGCACCAAGTTCATATCAGATAGAAATGGAAGGTAGATGGAACAATCCTTCTCCATCATGCTGGTTTGTGCAGAAGGTGTGTAAGGTCAGAATGGTCCAGTGGCCAAAGTGTAGCAGCGGGCTGAGGGCAAGCAGAGGAGTATGTGAAGTGCCTGCTGATTATCCTGGACTGGGGGCCATACAAGAAAGCCTCCCTAAGGTATTGGGAGCCGTGGCAACCACAGGGAATTATGTCTAAAGGGGTTTGTCATGACTTTAGGCTGAGCAAATAGTGTTATTTAGATTTAGGGAGATTCTACTTTACTTTTACTCCTCCTCACTGTATCTGCTGTTAGAACAGAACTGAGCTTAAACTGTGAACCTAAAGCTGCAGACTAAAATGTGAGGGGTATCCCTTTTGAGCTATCTCAGAAGGACTGTGGTTATTTAAAGCAGAGCATCCCTTGGTGTTTTAGGCACCTGTCCCTGTGTGAAGAAGTCAGGGAGTTCAAAGAGTGCAGGTCAGGCTGTCCAGGATGCTGTGTTCTCATGGCCGAATCTCAGTTTTTCCTTCAAGAAAGCAAACAGTAGAGGAGTGAGAAGGTTTAGTGACTGAGCTTGCAAGAAGACAGTGCTTTTAATGCTGAAGTCAAAGACTCGGAGCCCAAAGGGTGGGAAAAATTCTCCAGGGAAGAGACAGCTCACACAGTCCTGCACTGGATTACTGTCAGCACTACTTCACTTATTTGGGTGAAGTTTCTGATGTGTTTCCTGGGACAGAACCTGACCCTCAGGTCTCATTTACAATTCAGAGAACTTCAGTTTGGCATTCCTGTTCACATTGTGTAATTGCAATAATTTCAGCTCTTGTTATCCCTTCAAGCTTGGCTAATTTGTCAATGTGCTAGTTTGTTTTATTCACATAGAGACCATGACTAGCACTGAAGTCTAAAGTAAATACATGGGATCTCTAGTTAATCTGTGCTTTCTTTTTCCCCTGGCCTTTTGTCTTTCCTGGTTTGTGGAAGTTGCTTTGTTTTACAAATGAATGGAAGTGTATACCAGAAGATGAGTGGAACCTTCAAAACACCCTGTTCAGCTTGTAGAGGGCTCTAGAAGAGTGGCTTCATGGGGTCTGAAAATGCTTAAAGAATAGGTACCTCCCCCCATTCCTCAACTGTAGTTGCCATCCTCTTGATGGAGTTTCCTAGCCCTGAGGAGGGAGGGACATCTGGACTGAGCCCAGGTAATTTGTCAGCCAATTCACGATTAGATCAAATGTCCTTTCCTCAGCAAGAGTGAAGAGGGAAGGGAGATATAGTCCTCCTGTTAGAAAAGGCGGGACAGGTGTCTGGAAGATAACAGCTGTAGATACGTTGGAACTACTTTTATATTAGAGCTGCCTGTATTTTTCTGTCTCTTGGGATAGATCATCTTGCAGGTTTTTGACCAATAGTTCTCTGTCTCTGACATCCCTGACTGTTTCCTGAAGATTCTTGACAACCAGCCACGTTGTTTTCCCTTGCTGAAAGTCATTCTTCTATGAAGGAGACTTCTTCATCTGAGCCTACAAGAGCAGTAGGCCTCTGTGATTAGAGAAACAGGCTGGACTTTATCTAACTAAAGGTAAATGCATCTGAAATGTAAAAGTCTGCTGCTATGGTAGTCCCCGAGCATCCTTTTATGATCTGTGGATAGGCAGCCAATATAGTCAATGGACTGTAGGTACAGCTCTACTTATCCTAAAGCAGATGTGTAAAATGTCAGATGGACTCTGTCCATAACAGTGCCTGTATCTATTGACTAGATTGAAGACTGAGGAGAGATGAACGCCCCCAGATTCTTTGTCTTCTCACAGTGGTGAAGCAGTTTACAGAGGTGGTGGTCTATATTTCATCTTCCTTCTAAGGTTGCCTTCCTTCTCTCTAAATATTGACAAGACTTTTCAGGGCAGGCAAGAAGTCTGCTGAATATAAATTTTGATTTTTCTCACTGTAGCTTTGCCTGGGACACCACATAGCCTACTGACATTTTGGAACTCCAGGAGAAAACCAGATGTTTCCACCAGCAAAGGTCTCTTGGAATTGTTGAAAGAAGACTGGAACAGTCCTGGTTCTTGCACTTTCTTTTCTTAAGGTATTTTTCCTCCTATCTGATTTCCAAAGAGGAGTCTGATTTTCATTTCACATTGTCCCACCCTTGTGGCATTTTCAACATTGGCCAGAAATGAAAAGCCTTGAGTTGGAAAGGTGTAATCTAAACAATGACTAGATATACTTGGAAGAAAGGTTTATTATTTGGCTTGCTGCCACTGAGAGCTGCTAATTACCAGACAATTATGACCAGACATAATTTTTCACTGTCTAAAGCTGCCTCTTGGGTTTAATATCTGACTGAAAACAAAAGGCAGAAAATTTTTGAGGAGTTCAAAAAAGGCCAAGAGATGTATAAATATTTCCTGAGGGCATCCATTGCTACCTTGGACTTCAAGGCCAGGAGTTTGGCTGTCATTGCCTCCTTAGAAAGCATTCTTGGCTCCAGTAGTTTGATCCATCTTTTCTCTCCTGGCTTCCCAAATAATCAAATCATAAAAGTAGTTTGGGAAATACATTTTGCATCTGTAACTCCTGTGATCTTTGGATGCTTCAGGAGTCAAAACTCCACATGGATTTGCCACAGCTGAGGGCTGTGTGTTTGACTCAAAAATCCTTTTGCACACAAATTAGAGGGCAACCAGTGCAAAACAATGTGGTTATAATGCATTAACTAAGCAGGAAGCATGGAGATCGGTCTCTGCTGTGTCAGGAAACAATTTGTCTGTGGAAATGGCATGGCACAGTGCTTGGGAAGACAATGCTGCGAGCGATGTTCAGTAGGCTGGCTGCTCAAGAAGGTCCTACAGGGGCACTGTCAGTGAATCAATAGGCCTGATTTATCACTGTATTATATTAATTCTACTCCAGGGTGACTCCATTCAAGTCAGTGAATTTATCCTAGGGTAAAACTGGGGAAGAACAGTGCCTCATCCCTCTTGCTTTCTGCTTGAATTGCTTCCACAGAGCCGCATCAATACTTTCAGTTCTGTCCTCTTCAGGGCCCAGCTGTGACAAGGTGCGAGCTGGAAGCCTCTCAGCATTCCTTAGAGGAGTTGGGGTATAATCCTGGTACTGCCAGAACTTTCTGAACCCCAGGTTTGCCAGCTAATCCTTAAAAATGGTTTCTGATGAAGATACATGAATCGTACACTGTGGTTCTTGAGAAGTAAGGCACTTTGAAAATAGGATTTACTGTTGGGATGGAACACCAGAGGCTGTCACACCGCTAAACTGAGAATAAACAGAGAAGAAAACCTGCATGAGAATGCCGTGGAAGTGGGTATAAATGAGGGACAGAGTAAGCTCTTGCCTCCAAACAAAGAGTTTGGCATTTGCCTGTAACAACATGCAGGTGCTTTGCCAGCATGAAGAATAGGACTGAGAACTGGAAATCTACGTCTCCATGTTTGTCTTTCAGCAGGCTTCCAAGCATACACATTTTCATTCAAAATCACTACCAAGCTGTTTATGATAGATCTGTGCCAACTGCACTGTTTTATGTAGCCATCTAAGCCAAGTCATTGTGACCTGATGTGACTCAGTTTTTTAAAAGGGTGCGCCTTCAGAATTCTCATTTTCTTCAGTTCAAAGTGAAACACTGGGAAGAGTATTGGAATGGATCTGAAAACAGTGCAGCATTCTTATGCAGAGGCAAGAGTGCCATTCAGGCAAACACTAGAAGAAAATCTGTCTCGGGTGTGTTTTTCAAAATGAGTCTGAAATGTTCGTTGGAAAAAGATCAGGAATCTTAGACTTAAGTGAACTAATTCACATGCTCTGATTTTGCCTATATCTGTGGTATTGGAAAGTGAAATAATAGATTCTAAGTGCTCTGTTCCTGAAATTTTAGTTCACTTTTTGTTATCTGCATGTATATTTATTTAAGAGTGTATGTGAAGTCTGTTTTTCCTCTCTGTGGTTTTTTTTTATTCTCTCTTTCTCTTTCTCGTCCATATTTCTCTGAATAGAAGTCTTATACCTCTGTGTGAATTTAAAACCTGTTAGAGATAGGGAGAACAATTACATGAAAAAGATCCTTTTTTTGGTCAAATATGCTACTGTTTTTCTTGGATTATAGAACATCCCTTATTTATATATTCAGCTGTTTAGATATGTTCTCGCATATAGATCATAGGTGATTATGCATTTATTCTTGTTTCCTCAAATACTAGTGAACAAATCAACAGTAAAATTTTCTAAAGTTCTTCAAATTGAGGTCGTATGCTTTCAGGCTCATAAATACTGTTGGTCAGTGTAAGATGTTTTGATACTTAGTTGAAATTTGTCACGGTCTTTCTTTTCAGTGCCTTTACCTGGTTTTAACTTCATCTGAGATTGACTTGAACATTCCAGCATTGTTGGAATTTATAATCAGCAGTTGGTTTTATGTGCAATACCACTTACCAGTCAGTGGTGCTTGGCTGATTTGTTTTTCAGAGGTTCCCACTACAACAGATACAAATAAAAATGGCTTGGTTTTTTCCCATGTTTTTTTTTAAAATACAGTAGTTGATGAGAGACTTCCTTCTGATGAAATTAGATTCAATAGCATAATTGATGAAATGAGGAGGAGGAGATTACCCGAAATAACCTTTCAGCCTGAATCTTTATTTGAATGGGAAAAAATTTTTTTTGAATGTACTTCCAGATAGTATCTACATTTCTTAGAAACTTGCAGGGCTTTTTGTGGGAAACCCCCAAACTATTTTTGTGTGGCTTTGGCCAAAAATATTTGGTTTTCTCTTACCAAATTTCAAAAAGGTTGAATAGTTGGCTTTTCTGAAGGAAAGGCAATACTTTCCATAAAGAAAAATCCCCATTTTCTTTCTAGCACTACTTTTTTTCACATTTCTGACAAGCAAAAGAGTACAAAAGTACCTGGAAGTACAGCTGTTGTGTCATGAAATTTCAAAGTAAAAATAAGATTTACAGTCGAGTTTTTGCCTGCTGCAGCACCAGTCAGTGCCAATATATTGAGCTCACACTTTCACTTAAATGCAAGCGCAGATTAGTGTTTCTGCCACTGCATCACTGCAAATACCATTATGGCTTATTGCCATTGATACCAGTCACTGAGGAATAGAGGCAGTGGTTGCCTAAACAATCTGTACTATTGCCAAAAGGGGTCAGCTGTCCTGTTCATACCGCTCCCTTGTGATTGCTTGAGTGTTCATGTCGGTGCAAAGGATGTCAGATGAGGAAACTTTGCCAACTGAAAACTAGTCATGAGAAAAAAGGGAAGTTAATGTGGGCATGAGGGAGTGGCACGAACAGGTAATAGAGACCACACATTTTGGTTGAAGTATAAATTTATATTGCTTTGAAATTGCAGTGCAGTGGTGTTATGTGCTTGAGATTATGCAGTCTTGGTGCCACAGTGAATTACAGATGTTCAGTTGTATGGGGTGGTTCTGTTTGAAAACATGGTTTGGACTATACCTGCTGGATAGTGTATTTTATAGGATGTTTCAGCAGGTCAGCATACAATGACAACCTTGATCATGAATCTTACTCCTGTGTGAGTGAAGGAGGTTGTGAAGTTGAGGGTACAGATGTGTATCTTCCACCTAGATTTTTGCCTTCTAATATCCTTCAGTTCCTATAGAAGCTGGCTGGACTTTATTTTGCTAGTCTATGTTGCCCTTCCTAGACAGACAGACGGGGTGCTCAGGTGCTTTTTTTCCTATTTTTGTCTCAATAGATTGTGAGAATGCTTTGACAGAGCATGAAACTGTTTTGTAGAAGGTTAGAGTACAATATTGCTGCTATTCTGCCTACTCCTTATTTTAAACCAAGGGATTGAATCCCCTGACTTCCCTACATCAGGGTTGGAGCCTTCAGTTATGACTGAAATGAAGATGAAGGCTTAAATGCAGGGATTAGATAGTTAAGCTGTGGGTTTAGAAAATACCCATTTTTGCCATCAGATAATTTCGTGATATTTCTGTAAAGAAAGCTCTTCAACAAAAACTGGAAGGAATTCAGTTGTGAGGAATTCCAGCAGTGAGAATTTGAGATGTTTGGGAAATCAGGAGCAAACTGAAAGTGAGGTCTTAGAAATGGTGGTATTTTTTTTTCTGGTGCCAAAAAGCAAGCCAAATTATTTTGTCCTGAATAATCTGTAGATTTAATCTCTCTTGAAGTGCCCAAGGGGTTCTCTGACAGAGTTTTGGAATCTGTGGTTCTACTTGGTGCTGTGTTTTACAGCTTCATAACAAAACTCTGAAGCTGATTTCTGCAATGGATAAAGTGGAGTTCAGTATATATTTGATCTCTTTTAAGAAGTAGAAACGTTAACCATTCTGTAAACAAAGACTCAGCGCAGTGTGACTATACCTAAAAAAAAATAATTATTGGATTGTGGAAGTAGTGTATCTTGTATCTTCTTCACTTATTAAAACATAAGGCATTAATTTCAGAGCTAAGAATAAGAAAGATGACAAAGAATAAGACTGGATTGGAAACTATGCAGCCTGTGCCTAACTCCAGTGAACATAGTTATGGTTGAGTCATTTTGATGAAAGCATGTACAGCAAATGATCTAGAATTCAATAAATATGTGTATTTAAACATATGGAGGCAATGATTACCTGAGGAATACTTGAGAACAATATTTTAAGCTGTTATAACTTTATTTCATTTGCCATGAAAATGTATACTATTGTATAGATTTCCTTGCTCTTTCCCACAGTCTAAGAAATGTTGAGGCCAGAAACAGTTTATTCTCTAACTTCCCATTGGAAACTGAACATGGCCTGTCTTTCTTAAAAATCCAGCCATTCTCCAGCACGTCTGCCAGTAGTGGACGTTGACCTTCTCTTTCCTGCTGTGGGCAGACGTCATTCAATTGAGGAAATATCAGGGAGATGACACAGAGCTGGCTTAGCTGAGCAACAGTGACCCTACAAGACATGGCCTTGAAAATCTTCCTGTGCTGTAAAGTCAGGATCTCTGAACATTTCCATTGCATACAGTCTTTGGTGTGGTTAGCAAGGTTAGTGACAATTTAATCTTTCCTTCTCTTTTATCTATACGTGGCACTAACAGTAGGAAAAGCTAATGAGCAGATATATAGCAGATATTTTGAACTTTTGATGTCTCTGAGGTATTTAAGTAAATAAAGGTAGGGCAAAATTTTGTATAGAGAGGTAATGCCTTTTTCTAGGAGAAATGATAGAACTGGAAAGAAACAGAAACTCTCACATGATGAAAGCTTGTCACTTTTTTTCCAACATCTATGTCAGTTGCTCTGGTGATGTCTGCAGCAATGTAAATTCACTATTTTTTTGGTTACTATTAATGATTCATTAAGTTTAAAGACAGAGCACAAAGTAATTTAACTATCTGCATTGCGTCGATGTTGCAATATGAGGCTATCCTGAGGGATATGCTCTTCTGGAATCTGATACTGTGTTTTACTTTAGTGTATGTATCATAAAAAGTATTTGGAATAAACAGCAAGAATTTTGGGACTGTGGTATTTTACTAGGAAGGTATATACTTGAATGTGTATTCAGGTGAGGATGAAACATATGAACAGTGTGACATATGTATTAGGTACCCTTATTTTGGGAACTACCTGAAGTTACGTGTCTGACCCCACCGCTACCATGTGCCATCACAGAAATCCTGGTTCACTGAAGTGTTAAATTCACTGCTATTCAGGAAACTGTTTCTTTGAATTCCATTATCTCTGTTTTTAATAAATCTTGGTTTTGGCTAGGATCACTTTTGCCTAGGTAATTTTACAAAAATGTCTGTAGAATGCTGAGAAGCTCATCAGCTTTATGAAGAAGACCTTAAGAGTTTCCAGTACTTAAAAGTTCCTCTCAGTGCCAATCATTAGACAGGAAAGAGATTATTCTGTTATGTTTTAGTAAAATTTGCCTGCCGTCAGGCTACAGTGAACAAATAAAAAAATGCAGAAGCCCACAGACTTAAGAGAAGGCTGAAAGTTGGTGTTGGTGGGTGGCAGTATAATATAAAACAAGATGAAAAATGTCTAATTTGTGCTTGGCTGAGCACCAATAAATTCTTGCAGCACATGAGGAATGCCATCCCTTAGCCATCATGTCAGATGGAGCATTAGTCACAAAAGGAGCTATGTGACTTGCTGGTAGTATCTGCATAGGGGAAATCCTCAGAGGATTTGTTAGGATGCATCCCTGGCTGGCATGGACATCCAGAGCTGTGTGGACCAACCAGAGCATCTTGGAAGGGCAGCCCTTCATCTGCAGTAAGATAACTCTGGCCTGTGAAAAAGCTATCAGAAATGCTGGACTCCTCCATTGCAGGTGGCATTTCAAATGCTGCAATAGCTGGGTGCCAAAGTGCTTAGAAATGTTTCTATAAGTTTAACTGAGAAATCTGGGTTTGCCAGTTACTGTCACAGATAAGGTCTTCCAGCAGTTGTTCTAAGTACCCTCTTGACAGTGGCTAAGACAGAAACTAATGGCTTCAGAAAATGAATATAAAAGCATTCTTAACTCCTGTTATATAAAAGACAGTATGTCTTATTTCCTATCTGTTAAAAAAAAAATCTCTGAATAAACACAGCTGTTGAATATCTTGAAGTAGAAAACAAATGTCTGCTTCATGTTTTGTGATCTATAGTTTTATTATTTCAGCCTCATTGCATAGTAGCTGATATGCATTTGCCACTAAGCCAGGTTGCATGGTGTGCTTGAAGATGAAGTTTAATGCATAGGAAGTATCTGTTTTAGTGGCTACTTCTAGCCTTTTTGACAGATATTTGTATGGGGTAGAATGCACAGCATAATTTCTGGCAGGTCTTTCAGCAGTAAAACTTAACATAAAATTCATAACTTTATTAACACTTTCATTCCTGTGTGACCTGATCCTGAATAGGACCAGAGAGGGTTCAGGTAGGGTTGTAAGGTGATGTGTAGGTTATAGGACATATAGGCAACCTGATATGCACGTGCAATATGATATGTGATGTATGTGAGCTGGAATATATGTGTGAATGTCACTTATAGGGAGAATCACACTTCCTAAAACATAGAAAGTCAGAAGTTAGTCTCAGTTCTTTTCTTCTATGTATCTACTTGAACTTAGTCACTTACTGAATTTTCATGTGAATTTAAATAAACAAATAAGACTTTATTTGTACTTGGTAGAGAGTTCCAGCCTCTTCTTTCCAGTGAAAACTTTGCCATTAGGTCTTTATGAATAATTAATTGTTCAGTTTACTTGCTGAACTAAAAAATTAAAAAAATATTTCAGATTGACTGAAAGTGAAAATTTTTTGTTTATCCTCTGTAAGGAAAAATTCAAATGTAATGCAAATAAAATTCCTTTAACTGTCCTGGTCATATTCTGATGGCTGCTTATCGTGGTGTCATATGTTTTGCAAAGTTTTCAGAAAATTGTGATGCATACATTTTATGTGCCTGAAAATAAATACATTTGAAGGCCCTTCCTTACTTATCCATGGCTGGTGTAGGCTGTTGGTTAGGGTTGTTTTAATCTTGAAAATCTTTAGTTTCCACAGGGTAAATGAACCTTTAGTCTTGTTCTTCAGCGCTTGGAAGGGTATCAGACCAACACTGTGTTATCTTGTCCTCCATCTCTGCTACATTTCAGGTCTCCATTTACATTAGTTGACTTTGGGAAGCATGAAGTGCTTGAGAGGATTAGAGAAGGCAGAAGAAGGGGAATTTGCATGTATTGAATAAGAGAGGTTGGCTGAGGAGAGAGATTTTGGAGCTGCTTGTGTTTATGGACAACTGCATCGCAGATTTCATTTGAATGGGCTAGGGTTCATAAACCTCTGTAGCCTGGAATGCAGGGCCCACTTGAATGGGTCTGAATTTCCGTGCAAATGTTTTACCCAGCTGTTAAGATAACACTTCAAGAGTTAGTGGTAAAATATTTTTTTATTTTTACTTGTAAAGGTCTAATTTAAATTGACAAGCACACTTAAAAGTGCAGATGGGCTCAAGCTGAAAAGTAGAGTGTGTGAAGCCTTTCCAAGTTCAGGCAGGTTGGGATCCAAAGCTTCTCCTACTGTTCTGGCTTTTGGTTGCTTTTAAATTCCTCTTTGGTTCTTTAGTATGTCTTGTGTAAATCTAAGATGGTGGGAACAGCTGGTCCCAAAGGATTTCCAATTGTTTGGGTGTGCATCTCATGAGAACTCACTCTTTTCTGAACTTGAGCCCTGACTCCTAAGCCAAACCCAGTGTCTATAGATGCCTAAAGGCTTTCTTCTTAGCCCACACCTCCAGCTAGGACAAATTCGATTCTACTAAATTTTCCAGTATCCAACCAAAATATATCTCTTTTCAAACACTTTGCTTGAATCATTTCACAGTGAGCCTGGTCCAATGTGATGACTACCAGTGAAGAGGCCTCAACAGTTGCTCTTTCTATTTTTGGATAAGGTAGAAAGATTATTATTGTTATACACATATAATGCCATTCAAAATGCAACTCTTCATGCTATAGGACTGGCAATCTTCAGAGTGCTGCCTTTCTTATCAAACAGTATTGGAGCAGTAACTAAAATCTGGTCCAGTAGCCAGAAAGACTGTAACTTGTGGAGTGACACACACAAAAGCTTGTTTTGATTTCAGTATTCCTCATTTGACAAGTGTTTACCTAGACAGTATGTAGTCAAAATGCACGTTGTCATTTTCTGCAACCCCAAGTATTTGATGTGTCAAAATTCCTGTGAAAATAGATAAACAAAATCTGAAATTTCCAGATGGACAGCTGTACTGCAAGCAGTCTACCCATGATTCCAGTTTGAAAATGCTTTAAATCACTTGTTACAATACAAGCACGTCTCAAAATATTAGGACTTGTGTCACAGCAGACTTGCTGTAATCATGAAAACAAGCTTAGTGTCTAGTCAGATAGGTTATGTATTTTGATTTTGGTGGGTCTGATTTTATAAAGTCCTCCACATTATCTTAGAAGCCCTGCCAGATGAAAACAGTACAAAATGTTTCCTGATGAGCCCAACACAGGCAGATAGACCAAAACTGTCCTTGGCAGCAGGGGTCTGATATATTCATCTTCTGGCGAAATGGGGAAGAATGCTGTTGAGTACATTTCCTGTGACTTATCTTCTAAACTTCTTATACTTTTCCATGAGCACATTGAGAAGCAGCCTGAATGCCCAAAGCTTGATTTTTCAGGGAAAGTTGTAAGTGCCCTCTAGTTGTTGTCTTTGTGATTTTATGTACTGCAAAGTGCAGTCTGAAGTTAAGTATGATAGTTGTAGCTCTGTATGTGGTTTGAGAGGTGTGGTTTACAGATACTTAAAGTCTCAGGAGTGGACCTTAAAAGTGTAGATACCTGGAAGTGGAAAGTGTAATCAATTTATGCATCTTTTTTCCTTCCTCCTTCATTCCTATCCAACCGTGTATCTCACATGCACCTACTTAGTATAAATGCAGAAATACACATGTAATGTGCAAGTTCCATATTAACTCTTTCTGAATGAGTTACACAAGCTTTGTAACTCCCCTCATTACCTAGAATGCTCAATCTATTTTTTGTGTAGGCTGGAGAGGAAGTTCGTATCAAGATAACAATGTTGAGTTTAACTGAGGTGAGAAGGGCATAGAGGCCAGCATTGAAATTCTGACACTAGTTGTGAAATTTCATTAGCTTATATAATTTTGTATATTACTGATGAAAATATTATACAAATAGCTACTTGAATTTTAGAGAATATCTTTCCTATTTCTCTATGAACTCGAGCCTCAGTTTTCTTATGGTTATGTCAGTTTCACATCATTTTCTTTGCTGATTTTACTCCTCATATATGGAGTATAAAGGAAGACTTATATTCCATGTGGAAGGGAAGAGAACTATATTGCACTGGAGCCTCAATCCATATCTCATCTCTTGTCCTGGTACAGTAACAGCTACTACCCCTAAAGTCAGGGAAAGCTGAAATATCCCCAAGCTCATCTGCCAAAATGAATAGCTGAAATGGAGAATAAATTCCTTTCTGACCCCATGCTCACAAACAGATAACTTATTTCCTGGAAAATGCAATTTTGATGCTGAATTCATTGTTCTATCTTGCATAGCTACAGAAATTATTAGTGGTCATAAAATGATTCATTCATTTTAAAAGTCCACTGACTCAGTGACCACTAGCAGCGGTACATTCCACAGGTCCACAGTAGATAACACAAAGAAGTCTTTAGCGTTTTTAATCTTTGTAACATTTTGTCACAATATGATCTAAAAGAAAACTTTACCCACACACAGAGTTGCATACAGTATTGGACTTGGCTTTGAGACAGAGGAGAAAGAAGCACATATGTAGCTTTCTATTACCTTTTGAACATAGCCTAAACTATATAAGTTAAAGCAAACACCTATTTTCATCTCTACTTTCTAAATGTGACCCTTTTGTTTTATTTAATGTTCATGTTTTAAACAGAGGATGGGAAGAAGAAAGAAAGAATGGACTGAAAAAATGTAATTTGCATTGTGAAAAGCCTGTGCTATTCGATCCTATTTGGTGCTACATAGATTTGGTTCATATTCCCACATTTTCTGTAGTGTAGGTCTTGTGAATCTTATGAAATACAGGGCAAATAATTAAAAGCCCCAACATATTAAACAATGTCTTACACTGATACAAATCAGTAAAGCTTTGTAGAGTGTGCAGAGAACTAAGCATTAGGTATATGCTAAATTTCACTTATATTAATTGTCCTGTGTGAGTAGTTTGGTATCTCTTGATGAAAAGCTGCATCCCAGACATGTTTAATGATTATATGTGGACATTGAAGAAGGGAAGGGTTTTACTGGATCATTATCTCTTGTTGTCTGCACTGAGGATGAACTTCACCATGTAATCCCATTCCTAACTTCACTATCCTTCATCATTAGCCAATGAATTAACTTTTGCTCCTGCACTTCTTTCAGGAAGCTGTTTCAAGACTTTACACAGCTAATTGTAAGGAATCTTGTTCTTTTTTCTTTCCTAAATTAATTCAGGCCACTTTATTCCTCTCCTAACGTGATCCTCTATTTAGTCCTCCAGTTCTTACCTCGTGCTCACACAATTCACAGAGAGCAACCACATTTTGTCGGTGCTCCCACTTTTGTCTCTCCACCCAAAGTAGACTCTTAGTTCCCTACAAGGATGACTAGTCCTTCTTTCTACCTGTTTTGGTCTGAGTTCATCTTTGCGCACAACATAACACAGAGCACTGTCTGCAGTTTATTGTTACCTTATATATTGATATTAATATGTCCCTATTTCTATTGGAAATATTTTGCCTTAGCTGCAGGCTATTATCACATTGCACTTTATCATTGTACTGGTGACTCAGTAATCTTGTGATTAAGTTCTATGCCCAGGTATTTTGCTTGATCTGTCATTTCCAGCTGACCAGAACCTTTTTTATAATGGTACTTATTAGTCACAGTACATTTGGTGAAGAAATATGTTGGCTATCACATTCAGGAATAAATGGGTCCTACCATATTTGGTAGCATGTTTTTTCCAATCTGTGTCTGGGAAATTTATGTGTCCACACAATGATACAATTTCTGATAGCCATTTTCTCTCCAACAAAATATTAATGACATCCTCATCCACATTCAAATTTGACCCATGTGAGGCAATGGCAAACTTCTGACCCTAGTTCATTTTGCAGCCCTTCATTCAAATTGATTTTGACCTTAAAAGCTTCAGTTTTATCCATGTTATTGCAAATTTTTACTTGCAGAAGTCGTCTTTATTAAACTATGGCAGTATTGTACTCCTGATTTTATTTCTAGCTTTTAGAAGAGTATCATGTATTTCAATATCCACGTTCCAATCATGACTGATACTCCACCATGTCTTGTTATGGCTGTACTATCTGATTTCATGCCCCGCTCTATTGGTTCCACTTCCTCTGGTTTGTAACCTTGCCACCTTTCATTGGTTTCCAAACAGCTAAATCGCCTTTCTGTTACCCCACCCGCTTCAACTCGATCATGTGTAATCCCTTCAGTAACTGAACTGTCTCCATGACTACTCCTATATTCTCTGCTTATACTTTTCTCTTTGCTGTTTCTGCTGATTTTTTTTCTTTTTACTGAACCCTTCAAACTGCTTTTCTTTTGCCTGTGTAATAAAATCAGGTTTTGAGAGTTGAACATGGCTCTTTTCCAGTCTTCTTTCCTAGGCCTCTTAGTTTAAAGCTATTCTGAATGGTTATGCCAGTTTGAATCTTACAAAATCAGTCCCTCAGGTACTCAGATAAGGCCATTTTAAGTGGCCATTTTCTCTGAATGCTTTCTTGTATATTTATTTTATTATATTATTTTATTTAGAGTATTTGGCAGGCCTGGATCATAACAATGATTTTTTTTTTCTGTGGCAAGAGGTTAAATTATTTGTAGAAATATTATCATTTACCATAAAAGGATGTAAACAACTGATTCCCTCCAGTTCAAGAAACAGCCCCTGTAGAGAGTGTACAAAGTCAAGAATCTTGATTTGGCAGCAGAGTTATTCAATGTAAATCTCATGCAAGCCACAAAGCCATTTTTGCTGCCACTTCTCAGAAAACTGCTTGTGGATGTAGAGTTTATGCTGACAAATCTTCTCCTTCCCATCATCCTGATTCAAAGAAATACCCCTACGGAAATACTTTTAGAGAGACATACAATCTTCAGCTGGCAATCCTTTTTCTTTGGGTGCCTGGCGTTTTGCCAGGAAAGGCCATTTTCAATTCACCTGAGGGCAATATGTCTTTGTTCTATTTCTGATTTCTTCAGACACCTCTGCCTGCTCATTCCAGATGATTGAACAGCTGGCTTATTCTGAACAGACCTAGGTAATGCTTCTCTGCGGAGCAGATGTCATTGAACACCATCAGTGCATTCCGTTAAGTCTGCCAGATGTCTTCTGACTTAGTCAACAATTTTCCATTTCATTTAAGGGCCTTGGGAAGGTATAGGGAGTCCACCAAACCAGGAATAAATTTGAAATAAAATATTAAAGTCACATTTAGTTTCATCCCCTAAATCCAGGCAAGTCTCCAGAGACTTCTACCATCCCAACTATCTGGAATATTTGGATGGCAGCCCTCCAGTTAAGTAGTTGCAAGAAGGCTTGCTGGCTTCAATAGAAGTTACTTCTCTCCCAATGTTAGCAGTGGGTTATCAACTTTTAGAAGAATTTGGCAACAGAAGATTCTGGCACGTTATGATCACTTTTGACCCTCTGTCTTTAATGATTGGTTTGTTCATACAAAAACTTGTGCTCACATTTGCAACTGCAACTATTACCACTGAACACAGAGATTAGATTTCCTTATGTGCAAATTGCCAGTACAGATCCAAGCTGAGTTCATATCATGGCTGACATTTGCACAGATTTTTACTTCATGTATATTTGGAAGTTTTGACCTCCAGAGCACTGGAGGACATAAAATTCCTTTGTACTTCTTTCCGTGAAAAAAGTGGGGACTGGACATATTCCACTGGTTTGTTTTTTGTTTTTCTTCCCATCCACTTGCCCTCAGACATTTGCAGGTGGCATTTTGGCAAATACAGGTGTATAATTGATGCTGATTCTTTATCTATTAATGGGCACTTTCGACAACTCTACATATTTTTTTGTTGTTGTTCCAATAGCCACTTTGTTGGCCAAAGTGACACTGTGTTGACACTACATTGGCCAAAAGAACTTCTGCAGTTTCAGTTGGCAGGGTTATTTTCCAATTCCTTCCCTTGATTATTGGGACATGTAGCTAACTTTATACAGCTTCTTTGTTTCAGCCAAAAGATGGGAACATTTTGTTGAGAGAGCAAAGTGTGTCCTCTTTACGTACTGTTTATTTTACATTTGAGGAGTTCTTGAGGCAGGATGTCCTACATCACTTCATAGTTTTAATAAGGAAGCTGTCAGATTTTATTTAACTGAACATTATTAAGAGAAAGATACAATACTTCAGTCCAAATGTCTTTATATGTATTTTCCAACAACTTACTTCACCACATCAGTTGTTCAGAATCTGCAAATGTAACACACTTTAATTACACATAATGTGATATAATGAAAAGCTTGTTAGTCTTCAGCACAAGTCAATAAAACAAAGCAACTCAAAAACCCTGAATATAATTTGTGTGTTTTTCACTTGTGTGTTTTTCTTTTCTGTGCATATCTTAACATCTATTACGTGTTCTCCCTCTCTTGCCTCCTCTTATTTTTTTCTGTGCTGCTTTTGCTGATGTGTGCCGAGAGCTTGAAAACAAATAGGTAGAGAGGAGGGGAGGTAAACAGGGAAAAAAGAGTTCCTGTCTTGTATTGTTTTCCATAAAAAGTGGAGACTGGCCCCTTTCAGATACAATCTTTTCATTTATTTTTTAATCTCTTACTAGTCATTTTTCTTAATAGCTAGTTCCCTCCAGCTGTAACACTGAAGGCAACAAATTCCATGCCTAGACAAATTGCTTGGCACTGAGAAATGAGCAATCACTTGTTAAAACAAGGACAGGTAAACCCTACTGGGGCAGATCTGTTGCCATAACAATGATTTTTGGCTGATTACACTTTTGGTTTTTTTCTTGTATATTTATTTTTGCAATGATACCTTACATCTATATTTCATGCAAGGCTCAACTCCCCTGTCCTTGCCTTGTTTGTCTTACCTTATAAAAGCTCTGCTTTCTTCACATTCTGGTCTCTTAATCTTGTAAAAATTGTCTCAGCGTGACACAAATCTCACACATGTAAACTGTTCCTGTTAATGTTCAAAAAATGAAATGCAGCTAAACAAGTCAAAGGTGATTATCTAACTACCTGCAGAGTAATAAATAAACAAACTACAGTACTTTGATATAAGTTTATTTTACCTACAAGAAGGTGAATGTGAATGTTAGCTAAATTCTAGGATTGGAGAAGACCACTCATTCTCATTCATAGAAGAAAATACCTAATTCATTCAATATCAAGCAGCTGGCATTATTGACAGTAGATTCCTTTTAAGGTCAAAATTATGTATCTTTCTCCTCTCCTACTTTTTAATGATGTCTGGGATTTCAAAAGAACCTATGGGATTTAGCAACAATTTCCCTTTAAAGGGCAGTTGGATTTGGGAGTCTAACTCTTCTAGGTTCTTTCAAAAATACAAGCTGTTATTAATAAACTATCATCCGATGCCTGTAACATTACATCAGACTTCAGCTTTTTTAAGTCCAGGAGACCATATGGGTAGTGTATTCTCAACCACTTCTACTAACTTCTAGCTATCTCACCAAATATTTAAGTAAATTTGTTTAGGAGTGAGAGCTCACTGGAAATTTGGCATTCATTCTAGGAATTCAGGCAAAGACGGAGCACTCATTATTTATTGAACTAGTAAGCACTGTAGCGATAATATGATTTAGCGGTAAAGGTGTTCTTAAAGAGAGATTTCATTGATTTTAATGTAGCTAGCTCTTCATATCTAAAGGATTAGGAAGAAAAAACTACATTGTAAGTAAATAGGAGTCATATTATAAAATGTTTTCCATAAGTAATTAGGAAATCATGATAGTTTTGGAGACATTAAAAAATATCTTCATAATTAAAGCTGTGCTAATATGAAAAACTTATGAAACCCTGTTTTAAGCCCCTCATATCACTTTTCTATGTGAAATTGCTTTCACCAGGATGTGGCTAGATTTATTGTGGAGAAAAAGCAGAAAACGTTTCAAGAAAATCTGTTAAATAATTTTGTAGTTAAAACATGCTCAACAGTTTTGGGACTAATACTTCATGTGTATGCTTTAGAGGGATGATTCTTGAAATAATAACCCTTCAATTAAAGAGAAAAAAAAATCCTGACGTTACTAGATTTCTTAGGTTAGATCTCATGGACAACAGTTGTGAATTCAGCGTCTTCTTCTGTATGATATTACTGTGATTGAGGTAATTATTTTGTTGAGATAGGTCCTGCAAATGTTTCCTCACTGTGATTGCTACCAAATCCTAGATGCCTGCTGCCTCCTAGAATAAACATATGGTAGGAAAGCTGCTGGTGGAAATTTTGTTTTATATTCAGTGTAACAGGGTAACAATGGTAACAGTTGCCACTGTTCGAAGGGAAGTGACTGATTCAAAACAAAATCTTAACCTGGCAACCTGTCAGAGCGAGACAAGCAGTGATGCCAGTCAAAACAGCAAAGGCTGTACTGTTCCTCCTCCCTCAGTCTTTCTCCTACTATGAAAGGCTGTATTATGTTTACAGTGTTTATTTTATCTCTGAACCTTTTGCTGATGCAGTGCTTCAGTGCTTTTTTATAGTCATTTCCTGCTCTTAGGTGGAATGCTTTAAGAAATTGTCAGTCTGTTTTGTCTGTTGCTGTTGTGCCTGTGTTGCACTTCGATGCCCAAAGTTTTACTGTCTGTTACTCAAAGCTTCTGCTTCGGCTGGAATTGGAGAAGCTGCTCCAAGAGAGGGCTGGGATGTAGCTGCACCATGTCAGGAACAGGTTACAGAAGGAGCTGTGACAGCCCAGCAGCTGCAGGGTAAACTCTGGCAAGGCATCTGACAACATCTGGCAGCATCTGGTGAGGCATCTGACAAAAACCCTCTCATCCTCTCAAACGTACTAGGTCAAATGGGGACAGATAGAGGTTTTGTGTTGGGGCAGGGTGGGACTGCACACTAGGCAGCTGAGTTTTTGAGTAAGGCTTTTCTAGTCCAGCAGCTTGGGCACTCAGATCCTGTCATGTGTCAGAAGGAGAATGAGCCAGGTGCCACTCTGGAGCACCTCAGGTTTGAGGCTGAGGAGCAGCTGACCAATATCGTACTCTGCAGTCTGAGAGTGGGGCAGCAACATGAAAAGCAATCTCATCAATAGCTCTTGTGTAGAAGGTGAATCACCTCATGATGATACTACTTGCTGTACGTAGACTGGGTAATGCCTTTACTTCCGAGGAGATCCTGGACCAGACCAGTCAGCTGCTGTCACCCAAAGAGCAGCCTGCACTGCAGTGTGCTTGTTATAACACACTTCAGCTGTGACTGTAGCCCAGAGCAGGAGATTAAAGAGAGATGAGCACCGGTCAGATTGTCAGCCATTATCCCTTTAAAAAAATGGTTTTCCTCATTGGTAAGAGCACTAAGCAAACTGATTACCCAAAGAGAATCATAGATAATATCTGCGTTCATTGAAGCCAATAGTTCCCAAATAACCTTCTCAAGCCAGGAAGAAACTTAGCCAAAATGCACGTAAATCCAAAGGCCTGACCTTCCCCCACCACCTCCCATACCTTGGTGAGTGACTTTGGCCGAGAACGAAGCAGAGAAACATTGGCATTTCCTCTGTCAAAATATTATTCTGCCCCCATGGATGTAGACGATCTTTTCAAAATATATTTGATTTTTATCTGCAAAACAACAAGAAAATTTCCTTACAAAAGGAAACTTTAAAATCAGCTACTAAGAAAAACAGCTCATTTTAACCAGACTATTTACAAATCCAAACAGATCTGCTTGGCCAGATTACCAAGATGGAGGCAAATAAATATTTCTCATGCAGCTGCAGGGTTACAGATTTAACATCCTTATCCCTCATTTGGTGAGTTTTGGCATGTCTTTTGCTGCTACTGTTATCTTCCTGTCAGATGCATTTGCTTGCTACAGACTGACCATAAACGTGGATGGTCTGTGTAATGGAAGGACAGGAGGAAGATTGCTAGATGTAACCACTGCTGTAGCAGAGACAGTTAAAAACCTAGTAGGGTACCTCCCTGATGTAGAAGCACAGCCTCTTGTGGAACTTCCTCTGTTAAGAGGGAAGGGAATTGGCCATCGGTGCAAGGCTATCATCCAATGTTGTCCACAGCTGTCTCTTGTTAAAAGCATTTCCCACTTTCCATTTCATAGACAAAGGACAAGGTCTGATGCCACCTGATGGTACAGACCAAGAAAAACTTTAAGCCATTGCAGCTATACCGATTTTAACCAGCGAAAGAATTGGCTACGAGCATTTGACATGGCAGACTGAAGCTGTGAGTGAAAGAGACTATTTGCTGGAGAGCCAGCATCTCCCTCCTCCTATCCCCGTTGCATTCATTTTACTTATTTCATTTTCAGCTGAAAATTTTTGCTTTGTAACACAGTAATGCTGTGGTTACTTCCCCTACCAGCCTTCTTGCACCCACCTTAAAGGGGCCTGTCTCCCTATGCAAGCTTTATTTTAACAGCTAGAAAGGCTTTTGTTAACATCTAATCTAAGTCTTCTGTCACACATGAAGCTGATTACTTCTTGCCATCCTTTGATGGAAACAGGATAAGTGATGACTTTAAAATTTTTAAAGTCAACATTGGCTGATGTTTATCATTCTGTCTTCAGTCTTCTGTTTTTTCCAGATAAGTCACATTTTATAAATTTCCCCTTGTTCTTTGTTCTCCTCAGGACTCTTTCCAGTTTACCACATCTTTCTTAAAAATGAAAGACACAAATAGATATAGCTGAGGCTTTCCCAGTCATTAGTAGAGTGGGATAATTTCCTTCCATGTTTTATATAGAGCTTTCTTTTTAATAAACACAGAATTATATTATTCTGTTTTGAAACCTTCATCTGCAGTTGACTCATATTCAGTCTGTGATCCAATTTACCCAGTCTTTTCTTTTCCAGCCTTCCCTTTTTGATACTGTATACTTGAGTTCCTCCTCTAATGCAGAACTTTGCACTTTATAAAATTTCATCTAAATGATTTCATTCCTCCCTCCCCCCCGCTAATTTATCACACTTACTTTGAATCTTCTCTTTCAAATTGCTTGCAGTCTCTTTCACTTCTGTGCTTTGCCCAGGTTTTAGGACTATTTCCTGTTCCACCGAGTTATTAATAACTTCAACTGTGCTGAGACCTTCTCGAGCATATCCTTCTAGTTTGAAAATGAGGCATTGGCAGTCACTTTTTTCTACACAGTTGTATACCTATCTTATAGCAATAATATCTAGATAATGTTCCACTTTCTTAGTGAAGAAATTGTTTTTGAGAGAATATCAGTAATTTTTATGTTTATTTCCTTACCTTTACCCTTGTTTATTATTTTTTCTTTGAGTATAATTATTCCAAAATATTTAAAAATTGTTCTTCTCATTTGACTCATCTGGTTTCCAAGCATCTTCAGCTTCCTGGATCAAATTCTTCAGTTAGCGGTTAATCCAGTTCAACTATAACACAGTTCCTTATCTGGTGAATAAGACTTCTGGTTGGTGTTTGTTCTTTACACACTGACAAGCCAAGGGAACACTTTGTACAAAATGAAGTGAGTTGCTTCTAATAGTACATGCGTATCTGTCACAATATCTTTCCTGTGATCATTCAATTAGGACTATATAATTTTGGCAGGTTTACAATATTTTTTTAATTGCATTTTCTTCATCTGATGTTTTGTGTTGCCTGTTTTCTGTTCCTTCAAGCCTAGCACTTGAACTACTTATTTTTAAAATGGCCACTGTAGATTGAAATGCTTAGACTTAACATATTTGTCAGAATAGCCTCTGGGCTTTCCTCGGTATGAGCTGGCTTGAAATATTTCAGCATTAATTAATTTATTTATTTATTTATTTATTTGTCTATCTACTTATTTATTTAATTTAGTCACATCAGATAAGTGGAGGCGATACTGTATTTCTTCCGTAGCAACAGCAAAGTTTCAGATTTTAGTAAAGTTCCACAAGAAAAGTGTGATATTAAAATATGTTTAATACAGAGGGATCTATCAATTGCTAAATTTTTGTAAATCTTACTTTCCCTGGTTCCATTTAGGCTTCTGGATCAACAGCCATTGACTTCAATAGTGCAAGAGTATTTTCCAGTTTTGTAGAAATATCTAGTAATTTTTGTGGTAATTTTGTAGAGTAAGGCATTGCTGTGCAAGGGTTTGAATAACAGGATAGGGCTGTTAATATAAATACAATTATGCACCGATGCTGTAATATGTAGTATTTTTTTAAGCTCATTTTAATGAAGCTTTTCTGATGCATCGAAAAATACTTCCACAGTAGTTGCATTAATAACACAGTGCAAATGCACTTGGACTTTAGACAGTTCTCTCTGCTGGGTAATTTTGTTCTATATCATGTCTTCCTCAAATAAAATTTAATGAGAAGAATATTTGTACTATAGTGAAAATAAAGCCACTGTCTAGTATGTGTTCTACTTTCTGTTAAACATTGGCTTTCAAGAAATACTATATTATATTAATGATATAGTATATGAAATGGAAGTTGCTTAGTCACTTGGAAACAACCTGTGTAGCAGACATAAAAAATCATGAATCAAGTTAGTCTCAATATAAATATGAGGGTGTTTCTCCTAACAATATATTATTTTTTAATTTTACTTGCATTCTGGTTTCTAATTCTTTAAAACACATTCTTTTCATGTTGGGAGGTTTGTTTCACAGTTGTGAAAGCTAGAGATTTAGTTATTTTATTTTAAATGAAATTTCCTATTCTTTAGTAACCACAGGACTCTTAAGAGCTGGAGATTGTAGGAAAACATGAAAAGTTTGTGAATCATTCCATGGCCATAATAGTTTCTCCAATTATTATCTCACTGTCAAATCTTCTGGTAGGAAATACTTGCATTTTCTGAAATTAATACCTGTTTGGTCTTTGTGTTTTACTTTTGTGCCTGCAACTCAGTCTTTATATCCCTTGACTATAAAAAGGTCTAGGCAAAATTAAATGAACCACATTTGTGAGTTATATCAGACACCAAATAAGTAAGGGCTCACTCTGGTTTAAAATATCATAAATCTTTAATGTCTTACGGTTTGAAAAAGAATGCTTGTTTCCGTATTCACTGAGTTGGTTGAAATTGCTGTTTTCCAGCAAAAGAGTGTTATATCAGCTCTGTTGCAGGTCATTTGTACTGATGAATCTGATTCACTAGCTGGATTTGGATAGGACAAAGGAATTCAAAGAGTTAATATTACAAGATTCTTTGTCATAGTTTTTAAAGTAACTCAGTCTCAGACTGCAATCCAAATTAGAGACTCCTACTTTCTTGCAACATTTCATATCAGTTTTCAAAAATGTTGTGCCTACAATATTTATACTCTATAATAAATATCTCCTTCTTCAAAAATTTATAATATACTTTTCTGTCCAGAACAGCCTATTATTTCAATGGTGTCATATCACTTGGTTTTTTAAGCTGCCTTAATTGTTTTTATTTTAAGGTGTATTGTTAGGTTAAGTGGTTTCTTCAGACTACATTTATTTTCTTTGATATGTGACATTATCCTAATGATAGTCTCTATGTTGAGGTCCTATGTTTGACTAAGTGATTTTGCTGAAACTGGAAGTTAAGATCAGGCAAGGTTTCTTCTCAAGCCATAATTCTAGTAATTGAGTCTGTTTGTGTGATGTGTATTGGCAGAACAGAATGAGTAATTTTGCAATGAATAATTTATCTGATAAATGTAGATTCTCACTTTACTTCAGTATGTTATAAGAACAAAGCAGTTACTTTGAATTATTCATTATTCAGATTTAACCAATTTTTATAATCAGAAAATTACTCTAAAATTGATTGATATTGATGATTTCCCTGGGAATATTGTCTCAGATAAATTTGAAACTGGAGTTTAACTCTAATTGGTTAATTTCTGGTGCACAGTAAACACAGTTTCTGCTACCAAATTGGATAAACTTTTGAGTGCCTGGCACTGTTATTCATCATGTAGTTTTAAAATATGGTTCCTATGAATATTTGTGCATCAGTTCAGAAGCTCAATTATATATAGTATCTGTACCGTATGATTGCTTGAATGTTCATGGAAAGCACATATAAACAATATTAGAGCATATTCAAGGTGAATTTGTTTAAAAATATGTGTGAAGGGAGAGAGGCTATCAAGTTTACATTATTTGGCTGAGCTTATAAATCATGTAATTTATAGCTTCATCCTGTTCCAATTCAGATCTGCTCACTTCAGTGGAGGAAGGCTTTGTACCAAGTGCAGAACTGGTTGGGAATGTGGAAAGGTCTGACACAGCTTTCTGCTCTCCGAGCAGATGCGATACTGGCTGAACCTCTTGGCTCTGGTTCTTCCCCTCAGTCCCACTGCTTTGTGCTGCATCAGTGGAAAACTGACTGTCTGAGAGTTAGCCCGGGTGAGGGATCCCTGTAGCAGGTCTGTGCTTCTCCTTGCATGGTCTGCAGCTTAAGGAGGTTAATCAAAAATCTGTCTCCCCATAATTGGGCAGCAATTTACTGGAACTGCTACGATTTGTCTCCCATGATGACAAATAAAAATGACATCTGTGCTTCCATCTTTTGCCTGTAGTTTACCAGAAGAAGGTGCAAAGGTTTAAGGTCATGAGAACATCTGCCTGTCCTGCCAGGAAGACAATAGCGGTGTGAATTCTTGGCCTCAGGAATTTGTTTGCTGTAATTAGATTGCTGAGAGGGATTTTTGCTCCTGTTTGCTTTCCAAAGTGAAAGCTGTATATAGCAGATAAAAACAAATGGTCTTAAAATAGGAATTGCTATCTGGAAAAGTTATAAGTGCAATTCAGTCTTCGGCTATTCAGACGCAGGTCAAATGAGAAGCTCTTCAGAACTTAGTAAATAGAAAAGAGTAAGTGCAGGATCTCTAAAATGTTATGCTAGAAATAATATTCCTGAGGAAAAGAAGAATAGATTTCCATTTAAACACATAATGTGATGCTGCATCTTTTCTTAGTATTAATGGGAACATTGGGAGTGCTTCAAACAAACAAACAAAAAGGTAATTTGGGGGGTCATTGTAGGTTTATTTAGGGTGAGACAGACGTACTGAAGTGCAGTGAAAGCTTCAATGTTAATAAGGGAAAATAGTCAAACACATTTTTTGGTGGCTATTTTAAGAATTTCACCTGAGTTCTTCAAACCTCACCACCCCTCTCATTATTGTTAGTATCCTGATGAAAATGTGTTTTCAATCTCCGGCATTCCATGATTGTAAGTAAATAATTCTGTCCTTGAACCATAGTACAGATTAATTACTAGCTGGAAATTGTTCCTCTTGAACAGAGAATATGAAAGTTTTTAACAAAGAGAATATTCATTAATCTTGTGAGATGTTTTTTTTGGAAGACAGACATGTATTTCTGAGGGGAAAAACACTAATAAGCTTTAGATAGAGGGCCAAATTTTCTGTATACTTGTATATCGCATGTGTCCCAAACAAGATGTTATAATAGCTGTGTGTCCTTGTAATGTCAAGTGCAATGTCTGGCTACTATGAAGCAGAATATTTGTTCTGAGATGTTAAAGCATTAAATGTCCATTTTCAGACCGACCTGAACAGTCTTGTTTTAACAAGACACTTGAAAAAATCAATTGCTAACAGTCTGAAGAAAATGATTTAAAAAACCCAATGGAAATATGCAATAAAGTGGACAGACATACATCACTTTAAGGGCTATATAATTAAAATCTGTGTGTTCCCTATCAGGAAGTTTAAACCATATAGGAGGTGGAGGGATAAAAATAGATTTATATATGGGTATCTTTATTATAGTTTCTTACATTTTTTTTTACTCAGTGTGCTTTAGTCATGTCACTTCAACATTAGGTGGAGTGATGTCCTTGCAGCTCTGGCTTGCTTGCAACATGAGGAGCATTGCTCCAGAAGCTTGCCAGCTCTGAGGGTATGCTCTGGGTCCTCCTTAGCTTGCTTTATCCTTCAAACTCATATAAGGCACTATGGCCTGTGTGTATTATATGTGTTCTGCTTTGATTCATAGAGTATCTGAGTCTGTTGTAGCTTGTAGGTGGCAAGCTTGGTTCATAACTTTTAATTTTAGAGCACTGCTTTGGTCTTAGGAATCCTTGGAGCTGTTTCTCATATCAGCAAAAATTGTGAATGTTCCACAAATACTAATGAAGTTTGGAGATGTAGACTAAAGATCTGAATTTTTCCACTGTTCACTTATCCATAGGGTAAAATTAGATAAAGTTTCTCTGTAATGACAAACCCCCACTTTTCACTTGAATTTAAAAGGCAGAAAATCCTTCTGACAAAGAACATTTAGGAACTTGCAAAGTCTTCCTTGAACAGCTCTAAGGTTGGTGCTTTGGACCAGATGAATTCTAGAACATCATAGGTGGGGTAAATTAAAAAAAAAAAGAAAGAAATTTTTGGGACTACTAAAGGCTGTAGATTCTACAGAGTAAAACTATGAGGAAGAAAAAAATACCACATTAGGAAAGAATAGAGGTGCTAGAAAAACCAAAACGAATAGGAAGAAAAGGCTACATAATAAAGCAAGACTTAATGAATGAGTTTTTTACTGATTTATGGCCACTAGAAGGGCATGCTTGGCACATCTTAGATACCTGCATTTTCCATAGATGTATTTTTTGCATGGCTGCGTACCCAGTGCAATAGGTACTTGGTCGTTATGACTAGAGCTAACAGCAGAGTTCAGGGTCATGGGTGATAGGAGAACAGTGTGTGGGTGGTAGTGTTTGTGGACACTACCATCAAATAGTCGCAATAACCGACCCCCCATACTTAACAGTTACTGCCAGGTAACACCGAGTTAATGGGAGCAAATGCTTGAAATGAATTTCTTGCTGCCATCTTGTGTCTAAAGCCAAAATGGCAAGGAAATTTCTAGAGTTCCAAGTACGGATTTTACGTTCAACATCAGGGTATTCCTCTTATTCCTCTTGACACCAAAGTGTAGACAAAGACCAGTCCTAATATGAAAGTTTTCAAGGTTTGCCCTTGAGAAGAATGGGAAAGTGTAGTTTAGCTTGTGCAAGAGATTCTGTGAATTTTCGGTGAGAAGTACTCAGTAGAGTGGCAGCTAAGGTGTTAAAAGTTGCTCTCCCCGAGCCTATTCCCAGCAGAACAGTTTTATGAGGTGCCAGAAGAAATGCTTAATAATATTACTTCCATGGGAGACAGGGTGGAGCCTATGTTTGCAATATTGGTCTCCCTGTTCATTTTCTCCATGAACCCAGACACAGTACACCTTTTAGCAGTGTTGCACCATGCTCCAGAAAGACCCCAAAGGGCTGTTGCCCTGTTATATATATAATTTAACAGGAAAACATTGTAGCCTACAACAGGGTACTTTACAGGGTGATCTGACAAACTTAGATGAAGAGGACATTACCTGTTACATAAGTTTTTAGATTAATTTCCCCCACAGTCCTCTTCTTCATTCCACCTGTTCTTGCTCATGAGACTTTGCTTCCCTGTGCTCCCATTCTTATATCCTGCAAGTACCATACAGTCTTTAACTCTTCCACTTCTCAGCTGAACTGAAGCTTTTGGCTGATGGGAAGGGCTGTTACTCTTGGCTTCTTTACAGGGAAGCAGTGCTATTTCCGTTTGTTTTCAGAAGGCCAGCTGTGAAAGACAAGCAGAAGTTGACTGCCGCTGTAGCAGTTTTTGTGGCAGGAGGTGCTTGCAGTAGCAGTAGCTCTGAGTTGTTGCCTAATGCGTACTGCTGACTGTGATTATGATGAACCCACCCCATACATCCATTTACTGCAACAGCTTTATTGCAAACATCTGAAGAGACTGTGACATCAATATTTACAATGTAATGAATGAAGACAGCGGTAGTAAGAAAATAGTGAAGAAAGACAATGCAAAATCAGTTCACCTAGATAAGTGGGTCGATGGGAAGAGATTTTCAAAGCAGAGGAGGATCTAGATCATCCAGTTCTTTAGCAAATGTTTGACTTTCTTTTCAAGTTGTACCTGACCCATCATGAGTTTGTTTGCCAGTGAGGTATGGCCATGTCTTTTGGGGTCATTTTTTTAAGATCCACATTTACCATGCTGTGTGCACACCCAAACCTCTTCAGTCCTTGTCTAATAGAGTCAGTGTAGTGTGAGAAATTGGTACACACCTTCCTCTTCCCTGTCAAACAAATAAACATCTTGAGGGTTCTTGGCTTGAAAAAAATGTTCTGTGATATTAAAAGTAAAGTCAGTCAATGGAACTTAAAGTTTTTGGCTTAAGTCGGTGATGACTGAGGTCTGTTGACTTCAATGAATTTATGTCTGCAGAGATGAGGGTTGGAATTATATAAGTGCAGAAAACATCTCTTCATTCTGTAGGCTCTGGAAATGTTATTGGCGTAAACCACTGGAACAAACTACCCAGGAGAGAAGTGAATTCTCTCTCTCTTGACATTTCTAAATAAGACTAAATGCCTTTATGGAAGATATATTTTATTCAAACAGAAATGATATGGCTCAGTGCAAAAGTACCTGGATGAAAATCTGTGGCCTGTATTATACAGTCAGATGTCTTTTTGCACCTCAAAATCTAGTGGTCTTCAAAGTTTTCTTTGTCTTACTTTTTGCAATCTCATGTTGTTGGTTATATTTGCTGCTTCTTAACTAAGACTGTAGACTTTTGGAGAGCCAAAACCCTTTCTGGAAAATTGCCTGCAGAAGAACTGTAGAGAAGCTAGTAAGTGTTTGAGGGCTACCTTCCTGCTGACAGTAATGCTGAATAGCTATTGAGATATTGAGGCACTGAAATGAGAAGTCATTCTCAAAAGAATGTGGAAGTCACTGTAACATGCTTAAGACATATTTAATCGTAGGTGAAATAGCAAACAATGTTCATTAAACATGGACCATCATTAGGGTTCAGTACTAACAAGGTTTCAGGTGACTTTCAAGTTCTACTTCTCAAAAGCTATTATTTGAGGGTTTTGGGGTTTTTTTTGCAGTTTCAGTCACGCATTGCAGTGTCAGGTAGTATTTGGTTCTGAATTTATAACTTATCCTTGCAACACTGAACTCAGGACATTCACATATTTTTTGGAGATGAAAGGTTAGCTGCTGGCACAGAAGAAAACAGTTTCCTGAATGAAATGTCTGGACTTAACATCCATCCTCAAACTGGATCAGTTTATCATTGGCAAGAGTCCATTTATAATCAATTTGCTAACAAAGGAGTGATAGAGTGGCTACTTTCCTTGAGTTTGTCCTGGTTTCAGCTGGGATAGAGTTAACTGTCTTCCTAGTAGCTGGTACAGTGCTATGTTTTGAGTTCAGTATGCGAAGAATGTTGATAACACTGATGTTTTCAGTTGTTGCTCAGTAGTGTTTAGACTAAAGTCAAGGATTTTTCAGCTTCTCATGCCCAGCCAGCAAGAAAGCTGGAGGGGCACAAGAAGTTGGCACAGGACACAGCCAGGGCACCTGACCCAAACTGGCCAACGGTGTATTCCATACCATGTGACGTCCCATCTAGTATAGGAACGGGGAAGGGGGGGCAGGGATTCGCTGCTCGGGGGACTAGCTGGGTGTCGGTCGGCGGGTGGTGAGCAATTGCACTGCGCATCATTTGTACATTCCAATCCTTTCATTATTGCTGTTGTCATTTTATTAGTGTTATCATTATCATTATTAGTTTCTTCTTTTCTGTTCTATTAAACCGTTCTTATCTCAACCCACGGGTTTTGCTTCTTTTCCCGATTTTCTCCCCCATCCCACTGGGTGGGGGGGGAGTGAGTGAGCGGCTGCGTGGTGTTTAGTTGCTGGCTGGGGTTAAACCACGACAAGTTAAATAACTGAAACCAAGACTTGGGGTCAGTCTTTGGTTCATATGTATCAATCTTTAAATAGAGTTGGCCACATTTCTACAAGGAGTTATTTCAACAAATATACAGTTGTCTGTGCAGATCTAAATACAGTCTGAGGGGAAGGCAAGGGGAGACTTTACATTTCAACCGACCTTTAGGAAAGAGGTTGTGTCACATGGGATAGGGATAATTTGAATGCTCCAGAAGTGCACTAGCTATGGATAAACTTTCTGATGAAGGATTAGAATTGAGTACAGAGAGAGACAGCTAGATGCCCTAGAGGATGTATTCTTCACTGATACCATTTCAGGATAGTGAGGTACAGGCTTTGCTACTGTAATGATTAGATGTGCCCTCTTTCATAAGAGAGTGCAAAATCCTAAATGTGCTGAACTACAGGAGCTGTTATTACTAGATGTTAATGTATCTCAGAAAAAACCTCAATGACCTAGGAGGAACTGGAATATGCTAAACAATGTTCTTTTAAAAACAGTACTTAATAAAAGTGGTTTCCATAGGAACTCAAATCCATGAGAACTGACAAGGTTTTTTAGGGACATTATGACTGCCATATAATAGCAATAATAATAGTTCTTGTATCGTCCTTATGTACGCTGTGTGTGTTTTGATTTCCTGGTATTATTTTTCAGAATAAAACCTGGACTGTATTTTTTCATTTCAAACATGCCTCTTTGTACCACCTCCTTAAGCTTCTGTGAATTCATATTATTTAGAGAAAATTTACTTAAAAAGAAATTTGGATGGAAAAGTTTGGGATTTGTTTGTGCCATCGAGGAATCTTCTTGTTGCAGATTCCAGCTTGAACCCAGGCCGGGCCAGCTGAGGAAGTCTTTTAGAGCTGGTAAGAAAATATCAGTTGTGCTGATAAGAAGTCAGACACGTGGATGGAACCATGATCACCCTGCAGCACATTTTCTAATTGCCTGTTACTGATCAGAGCCAGGGCCACTTGACATCATCTCAGTATCTGGTTCCTGCTCATGATGGACTGCTCCTGACATCTAGGTTGTACTCAGTAAGCTGGAAATCGCTCTTCCTTCTGCCGGCATCTGCATGATACCACAATTTGCAGCCTTGTTAGCAGTCTCATTTCTAAGCCCATGTACAAGCAGGATCTCAGTCTTTTGCATCTGTATTTCCATTCATCTGGACTCCTTTCATTTGTTTAATTATTCCTCTACTCATTCTTCGATAAGATATAGTATTCTGTAATTTATAATGGTGTTGATTCCTTTGACGAGTCAGACACAGGCAGGAGTGAGAAAGCCCTTACAGGTTGTCTAGCCTGCTGGGAGATGGACTGATCCACCTTTAGTATTGGGAGCTGCTCTAGAATTCAGTTTCTGAGATGTTCTGGCCCAGCCAAGCCTCTGGCAAGGATAAGTGTCCCCATCTTGCCTGCCTACAATTTCTTCTCTCTCTCCCCTTACCTGTGCAGTTGGCTCTATCTGGGGTATGTATATGTATTAGTGTCACATTTACTAATTAGTATATAGCACGGTTTTCCTCAGTGATGTATTTAAGGAATGCATAAGGATCACTTGTATGTCTGCCCTTCCACAGCAGTGCAGAAAGTACTATATTATTCTTCAGATAATGGAGCTGTATGTGCTTACACAACTTTCAAACCAGTTCTTTAACAGAAGCGATTCTCATATGTAATTCCAAAGTCCTTGTCTCCTAATGGTGTAGATTTCCTCTGAGACTTCTCCTTAAAGAGAAATCCTTTGGTTTGTCAGTGTGACAGACCCATTTAATAATAAAAGCCACTGGAAATAAACACCATGTATTTTATTGGCGTTTCTACACATTGAACTGTAGGGGGAGGTAAGGTCAGACGTTGAATGTACAAGGCAACAATTGACAAAGTAATGTACAGCATTTGTTTGGTGTCCAGCCAAGGATCTGCAGTGCTTTTAAAATGGTAAAGTACATAGCAAATATTTGATGTGCCAAACCACAGAAGACGGTTGATGATGGTTATGGAGTGTACGAGACTCTGTAAGTAGTCCCTGTAGTGTATTTACTATACTGTACATTTTGCACATGCTATTTATTATACTGCTAGTAATATGTTTGTAGTCCTTTTTTTCCCATAGTATATTATCATGAACAGAGACCCAGCGGGAGACTTTTACTTATTGTGAAATAAGAGTTGTACTTCTTGCTGTCCCCTTCCTTCTGTAAAAATCAAGTTAGCATTTTCAGGAATGAACAATGCAGAAGTGTTTTATTACCATATAGAAGATTGTTCTGGAAACAAACTTAGATGTAACAACATTTTAAAAAACCCCAAACCCGAACAAAAACTCAACAGTGACACCCCAAACCCAAAGAGAACTGTGCTAATTAAGAAATCGGAGAAATCTGATGTTTTAAACTTCTCGTATTCTCCATTCATTTGCTTCCTTATTTCTCTATTCATTTTCCCACCACCACCATCACCACCATTCATTTCTTTTGTATTGTCTTTTCTCATCCTGACATGTCTACAGTTCAGTCTTCTGCTCCGATGAAGACATGATCTGGCTGGCTGCAAACTTGCCAACTCACTTGCCATGAGCAATGCAGCTGCACCAAGCCAGAGCTCCGTATATGCTGGACACCTCTGCAGGTGGGAACGCAACTTCTGTGCTTCTGCTAATGCCTAAATGGGATGCTATGTCACTGTGGTGTGAAGACATCCAAAGGCTTCCTGGGGGCTGCCAGTGTGCTTTGTTGTCCAACTCTGCCAGATCCTCAGGACAAGAGGTGACTTGGGATTTGTTTTGTGCATGGCCAGGCACCCTGGAGCAGGGCTGAGTGCTTGCCATATAAAGCTGACCCTCCATTTCAAAACTGTCTGTGAGAAGTCCTGAATTTTACATGTTTTCTTCCTGTAACCTAGACTGGATGATCCCTTAGGTTCTGTTCTGTTTTCACTTGCACTGGTAGACTTAAGCAAATCAGCTGAATTCAGTTACAGGGGAGCTTAATGTGTTTTTAATGTTACCCTCAAAAACAATTAAAACAAAAAAAGAAGTCTGTCTGGAAGTGTCTGATTTGAATTATTACAGAGATATCTATGGTCTAAAAGTGGATTAGTTTTCAGTACAAAAAAGAGCTTACAAGACTGAGACTTCTGTCTTTCAAGTGCTTGGGCTGCTACTTAACTTTAAGCTTGTGAGTGTCCTGTCTGAAGGTGGGACTCTGACTTAATGTTAAACATGTTGTTGTGGTTTAACCCCAGCCGGCAACTAAGCACCAAACAGCTGCTCACTCACTCCCCCCCCTCAGTGGGATGGGGGAAGAGAATTGGAAGGGTAAAAGTGAGAAAGCTTGTGGATTGAGATAAGAACAGTTTAATAATTGAGTAATAATAATAATAATAACAACAATAATAATATTGTAATGAAAAGGAAAATAAGAAAGAGAGATAAATAAAACCCAAGAAAGACCAGCGATGCAAATGAAAACAATTGCTCACCACCAACTGACCAATGCCCAGCCAATCCTCGAGCAGCAGCCTCCTGGCCAACCTTCCCCCTAGTTTTGTTGCTGAACATGATGTCACATGGTCTGGAATATCCCTGTGGTCAGTTGGGGTCAGCTGTCCCAGCTGTGTCCTCTCCCAACCTTTTGTGCACCCCCAGCCTACCAGCTAGTGGGGTGGGGTGAGAAGCAGAAAAGGCCTTGACTCTGTGTAAGCACTGCTCAGCAGTAATGAAAACATCTCGGAGTTATCAACACTATTTTGAGCACAAATCCAAAACATAGCCCCATACTAGCTACTATGAAGAAAATTAACTCTACCCCAGCCAAAACCATCTCACATGTGCCTAAGTGTTTGTCAGTCTGAAGTCTGCAACTTTATTCTCAAGGCATCTATGATTTACTGTGTGTGTTTGCTAGGCAACTTTAAACAATGCACCTTTATTCTGTTTACAGCAGCCATGGATCCATTACTCTGTGTTTGTAGAAATCTGCATTTGGCATTTTTAGAGATGCCTGAGCCAAGCTCAAACCTCAGTGTTTGGATATGGGGTGATGGTAGACACATGTCTTGTCAGTTCCACAGTTTTGTTATTTTTTAAATGTATTTGATTATACACTGGGATTATATAATGAAAACAAAGCTTTCATTAGTCTAGTATGGGAGGGGCTGTGGTTGAAGACGGGGGAAAGGAATGACAGAAAAGGATCATGGGGAGTGAGGCAGGGAAGGATGAAGGAAGACAAACAACCAATGGTGCTACAGCAAGTGCAGGCAAAAATTCTGGAGGCAGCATTTCAGAGATGAATGATTAAGAGCTGTCTTCCTCCCAGCTGCTTTGGAGAAGTGAAGAAGTGGACTGGTGATCTAGACCTGTGTTCCTGAGCCTGGTCTGTAGGGACCTTTCTGCCTGTGTATGAGGCTGACTAGCCTGAGCAAGAGGCTTTACGAGCCTGGCAGTCCTGGGGTTTAACCTTGCAAGGGCTCCTTCCCTCTCACACTTGCAGTCTCCCAGGTGGTAGGAAGAGGATACCAGGTCACTGCCACAGGTGGGCTCCTCTGGATTTCAGGGAGAGGAAATAAAGGGGCTAGAAGGATCAAATTGAATGGAAAATGGTAGTCCCTTCAAGACTGCATTTTAAATTAATTAAAATTAATTCATTTTGATAATGTGTATTTTATAGGTTTTGTAGCATCATGGGACCAGATCAACTGACAAGCAATGGTGAACAAAGGCTATCCATGTTCCTCTTTGCTAAGGATGTATTTCACAAATCAGAAACTGAAACACTGAGTAGTTATCATAGAATCATAGAATAGTTTGGGTTGGAAGGGACCTTTAAAGGTCATCTAGTCCAACCCCCCTGCAAGGAGCAGGGACATCTTCAACTAGATCAGGTTGCTCAAAGCCCCATCCAACCTGACCTTGAATGTTTCCAGGGATGGGGCACCTACCACCTCTCTGGGCAACCTGTGCCAGTGTTTCACCACCCTCATCGTAAAAAATTTCTTCCTTATATCTAGTCTAAATCTACCCTCTTTTAGTTTAAAACCACTACCCCCTGTCCTGTTGCAACAGGCCCTACTGAAATGTTTGTCCCCATCTTTCTTATAAGCCCCCATTAAGTATTGAAATAAGGTGTTCCTGGAGCCTTCTCTTCTCCAGGCTGAACAACCCCAACTCTCTCAGCCTTTCCTCATAGGAGAGGTGTTCCATCCCTCTGATCATTTTTGTGTCCCTCCTCTGGACCTGCTCCAGCAGGTCCATGTCTTTCCTGTGCTGAGGACTCCAGAGCTGAATGCAGCACTCCAGGTGGGGTCTCACCAGAGCAGAGTAGATTACAATGCCTGGATCTCTCCCAGACAGAGTCTGGGACAGAGTGGCTGACCAGTCACATCTGTTCTGTGCCTTCTCTACAGGACCTCTTCTCAGGTTAGGAGCAGTAATGAACTTAAGCAAAATGGAGATAATTTATGGTGATACGCAGAGCATGGCAGGAAAGTGGGCTGGAGTTTTCATGAGCCTGGAAAAGCAGAGAACCTAAACTGTAAGGAAAATATCTCTCTCTGAAGATGAAGGGCAAGATTCTCAATTGATGTACATCTCTGCAACTTGGCATCAGTGAAGCTATGCTGATTTACACCAGCTGAAAAATCTGGAAGGGAACAATGCACTTTTTGTTTAATTTTTATGTGCTCCTCAGACTATCCGTCACATTCAGTTGGAGAGGAATAACATTTGGTAGATGTTTAGTCTTGATTTTTTTTTCCTGAAATGGGAAGTGAATTAAATGAAGTGAAGACAGAATAAGGCAGTTTTATTATTAGAGCTAGCTGAACAGTCTGAAAAAAATTAAATTAAAAAAGAGTTTGTCAAATAATGTATTTGACATCAGATCAAAATATGGGCAAATGCATTATTTCTTATAAGAATTGTTAATAGAAATTTAGAGAAGTAGATTGTGCTGGATATGACTAGATTTACAAAGAATTGGATGCATGAAACTGTCTGGCTAATCCATCTCTCTCATAGTATAGGTTACATAGCCTCTGCCTGTTGCACCTTTATCATCCGCTGGCATCACCGAGTGCTGGATGTCATCAGAAGGCCCAATATCCAAGGATTATCAGTTCTGGTTTAGAGACTGAAAGGGAATTTGAACTGGTGTCTGCCTCTACCTGCTGAGCTCATTTTGCTTTCAGTGGTTGAAATCACGTGCCGGTACTGCTGTGTACCCTTTAGAAATGGCTCGTTCTGAAAAGAGAGTGATAGAGTGGTGGCTTACTCAGAGACAGGAGCACTGTGCCAAAGCAATAGAAATTATTTATGGACTGAGGTCTATGCTCACCCAAAGGAACAAGTGATTGAACAGTGATTCTGTTTCTGCCTAAGCCTGTTGACAGAGGTGGAAGGGAAGAACAGGCGCACTGGGTCTCTTGTACAGGCAATGTTAGACTGCAAACAGGGCTGAGGACCTGGCAGACTTTTTGTCCATCACTGCAAAATGCTGGCCCATGCATCAGCATTGGCACCGAGCAGGAAATGACTGATGCCAGCGAAGTTTTGGAGCAGGTCGTTTCCCCAGTGGACCAAGAGATTGGATTGAAACTGTGGGACTTCCCATTTAGGAGTTGTTCTGCTGCTGGAGAATACACATATTAAATGACGCTTATTCCAGCCTGACAGTAGGTCACAGTCCAACCTGTACTGCCTTTAAAAACCCAGTTTTTTAAGGGTGCTGTAGTTTAATGTGGGAAAAATGTTCCTAAAATATTATTCTCAAGGCTACCAGCCTAGCTGTACAAACTGCCCTTGCAGTCGATGGCAAATAGTTGTGTGGGAAATGCACTTCCTCTTTCATAGACAATTTTGCAATTTCTAATTATTATATTTTGTACCCCAAATCAGAAGAGAAAACAGGTATGTGATATTTTCAACAAGACATGTTAAAAATCCCCAAACCTGTTCTGGGAGAGTCTCAGTGAATTTGGAAGCACTGAAGAAGCCAGGTTTACCTCCCAGGCAGCATGGCTAGGACAAATAGCTGGGGAGTCCAGGGAGCAGACCACCTTGCTACTCAGCAAGGCAGGTGGGGCAGGGCTGTGGTGAACCAGCCACCAACCAGCCTCGACATCAGGGAATGCCCAGTTTGAGATAGGTTTACCCAGCACGAACATCACGTTAACCCAATGTGAACTGAAGTGGGAGAGGAAATGCCACTGAGCACAAATTTAAATCCCTTTTCTTCCAGCACAGGGAACTGATGGTAGAAGAACAAGCAGATTTGCTGGCAAATCACTTTGTGAAGAAAATGGAAGAGAAATGATCGGCTTTGGCTGCTGCTGATGGGTGAGCGAGATTTGAGTGTGCGCTTTATTTGACCTACAAACTGCATATGGAATGTGCATTTTCTTGTGCAAGTGTGGTAGGCAATTTAGTGTTATGCTCTTTACCAAGAGAGGTAGTGAGGTTCAGCTGAGTTGAGAGTGGGGAGTTTCTTCACATCACATAGCAGCCCAAGTGAGTAAATATTATGTGGGTTGTGCTGGTACACAGTAGTACACCAAATGTTGCTCACATGGCTTTAGAAGTGTTCAGTCTGATTCAGTGGCTACCCAACACGTTTAGTGCCAGAGACCTATATAACAGTATGCTGCTTTTGGACACATAGTTCCTGAAAACATAAATCCCTGTGTGTGGTTACTGCACAACCAGGATCTGACTCATTGCTTCGCAAAGCACTTTTAGTTGCTTTGGAAACATGATGATATGCACTATACAAACCCAGTAACCATGCTACTCCAGTAACGGTCTACTATCTCAGAGCTGTCAAGAAAACTTTGTTCTCTGTTACCCACGCCATAGCCACTAGGAGCTTCATGTGACAACCCAAACAGGATCCTGTAGCTCCAATGACTCTGAATCCATCCCCTTGTTGTTCCAGCTGATGGGGAGCTCTCAAGAGCTGTTAGCAGCATATAGTCCACAGCAAAGTATTGCACAGTTTTCTTTCCATACAGTAGGGGGTAGTAAAATACTCAGAGACTACATGTGCAAGGAAAGAGCACCAAATAGTAGAGCAACTGAATGGAAAACAAACAAAATGTCTATTTTTAAACTGAGCTAAATCCATATAATTTTAAATGGGGAGCATTTTGAGTCCTTGTAAAACAAGTTCCCTAAGTGTTTGAATGATGCTATTTAAATGTGTAATGACTTGGCCTGTAAAAAAACATCAATTGCCACACTTTCAGGATGAAAGTATTAAACATTTTAATTGTGCTCTGCATGTTTAGGATGCAAACAAAAGTGCTCATTGTGAACCTGCCAATTAAAGTAACTGCCAATAGGGAAAGGAGACATGCTTGTGGCTTTCTTTGGGTTAGCTCAGGTCATGTCTACAACTAATGCACAGGTTCTTAAAGAAGCTTGGCATCTGAATGCGTGAAAATCCAAAGCAATACTCCACTCTTTCTATTAAAAGTTTTGTAGCTGTTTTGCTCTGACAACAATGTTTACAGAACAACATCAAGGCTTTTTTAAAAATTTTTTCTTTTTAAAAAATACATAGTGCTTAAAGAACGCAAGGGGCTGTCTGAGGTGTTAGTGCTAAGAACTCAGTTACAGGACTGCTCTTGAGCTTCAGGGTACTGTATATGACCATAATCTAGTCCAAATGGCAGCTCATAAACCATCGAGGAAACCCAGGGGAAGCTGATGGGAATAGTCACGTGCTTCTAGTCAAGGAATGGTTTAGAACTTGACTGTTTCAGAGCTTAGAGTTTTGAAGTAACAATTTCATTTCTCTCAAGTATTGTCTGCATATTTCTATAGTACCATTTAACAACACACAGAGTATTTCAGTAACATCATGTTTCTCTTCCGAACAGTACAGAAAAAACAGACTTTTCATTTTCTTAAGGATTTCATAGAAATGCATAACCTGTGGAATTGGTTTCTAGTCATGTTCTTCCATCAACAGCCTGATAAGACCTAAATCCCAGCTCATTTATTCCAGTGTATGTTAAGAGCAATCTGAATGACTAACGCGCAAAACACACTGGCGGAGAAAGCTGTGAAGAGCTGAGAATCTGGCTTGGTGTTTCCTATTGCAGGAGGAAAGCTGTATTTAAATCCATATATGAAATGGAAGATATTTATTTTACATTTCTGCAAAGGTTTTAAAAAGTTAGATCTAAATCTGTATTTCTGTTTCAGCTGATGGGGCTTCATAGGAAGATTCTGAAGAAGATATAGAAGCCCTTTGGTGAGTGTATACTGAATTTGTGTTGCATAAGGCTTTGCATTTTATTGGTAACTATTACTAGAGATTCTGAAGTAAATTAAAAAAAACAACCTGTAAGCCAAATCTACTTTATTTTCAAGAATCTCCAGCTATCACTCACATATTCTTGCCAAATGTGTCATTTCTCTTAGCAACGGTATAGATGGCTTTAACAAGTATTTTTAACCTGTGAAAGAAAGTCACAGAGCTCACTTCTGAAATGTGAAGTTATGTTCAGATACCTAAGGGCTGGATTCAGTGATAGATTGCTTCCCCTCCACACAAGACCATGGAAGCTATTCTTGCAGGGCATGCTTAGCGCTTCAGTGCAAGTGGTTTGGGTGGATTTTTGTCTTTCCAGTTGAATCTGGCTTTACTTTTTTCTAGTATTATAAACTATTGTATGTGTGATAAAACACACACACATATCTTGGGCAAAAATGTTAATTCTACAGAGAAAGAGGCTGATGCAAAGATAGCATTAGTTATATACATATTTCTCTGTAATTCATCCACATTTTAAAGTTAAATTGCCACCTGAGTTAGCTTGGAGTAATTGTTAGATGGCATCCTGGTAACCATAGTTTCAACAAGAAATTTCCAAAATTTCGCTTGCAGTTTTGCCTACAGATAATGTGTAGTGCAGTCTTTAGTGCTGTTTAAAATCCCTTTAAAAACAGTTATTTCTGGGGTGGCAGATGCTAGCAGCGGAGATACTTGGTATTATCCAGTCAAATTAAAAGACTGACCAGTCTTTTATAGCCACCCTGTCAGTTGTTTCTGTCATCACTGTGGGATGTGTAAGGCAAATGATGTGGCAACATAGCTGAATCTGGCTGTATATGTGCCAGAACCACAGATCTGTTGCTGAATATAATGTACCTTTTTTCCACCTAATGAGTAAAGGCACGCATAATACATGGAGGTTCTCACATCCTGCTCTATCTCTCCTTCCCATCTTTGGATTGCCTACCAAGTGCTCCAAGTGCAAAATAACCTCTGAATTTGATATACCAGATCCTGCTATCTCATTCAAACCATATCTTTGTAAGGCACATTAGTACTTAGCAATATCAGTCAAGTACTCTCTTTACTCCCAACATTTATTTAATCAAGTGGGTAAGTAAGGCAGACCTGCAATGAAATCACATCTCTAGTGTCCTCTTTTAAGCCTTCTACAGTATCCTGTCTCCTTCAAGACTCTCTTTTAGATAGTGAGTTTCATGGGGCAAGCATTATCTTTATTTATGGCTTGTCCAGTGCTAAACACTATTTCAGTGTTTAAAGGTTAGTCATAAACATTGGCCAATGTGCTAATAATAAGAGCTTTGCCTTACCCAGTGCCTTAATATTGTTCTCTAACTTCTCTTTAATCTTTTAGAAGAGTCATTTTAATAGCCAATACAGTTTAATTCACCAATTCTTGAACTTTATTCTGGAGTACTGATTTTCAAACAGTAGGTTTGGATTAAAATTTGAAAATAAGGTTTGAAAAGCTCATCTTATAGTGAGATACTTGCCTGACCATCAGGAATGGAAAAAGGAATGCTTTTCCTGTAGGGCTCTTGCATATAGGTAACCTTATGGTTAGATTTGAAATTTGGAAAAAAAAAAAAAAGGCTTGAGAACCTGTTTTAATGTCAGATCCACATGACTGGCAGGAATAAGAATGCTGCTATCACTGGGGATAAATATCTTTAATTTTTCTGTAGGAATTGGTGAAAGATGGGGTTAGTGTTTTGGAAAGGAAGGCTGTATCAAATCTGATTTATTGCTGGATTTATAAGGGTTCAGAAGGTGGCTGGTGTAGTCATAAGCAAATATTTTATTTTCAGTATTCCTGGACATATCTTCCATTTAAGGAGGGTTTGGGATAAGGCTAGGAAACTGGGAAAAAACATGTCAGAGAGAGTAGTATGGCGTAGGCAGGAGCATATGCTTCATATTAGGTATTCCAGTACAGATTCATCCTCTCTCTAAAGTACATGTTAATTTTAGAGCTAGGGCTAGAATTGAGTTTTCAGAAAAGGAGGTAGAAAGCCTTTTTATTCTTGCATTCTGCAAGGCTGGCAGAGATGGGATGAGAGTTTGCATAATTGGGAACAAATGCCTTATATTTGGATTTACTAGACAAATTGGTCACTTTGAATTAATAAATTTTAGGCTTAGGTTTAGGGTGTCATTATGAAGTAGAAGAGGGAGGCTTCATCAGCCAAGCTCACTGTTGGATTATTTAGGACCAAAAAAGAGATTAGAAAAAATGTTGTTTGCTAATGGATCTCAATCAATTTTTCTTCATGAAACAGTCAATTGATTAGATTTCAGTTTGTGGTTAAAAACAGGAGTAGAGTTAAGAAGGAAATGCTTGTTGAGCCTAGCTTGTCACTGGGTCTGGAGTGGCTTCAGGGATAGGAAGCAGGTTAGTATCATGAAAGGCAAATGCTGTTATTCAGATTTCTTAGGGAGTTTGTTCACCTGTGTGGGAAGGGTGGAGATTTAGAAAGACTATTGGTGATGATACAGCTAGTGCCTTTAATGTGTTTTAGCTGCAAGAATTAGTTCACTGCCCCCATATTAAGTAGAGTTATGGTTGGGGTTTATCTCAAGTTTGGGGAAGGAAAAGGTTTGACCTGAAAGTTTAGGATGAAGGATGATATCAACCGCTGATGTTTCATGTTCACAGATTCCTGTAGGGGTTAGTTCTACAATTACATTTCAGGTTAGGTTAGAATTGATTTAACTTTTGAGTGTAGAAAATTAGGCTTGAAGAAGTCAATATCCTGTTGGATTCTTCATGATCATCAGGGATAGGAGCACCTGTTTTACCAAATCCCATTAATTTGTGTTAGGTTTCACCCTAGCTATTGGTTTCCTGGCTATAATCATAACCTTGTGACTGTGTAAGGACTTGGGAACTCAAAGCTCATTGTTTCCAAGATGCTATTAGATTCCATGGTGCTGGTTTTGGTAGAAGTGATTACAGAAGAAATTGATAATAATGAACAGCAATATATGATATTCACCCAAGAATTCTAGAGAAACTTGGGAGCTGGGTTACTATTTTGTGTAAAAATTTGTTCTGAAGAACAAGTGGACACAGGAATGAATATTGTATGTTGGCAGAGAATCAACATGGATTTGTAGAGTGGGGTCATGCCTCACAAATCTAGTAACATTCTTTAGAGAAGCCAATAAGCTTGTGGATAAAGGAATTATGGTTGATATAACCTACTTGGTTTATAACTTACCAAAAGCTTTTAAAGAATCTAAGAAGTCAGAGGATAAAAGAAAGTCAGGAATAAATGGTCAGTTTTCACAGAGGAAGGAGGTTACCAGTGAAGTTTCCGTGGGATTTGTCCTGGGGCCTGCTGTGTTCCCAATATTAATAAATGGTCTGGAAATGAGAGGAGGAAAATCTTGAGGTATCTTAGTTTGCTGGTAATACTAAGTTATTCTGAATAGAATAATAGAATCATAGAATAGTTTGGGTTGGAAGGGACCTTTAAAGGTCATCTAGTCCAACCCCCCTGCAAGGAGCAGGGACATCTTCAACTAGATCAGGTTGCTCAAAGCCCCATCCAACCTGACCTTGAATGTTTCCAGGGATGGGGTACCTACCACCTCTCTGGGCAACCTGTGCCAGTGTTTCACCACCCTCATCATAAAAAATTTCTTCCTTATATCTAGTCTAAATCTACCCTCTTTTAGTTTAAAACCACTACCCCTTGTCCTATTGCAATAGGCCCTACTGAAATGTTTGTCCCCATCTTTCTTATAAGCCCCCTTTAAGCATTGAAATAAAGTGTCCCTGGAGCCTTCTCTTCTCCAGGCTGAACAACCCCAACTCTCTCAGCCTTTCCTCATAGGAGAGGTGTTCCATCCCTCTGATCATTTTTGTGTCCCTCCTCTGGACCTGCTCCAGCAGGTCCATGTCTTTCCTGTGCTGAGGACTCCAGAGCTGCACGCAGCACTCCAGGTGGGGTCTCACCAGAGCGGAGTAGAGGGGCAGAATCACCTCTCTCGACCTGCTGGCCACGCTTCTTTTGATGCAGCCCAGGATATGGTTGGCTTTCTGGGCTGCAAGTGCACATTGCTGGCTCATGTCCAGCTTTTCATCCACCAGTACCCCCAAGTCCTTCTCCACAGGGCTGCTCTCAGTTGCTTCATCCTCCAGCCTGTATTGATACCAGGGGTTGCCCTGACCCAGGTGCAGGACCTTGCACTTGGCCTTGTTGAACCTCATGAGGTTCACATGAGCCCATTTCTTGAGCTTGTCCAGGTCCCTCTGGATGGCAACCTGTCCTTCAGGTGTGTCAATCACACCACTCAGCTTGGTGTTATTTGCAAACTTGCTGAGGGTGCACTTGATCCTACTGTTTATGTCACTGATGAAGATATTAAACAGTACTGGTCTCTAATATGGACCCCTGAGGGACATCATTTGTCACTGATCTCCATCTGGACATTGAGCCGTTGACCACTACCCTCTGACTGCGACCATCCAGCCAATTCCTTATCCACCAAACAGTCCACCCATCAAATCCGTGTCTCTCCAATTTAGAGAGAAAGATGTTGTGGGGGACTGTGTCAAAGGCCTTACAGAAGTCCAGATAGATGACATCTGTAGCTCTTCCCTTATCCACAGATGTAGTCACTCCATCACAGAAGGCCACTAGGTTGGTCAGGCAAGACTTGCCCTTGGTGAAGCCATGCTGGCTGTCTCGAATCACCTCCCTGTCCTCCATGTGCCTTAGCATAGCTTCTAAGAGGATCTGTTCCATGATCTTCCCAGGCACAGAGGTGAATACATAAGGTAGGATTTTACTGGGAAGAATTATATAAAGAAGTAGGATATATAAAGTGAAATTAGGAACTGGCAATTTCAAAATAGGCAAGAAATGGTACTTTTGCCTCACATTGTATTGTTAAGCTGTCAAGATCCTTGTCACAAGGTGTTGTGGACAATAAAAACACTCAGATGCAAAAAGTCCTTGGATGAAAAGAAGAAACCATCAAGGGCTACTAAAGATAGAGATGCTGCTTCTGGTTCAGGTATTGCTCGGCTACAAATCCCTGGAGGCTGCAAAAATATTCTGGGGAATTACTGCTCTATATTACACTCTTCTCACACTCTTCCCTGGGAATCCACTTTAGGATGCCATCAGGAACGGCTGCTGGGCAAATTGGATGCTTGATCTGATCAAATATAATATGGGACGGTCTTTATAAACTCATCTTGTGAAAAAAGGACCAAATATTTGGCATATCTGAATAAGCATACATATTGCTGGAATTTTCTGAATACTGCTTTTTTCAGTGCAAAACACTTGCTATCCTTGTCATCTTACTATATGATTAAAAAGACAAGTGCTCTAGTAAGATTAATCTGGTATTTTGCATTCTGAGAACCTTTCCATATCTCTTTATTGAGTTCATGATGGCTTTCCATAGTATCTATAATCAGACAAGATGGGTGTCAAATAAATTGAGTATTTTTTTCCTTTTACACAACTGTCCTCTTTCCCAAAGTCAAAACTGAGAGACAATAAGTTAATTAAAAGCATAATATATGTTATGCATCATGAGCTGTCTTGCAACATAAATGACCAGTTGCTAATAAGCAAGCCCCACATCTACTAAGTACAGACTGCTCAGGTTTAAGGAGCTGCCCTCAAGTGTCTTTTACTGCTTTTGCTGAGAATATAGTGAGTTGGCCACAGTGAGTGTCATCACTCACACTTTAGGACAGGACCCTTATTGGCTGAAATCAGTGATAGTTCTGTTTAGGCATTTAAATTAATATCAGGGAGTCAGGAATAAATGCAAAAAGTTGCATAATGTCAGGTTGCAGACAAACTTGTAGATGCTCAGGACATAGGCTAGTAATTCTGTGTTTACTGGAAAGTCCACATGGATTGCAAGTGTATTTCTCATCAGAGTGAATCTGGAGAAAAACAGGAGGGTATTCAATGTGACAGCACCAGAAAAATCTATCCTGCGCTTCTGTACTGTATTCAAAACTGCTGGCCATTCCTGCGAATCTACCTCCAGTGATATACCTAATAAGACTCTTAACTCTGTTCTTCCCATTTCATGAAAAACATAGGGGTACCCCTTGGTACAGGTGAGAATTTATTCAATGCCTCAGTGTTCCCCTGTCTTCATTATACCATGGCCAATTTAACTCGATCCAGACCTCTGCCTCTACTTGTGGAAAATAGCTTTATCTGTGGGCCAACAATAGTCAGACATGCTTGGTCAGTCTGAATCTGGACAGGCCACAAGACTGAAGTCAAAAGTAGAGAGGAATCTCAGCAGCTTCTTATTCCAATGAATCCCAAGCTATGTTCACTGTCACCTTATTACTTCACTTAAATTTGATTTTGATGTGTCAGTTTGGGTTTTTATTGTCTTGGACCACTGGCGAAGAACAAAGTTGTTGTATCTTCTGCCATGTGCCTTTCTGAGCAAATAAAAAACACCTGTGCTCTAGGATTTCTTTGATGATAATGAGACCTTCAAATTATAATGTCTTTTGGCTTTTCTAATGTCAGAAGTTTGCAGGAGAAAATACTTTGGAGACATGATGATTACTTGGTTTGGGGGAACCAAGGTATGGAAGACAGCAGAGCACAAAACTCTTCTTGAGAATATCTAATGGCTCTTTTTCCTTATGAGATTCAACTTCTTAATTCATACTCCCAGCAACGAGTTCTGGGTCTCCATTCTCTCACAGACGCTTTCTACAGTCTGGATACTTGAAGCTTTGTTGCAGTATTTTGCAAATACAGTAGAAAGTGGCAGTAGTGTTAGATGTGTCCTTGAATGCCCTGTGATTTGCAGCAGCAGCAGGAGTGATGATCTTGTATTTAGTATCAAACAATAGCTCACTATAGAATTTTCTAAACTGGAGTTGGCTTCTCACCATGTCCCAGAACCAACCTGGCATTTCACAATAGAGGAATCAAATGTCTTTTGGCAGCATCTGATGTCATAGTTGCTTAGAGCCTGATCTCAGAATTTGGCTGTCATGAGTCACTCTATCTGTACTCAGCTGTGTAAAACAGACAACAAAAAATGTGGGCATCAGCAGTGCTGTGACCTTTATACAGTGTGCAACAGATTGGGAGAGGGCAGAATTGTTATTACTAACTTTAAACTGCTAATACATGTTGTTGATATTTTTCAATATATGAAGCTAATGAAAGCCTATCACCAGAGTATACAGCATATCACTTCAAAGAGGATCTCATTTTCACCAAAGAACTCACAAGCAAAATGACAGTGGAATGTGCTCGGACAGAAGTGTTCACCTCTCTTTACACCGTCCTGCCATGGGTGATGTGTTTGCTGGCTTGAGGGAAGGGTGACTCCTATCTTCCTTTTGGTATAGTAGCTAGAGTTGCATTGAGAAGCAAAATAATTGATCACTGCTGGGTGCAAATGTCACATTTGATGCTGTAAAGTTTAGTCTGTGCTGAGGAGCTGCTGAAATTCTTTAGAAGAAAATATTCTGTATAATATGCAAGTATTACTAATCTGCCAAACCTCTGAGGCTATTGGGGTAAAACTGGGATTTCTTTAACAGCTTGTGATCTGGCCGATCTGGTCTGCTTGTAATATGCAACATTTATCACTTGTGGGGGCTTGGCCAGTATCATAAATCAATTGAGTGCTACTTAAGTAATATTTGAAAAGCAGTTAAGCCATAAGTGAATTATGGGTTATTTTCACATGGTGGTCATCTGCCACAGATAATTATGTGAGGAAAACAGAGCACAGCTTTGTATCCTGATCCTTTCCTAGATTCTTGCACCTTTAGGAAAGTAAACATTTGTTGCTTCGGCTTCCTGTCTTACCAAGTAGTGATTTAAGACATAAGGGTACCTTCAAGAATAAGATGATTGTATCAGGAAGAGGATTTTTTTTTATGAACAATATATTAATAAGCAGGAAGTGGTGCAAGATTAAAACATTAAATCAGGAACAAGGCAGAACAAGTTTAAGATTTCAGAGCTGCAAACTCATTATCTTTATTGTGAGTTGTGTGATATGTGCTGTTGCCTTTAAAATCCTGTCTTTTAGGGGCATGCATAATATAAGGACCATGCCTTGCTTTTAATGTCATCTTTCTGACTACAGTAGTTGCATAATAAGATTTGAAAATGTGAATTTTAAGGACTACATCATGAAGAGATTTAACAAACTAGCAGTTTGAGCACAGTCTGCTAGTTGTGCCAGACTTTCAGTTTCCAAATCAGACTTCTGGTCTGAGTGTCCCTCAGATGGTCTTTCTCCCAGAAATTGGAGTGGTGTAGTTGGACCATGGAGTCTGCATCAATAAAATCGAGTAGGTCTGTTCCGATCTGTTCCCAGGTGAAGCTGGGATTGAGCAAAGCTGCGGTCTCCCTCTGTTACAAAGATCACTGTAATTTTCTCACACCTCATGCTGCATCATATACACTCAGAACTGGAATTTATCTCTGGCAAGAGCTGTGCTTCCTGAATTTTGTCTGGCATGCCTGTTCTCAGTTGTGAAGTATTTATCCATTTCCTGGTGTCAGCTACTGAATCCAATGGGATTATAGTCCCTTTTAAATAAAATCCAAACTTGTCATCTGCTGCTGAATCCAAGAAGTATTATCACTTGTTTCATGGGCTTCTTATCAACAACTTACTTTGGCCTGTTGGTCTTGAAACAGTTGTATTGCACCTCATCAGCATCTGGTCTTGCTAAACCATGATGTGGCTGAAACTGAAGTGCAGGTGGCTCTGCCATCTAGTTTGATTTGGATTGATTGCTGATTTAATAATGTAACAGCAAATATGGCAGCTGAGTGTCTGTCTGCCTTTTTCTGTAATAAACATACATAAAGAATCTCTGCATCTGCTAACTCGCACTGCACATTGCTTTCCCTTCAGTGGAGGTCTTTCCAAATGGTTTCAGAAACAGCAAGAATAGTTGCTTGTGTTTTTCCTGGCATATCAGTGGTATATGAGGATACATTGGTTCTGCTTCCTCTGTTTCTGTCACTGCAGCTTATAGGCTGGCCATTAATTTTTCTGTCAAGTTGCTGTCTGTAGCACATATGTTAGATGGCATCTACAATACATGGCACCTGCATTCTCCATACTGTTTGCTTAGTTTGGAGTTTGTGCACTTGTTCCATACCAATATATTATCATTATGTTCCTTTCACTGCTTACTTCAGCTGCTCTTTCAATAGAGTGGCATGTTTCTAAGGCTAGGTCTATTGCCTTAAAAATGTAAAAATGAGCTCGCTTTTATTCTTTCTGAGACCACATGTGGCTGCCAAGAATGTGAGCTCTGCAGTATAAACACTTTTTTCTCACTATTCAATACAAATATTTATTCAGGTAAAGGCAAAACAAAACACTTTTGTGTCTACTGTTCTTTCTGGGCTCATTGAATATTTTGATGATCTGTTCCAGCATTTGGGGCATTATTCCAACAGGAGTGTCCTGATTATCTTTGCCCCCACCCCCCAATGTTATAACAATGATTTTTCTCATCTTCCATTATAAATTCTGCATGGAGGCTTAGTTCTTGCTTTCACAGTTTTAATGCCTGCACACAGATTTTGTCTGGAAATCCACCATGCCTGGTAGCTGGCATCACTCCATGCTGATGATTTCCTTTGTTTCTCACCCATATTTTGTCTTTTTGTAAATTGTGTTCTCTATTATTGTGGATCTCACAAGATTAACCTCCGCTGTCATCTTCCATATGCCACATGCTGAGTAGTAACATAAGAAAACACCACATTTCCTAAGTAAAATGGCTTTAGATTGAGAGAACTGTAATAACCGAAACCTTGTGGCAAGCCAGTGTCCCCAGATGGCAAAGACTAACTTTAAGGCCTTTGGTGCTATTAACTTTTAAAGGCTGCAGGGAGTGGAGAAAGTGGGAGTGAGCCCTGATGGCTGACAGGGATGGAGAGGGCATCAAGACCTAAGGCAACCATGCTACACCAGTGCCCCTCTCAGCACCAGTGCCCCTGACTTCTCTCTGGCTTCATTTTGGAGCATAATCTCAACACCAGGTCAGGGAAGCACTTCCCATGGGAATAGACTTGCCAAAATATGCCTTTAGACTCTAGCACTGTGCTGGCAGTAACGTGCTGCTCAGCAGGTGAAGTGGAATTGCTGTTACAAAGGTGTTTGCGCTGGCAGAGGTGGGACGCAGCTGCAAGGGTGCTGAGCAATTTCGAGAGTTTTTCACTCTTTTTAACCCTGGGTGATTAGTTGACATCCGGGGGGAATGCTTTTGCAAATTGATGATGAAATGTAATCATTCTTTGTTGCAATTCTGTCTATATTTATGAACTCCCATTTCCCTGAATGCTGTAAGAAGTAAACATGATAGGCTCATTGCTTTAATACTCTCCTCAGACAATGGTCTACCTGAACCCCCTCTTTCTTGCTTAATTTCTTTATCAAATTCATCCTACATGCTCTCTAGTTATCTCTGGGACTTTCCTGCTGCCTGCTTTATGTGTGCCTGTATTTTTGCCCTTTCTCATTCTTTGTGCATAGCTCCACTGAACAATGATCATTGCCCTGAATTTGCACTTAGTCCCCAAGGAAAATTGCAGCAGTTGGTTCTTTTTCTAGGCCTCTGTTTTGGGTGCTGACCTCCAGTGTTTCTCCTATTCCATGGAAGTGTTGTAATCAGTTTTTTACATTTAGCCTACTACTTTATGCTCAATAAAATGTGACTCCTAAATTCAACTCTACTATCAGATAGCTTTGCTATTCCTGTTTATAGATGGCAGAGTTTTTTGTTGTATGTTATCAAGCTGCAGTTCTCCTTTTCCCCACATAAAGTTTTGCTTGTTTTGTACATAGACTCCATGTTTCAGAATAGAAAATAATTGGCTGTTAAGGTCACACAGGGAAGATACTTAGTTTTCCCAGATTTCTGGGTGCGGCACTTCAGCCAATCACATTTATTAATTTTAAGAAGACCCCTCAGACATTTGAACTTGACCCTTTTTCCTGCCAGTAACACCTGGCAAGAGATCTAAATAAGTTCAATTGCAGATATATTCAAGATTTATTTTAGCTAAAGCCTGTTTGTAAGATGTTTGTGTGCCAAGTTATATCTGGAGTAAACTTTTACAGGCAAACACTAAATCAGGGGCAAGGGGTATGGGAAGAAGTGTAAAGGGGAGTAAAATAGAAAGGTCAACAGACCCTTAACTATAATGAAAGTGGTTACAGAGAACTCTATGGTATTAACTCAGATAATTGCCAGAGTCGTAAAATCCAGATTTTTTTGTCTGCAAGGCTCCTGGGAGCTGCTGGAGACAAAGAAAATTAATGTAATCGTTCATATATGATTCAGAATTTTGTTTCTTTTCTTCATTCTCAAAAGAGTAAAAGTGACCTACTTTCTATATGTTGTAGTTTAGTGGGGAAATTCCCCCAACTCCCAGTGTTAGTATGCTTGTTCTCTTCTTAAGCAGGTGCTAACTCCCATCTCTGCTTTACTACTGCTGGCGTAGTATGTGCTAAATGTGTTGTGACATTCTTTCCTCTCAGTTTATAGTGAAGATGGTTGTGCTTCTTCCCAAATTTCAGTTTTGTTAAGCTTCTGGGATTAATGTAGGATCTAAATTAATTTTCTGCATGTTAGTTGTCAACCACAGTAGAAGTAATTAAATAACAAACTCTCTTCTAAGATTTGTGCTTTTATATTTGATAAGTTACATGTAATGATGGTTTAAAAGAGAGGAAAAAAAGGAAAAAATGCAAAGACACCTGTATAAAAAGTCACCAGTTCTTCTTCTTGTTTATTTGTCACAATGTGTGTTTGGAACAAAATGGGAGAGAATCATTAGAAATTAACCTGAAACTCAGAGGAGAGCCAGTATCAGCTCCATTGTAAGGCTGGATTTGAACTCGAAAGATTTCAATCCAGAAGACTTCTTCCAACCTACCTTTACAAAACCCAAAGAGAACAGCCTAAAAAACCTGAGACAGGAAAATGAGGAAATTGGACTTAAGGTTACAAGTCAAGCCTGTCTCCATTTACTGTACATCACTACAGAAGTATGCTAGAGAGAGTATGGAATGAATCCTAGTTTTGATCCTGCCCTCCAAGAAGAGCCAATGTTTAGTTTCCTGGATCTAGTTCTATATAGAGGAAAAGGAGAGAAATTTAATGAGTTTATATTCTCCCATCACAGTGCTGAACTCATTCATGATTGAGGAGATTCTTCAAATTTTTAAGTTCTTTTCCCACTATATTGTTTCCAACATGGATGAAGAGAGACAGAAACATGTTAATCCTCTTTTGCTCAAATAGAAATTGCAGACCAAAAAGAGATGCTGGGATGTATGATGGACAGTGTTGTAGTTACTTTTCCTAAGAGAAGTTGCTACACAATGTGATCGTCAGATGTACACAACAAGCAAAACAAAATAATATTTCTCACTAAATGAAATGTATCCTTTAAAACTGTTTGCAGGGAAAGATTTGAAAAATAAGCATGGTTCTGTTTAGCCATGTTTTAATTATTTATTTATTTGAAGTAAGCAGTTTCTTCCAGCTATGGACGTTAGACCAGTTAGCAAGAAGACTTCTTCATATATTTTTGTTTTACTTTTGTGATCCAAGTGTTAGGAGTTGGGAGTTTGGATCCAAAGGGAAAGGATTTACGTATGCAGGACACGTTGTTCGAGGAGCTAATACTTACAGTAAACAGAGGTTGCTTAACTGTTGAGTAATGCTACAATAGTTATTTCCAATATTTTGCAAGAAACAATGTTCATGCAATGTTTTACCACTAGCAATTTGTTAGTGGTTTTAATTTAATGCCAAACAAATCTCTAAGGGCTGTAATTTTAAAAACGTGGAGTATCACACGTTGGGAACTATATCCTCTTTCTACTTTTGTAAGGTAAGACATACATGAAAGAGAAACAATTTCTTTTCTCCTGTTAATAGTACTTTAAACCTAAATAGTGTAAAAATACTCTTGTGACATCACAAATAGTAAATTATATCCATTGAAAGGGGATATATGTGCATGCAACTTCCATTACAGGTAGAAAAAAAAGTCTTTAAAAATTGCTTAAGGAAAGTCTTTCTACAACAGATTGCTTCAGGAAGACAGATACAGTCTGAAGGGGCCTTATTTGCCTTCTGTTTTTGGAGCAGTGATGTGTTTACATTATAGTAAGGTCAAACCTGGCAGTACTACATGTCTATACCTAAGCGAGAAGTACTTTTAATCTTAATTCTTTGTACAATATATTTCATTTATTGTGATGAATATATGAATGGAAACAGATTTAAAGTGACTGAAAATAAATTATTTGTAAAGCATCTGTCATGGTTTAACACCAGCCAGCAACTAAGCACCACGCAACCACTCACTCACTCCTCCCCTCCCCGCCTCCGTGGGATGGGGAGGAGAATCAAAACCAAGGAAAACTCATGGGTTGAGAAAAGAACAGTTTAATAATTGAATTAAAAAAAAAAAGTAATAATAATAGTAATGAAAAGGAAGATAACAAAAAGAGTGAAATATAACCCAAGAAAGGCGAGTGATGCACAATGCAATTGCTCACCACCCGCTGACTGATGCTCACCCAGTCCCCGAGTGGCAATCTGCCCCTTCTGGCCAACTTCCCCCAGTTTTGTATGCTGACCATGACGTCATATGGTCTGGAATATCCCTTTGGTCAGTTGGGGTCATCTGTCCTCGCTGTGTCCCCCTCCCAACTTTTTGTGCACCCCCAGCCTACCAACTGGCAGGGTGGTATGAGAAGCAGAAAAGGCCTTAACTCTGTGTAAGCGCTGCTCAGCAATAACTAAAACATCCCTGAATTATCAACACTGTTTCCAGCATAAATCCAAAACGTAGCCCAGTACTACCTGCTATGAAAAAAGTTAACTCTACCCCAGTCAAAACCAGCACAGCATCCCTGGATCTCTCTCACTCCAGATCCTATAAATATTCATAATACTTGTCGACTTAGCATATTTCACTGTAGCTTTGCATTGTTGCTAGTTTTCCTTTGTGCTGGAAATAGGTGGCCATTTCCTAGTGGAGATCAGCTTTAGTAAACACTCCTACTAATGCAATGCTCATCAAGTTCTTCTGTTTGAGATAGACACATGTTCTTATTTTACAGATGGAGAACTAAGGGATAAGGCGGATGGATGGTCTTTGACATGTCTTACTGTGGTTAAGTGGCAGAGAGAAACTAGAGGGTTTTTCTCCTATGCTTTTGCTTTCTCCACTGCTGTGCTATTTATGTCGGTATGCATGCCTATATATATATATGTGTATGCACATATTTAGATGTCTATATTGAAGGGAGACATAGACTTGAGGCAGACTTTATTAAAATCTGCTTTTCTTTAATCAGACTTTTGAGTCCAAAATACTGGAGACTAAGCATGGATGTTTTGAAGGGAAATTAGGACTTTTCCAACTTTTCTGCCACCAGTTTCATAACAGTTTCTTTGCTGGTGCAATCCTATCATTACCACTTTCTTTAAAAACAACATAAGATCATCTTGGCCTGAAGTAAGTAAATTCATGTGTATTTATTTATGTGGTGTAATACTGTGCATACCTAAATACATACATAGGTATCTTCACAAACACATCTACATTGCATTAGCTGTCATCAGTTTTCAGGCAGTTCCAAACTGATTGGTCTTTGGTTGCTTCATTTTGTTAAGGCAGTCTGAATAAAACTTTAGGTGGCCCTTGGGAGAGTTTGCCTCCAGTTTGGACTTCCAATTTAAGATATGAGACATATCAACCTGGTTATTATTTACATTGAACTCACACCCAATTAGCATCCACTTGTGAAAATAACTATAAAAGTAGGTCTCTTCATAATTTCCATTCTCTGTTCTCTAACCCTTAAACTCATTGATAAGTAGGAGCAGAACCTGTATCAGACAGTCTGTGTGGCTACATCTGTGCCTTTTAATGCAGAAACTCAGGAACTATTTAGGTACTTGTGCTATTGTCTCCCTCTAGAGCTTGCTTTGCAGACAATATGTGCCTTTAAAATACTACATATCTGATGTTCCTTTGTGAGACATCCACAGGAGAAGACTGGCTTTCCATTCAGATGTTGAGATACACATGGTGGTACATGGAAAAACACCAAGAATGGTTTGCCAGGCTCCTCATGATATTTTTGATGGGATGCTAGCTTGTTAGCTTAAAGGCAAAGTATGCTGCCTTGTCTTGTCATGCAGAGTAAGAGCACAGTACTAATACAATCACGTGAAGGAAAGAAGCCTGTGTGAGAAACCTGTGCCTTTATCTCTAGCAAGAGAGGCAGGTAAATTGTGATGAAGTTGCTGGCAAAGACTGTGCTTTGGAGTGGAAAAGTGAGCATAGAGTTATCTGGCAAATGATTGTGAGGAGGGGATGAAGACTAGCCAAGCAGGACAGGTTCCATCTACCCAAATGCACATCAGGGGTGTGAGTGCTTGGGAAGATATCTGCAGCAATGCAAAACACGGTATACTCACTGTAGATGCAGAGTGGAGTATCTGTTCTTAGTTGTGAAAAATGGTCCAACATCTTTTCTTTGGTATTGTAAAAAGAGAGGCTAAATGGAAAGTAAAGGAAGATACAAAAGAAAAGAGCAGAAATTAGTGCAAAAAGGAAGATTGATGAAGAGCTAATGAGGTGGATTGAGACAAGGAAGTGGTGATGCGGAAGTGAAAATAATACTTCCGTAGAGATGATATATGAGAATGAAGGGAGTGAATTGAGAAAACTAGAACGTAATTCCATTACTGTGGAACTGAATAGCATGCAAGGAAAAATGAGGGAAAAGCCTGGGGGAGAGCAGATAAAAGAAAGGTTGCATTAGGGTGGTGTGTCACTGGGGAAATGATTTTAAGACTGATTCACACATTTTCTCCAGCGTGTTTCACTGCTTATTGCCCTTCAGAACTGATAACTTTCTGATGATTGGCAGTCAGAATATTTTGTTCCATGAAGGAAAAATTTGCCAATGGGATTTCCTGGACCTGGTTTTTGTGCCGTTATTTGTCATTAACCAGGTCTTCTTCCTACTGCCTTTAAGAACTGATGTAATGCTGGTTTACACAGCACCTCCTAAAGGAACACTCAACATGAGCAAGCTATACAAGTATTCTACAGAGTTTGCCAACACCCGAGGGCAGGAACACTTTGGTGTTTTTGAACACTTTGGTTCTAATTTAGGACTAACTGGAACATACCTCATCTCCACAGTTTAATTTTCTTTAGAAAAGAACGTTGGTTTCATAAATGAAATAGAAGGATAATCATTAAGAGCCATCTGTGGGCCTCTTCAATAAACAGAAGCATGAGATAACCCAAGGAGCTCTCACACAGCATTACATTGAAACTTCGTGTCAGGGGAGTTTGCAATGCTTGGAGATTGTTTAGAAGTAAGAAAGCAGAAACCATTCCAACTAAAAATCATTGTCTTCACTCCAGCAGATATTATGAATAGGTCTGTTGATACTGCATTCCTAGAATCCATGAACAGTAGCAATAAAGTGTCCATATTTGCATTTCTAAGCACGAAGAACTTCCTCTAGAGGAGTAGAGGTACATTCAGTAGTGAAGCTTTTTCAATGTCCACTTGATACACCCATAATTTTTCACCAGTGAACATTGCTTGGGCCAGTACAGCTGTGAAATATACATAGAAAAACTAGTCAGGAAAGAGAAATACTTACTGAGCAGAAATAACAAATTTTGGGGTCCGAATTCTCAAAGATACTTATCTCCCATGTGAAGGGCTGGTAGGAAGTGATATTGTTTTACATTTAATTGCATATGAACTGGTTAAAATTCAAATTTAGATATTGAGGATACATATAAACATTCTACCATATAATGATAAAACAAATTTACTTGGCATGTAGGCAATGATTAGTGGTAAAATTACTTTAAAAAGAGCTGGTCGCCTGGTTTTCCTGCGCTGTATGTAAGGTTAAAAAAACCTCTAAAATGGAACCATTTTGCTGTTGAAAATAGGTGACCTTCCCTTTTCTTTTTCTGAAGGTAAGTGTATACGAATAAGATAAGCTAGAATGTCAACTTGCAATATGTCAGCTATGGCATGATGGTTGTCCATATGTAGGCTGTTACCCAGCAGTAAAAGCAGGCTAAATGAAAAGTAACTTCTCCTTGATGAAAAGTGGAAGAAGCTACCTTATGTTCACAGCAGGAGTAGCTGATGTACTATATAATCACTGCTGTGTTTTACCCCTTGCTCTCTGGAATACTGTAAGAGGGGAGAAAGTATGGAGAGCCTTGAAATTCAGAGACAATTATTCTTCCCAAGTTTTATATGGTTCTCAGGATGGTGAGTAATGGGTTGCTGTTCTGCACAGCAGCACAGCTGTACAGCTACTGGATTTGCTTCAACAAAACATCAACTTTTCAGAGAAAATTGGCTGCAGGAAGATAACAGATGTACAAAAGAAAATAGGGAAAGGATAACTCTTAACATCTTTTTATTTTGTTTACTAGAAATTTTTAAAGGGAGAAGAAGCCCAAGCGTTATGGCAAGTGGCTATTTTTGCCCTTATAAACTAATTTTATCATACCCATTTGTTGATATTATTGCACTACAGATAAGAGTGCTGTTGCATCTTGGCTAGTTCATGTTCAACCTTCCTCTTCCAAGCACTTGTGTCTTCGGTACTATTTAAATGGCAACAGAAGCTGGCAAGAATCTATGGCTACACTGCTTGTTCTTTTAAAGAATGAAAAAACTCTGGTTAACTCTTCTCTTTGTTCTGTCTATTGTTTCAGTTTCTTTGCAGTGACAATTGCAGACATTTTGCTGGAGAGAATTATGGTTTAGTCTCTATGAAGTTTATTTCTGTTTGCTAACAAACTACTCTTTTTGGTTTTTTTGTATTCGTTGTATTATGGTAGCAGTCATGGACACTAATTCCCAAACATGGGCTTGTAATTCCTGCTTGGGGTTTTAATCACAGAAATATAAAAGGCACAGGAACTAGGAATTTTGACACAATCCCAGAAATGTTAGAGAGGTCATGGTGCCCTTTCAAGTGACGCTGTGACTGGAAATGTTTGGGACTTAAAGTCCCAGTAAACCTGTTGTCCTCACCATAGGACCTCTTTGTGGGCACCATACAAACATAACAAAAAGCTGTCTCCTGTCCTGGAAAGCTCTTTTAGCAGCAACTGTCCACAATAAATCTCAAAAGGTTGCTTTCTGTTAACAATCCATTGGAGCTTTTGCTGAAGCAAACGTTGAACACCAGCAGCATTGAATCCCGCCTCCGACCTGCGTGTTCTCTTGAGTGTTTACTGGAGGAGTGGCTGTGTTGCTACCACTACGTCCTGTCTCTGACAGTGTCATAAAGGTCTGTGTCTGCAGAGGCATGTGAGGGCAGAGAAGCAAGCAGTGATACTTGCTGAGAATATTTTCCCAGTCAACAATTTGCAGGTTGGAGACTTCCTGAACCAGAGAGAATGATGCAATATTGAGGTGTCTTTTTCTCAGTGGATTCCTCTTCCATAAACTTGTCTAGTTTTCTGTTGAACCCATGTCAGCTACACCTGGGGCAGAGTGTTCCACTGCATAATTGCGTATTATGGCAAACCTGCCTAATTTTGCTTGTTTTGAGGCTGGCACCGGCTAGTTTCAAGGATAACTCCATTTGTTAGGACAAGCAGTAGTTTCTTGGGATGGCTCCAGGTAAAAGATATAACCAAAGACTCACTTGTACGACAGTAAAAAAGTGCTGAATGTTAAGATAATGTAGGTACCAATGTCTTTTTAATACGTATTTTAATAATGAAGAGCTTCAGTCAGTGATTGATAACCAACATACTGATGGCAGGAAAGTCACTAGTGATGGGGGGAAAAAAAAAAAAGTACTATTGTTCTGCCTAGAAGCCCCAGTGTACATAATGAGATAGTCTTCTTGCTCACAGCCTTAGGAGACAAGACAGACCAGGAGCAGAAAAGTTTGCCTATTTGTTTATGCAACATTGGATTTTTGACATCCAGTGGTTCAGGAATTACATCAGACTAGGTTTTTGCTCTGCATCATTTTTTTTTTTACAATTCACTTTTAGATAGGGTATGTCTGTATGGTTAAAAAAATTATTTTAATTAACCTATCCAGAACTCCATGCTGCTGCAGCTAAACTGCAGAACTGAACTCAGTTTATAGCAAGCAACAGTCTGTCCTCTCTGCCGAGGTCTGCCAAATAAACACACACATTAACTTGCAACAATGACCACAGTAGTCTTCATTTGCTATATCTTTTTTTAAATGTATTTTTGACCACTTGACAATTTGAATGAGCAATCGATCAGAAACAGAATGTGTACTTAAACATGCACGTATCTTGCAAATAAAGTTTTGCATGGTTTACAAACAGAAATGTGCTCTATAATTTCTCATGAATGCTTAAAATAATTATTAAACAAGTCTGTGTTTTCATGCTGGGCTGAGGTTTCCTTCCACATCTGTAGTAAATTGTCCTAAGGAACAGTGACTCAAAAGAACTGGATTGTCTTTTAGTAGCATGGTTAGGGTCGGTTGATGAGTCGTGAAAAAGATTACTGTTACAGTTGATCACAGGAAAAAAATGGTTTTATGTATTATATTTCTGCAAGTAAAATACATAAAAATTAATTTATTTAGCAAGATCTTCTGGTTTCAGTAAATCTTCTCCCATCATTTTAGCCGGCTATCTTCTGTGTCTGAAGGGATCCTATGAATGGATAGAATGCTATGAAATAGAAAAATGGTAGAAGTATATGTGCCAGAGAGTGTCACTCAGATTATATTCCAGCAGGTGATTGATGGTAGAAGTTTCTGTATTATACATATTTACTCTAGGTGACTTTTGCAGCCTGGATTTAACTTTCATGTTATCCGATATAATTTAATGAGCAAATTGGCCTTTATCTGAATACTGGATCATGTAGCACCAGTTCTTGCAGGCTTCTTTCTCCAAGTTGCATAAGTAATTGTTCTTTCTGAATTATTCCTTTAGCTTTCGTTGGGGAGTAGTAGAGGCTAGAGCTATCTTCCTGGGGATGGGGGAGACGTGTTACGCCGATAGAAATCAAGAAAATCTTCATTACAAAAGAATGCTTTTTTTCATCAACTTTCTTACAAAGTATGTATGTGTGGCAGGAGAATAACTTTTATTTCCTTACCTCACGGCAGATTGTGTATAAAATGGAAGTCCAGAGAAAGCCCAATTTGAACAGGCAGATTATACACCAGGATTTGAAGGAAATAGGGCACATTAGTGTAATGGAAGAGGGTAACCCAATATGAACCAGCCTTCTTAAAAAAGGAGAAAAATATATATTAATCTGGGATAATACTTTTTTAGGGAGAGAGAAATGAAACAAAGTAAAACCTATATTAGTCTTGCAACTATTCCAAAGAATAGTGATGGTTATAAGAAAATAGCTAGATAGTTATGGGAGTTACGTTCTGCTGTGGTATTTGTGTCCTTCTCTGGTATTTCTGCACACAGCCCCATGTAACTATGGCCAGTGAAGTCAGCTTTTTGTAAAACACCTCTAAAAAGAAAATGTTCTGGTTCCGGCTGCATATGTCAGTTCTCATCCTAGTGCTGCCTTTCTGATTTCTGACTTGCATAGTAAACAGGCATTGACCAAATAATTGGTCAGAGAGGAATAGTGTAAACCTGAATTTCTATTTTGAGTTAGACACGTAAGGAAGAAATATCTGATCTATAATATAATTTGAAAACTGAAACTATACTTATGCAATAGTTAAGTATTCTATGCATATCTGATTTGCTTTTTATTGATAATCTATATCTGGTGTGGCCATTATTTCTGTGAAAAACTGCTCACTTTTCTTCAAGCATTTCTCCCTGTGCTGTTTTACCATCTGTTGATGAATATAAGTAAATATTGTTATTGTAAAGATACTCTCCAGTCTGGCCTGTAACGTGTGATCCAAATTAAATCTTGGCTCTCTGAGGAACTGGTGATTTTTAGTGGTTCTGAGTATGTGTGACTGAGAGTGTGTATAAAAACCACAAACCACCAAGGTCATTTTTGTTTATTTATTTATTTATTTATTTATTTGCTTTGGAGACCCTGCCTCTACATGGGGAGGGGGTGCTAGGAATCTGGGTGCATGAGGTAAGTGTATGGAAGTTCTGCTTACATATGGAGTGAATTAGGAAAGGCTGAGAGAGAAATATATTACATTTTCCAGTGTCCATCATTATGAAAGTGGATTAAGTGTTAAGCAGCTGCCAACTTTACATGCTGAGCAGAATACTGACAGTAAGCTTGTCATCTTTAAGTTGCTCATTTTACCAATATGTTTCTCTTTGGTCTTGATGGGGGGAAAAACTTAGGCAATCTCAAATATATTAAGTATTGAAGCACACCAAGTTAGAATTGTTTAAATGGAAAATTTAGCCACATTAATAGTGCATCATCTTTTTTCTATTAAGGAAAAAATAATGGCAAAGGTTACAAGACAAAACTTAAATATAACCAAGTTAAATAAAGACAGAGTGGCCCCATGATAGGAAAAGAATTAGCCCAAGACAGCTTGAGAGGAAACAAACCCACGGCAGATCTATTTTCTGTATCTGTAAATAAATACAAAATGAAAAACTGAAAATTGACCTGAGAGGCTCTCCTTGGTTTTGGAGGAGAGAATTCACTGGAAATGTCAGAATAACATCAGGGATATGTCAGGTGTAAGTGAAAAAAGAACCAAGTTCTTAAATAGTAATCAGAAAAATAATTAAAATAACATCAGCAGTGTGTGGAATGATGTTATTTTGTGTTAAAGTTGCCTACATGATATAATTCTCAGTCAGTAAAGGAAAACAGGGGAAGATCTTCTTTCTTTTCTGCATTATTTTACAACATGAAATTAGACAATTTTTCCAGATGTCTCTGTTATGTATCCAGCTGAGCAAGCCAAAAGGGTATTCTGCTGTTTCATTGAATAGAGTTCTTTGTAAATTAAACACAATACTTTTATAAAGCATTTGGCTAAGCAGTTACCTGAACTGATGTAGACAAAGCAGATGAAAAATACTCAAAATTAATATCATGTGTTTTCGCTTGTGCTAAGAAATATTTTCTTCACTGAAATATGAAATGTTAGCGTGAACTGAAATGAAATCTTAAGAATAGGGCAACATCTAGGACTTTATTTCTGAAGTTATAGAAAGCAAAATGAGTGCAAAACATATTCTGTGAATCAATCATATAATTCCAATATGAATAATGAAACAAATTTCAAAGATATTACTAGAGGGCGAACAAAGCAGTTCCCAACTGATGAAAATGAAGTTGCACAATTTGAAGCAACACTGAATAAGGAATCAGATTGGAAACCCTGTGATCAGAGAAATATTCAGAAGTTCTGCTCAAGTGTATCATAAAGACAGGCCTGAATCAATGAAGTTTGTACTCTTATCCAAACTACCCCAAAATTCTGAGGTATGTACCATTCATGTTGTTAGTGTATCATTCCGATAACTTCCGTGATTCAAATTGCTGCATAATGAATACTCCTGGCTTCTACTAGGAATTCTATGTCCCCTCTTCTGGACAGCAGAAACAATTTCAACTGTATACCCTGTACACTGGCATAAAAGAAATACTTTGATTTATTCTCTCAGTTCCAAAATTTAACTCAAAGTGCTAAAATAAAAGTGTTTCCACTAAATATAAACCAGGTTTTCCACTAGCTCTTTTATGCTTTTGATTTCTCAATATTTCTTAGTATTTCTCTTGATTTGGCAGGTACGCCTGTTTATACAGGCGCTGACCATGGTTACCTTCCATTGGTTTTGCTTTTGCAGGAGGTAATCAGAACTTTGTAGAATCAGTTTTTTCAATTCCTAGAGTTCTTTTAATTAAAGGACAGATGAAGAGAGACAGAAAAATTTAATTTTTCTTAAAAATACATTTTTAAAGTGTATCTGCATAACGGCAACATTCTTCATTGAGGCTTTTTTTGAAAAAAAAAACCCCAAAACAAAACCAAACAAACCAAACCCCCAAAATAAAAAAAAACCCTGGTCTTAATCTGCAGAAGTCCTTCTATAAAAAGCATCACTCTAAGATCTAGTAGTCTAAACTTGCTAATATAAGATAGTTCCAGTTTAGAAATACAAAGCTGTGAGGTTCAGCTTTGGATTGTTTCCTGAATCATTGCTGTGAGCTCCAAAATAGCTAGCATTTGATGTTTCTAGTTTTGGCTTTATCTGAAGCATTTTGTTGTAAGAATTACACAGGAAAAGTACAATTCTTCTAATAACACAAAAACTTTCAGAACTGATTTTGCTTAAAAGTAAGTAAAAATTACTGTGGACTGAAATGCAATATGGAAAGTGTTAGCACAAGCACAATTTGTTTTAGTACTACAATTAGAACAAGTCTGCAGCCTTCATATACCCAAATTGACATCAGTCTGGAATGACTTTTCCAGAAAGAATAGTACGGCGCAGAAAAGAGTAATATGTGTAGGCATCCTCACCAGTGGCATGCCCAACAATGAAACGTGTGGTTTGGTTGTTCAGTGGTTAAAAAAGAAACTGCTATAGACATGAGTGTACTTCCCTACATCCATCCAGGAGGCTGGACACTATGCAAAAATGGATAGTTTAAATGTGTGGCTGGGGTCTATCTTTAAGATAGTTCTATCTGACACTATGGTATGAAATGATCTCATGATTTGTAAATAGTTTGCCCAGGTTAGTTATAATCATGAAAGTCAGGAATATTTTAAATCACCCTGATTATACAGAAAGATTCTAGTCTTTGCGTGTATACACATGATATACATAATTAGAGCAATGTGCTTCATTCAAACCAACTGCAATTATGAAATTACTCTTGCCCATTAAACTGTACAGGAGGCTGTGATTACATCCTTTTTATTTTTAATATGAGTTCCCTGCAATTCCCAAGCTCTCAAATGTTTCAAACCAGCTGTAGCAGTAGGACTTTTAATTATACTGTTGTTTAGTGAGTGACATATAGCTTCTCAGTCTGAATTAGCCCTGGACAAACAGATAAGAGTAATGTGAACTAAAAAACTAAATGCAGAACAGCTGTGGACAGAAATGAATGCTTTGATTGAAAACACTCTCCTGGTAATTTTCTTGCATGTTGCTATGGTACAAAAAAATATGATTTTATTACAGGTTTTCTAAAGTGACAGGTGTCCTTTAGAGTAGCTTTCCTGTGCTTTTACCTTTAATTTTGAAAACCAAGTTGTTAATTTGTAATTTACTTCTATATAGTGAAAAAGGCAGCACATTATTGTTCCTGCGGTGACTACTCCCCATTCCCAATAAAAATGCATCTGGACAAAACCTTTTCTGGGGAAGGGTCTAGCCTGCATTGGTTATGATTTGTGGTGATTTAGAGGTCATTAAGCAGCTTCCTGTTGTTGAAAAAATAAACATAAAATTGTTGAACTAGCTGAGACATTCATGAAAGGTGTATATTTGATGAATTGTATTTCTCTTTTCTTTTGAATTTGGAAAATATACACAACTTTAATTTTGAAATAAGCTGTGCCTTTATGAGTATGCAGATTCCCTTAATTGCACATTAAATATTTTATGTACTTTTACTTAGGGTAGAGAATGTTATTGGTTATTAGTATCATACACATAGGTGATCTGAGCCTTATTTCCATCACAGTGTCAGTTCTCAGTGACATGGGAATTTTTAGAAAGTAGACGGGAAAAGTAAACAGGAAAAGTATAACACAGTTGTCAAAGCAAGACCATCTTAAAAATTGGTCTTTGCAAATGACATTTCTAACTGCACAGGTGTATTTGGTTTGTTAACTATGTGTCATCAATAGCTCAGAATTCAACAGATCCTAGTTTTGGTGCTTCTCAGCTCAGTAGCGCTTTATGTAACCATACAGCTTCTTTGAAACAAACAACAACTTGGGGCAAGAATCCAGGACAGTTGCAAAAGCATAGATATTTTTTTTTTGGTCTTGAAGTAGTCATGTCATTGCTGAGCATGACTTTTCATAACTGGCTGAGTTTCTAAATTCACATTCTATCTACTAACTTTGTCTCTCTTTCATACTCAGGATTTAACTAATTGTTCAAATAGACCTCACAAATCTCTGTTGGCCTCCATAGGAAACCACTGAACATGAGCTGAAATTCAAAGATTTATTTTTAATGTCAGCATTTCTCAGGAAATGATCTTCATATCATTTAGCCCAAGCTCCTATACAATAGAGGTTACATTATTTAAACCACTTATTCATGGACCGAGCCAAATAATTAGATTTTATTAGATTTTGTATTTCAGAAAGGCATCCAGTCTTGATTTAAGAATATGAAGAGGTGAGGAATCCATGACAAGGTAGTTTGCTCTCACAGTCAGTGTCCTCTGCATCTCTACAGGCATTGTCTGAACCACCTTCTGCTTGTGCTATGTGTTCCAACACTTGCTCCAGACTTGGTGTGATTAGAGACATGCCTCTGCAGAGCTGGCTGACAGAAACTGTGGCAACATTAGACAGAAAACCTCAAGTTGCTTGGATGAGGTAGGTCACTTGTTTCAACTCAAAGCCTCCTAAGGACTTCCTTTCCTTCAAAAGAGGCCTGGGGGTGTGTACCAAACTCTCCCTGAACAGTGGAGGGTGAGAGGTTCCTCCTGGAGCAGTTCAGTCCAAAAAATCTAACCAAGATGCATTGAGTCTCTCTTGTGCTGTAGGAACCTGTCTCTCTTAACCAGTTACAGAAGGTGACACAAATAGCTAACTCAGATACTTGGGTTGGGAATACTTGTAAAATACCCAGAGCAGTTGGTCAAAGACATTCTGAATGGTGTCTTTTTTGTGCATCTCACAGAGCGTAATACCAGATGTACCTACACCAAGGTAATTTTGAAAGCTCTGACTTTGACTTAATGCTTGAACATGTAACACTGCTAGTGCTGGTTGCATAATGCACTCTTTACAGAATAGATTTCTGTAAATCTGTGTAGTTCACTTGGATCAAATGATATCACTACTCAGAGTTTCAAATCTGGATTCTTTGGCCAAATCTTCTTCAGTCCTATGAAAAGTTAGTTCAGTTTTCTAGCTGGTGTCAATTAGTAAACGTTATGTTTTCCATTAGAAAAAAAAAAAGGCTAATAGTAGTTGTCTGAACATTCCAGTCCATACAGCATGAATTGTTGCTATGGCTGACCTTTCTGTAACCTGCAGCTTCTTAGAGGTTGGTACATTTGGGTTTTTTACATAGCAAGATAAACTTCAGGAGGCTGAACTAGGGAAAGAATGGAGAATGAAGGGAAAAGCAGATTTTGAAATTGCATCTGAGCATAGACTGATTTGCTTCAGATTGCTTTCCAGTTTTCTTCTATCCTCTTTAAGGATAAATTACTTGGGATTAAAACTAGTTTGTGCAATTAAAAAGGAAAAAATATTGTTCTTTGATTTCTGTGCTGCGATAAAAGTGATACAGTTTTCTCAAAAATCAGATGTTCAACCTGAATACTTAGGGCATTTCAAGGGAATGTACAACAACTAATCTCTCACCACCAAAATTTAAACTTTATGTAATACTCATGACCAAGCCATCTGAGTGTGAGTTGAGCATCTTTACAAGCTCCTAAAAGTAGGCTACCTAAATGCTGATTTGCTAGCTCCATCTGATAAAAACTGATTCCTGTGTACTGCTTCCAGTATCCCTCACCAAAGTTAGCTTTGTTCTGGAATCTGACAGCCACTTGCTTTTTCAACTGAAGCAAAACAAAATAAACAGCGCAAAACTGTACTGAAAATGAACACTGACAAAAAAGCTCAGCTGCTGTAAGAGGAAGCAATTAGTATTTGCTGTACCTAATGGTATAGGGGTAAATCAGAAACTCTGAAGGACTTTCTTAGGAGACATCCAGAGAGTAGTGGGAGGACAGTCATCGCCTTCCCATACTTAGCCAGGATGAGGACGGCTCAGCCAGATCTTGGACATGAAATTTCCTCCCACTAATAAGAACCGACCTATTTTTAAAGCACTTAGAATGTTTTGTTAGCTATAGTAGTAATAATAATAATTCAGTTATTAATATAACTTCACTCTGTCTAGACAGATCTATATCTAGCTGAAAATGAAGAGAACAAAAAGAAGAGAAACAGATTTCTTTCTGAATTCAAACATCTCTAAGTTCCCAAAGTTTCATTGAGTTCCCACCACCCACCATGCTGAAATCACACCAGTGTACACGATGTTGACAGAACACGAAGCTTATAGCAGGTGTGCGCTGTTATTTTTTTGGATTGCACCAAGCACTCACTGTCATGTTTAGCAGCCAGGGCTCAAAGGTTGCTGTGGTTGGCTAGAGCTAATATTGAAAGCTATGATGGTTCAGCTACAGAAACTGAACTAAAATTTGGTGTGAACCAAATAGATGTATCTCCAAGTTCCTGCAGATCAGCACAACATGCCTGTCGTGTCCCACATAGAAACCTATGCCCTGGTACCTTTGCACCACAGACTGAGCAGTCACGCACCCTTTTGTCCTTCCAGTGCAAGCAACTGCTCAGTTCCTCCTGCAGCACATTCCCTCAGCTCCTTGAGACAACCAGTACCACCCACTCTTCAGCACAAGCTGCAGGTGCTCTCTCATAAACATGCGCTATATGTGCCCTTCCACCCCCAGAGAAGCTGCCCTCTTCCTTCCCCTGCCTGAGTGGCAGCTCTTCCCCCCTGGGACCAGCTACCCCAAGTCAAGCAGCTGCCCCAAACCCTTCCATAGAGCAAACAACCTTCTTCTTGCTAAGGTGGTACTTTTTCCTCCTACCACCTCAGGGTGGCTGCTCCTCAAGTGGATGAATAGGGAACGGACATTGAAGTGGGCATTCAAGTGTTTAGGTGGTAGCGCTGGTGATCAAACAGTCCCTGCTGAACATGTCTGGGTGGTGGGAGGCAGGCTGCAGGAGGCTTGCTGTGCTGTAATTACACCCATTCCTAAAGTTACGGTTAATCAAAAAAACAAAACTAGACTTTGCTGTTATATGTTACCTATAGTGGCTATGTGCAATGTGCACAATATGTGTGTGCATATGCACTAACATGAACAAGGGTTCCAAAACTGTAGCTTATAAAATGAGACAATGCTCTCATGAAAGACATACCTATGACATACACCATCAGTCTCCAGTCTGGATTGTGAGAGACCTCTGAATTGGGTCTATTGGCAAGTAGTTACAGATTTCTGACATGATGGAGCTTCTTGGTTTAACAGTTATCAAAGATAAATTATAAGTGTCCCAGAAATGTTATTCTGAAATTTTTATCCCAGACATGGACTTGTCTTGCAGTGGGAATTTGATTAGCCCCTGAATGCCAAGTGTGATTCCTCAGACTTCCCTCAAACTCTTCTCTCATTGCGCTTTTATTTCTGTTCTTACTTTTAAAAGGTACATCTCAACTTTGTTTCATGCTGTTTGCAGGTCTTTCATTTTTCTGTTACACTGTGCTGTACTTAGCATCAGGAATATCGAATGCTTCAGCTCCACCGTGAAAGTAAAGAGCATGACTGCTTTGCTGACCATTTTTCTTTTACTGGTTCCTATCCCTCCTCAGGCACAGTGCAGGTCTATGGAAATATTCGGTGGTTTTTCCATGTTTCTGGATGTTTTAAGTCTGCTTAGGACTGTGATTTAGAACTATTGTATTTCCAGCAGTGAAAAAGGAGCTCCAGAAAATGTGCCTACAGACATCCTGGCCAAGGCTGAGCCCATCAGCGATGGTGGTAGTGCCTCTGTGATAACAGATTTAAGAAGGGGAACCTGCAGTGGGGGGAAGAGATAGGAATGTGAGAGAAACTCCTGTGCAGACAGCAAGGTCAGTGAAGAAGGGGAAGAGATGCGCTGGAGGAGAGGATGCCCCTGCAGCTCGTAGTGAGACGGCAGGCTGTCCCCCCCAGCCCATGGAGGGGAGCGGGGGAGCAGATGCCCACCTGCAGCCCGGGGAGGAGCCCACGCTGGAGCAGGGGGATGCCCCCAAAGGTGGCCGTGACTCCATGGGAAAGCCTGCACTGGAGCAGTCTGTGCCTGAAGGACTGCAGCCCGCGGAGAGGACCCACACTGGAGCAGTTCGTGAATAACTGCAGCCCATGGGAAGGACTCACATTGGAGCACTGTCTCCCGTGGGAGGGACTCCACGCTGGAGCAGGGGAAGAGTGTGAAGAGTCCTGCCCCTGAGGAGGAAGGAGTGGCAGACACAATGTGTGACGAAGTGACCCCAACCCCAATTCCCTGTCCCCCTGCGCTGCTGCGGCGGGAGGAGGTGGAGAAAACCAGTAGTGGAGTTGAGCTGGGAAGGAAGGAGGGGTGGTGGGAAGGTGTTTTAAGATCTGGATTTTACTTCTTATTATCCTTGTTTTGATTTGATTTGTAGTAAATTAAATTGATTTTGTTTTTTTCCCAAGTTGAGTCTGTCTTTTGCCCATGACCGTAAGTGGTGAGTGATCCCTCCCTGTCCTTGTCTTGACCCACGAGCTTTTCTTTATATTTTATCTTCCTCATCCCACCGGGACCTGGGGGAAAGGAGTGAGTGAGCGGCTTCGTGGTGCTTTGTTACCAGCTGGGCTTAAACCACGACACCAAGCCACCCCAGACTTGTCAGGTTTGAAGCTTTCTTCTCCACTGTGTTCTGGATACTCATCTGTGTAAGTTCCTCGTTTCTGTCTACGTTCAAATCCTTTCCACCTGCGCATTCATCCCATCAGTCTCCCTCCCCACTCCAAGTCTGCATGTCTGTAGGAACAATTACTGACAAGTCCATTTCTGTTTCTAAAGCTATGGATTTATGAACCCTCCCCATGTCCTCTTTCACTCCCTTGGATGCTAGCGCCTGCTAGCTGGCTGAACTTATCCCCTCTCTTGGATCTGCCCTCAGAAATAAACATGCCCCAGCTCTTGTTTCTGGCAGAACTCTAAAAAACCTGGACACAGGCTGCAGCAATCAAAAATCTGCTCAGATGGCAAAGAAAAACAAGAGAAATTTGGGATAAAAAGTCCATATAGAGCCCTGCTTTAACTGTTGTTCTTCAGTTCTTGATTTATTTTACTCCTGGTACACTTTGCTCTTGGTTCTCTAATCACACAGGGGCAAGAAGGCCAACTCCTGAAGGCCCACTTAATTCAGCATCTGTGGTCTAACTGATCAGCATTACGTAAGATGAACTTCAGCATAACATAACCAGTCCCAACTGAAAGTTACATTGCTGCAGAACATATGCAAAATACATGATCATGTGAAGGATTAACAAATTGCTTGGCCTTGTTCTCCAATTCTATAATCTCTTCCATGTGGGAACGTCCCCGCACCCAGACAGAGCCCCCGTGGCCTCCATGAGGTTCTGTGCTCTCCTGCTGTGGCTCTGTCCATGAAGCGGCAGCATTAGGGACTGTCCTTGACATGAGTTTTTCTAAAGTGTTTGTTTCCCTAGGTAATTTTGTAGGGCTTTAATGAGTTTGAGGGAGAAGAAGACTGAAGAGGAAGAGAACAAACCTGGATTTATGCCAGAACATGTGGTGGATAGTAGTAGTCTGATTTCTACAATGGAGGTGTTGCAGCCAGTGAGCTCAATATTTCCCATATTAATGAATTTTAAGTTTGGCAAGAAGCTGCTTAGACATAAATGAGAAGCGTAACTAGGAAGGCTAAGAAATACTCCATTAATATTATTCTCCTGCCCCCCATTTGTATGTATACAGAAAACGCTCTGTTTCTTTTTAACTCTACTCAGATTAAACAACTTTAAGTGACCAGTTTGGCAACAGTTTGGACATGCTATATCCAGAGACAATTTTATGCTCAAACTGAGTTATGTGTGGCACACTGCAAGTTAATAATTTAGGCCATGAAAGAAAGAACAAGATGAAAAAGGATTTCTTGTTGTCAGTCAGCCACATGTGTTTCAGAACACATTGTGTTTTAGAATCGTTGGATGTGCTTTTTGTTATTGGCACCTGCTGGGAAGACAGAAAAGTGGCAGTGCAAAGAGTAGTATAAAAATTTTAATCCTCTCGATATTGTCCAGAGTGGCAATTTAGTTTTTCCCTGAGGAACTGACGTAAACATCCATTTTGATTTTATTCAAGGACAAGCCTGGAAGGGAAGATGCTTTAGGGTTTGGGGTTTTTTTTAACTAAAAAAAGAGTTGAAACTAGCTTATTTTCCCAGCTATCTTAACTTTGCAAACTCTGCTGAAAGAAGGCAGTATTTGTTTATAATAGACCCTTCTTCAAATTTTTGAAGGCTTCCATTAGAACTACTGAAGAAAGATAAAATGTTTTGCACATTTACCATTGTGTATTCTGTTGTAGCTCTAACTTCAACCCCAATATATTTGCTTTGTATTTGTGCTTTGAGTTGGTTTCACTGACGAAGACATAATAAATTATACATAAAAGAGGGTGATCTTCTAAGACGATGTTCATTAGGCAGTTCTAACTTGTGATGCATCAGAAACCATATGCTTTGTGCATTGGCTTACAGCTGTAAAACAAACTTGAAATTACCAAATGAAGGCTTGGTGCCAGTTTCCAGTGAAGCCAATGGCAAAACTCCATTTATTTCAGTGGTTTGGGGTGAAGTGTGTAATAATCACAGCTACAAATTAAGAGCTTTTTGTTTTGAGCCAAAGCCTCATCTTTCCTTCTGCAGGTTTGCAATGCTGAAAATGCAGATGAACAACCCCACTCCTTTTTTTTAATGTATGAAGGTATAAAAAAAAAGTAGTCTGTTTTTCAGTCATTCTTGTCCCTTCTGTTTCCTCACACTGCAAACCAAAGTTTAGTAAACCTGGGCAGTCAGGTTATAAGGAAAAAGGAGTCTGGAGTGTCTAGCGTTTCTGGTCACCCCGCAAGTGATCTAGAGAGTAGCATGGTTATGTGAGTGCCTTATAGCCTCTTATTGGGTTCGAGGGACAGGCCCTGTCCTTTGGCACCCATGATGTTGCCACAGATACTGTCCTACTGCTGATTCTGTTCATAGCCTGATGCTGAGCTCAGGTAGCAAAAGGATAGACCATTTCTGCTTTATTGGAAGAGGCCTGTCCAAGCTGCGAAGGAGGCATTTGGGGAAAAGTGCCCACCCTTTGTTAAAAATCTAAGTAATTTATTGTTATTTTTGTGCAACATTGAATGGTGCTGTCTATCCTCTGCACAAGAACAAAATTTGTAACATGCCTCCAAATTAATGATGGGAGACTTCCAAACTATTGAAGGGATTTCAGAACATACGTCTCCTTAAAAGAAAAATGGTTGAGTGGGGTCCCTTTCACGCTTCTCTTATTTACTTCCCAAAGTGCTTTTCCGTCTTTTAAAAAATTTCTGCCCCTTTTATCTTCACAAAAGAAACTAGGCTTGTGGCTTGTAGACTGAAAGCGTTCACTGTCTAAGCGAGCTTGAGCCACTTAGCAGGGAGTCCATACTGGACTTAAAGCAAAAACGTATTCCTAATCCTGGAACCGTCATGAAGCAGAGAATGTTAGAGTCATTTACAGCTGCCTGGCATTGTTGCTGAGGGATGAATTGAAACCGCTGGTCTGCCAGGCTTGTCAACACCTTTGAAATCTGCTGCCTAGCCTGGTTCCCCAAAGGACTCCTTGGAGAGAGTGAAGGAGCCAAACTGACAGCCAAAGACAGAGTCCACCTACTTGTCCCTTTTTCTTCCTTTGTCTTTGTTTCTTTTCCGCTTTTATAATTGCCTTTCTTTTTGCTTGTTTTTATCCCAACACTAATGTTGTAATATTGGTAAGTGGTTTAATTAGAAGATTTATTAACTTGTGTTTTCAATCTTTTTACTGAGAAAAAGTACCAAAAACTCAACATCAAAATAAAAGCTATTACACAATCCACTAGTTGGGTGCAGTCCGACCCCTTTGAATTCCATGGCTAAACTCCCGTTGGCTTTCATGGGAGCCTATTAAGGAACAAGCTCTTGTTATTTTGTAATATGCATGCCACATGGGGTCTCAATTTAGTCACTTAACTAAAGGCACCTAAACAAGTGGCCTTTTTTTTAGTGATGTTAATGACTCAATGGCTAAATGGGAATACATGTGCCTAATTTTAGTACACCCACAGTTGAATATGGCAACCACAGTCCAGTATCATAACTTCATCTATATGGGTTGGCATTTATCAATCACTCTGGGAATGGCTTGACAACACGTGCATCAAAAACACTTCTGTTGGGTATATCCCATAGATCTAAAATAAAAGCAGATAATAAAGGAGAGAAGTAAATATGAAACACAAATCTGGGATTAGCTTGACAACAGTAATTAATGCTTTTCTGAGGCTTTGCTTCATGATAGTAATTAATCACCTCTTTTCAGTGTATTTCTAATATTGCAAATTATTAATGCTTTAAAAATATAAAGCAATTTGAGCTGTCATCAGAGCTGGGATAGTGTTTTCCTGGAGCAGCACTCTGCAGAGAGTTTGGTGAAGATCCAAGAACTGGTAAATTTAGAGCAGAAAGTGTTTAATGCACTTGGTTATTAAACACCAAACTATAAACAAGTGCTTCAATATTTGGACGATCATGACATCCAACATAATATCATTTAAAAAAATTAGGTTTCCAAGTTGCAGTAATATAAACTAAGACTCTTAGAATTTACAAAGCCATTGTTTGCTCTTTTCATAGGGTGAATATTAAAATTTGTCTTGTCAGTTTAAGGATTAAGGCCAGATCTGATTTTTTCTTACACCATTGTAAAGAAGAATTCCAAGTTCCACCAGTGAAGATTTTTTATTTTGAAATATATTCAGAAAATATCGTCTATATAAAAATAGATGGATAAGATTGTCTCCTGGCTTTAAGTGATAATCAGTGTATGCATTCACACACGGGTATATATAAACCCTCTCACTTGAGACCATGTATTTTATTCCTTCAGTGCGTTTAGTGTGCGAGCTCTGAGTGTGTGATTTATGCAGGTATGTACAATGAGACATGCTTCATATTGTTTCCCTTCTCAATGACACAATTGTGCTGGAGTTCTTTGCTTTTTGACATCTCTCAACAGTGTGTTACCCTGGGTTAGGCTTTCTTTGGTAAACCCTGAACAGGTCTTTCTTTCATTGTCTTTGGGGATTTGTGTATGGCCTCTGCATGTTTATCTCAGTTCTCCATTTTTTATCTGAGCCTTCCCAAGAAGGTGACTGGATTCCTTCTGGCTTCCACTTACTGGTGGGCAAGACGTCCTTTATTGTTTAGGAGAAAGGCATATTCCAGACTATTCTAAAGTGTCCACCTTTCAAGCCTCAAGCTTACAGGAGGGGACCACCTAACCTTCAGAAATATCTCTGCCAGTGGTCCTGCTTTGACCTCGTGTCTTCAGAAACCACATGTGCTAGGTCAGATTGTGCTCTTCTACTTCAACAATAATGAAGATCTCATGCACCAAAATTTGCAAGTGCTTTAGAGGATGTTCCTATGCCCTGAAAATCTTTCCTACACTCTTCCTTGTTTTTTAGGCCATTAACCCCAGGCTCCAGGTGCCCATTAAATCTGCCAGGAAAAGAATTCCAAGAAAAAACGGTACTTGCCATCTTCTATGGCTTTATTCCAGCAGATCTCTGGGGTCCAAAGAGATTAGCTGTGCCAGTCTTGTTGTAGTACCAAGTCCACTGTGAGTAACATGAGCTTTATCGATACTGCCAAGTGGTTGGAAGCAGTCTGTTGAACATTTTGTTGACCATTCCTCTGGGAATCTCTTGGTTGTCACAATTGCTGGGTCATGACACCAACCCAGGCCCTTCGTCACTGACACTGTGAGTGACCTCAGCCCTTCTGGCATCTATCTCCAGCACCAGCTGTCTGAAGTTGAGGTGTTAGGAGCACATTTCCCTCATTAGCCCTGAGATCCAAACCAAGATTTCAGTACCAGCAGAAGTTTCTTTGTTTCTCTTCTTTGAATAAAATGTGCATTTTATGAGAGGCAATAAATGCAAATAACCATGGGTGGGCAGAAAGTCTGTTGGAAGCTGGAGAGACCTCATTCTTCAGCAGACACAATGCTTTTCTGGGTTGCTGCTGGGTCTTTTGATAGACTTCAGAGAGTTAGAGCACAAGAAAAGGAGTTCTCAGCCTTTAGTGATAACTGCCTAATATTCATTCCTAGAAATGTGTGGAGAGTCTTAGGATGAATACTCATACTTCTTCGAGGCATCAATGTTGGCTTGTTCTGCTTCTGTGGCTGTTTTGTTATCATTCTCCAGGGATAAGGCAAACCCTGGATGTTATTGAAAAGACTAGTGTGCCTTTTAAGATCTGATTAATTGAGTTACTATAATTTTTTTGGATCTGTTAGGCCATAGTAAGGAGGAATCTGCTTACAGATTGAGCGGTATTCTGTCTCTTTCTTTCAGATGGACTTCTGGACCCTGGTCCTCAAATTTCAGAAAGGGTTGATCAAATTGTTTCCTTTTGTTAAGGACTTTTCTCCTCCATGAGATTTGAAACCGGTGCTAATGACCCTCACTTACATCCTTCCTGTGAATGTGCAGCAACTTCCTCACTGAAATATCTGCCAAAGAAGGTGTGTTTATTGTTGAAGATTACCTTCTCCTGGAGGGTAGGAGAGTCTTTTTCTCTGTATCATATCTATTCTTCATGGAATGTTTCATTTGAAAGCCATCCTTATTTCTGGCTCAGAATTCCATCTCAGTCAGAAACTTAAATTTTCTCTGTCTTTCCTCTACACCCTGAATGACGGTAAATCCCTATCTTATTTCTTTTTTCTCTTCTTATTTCTGATTTCTGACAGGATCAGAAATTCCAGATGTTTTCTGAGGCTCTTTATGTCAACAGCTGAGTGATCTGGGGATATTGTCATCTCTGTGTGCAGACTATTCATGTAGATAATGGGCTGTCATGGCCTGTTTTGAGACTGCAGTCAAGGCTGCATCCATGATTGGAGCGAACGCCACTAGCTCTTCAGCTAAGTGGGTGGTAACGCTGAGAAATTTCACCTTTCCTGTCATCTGCCAAGTATTCAGATGGAGCTCCTTTCAATTTTATGAGACCCTGGGCCATCCTGGAAGCATCCGGGAATGATGCTGCACTTGGCAGTGTTCTTACAATCTTTATTGGTATGAAGAACTTTCATTACCTCTTTGTGGTAAATATGCAGCCTTCCTCTGTGCTCACATTGTGTCAATATGCATGTGTGCAATCACTGTAAAATAGAACAGCTTATTTAAAAGTAGGAAAGTTTCTTCAAAATATGCATATAGATTTCTTATCTTCTCGCAGTGGACGTCAAGACAGACAAAGAATCATTTTTTCCTCTAGAGAAGGGAATGGAAGGGAAACTGCTGTAGAAGGAAGAATTACATGGTCAGGAAGCAGGTATTTCCCCTGCCTTCTTCCTTGGCATGAATGTATTTGTGCACTACATATATGAAAAAAGCTCCATTTGCTGGTAAGTTGCCTCTCTTCCTTTCCAAAATCTGCACATGAAAAATGCTAATAAAACTGAGTATTAGCACATTGAATGGGCCATCATATTGCTTTTGGGAAAGCATTAGCCAGGGATGCTAAGCTCCACTTCTTGCTTTGAAAGTCTACCACATGAATAAATATCACCAATCATCACTCTTTGTCATTAGCAAGTAACCAGTTGCAACTACTGGGATCTAGAGGCAATTTTTTTTCTGAACACGTCTTTCATGCTGACATTTGCTTAATTGGTGGCAATAAGGCAGCTATGCTTGCCATCGGGGTGAGAAAAAGCTGACACCTGCTCCATCCTGGTTATAAATATTCCATAAAGATCCTATCTACTCAACTGGTGCCCAGGAGATTAGGATTTGACTCTTAGCATGAGGGGTTTATTGTGGCCTGCTCATGTTAATTGCCCTGCTGCTGCCTTCTTCTAATGCCCTTAGGAGATTTGCTTCACTTTACCCCAGTTTTATGGCTGGCTCCCTTTTTACAGCATGGATAAGAAAGATTTTGTGATACTTTTCTGTGCTATGTTTAGGAGCTTCAGTTCAGGACTTGGAATTTCTCAGCTAAATTCAAAGTTACTCAGGACCTCCCAGGATCTGTCCCCCAGTAAGAACAGAGAAAGGAAGCCATTGCAATGGTTGGAGGGCAGAGTCATACAAAAGGTTACTAAACATTATTGCTTGTGCTTGATGACTTCCAACTGCCCTGCCACCCACCTTCTCACTGAGCCAGAAGCAAATTTGAAAAAGAAATCACTGTGCATCACTTCCCTAGCAGAACATGTTGCAGACAAAAGGAATCGAAACCACAAGTAGAAAATTGGATTTCCCCTGCTTTCTCCAAAATAAATATTTGTTTGCGAGAAAAGCAGCCGGAATAATGAGACATGTACCCCTGACACTAAAGGCTTGTGTGTTTGTGCCGGCTGCCGTAGAGAGATGATAGTCCACTGAGTGCTATCTAAGGTCAGGCTGAGCTCCATCATCCTAACTTTTGAAGTAATGGCTTCAGCTACTTGCACAAAGCGGAGAGAGAAGGAAGACCCAGGGAGTCCGGCAGCGATCCGTAGCGAGTGAAAAGCAAAATGAACGGTGGGGCTGCCCCTTGGAGCTGCTCCCTGCACTTCTCCTTCCAAACAGCAGCATCATTTCCCCTGAAGCCATTGTGGAGAGGAGGAGGACACACCGCATGCCTCTGGGCAGCATCATTTGCTGGTTGTCTGCTGGAATGGGCTCCAAAGGGACGACTTCAGTATAAAAGTATCCGTACCTAAAACAGGTGCCCAAGCCCAGGAAGGAGCTCGCAGCCAGTGTGTGTGGAGGAGATAAGCACCTCCAGGAGATGGCTTGCAAAAAGGGAAGGCAATGAAGGTGAACTTGCATTGATTCCTGGAGTACAGGGACTGTGTCCACTTCTGGATGCTGACCTTGAAACGATCCATGCCTTGCTGAGCACGGCTCGTTCTTTGAAAAACCCCAGTACTACAGATCTGTGCTTTGTGTAGTAGCTTAACAGTTAGAAGCATTGGCTAGAAAGTGGACAATATTGGTTACAGCCCCCTTCCCCTTACAGTTTGACTGGCTTTACATTCCAGTTTTCCATTTTCTTGAAGGTGGCCCAAAAGAGGCACTCCTTCTCTGAGTGGCTGGGAAGGCAACAGATTGGGAGTGAAGGAGACAGCACTGTTGCTAGCTAAGGCAGTCAGCTGGGAAAGCCGCCTCTGATCCCTTTTCTGGACTCCTAAGGGAATGCTGTTGAGCAGGCAGGTGAGCATCCTCATGGTGAGGCTGTGGATGTGGCAGATATGCTTGTTATTTGAAAATCAAGTGTCCTATCACTTGCTTTCTTTTTTTTTCTTCCACCATCTGCTTCACTTAACTGTGTTCCCTTTTCTTGCAGAGGGGCAATAAAGGAAAAGATATGACACAGAGATTGCCATTAAAGAGTCAATTTTTCTAAGCAGTTACCACATGAGATTATCTGGAACACCACAATTATGGCCTTTCGCAAGCTTAGGGAAATGTTGTGGTGTCTCATGTGGCACCATTTGGTAACACTTAGCCAGCAGAGATTTTTATGGTCAGCATGCACTCTAAATTCATAGCCTTTAGCTTCAAATTTTTCTGCTCTTGTCCACTGTTCCAGTCCTCGTTTTCAGCTGTTACCTGGCACAAATTTGCACAGAAGAACCTCCCCTGTCATCAGAAAGCCAGAAAAATCCATTCAGATTAGGAGATGGAAGGAGATTTAGAAAGAGAGTCTCTTTTGGATCATGCCTGTGCCTTCACAAAAGCCATATTTTTATTATGCCCTTACATAACCTGTCCCCTGTTTCAAATACAGCTTGAAAAAAACCTCCTTCGTACAAGAACATGACCAGCTGAGTAAATAGAAAAAACCGTTGAACTTGTGGATAGTACTTACTGAGGCCCTAACTATTTTGATACATGTGCCTGCATAGCAATACATTTTGGAGAGAAATAGTGATATTGAGACACATGAAAACAGTTGGTAAAGGCTACAAGTTAACACAGTTAAAGGGGAGGGAGAGGTGCTCAAAGGTAAATTCAGGTCAGTTGGCATCTTCAAAACCAAGACTTAGACGACTTATAAAATAATGTGATATGCAAAGAGGGAACAAGTCACAGAAACACTGAATTTGCCACAGTGTCATGATAGGGGAAAGGAGGGGGAAAAAAATGACAAAAAGAACCCAGCAGTAAAATGAATATATTCATGCAGTGTCAGTCTCTCCAGACAAGAAATGGTGCCAAGCAGAACCGCATCAGCGTGTGGCCGTTTCTTGCACTGACACTAAAAACATCTGTTGAGGTACAGTGTTTATACCGTCTGCCAAATAAGAGTTTTTTAATCTTAAAACATATGCTGGAAATAGGAAAATTTGGACAACAACAAAAAGAAAAAAGAGGGGTGGGTGGCCAATAAATTAAAAGTGAGAAATGAGGGAGGATGGATTGGAGAGAATGTTTTCCACACAGTGCATCATAGTTAATTCAGGTCATCTCAGGTCACCAAGGGAAGGGAAGCTCCTGGAGGAACTCACAGATCACTCTGAGAAGTTAAAAGAAACGAAGGGATATTCTTCATGTCAGAGACTTCATCATTCAAACATTGGGTTTTGAATAGTTAATAATAAAACTCAGAATTCAGCAACAGTTTGGGGATACATCTAGTTTAAGACAGAAGAACTGATACTGATGCTGACAGCAATACTGTTTTTGCAGGCAGGCATATATCACATTTTTGCAGGAAAGCATATAGTTAAGCACCTGGCTGAGCCAGGGCCTAATATTGGCTCTGCAGAAATGATGCCTCCATGCTACTTGGCTAAACACTTATTCAAACAAATTTTAGATACGTACAATGAGTATATTATTTAAAGATCCCCCACCTTCACATTTAGTTCTCTGGTTAAAGTAACTAGAATACAGTGTTCACAAATATTTCAGTGAGAATAATCGGCAGATCTGAACAAATAAGTTATTCAACTATTTCTAGGATATTTTTCAAATAAAGTACCTAAGTACTCCTTATAATAAAATCCTTTTATAGAGAGTATGTTAGGCTAATTTCATTTCTGAAACAAAATATATGTATGCAAGGACATTATTCGGTGACATTATCTAAGTGATCAGTTTCCTGAATATCATAAACATGTATAAGTAGAAGATTTGAGTTTATATCACTGACTCTTTGAAGTCAAGAAAGTCTTTCATTCAAATCAGTCTCTCTTTGATACCATCTCAGGTCTACAGTATGTGGTGCATGTCTAAAGACAAAACCAGACAACAAACCCACTTTAATATAATTTGTCCATTCAATTAATTCCATGTGAATTGTGCTTTTAGAAGAGAAAATGTGCCTAGGGTAAAATCCAGGCCCCTAGAAATCAAAGAGAAAACTCCCACTCCTTTCAACAGAGTTGAGATTTCACCTCTATTATATTTGACTTTCAAGTACAAAAGATTTATGCTTGGTGAATCACTGGCTGGGATATGGTCAACTGCACATACGTTATCAAAATCTGCATCACATTAATTGTGTTGTATATCCTTCAAGATTTGCTTCAGTTTATTTCTGTTCCATTTATTAAATGCTGTATTTCTGAAACCACAGTAGAAATGAACAGAAGGATGGATTATACACACCATACCTTACAGGAGTTTTTGGTACTTCTCTTGTGTCCAGGGGGGCAATTTTAAACTTTGGATTCTGGTAGAGTACACCAGCTGGAGACAGCTTATTTCTGGGATATGTAAACATGCTGGGCAATATGAAAATCAAATTCTGGAATGAGGCGATGGGATCAAATGGGAGAGGTTTCCCAAGGGTAGCGCTCAGAGCTACATAATTTTTGGCCTTCTCTGATTTTTAATGACTTTGATGGAGTTCTGTAGATTAGGTGAGTATGTAGCTGAGTTTTATTGGACATTTCTATTCCTGTAAAAAACCAGAGATCTTATGTGCCCACATAACAGTATTTCCAAATGTTTTTCTTCCTTCCTGAATCTTAAGAGAACATTTTTGTATCAAAAAGCAAAAGCCAGTCTAAGCCTTTGGATATCTCTCCCTTTGTCTTCAATGCATGACAGCTGGAAGAGGCAGAATTAGCACAGGCACTGCAGAAAAATCTTATTGGCTCTTCTGTTAAAATGCTGGTAACAAATTGCTGTTAATTTTTCATTATTGGAAGACTACAATTTTTTAAAAGATCACTAGGAAAGAAAATATTCTTGGCTGAATTTTCAAATTAGATCATTTCTGTTAAAGTTCAAGATCATTCTGGGGTTCCACAGCTTTTACACTAATACCCAGTGGGAGACTCTCCAGTGATCTGCAAAGAGTGGCAATGTAGATCACGTAGAAATAAACTCGCATCTTGTGGTATCCTTCTTCCAATGAATGTTAAGTTTCATGTGACACCCAAGCTTTGGCTGAATCTTTGGTGATTTTGAACATGTCCTCACTTTCAGGACTGTGAACTAAATTTGCAGATTATTTCCACTTTAATTTGCATTCTTATTTCTCAAAGAAAGCTGACTAACCCTTCCTTCCCTGCTCAACAGATGTTTGTCTTCTTCAGTGAGAATCTACACACTGTTCCTTGCAATACAGAAGCCTGAGCTGTAAGTGAAATTTTGGTGACTAGTCATCTATTTGTTGACCTCCATGTTCAGAACAAGTTCACCCACAGTGAATGCAAAAAAATATATATTAGCGTGGTAGTGTGATTAGGAAATTCATCCACTGTTACTTGTCTGGGCTTAATTGACCATAATCAATGACTGATTTAGGTCTTTGATCCTTTAAAAAATAATAAAAAAACTGGTAGCATTTAGGGTTTTTCAAAACTTTAGACAACATGAAGAAAAACACTTTAAGGTTTCACAAAACTATTGAGTTTTGCAAAACATTTTTCCCCTTAATTTGAACCATCATTTTCTCAAAGAAAATTAAATTAAAAAAACAACAAACATGTTTTTGTAATTAAACAGAATACTGAGCTATGAAAACAATAAAGATCCTTGTTTGAAATTAATTCTTGTCCTGCTTCTGGGATTACCAGGGGAATAAAATTATAGCAAAACAAAACAGAAAAATCTGCTACAGCCTAGAACTTGCATTTTACCAGAAGCAAAAGGAAATTTAGGCTCAATAGTTTTGAGTTCTATTCTGTCTCCTAAAAGCATGATTTTAGAGTTTGTTCTAAATTTGACAAAATGAAAAATCTCATCACTCCTGTCATCGGAAGCCAAAGTTGTACCTCTGGTTTTTTTCTTTATGACTCACTAGTTTACTTTTTCCTCCTCTGTACCTAAGGGATATTTTGAGGTGGTTCTCAGGAATGTGAAAACAAGGACAGTGCATTAAGTCAATAGATATTCATTGTCTAAACTTTAGAGGCAAAGGTCCCTCCTAGGGCAAGAAGCCTGCCTGGAGGTGAGAAAGTCGCACAGAAGGAACTGAACGCTTTTAGGTTGACTGGCTTGACTGGATGCTTCTTTTATATTTATGTGAAAATTAAAAAAAAAAACCAAAAAACAAAAGGCAACATCTGACCTGAGAAACTGTTTTTAGAACCACAGAAAATGTGTTTTTAGAAACAGGTCAGATTCCTTTGAGGGAACACTGCTTGTCCATTTAAATACTCAAACATTCACATTGGCTTCAGAAGTTTCAGTCTCATAGGATAGCATAGTATTAAGCGTATCGGTTTTGGGGTCTCAGCCTTCTGAGGGTGCCTGCTGAGTGTGCCTGTTTGCTTTAACTACCCATCAGTCCTTTGCTCTGTTGAAATTTTACCATCTGTTTTGTGTTGAGCCACTTGAATAAACTATTTCTCCCCTTCTTCTTTGTGTACAGAGCTGCCTTTTGGAACACAATGTTTAGTCAAGCTCCTTGGCCCACAGATTTCTTCTTCTTATCCAGTTGTCCTGCCCCAAGTGCCCCAGTTGTGCTTGGGTTCTTAAGAGTCCAAAGTCAACATTGTAGAGGCACGGGCATGCTGAGTTTGTGGTTGAGGGCACATCCAAATATTGCTACATCCCAGATTTGGTTCAAATACTTAGCGTAGCCCATTTATTCTAATTAAATAAATGACATTTCTGCAAAGGAAAGAAGAATGGGGAGAGAAAAGGAGCAGGGATCAACTGCTGAAGTCTTCCCTGTGTTCAAAAAACATGAGCATTCCTGTAACATTACACTGACTCTGTCACCAGGGACCCAGAGGCCCAGTTTCAAGTTTTTGCACAGTGCTCCAAGAGTCCCAAGCCACAGAGCTATGCCCATGACTTAATAATGCCAGCATTAAGCAGATTTTCCGGGGAAATTTTTTCAAGTACTTCTTTCTTTAAAAAAAAAAAATAAAAAATCTTGTTTTCTTCAAGTTGAACAGTCCTATTACCTCTCTGAGGGCCAGAGACTAACACGTGGAATAGATATCAATGAATTGTTTTCATCCTACAAGCTAACGACCATGTCAAAATTCCTTCAGTCTCTTCCTTCTCCATGTGGGACTTTTAAAAATATCACTTTCTTTGCTATCCAACCTATCAGCTAAATGTTTTGTTGAGCATTTTAGCACAGTTTGTGTAAATAGATTATATGCATTAAAAAAAGTGACCTAAAATATGAAAATTATGAACTTACATGTGTTTCTTATAATGATTTCTTATGACAAATGGACCTATTTTTCAAAATGTGAATTTATCTTGTTACTTTTTTAATAGTTTGTTCCGGCTTCCATTTCTTCAGGCTGGCATTCAATGCTATAAAGCCTCAGTGAATGTGTATGGCTATTTTTTATCCTTTTAAGATAGGGTGTTTTGCTGTATCACTCACTACATAATAAAATAAATGGAGGAAAACTTTGCAGAGCGCGTACTGCCAATTTATCCTAGAATGTCTCAGCTTGTACTGGCGCACGGCCTGACCACTACAGCAACACGGTGTGCTCGCGGCCTCGCGCAGGCCAGCAGCTCCCCAGCTCCTGCGCTGCTCTATCACCAACTTGCTGTGTGGCCGTATGCAAATAAACCAACCGTCCCGCAGCTAGGTTTTCCTTACTCGTAAGGACGGCAGCGCTCATCTCCAATGCTAGAAGACTGAGGCTTGTGAAGACTGAATCCAACGGCAGCGATCTACCAAAGCTTTGATCTTGCAGCTGGGTACGGGGCAGGGTGCTGGCAGCCCAGTCAGGGTGTCTGTGCGAGCAGGATCCAAGGCAGGACGGGCGCCGCAGGATTTACTCCGGGAAATCTGCTGCTGAAGCCAGGACTGGGTTCCCTGACTCCATTGAGCTGTTCCTGAGTGCTTCATAAGCTAAATGAGCCCCAGTAAAATAACTTTTCCTAATCCTGAGGATATATAACAGGGTCTAAAAATGCCATAGAATTGCGCACTCTGTGATTATTGTTGATGATTTAGCTAGCATCGAGAGAGAGTTTCCACAGATTCTAGCGTTTAACACTACTTTCAAATAGATACATAGAATATCCAAATCATTCATTTCTGTGTTACAATATTAAAAATATTAGGATCCCAAACTTAATCCAATCCCTTTTTTTGCTTTTGCAAAATGCAAACATTCATTTGCCTCATGTTGTATATGACTTGGACCTGAATGTAACAATAAATCAGTTTTCCTAGACGTCTAAGTGACAGCAAATGAAGAACAGAAATAATACGGTCAATTTGACAGAACATATTTCAGCAAGAATATAATTTTTGAAGAGTGTTATGAGCCTGAGCTCATTTGTGCCTAGATTTTTTTTTTTTTGAAAGATAACCAGAATTTTGCCCATACACTTAAGATCTAAGGCATCATTCTAGTTAATGGAGGAGAGTCTATTTCTCTTTCTCCTTTTCTCCTTTTTATTTTTCTTTTTCTTATCTTTTTCTTCTTTTTCTTTTTTTCTTCTTCTTTTCCTTTTTTTTCCTTTTTTTCCCAGGAATTATTGTTTTCTGAACAGAAAGAAGTAAATTTCTAAAATTTAGTGTTTACTTGCTCATTAACAAAGATAAACTAATAATGCTTTTGCCTTTTTCCACCCCATCAAAAATAACGTTGCAGCTGAGCATCTGCTACAATAAGTTTTATGTTTTAGAAGATTTAATCTGTAGGGATGAGTTAATATTTCCAGGGAGTGGCATTGCAATACTAGTTAAAATGTCTCTCTCGTATAAATATGAGCTCAGATTGTTGAAAACGAAGTTTGAATACTAAGGCAGTTAATTAGTTTGGCTCCCAAAGGCACCAAATAATAGCTCCTTCAAAACAGTCTCCTTTAAGTGGATGAGATTCTTGGAAATACTATGACATACATCATAATAGTTCACTGCAAACATAGATCTGGAGACTTGCTCCTGCCAATAACTGAAGATGCTAGAACACTGCAAATTACTCCTTGTACATACCCTTGTTGGTTCCTGGAAGGATCATTTCTTCTTGTTTTACTATTGATATTCACCATAGATAGCCATAGAAAAAGTGTGTGGAAACACTGTTTCTGGAATACACTTAGGCTGTAGGTATGAAACCAAAGCAGGACTAGAATCTGAATTTGAATTGAGCACTACAAAAATCTAACATAATGTCATCATTTCAGAATTTAAACAGCCAACTAGCAGAACACTTTCTCTATGACCAGGCATAAGTAACACCTGTTTCCTTAAATGCAATGGTCTTTTTTTTGTGTCTTGTTTTTAATGTATTGTAGAAGGAGCCAGAACCTCAAGAATATATTAATTTATGGAGCCTTGCTTAGAGGATAAAGAAAACTTGTATCTGGGCGTGTTGGCAAAATTAACTCTTCACTGATGCTTGACTTCAATGCCAGAGTAAAGGGACTTCAGTATCACTAATGGGCAGGGAAGCAGAAAAGAGAAGGAGCCATCGGAAAGACCTGAGGTACGGCCAAGTTCTAGAGAAAATATGTACTATTACGGTTCATTGTAATTTAAGTTAATACAAGAGAAACCCAAGAGAGAGGTATATTTGGAATCACATCCAGGGCATTCGTTCTTTTTGGAGCGGGATGAGAACTTATGTACTAGTATCGTCCTGTTCTTACAATTATTAACTTGAATAGCTGTAGCATGAATACCAAAATTTCTGAAAAAAAAACCCCTGCTGCATGTATGTGTTCTGTGGAGGACTGTCAAATATCAGTAACGTCTGTTAAAGATATTAAGTATCATTGCAGATTATTCTATTTTTTAATGTGGGACCTGGGAAAATTCAAAGGGAAATCTTATATTGTATGTGCAAAGGACACACACAAAGTCCTAGCCTTGTTTTCAGGCAGATCTGCAACTTTAAATGTCTAATGCAGTGTTTGGAATGTTTTTATGAAAATATATAAAATGTGTATTCTTAAATGTCAAGGAACCTATAAGCTAATTTGTAAAGTCACATGGGTTTCATTTTGCGCTCAAATACAATCTTCAATTCCTTTGTGTTTAGGAGAAGAATTGGACCTATCTGTTTTTACCAGTAGAAGGAAGACAAATGGAGCAGTTTTTCAACAACTGAAAACCATCTCAAGATACACAGATCAACTTAGACTATAACTAAAACAACAGCAGCAATATCAACACCACCACCACAGTCTTCCAGTCCTTTGACTGGTACTTATCTGACCAATAATGGCCAAAAGCCATCTATCATTGCTTAAACTACATGATGATAAAACCAGAGTCTGGAAAATGTCATTACTCGATCTATTTGGTAAACTTTCAAATATTTCTTTCAGAAGATTTGCCAGGCAAACAGCATAGTATAAAATTTAGGTTTATTTAATTTGTGTTTTATTGCTTTTGAAATTAACTTTCAAAAAAAGTCGTGATTAAAAAGCTACAGCTGAGCAAAGGTACAAAGCTTCTGTTGTAGAGAGCTGAGTGAGTCTGAGTCGGTAGATCATGGATTTGTAGGTGCATTTTAGTCCAGAAAATTGTGCTGCAGGGGTGTTTAGTGGGTTTAGACCTGTGTCTGAAACGAGCTGGACAGGGTGAATGCAATATCTTACTTGACCTTTTTCTCTGTTATGGCTGCTGTTTGTTGTGTCAAGGTCAAAATATTGGTACATCCAGACAGGGAGACCATTCATTCCTTATTTCAAAGGGATATCACATTATTCATCCTTTAGTTGCCAGAATAAAAGAAAGGCTGAGTCAACAAACCAGTGCTTTGCAGAGACACTAAATAACAAAACTTTTAGTTAGGCTTTGTTTTCACTGTAGAATTCAACCAAAAGGAATCTAATTTTCAAGTAAAACTATCCACAAAGCTCCTTCCCTCAAAAAATGGCATCTTCTTTTGCATCGTCTGAAGATTAGGACAAGAGGAAATGGCCTTAGGACAAGAGGAAATGGCCTCAAGTTGAGGAAAGGGAGATTTAGGTTAGATATTAGGAAAAATTTTTTTACTGAGAGGGTTGTCAAACATTGGAATGGGCTGCCCAGGGGAGTGGTTGATTCACCATCCCTGGAGGTATTAAAAAAGTGAGTGGACAGGGTACTCCAGGGCATGGTTTAGGGGGCATGGTTAATGGTTGGACTCGATGATCTTGAAGGTCTTTTCCAACCAAAATGATTCTATGATTCTGTGATTCTATGATTTCACTGTCTTGCAAACCTGAAATAGGAAGTCATCCATTTGGCTTCATTTTAGATTTCTCCTGTTAAAAAAAAAAAAAAGTTTATTAACCCAGATCTTTAATTTTATATGTATGACTCGGGTAAAGAGCATGAAAGAATATTTCTGGACACATTTCATTAATGGCTCTGTAAACAGCAAATGTTTACTACGTGTGAATGCTGCTATGTTTATTGCAGAGTTTTGATGAGTAGCATGCAGGATTGAGATGTGCAACATGCCAGCGCATTCTGAGCTGCTGGTGGGGCTGCAGAAGAGGATGGTTCCCAGCTGAGTGGGAGGTACTGCAAAGAGGTTTTCTTTGGCTTTAGGCAGGATGGGGTGAGGGTTTGAAGCAGAAGGAAATGAAAGGTCTGTCTCAAAAAATTGGAGTGGAAACCCGTCCCCTCCAACATGGAGACCACTGCTTGAACACTATGTTTCTTTTGCATTTGGTAAAAGCAAGGAAAAGAACCGAGGACTGGTAGTGATTAATGCAAATATGACAGCATTGGCTTCTCAGCGGGAGATTTGATGAGTGACTGAATCGAAAGCCTCTTTGCTAAAGGTGTCTTCATTTCCCCAAGTCCTGTCTGAAAAGAAAGGCATGTGTGTTGTGGTTTAACCCCAGCTGGCAACTAAGCACTACACAGCCACTTGCTCACTTCCCCTCCGCAGTGGGATGGGGGAGAGAATAGAAAAAAAGTAAAACTCATGGGTTGAGAAAAAGACAGTTTAATAGGACAGAAAGGAAGAAAATAATAATAATGATAATAATGATGATCATATTCTTCTTATTATTATTAATAATAATAAAATGACAATAATAATAAAAAAAGAATTGGAATATACAAAACAAGTGATACACAATGCAACTGCTCACCACTCACTGACTGATGCCCAGTTAGTTCCCGAGCAGTGATCTGCTCCCCCACCCCGGCCAACTCCCCCCAGTTTATATACTGGACGTGACATCACATGGTATGGAATACCCCTTTGGCCAGTTTGGGTCAGCTGTCCTGGCTGTGTCCCCTCCCAACTCCTTGTGCCCCTCCAGCCTTCTTGCTGGCTGGGCATGAGAAGCTGAAAAATCCTTGACTTGGTATAAACACTACCTAGCAACAACTGAAAACATCAGTGTGTTATCAACATTATTCTTATACTAAATCCAAAACTTAACACTATACCAACTACTAGAAAAAAAATTAACTCTATCCCAGCCAAAACCAGGACAATGTGTAAGTGAACTCAAGCAATACCAATTTGCATTTATGCAACACCTTTAAAACCAGAGGTTCCAAGACTCTTTAGCAATTTGTGTGGCAAAGATTTCAAACACTGTTAAAATGCAAAAGGATAAGTGGGAAATGCATTTGCAAAATAGCTGCAGTCTTTCTAAAGGAACTGCAGCTAGGATATAGCCAGGCTTCAGTTGTTCAAAGATTGTTTACTTTCTCTCTTCTTTTTTTTTTTTTTTTTAACTGGATAAACACTATGTGTGTATCAGCAAATATCTTGGATTATAATCCCAACACACATGGCATATAGAGTACATAAATTATTTAGAATAAGTAAAAGCTGACTCATTAATATGAATTTCTGTATTTTATTTGCTCAAGAAATTATTTTTTATGTACCAGGAAAGAGGAGAATAATTGTCACAAGATTTACTGTAGCTAAAGCAAAACAGTTTTTTAATCACTCATGAGGAAATTATAATAGGAGTTCCAGCATAGCTGCTAAGAAATAAACAGTTAGAATTTTTTTTTAAGAAATGTAAGAGTATAGGAAAATATATGATGACTGTTTTAAAAGAAAAAACTGTACATGTTATCATTTCATGACAGCAACTTAGTTCTGTTTTCTGAATTTCTTTCACAGAAGAATAATACATCTTTGTAAGAGAAAAGCTGTGTGTAGTCAACAATGTAATAACTTTTTTCAAATGTAAAGACAATGACTAAGTGAAAAAGGCATGTTTTTCTCTGTGCTCACTAATGCCTCAACCCACATAAATATAAAAATATGCCAGTGATTGTTTGTTATTACACAGTTGAAAGAGGAAGAATCAGTTGTCTGGATAATAATTTTCAAGATGGGAAAGAAACTGCAACAGGAATACAGTAACATAAAAAGTGTGCTGCCGTCAATGGTTAAAACTTTGACAATGCACCAGCTTTTGCATAAACGTAGAATAACGGTCTTGGATATGATAAAGAGGAAGACAGTGCAATAACTGAAGGTTAAGTTAATGACAAATTCTTTGCTCATAAATATAAAGTACAGGAGCATGATGGTAAACTGGAAAGGGATTTCACCCAGTAGTGTATCCAAGCTCACAAGTATCTGACTTCATGTTTTGATTCTCACCACTCTTTCTGAAAGGAAAAAAAAGACCCTTCTGGAAATCATAAACATCACTGAGAGACTGAAACGTCAAAAAAGTTTGAGTACAGTTTATCTGTATGAGGGACTATGCACATTTGGTAACACATTTGGATGTTTCTAGAGTATTATACCATAAATATTTAAATGTTCTACCTTTCAGTTGTAGTGCTTTCAATTACTAAAACCTTTTGGAGTTCTTCATCTCCTTTCTTACCTCAATGATGTAATCAAAAGAATGTTCTCCTTCCATAGAAGCAGAACTTATTGATTCTGATGTGGCTGAGCTACAGATTAAAATTAATTTAAGCCATGCACAACAAAGATTTTAATGAATTGATTTAAAACAATTATGTATGGAAATTATACAGACCAATAAGCATAATTTCAGAAGTAAATTCAAGTTTCTAAATTTAATTTCATGCTTGAGGGTTTAATTGCATGCTTGAGGGTGTTTGAAACAAATTATAGAAAAAAAGTTAGGTGCTAACAAAACCAGTGCATCCTCTAAAGCACTGCCTTCTATTTCTTACATGGTTGTTGCATACTCCCATTCTAGGAAGACAGCCATACTGTTTCAGTGACACTCTGTAGTCAGAAAGGACTTCAATCCATACAGATTCTTCCCAAGATGGGGCCTTTATTTCATAATTGTAACAAAAGAATAAAGACATGAAACAGGCACTGTTGGTGAAACAACAGCGTTGAGAATACACAGAAGTGATTAAAGCCTCTGCAGATGCATTTAGAGACTGATAAACAGCTCAGAAAGCAAAGATATTTAGTGCAGAACAATGGGTAGTAAACCACTGTGGACATTAGAAATATCAAATCAACTCACAGGGCAGCAGGCAGAGCACCATGAGCTTGTATAACTATCACCAATGTGTCTTCCAGCAAGTTGATTCAGAAACAACTTCTGAACTGTCAAACAACATGAAAATGGACCAAAGGGATTTGCAGAATAAAAAAGTAATAGAGGTAGCTCCCAAGTAGTAGTAGAGATGAATCATCTTTGATTGACACCATTGCCTCTAGCAAGGAATTTTAGATTCTGTTAATTTCTTTTAATGAGCTAAAGTATTTGAAAATATGCTTTGTGAAACCACGAGGGTACTGTAACTAATTCTGGGGAATAGTACACTGACTCATCTCCCACTGAAGTCAATGGAAAAAATCTGATTGATTTCAACAGGTTAGACAACTTCATGCCTAAACCAAACAGAATCTTTGACAGATTTTCAGGGATCATGAGATAAAAATATCCCAAGTGTACCTGATTGGGTCTTTGGACTTCTCTGTATGTGACAGAAGTTTTTTTGGCTTTAAAATACCAGGGCTAGACCCTTATATTTAACCTGGAGCAGCTCATACTAGTTGCTGTAAATGTCCCTCTTCCCTCCCCTGCATGTTGGCCAACATTTGGTGACACTGAAAATTATTTGTGGAGAAGAGCGGCATGCCCTGACAGTCTCCCACGCTCACCGAGAACACAAAGCTCCACTGAAACCTTCTTTTGTGTTTGTTCTCAGAATTTAAAAAATATTAATCAACATTATCTTCTCTAATAATAAAAAGGGCCATCATCTGGCTAAAAATAAACACTGGAAACAAAACATAAAAACTGCAAGCTTTAATTAGAAACACAGAACATTGAACATGTCTGATTCAAACCTTTGGCTTGGGTTCCTGCCTTGAAAATAGCATAGCAAATCTTGGCTAAACGCTGGATTTGTTCCGGGCAGGCATCAGGAGCACCCGGACTCCTCAGCGCTGCTCAGCCCCCAGCCCGGGGCAGCCCGGGAGACCCCTTTGCCCAGGCTCCTTTCACCCACGCACAGGAGGGAGAAGCTCCTTGCTTTGGTCCATCCACCACACCGAGCTTCCCACCTCCTCCATCAGCTAGAAGGGCAGCCTAGAAGATTTGCCTAGTCTTGAGTTGGCTCTTTTAGATGCTTTTGAAGTGAGGAAAGTGGCTCTCATCCTTTCTTTAGCCAGTTTTTCGTGTGGTCAATGACAGCAAGTGAGGCAAAAAGCTGCTATAGTTAGTAGGAAGCTACTGTCCTTTTTAATCAGAATTGCAGGAATTTTGACTGTCTCAGCAGTTGTTGCAGGGCAATTTCTAAAACACTTCTGTTGTGACAGAATTCAGGACCTCCTGTTCTAGGAGGCAAAACTTAATAAATCTTTTCCTCCAACTTTACCTTGCTGAAGATTGGACCAGTTGATATATCTTACTAAGACAGCTGGTATTTCTATGCATGTCATTGCACTAGAGTATAAGTAACAGAGAAACAATGCTTCCAAGATGGGAATTTTCTGGGGCTGGGGCTGTCTTGTGCTTCTCTGTTTGTGTAGTGCCAAACACGATGAGATACGGATCACTGAACAGAGGGGCTACTAAAGCACTACCATAGTACGAATAACTAATAATTTAAAAAAAATCCTTTCCTTAGTGTATCTTTTTTTTTGCTTTTTCAAGGGCATCTAGTTACTTTGCAAGAGAAAGAAATGCAGGCAGTAAAATATGGCAACTTAATAAAATTCTGTATTAGATTTTTTTCTAAGATCTTTAGGTGTCTCAAGAATGAATTTGATTTTTTTTTCATTATGGCCTTGATGTGCCAAGCATTTTAGAGGCAGTACTCTCATGTTTAATTGTTGTTAGGATTGGAATCTAAATCACTTCTTCTTTGAAGTATCTTGCTTCTCATACATACATACGAGTACAGTACATGGAATTGATAAGAGTGCACCTTTTATGTAACCTTTGCAAACGCTAATCCTTTCATAATATGCCATTGAACTGGTAAAAAAGAATACAGTTATCTTCCAAAGTACTTACGAACAATTGTGTGTTATAAACTTTGATGTAGCCACACTATAGTCAACATCTGCTGACACTCAAACTATTATGTTATAAAATTCTATTTTAAATTTATTTGGGACTTCTTTTCACCTTTCTGATTAACTGTTGTATCTGTCAGGTATGTTTTGTACTGCAATATGGTGGTGTAGAGAAGAAAGTTTTTAAAATAAACATAGGACCCAGCTATTTGCTGGTGACCTAGTACAACACTGCTGAAACCTAAGGCTGCTGTAAGGCAGCGTGTGAACAAAAATCTTTTGAGATGTTGGCAGGTAGATGGTTCTGGCAGCGGCTATGGTAGTCTGGGTTAGCCAAGGCTGTGTGCCAGCCGTGATCCCTGGACACAAAGGTCTGCTCTTCCCCCAGAGTGAGCTCAGGTTCTGTGGGCGTGCACACATACTACATACATGTGTAAGGAGAAAGGACAAATCTCTCCTCCTGCTCTCTGAAATCAATGAGAAAAACTCCAATTAATCTAAAAGGCAGTAAAAATTGTTCCGTGGTTTCAAAGAAAAATAAAATAGGAAATAATTTCCAAAACTGAGCTAAGAAATACATGAAGAGACAAAACTGAATGCATTAAGAGCACTTTGAGGACCAGACAGTCAGAAAGGAATTGGTTGTAAAGTAGAAATAAAAAATATAAATAAGGATGAATGTAGAAAATGGTATAAATCTGTAGAAATAAAAGGAGCAATAACTAAGGTGAAATATGAATTTTAAAATGGAGGACATAAAAAGTATCAAGAAAAGCTAAATAAGTAAATTAAAAGAAGATGATAAAGGAAATTTTGATGACAGGATAAGAAAACAGACCAAAATAAAGATCAGGCTAAGGAAAATACATGTGATATGTGTGTTGAAATCAGCAGAGACCAATAAACTTGATCTCAAAGTATTCAAAACTCTGGCAAAAGCAATCTGTGAAAGAACAGGGATTATTCTGAGAATTCTGAGAAACTGGAAAAGGGCAAAGGCATTGTCCATCTTACAGGCTGCTTAGCTTAAATTTACCTCCCAGAAAATATTAGGACATATTATTAAATAACCAATACATATGACAGGACTGGCCTTTTCAGAGTTAGACCAAAGGTCTGTTGAGCTCTCTATCTTTTCCCCTGCAATGGCTGATAATGGGTACCTCAGGAAGAGAATAAAAATAGAGAATATATATACAATAATAGTTTTCCAGCATACTTTTCCAATCTTCAGCAATCTATGGCTCAGGTATTCCTTTGGGTTTAGTAGCCTTCAGTGGATTTCTCTCTCATTATGGTGTCTGGTTTCCTCTTGGATGCCTGTAGGCTTTTAGCATGCACACAATCCTGCAGCAAGGAGTTCCACATCTGATGTACAGGTTCTGTCAGGAACCATGTAAGATAAGGGGAAAAAACCAAACCAAAATGCCTTGCACGGACGGATAAGAAAAGAATGTCGGAAAGCCAGTCCTCTTTCCTTTGCTGACAGAACTGTTCCAGTGACTGAGGAAAAAGTAGATGAGATGATATACTGTGATTTTAGGAAGTGCTGGATGTTGCCCATGTGACTTTTCCATAAGCAAAGTAAGGAAATAAACTATGTATACACAGAGCTGAAAAAATAACTGTACGTTGCTTGCTAAAAAATAGGGAGGCAGTTCTGATAGGAGCCTGTAAGGCTACTGGGTCTATAGGACATCTTTGTTAAGACGAATGATACTACACGTATTGGAGGATTGAATAGCACTCTTGCAAAAGTTGTTTGTGATGTGAAGGGAGAGGGAATTGCAAGTGTCAGTGGGTGTGTTGGTATCAAAAGAAAAAATGTGAAAAATAGTTTCATAAAGCTCCAATGGAAATGAAGAGCTGAGTAAGGACTTTGGGACAGAATTTTCAAGATATTGCAAATAGTCTTAATACTCAGATCAGTTTCTGATGCAGCAACCCACTTAGAAAAGAACGTGTAATTGTGTGTTGAATGGTTTTAATCCTGAAGTGGTGCATAACAGTGTAACTACACTGTTGTCAATGGAATAAGGCCAAAGTCCACGACCAGTTAAAGATCTTGTGCCTGTGTTTGTTTTGTTTTGCAAAAGAAAAAATGTAGACCATAAGAGAAAGTTTAAGAAAAGGAATTCTGTGATAAGGTTGTTGGGTGAAATATTTTAAAGAGTGTCTTGGGATATGAGAAGTTCTGAAATACAGTGAATGTAAAACTAATGGTCAGTTTTGTGAGTGTTAAGATGTTAATTATACATGAAACAAATGAATGCGTCAGTGTAATAAAGCCAGAGCTAGCTGAACGCCAAGTGATTCCAGAAACCATTTGGGCTGAAAGTTCAGGGTGCTTGTTGGCCAGTGAGCAGCGATATGAAACCTAATTCCCTTCCCCTCCCAACATTCAAATTTGATCCTGCAGGCCAGATCTACAAAGGTATTTAGGTCCTCCACTCTTTTTTAGGAACCCAAAGTTAGATGCTTAAATAGGGATTGGAAACCTGAAAGTCTTTGTATATCTTGGCTCATATATACAGCATTTTCTATAGGCTTGTGCACGAATCACAACCATGAAGGAACACCTGGAGAGGGAGAAAGGGGAACTGATCTCAGAGCATCATATGTTTTTTATTACTAGGTAACTCTTTCCATGCAGTCTATGTGTACAGAATGGTTGCCGCACTTGGAGTCTGGCTTCCAGGGAGGCCAGCTTACATCACAGAGTTAGGAATAAACAGCCAAAAGTTCAGTACTATTTAGTAAAATCCAGACCAAGCTACATGATCTTCAGGCATAGAAAATACATCTTTTGCACTGCTGTGGAGTACTTTATGAGCTGTCAGTAGATATGGCATGACTTGCATTCCAATTTCCCATGGCTGCAGTGTGTCGCCAGAAGTATCTTTGTTACTCTTGAATATGTTCTGCGTTGGTGGATGGGGTGCAGGACGAGGTTGAAATGTCAAGAAATTAATCTGAAACGATGTTCTGGATTTCTTCCACATCGTGGGACCCAGCCCATACTGCAGGTGGTGGTCCTATAAAACAGTTGTTTTTCACAAATCATTCTGCCTGTTCATTAATTTCATGAACCAGAAGGCCATTTCCCTGGAGTCTTTTATAAGAAAAGGGTCATCCAGACCTATATGTCTGCTCTCCACAGTCTGCAAAGTGTTACACCTCTCTTGTCAACATATATGGGAAGGCACAGAGAAGTCATTGGGCGTTTTGGAGCTGCAAGCTGAAAAGGGAAACGAGATCTGTAAGAAGCATGAAGAATCTAAGCCATTTTTCATGTGAAAGTTAAGATTATTCACTTTAAATTACTGAAAGTGCAAAATTATCTCATTTTTAAAGCTTTATTAAACAAGCTAGAAAAAAAACAGATTGGCAATAATTGACGTTGTCTACAGAGCTTACCTGTTGGGCAGACCTTGTCTCATTCATGAAACAGACACAATTTCACAGCTCAGCATTTTCAAACAAGGTTCCCAACTGAGGGCTCCAGGCTGGGCTTGCTAAAACACAATTAGTCCCTTTTTTGTGAAAGAATTAGCGGTTCCAACATTTATTTTTGTCTGAACTCAGAGAAAAAAATGATGTCGTCCCATTTTTGTTTTCTGAGAAAATGATTTAGAGAAAAGGTGCTATCCAAGAAGGCCCATCAGAAAAATGGTTAGATCTTGGACCTAGGAGGTCTGGGTAAGTACCTTTGTCCACTGAATTACGAAACAAGTCTTTCTCACAATCTCTCCTCTGCAGCCATTAGTGTTCATGTAAACAATTCAGTGTTGGTTGAAGGAGGAAAATAAAAGGAGAGACATTCAATCTAGATACATCTAGGAAGTGTGAGAGCCAATTTGAGCCCTTGTTCAAACCATTCAGACCACTCATCCTGGATACCGCAGGGCTGTTCTTTCCCCCCCTCTTCAAATTGCACCCTGGCTCTAGGATGGTTTCAAATTCAAAACAGTATTTCTGCAGGTCACACTGCACAGAATTTGCTGCATTAGCAGATTCAGCACTCCTCCAAAGGAGTCTCTATCAGAGCACATTTCAGCTGATGCTCTCCAGCGGTGCAGACTGTGTGCGTGCTAACAGTTCCCACTGCCTGTTCTCACTGGCAGGGAGTTTGAGCAACTTTTGACCCCAAGCCTGCTGGAAGGCATGAGTTAAACGATCATTTTTGATTCCTACTTTCCCTATAAAACAAGGGCTAACCAATAGCTTATAAATTCAGATAATTCAGCAGGGAGCAGATACTTGGAAAGAAGAAATGATAGATGAGATGGGATATAGAGGAGCTTATGTACAGCAAGCTAGATAAAACTGTGTATGCTCCTGAGTGCCTTTGTGTTATAAGGTCACCATTTCAGTGGAGAGAAACAGTACTGGCACTTAGACAAGACTAAGAGCATGGGGGCATGGCTGCAATCTAAAAGTTGGAAGGGGTGGACAGAACATTGAGGAAGGAGAGGAATTACTTGAGGACACATGAGAAAGAACACCGTAAGCAAGCTAAGGAAATGAAGGACAATTTAAAAAAAATATTTGGCTGACTATGAGTATAAGCTGGCTATTTAAGAAGCCTGGGTTCACTTTAACTTGTGCCAGGCATAAACTGTCTCCTCTGATGCAGGGAATAAGTCTAAGATGTCACACAATGAGAGCCCAGTGTAGCTTGGAGAAGTTGGAAGACTTACGTACAACATAATTTTACTCATTTAAGACTGGACTAGAATCAGTTAGTTATTCAGCCCCTCTCTGCAAGGTAGTTTTGTCCTCAGGGAAAGACAAAAAAAGCCAAGACTACCCTAAAAGAAGACTATCCCCTCTTTTCCCTTCTGCCACCATCCCATCCATCCCGTTTCCTCTGCAAGTGCAAGCCTTTGTGCAGCTAGTCAGTGAAGATGATTGGGAAATGAATCAGTTTAAAAATAAACCTTCTGCTGGGTTAGTTTTAGCCTGGATTGGTTTCCTGATCTGGTTCATAATGCAGCCAACATGGCTAATGGTGTCTGTATCTCGCTTTACGGTCGTGGTCTCTGCCTTCTGTGATTTGCATTAGCCTTGCAGCTGCTGCACGTGTGCACTGTAGGACTCTCAGACCTAAGGAACACTGTGCTATGGAAAGAGAGGGCTGGGTCTTACATATGGGGAAATATCACTGTATTCAACTGGAAATATTTTACTGGAAATGTCTCTATTGCCTTCGTTCAGACTAAGCTTACACAAAATAACTCCATGACTAAAATATGCATGTCATAAAAATATATGTGCTAATTTCAGGCTTTTCTGTGATTTCCTGACTACTATAAATCTGCTTATTCTCATATAGCATTGCCTTTTAACAAGGTTTATAATGCTGTTCTGAAACTATCATGAAGCATCCATTCTGTCCTGAAGGATGCCCCTTCCAATATGGGCCTTTCTAACTCTAGGAGGAGAGGTTTGAAATTAAGGAGTGTGAAGACCATTTTTACTGCATCTAAAAAAGCATATTACACTCACCTCATTACCACTCAACTCTCTACTTTTTCAGTTCTGCCGTCAGTCTAGTTGCACAGCTGCACTGCCTCAAATTTAATTGTACCCTAATCCTGCAGCTCTACCCATCTCCTCATCACCTCTAAGTCCCTGCTTAAACTCTCCCCCTTTTCTCTTGACAGGTCTTAGCAAGTTTGTTCTTTTTCTTTCCTTCCTTCCTTCTTTCTTTCTTTCTTTTCTTTCTTTCTTTCCTTTCTTTCTTTCTTTCTTTCTTTCTTTCTTTCTTTCTTTCTTTCCTTTCTTTCTTTCTTTCTTTCTTTCTTTCTTTCTTTCTTTCTTTCTTTCTTTCTTTTTCTTTCTTTCTTTCTTTCCTTCTTTCTTTCTTTTTTAACATGTGACATGACCTTCTTCTTCCTGTTGCCTTGAGGCCCTTTTCCTGTTCTACAGTTATCTCCTTCTCCCTGATCATAGACACAGACATGCTTCATGTGTTCTTTTCAATTCCTTTTTTCTGCTTGCCTCCTCTTACCCTTTCTCTTCTTAGCTCTTCATCTCCTGTCTGCCCATACCCCTCCCTTATTCCTGTCCTTAACCTCTTGGTCTCCTCTGATTTGTTGTTTTCACTGTTTCTAGTTTGTTCTGCTTGCTATACCATATGTTAAGTCTCTCACATCATAAATAAAACACTTTTGACTCCTTGCATCTCTAGCTACTGGCCCATCTGCAGTCGCTCTTTCATCTCGAAGCTTTCTGAATGTGCTGTTTACACTTTTTCTTCCTAGAGCTCTTCCAATCTGGCTTCCCTCCTCTGCCCTTAAATGAAACCATTCTTTCCACAACATCTAATGGCATCTGCTTTGCCAGATCTCAGACTCACTGCTATAACCGTAACTTCTCTTGGCCTCTCTGCTTCTGCTCTCCTTGAAATCTCTCTGGGATTCCTCAGGTCTGGCTTTCCCCAGCTGCTTCTCTAGTCATTTCTTTAACACATCCTCTGGAGGATCCTCCAGCTCTTGGTAAGGAAATTGAAGGCTTCTAACTTTCTGTAATTGTACCTACAACCAAAAATTCCCTTGTCATCTCTTTGCTGATGATTCACAGATCTACGAATGTATTTCTCTCCTGTCTCCTTTGTCCTAAATAAACTTTTAGTCTGACACCTTTGTGAATGACTTACTAACCATTCAAACTTAGTTTAGCCAAATCACAATTTTTTCCACCACAGAACTCCTCACTATGTTCTTCTCAATAACTGTGGACTTTAGTGTGGTTGAAGATGCTAATCTCATTATGACCTAAATCCTCACATCCAAGCAATGTCTAAATTTAACAAACATAGCATCTCCAACATATAGTGCTTCCTAGCCATGCAGGTTGCTGAAATTCTTATCATAGAATCATAGAATCACAGAATTGTTTGGGTTGGAAAGGACCTTTAAAGGTCATCTAATCCAACCCCCCTGCAATAAGCAGGGACATCTTCAACTAGATCAGGTTGCTCAGAGCCCTGTCCAACCTGACCTTGAATGTTTCCAAGGATGGAACATCTACCATGTCTCTGGGCAACCTGTGCCAGTGTTCCACTACCTGCATAATAAAATTTTTTTCCTTATATCTAGTCTGAATCTACCCTCTTTTAGTTTAAAACCATTACCCCTTGTCCTATTGCTACACGACCTACTAAGAAGTCTGTCTTTTCCTCAGACTGTTCTTTTTTCCTGACACTAAAATTATATAGTATCCTTTTCTCAGCCCCTATAAAGGCATTCTTGCCTTTCAGGAAACAGCAGGAAGACAATATCCCTACGTCATAGTTTAGGGATATTTCATGTATCTCTTCATGTATCTCTGCCTTGATACTCTTCTGCTGCATCCTTCTTTATTTCATCAAATAAGAGCACTGCCTGCTTTCAGAGTCAAAGCTCTTTACGCCTACTTCCATTTGCCACATAGTATAAGCTCCCACTACCCCTGTTAACTTCCCAGACAAAGATCCTTGTGTTTTTGATGGCCAAATTTGGAGGGAACTTCCTGTAAAATATCTGTAAAGCTGTCTCATTGCTTTGCTTCAAATCCCTCTCTAAACACCCCTTTCCTTTGGGAAGGATTGTTAGGCAGTTTAAAGTGATGATACTGAAGTCTCAGGTTTTCCTCCTCCTTTTTTGTTGTATACTTTTGCTTACCCTAGACAAGGAGTGTAAATTTTCTCAGATCCTTTCACCTTTTTTTATTCCATCTGTATTCACTACATTCTGATTATAACTAGAATCTCCATGAGAAACAGAAACAATAACAAAGCGGTCACCGTTGCACAGTAGTTAATTTTGATGATTCTGAGACTACCTGAAGCTTTTTTTGTGCATGTATATGTATGTGGCTGGCAATGTGAGACTGGGAAGGCAAATATTTCATAGCTTTCTACCTGAAACTTTTAAAAAGTGAGAAATTTAATGAATGATGGGATGGACATTGTCATATAGCTGTTGTCAATGTCTGGATTTTATTTTTCTAAATGGAATACCTGATGCTATATGTGTTTGTACGTGTGTATATATATGTGTGTGTGGTTATATACAGCTTACTGGATATTCTACTTGGCTCGTAGTATGTGTTGAACTTTTGATGTACTCTGTGAAAGGTGGAAAAATACTTAAAGTAGTTAAAGTGGTTTTAACTGATTGGTGAGTAGTTCTTAGTAAAAGGAGATAGTCTTGTATTCTGCCAAGCGGAGTTATCCTTTGTGTGGGGCAGGCATTTTGAACCGTCTTTTTTTTCACTTGGTGTGTGGTCATCCTGAAATGCTTTAGGAATGTCTCGTTTTCTTCTTGTAAAGCAGATTTGTTTTTCTTTCCTTCTTTCTTTCTTTCTTATTTTCCGTTTTGGTGCATAGTTCATTTTCCTGGTATGGAGCTGTTGTCTTGTGGATTAGAAGTTTTTAAAAGTATTATGTGTTTGAGCAGGAAAGGGACAGATCCTCAGCTGTTATAAATGGCAAGGCTATTTTGAATATGAGGCTTATTTGAAGCTGTTTGCCATGATACTTATGTATTTCATATAAATTAAAAGCTGACGGTAGTTTATTATTTAAATTATTAAATAATATTTGGAGAATAACTAATTTTTTGCAATTCCACTAATTTTCACAAATTCCCACCAGAAATTAATGTGGTTCCAGTTCCACTTATGATCAAACTATATCTTAAAGGAAGCTTTTCAGAATATGACATATATTACACTGCATGCACAAAAATCCGTCTGTACCATCCTTTTGCAGATGAATATTCTTTTTCAAAGTATAGAGATCTGGTATGAACTTGAGGGTGGGACCTTAGCTACAGAATGGTCATGCCAAATTGCCAGATTTGAATGCCATTTCTTGTTTCTGTTTATGATTCATTTGCCTTGCCATTACATCCAAGAGTACTGTGTTACATGTTGCACATCATAGACTGGGGCAAACTGGAAGGCTCTTTCCTCACATCCTACATGAATAACTGTGGGGTTCATTGTTGCAAGATATAATTCACCAATGGTTTCATTTTCAAGAGCAGAAACTAAATCTGTCACTGGTGGAAAATACTGCAGTTCTGAAAATCCCATTCAAAGTGAAGAAACACAGAAAAGGGCTATTAGGTTGATTAGAATACTGGAGAGCCTACCCTATGGGAAGAATGAGACTGGTAAGTTTATCATAGTAAGATGGAGGCTGAGGGATGGATGTAATACCCCTCTGTCAGTGATCATAGGAAGAAGATATTTTAGGCTATTTCAACACAAGGAAAGATGAGTATAAGCCAGTTGTGACAACATTTCAGCTGGGATCTACAAGAAGGTGCTAATGATCAGAGCTTTCAGATGTCAGTAGTAGGAAGCAAAAGATCACAACCCATGTCCAAGCGCTATTTAGTTTCATGATGGAACCTGTTACAGTCCTGGAAAAGATGGTATGTCCAACTTGCTTCTGCAGCAGTCATGGCGATTTGCCGTTCCAAAATACCCCTTCCTATCATCCTTCCTTACAGTAACTTATGACATGTGAAGCAGTAGATTCTTGATCAATATTTTTAAATAAAGATTTCAGAGTATTCATGTCCTCTTTACTTTCTAGGTATAAGGTGGTTTTACATGGCAATCTAGTAAACCTTCTAATGTTGGAGGCTGATGGCCAGGTCAATGACCATGCAGAACAATGGTGGCAACCTCAGACATGGTTAGGAGAGTTATTACTCTCAAAATTGCATCTCTACATGAGTCTAAGAAATAAGTACAAACTGACTCTAAAAATTAGAGGACAACTCTGTGAATACCACTGCAAATACCACTGGCAAGAGACATGTCTCCAAGCTGTCTTCAGACTCCAGAGTAAATAAATAAAATATTTCGGAGAGAAGAGGGCTGTATATGTTGGCAGCATTGCTTGACTTTGTGTGTAAAACCAAGCACGATTTGAACTTCCACTAGGTAAAGACACCAACACAAGAAACTCATTTAAACTGGTCAAATTCTAACAAACATTTTCTGTGAAATTTTGGTGAGCTGGAGTTTGCCAGAAGTTTTTTCCAGGAATTAACAACCTCCAAAGACTGCAAACACTTTTTCTTCTGAACAGAATCTTTCTGGCCAGAATCTTTCTCCAAAACTCATAAAGCAAGAACTTGAGAAAACCTGCCTGAAAAGCAGTCTGCTTTGTAAAAATATAGTAAGAACTTGCCAATCTTTGAAGCCAGGGAGAACCTAAATAAAGGCAGTGAAGACTTTGCCCTCACTCTGCTTCCCAAATACTGTGGGAGAAAATGAAAATGTTTTAAACATAATACTGGGGGACCTGACCTTTTTCTATCCCCCCACTTCTACTTCCAACCTCCTGATTTCTCTACAGAAAAGTCATATAAAATGACTGATCTCGGCTAATCTTGATTTAAACATATTCTTTTGGGCCTCTCTTCCTACTCCCTCTCCCCACTCTAGTTCTTGGTAATCAAATCCTGGCTTATACACATTCCAACCCACCCCCAAAAAGCAAACAAATAAAACACCCACATTCAGAATGAGATCATATTACTCAGTGATCTCAGTTCTAGTGTTACCTTACACTTTCAGCTGGTCAATTATCTCTTTGGAGCAGTTTGAAATGTTCTGTCGGCCCATTGACTCAGTGGTACGGTATTTGCTCACTTCTAGCAAGCCTAATGGACCAATGGCACTGAGCATGTATTCTTGGAAGAGATGCACTTGCCAAGATCTCTGGCGAGGATCAGCTCTGTACAAAAGTTAGAGTCAAAAGTTGGTTGTGTTTTTTTTCAACATAAGAAATAAACACTATTTTTAACTCAAAAGAGATTTTAACTTTAGACGCTGCCTGTGCACAGACCCAATGAGGACAAGGGCCGTGAGAAATGTGATGACATTTCATTGCATAATTTTAAATTGAATGAGATTTACATATATTTTTAATAAAAACAAAGCAAGAAGCATGCATTCTTGGAGGAGATTCATTTGCCAAAAGTTCAAAAATTTGGAGAGCACAACTACATTAAATCTGCAGTCAAAATTTTTAAGAGGCAATTATGTAAGATAAGATGATTGTTTGTGCCTATGCAGTCATTCACGTTCTCTTGACTTTGTAGGCCCTAAAGCTTTACCATCATCCCACAACACTTGACCTTTGGGATGCTTTGATCATACTTACTTTCAGAAGGCTTACCTAAGAGTGGTTAATTCTGTGGTGGATGAAATTTGCACAATACTTATTTTTTCTTAATGGAACACATTTTTACTATTTTGCAAGCCATCCGCAAGTTATTACTTCACGTTTGGTTTTAAAATACAGTTTCAAAAATCAAACCAAGTTGATTACACATTAATCATGCAGTGAAATAAATTAAAATACAAAATAAAATAAAGTAGCTTCTCAAGGGAAATGTTTAATCAGTTTCAAGTGTTCTTAAGAGAAGTGAGAAATGATGCAGCACCTTTTACAGAAAGTGTTAAATAAGTTAACGATTTTGTAGACTGTAGCTGCATAAATAGTTATAGCTAATTTAAACCAGCTTTCAAAGTACTACAGCAAGGTAGGGTTTGGAATAGCATGGTTGAATAGAAAGAAGGTTCTGTTTTTTCTTCCTTTCTTTCTTTCTTTGCCTGCCGTACCTATATTCATATCTAACTCTGATCTATCATCAAGTCATGTATGACAGAAGTCTTGACCTGTTGGTTACTAACAAGTCTTTGATATTGCTCAAGGCCACAGGAAAATCAGAGGTAAAACTTGACAATTAGAGCCACTTGACAAAAAGAGAAACAGTATGCCTTCAGTATATTTATTGCTTGTTACTGTTGTCCCTGTTCTGCCTTCAGGTTGGAACCGCAGTCTGTCCTTAGAAGAGTTTCCCAATTCAAGTCAGCACACAGGCGTACCATCCACTTCAGACTATGTTCTATATTGCGTTAACCTTAAGCTCAGGACTAAGTGCTGTCCTGATTAGGAAAGAACAAAGTTCATGAACCAGAGTTCTGTATGTAGAGATCTTCGCATCATCTGGACTCTTGGTCTTGCAATTACAATGCACTCAGGCATAACTTTGCCTTCAGCTAGATCCATGACTTTGTTGCACCTGACAGGCACCTTAGTCTATTTGTCCATGTGTTACTGCACCCTGTGTCCCAGTTTATAGATTCTTTTGGACAAGGATGGCCTTCTTTGTTATTAATTTGTACTATATCAAGCATAATGTCACTTTGATCCCTCTGAAGCATATTTGTAAAATTAATAATAGTAATAACAATAGCAACAACAATAGAGATATACCTGATATGCATTCATTGCAATGGGCAGACATGGGACGCTTCTTCCCTTTCTGCTAAAGTAGAGCATCATGTATTTCAATCATTTTCAACCTCAAGTATTTCTTCCATTATTAGTCTAAGAACTATTTATTTTGTCTTTGCAGTCATGTAGAAATGGCTCCCAGCTGCTACTGTGGAGCAGACAATCTACAGTCTAACCAGTAGGAGGTACAACACTCAAGGACGTTTCTGAATCACAAAGCTGTAAGGTCACATGCCAGTTACATCCCTGATGGTTTGAGTTCTGCACCAAAACCCACTTCAAGGATAAGAAACAAATACCAGTTCCAAAAGAAATCTGTTCAAATTCCCAGGAAGCCTGGTATCCCTTTGGCCTACCTTCACACTTCTATTCTATAGCAGATGACAAATCGAAGTTTGCTCTTGCCTTGTCTTTATAATGAACAGAGCTACATAAACTCCAGTCTTTTTTCCATATTCATTCCATTTTTAGATTTTTTCCATATTCCTTCATTTCCATGGCCAATTTCTAAAAGCTGTTCCCAAAAATTTCACCAATTTCCAATTAAAGACTGCTGAATACCAGCGACTGAAATTTGAAGACTATGTATATGTATATACTAGACTTGAAAGTGTTCTATGTGTTTCGACACTATCTTGTCTATGACAGATCTATGTTGAATACCTGAGTAGTAAATACGTGTAGTAAAACATCTCTCACTTCCCTTTCTTCAGTGCATATTGTTTAAATATGTAGTTTCTATCATATAGTCCTGATGATGAAGTTCTTTCATTCAAGTGTCTTCGTGGTAAATATTTACAAACCCCCCCAAACCCTGCCAAAAACAGGACCTTGAAATTGCAGCTAAAGGTTGTTACAGGTGCCAGCAAATATATTCTAAATGAAATTAAGGATATGGCAGGCCCTCAGACGAAGTGAATTCTAAGACCATTTCACCCAATTGAACCAATGGGTTTTCCTTAAGACAACCTTGTACCAGGGATCCGAATTATCTGTGGAACTCATGAGAGTTTGATCAGCAGCTGTGCTGGGGAGCTTAGCCCCAGAACACATCAGAATGGCCACATATTTCATCGCCTTTTTGATCAAAGGAAAACATTCACTTATTTGACGTAGCTTTCCCACAATAATTGCATGCTACAGAAAAGCAAACCAAAGCATCTGATGCCTTAACTAAATAGGCACAATCAAAGGATAGAACAAACAACCCAACATGCCGTTCTACCTCAAATCCTTTTGCTTTCCTCCTTTGCTCTTTTACTCGTCTGAAAAGCCTTGGAACATAACCACTATTACATACTAAAATGATTCAAGGAAATTTTCACCAAACGAGGAATAAATTATGAAGACCCACAGTGAGAATGCCTATCTTATTTCTGTGTGGTGACATGTGCTATAGCCAAACAGTTACCTTTCAGAATTGTAAACTGAAACAAAATTGATGTCTACATCTCTCTTTGACCGTCTCCCTTATCTTCGAATTTATTTGAGTTATTGCAGCTTATTCAGTCTATGGATCTCATCTGGAATTCTTGTAGAGCTGCTTTACATAGGATTTACATATCCACATACATAGTATTCTAGGATTTAATGGCCAGTTGACCATTGTGCTACATCTCCCAAGGAGTCTCTGAAGAGTTAAGAGCTCTGGCATTGTCTGCAGCGCAGAGGAAAGGCTAGCCATGGATTCCAGCATTGCTTTTTATTATGTTGCAGCTGTACTGCACTCAATTCTACTTGGACAAATTCCTGAACAAGAATCTATTTCCCTCACTTCACTTTTGGAATATGTACTGTTTTGGTTTTTGGCTCAGCTTTGAAGCAATGTTCTTTTTGTCAGTATTGAAGGAATGAAGGGTATATTTAAAGAATAAACTGCTGGGATGTGTTTGGTGATTTTGATTTAGGATGTAGGAATAAGGTTCTCAAGGGATGGAAAACTTGAATTCTAAAAATAATGACCATCTAAAGTTTGGTGGAGGTATTATTATTTCATTGACTCATATGGGCCTCGCTTGATTTACATCTCTATTTAGGAACAGGGCATTTGTTTACAATGCAACAATATTTATAGCAGTTACAAGCTATAAGTGCTTTCTTCCAGTGGTTATTTAAATAACATTAATAAAATTCAAATATGGTATGATGTATTAGCTCTTATACCTAGAAAAAACGTTAGCCAGAGTTTAGTTTACCACAGTTCTTAAACATTGATGCAAAGTCACTTGGTCACTTGTGTGATTTCTAGGTGGGTGCAAAGCCTGAATAAAATAAGTTTTGTGTATGTGTAGGTCACTTTAGTCTACCCTGAGGCTATTTTCAAAAGACAGTTATTGAGGCCTTAATAGAGCTAAGCCTTGAGATATACAAGATATGCTGTTTCTCCATAGGACATCCATAGTTTGCGTATCCCATCCAATCCCCACAGTATACTTAGAACTGTATTAACTCCACAGTCCCAGGAGTCACTCTACAGCAGGGTCAGGATTTGGATCAAAACATTTTCTTTGTAAAAATAGCAACGTGGAGAGAAATCAGCAGCCCAATGCAATTATAGTCTAATGTTTCCACTTTGTTCATTGCCTACAGGCATTTACACATATTTAATTGTTTGCTTCACTGCTGTGTAAAGGTAATCCATACAGCAGAACAAGATCTTTTAAAGAGGTTGGCCAAGACCTGCTCTTTATTTGTACTGTGGCTAGCAATTATGGAGTTGGAAAGTAGAAATTTTGACAGAATAGCAAAAGAAAATTGCCCCAGAAACAGAAAAATCAAAGGAAACAAAGGTCATTCTCCCATTGGGTGAAGTAGGGACCAATCTTGCCTGTAATGGGGAAAGAAGTTATTCCAGATTTTCTTTGGAATGGTCAGCTTTCAGTATTAAATCATCTTTTGGCTGATGCCAGTAACTAAACAGATTAAGTCCTTAGCAGAAGGTGAGAATCTCTGCAATAGGAGAAAAGAAATCAGGCTTTTCATGAGATGCTCTGCACACATCTGTGCATAAGAACAAGTAGACATTGACCAGTAACTTTCACTGGGGTGAAAGTAAGCTTTGTGCAGTCACCTAATAGTAGGTCAAGCAAGAACTCCACACAGCCTGGCCCTTTGCATTGTAACGCCTGTACAAATTACGATGTGCTCCCTACAGTGAGCCACGCAATGTCAATCCCTTACCCACATTTGTTTAAAAAGAAGTATTTTGGTCTGCAAGCACAGTTGCACAGTTTCAGAAATCCCTTTTCTTCCCTTTCTCTTATTAAACCATTAATTTGTATTCTCTTCACTTAATTATGTTGTTGCTTTTCCAGGAAAACAGAACATTTTATCTCTCTTACTGAATCAGGAGAATAAGAATTTGTTACTGTATCCCTAATCTGACCAGGGCTGCTAAATTGGGCAATTTATATACCTTTTTGCTCTCTTAAGCACAGTTTCTCTCCACAAACAAGACTTTTTATAGAAAAAGAGCATGAAGTAAATGGTTCATTCCACTTTCCCACCTGATAAGATTTTGGATTGAGTACATTTAAAATATTCTTTTATTGCCCTGTAATAGATTTTAGACAAACACATTTATTTTTGTAGTGATCAAAGAGATATGGATATGTTTGTCATCTGTTACAGATCTAGAGGCAATACAAGGAAAAGGAGGCTCCCCAAGGCATTTCGCATGTAAGTGTTTCTGCTCAGTTATGTATTCTCAGCTAGTTTACAGCTAAGGGACCCTGGTCTGGCAAAAGTGACATATTCATATACTCAACTTCATGACCACAAACAGTAAGGTGAAATTCACAAGGCCTGCTCTCCAGGTGCCAAGCTAAGCATACATTTTAGACTCCGAAGTCCTGAAAACTTCACTGAGACTAGTCTGAGTGTCCTGACACTTGCATTGAACCTAAAGTTCAGCAAAAGTTTTGCCACCTGTGACACATCTGTGGATGACACAGACAGCAAATATTGGAATATATGCATTGGGAGTATGGCTTGAGAAAGCCTGAGGGAAGCTTCATCTCCTCCTGTGAAGGGGTGAAAGGACAGTGTTTATGCAGACTTGAAGAGCAAGGAGACTCTGGATTACCAGTACGTAGTCAGGAGGATGAAGTGACCTACCCAAGTGTAGGATGGCACTTTTTGAAATTCTTTTTCCTTCCTGTATGAGGATAGGGGCTAAGGACTCAATTAAGACTCTGAGTAACGCTTTGATGACTTGGTCTGCTTTTGGGTAACCCTTCTACGTGCTTGTCTTTATTCAGGGTCTCTGGTAGCTCCATAGCTATAACACAAACAAAGATTGATCTTGGAGAAGTACATCTATTTGATTTACTGCTTATGTCATGATATTGGCACAAGAGCATTTTAAAAATCACAGCATACTCATTGGGTCCCAGGGCTCTAGGCACGTTTTTGAATATATTTAAAGAGATGTTCATTGCACAAGATATAATACATGCCCCAAGCTGCTTAAGAGTTGGAAAAATTGAATATTTTGCATCTGGATAAGGAGCCAAATTCACAGTATGAGATAGTTATCATATATAAAATTTCAGAGAGACCAAAATATCTACCCACATAGTTATTTTCAGAGCATGGTTATGAAATATAAACCGTCTTCAATACCTTTTTTCTGTTGCAGTGTGTGCATGTCTTTTATGAATTTCTAACCTATTTTTTCATACAGAAAAGAGGAAGTTTAAAAAAAGGACAGAGAAGTTTCCCTTTTTGTTTATTTCAGAAAAAATATTTCTTTAAAAGTAGATTTATGTTGGTCCCATTATTCAAAACATCTAAAAACCTTAAAGCTTTGAGAAATTCTGTATAGAAGCTGCCAATAAAATGAGTTTCATAACTAATAATATATCAGTTTTGATACCAATAAAGCTGTTGAAGATATTGCCAATCATTCATTCTCCTCCAGTTCAAGTGCTGATCCTTATAGGGATGACATCTCACTACACTGACATCTGGAACATAGCAACAAAATGCTGCTGGCTCAGAGAAACAGGAGCAACATGCAATATTCATTGCCAAATGTCACTTAGCAACGTAACGTGTACAGTGAAGGAAAACTCACATCAGCCATAGCCTACCCCTCCAAACAAACAAAAGCTCCTTGTAAGACATACTTTGAAATGAAGGCAAATGATGGCACTATGCTACCCAGGAAAATTTTCTGTTAAAAATATAAGGAAGAGAAAGTGAACAGAAAAGAAGTTCTAGTTCATTCTACCAGAGAATGGATACAAGGCACCATTAGCCTTTGTGTTGCAATGCCAGCAGCCCTCCCTTGGGAGTGGCGTGTCCTGAATTACAGGTGCAGCTTCAAAAACTCTTCTGGCATGTTATCGAACTGTTGTTTAACTTGAGTTACTTACATAATTCCAGGGTTATCCATCAGCCAAGTAAAGCTTTTTGGCTCTCCGTTTTTTGCTTAGGTGCCTAACTGTCACCATTTTCTCCTTTGAAGTGCCTAAACATTTATGTACTCTCTGCAGGTGTAAAGAGCCTTAAGTTCTGAATAGACCACTGCATCCGCATGGCAAAGTACAGTACAGCACTGTTTGGAGGAATTTCTTTAGTTTCTGAAAGTAACATAGTTGCATCAATGTGCTTCTCAGCCTAAGCAGATTCAATATTTTGATTTGGCTTTGGACCTGAAAGAGACGGAAACAAAGAGAAAAAGGTATAAAAAGCAACTTAAGTTTACCCAAGGTAGATATGCTAAACTAGCCTGATACTTTAATGCATTGTCTACCAGATTTATTTTATCCGTATCTTTTCTGTCTCATCTTAGGGTTAAGCATCTTTGCAGGAACTGTAAGGCAGGTAAGAAGTTGGCTTGCAGAGGGACAGCAACAGGTACATGTGAAAAGTTAAACATTAAACTAGCAAGAATTACAAATGAAGTTCTACTGACAACAGTTTGGGGTTTTATTTTGTTTGTTTGGGGATTTATCTTGTTTAAAGGTGTCAGTTTCATTTCTCCATTTGGACAAATACTAGGTTTATGCTAAAAAGGAATCCCCATTATCCAAAGTAGAGGCATCACAAATACAGCATGATATCACATTAAAGAATAAGAGGACCTTGAGGACCTGCGGAGATGGGATGAAACCAAATAACCTAAAAACCCAGTAATAATAACATCTGGTAACAACTAGGAGCTTAGCAGTTAGAAATGTTGTTGAGAAAGACCTAGCAATATTTGTCCAGTACAAGAGGACTACGTGCTGTCAATGCAAAACAGTTACTAAAAAGACAAATGTACAGTGGTGCATTGGGAATTTGCAAAAAGTTAGAGAAGTATCAAAGTCATTGTCAAAACATCTGTGAAAACCTCAGTTTGAGTGCTGTGTTCAATTCTGGAGAACTTTGTTCAAGAAAGATGAAGAGGAACAATGAAGAAATGGATTATTAGGGGTAACTGAAGGAACAGAAATACTGTTTTATAGGAGAAGTTGCTTTCTTGTGAATACAGTGGAGTGGGTAAACACAAGGACGGGAAAAGGAACAATTTTAAAACTATCATCTTGGAACAAGAAAAAAAAAAAATTATGCATTATAAATTTAGATTTGAAATTACAAGAGAAGTGTCTCAGCACCAGAGGAATGAAGTCCTGCAACAGCGTAATTGTGACAAAAAGCTTAATTGCTGGTAAGGTGGAGCTTGATCTCTCTCTGAAATGTGAGCTTTGATAAAGGCACAAGACTTTCCTTTTGGTTATAGTAGTCATGCTCAATACTGTTGCAGTCAACCTCACTTATATCACTAAACCCACTGGAGAGGGAAATTTCTTTCTCCCTGTTTCCGTAGAGATATGATGCCAGATACTCCCAACAGCAAATGATACAATAGTTTTCCTAATTAAGAAAGTTGTTAATTTTGGCAATGACAACAGAGAAATTTGTTCATTACAATTGGGCAAGCATCCATCCATATTTCCCATTTTATGACAATTCTCAAATTATTGTTTTGTTGTTGTCAACATGAATCAGGTCAAAAAGTAGAAAGAAAAACTGGATGCTATCATGACCTTGACATCTTATTTACTGAAAACAAGGCATTGTTACTGAAGGGCTCTTCTTTGTATTAATTGGGTATTTCCTGACAAACTGAATTTCAGCAGAAGCGCCAGTCAGTTCTTGTCCATGTCATACATAATATCAAGTGGAATTTATTAAAAATAACACTTAAATAACTCAAGACCTTAAATATAAGGACGGCATGACATAAAGCCCCTGGCCTTAAGAAATGTCTAGACTTGGGTGGAAAAGGGACCTGGGTCCATACAAACTGTTTGTGTTCAAGGTACATAGTCTTAGGCCTGTTTTAAAGCCTGGAGGAAACATCTATATAGGAAACTCACTTGTAATTTCCTCAAACAAAGGAACAAATTCCAGTCTTTCTTAATTTTCTCAGGAACTGAAAACAGCATTTCCCACAGTACTTGCTCAAGTACAGTTAATGTGCTCAGCCTTTATGTTCCATTAAATAAATCTTTGGGATATGCAGATTGTCCTAGCTGAGTGCCATTTAGTTCTGTGCTTTGGTAATATATTTTGGCATATAACAAACATTAAACCCACTATTTCCGCCCTCCCTTACTGGTCCAAAATTGCAATTTTATTCTAGGCAGTAAGCAGAAAGAAAAAAAAAATTCTTAAGGGAATGTCCAAACTTAGTCCGAGGCAAACAAATGCCCAAGGAGAAAATTTTCAGGGAACCTCAACAAACATATAAGAATGTAGGGCCTGATTTTGCACCACTAGCAAATACATTAGCACACTGATCAAACTTTCTGGTGTGAAAAAATATCCAGTTAAAGTGAACTTTTTTTTAGAACAGTTTTAGTCTCTACGACATCAATATAACTTTTGAACTTCATCACATAGCAACTTAAACCTCAGTCCCAGAAGTCTTTGACTCCCTTCAAAATTAATTTCTGATGAGAAAGGACTTTTAGAATAATGAAAACAATGCCAAATCCGAGATAAAGAGTTACAGAGTTATTGAAAGGCTCTAGAATGGCTGATCATAACCTAAAATGGGCTTATATACACTTATTTTTCAACTTAGTAAGAGTGTGTTGAGTGTGGTGGGCACCACAAAAAACAGAGCATTTCCTTTGCGTGCATGTTTGCTGTGTTATAAGGATCAAGAAGCACTTTCACAAAGAGTATAGGAAGGTTTTCTAGATAAATATCTATGGATGTAGTTTGGAAATGATTTGGGGATGACCAAATGCTATAGAGAAGACCCATGAATTTGAGCCTCTTGGCCGTACATGAGTCATTGTTTCTAAGGGCAGTCACAGTCATGAATTGAAGAATTTATTAAGACAGAAGAGCGAATCAATGCACAACATAGAGCAATAGCACTCCCACATGTTAGGTCCATGGAAGAACTCACCCTCCTTCACAACTACATATCAGCTAGAGAAGTCTAAGGAATATCTACCTTTGCCTTTGGAAATATTTTAGGAAGAAATATGGACCTACAGAAGAGATTTAGGTTTAATTCTTGTTCTTCTCATTTCATATTTGTTTTGTTTTCTTATCTCCAACTTTCCCTCATCCTTTCCCTGACAAGTTGCTGATGTGCCTCCCAATGGTAAGTTAATAGTTTAATTTTAAAATGTAACACGCTCCCTCCCTCCCTCCAGGTATATTTTTATATATATATATATATATATATATATGGTAAGTAACTGAGTATACCACTGAGCATAGCAGTTTCTTTTTTTATGTTTTTGCTGTGTTAGAGTATTTGTTGTGAAAGGTAAGACTTAGATGCAATCTGAGCTAATGGCAGGACACCTGAAAAGTCTTTGTAATCACTTTAAAGGACAGGCCATAGCTTCTGTGTTGTAGCAACACAGTGTCCTGCAGATGTTGTTGCAGATCCGTCGTAACACTAAGAGTGATCATACAAAGAACAGTGGCTCACCTGAAGGGTCTGGCACTGTAACGAAGGAAAAAAAAACTGTTGAAAGAGAAAGAGTAAAAGCCTGGTTCCACTGAGGGTCATGGCAAAAGCTACTGCTGACTTCCAAGGACTAAGTTTTCTCCCAGCATTTTTTCTTTCTTTCTTTCGTTTTTTTTTTGTTTTTAAGAATAAAGCATGATGATTTAAAAGCTTTTTACTTTGATAAATCCAGATGTTACATCAGCCTGTTTCACTGACATTGTGGTGGGTAATTGGCACAGAGCACCATAACCAGTCACTGATATCACTGACCAACCATCTTAAACTGGAAATGAGTCAGCTCCAAACAGCTCCCACGTTCTCTTCAGATATGCCTCCAAAAGATCAGGAAGGAACAGAGTATGACCAGTGGGTAAATATTTTGGTCTCTATATTTTTCTTTTTCCTATTCAAATCTTTTCTAATCCAGATTCCAGTTAATTTTGACTTTGAAAAGGCAGTAAAAAAAAAAAGAACTTCAGAGTTTTCAGTTTCCTTCTTCAACCAATAGAACAATGAAAGCATTATGTAATTTTCAGGGTTTTTTTACTGTTCATTATGGTTCCTGTCAATAGAGCTTGCTTTATGAATTTTCTGCTTATTTTTGGATAGGTGAACATCAGGTTTGATTCCAGTCCAGTTCTTTTATTTTCACTTTTTCCATTTTTCCATTTTTCCATTTTTCCTCCTCTCCTCTCCTCTCCTCTCCTCTCCTCTCCTCTCCTCTCCTCTCCTCTCCTCTCCTCTCCTCTCCTCTCCTCTCCTCTCCTCTCCTCTCCTCTCCTCTCCTCTCCTCTCCTCTCCTCTCCTCTCCTCTCCTCTCCTCTCCTCTCCTCTCCTCTCCTCTCCTCTCCTCTCCTCTCCTCTCCTCTCCTCTCCTCTCTCCTCTCCTCTCCTCTCCTCTTTCTCTTCTCCACTTTGCTTCACTTTTTAACTTTCTTTCTTGCTCTCCCTATTTCTTTCTCTTTCTCCTGAGCAAAGATCAGCATGTTTGACATATGTTTATAATTACTGCAATGTTTTCAGCCTATATAAATAAATCCTCGAGTTTTATCAGTGCATTAAGTTTCACTTAGTATACTATAATCAGGAAATTTAAAACTTCTACAATACTTTATGATTAAATGTTAAATGTGGGGTAAGACATCATAACAAGCCATCATCATGGAGATATAAATTACATGCCCATCTTGCATTTCAGAATGTCTGTGTTGTTTATGAAATTTTAGTTGATTGCGTGCTGATTCAAATGCTTTTGTACTCAGAATGGATCATAAGCTCTTGCTTCTGCATGCAAGCAGGGTATGTATCTGCCAGTCAAACCACTGGTGGAACCCACAAAATAGGGGGACTACTATGTTTCATCCAGCTTGTTTCTGTTCTTGCTCAAGATATAGCTTCAGCATCACATTGCTCACAGCATCTGTGATACAACTCCATGTTTTTCTTACAGTACCTACTAAACAACATCTCTTAAAGAATTTACATGAAAGAAAAAGGCAAAATTTAAAGAATAACAGCATTAACGTGTTTTAAGGTAGCCATCTGTAAAAGGCACTGTTTTCCTCTCATTTGCATTAGTCCAAATTTACAGTAATAAGTGACGAGAGAATAGCTGAATTCTATCCTGGTTTATCTGCAGTTTGATCTTGCAAATCATTTTCCTGATTGGACGTTCCTAATGTCTAATGTTTTCCTTTGCTGTAAACACTTAAAAAAAGCCTTAAAATATTTTAAGCAGATATAGATAGAAACTGCCGTTCTGATACAATGGTTTGAATCTCTCTGCCTGGAAGGTTTGCTGAGTTCTTGTCTCTCTGATTTTTCCCACCTTTTCAGTATTTTGGGCTTTATATTGGTTTTTTTGAATGATGCATGATATACAAAACCTAAAACTGTGGCATATATAGTATTACTGTCTGTCTTGCCCTTTAGTATATACCAGAGGGTTTCCAAAGAACACATGTGATCTGGTACCAATGGCTGAATTGGCTTGTTGGTATATAGTAGGATAATTCAGGTTAGAAGAGACCTCAGGACCTCTAGTCCAGCCTCTGCTTAAAGAATTGTCAACACTGATTTCAGACAAGATTGCTCAGGGCTTTATCCAGTCTTGAAAATCTCCAAGAATGGATGTATCCCTTTCAGGGACAGAACTGTCATAGCCTCTACAAACACAACCTTGTGTTTTGTCTTACTGAATGTCATTCTATTCCTAAAAATGCTTAATTGCTCTGTCCAAATGCTTTATCAGTTGCCAAATAGATCCACCATACTTGCATGGTGTTTTTGACTGATTTAGATTTGTGGATCCTTCTTCTGAAAGGGATGTTCAGCACCCTTTAGAAAATTGACATGCATGGGTGTGTGTACAGATGTCTCCCATGAGAATATCAGAGTTTACTTCATTTAGGATGAGTATTAGGGCTCTGCCAAGCTATGCGTGCACTGATGGTGAGAGACTAGGGTGCCTACTGTGTGAGCTGGGTACTACGGGAACTGAGTGAGGGTATAAGAAAGGGAAGGGACTTCTGGCTCTTCACATCAACGGCTGGCCACACCTGAAGGCAGTGACTACTACAGTTGTTCTCGAATGGATGGTAGCTCTCTTTGCCATTAATTACTGGGGTTTGCTAAGTTATCATTTTAGTGTTTTTCACTTTTTCTGTTAAGAAATATCCGTTTCATTAATTCCTTTGTTTCAAAAGTCAGGGCTTGTGAGTGAGGAAGTCTTGCTCATTCTTGAGTGCCCAAGTGGCTAATTTAGTTTCACAAATTTCTGAGAGGGAGCTCAGCTGGGGTCATTTAAAGCTTGTGTTGTGTTTGCTTTTGTTATATTTCTTTAGAGCCTCTTCAGATTGACTCCAGAACTTTTTACTGCACCTGGCAGAAAGTTGTACTTGCTTTCCAACCTCTATCCGGAAATTAAGGTCTTCCCAAATAAGACTGTTCCCTGACAGATTTCTGCCTTTAAGAATGTTAACAAGAGCTCTGTACCCCCTCTCACTCTACTGGCCCATGGCTGATTCTCAGGACTGCATCAGTACAATCTTGTTCACCCTCCTTCCCTTGTGCTATTTAGAACCAAAAAGATTCTGTTTCACCCATTCTTGTGCAGAACACCACATCATTAACTTAAAATGCTGACAACTGTTTTTACCAATTTGATCATATGCTCATTGGATAGTGCATATTCTCCAGCACCACCTGCATTCTAGTCTTGACTCTTAGCCCACTCTTTTCTGTTATAATATCCAGTTTCTCACCCCATGCTATTACTAAAGCTCTTCTATTTTCTTGTCCAATCTGCTTGCATTTATTATGTGAAAGTTTCAGTTGTTTATTTTTTAAAAATTCTTCTACGTGGTTCCTGAGGCAGACTACATATTTACATAGTAATTCTCATCAATATGAATGATTTCTTTCTGCTGGAAATCTTCTGTCATCTCATAGTTTCTTACCAATTGTCACTGCCTTCTTTATGTGATTTCCCTGTACGTTGAAATCAAGTGAAAAAATTACATGAGCTTGTCCTATTTATCTTCATTCACATTTTTGTTACAAGCTCCTCTAAGCAACCATGCTGTACATCAGAAAACTATTTTCCTAGTTTCACATGATTTACCCTGCAAGGTAAGTCTTCTGTCTGTGAATGTACCCCAAAGTTCATTACTGACGCCTTTTTTTTGGCCACTTCTCGAACTTTCTGAAGTTGCTAAGATCTGCCATCCTTCTCGGCAAGAAAATTAAAATTCTACTGCAGATGGTCTGAGCTTCATTTCTTTCACTACCTTGCTTGGTTTTGTGGGATTGTTCCTTGTGCCTGTCAGCCTCATAATCATGCGTCGTACCTTGGTCCTGCGGGACCCTCCCACGTGTCCTCTAAATCTCCTCTAGCTTGTCTTCATGCAATCCTGCTTGGGTGCAGGCTGGTCCTTCCCTTCTGTCCCCTATCACCTTTGTCTCTGCTCTCTTGTAATCTCTTCTAAATTCTCTGTGTTCCCCGTTGGCTTCAGGCCCTGTCCCTTTCTCATTTCTTCCTTTCTTCTTGTGGGGCTAGCTGCTCTATTCTTCCTATTTTCCTCTGTTTCATGAAGAGGCCTTGAGCAGCCAGTGGGTAACAGATGTGAAGAGCACTCATGGGTGCCACATACTCACTGGTGGCCCTGACATCCCCAGCACAAGACACCCACATTGCTAATGTCTATATTGGCCTTTACAGCACAGCCAGAGGCACTCTCTTGTTTTCTTAACATGCTGGACCTAGGCCAGGACATTGCAAGAGTGAGAGTGGCACAGTTTGATATTAAAGACTGCCTCACCCATGTCTGTCATATGACGCAAAGTTGGTTTCATATGAGACAGAATTTAAATACATTTACTTGAAAAATGCAAATGTGGAATTTGCAACAAAGTTATGAAACAAAGTTATGAAAAAAGAGAGCAGTAAGATCATACTCCAGATGCTCTTTAGCTGTTCCAATTTCTAAGCTAGCTTGTGAGGTTAACTAAAGAGCCTCTGCAGCTTACCCGAGACCAAGACCAAGAGAACCTCTTCCTCCTGGTGCAGGTGGCTATCAAAGCCACACAGAATGCCTGCTCTGGTGACCTGTTCTTTTCCACCCCAGCAACACAAGCTGACTTTTTTCCCTCTCTTTTCTTATTTACACAAACCACATTTCATTTGATAGAGTTCTGGGAAATCACAGGGTTTTTTTCAGTGGATTAAGCTATTTCTTTTTACCTTCCTCATTATGTTCTTTTCACTAACATTTCTACTTATACCACAGTTAGCACATTCAGACTTTGGGCTGCTTTTTACTGTTATATTTTTCTGAATATACAATGGTAAATACTAAAATTGAGATAGCTCAAGCACAGACTTTTATCTAGCTTCAGAACTACTTACTGCCTCCAAGCACCGTTTTAAAGTAAAACATACTATAACATACAATGATATTGGGAATAGGGCACTCAGAGTAAGACACACCTGCACGCAAACTTACTTCTGAAAGAAATCTCCTTCTTCCAAATTGCCAGGTATTCAGATAAAGATCCAGGCCACTAAAATAATGTAGTTATCATAAACATTTTTTTTTTCTGTTTAAAAATCACCTTATGTTTTTTGTTTCCCTTTTGATTTTTAACCTCGTTTTATTCGTGTTTTGAAAGAACATGCATCTCTGCAAAGGTGAAGCCTAGAGGTTTATTTTTAAATTACTTTTTTAAAATGTCAGGATCAGGGTTTTTAGACCATCACCTTTCAAAAGAATCCCAGGACAAGCTGATATAATTACCTTATTGAGGGACTAAAATGAAAATCCTTGCTTTTTCCACATTATCAAAATGTGTGTTTCCACATTATAATGTGTGTTGCTCTGGAAAGCAACCACCAATTTTTCGTGAAACGTATAGTTTTGTTCAATATTTTAATCTTTTATAACTATATAAAAAAGCCTTATTCATATGTGAACAGAGATATTTTAAAAACGTTATTTGAGTGAGATAGATGCTGTCCACAGAAGATGGATATGTTGAATTATGTCACACATAAATTGCTGGCAATAGCCATTTTAGAATAATTTGTTGACTAATGTTACCAATTTGTCTTTGAATCACTATATAAGTATTGCACTAATACTCTTTGGAATAAGAATACTGTATTCTGGACCAGCATCCCAAACTTGTTAACTTGTTGCTGGGATCAACATATTCTTACTGCTCAGGGTTGTACTAGGAACTACTGATATTGTGGGATTTGATGGCATCAGCCTTTCAAACTTCCACATTTCTCCTCGTGACCTTTCTGTGATTAGTCTGGGTTTGCATAAGGGGAGGCTGTGCAAGTACACAGCATTGTCAGGTCACTGTCGGCCAGTATGGAGGGAGCCCTGCATTACACAAAAGCTGCTGACATTTGTGAATACGCAGAGACCATAGCATGCCTGTGTGAGATCTTACAGCTTTATCTTGAAGCCAGCTGCTGCAGTGCCAAGCAGATTTGGCTTCAGACAGAGGAGAATGAAGGAAATGAAAAAGAGTAGCTACTTGTGGATTAACTTTTCCTGGAACAGCCTTATTCAGTACAGAGCCATTTCTGGTCCCAGAAAACTAGCACTGTTCAGTAGAATGGCTTTTGAAATGATTAGCACTAAAGATGCTCATATACAATTTTTCGTAGATTAGATTTTTGGACATAGCTGAGTTATGCAGTAATCTATCCAGAAGGGTAGTTTCTGTATAAAACGCTGCAGTAGTGTCTACTGTAAGCCATCCATGGTTTTCCTCTCTCATACATTTCTAACATCAGTGTAAACATGGATATTTATTTAGAATGCACAAATACACTCTAGCTGCTGAGTGTGTTTGGAGTGCATTTTCTTTGCAAATCTTGAAGACTGGGTCTCAGTGCTTCGTTATTGTCCCAGCTGAGTGAGAAATTTGACTACCATGTGGATGCAATGCCTTCCTGGCCTGCACAGTGTGAGCATCACCTTGGCCCATCCTGAAGGAATCCCAATATGTCAATGAGCGGGATGGGAGACTTGGGTGTGTAAGGAATAAAGGCTTGGGCTCTAGTTGGCAGACCTTCTTTATTTGAGACATAAAAGGACTCTCTGATGGGGGACAGCGAACGTTAGTCATAGTATGTGATTTTATTAAAACCACTCAAAGGGCATCGGACAAATGGAATAAAGAAGCAAATACAACAATTAGCAACAGATTTACAGAAGTTACGTAAATGGACATAAATGCCACAAAACCCAAAATCTCCAATAAGTGCAGGAAACTTTAAAGTGTTGGAAACATTTTTCTGAAAAGATGACAAATGGATGTCGCAGGCCTGGGTGTTGGTGGGCATACCACACTTGCGCAGATCATGAGATTCAGCAGTAATTTTCTCATGGTCCTGTGTTTGTGCTACTTGCTGGCACAGTGTTAACTCTCCACTGTATCACTAGTTACACCTGACAGGGCATCTTGGAGGTTTGTCTTCGGAAGTCTGGAGTATTGGTGGGAAGGGTGGTTGGAGAAGGCAGATGTTTTGGACTGGTAGCTGCTCACTGTGTCCCACAACATTCCCTTGACACATGGGCCAACCCTGATGTACCTTGCTGTCTGATTTCCCCCAGGAGCAGGAAAGGAGCTTTGGCTACAAGTGTTCCCATTCCACTTCTGCATGCTTGTCCAAATTTCAGATAGAATCCTACTTTGCTGAGGTTTACATACTAGTCTATCTAAATCTTGTTTCATTTTTGGTTTCCCTCTGGCAGCAATGCCTCAAATAAAGAAAGTAAAATAGAGCCAGTGCCATTAAAGTAGCAATAATAGTTATCATCAGGCCTTTGTTAGCTTTATCTAACCCCAATGACAGCAGGGAGACAACCTTTGGGACAGCAAGGGTGATTTGAGAGACCCACAAAGTTGGAAAATGAGACATAAGGAACCATGAAAATGTTGTCCAGCAGTTTTTCATCCAAGGTGGATGTTACACCTGGTTAACAGAATCCCCCCAGTTTATCAGTGATCCATATCAGAGCATGTAATAAAATACAGGAGCAGACCAGGGATAGCATGGAACATCCTTCCTTGCAAATTTTTAAGAACAGGTTAGACAAATATCTCTGCAAAATCAACCAGGTATAAATCATCCTGCTCCAGTACTGGAGAAATGAGGTCAGTGGTCTTGGGACAGACCGTCCACCTCTACATGTTGGTATGAAATCTAACATCTAACAATACAATGCTACAAGATTCAGAACATTTGAAATAATCACCTCAATTTGAAATTCTAAACTTCTGGTATTTTCCGTCACTAATTCTTGGTTTTCTTCAGTTCCAGAGCCTCCCAGTTTCTTACCATAAATCAAAGGAACTCCTCTAAGGCAAAATTGCTCAGCTGTGACTCATTCTAATGAGATTGCACACTAATAAAACCTCCACACATTTTTAGTCTTTTCTCCTTAACCAATATTCCTTTTTTCATGCTCTCATCTCATCTACAAATTTGATACTGTTACTCTTCACTTTTTTACCATTCTGCAATTTCTCTAACCTTCCTTATAAAGAAGTCTTTCTCTGTAACAGATCTATGCAACTTTTTAGAGCTATTGCCTGTTTCAGTTGTGCTTACCCAGGATAAAAGAAAATCTAAAGGATTTGACATTTCAGTTTACTCCTTTCATTAAAAAATCCTTGTAAGTTTGAAAACAATGTCAAAGATGGGAAGTTGAGTAACCATTTCAAACAATGCAGTACGGACAAGGGCTGTTTGCCAGCCCCAGTTCTTTTAAGTCTCTCCATGGACCTTAATGGGAGGTGGACTATACACTACCCTATTTGTATCAAATAACGTAAAGCTGCACATGTCTGAAGAAAACAGAAAAGGCTTCAGGAAGAACATTCAGATGTCTGAAAGTAAGATGGCATTATGCTGTTTTCCCTAGCAGGTCTACTTCAGTACAGCAAGAGGAAGCTTTTCAACAGCTCATTATCTTCCCAGCTGAAGTTGGTGCTTCAAAACCAGATCTGCTTTTGCTCTATAAAATGCATTTTTCCCTACCTCTCTGAATTCCTAGAGTCCACCTTACTGTAAGGCAATAAGGAAACATCATTTCAATAGCCAGATTTTACCCTTTCTCCCAGTGGTGGCAAGCAAATTGCTCCAACCTTTTTTTGGCCACGATCTTTTGCAGAGAAGCATCAGCTTACTCTGTAGTTCAAGTCACTACCAGTGCTGATCCATATGGCAGAGCTCTCATCCAAATGCTGTAAAGTCAGAGTAGCATGGTATAGAGATCAAGTTAATTTGTGCTGCCCGGATGCTGTTGCTCTGTGAAAAGTTGTGTAACTGTTATCTTCCAAAAACCAGTATTTACTGAGAATCTTTCACAGACTCCATAGCCTGTCGGAAGAGTCCTAGCATAATAAAAAGTTTTTACCTTTCCAATACTTTTGGTGCAATATAGTGGATCAAGATGGAAATTCATGACAATGTTGCATTGCTATTGCCAGTAGCTATTAGCAGATAAGTCTCTGAGTTGATCAATCCTACTAAGTTAACTTCAGAGTAAAGACAAGGAGAAAAAAATGGAAATGTCTTTACAATGCTTTTAAACATTACATTCAGGGTCAATTTAGTTTTGCAACACAAGCATGGGTTAGAAAATTACAAAAGTTTACAAAGGGATCAAGTTGCCCATTGCCCTTCAGTCTGGTTTTTGGGTTTTTCATAGTGTGAAACCTAAGCATATTGTCTACAGGCATTAATGGAATTTCTCAGAATTTACAGTGTGCAGCAAGGCCATTTCTTTCATGACAGTGGGATATTTAATTTAACTTCCAGGTCACTCTTAGTTTACTCAAATTTAGGCATTTAGTAGGGCACAACTTCTTAACAGACTGGAGAAGAAGCAGTGTCAGGTTAAGGCTTCAGACTGATTGGGTGGGGGTCCTAATTTACTTCTGAATTGCCCCGTTACTCATTATTAACAGTATTGGTTCTTTGGTATATTATCTATTTAGCATGTGTCAGTGATGACTGTCTGGTCTGATAGATGCCCTTTCTTACTAATGCCTTCTAAATAGCAAAGACAAAAAGTAATTGTCAGTGGAGGTCAGGTTTCCTGTGTATGGCCAAGTGACCTATATAGCGATATGTGGAGATCTACAGATGAAAATGCTCTCAGTTCATGCCTCTGCTACCATCTACATCAGCAGGTGTGGAAACAGCAAGATAAACACTATAAAAAGCAAAACCAAAATGTATGCAAGGGTGTAAGCCTTGAGCCTTCATAGTGTTGAAGCTTTGGCAAACTGAGAGCAAAAGGCATATAAAATCGTGCCATTCTGACACGCTTTTCCCTGTGTTTCGGTCATTACACAGCTTGCAGGAGTCAGTTCTTGTCTGTCAGTGTTGTCTATATACTGAAGTGAGACTGGAAGGAGTGTTCAGTGAGATAACACTTGTTTACACTGACCCTTACACACAAAAGTAATTCAACAAGCAGCAGGACTGAAGAAGTTTGGTTTCCTATACATTTGTCTCTCATGGAGAGAGGGAAGAGAAACCCTGCAAATTTTCTGATGTCTAGTGTTTGGTGTGCTGCTATTACCATGGTTAGTGCTTTCCTTTAACGGCACCTTTATCTCAGAGAACATAGCAGGCATTTGACATTTCAGAGCTCTTCAACCTTCCGACTTCAACTTCCTTTGGTTGAGACTGATAAACAGGGTAAAAAATTACTGGGAAGGGTGAGGGACTATCAGATATATATATACAATGGCCTTCCTCTCCACAAACATGGTCACATGGAGGACATGATCTCACGATTCTCATACTATTAGGAAATCAGGCTAAAAATACCACACTTTTCCACATAAATGGCAAACTTTGCCCAGGACATAGCTGTCACTGAGATGAGAAGGGAGCAGAACAAATGGTAGGAACACGGCATGAAACTTCCACTGGGCTTGTTTACACCAGCAAAATGTGCCCTCCAGTTGCACCAGCATAACAGATGTTCCCTAAAAAAAATGGGTTTCAAGAAAGGGATGGAGATTTTTGATGGGAGCAAAGCATTTGGGGACTAACCATGAGTGTGGTGATGTGTCAGGCTCTGTGTCCGGCTTCATGCCTCAGGTAGAGCCAGGTACTTCCCACTCAGCTTGCAGCTGCGATTATCTGCTATGCCACCCATTCAGCTGGTGCGAGAGACCCTTCTGTGCATGAGGGAGCAAAACAGCTGACGTGGTCACATGCTGAACAGATGTATTGTGGCTGGCTCGCTGGAACGGGGACATCACACTCATGCCATACATCTTCTGAGAGTCAACTGGTGCTACGTTTCTGTGAGCCAGGGGAAACAAGCCACCTTCACTACTCTGCTCAGTTTACCAATAGCCTCAGGTGGCAGCAAGGCAAGAAGGGAGAAACTACAACCAGCAGAAGACTGCCTTGCCTTTCTGTGAAAGTGAGAAGAAACTGAGCAGGTAGGGATTGCACATCTTTCTCAGGGCACAGACGAGCTTCCTAGAAGGTGCCTGTGTTTGGTACAGAGCAGGTTACAAAAGAAACCTGGAGAGCATCCTCTGAGTGCTGACAGTTGCACAGTGACTTCACAAAGCTAAATAATATCTCAGAGAAGCAAAATTTATTCACAAAGAGAAAATACCTGCTTTTGCAAGGGAATCACAGGCAACTAAACAGTACAAGAGACAGGATTAATCTGCTGCAAGTTAAACCAAAGCACAGAGCCATCTGAAGTATGAAAGGGTGATTTCCTCATTAGGGTCTTACCAAGCAATGAATAGCATTACTTAATAATGAAGGCAAGAAATAAAAGCACCAGAAAGAGTTAGCCAGGAAATTTGTCTAGAAAAGTGTCAGCTGTGTGACTCCCCCATCACAGGTAACAAATACCTTATTTGTAAATATTTGTGTGAGGAATGGCACCTAATTAATCTAATGAAATCCATCTCTAATGTGCATCTGAACATAAACTCAGCCAAAATGACAGTTACTGCTCTTGGGAAAGCCGAAGAATCTGTTGTGAAGGACAGCCCTTGCAATCTGGTGACACATTTCAAATATTTAGATAGTGAAGTAGCTGACACTGAAACCATTGAAAAAATCCTGGTCATAACTTTGATCAAAATTTAAGGATGAAACAGACTTTTCACTTTAAACCAAATTAAGATTCAGATGGGCTGTCTTTTTATCTGGGTCCCAAACCCAGCGGTTTTTGACAAGGAAGAAATTTTTGGCTATATACACTTACGCATCTTAGGGGTATAACAGGATTAGCATGGAGCTGTTGCTCCATTTTCCTCCACACAGGCACCAGCTCACTGGCAGGATCTGCCACACTTCTTCTGTGTGCTCCAGCAGTTCAGATATCATGACTGTCCTTCTAGCCACAAAGGTATTGCTCTTCTGCTTGGGGGAAACTATGAGTCATGAATGACTTTTTGCTCAGACTATAAAGCTTTACATCACAAAAAGACAGCCTGTGGTGATGATGAGTTGTTAACACTTGATGAAGACAGAACTAATGCAACCAACATGTAATAGTGACACAAAGCTGCATAGCAAGCCCCACTGCGTCTCGCTTTTGTCTACTGGAGGAGAACACATCCTTGGGTTCCTGATGTACTTTTTATGTAGTCAAATTCTTGGCTTCAGCTTCTAAGATCCTACATTAGCCAGCATGTTCACATGTCTCTGAATTCCTTCCCCTTTCCACTGTGTTGTATCAGCGCTCACAGCCTGACATCTCCTTAATTACGTTGCCTCACAATCACCTTATTGCTGTTATACCTTTACAAAATTATTTTGTCCTTTCCTTCTGCCATTGAGGGGGGCGAAAATGTTGGAGAGACAGCCTTGATGCTGTGCCAGCACTGCTCAGCAGTAGCCAAAACACTGGTGTGTTATCAACACCTTTCTAGCTACCAATGCAGAGCACAGCACTACAAGGGCTGCTATGGGGAGTATTAACTACATCTCAGCCAGACCCAATACACCTTCCTACAGACATATCAACACCAAACCACACTTAAATAATCACGGCAGACACCCCCCCCCCCCCCAATGTCACAACTTGCCTCTCCATGCTGCTTTTTTCTTTTTTTTTTTCTTTTTTTTTATTTTCCCGTACTCCCTTGGTGTCTGAACTCTCCGCTGCTCTGCAGATGGCTGTCTGGGTTTTGGGAAATGTGAAGGGTGTGGAGAGGCCACAGCTCTTGCTGTAAGGATTGTGGAAGTGCAATGGAAAAGATGGGCTGAGCCCTCACAGGATCAATGGAGCTACCCTGTCCCTGTCCCACTGCAGTATTCACATTGCCTAATAACTTACCACTAAGTGCCCAAGTTAGGAGGTTTCCTTGACTCCTCCTAAAATCACAAGAGAGACAAAAATGCCTTTGCAACCAGTGGTTCAGCACACATCCTCCTTTGAAGTCCTCTTAAGGAATCAATGTCTTTCTATTCACTCTATGTGTGGAGGGCAGGCTGGGGAGGTCAGCCTTCTAAAGCAGGCCTGTACACTATGGGCTTCAGGTCAGCCGATGCAAATACCTTCTTGGCAGCCTAACAATTTTGAGAGCTTATGGGGCCAGTTGTTTGCTTTGGGGCCAGCAGAGCTGGCTAGTCACACAGAGGAAGGCATATTCATCCCACCCACAACATGTCTGAGCTCTTAAGGCCACTCTTCTGTTCTTCTGTATTGCGGTTCCTCCAGGTGCAACTGGTGCAACCTGTCCCTCTGAAACATAAACACTCTGGGCACAGGAACCTGCTTTTTTGGAATGTTGTGTAAGGTACACTGTACATAAGACATAACAAAACTATCACTAATAATAATAGCAACAGCAGCATACTGTTCACATTATTTACTAGAATACTAGATACCGTGGTTATTAAAAAAAAGGAAGAAGATCTATTTGCCTCTTGATAAGAACATTTAATTGAAAATGAAGAAAAGAATTGGTAAGGTATGAAAAATATAAGTGCAATAGCAATTCTTTGTGATGTGTTGGATGTCTTTGGGGATGTAAGAAGTGTGTAAACTGAGAGTTTGCTGTACTTTAAGGCAATAGGTCAGAAAAAAACATGGAACAGTATCTCTGAAATTCAGAGAAAGTGGTAAAATTTTGAATTCCATGATGCTTTGATCTAAGTTAAACCTGCTTCAATAATTGTGTATCCATATCACCCAAGCCATATGGTAGGACACAAGAAATTGGGAGGAAATAAAATAATAATAAAGCTTTCATCATGCTCAACTGAAAAGTGGAAGTAGACTGAAATCTTTTTATTTTTAATTGCCTTTTGATATTTAATTTGATTATTTGATCAAAAGATTCTGGGTTGACTCTAATAGTGCCATAACTTGGCTTTAGAAGTTCTTTGTAGTGATGAGACTACTAAAAGAAAATATCACAGATAAGAGTGCATACAATATAAGAAGCTAGCTTTAGCACAGAGGTAGGAATGATTATTACAAAACAAATTTATACATGAATTTACAGTGCTTGAACTTGATTGCTTTGTTGCCATTGACTTAAAGAAATGTCTTCATTGCAAAAATTCAGTTGGACAAATGCTTCTGGTTGGGCTTTTTGTTCTGTGTCATCATGTCTTTCAGTCCCAGGGACAGAATTTTGGGTGTACTGAACTGACTGCAGTGGACTTTATATAAATGTAAAATTGATGTGGCTGCAAAAGCAGGTTCTTTATTACTCCGTCGAATTCACCTGCAGGAGCAATGGGATTGAAAGATCTATTCACTGTTTTAAAAAAAAAAAAAAAGAAGAAAAAAACCAGAAGTGGTATTTCTGTGAAGCACATCCACCTACAGCTGGTCAGTGTTTTACGATGGCTGCTTCCTCTTTGGAAAGTTCTGCTTTCACTTTGGTTTCCCTGGGAACGATATGTAAGAAATAGTCTCTGTTGTGCTGTCTAGAGGCTTGACTTATTCACCAAAATACCCATAATATTCCCTTGAGACACAAATACGTTCATGTCCAGAGATAGCTGATATCCATTGGCCTAGCTCATAGAAAGGCTTAATTTAGCAAAAAAACAGCTGATCATGTTGCTCCAGCACTCAGATTGTTTTGTTTTTCTACTTGGTTTGTAATACAAAGTTATAACAGAAGGGTCCCAAAATTCTGTTTTCAAGATTAACCACTTCAGGAAGTGGTTTTTTCCTCCCAAACCCAGAAGCCTTTTTTTAAAAACCCCTATGTTTATTTTAGTTTCTTTTGCCAAATGAAAAAAATCAACAATCCCCCAAAATCATTGCCGATAGACTAAACTTTTCTGTTCTAGCTTGAGTAAATAAGTTTGATGTAAAAATAAACAGAGAATTGCCTGTCATTGAAACCTTGCTAGAGTATCTATGGAGAGTGTTACTTCTAAGGGGCTAGAGAAAACTGTTCTATTAAAAAATACATTAACTTCTGATGCCATTTCTCTTTCAAGCAACCATTATCCTTATAAAGCCTGACTACTATTCACGCTCATCAGGTTGATGTAACACCACTGATTCCCAGCCCTTATTTGCACTGGTGAACAGTAGGCTCTAATCAGGCAATGCTACAAACAAAGCGAGCTCCAGTTGCGTCCCTGAACTTACTAGAGTTCAAAGTTCTCCAAGCAGAGGTGCCAACAGAATCACTGACATGATGAATGATGCTCATGCTCACTAAATCTGTCACCAAAATGGAAATTCGCTTGGAACAAGAGTGTTGATTTTTGTGTGAAAGGGATGTCTGATCTGAAGTGGCAGAAACTAACGCTTCTAGATATTGAGCATCCTGAGGCCCACTGAAGTCCCTAGAAGTTCTGAGTGATAAATACTTCATGCAAGGCATTGAAAAAAGATTATTGCAAAACCTGTTGAAGTATAAAGACTATCATTGATTCCAGCAGGCTTCAGATCAAGCCCAGTGTGAATGAGTATCAGAGTATGTCTACATAGTGTTTTGCAGGCAGAATACAAGTTTCTCTGCCCAAGACTTGAGCCAGTTGGATGTATGACAGCCCTGAACTGGAAGCCATGTTACTGCATTTACAGTGCAGAGCCCAGCTAAAGCCCCTGCTGAAAGACAGAAAATACCAGTTTGTGCTCAGCACCGTGCTCCATCCAAGGATGCATAGAGTGAATGCACATATGCTCAGAGCTCAAACAGAATGATTTCACGCTTGCCTGCAAAAGACCACGTAGAAAAATGTCCTCAAAGGGGAAAAGCATCTAAACTCTGATGTGAACACTTAAATATTCACTCCCCTGGACTCAGGGAAACTGAGGAAAACAGACAGATGGGCTCTTTTCCTAACAGCATTTTTCCTAGTTTGTTTCTTTTCAGATGGAGAGACAAGAGATAGCAGGAGAGGCCTGCAGATGAAAAGAAAAAAATATTAATTGAACTAAATTCCAAAGCCACAAAATGATTGACTTTCACTGGCATGAGCTTTGCAAGCCCCAAAACAATACTCTAAAGTGTTTAATTTTTTCACATCAATTTTAATTAAGCTCTCATTAGGCTCTTGTGCCCCTAGAATTTGGTGGACAAAAGAAGCTGGCTTGCCCAGCGAGTTTCCCAAGCTTACACAGCTCTATTCCTAAGGAGATTTATCACATTTTTTTCCTCCTCTTGAAAGAACCTTACATGAACCAATTCAAATGAAAAACACATGGACTAAAAAAGACTTCATCATGCCAGATACCTTTTTATATCCAAAGCAGTGAACTTGTAGTCAGTTTGTCCTTTCATGTGTTGTTTTTTCTGGCTTTGGGACCTAAGAATGATTTTTTACTACGTGCAGTAGTAAAACAACATATTATGCAATTCTATTTTTCAGGGAGAACACTATGTAATTCATAGGCTTTGCAATGCCACATTTTCTGTTCAACAAATACATAAAGTGACTTCTCTTTCCCTTGTGGGCAGACATCTAGAAATTTATGTTCAGCAAATGGTATTCCAACTTACCTAACTTGGGTTTTTTGGGGGCTTTAACCATTTCAAAGGTGACTGCATAATGTAACAATAAGCAGCTTCCAAACTGTATTTTTATCCCTGTCATTCAAGAAATTGGCACATAAGAGGGATAATATCTTTTATCCTGAGGCTTGCAGTCAAAGAATACAGGTGAAGACACAACATACCATGACTAGCTTGCAGCCCAACAGATCTGATAAAAAGAGTACGATCTTTCCATAAAATGTACATGATGGATTAGCAGCTCTGTTAAAGTAACTTGTTGGAAATGTACTCACTGGGATGACTTTGAAGATTATGTCACCTTCCAAAGAAAGCTTTCATAACTCTTTCATGTTTCTTAAAGCCAATCTCCAAAACAGGAGTTAGTTAAATTATTAAGAACACTTTTAAAACTGATGCTTTCATTTTGTAGCTTGAAAGAGTTATAATTCCAGAAAACTAGCCCTCTAACCCCCCTATGGATTTATTTGGTGCCTAGCATCTCTTCTGCATGCAAGAGTCATTAACTTGCTAGATTTGTGTTCACGTGATGGATATTTACCTATTGATTTTCCCAAATCAAAGCACACAGCTCAAAAGTTCTCTCTAATGTGTAACTGGGAAAATTTCCCAAAGAATTCACTCACCTAGAACTTAGAAATGTTAGAACTTAGAAATGTGCTGACAAGGAAGGTATGATTATGCTTAAGTATGCCGTCTTCTCGTGCTCAGCAGTGGTGCTAAGAAAAGGCCAAGTACAGGTGAGCCTTCCCCAAGTCATGAAAATGCATCTGTAAGCCTTCTGGACAAGTTCATGGGAGAATAATCCATTTATTGCTATACAACAATGGTATATCAGGATCAGGAAGCTCTTGAGCTGCTACTTGCTGGAGGCTGGGAGAGTATTCTCGATAGTATTGCTGTATGCTTGTCCTACTGTTATAGTCTTCCTTACACATCTAATTTTAGGTGTTGTTGGCTCTTCTATTTAAGCCATGGGTGGCTTTCAAAGGAAGGCTCAAGACCCTAGAAGGAGTTGGTGTAGCCCTAACCAGACAAAGTCCAGGACTTCTGCAGGCTGGTCAGGACTGAGAGGTAATGCGCAGTGGTTTTTGAGGTGTTCACAGAAAATATGTCCATGCCTTCCCCTGGAAAGAAAAATGCTACAGCAGTCCTTCCCACCAGCTCTGCATCTGGATACCCCAGTTCATCCCAGCTAGCAGCCAGGAAAGGCATCAGTGGCAGAAAGATAGATAGATAATATAGCAGGCTGGATTGTAAAGCATGTAAAGAAGAGGTCACCCATGATGAACTGTCATCCTCAGCCACCAGGCCAGCGCTCCAAACACAGCTGACCTGGGCTGCTGAGAAGGCAGTGATTGTCTGAGTCAAGGTTTTGCCAGATCCCCCAGGGAGGGATGATCTATGATCTTGTATGTGTCTGCTGGGACCAGAATATCTTCCTCAGATGTGGTTCTGGAGATCTTGGTGGTGTTAAAAACCATGAAAAGGACCAGTCAGTAACAGATCAATGTAGGAGAAACAGAAGTAACACAATTCTTGTAAATTGTCAGCCATTTACTGAAAGCAGGAAGGCCGGCATACATCTCTAGTGAAAACTGCTGATACTATAGCATTGCTAAGATACAGACATGCATATGTTCTAAGGCTTTGCAGTCACCCTGGCACAGCAAATAACTGAAGGGGAAATAAAGTGTAGTGTGAAATGCTGGAAGCAGAGGAGGCCATTCTTATGTCCTGGTATTACATGCACTCTCTCATACATACAGCTCATCCCAGCTCACATCTGCACCCATTGAGAACATGTATCTGTTTGACTGTGCTGAATGTTATAAGAGAAATCCACAATGATGCGGGTTAGTAGGAAGCCCACGTTATCACAAAACATATTTGGAATCTTTAGACTGTAATGCTAGAGAGGCTATGCCTTCATCCTGTATGGTGTCATGCAAACCTAGTGCTTCTCTAGCCCCAGAGGTGTTGGTGGAACAAATACACTCTAGACTGGATATACTGGATCTTGTAGCAATTTGTGCCTTATAGCAGACACATCACAGAGCTATCGAGCAAGCCGGGGCAAGGCTGTGCTCAGGCACAAGTAGGAGGGAGTGCTAAGCGCACTTCACCATGTGGCACAGAAGTGAATCCCCAGCCTGTCTTGTGCCTGCTTCTTTACTTTAAATAATGCTCCTATGAAAAATAAGAAGATAAAGCATAAGAGAACATACTGCATGAGATGGCAAAGATGCACTTCACTTTGCATTAACCTTAGTCCTTCTTGTTACTGGGAAGGACAAATCTGGCTGGCCAGAGTGCCAGCAAGAACAAGGGATATGATGCGATTGAGTGATCTTCCCAGAGGACAAAGGGGTCTTTTGCCTCTTATAGAGTCCCTCTATTCATGAAATCATCTTATTTTACCTCTTTTCCCTAATCCTTCCAATTCAGACGGGATCCATAACTTCTCTTGCAAGACGACCTTCCTTTCTGAGGGTTCCCTCACACCTGTTCTCCTTGAGGAATATTGCTTTTTGGCTTCAGTTTCCAGTTGGAACTTTGTCATCTTCCCCATGAGTATCCAGCCCCATTGACACTGGTGGCACAAATGCCAGTGGTATTTAGTAATGAGGGAAGTGTACTGACTATATGATCCAAGTGAAGTGAATGACTTAAGATATGTTGCATTAAGATGCTATGAGACAAAGCTAGTTTAATGGTATTCTATACCATGCATACACAAGGTACGATGGTTCCTGGCATTATACGAGACTTCAGTTAGTTTCTGCATTTTAAACCATTTGATAAATGCAAATGTTCAAGACATTATCACTCACCCTTTATACTACAAGCATTGTCTCCTACACTTTTGATCAGAGAGGAAACTATCTTGAGTTCAGTCGGCTTTCAGTGTTCAACCATGCCAGTACAAGCAGACTAGGAAATGACCACAAAGGCACAGAGGAATTAGTACCTCTTTACCTTCTCTCAGTGCTGTTACACTTGATAGTTCTAAGAACTGAAAGTCCCATATTCTTGCTTTAAATTTTTATATTACATCCTCTCCACTGTGATGCATCCCTGTGACTTCTGGAGTACAGGCAAGCTTGGAGGATCTTTTGAAGTAAGTAATTTACTCAGTGACTTTTCCATGTTTTTGTGTTGTAAAGATCTCCGTACTCTTTCAGATGATTTGGGAAATTAATCTAACAAACCAAGATGACTTGTGCTTGACCTCTACACCTTCTGTACACTATTTGTTTTGAACTCTGATAATTTGTAACTGGTCCAATATTTTGCACAGACGTGTGCTACAGTTCCTTTTCCCTGACTAGCTGAGCACAATTTCTTAGATCAGACTGTTGCTGTGAAGTCTCTGTGTTAATTTCAAATTCACTTTCTGGAAATATTTAGCGATATTTAATTAAAATTTACAGTGAATATCCCTTTTTGCAAGCCAGACTGCAAGAATGTTTTGTGGGTAAAACTGCGTAGAAACAGACGGAATAATTTCATTTGGCCAACCAGAAAGATTTTAA